>NC_071530.1:93164395-94534395 GCF_026979565.1 Vidua chalybeata
GCAAGGTAAGGCAGCCAAGCACGGCAAGAACATTCAGACTTCTTACACTGTGGAGCTGGACTCAATGAGGGAGAAGTTCTTTTGTTTCTAGGAATTTACACAAGATCAATACTGATAAATTTCTCTCTACTGCTCTAGCAGGGAAAGCCACATGAAATAAAAAGACAGACTACTGTATCAGACTTCTTCCCTCCTCCAATATTTTTATTTTCCTCCCTTCACATCCCCCCTTTATTCCCCCTGCTTCATATCTGATGAAGCATGAAAGCTGTTGCTCTGTCCCCTCTGCTACCTCTCTCTGCCAGCAATACAGCCAAGAGATTCTAGCTCTAAAATTTACAGACTGTATTATAACCTGTCAGCACCTCTAATATGAAAAAATATGCCAGATCACATACTTCAAACAATTTTCATCAGAAGAAGTCATGCTGTCAGTGGGGTGTAGAAAGTGGAGGAATTCCCGTTTTCTCTTAGACTTGAAAATTTACTGGGGAAAGGACTTCCAGTTACAAGCTAATACCTGAAACACCACACCAATTTGTGTGTCATTAGCACAGATGTTTATCTAGAAGACCAACCTAAAGTTTGTGGATGAAGAATGATTGCAGAAGGGTGACCAGCATGAGAGGAATGGGATATGCTCAATGCCTGTTAGAATAGGAAGTGATACCAGAGGAGAGACGTGGCCCTGTCCTCTCAGAGGACAATCACGCAAAAGAAGGTGTACTCTGTGTCATGCTACTGCACTCCCAAATGTCATTGTCAGGGCTCAGACTGCTATATGGACTCTGACACTGAGCTTCCAGGCATGCACAGACCTCAGCTTCCAAAAGCTATGATCTGTCATTTCATTTTAGGACAGGCTTGACTTTGTGATGTTTTATTTTAAATGTTGTATTACTTTTACAGGTCCCTTAAAAGTTAAGCCATGAGCTGTTAGCTGGAATCAGCTTGCTAAAAGGTACTGTAGACTTGAAACTCAAACATGAGCACAAAATGCAGGCAAAGAGTCACTAGTATCCAAGTGTGAAAGTCAAATAAAGCTGGCAAAGCTGGGACTGCCACTGCAAGGAGAACATACCTAACATCCTGCAGCATGCACAAGTGGATATCACCTGCTCCAGCCAGGGCTGACCACAGCTCTGTCCTACTTGTACTCAATTAATCACTGCAGAATGGGGAGAGGGGAAGTAGACACACTGTGGGTTTTCTCACGAAAGCTCCCAACCCAAATAAAAGCCAGATTCCTACCCAGTGTTGGGAAAGAACACACCTGCTCAGGATATCGCCACATCTCTCCTGAGTAAGGGCAGCAAGGCCCTCAGAACACAAGCTGGCTCATTACTGAGCTGTAACACAGAGACAGATCTCATTTCTGAACTGTAACACACAGACAGATCTCATTTCTGCCTATTCACGGGTGGCTAATTCGTACCAGTAGTGAAACTCTGCCAAACCCACCCAACAGGCCCAGTCTGAAACTTCCAGTGCTGCCAGCTTCCCATGGACAAACCTGATCTTTGCTAACTAAACTCCACCCTCAGCTCTTTCATCCTGACAAGAGACTAGGTTGTCCAGGATGCTCCTGGCTGATAAGCAAACTCATGTTAATTACTGTGGTTGTACTAATACAGGCAACACTCTAGCAGCTGGTTCTACACAAAGAAAGCTTGAGGAGACAAAAACCCAATCACCATACCAATAAAAAACAGGGCTGTTGACAAATGAACTGCTTGGAGAAGCAAATAATTTGTCAGCCATTGGCCTGCTACACTCTACTCATGCAGCTACTCTGTCCAGTCTCTCCTGACAGACTTCTTTCAGGGCAGGGACTGGATCCATATTTTTGGTACTCTGAGTCTTCACATTCTAAACACAATACAGAGATCGTTGAAGCTTGTGGAAGAGAAAATGCAAGCACAGTAAGCAGTGGTTTGTAAAAAAATTTCAGCATTTTCCTGTA
This sequence comes from Vidua chalybeata, assembly GCF_026979565.1. Classification (NCBI taxonomy): domain Eukaryota; kingdom Metazoa; phylum Chordata; class Aves; order Passeriformes; family Viduidae; genus Vidua; species Vidua chalybeata. Next base: position 93,166,359 of record NC_071530.1, read on the forward strand.
AAAAGAATGCAATGTCTTTCATATATATATATATATATATATATATATGAAAATTACGTTCATACATACATATGAACAAGCATTTCACAATTTTTAATCACACATTTTCATTTGCTTTGGTCCACTGCTGTCTGGAAGACAGCCGCACTGTATTGAACATTCCAGTTTCCAGGTTTAGACAGAACAGGCCTGAAGACAATCTGGATTCAACCCAAAAAAGCAACTTTGCCTCAATTGAACTTTATTGGCAATTCTACTTGTGAAGAGGCAACCTAAAAGAAGGGAAGGCTCATGTCAGTGTTACAATCCATTTCAGTCACAGAGAGATTTTCAGTGTGAAAGTTTTTCTGTTTACACCATGAAAAGTAAAAAAGCAATATGGAAAACACATTTGAGAAGCAGTAGGAAAGAAGTATCAATACTGTTAAGTTCTGAAGAAGGGCTATGAACAGACACGTGAGTAATGAGGACATCCAGCCTATTGGTAGTTTTGCAGAAAGGACAGATTCAATCCATGAGCAATTCCAGCATGTCTCCATGGTCCAAGGCTACAAGTTTAGGTCTCAGACTGAAAATTTTAAATACTCACTGTACTCAAGCTTGAATTTGGGTTGACTTCTTGCCTACACTTCCATCTAGCTTTTGTGGCTAATCCAGTTGGTCCCTGCCTCTATCTTCTCAGGCTGCCATAAGCCATGCCATGGCATGACAGAATTATTTAATGAGTTTATGTGCAGTTTGTAGTAGAAGACTACCAATTCAGGATCAGTAAGTCACACGTTGAAAACATCGGTCCTTAGGCATAAATGTTTCCCATCTTGTCTTAGCTCAAAAGCCTAAGCGTTGCCTGTTCCAAGTTTGATATGCCAACTTTGCTTTGGAAAGGATTCTTTTCAAGTCAAGAGAGGCCTATTAAATAAAGTCAGATACATATGATAGTTCTGTATCAGCTATTTCTGGATGCATTTATAGCAGTAATCAGCAATCTTATGCATGTTATCACCTGACTATACAGACACCACCTCTGAAGCAGCTACTGAGGAAAGCAGACAGGAAGTAAAGTCATGACTTCTGCTTTGGAGATAAGGGAAACACTTGAAGGACTATTAACAAAAACCACAAAGATAGCAAGCTAGTAACTGGCTGTTCATCTGTCCTGGCTTTGGAATAAATCCTTGAAATTTGTCTACCAATCCCCAAGCAGCCCCAGGATCAAAAGGACAGCAAAGAACCCCTGCCCTCATCAAGCTCCTTCTGGAACAAAGATGTACACGCACATATGTGCTGGAGCACAGATGATGATAAGCTCTGCAGAGCACTCCCTGAAGTTAGGCCATGTGGCCAACATCAGAGGGGTGATAAACTCTGTGTGAATATATCTGCATAGAAAAAGGCCTTTAAAGTCAGATTGCTGACTGCAGGATGTCCTGCTCCTACAGTTACCAGCCAACAAGTTGCTCCAAAAGGATGCCTGCTGTCTGTATGGCCACTCATTGCCTTGCAGTGTGAAAGAAAAGCTGACCTGTGGATTTACCACTTATGAATGTAACCCCAAGTTCCTAAACACAGGGCTGTAACCCAGATTCTGTTCTAAATGTCAGACATCCTTCCAGTCCAATCTGCAGAGAACTGACAGCAAGTCGCTTCAGTATGAGCAGAGGAACCTGGAGAAGGGACAGTGCCATGGCTCACTTTGACAATCTGGCTAAATTCTGAAGGAACATCTAAAGAAAGGAAAGGTTTGCATCTGATGTTGAGTGAGATTTGGAGTAAGAGCAGATAAAAACCAGGGTTGTTTGTCCTAGGAGGTTCTGACAGGATCTTAAAGCAATACTTAGGGTCTGGTCAGCATCACTAACAAAGGCCAGCAGAGCTATGGTGATATGCCAGCAGATGGAAAGCAGTGTTAAGTGCTACTGTGGCAGGAGAAAAAGCATCTGACCATCTGCTGAGCTCACTGAAACAGTGGCTACTTAAGCGAAAAAATTAACTTCCAGAAAAACAAAACCAAGCACAGCCTGTTCTTCAGACAGTCAACTTTATAGATATCCACTCTAAGAATCTGGATTTTGCAGCAGAGGCATACAAGGCAGTAGCCCAGCATACACAGAGAGCCAAAGGCTGTCAAGGACACTCAGTTACAGAGATATTTAGAGGAGCACAATGGAGAAAGAGAAATAATAAAAATTAACAGAAACAGAGGGGAGAGGAAGAAAAGGGGGGTGTGGAGGGGGTTAGTGCTGAGCTAAAGACTACATTACAAGGAGCATGTATCATGGAAAAGAAGCACTGAGAGCATTTACAAGAGTAAAAATCTGTATACTCTTAGAAGGCTGGCCACAGGGAAAGAAGATAAGAAAACTAGAGGGTATGGCATCAGCTCATGAAGTAGAAAGAGTACTGTGGCCAGCACTGAGAAAAAATGAGATTCATTATTTGAAAGAGAATGGAACCAAAACCAGTGCTAAAGACTGAAAGGACTTCTGTTAATAGACTTACATACATTTCCTCAAACACCTCACTTCAGTCTGAGATACACTGTTCTTAATGCAGATTCCAGGAGGCATATGAAGACAAAGTTTACAATTCACCCCGCCTAGATACCAAGTGCTGATTTATTTGTATCCTCCTTTCTTTCCACTGAAGATAGTACACAGGTAGAAAACCCTATTCCAAACTCACATCAAAATCTTTCCTTTTCACCTCTAGAAAAAGAAAGCTGCAGCTTTTATTGTCAAATGATACATCAAGGACTCTACATTGTAAGGCCTCCATGTGCTGTGACTAGATTTACAGGGCTGCATCCTCAGCTGTCACATACACTATCACTCCACTGAAGTCAGCAGAGCTGCAGCTGGATCTGCTTCATGAACTTCACTGTTTAAACATCAGCCTGATATGCTGTCCAGTTGCAGGAAAAAAATATTATCTATCTTTCAGAGGTTTATATATTTTCTACCAAGACAGTGAATCCTGACTTCTGTTTTTGGTCAACTCTTCAAGGTCTGGGCCTAGTCTTCTGGAGGCCACTAAAGCCAGTGCCTGCCTCAGCTGTTCAGAACTTGGCACCAACATTTGCAGCCTAACAGTGTTGAGATGTCCTCTGAAAACTTACTTCTGGTAACATGCAGATAGGTGGATTGCATTGCCCAAAGTCTATACAAGTGTTCAATGAATAGTGCTTTATAAGCTCTTTAGCCTACAGGGATAGATCTACCACACCATGTCTTGGTGACTTCTCTATGAAGGCTAAGGTTAACTTGCAAGTGGCAGGAGCCACACCATTCCACTTTGGTGCTGCTGAGAGACAGGAACATTGCTTAAAACTAGGAAAAGACATGGCATTTCCAACCCAGCATCACATAGTGCAAAATAAATTCTGATCCTACCCTAAAGTAATTTCATGCCTATTTCCCATGCTTCTCCTCTCAGCTGCTGAAGCAATCCAGTTGTACAACTCCACTCCTACAGCATAGCACAAAAACAGAACTAAGGGCAGAGGAGACAGGAGGTTGAGCCAGCTGCTGCACTGCACTCAGCAGAGGATTCTTGTTCCTGGAACTGATGAGGCCACAGAGAAAGATCTCGCACTCCTGTGACTCTGTTCTCTCAAGGAATGAATGCTAGGTGTTGGGAGGAGGGATAAGGGTGGTGGGGGTGGTGGTAAAAGGTGATCTCACACAGCTATCAAGAAAAACAGGAGAGAGGGATAGGAAAGACAGCACACCTGACAGACATGTTAAGAGATGTCTGAACAAGAACAGGGCTGGCCCAAAACCACACCAGTCTCTTGGGAGTTGTGGAAGTAAAAGCAGTTCTGCAACTAAAGGCTTATCAATCACTTGTGTGCATATGCTTTACAGAACTGAGGAATAAAAGAGGGAATTGAAGGATGACTCTAGCAGGCTGTCGACAGGAAGAGAAGAGCAGATATGGGAAGAGGGGAGAGCATAAAAAGCAGCACAAACATTATGTTTGGGAAAAGCCAAGACATATAAAATGCCATATGTCTGGAGCAATCCTTATCTCACCTCCTTTGAATAACCAGTGTCACACTGCTGACTTCCTTCATATTCCCACTTACATCAGACTCTCCCAAAACATGATTTCTTTTTCAGGAGTGGTGACTGCTATGCTGCAACCTATGAAACAAACAGCTGCTGAAGAAAGGAAGCAGTGAGTTTTCAGTCAACTTACTAGTCATGCAACTCTGTCAAAAGAGAATAATAATTCACAGAACCATTCTGTGGAACAGGATGATACAAATTATGTACTGAACTATCACCATTAGTTTACTAAGCATGCTTGTCCACAACTTTAGCAATCTAGAAGAGGTGGTCAGCTTGCTTCCTAGGGATAAAAAAAGCAAGCCTGATAACACCAGGTTACAGACTTAATCCCACAAAACATGACAGTGCCTTGCGAAAACATATTCCAGCCTAAGCTTGTTTAGGTAATTAAGACAAAAGATCTTCCACCCTACCTTTCTTATAAGCTATTCCAGTACAACTGTACCCGACACTTAGCCTGAAAACATGCCCATTCAAGTTTGGATACTGGATTCAACCCACTTAAAAATTCTTCTGCATAACTTGAAAAACTGAGCATATACTTCCTCAACAGCTGGATGATTGGTGTTAATCAGCCATTTCACTCCTCTCTCCCTGTCACTGTAGCCAAAGGCTGAAAGGATTCATTATAAAAGCCACTCAATTTATAAAGCTTTGTCACATGATAAATATGGTCATGAATTACAATTATCACCAAGCCTTTCCTGAGTCAGCACCACCAGACTGACCCATCTCCTGCAATGAGTGTCTGTACTGTGCAGCCACCTTACTCCAGGAGTACACACTCAACTCTTATTTCTGGCAAAATTGCTCTATCCTCACCAGAGCAGGTTTTAACATGGATTTTAAGTCCAACACGGTGCAGCTATAGCTGTATGTCAGTATTCAGTGTTGCCGGACCACTACATTGATTTGGTGTTTGCCATAGTTCATTCCTGTTTGAATATATAGGTCTCTAACAACTCTCCAGAGTAGCACAGCACACTCAGTAGCAGCACAAGCCTCCCTCATAATACAGCTCCTCCTCAACCCAGAAACAAGAGCTGTAGAAGGGCAGAGTAAGGTATCTGTAAGCTTTCAGGTTTGGAGGAACTTCGCAGAGCATGTGTTCAATCCCTCACTACACCACACTCAATTTCAAAGAGTGGTCTGAAGCCAGTTAGATGCTTTCATTTTGTGTCATGGGAAGGCTCTCTGAACTCACATGCTCCATTGATTAGAGACCATTTGAGCTGCAGCACAGGTGTATTTCTGTCAGTTCACAAGCATTTATTCTCATGCCAAAACAAGCCTTCAGCTTCTTTACCTCCTTTTCTTTCCCCAGTCTCATCAGTGCTGCATATTTTGACATCCACATAACTCCTCTTTACATGATTTTCTGGCCATTTGGATTGGTATTGCCAGGTATTGCCAGGTCTTTGCCATCTAATGAGCTCCCAGTTTCTATCCTTCTACCTCGGAATGATCTGAAGGCATCTGCCTGCAAGCAGAAGCTTTTCAGAGCTGCTGCTCCATTATTTCACCTATGACAAAGTCAGGAATTTACAAGAATAGGAATAGGCACATTAGTTTTGACAAGCTGGGGCTTGAAAATAGGAGCATGAGGGCATTTCCAGTAAAAAAAAAATAGCATAATTCTCAGAGTTTTATGATAAACTTATTGAGAAAATATTTATGGTTTTTGCCTGTATTTAAACTTCACGCTTCACTTTCACCAGAGTTAACAGAAAATTAAGTTCTTTGTTTATTGCATTTGCTTATATTGCCCCTTTTGGGGGGGGCGCGGGGAGCAGGGGGGATGTATAATCCAGACTTTGGCATCTGTTTCTCTCCCCTTGGCTCCCCTGGCATTCCGTGTCACACTAGACCTGATCGTGAAAGACTCCAACAAGTTGATTGAGCATTTTCAAGTATGTCAAATCAGCATTACCACTCCTCACTCAATCTGCCCTCCCACGCTCCATGTAAGGCTACTCATTGTATAAGCACCACCTGCTGAAAGAGCAGATAATACACAACTGACATGTTTTCAGAAGGTAGTGAGATACCTCCAGCCACCCATTTCCTGTGGATTCCCAGCAAGGATGGTCTTCTGCTGGGACTCGAGGCATGAAGGAAAAAACAGAACACAAACAACATAACCAAGTCAGTTTCACATCAGCAAAATGCAATGCTTCTTCTGCAGCAAGTAGTGGGGAGAAGATATTTCCCACTATCTGCCACTCACCTCCTCCAGATTCCAACAATTCAATTATTATTTCTAATCAGCAAAAGTCCCTTTCTTCACAGGAGCAAGGGGATAAGAAGTCAGCTGTGCCATATAGCCGTGGTGCAGTGAGACTGCTGTGACAGGCAGCTTGCATCTTGCCAGCACAGACATATTTGTGAAGAAATTGAAGCAGCTTTAGCAACACACTGCACGGCCACCTACGCATCCTTGTGAAGTCACAGCTTGGCCCCATGTGCTGAGGAGACCTATGGAATGCTGGCAAGCAGAAACAGTTGCCAAAACCAGCAAACCAAAGTGGCATCAGCGACAGAGGGAAACCAGTGATTAACACCTGCTGCTCTAACTCAGACCTGCAAGCAAGCAAGGTTCCAGAGAACAGTTTTTCAAAGCCATATACAAGATTTAACCAACTTCTGCAGCAAAGATAGAAAACCATTCATCTTGGATGTTTCATGCACAAAAACATGTTCATTTCTTCTCCCCAGTCAAACAGCAAAGGCATTTTCAGTGAAGACAAAAATAAGATAAAACCAAAAAATGAATTCTCCCTTCATACATAGCAGGTCAGGGGGATAGTGCTTTTCTCATTCAGCAGAGGCAGCTGCGGAAGGAAGGCAGAGGACGGAAGGAGCAGTATTGCCAAAATCAGCAAGACAAACATCAGAACAGCTTCAGCATCTCATCCCCTGCCTGCTGGCAAAGCAAATGCCCTTCTACCAAGGCACAGGGGAAGGTCAGCCGTCGCAGAAGTAACTGAAATAGAGATGAACACTGGGGACAGATTTCCTCGAAGAGTATCATTAGCAGATCAACTAGAGCCTGATCTCCTCCCTCTTTACTATAAAAATATCAAAACATATTCTTTATTAAACTCCACTTGCAAGTGATTTCAGAGAGACTAAGAGAAGGGCACACTTAATAACAAAACATGACTGGAAGGGCTAGACCTGATTTAAAAAGTCAATAAAGCATGTGTTTTCATTTAAGAAACAAAACTTAACTGTGGTTTTAATAAAAATCCAACCCTTATTTGTTTTGGAGGAGAAGGGAGATCAGTGTGCTGCTCCTCTTGCCTCTTCAATTTTGAATCCATCTCACTGCTCATGGCAACAACAACCAAAATTCAGCTCATCACTATGAGAGGTCTACACCTAAATCAAGTAGAAAACCCAGGCATGTGCTGGGTGGATAGAGGAAAACCACTTGGAGGTTCTTGCATTGCTTCAAAGATTAATCAAACTTTTTAATTTTGAACCAAAAGCAGCACAGCAAGATAGGGATTTTGTTTTTAAAGGGCAATTAGAGCCTTCCTCCTCCATTTGTTCTCTCTTTAGAAGAAATATCTCTATTGTCTTGACATTTTGGAAAGGAAAAGCCCCACTGTGATTGTTTCACAGCAGTTATGAAATGCAGCAGCCACACAATATGCAGCCCTAGGTTTGTGTTTTTGGTTCTCATTTAGGTGCCCAGTAGGGGTGGTGCAGGCATGAAATCATTTGCCTGACAGCTCAGCTGCTGGTCACTTATCTATGGAGAAAATCACTGATGACTGCAAACCAAGATAAACACCCAGTGTGCACAATGGAAGAACTCTGAAAAACAATATAGGCTTTCAAAGAGAACCCACACATTAATGACCCATTGCTTTTCCACCTTAGCCACTACCTCTACCAGACTCATATCTTAGTGATCAGCCTATTCAAACTCAAAGATAGAAAAATATTTGGTTTACAGAGCACACATAGACTTAAGAACAAGTTACCCTGGAAGGTACTCTGCCAAATTTATAGTCTGAAAGCATCAGGACAAACAGCCATCTACTGAAATGGAGTCTGAAGAGCCATCTTAAAAGTTCTTTAATCTCCTATCTTGAGGAGGCTGATCAGTACCAAATGAATTGCAGTCATGTTGCCTGCTAGCTAAGGTCAAGAGTTCTGCAACATTGTGCTATATGATTTTATCAGGCATGAGAAATGCAGAACTCCTCACATGTGCCAGCAGCCACCCCACGACACTTGCAGTGAATGAATTTTCTCACAGCAAGCAGTTCCCTGGGGACATCTCAGATTCTTCGAAATTTTACCATTTATGAGGTGCTTGCTTTTCACCCAGCAAGACTGCAACTTTGTTTCAGAGTCTGAAGGAGGAAATTTTGGGAAGGTTTAGTCAAGACACAGCAGGACAGAAGCCCACTGCATAAAGACCAGGTCCTTATTTATCCCATACAGCAGTCATCTAAAACAAAACCAGCAATTCCCAGGATTTTTGCCTCAGTTTAGGACTGGAGGAGGTGTGGGGAAGTGTTTGGTATTTGATTCCAGATTTCCCACAGTGATTAACGCATTTTAAAAAAGTTCCCCAGTAAGAAACGAGCTGTAGTGATCCAATCGATTTCACGTCATGACACTGACAGTAAGACGCCCTCCTGCCAACAGCTGGCTCTTACTAATCCTCCCATTCAACCTGCTGGAACATGATTTTTCACCCAAGGCCACATGCAAAAGCTTCTGGCTCAGGAGCAGAAAAAGAGATGCTGTTAAGCAGGAGGAGTTCCACACCTTTCCTTTTTCTATCCCCACCAATGAACACAAACAATGTTTGATGCCAGATCCCACAGGCCCTGAGATGGAGGCTGCAGCCAGGAAATGCTTCTTTAGAAATGGGGGCAGAAGCATCTGCTATAAATTAGGTACAGCCCGGTGCAGATGGCCACAAGGTTGTAATGTAATGCAAACTTAATTATAGATTGAATTAATTCTGACTCCAGAGGTTCATAGTACATCACTGAAGCCTCTTCTACTTACTAAATAGAAGAGACCAAGCAGTCAAGAGTCTGCTGTGAATTCCTTTCATCTTACAATTGCCAACTTATATGGGAAGATCAAGGAGGTGAACAGCAGCTTCCAGCATATGTGAATTCCAGCAGAGACCATTTTAAGAAGTTAACAGAAACAGGGCTGGACAGCAAAAAGCCTAAACCTAAGCAGGCTCAAGGCACTCTAGCCCTTTCCTGCTATAACATACCATGTTTAAATGGAATCAAGTTTTTATGCCTCGATCCAGGGAGGATTTCCTTTTCTAGGACAGAGTAGCACACCATTTCCTTCCCTCATATAAAAGCAGCAAAACTAGGTCTTCTGAACTTAACTTAATCCAGCAATGCAGCATTGAATGCTGATCAAACAACAGGGAGAAATTATTTTTAAAAATAATTAACATAATAGTTCACTCAGAGACTGCCTTTGCACTAAGACTCAGGAAATGGATGGCAGAAGTTTTATTATAACTAGAGGGGGAACATTTTTCTTTAATAATCTCCACAACTGAAGTTACTCAGGTGTGTCTCCAGCAGACCTAGTCTGAGACACATTGCATAGTCAAAAGATGAAGTCATCGTCAGGGCAAAAACCAGTCTAGCCACCAAGACAGAGGCTTTTCTCACAGTCAGCTACTTACAGCAAACATCTGTTGCACCTGAACAGGGCAGAGCATGGCCAAAAGTCACAGCAAGCAGCAAGCTCCCCAAGAAGAGGCAAGACACAGAGCACAAGCTACAAATTCAGTAATGGAGAGCCCTGTGAAAACCCAAGTTGCTAAGCTGTGGAACTGCTCTGTTTTACTGATGAGGGTTTAAGAACAGTCACATATATCTGCCTTGGAGCTTCAAAACAAGACAGCTGTACAGCCTTTAATGCATCTCTCTCTCCTGTGTCAGGAGCATGTCCCAACCATCCAGTCACAGGGCAATTAATGGTGGTTAATGGTTAGAATTGCTTCCTGAGCTGGCCAAATTTAAACATACAGCATAATGAGCTTAAGCAAGGTGTGTGCCATTTAGGACACAGCATCCTTCATTAAGATCAGGTTTTATTTATTTGTTGTTTATGTCAGTCTATAATGTTCCCTCCTCTTCCACCTTAGACAATTTCAAATGTTGTGGGGGGGAGAAGGAAAGGGAAAGAAGGAAGAGAAAGCAAAATCATAAAATCATAGAATGGCCTGGGTTGGAAGGGACCTTTAAAGACCATCCAGTTCCAATCCCCATGCCAAGGGCAGGGACACTTTCCACTAGACCAGGTTGCTCAGAGCTCCATCCAACTTGGCCTGAAATACTTCCAGGGATGGGGCATCCCCAGCTTCTCTGGGCAATCTGTTTCAGTGTTTCCCATGAGGAAAGGTAGTACTTCACTTCTAGTGGGTCCAATCTTTCTTATGTTACCTTTTGTAAACCTGTTCTGGGGAAAAGCATGGCTTTGCTTCCCCCACTTAATTTTTGATTTTTGTCTTATTCACTCTCCTAACCATCATTTCCATCTGGGTAAAATATGCTAAGACTGCAACAACATCATATGCTTATGGTGAAAGGCACACAGGCATCTCTAAATATCTCTGCAGAAGCACACAGCAGCCAAGGAAGACTCCTACCACATACAACCTGTTTGGTATGCAGGGACTGAGAAAGCTTCTCAAGGGACCATTTAGTGCAATTCTCTATGAAAGACAGCAAGACAAAAATCAATTTTTCCCAGGAAGGGAAAATAGCAAGATGATGAAAAAAGGGCTTCTGAAAACTTTCAATGACAGCATGAAAGGCAGCTATAAAAAACAAACAAACAAATCCCAACAAACACAAAAAACCCCACCCACCCAAAAATGTGAATCCACTGAAAGGGAATGCCATGCATTTCCATTGGAACAAGGGGATCTGCAGCCACAGCAAGTCATCATCACAGCAAGTCATCATTTCCAGCCTCCTCTCTGGGCAGTCTGTCCTTACCACCACATTAGAGCTGGCTCTGCAGTTCCAAATAGCTTGGCCCACTTGAAGCAACCTACAGAACAATTATATAGAAGGTTTAAACAGCCTGATTATTAAAGGTCTATGAAGCTTTTATTTCAGACCAGGTCTCCTGCCACTGATCAAACACCCAGCACATCAGGCGAGCCAGGTGGGCTTTGAGAATGTAGCCTCTGGTTTTGTTTTAGGTAGAAGGAATCCAGTTTGCATCTCCTGATGCAAGCTCAGCAATGCCAGCCAGCACACAGGGCAATACAGGGGGGAAAGTCAAGAGGTTCACTTCACAAGTGCCTACCTCATCCAAATCAAAACATAAAAGGCAGGCATACTAAACTTCCAATGCCTTTACCCCATACCAGTATCAGACACTTGTTCTCCCCTCTCAGTTCATATGCTCACTTTGGGAAACAAGAGAAGGAAAAAAGTTTCTTAAGCCTCTTTGCCTTCTTGCTGCATACCTCTGGACCCTTCTTTCATAAGATGAAGGGTTAATAGTAAAAAAGGGCACAGGACATTAAATAGAAGCTCCCTTTGTGCCAAATTGCTTCTCAGCTGCCAGTGTGCTGATTTTATTGATGAATGCAATTTTTGCAGCATGTTTTTATGTCACATTCCCTAGTCTGCCATTTTCAATGCTGGATGAAACCACCAGCTTAAGAGCAGCTTTTACAACTGTTTTTGAAGAGCTCCCCCACCACTTGCAGCATTGCTTATGACACGGCTCAAGGCTGGGAGTGGTGAGGGAGGAAGAAGACACTGCACTGACAAGTCCATTGCATGGGCCAGGTGCTGGGCTGCTGCTGGAGCAGGGAAGGATGGGAAACAGCAGGCAGGACAAGGACTCTGGTCCAGCTGAAAGTACTTACTGGTGGGGGGGGTGGTTATCAGCAGCCACTCTGTGAACTTGGCAGCTCCTCGGCTGAGGAACCTTCCCCAGAAAATGGGCATTACCACCAGTTGCACCAGGCTTATGGGCAGTGCCATGCAGGGCCATGGACCAAGAAAGTTGGATGCTCTGCTAGGCTGCAGAGTCTGAAAGAATAACTTGGTCCTATTTAATAATCTTGCTTTTAAAAAGAGACTGTCATTCGTGGGAAGCTTTTGCAGAGAATGTAAATTACACACAAACACACACCCTTACATGCCTTGAAGAGCTTCAAGCAATACTCAAAACACTCCCAAGGCTTCCAGTTACTGTCTCAGCTTAATTGCTTAATACAGGCCCATACACTTTTCCCTCTTCCCACATGTCTTCCCCAGTTCCCAGAGATCCACTGTTGCCCACATGAAGATAGACAGGGGTTACGCTTCTGGCAGCTGAGGGAACAAAGCTACACGATCTACACAGCAGATCTGCAGCAACTTCTCACAGCACAAAAGAGTGCTTGAGATAGGGAGAAGGAAAGCACAAGGGGAATAGTGTGCTTTTCTCCAGCCAGGGGATACCAAGTGGGAGTGTTTTTGTTTATTTCAAGGGAAAAAACCCAATAAATTCTTATTAGTATGCACACTATAATTCAAAGTCTCACAAGATTCTGTGCAATAGCGATCTGAAAGACACTGCCAGGCACAGAACTGTGTATGGCAGAAAACTGAGTATGAGTGGAAAAACTGCATCAAGTAAGTTTTCCTCCCCTTCAAAAGGACTTTTACATCAACACACTGGCATTTTACTTCCTCCCTCCATCGCTGCAGTCACTGATGCTCTCGAGGCTGACAGCACTTGTCTGCATCACTCTCCCCAGATGGTTCAGAAAGCAACAACCAGGGTAATTCGGTGCACACAAAGGGGGATTCAAATCAAGCTAGGAAACAGTGTGAGTAGCTAAGCCAGACCCCTGTGCTTTCAGGGGGATCTGCTTCTCTGCCCTCAAACAGCAGCCTCCTTCAGTCCCACTCCTCATTGAGGCCAGCTTTCCTTCTAGTCCCCATTGCTGAGAGTCACCATCCCAGGACTGAGGTTAGCCTCTGGAAACCACCAGTCTTCTTCCTTCCTGTAATGGTGATAGAGACCTTTTCAGGAAAAATCTGCCCCCTGAGGGTATGCATTTGTTTGCTGTCACCCAGTGACCCTTTTGGCTGCACAGGTGCTTATTTTAAAGAGCACCTGTGTAGCCAAAATAATAATAATAATTTCTTAATTTTCTTTGCTGGTAAAGAACTGCTCATACCACATATGCTACAAAAATTGAGGTGCAGTAGAGAAAATGTTTATAGTGTAGCAAATAACTGATGTGAGCCACATATTGTAAATTCCCCTTCTCCACTTCCTCACCCAGAAACAGGGCATAGCACAGCAAAAATAAAATAAATATACATCATTCTGTTAATTCACTGACAAAGGAGCAAGCCCAAGGGCATTGCTCTCCTGTCCACAGAGGATGGCTGCTCTCCCAGCCCACTCCAGACACCAGGCACAGGACTATGAGCTTGGCACCACACTAACCCAGCTATGTGGCTTCTGGAGCAAAACCAGGTCATGTTCAGCCAAGAAAGCAGAGCAGCCAAAATGCAGCTGCTTGTACCACTATGCCCTTAGATACTTGTACTGCTTGTGTTTTCAGGTCAAATTCTTTTTTCCTTGGTAACTATGAAAAATAGACAACTTTCATAAGTGTCTCAGGAGTTGACCACAGACTCTAGAATGCAAGGGCTTTGCAAATAAAAACACCCTGCACTGTCAGAACTAAATAAAGCAGCTGAAGTTTACCTAGCTAAGAAAATGTTAACTATAACATATGTTCTTGGAAGTCACTGTTTCATTCTTTGAAACTACGAGCAACAGTGTGCGCTGCAGTGCTGCCTCCCCAGCCTGCACGGAGGATATACTCTGCTACTTTAATTTTCTACTCCTTGAATTTTTCCTTGGAAGTCTCCACCCCCTACACTACATTCCCATCTAGCCACCCCCAAGCACTAGGACTAAATTAAGCCAAAAAATCAAAGCCAGCTGATTATTTATTAAATAAACAGGACACATTTTGTCTTTGGTAGAATGGAGCACTCCTGGTTAGCTGAAGACTTTAAACTTCACTTTGGCGGGGGCAGACGGAAAGGAAGGAAGCAGTGTTTCACTTTAGGAGAGCACACTGAGAACTCATTATTTGACTTAAAAGCCATCTGCCTACAAAATGAAACTGTATACATACATAAGACTTAACAAGCTGTAAGCAAGCATCAATAGCAACAATCATATTTCAGTGATAATAGCCAGCTTTGATCACATTCCTTTAGGATAACTCTCCCCTTCAAATAATTTTCAATTCTCTCAACTCCTGTCAAGTCCATCTCCCACATCTGCCAATTAAAGGAAGAAGCAGAAATTTAAATTAATGGGGGTGCAGGGAGCAAGCTAGTGCGCTTTGTTTGTGTGTCAAAAACTTTACCAGGATGCAGAGAGGTCCCTGACAAACAGGGGCCAGCAACACGTGCAAATGAAAAAAAGCCAGTTATGTACATGGGAAGGCATTCCTAAATTTTTCCAGACAAATTCTGAATACTTTGTTTCCTCTGAGAAAATAAGCATTTGACTAGAGATCTCCTAATCAGGAAGCAGACACGTCAGGTATTTCTAGAATGCTAATGAATGTACAGAACAGTGCAGGGATTATCTGCTGCCTGCCTCAGCTGACACCAGGGACTCCCAGTATCTGAACTCCCTCCTGTTTTTATTCAAGTCACAGTTTGCAGAAAGATCTTTTGCATGAAAAGAAAAACAATATGTGAAGTCAGTTCCCAAACGGATACAGAGAGCTACATGTGGAGCTACAGGAAGACAGAGCTTAGAAGCCACTTGCATCAGGGATTGTTTTCTTCTTCTGTTTAGGGAAAAAAAGAGAAAACATATCCAAGACAAGAATGTGCAATAAAATCAGATTAAGGAATGTTAGTCACTCCTGGCTTCCCCTCAAAACAGAAGTCAAAAAGTTTCCTCCATTTATTCACAAGATGTCTAAACAGTGAGTCTTGCTGGAAGAACAAGAAAAGAAAGAAAAACAAAAAGAGGAAAAAGTGAAAGGAAAGAAAGAACATTGCTCTTCTCCACCTACTAATAAGCTCCTGAAGTATTCTTCCTTCATCCATGTACTAAAAGCCAGAGCAATCCCTGGTAAGTGCTGGGTCCCAGCCAGCCAAGAATGCAAATACAGTATTAAATGCATTCATACTTTCCCACTGAGACAAAGCCTGAATAGCCTAACAACTGCTTCATCCTCTGTGCTCCCTCTTCCCAGCTAAGCTCCTGATATTGCTCCTAAATACAGATGTCCCTGACTGTTTCCATCTATGTTTACACAAGGAAGAGGCTGAGGGTCACAGGGTGGAACAGCTGAGAAGAGCAGGCACATTGCTGCAAACGTGTCCACTCTTCCTCAGATTTGGCTCTGGTACTCAATGGCTGTGCTGTTTGCTGTTCAGCATCCATTTACACTAACACCAGGGTGGTTCTTGGAGAAAGGAGGATTGTAATTGAAACCATCAAAAAATAACCATTGGCATACAACACTTGTTATTTAGCACAGACCCCCTTCAGCAGTTTTCGTGGTCATGATTCAGCAGACACAGTGGCAGCACTCCAAAATAAGGTCTCTTCCTCCTTTTTCTGCAAAAGACCCATGGAGCTGCACAAGCAGCCTAGGAGAGGACCTCATGCCCCAAGCTTAACCAATTTACTACCACACTGCATTCCAGCCACAAGAGAAAATACAGACTAAATGCAGTTGCAGGCAGAGAATTGTGCTAAGCCTTCACAAAGCCTCTCCCATAGAGCCCTGTTTCCCCATGAGCAAAATGGACCTGGGCTATTCCCAGTAGCTGATGAGTCAAATAACTTCATTATGAAATGCTTGCTTAAGACCAGAGTTGTTATTTAAGGAGCCAGTATCTCACCTCCCTCTCAAAGATAATACAGGTACACAAGACAACACACCCACAGCACAGCTCCTCTCTCTACCTACAGAAGTGATGCGCTCTGAAGCAGCTTTTGACTGCTTTAAATGTGTCACACCAGCACAGGAGCTGTTTACCTAACTTCTGCTGAGATAATAAAACTGGACATGTAACACCTCCCAGCAGCTGCAGAAAGCAGTCAACGTACCAAATAAAAAACCAGCCATTGTTAGGTTTGGTTGGTTGGTTGTTTTTAAAAAATAATGAAAACTCCTCATTTCAAAGAGGGCCTGGCAGAAAAAGTTACTAAATGGATGAAGTGATGTTTTTCTCCAATTTTTCCCACATGAAGAGCACAAGGAGTAACATATGCCCAAGACTTCTTGTAAATATATTCCAATACAAAAAAGATTGTACCACACAGTTTCAAAACAGTTGAAATAAAATTCCCTTCCTTCCTGTAAATTTGTGCTTAAACTACAGGCATAACATACCATATTTAGCATTTCCAGAGGAATGCACACAGAGATGACGGTGAGGAAGACGGCTGTGGTTGTAGACTTCCCTTTAAACTCCATCTTTTGCTTTGAAAACAGACAAACATGCCACATCTGAAGAGAAGAAAGTTAACAGCTCCCAATTTACACATCTGCTGGACAATAGAGCTCCCACAGACATGAGCATTTTTGTCTTGCATTGGTCACATCAGATCCTCTGAGCTGTCAGACACAACCGTCTTCATGTATGAGGAGTCAGAATCTTCTAACCCAATTTGGAGGAACAATTATTCTCCTTGGAGTCTTTATAGGGCTTTAACTGAACCTGGCCCATATCAGCTTTGAACCTCACCTTCCTCCAAAGGTCTGGGCTGCTGCCTATTCAGATTGTTACTGGTCACTGCCCCCTTGGGAGGGCTGGGAATCAGAGTACAAATAAAGAGCAGCAGAGTGTAGCAGTGGTACCATGCTGATGTTTGGAGAGACACTGAGAAAATGACAGATAGGAAACAATTTTTTTTTTAAATTGTGGAATTGTGCATTTGACGTTTTTTTTTTAATCCAAGTAAACCACTCAGAAATGTATACTTGTGTTCTGAGCAGATTACTCATCATAACCATGTTAAAACTATTAGCTGGCAATTATTTCCCATTTGATGTGGCACTAGACAACAGACCTAAACTCCTTAGTATTTTTCCCCATCTTTAAAAACAACTAAGTGGCATGGAATCTAAATGTCTTAAAAACACCTGATGATTGTTGTCCTCAATCAAATCTTATCAGACCAGTGCAAAAGCTGTTTGCCCAGCTCCTGCTGGGATGATAAAGAGATACACAGCTTGCACATCACAAGAGGACAAAAAGAAGCATACCCACCTCCGGCTGTTGGGAAAGCAGGATTCTGCAAGTTGCAAAAGCTCATATGCTTTATCATGGAAATGATTACATTATTCAGGAGTGGCTGGTGGCAGTGACTGTGCCACCACCCTGGCAGGCACACCACTTGTGTGAACTGGCAGCTTGGCAATCATCAGTCTCCCAACCCCTGTTTCCAAAAAGAAGCACCATTCTGAAGAGCAAAAAACAAAGCTCTCCACGGAAGCTATACACTGCAAGCAACTTCAAGGGCTGTGTTTCAGTAGTGCTACTCTTCCACACCTTACAAAAGAACTTTATTTTACTGACATTCAAGCTGCCAGAGTTGAGATTTAGATAAAAACAAGTGCAGACAAATATTACAACCACTCTGTTTCTTCCAAATGCCAGTATTTTCAGTGCCATTGACACTGACAAAACACTTGAACTGTATACTGTACTTTACTATCAAAATTCAACATCCAGCCTCCTTGTGCTGTCCTCCCTGATAGGGTTTCTCCAAAGCCATTCAAGCCAGATTGTGGGATATCAGCTACCTAAGTCTCTCAAATTGCTGTTCACTACAGCTACTGTTTCTGCACTTGTATTTCCCAGCCAGTTGGTTGAGAATGCTAAGTGCTATAGAGTTAAGCAGATTATTTGTTTTTAAATTATTCATGTTTTAACTACATTAAGAAAAAGTCTTTAGGCAAAAGATCTAGGAAGCAAAGTTTTGCAGATAAAATATGTGAATTTGGAACCGAAGTGTCTCTTTTTAAAACCAGTGAGGTTTTGCTTTTTTTTTCCCCTCCAGCTTTTTTCCCCTATCTTTCCCATAGATATTTCCTGTGCATTCTCTCTTCCCCTGCACTTTGAATTTTACTAAAACTTTGTCTTTGTGGGAAGTAGATTCTGGAGGAAACCTCAGAGATATGAAGACAGCAATCTCAGAACCATCAGACCTCCTGCAAGCTAATGAAGCAGCCAAGTGCACAGTTGGAAGTTAGGTGCCATGTGAACCCAAAGAGACCCAGACAGCACCTCAACAGGGACAAGACTTCCCCTTTGATCCTGAACTCTGCTCTGATGCTTTGCACCAAAGTGCAGCAACCTCTGGATCAGCTCACAGAGCCCATCCACGTGCGCTGTAGCCAAACACCGTGTTCAACAGGACAGGGTTCACTGCATGCAATAACAAGCATTCCTGATTTATTTTAGGCTGCATGAAAGCTAATAACATAAGCAAATCTTATGTTTGTCTTGAAACAGTACAAACACTAAGAGTCAAGGAACAATGTCTCAGCAAGACAGCAGGAACCAAATGTGAGTAATCACAGAGGAGTTTGGGTAGGAAGGTGGATTTGAAGGTCATCAAGTCCAACCCCCCTGCAATGAGCAGGGACGGAGACCCCATAACTGCATGGCTCAGAGCTGACACAGCCCTATTGTGCAGGAGGGATGCAAGGCCATGCCAGAGCCTTTGTGCACCTAACAGACACAGGACTGTAGCAAGCCACCTTCACAGATCTTTGGATCTCAGCACAGCCCCTGAAGTATCTCCAGCAGCATTCCCTCCTCAGTGATCCCTCCTGAGCAAGGATGCAACTTCTTGTTATCTTGTTACAGGGATGCTTGTTACTTCCATGTGCAAGCAGCTATCCAGAAATATATGTTACTGACACTGATGTGCCTGGCAGTACCAGGAGGTCTCTAAGGCAAGGAGACCTGGTTTGCTGGAATTGTTCAGTTCACACCAGTCGTGAGAGCCACCATGGAAAGGCACCATTCAGCAAGATGCTGGCAAGCAGCCTAGCTAACCTAGGTTACACTAGCAGGTTCTCTCACGGCTGCTGCTGATGCACATACATAAGTATCTTCATCACACTGATCTCCTTCAGCTCTCTTGGGACACCTACATGGAACTGAAGTGGTCTGAAACAGAGGCAATAACATTTCTGAAGGCAGATGGTGCTAGGAATTCTGATTTTCCAAGATAAGCACACACCCATAAACCAGACCAACAAGACTCAGGAGCATGCTACCCACACACTGTATGACACCCATCATGGTAGAAAGGCACTTGGACCACACTCTGCAGCTCCAGTACTTCCTCATGATGCAACAGAGCTCTGGGATCTCAGGATGCAACTGGTGAGAGGAAGGGTGTGGGACACTGCTGCCACTTACCAGCTGAACCGGGACCGAATGAGGTACAGTGCTAAAAAAATCCACCCAGGGAAATTATTATTCCAGGCATCCAGAGGCAGGACAAACTAGCTGCAGGGATGCTCTGCACATGGTCTGGTGATCAACACTGGTGAAGTCCACTCTAAGACAGGGCTTGGCACACACCTCCAACAATATCCTTTCTCCTGCTCACCACCACTGTGCACTTGCCAGAGTTGATGCAGATGACACGTACCCTTGCTGAGGGGTCATCTGAGCAAAGGAAGATGAGTTTGTTGTGGCAAGCTGTTTCCTGTGATCTGCACCCCATGAGCTGACTCCTGTGGCCAGCTGCTTCTGGGAATGTTTCAGAAACAGGAGATGGGTTCTGAGGTACTGCCAAGCCACTCTGCCCACAGCAGAACATTAAATTGCAGCAGATATCCAGTCTGCAGCTTCTCCCAGAGCTCCCCCTCTCCACTTCTCTCCATCCCTTATAGATGACATGGCATGCTGTGAGATGAGCTAAAAACCTCCCTGCACCCCAGAGTGCCCAGCAGCACCTGTACAACAGAGAGCAGCATACAGCAAAGAACAACCTCTAACACAGACCCTCTGTGACACCCACAGGTGCCACACTGCTTTGTTACTCAGCATGTCCCCTCCCAGGTGACTGGAATGTGCATGTGGGAAGGGGAAGTGTGCTATGGTATGGCAGCCAAGCACATCAAGGGAGGAGAAGTAAAATCCCACTTTAAGCAAAATACAGCACAGGGAAATAGTGTTCTTCTGAAGGACAGGCTGGGACCATCAGGACAGCCTGCAAACAGCTATTCAATTCCTCTCTTTCAGGGCAAGAAATGTTAACTCTACACGTGGGTGACAAAAGCTGTCAGGTAATGCTGTCACATGTCCTTTGAAGTCAGCCAAAAAAACAGGGAAGGGAAAATTCCACAATACTATCAACAGCACCTTTGCATCCACAAGCAAAAGGCAAGAGACTTCAACAGACATTAAATAAAGTTTATTTAAATCAAGCTAAATAAAAAAGTTTCCTGTTTTTCAGAGTCACAGCCCATTACAAGCACAGATACCTTGATGAGGTCAGAAAGGCACCAGCCACACAACTACTGAAATCAACTAAAAAAAAGTAATCTGATGTGCCTCTGGGCTTGGTCTATTTACACAAGAAGTGTTAGCCAGATCTAGCAAAAATCATGACTCTAGTATTAGCATTTTCAGTCACCCAAGAACATGTTAAGCTCACTAGCAGATCATTGTCAGCACTGTTTGCCCTTAGTTATTGTCTGCCCAGGGCAAACATTTGGGATACTTTTGGATACAAGCTGATAAATGGAGACATCATGTGGTTACCCATACAGAAAAGTAACTCCCTCATTAAAGAACCTCAAGGATGAAGAAGCAACTTTTGAACCATAGCATTGTATGACCCAAGTTCAGTTTAACACTGGAAACAAAGATCTCACATTTTGTAAGCAGTAGATAAATCCTGTACCAGGATTTGATGCACATATGTTGTCTCCCTACATGCTACGTTCTCCTCTCTAATATGCAGGGATTTTAAAATGCAATGAATACATTGCATTAGTGTTCAGTCCACTTTTAAGTGACTGAAGAATAATGCAGATACAAACACTCCTCCTGCTATTGATATACTTTGTCCCAGCTAGGAATCATTCTGAAATAAGATTTTTAACATTTCTTGTTGCAAACTGTACTCCAAATGTCTTATACTTCCCCCCTGCCCCCCTCCCCACCAAGGATAAGGCATGTTAAAATCATGCTGAAACTCAATTTTTAATTTTTATTAGCCACAAAGGTACTACCCTAGGAGTGATTTATGGGCTCTATTATAAAGCATTCATTTATTCACTCAGAGTCAGAAAAAATTTCTTCCAAACTGCAAGAAACTTAATCGTTTTCTGATTAACACAATGTGTTTTGTTAATGCAATGGGTTTTCCTCCCCTTCACTCACATCAGCTGCATTTCAAACTAGACCTCAGTAAGCACACAAAAGCAAAAATGTAGAGATTACATTACTTTGTATATAAAATCACTGCATCATACTACTAAAACTACCAAATTGCTTGGCAGAATGAAAACAAAGCCATGCTAAAACAGGCTAATGAAGAGAACAAATGAGTTGTCACCAGTGTCCATCCTGAGGCCATAACTAACAGACCTCCTCTTAGGACACCTTCATAGCATCCAGGGATGAGGGAAACAGCTTTAGCCCTTTTCAAATCCCTGCTGGTAACTCAGCTCTAAAGGAAGCAGTTGTGTTCACCTACAGCAGCTGAAGAGGCAGAAAGGCTGGCTCAGCAGCTGGGTAGCCTTGCAGTGCCCTTGCAGGCAGAGCTTTTCCCCAACTCCACTGAATTCAGCTGGTTTCTAAAGACAGCAGACTGTACAGAGTTTCTTATGTATATATCAATTCCAACTAAATAGTCATTCTTCTTCAAAACTTTACTTGAGAATTAAAAAAAGTGATCTATTATTTCTAATGCAAAGGGATAATCAGAGCAGAAAACTAACTGGTCCAAGACTCACAGCAAAAGGCCAGTTCTCCTCACTAAGTGTTACTTCTATACCTGTTCTGTCACTGCTTTCCAAGTCTTTTTCTAGTGCTGAGAGTAAAGCAACACCAGCACTTGTGTGCTTTCACCTAACACATTCTCCTGCCCAGGGAGCAACAGCATTGCAGAGCAATTAAAAAGCTGAGGCAAGGAGTAGAAAGCCAACAGGTGAGAGGAAGAAAAAAGCCAAACATGGGAGAAAAAGCAGAAGAGAAAAACTACAAGAATATTGGAGGTGGCAGGAGAGATAAGTGGTGTGGAAGTTATTAATGTGGAGCTTTTAGATGTTACTTAATATCAGCATATGGCAGGGGCCTGAAGAGCAAGAACAACACTGAAGTTTTCTAGGTTAATAGTTTCCTTAGTATTCCCACAGGATTCGTTACTACTCTAAAGATAGTGCAGAGGAAAAAATAAGATCCAAGGAGATCATCATCAGGGGCAGGTTCAAGAAAGGGTTCTTTAAACCTCCCCCAAACTGCTTTCTCTCTTGGAGCTGAAAAATACCCAGAGTTCTTATGCAGCATTAATACTGACCCATTTAAATTTGAAACATGCAATCCCAACAACACAAGGCAGACTGAAGACAAATGAGAAGGTTTAATTCACTTAAAAAATAGTTTGAGCAGAGTTATATTTGTTGAACTATATTTGGAGTTAATTTTTCAATGACTACTACAAACACCTAGCAGAAATATCCTTCATTGCATGCTTGTTTTCAGTGCAAGAGTCTACCAGTTAAGCTGTCCTAAGACCTTTAATGTACTTAAGGGTTTAGAATACTTCAAAACTTCAGCAGAAAACCTTCCTGAAGGCCTGAATCTTGAGTTAATGTTTGTATTTGCACTGTGCCATCTACCTTCATGTGCTATGTGAAAGCTACTTCAAGCTTGTGAGGTCTTGTCAGGAAAATCCAGTGTCAGAGAAGAGACTGTCCACTCTCATTATCATCTTACTTGCACATTATACTTGTTTCCATCACTCACAGAAGGGAAATGACAACTAGTCCCAACAGGAAAAAACCTGAGCCATGAGCAGGAAACAGAATTTCTTGTTTTGACTACTAAGGTAAGAAAAGGTAAATAGTGGAAAATTCCCCTCATACAAGGGCCATAACAGAGATGGATTATTTGACAAGTCTTCCTCACCACTGTTCTTACACAGCCAAGCCACCTGTCAGAGTAGCTTCACTGTCTTAAAGAAAAAGCATCAAACCAAGGAAGGAACCAAGAAATAGCATTACTTGAGACTATCTGTGAGAGTGTACATAATTGGGAAGTTCTTGTATTTTGGTGTTTTAAAGTACTTTTAGGGCAGCAATCCACAAGTATGAGAGAACAAACAGAAGTTTGGAGGGACAGAAGAGTGTTTATTTGCTCGCTCTTATGCGGGTTAGGAACTGATGCTAGGCATGGAGTTGAGGAGAAGCTCCTATTAAAGGCTGTATGAGTTCCCACTGTAAACAAGTTTCTTTAGCCTAAATTCAGCACAGTGGGTGGTGCTTGTATAAGCTTGATGCAATTTTTATAACTGTGAAAGTCTATTTTTATTCTTAATATAGTTGATTATAGGTACTTATTATTAAGTTATTAAACTTTGAAACTGAAAACAAATCCCATGTAGCTTTAACACGGAAGTGCAACAAATGTTTGCTGTTTTTGCCAGGCTTCTGTTCTGTGATTACTGTACACTGCAGCGACAAATATTTATGCAGCGCATATTTCTGCAACAGTTCCCACTATCAGCTATCGACTGACCTCACAAAGCCTAGCTGTAGGCTATGCTATTTCCATCCCCCTTTCACTGAAATTCTTCCTTAGCAGCTGTTCTGGTTGCAATTAAAAGTAAGTGGTGATGAAAATAAAATATCCTCATACTCTAGAAATGGAGTTTTCAAGGAGAAGGAAAGAAGCAGCCTCACACTGGCTCTGCTCAGGCACCAGGTATCACTAACCATGCAAGCAACAAAATCCAAGCCTGTTTTTTGTTTATGTCTGACAAGCCAGATTAAAAAAAAATTGTTTTTAAAGTTGCTTAATAAACCAGTAGAAAGATAATGATTACCCAGTCTCATCATTTGCACATGAAAGGTGGAACAGAGAAGCTACAGTAATTTGTTGCCAGACTTCACTGGAACAAACAGCTGCATTTTACTTATCTTCAAATATCAAAGGACTTGAGTGGGACAAAGATTACTTGGTTTGACAAGCTTTCAAAGACCCCTCCAGCTCAAAACCAGAAAAGTTTCTGAAGAAAGTCATGAAAGGATTTAATATAAGCCTAGCAGCCATTCCTATATGTTGGCACGAAATCTACCACCATCCTCTAATCTTGTCAAAGCTAAGACAAGATGCTTTTCCTCCTTTCCAAATCCAGTGGAATCACACACTTCCAAAGGCTAGAAGCAGACATGTTCTTCCTCCCAGGAAGCAGAGGCTCCATGGCAGTGTGAAGTTGCTTTAAATCTGCCCATCCCATGCTAGCTCCTCACTCGAGCGACTTGTTTTCTGCCAAGAGCTGGCTCAGGGAGCTCAGGGTCACATGAATGCCAGGGCAGAGGAGACAGGGAAGCATCCTTGGGACAGTCTGACCAACAGCAGAGCCACATCCTCCAGTGCATCCATGAGCTACACTGAGTGTCAGCAGAGTTTCTTCTTCACCCTCCCACCCTCCTTTGGAGCAAATAAACTGAAGACCTCAAATCACCTTCTCTGCACACTTTAATAAAATTTATTCTAGTCTCCTCAGACTCCAGACTTCACTCCCATTGTGAACATCTGCACAGCTCAACCAAAAGAAAGAGCAGAAGGAATTCAGTATTTTCCCTTAATATGTGCTGCAAACTGCTGTATTATTTAATATATCAAATACCTTTGACAACAGCAGTAAAATCACATTGCTCTTGCTTAGAAATACAACATTTTGAGAAAACAAAGTAAATGCCTTTGCTGCAAAACAAACAGGAAGGTTACTGAAAAAGCAAAAACAAGATGTGAAGGAATTGAACTCAAACTTTTGTAACTGTACCCATTCTAGAAGGCTGAGCAGAGAGTTAAAAGTTTTAGGTAGCTGGAAATAGCTGCTGCCTCAAAGCCAGTTTTTGTGTTTTAACACATGTGGTTAGACAGCCAACAACCATTCCTGGGGATTATCTGCTCAGAGTATGAAAGACAATAAAACAACCCACCATTGCTTTTTCAGGCAGACCTGGGCATGATTCCCATTAGCACATTTTTATTTTAAAACTGAGTGTGATTGCTCTGATTTTATAATACAAGAAAGCTAAGCACAGATGTTGGTACTTAGAGCTGCACAAAACTTTGCCAGGTAAATAACAAATTGCAGAGTTATGAACTGCTTCTGAACATGCACAAATATATTGCATGGCACAGCAGTTTAAATATATTAGTCACTGTATGCAGTTGAAGAAAGACAGCGTCTTCCAATCTTTACATTAAAACAAGGCAAATCCAAAACCCAACCAGGTAAATGCACATTTTTCCCCTGTTGATTTTGGATCAAGCTTTAAGTGAGAACCGATGGTAGACAGCACTTTTAACCAGTGAAGGAGGAAAGCAATGACTGGTGTTCAGTGCTGGTTTACTGTAACAGTAATGAACTATTAAAAACTATAACTACAAAAGAAAAGACACTTATACCAAGTTTCTGAAGGTGGTACTTGATGGCTTTTTACATACTATCAGTTTTCTAAGACTGCAAAATGCAAGACAACACAGATATCAGAAGTCATCAGCCTTCTCTAACTTCCATCCATGCCAATTAACAGCTGCAGTTAATTTGTGGTTTTACTGATTTATGACATAAGGCCCTGCTCCATTTTGCTGTGGAGTGTGGTTTAGTGTAATGGCTATTAGAATGTCCTTCAGCTTGTTCAGATTTTTTTTTTTCGCCTTTCCTGTTCCTGCAGGAAGTGTAATACTTGACAAAGTTAACCTGAAATACCAATTTGTCACCTGCCACTTCAGTGCTTCATCCTACTTGTAGGACACATACAATAAAACCATTTAAACCTTTACAAAGCTTTAAAATTAGCTGTACTGATGGAGAGATTGTGAATTTGATCTAGAATTTGCTTTACAATTGACAAAGTGCCTCCCCTTTATTAATTTATTGTTATTTTTATAGAATCAGAACATACCTCCTCTTGTGGACAAATCAGAAAGGCTTCTCAGGCAAGCTCATTTAACCTCAGTCTGGCATCAGGATGAGACTAGATAGGCTGTGCACCACCTCTGCCACCTCCTTTGCAACTTGAGCTACAGCAGATTTTCTGCTACTGCCCATGCAAACCCTATAAACCCGGCTGACCCTGGTAGGAAGTGAAGGTCTGGACAACAGCAGCCTTCATCAGTTCTGCCAGTATCAGAAATCATTAGACTTGATTTACAGTGGTGTGCTCAGTTAACCACTCTGTTCACTCTGCTTTCTTTACCTGGTCCTAGACATGCCACTTGGACAAAAAGCACTGCACAGAGTACTGACAGGGTGATCAGCTTGTTCATTTTGCCACACTTCCTTGAGTTTCTGAACTTTCTAGATTGAACACACCCCAGTAGATAACACAAGCAAAAGAGGAGAAATTTTCAAATCTCTTTTACTTGATAGGCCTCCACTCACATCCTTATACCCATCCTGCAAAGTTCAAGGAGTCATTATAATTCTGCAATTTATTCCATTCTATTTAAAATGCTCCAATACAGATCAGTTTGAACACATACTGTGCCTCTGTGAGACAGGCATTAAAGCAAGATTTGATAATATTTTAATTCCATTTAATCATACAAGAAATAATGTAATGCATTCACAGTATGTAACACTAACTCCTTTCAGTTTTTCTGGTTTATGTTTCTGCTTGAATTCATAGCTTACACTTAAATATTTTTGCAGTATACGAGAGATTGTTTCAAGTGCTGTAGTTTAAGTCAGACACAGACCAAACAGTCTTGAAAAACGTGATCAGCATCATCAGATAAGCTCTTCTTTGATGCAGGTCTTGGGTAAAATGCAAAAGTTATTATGGAGCAAGTCAAACACATTCTCAAGTTCCTGCATTGTTCCAAGGTCTTTGAGACATCTCTCCCTTCCACAGCAGCAGGCACCTTCCATAGGGAGTTCTGTGTATGTCTGCTATCAGTTACAGCTGAGTGAACAAATCCTCATGCTCAAAGCATCAGTTGTAAATCACTACTGTACTAACAAAGCCAAAAGAGCCACGTCAGTCTACAACACAGGACATGACCCATACTTGCAGCCTGGGAAAGCAAGTCAAAGGAGAATTACTTTCTTTTTATAGCCTGGTACTCTAATTAGGACTTTTGTCCACACTGTAATTTGGTATTGGAGGAAAAAAAAAAAAAAAAAAAGAGCAGCATATACTTTAAGCAGACAAATCACTATGAGCTATAAAAATTTGCTACAGCTGAATTTACTCAAACATAACCTGAAAATGTCCCAGATTCTTCAAGACCCAAAAACTATGAACTGCAATTGTTGCAAGCACAATGGGAACATCAATTCTACGCCTTATTAAAATGGCTGGCAAATAAGCACTAACACCCCCTGTGTGGGACTACTGTGATCCTGAAAAATTTGAGGCTCAGGAGATTTGAACAAAAAAAAAAAGAAAAAAAAAGAGAGAGAGAGGGGAATAAAACAGCCATACCATACCTGGACACCAACCTGGCATGAAGAGCCCCAGCAATGAGCACAATGTTTGCCTCTGGGGACAAGTGAGAGAAAGGCTTTTGAACTGAAAAAGTGCAAGACTAAGCTCAGATGAAAAACATCAAACTAGGAAACTGTTGCTTGATTATTGTGCAAAGACTAAGTTACCTATTTGGCCACACTGAGAATGTTTTAAGTGTTTAACATGACAAGAGAAAGGGTAACTCAGCTATAAACTGGGAAAACAGACAGGATGACTAATCATGCAGTTGATAAACAGTTTGCTTTGCTAGAAAAAGAGACCTGACCTTCAACTATTCAGTCCTCCTGTGCCTGCATACTTCTGCTCTGTTCCCTGAAACTCTCCCTACTCTACAACACAGAGAACAGCCTCTGGCAGCCAGCTCCCAGGACTACTCCCACTGAAAAGCAGTTGTCCCTGCTCCAACAGCCTAGAGAGCCCATGCTCTGCAGTCTCCTTCAAAGTCCCAAGAGAGCACTGCTCACATATTTTACTAGCATCCCTGTCACGCTAATTTCCTGCCTCTGAAGTCAGAATTTAGGGTGCATGCACACCACATTCCCTTGAATGGCACGATGATTTCTTGGTGCTAGTCACCTTGTTTTCTTGTGCAGGTCTCCAACAGAACGACCAGCATGGCTCTATCACCCCAGAGCAAAGGAAAAAAAGACAAAGATTTCACCTTCATTCTTGAAGGTAAACATTTCTAAAGGCTTTGTCTAAGCAAAGGAGATGAGCATGACTGTTGGGGATTATCCACAAGTATGAACCTCAAATGTTAACCTCAGAAGTTCCTTATGAAAGTTAGCACTAAGCAAAGGGATGGGCCAGAATCTACTGTTCTCTTCAGCTTTATAGAGGGAGAAAGTGTGTTGGGAAAGATTTCAGGCTTTGCCACATGTGAGGAAGAACAGGCCCGTCCTCCTTCATTTGTCAGCATGATTCTTTTCACTGAGCAACAGGTAAAATAAAAGCTTTTTAAAAAGGAAATATTGCCCTTTCCCATTAAGGTTAAAAGTTATAAACCTTAATAACCAGCACACTTCTCCTAGAAGAAGAAGGAGAATTTTTTCTATATGTAGACAACAGCTCTCTGATTTCCCTGTTACTGTGATCAGCATTTCAGAGGCAAACCCCTCCCAGTGCAGGCTTAGGTCAGTGGTTTCAGCAGTCTGTCTAGAGCCCCGGGACCTGTGTTCTAAAGAGGACTGATCCAGAGACATGAATAAACTTAAACTGAAGTAGGCATGACAAAGTCATGCAAAGGATTTCTCATGGCTTGACCCACCATGAACATTAAGAAGCCCTAACAGGCATTGCAAGAAGACCTAATCAGATTTGTGATACACATTTGCACTTTCTGCACAAGAAGGAGGAGCAGGTTTTGTCCCATAGACATTTCCACTTACCTGATAGACAGACCAACTAAACAAACTGCTCTAAACCCTCTTCTCAATTGGCTCCTTGAGCATCTAAAAATCACATTTAAAAGGTGGCAGACAATATGCTCTGAACAGACAGGAGCCACACAGCCCTGGATGTATTTGATGACACCGAATCAAACACACTACACCAATGAGCAGGTTGGAGCCTCTTGCTAAATCCTTTTCAGTACACAGCAAGAGTCCAGGCCAAAAAAAAATCACATGACTGCTCCAAGTCTCAAATCAAGTCTTGTTTCTGAAACTGTTGCTGACAAGATTTTAATTCCAAAAGCCCTGTGCTATAAATCACTACATGGCTGAAAAAAAAAAACTGTGGAGGAAGTGTTAACAAGTGTTAGGTTCCCCTGGGATTTAAGGAGCTCTGTGAGAAGACACCTTATTATCATCTTCTGAAGAGACTGCCAAACACGGTTCTTAAAGAGAATAACAAATAGGCCTTAAACCTGATGTCATCTTGACATTCAGATAATTCTACCTAATGTTTGCTTGATGATTCAAAATGGGAAGAATTAGCATTCCTTAGTGTAAGGACAGAGGGGGGAAAAAAAGTCATCATTTGCCTGTTTGCCAGGTTAACACAGCCAAACAAGATGTCATTTGTGACATTTTTTTTTTTTCCTTTCAGAACTACACATCTGTGTGCATTCACACACGGGCATGAATAACTTGGGTGTGACACTGACTATCAACATGGATAGATAAGATTGCTAAATGTGAAGTAATGGTACTAAGATCCCCTCCCTCCACCAAGTGGAATGGTGCACTTGGCATGCTCAGGTGATGACAGGGTATCAGCAGCACAAGGTGCGTTCACCTCAGACAGCAAAGGGGCTCATGGTGATTCTCAGCATGGTATCTTTCAAACACCTTACACAGGCAGCAGTGCAGTCCCTCTCCCTGCCATGAAGCCATGCCATCTTGCCAGCTGCAATGAAGTGCCTGTGAGGAAGAGCAAGATGGCTCCTAGATGCCTCTTACATGATTTCAGCCTTTAAATGGGTGCCACAAATCCACTCTTCCCCTTGCCGCGGCACGCTCTGAGGCACTGAAATGAAACTGCATCTTACCTTGTCTTTGGATAAAAACCCTGAGCAGTGGATGAGCACTTGAAACAGCCTTGAAGAAGTTGTCATCATTATTAATAGGGAGAAGGTCTCCATGCACATCAGCATATCCGATCATCACTTCCAGGTTGGCTATGTGATGAATGTGAAGAATTAGTTTGTAGAAGTCTTCAAACTTTCCTGGCTTGTAGCGATCCAGAGAGAACCTTCTGAATTCTGCCCCAAACTGCAAGAGAAAGCAAACAGAGCATCAGCAGACGTGTCACCACAGGCCAACGTTCCAGTCTGACATTTGAACAAGGTGTAGATCA
This sequence comes from Vidua chalybeata, assembly GCF_026979565.1. Taxonomy (NCBI): domain Eukaryota; kingdom Metazoa; phylum Chordata; class Aves; order Passeriformes; family Viduidae; genus Vidua; species Vidua chalybeata. The sequence continues at coordinate 93,196,989 of NC_071530.1, forward strand.
CCTCTCTTCACAGAATTAGAGAGCCACAGGATCAACCAGGTTGGAAAAGACTTCTGAGATCAAGTCCAACTTCTACTATTCAAACCTATTCTGTGGTGAATACAGTCACATGTTGGTGCTTACAAGCCTACTAGTGGCCTTTTAGGTCCTACCATCAGAACATAACCATGGCTACCAAGATATCACAGGTACACCCAATTGTTCCACGTAAAAAGAAACCACATTTTTAAAATATTAAGTTTTCATTAAATCTTCTAGAGGATAACTGCATTTGTAGGACTTAACTTTGAAGGTCCATCATTCATTATCATCATCTCAGGCATCCACAGAACCATTCCTCTCCAAAGCAGAAGTATTCACTCTATTGCTTTCAAAAGAAGTTATTCAGCTATTCAAACAACCTTAAAAAAATTCTTTGCACGTTTCCCATCAATACCACTGGGATCCCAACCACAAGACCTTTAAAGAAGCATGGTATGTGAGCACACAGCTTGTTATTAGAAAATACACTCACTCTACATGACCCCTGAATTTCCTGGCAATCCATGCAGCAGAAGGAAAGTTAGTTTTCATGGCTTTAATTTTTCTGTCACTCCACTGGTTTTTATTTTTAAAGCTTTACAGACCATTAAGTGCTTGTCAAAAAAAAAAAAAAATAGCAGGGGTAGGAGGGTGTGATTTGGCGCAAGACAACAGAAAATGTTATAAATCCATGAGGCTGTTTTAAGTAAGTAAAAGTGACTGAGATTAAGATTTCAGTGGTTCTTATTTCTGATATTAGAAACAAAATATGCTGTTAAGAACCAGAGGGAAGAATTTGATCCTGTGTTTAAGGAAATTACAATAATGAAAACAGGCATCTAGTCAGACTAAGCAGCTTAAATCACCTTTCTGGTACATTTCATTTAATACTTCAGATTGTATAGTATGAGTAAACTACTGTTCATCAACCAAACCTCTAAAGCCATCCTAACTCACTCTTGAATGCAGGGAACCACAGCCACAAATCCAAGAACAAGTAAGGCCGTAACTAGGTCCTCATGTAAGTTCTTATTTGCAAAGCCAGCCAATACCAGGGCTAGAAACCAAAGACATAAAACTAACAAGCATAGAAAAGAAAGAAGAAGGGGGAGAAACTTCTCTAGACAAATTCCTCTTCAAAATGGAGAATGACTTGCTTAGAGGTTCTCAGCTGTTATATCAACTATACATGCAAGCCACTCTTTTGCTGAGACTAACAAAAGTATGAATCACCACCATAATCATCTTCAAGCAAAAAGGAAAAAAAAGAGGCCAACATAACTCTACTGGCTTTGGGCACAAGCATGTTCTCAAATTACTTCCGCAGTTATGAAAATCCCACTCTTGAGCATCAAAGCCTAGTGGTGATCATCTGAAAGCTTGTTTAGTCAAATTATGCTGCTTGTTTGTAATATTAACTGCTAGTTCCAGTTTGGATTTCAGAGTGCCCATCCAAATGCACATAAAGTGAACAAACCACAGCTGGTCCCAATGGAGGAAAAAAAGTCCTCCTTTGTCCTCCACCGCCCACTCCTTTCTACAAAAATCTAAGCAGCAACTTACTTCTGTGGACACACTTAAAACCAAAAAGAAAAAGCTTAAGTCTTTTTATTTTAAAAGTATCCTAAAGGTTTTTTTTTTTTCTTAGATTCAAGCTAGAAAAAGCCATCTTCAAGTGTCAAGTTTAACACCTATCAACATGATGAACTAAAGGGGAAGGAACAAGACCTTTGTAGGTTTTGCTTAGAGTTGCATCTACTGTTTTGCACACCTGAACAGGATCCCAGGATTCCTTGGGATTCCCTTAGCCAAAATGCCAGGGCACTCAGACGCCAATCCCAGTAACCATTTGTTTACCAGACAGTTTGTTCAGGACCATTAGCACACATGGTACTGTGGAGGAAGCAGTTGCTGTTCAGTCTTACCCCAGGCAGTACAACACCCACTCTACACAGTCCCCTTGGACCCATGGTCTGCTGAGGGAATCCATGCTGCTCTGCCCAGCACAGCTGAGGCAGAGCTCAGGACATTGCACCCAGCAGGAAAGTGACATGGAAAAGGACAGAGAAGAGCACTATGGTTACTTGCACTTGGCTGGTATGACCCAAAGCTCAGCTTAATTTGCCACATGAGAAGACAGCTGGCAAAAGGGCCAAGCCTCCCAGCCTAGCCCCTGCAGGCACACTGGAAACTGCTGATCAGTGGAGCCTAATATGTGGGAATGCCATTGTAGGCTTGGGGCACTGAGGTCTGACAGGAATGCTGTCCAGTCAAATTGACTTGTTCACATGTTCAGCCTTAGGAAAGCCCAAGAGTCCATTTCATTTGCCTGGGAATAGCACAGTAGTAAACAAATGCAAAAGTTTTCACTTGTGCTTTCTCCATGATCCAGCTTTTTAAGGCAAGGGAGCTAGAAGGTGATTCTGTAGAGGAGAAGGGAAGAGTCAAGAGATTTAAGCAGATAATGAGAATGTCTTTCTTTTTGTTAAAAGGTTAGTATTACTGTAGTAACAGTTTAGCTGATTTATTCACACTGTGTATATACACAGGCAGCAACCATTGTCTGTCTTTTCAGAAGAGGGGAAAACACTGCTTCAGCTCATTCATCATCCCCCTAATGAGGCTGATAGAGAGTATGGCAGTAATAATGGGGTTTGCAGTGCCACTCAGCTTGGAGACTGGATGCTCTGCGTTGTATTCAGCCAGGATTTCAAAATATCATCCACCGTGTATCTTAAAGAAACTAGAAATTCTGATAGCCAAAACGACTGATCTGCTTCTCTAAGCCACAAAGTTCATCTTATCATATCCCTTCACAGAAAGATACACAAGGACTGGTGTCTGCCAGCAAAGTCTCTGCCAGAACAATACTGTATTTCACTGTTTGATAAACTAACAGTTTTAACAAGCAGATTAGTTTTCCATAATGAAGTAAATTACTCAGGCCTATTTAACTAATGCAAATACTGCATCCAGTATTGCAGAAGTCAAGGACAGGAGGAACACAGGGAACTTAAAAAGAATTTAGTCTGACAGAGCTTATTATGACTGATAAAAACAACTTAGAAACAACTGTACATTTTGTTTCACAAAAATAACCTCCACCCCAAGTTCCTCAAAGTATCAGCCAATCACTGCATTTGTTGTCTGCAGTTTGATGACAAAAAGCACCCAACAAAATGCAACACATCAGGCAGGAACCCCAAACAAAAACAGACGCCCAGAAAAGTGTTCTGATAAAAGTTGTGAAGACACAGCTAGCTGATCAAAACTTACACAGGCTGATCAAAAGCAATCAACTGCTTTCTTTGGCTTTTTTTCTGGCTAAAGGGTACAAGAGGTCAGAGGAGATGAGGGAGCAGGATTTTGAGGTTTGTTTACTTAGAGAGCTGTTGTTTTGTGAAATGAAGGAGTTATTTGCAAGCAAAAGAGAGCAACTCTTTTTTTTTTTCTTTAAATTTTAAGTTTCAAGATGTTTACGGAGCCAAAAATGAAGCCCTATGTTTATGAGGTGTCATCCCTCTAGTTTATTGCTGACTTTGAAATCAGGCTATTGTAATAAGAAGACATCAAAGAGCAACATTTAGCAATAAACATGAGTTACATTAGCCACCTACTTCTCTCATGAAGTAAAAAAATCAAGAACAGAAAGAAGGCTAAACACTTTCATCCCTGCATAGACTGTAATTTCTGCTTGCATGTGAGATTTTCAAAACTGGGAAGACCTAATCGGGGATGCTTTATCAGTGAAAATGAGCAGGGGGCAAGAAAAAGGAGGAGAGAAGACAATGTAAATGTTTTTGTGCTTGCTGACTTCACCTGGAACTTCAGAGCTCTGCTGTCACATTCATGTCTCTGTTTCTTGGTTTCTTTTTTCTCCCCCTGTTACACCTTTCCCAGCTCACACAGCATTCTCTGGCTCTGCTCCCAGCCTCAGAGTGGCTGTCACTAGTGGCAAGAAGCCACCAAGCAAGCAGATGTTCTCTGCAACAAGTTCTCTCTTCAATGGCTTGCTCCAGAGCAGCTCTGCTTCACTAAAATGATCGAGCTAGTGGAAAGTGTGAGATTTCATGCCCTTTCAGATCTCATTATTTCTTTCAAGAGAAAGTCACAAGAGCAAGACAGCTTCTTTTCTGTTTGCCCTTCATAGAAATCCCATGAGGGACACAGTTTCACTATCTTCAACTCCAAACTTTTTTCCTGATTGACATCATGCCATACTTCTACTCCTCTTCCTTCTATTCCCTCTTTTTTCCCTCCCAGGGAAACACAGCCATGCTTTAGTATCTTAAATGCTTAGAATAGTTGCTTTTACCAGAGAAAATCAGTGGTTCCCCTTCTTTTTCCTGCTTCTCTGACACAATGTTTCACATCTGATTTTGTTTCAAGAACAACCTTTGCAACACCTTCAACCCTCTCCAGGGGTCTGTAAGGCTCAGTTCAGGACAACACTTTCCTCTCTTCTGCATCTACTCAGAAGAGAAATTCTTATCTCTCTGTTCCCATCACCCTCAGACCACCTTCTACTCCCAAGATGCACCTCACATTCAGTCCCACAGATACTCGGCTGTCAGCTCAAGGGCAACTTAAAGCCAAGGTTACCCTTTCCCCTGCCTCACTTACTTTATTTCACAATTTTTGAAAACTAGACCACTACACTGCTTATTTTGCCTCACCACTGCATGGCAGACTGTGAAAATAGTTATACACAAAAACAATTTTTTCAGCCTGTTTGTTTAGAACCATCATCCCTTTCTTTGCCAGCCTTGTTCCAGTAGTTCCTCTCCTATCAAGTCACCCATGTAGCTGCTTTCTCCCTACCATCTCTGTCAGCACTCCCTCCAAGCAGCACACGGCCAGCTTTCCTCACTGTCTCTCCTCCTGATATTTAAACCCCCAGTGCCACTCTCCTTCAAGAAACAATTGTTTGCAGGAAAGCAAAGACTTTAAAATAAATCTGTGATTTAAGTGCCAAGTCTACCTTTCCAAAAGGCAGTATCTTCCTTTTTTGATTCCAGTCCCCTGCTTCTCTGGGAACAAACCAGAGTTTGTTTGCAAATGATGTGGTCCTGTATTTTTGTGCAACACACACTCTGACACATCACAGAGCTCAAGCACAAATACAGCACAGGATGCATACATCCATGGCATGTCACCATCAGCACGAGGGAGAAAAAGAAGATTTGGCACCTTGCCACCTGGAGGGACAAAGCAGTCAGGTCTGGTGAACACTGTGATAGCCCTGTGAGCCTAGCTTCCTGCAGAAATGCAGCCCTGTCCTACTACAGGTCTCCAGCAAGAGCAAACCACATTCAGAACATTTACTGAGAGGTATCTACAAGGATACAGGAAACCTGCAACCAGTAAGGGCTCTGGCTGGTTGCAAACTTATTTAAGACCTTTTTAGCTGCCGCCAGAGGCTTCCCCATGAGCTCAGTGCCAGCAACAGCTGCAGAGAAGTAATTTGATGCATATGTACACACACCCCTGGCCAGACCTGAAGGGGGACTGGAACAGCTGTGCAGGGAGGAAGCAGAAGGGATGGCACAAGGCTGGGTGGCCCTGGGACTGGTGTACCACACCAGCCATTTCTGCTTGAATTAACTTCAGGCATTTCCAATGAGAACGGGAATACCTCCGTACAGGGAGATTTTGCCTTCACGTAGAGGGAGGCAGCATCTTCCAAAGTACATTTCATCTTTTAACTCATGGCCTGCCATTGTAAAGGTAATTAGAGGCAAGCAGTGAATCCTTGGAAAACCTTTCTTGGTTCCTAAAAGCTCAGATTAAGTGCACACAAAGTCTCTCAGAAAAGGAATGATAAGGGACCACAGAGGAAGGCACTATTAATTACACCTCTGAAGCACTCCTTGGAGGTGGCTACTCCTGGAGCCTGTTAGACAGAGCCTGCACAGCTATTTTAACCTCACACAGGAGGCATTCCTTTGACTTGGCTGTAAACAACATTAATTTTCTGAGGTGCTCTTTAAAGTTGAAATGTCCATTGTTCAGTGTCCTTTAGGACTGTTTCAGTGTGGTGAGACTAAATTTGAGAAGACTACTCACATAAGACAGACTGGCTGGATGAAGTTTTAAGCAGATCAGAAATTCCCAAGTTACTAGACTAAAATGTATTACAAACAGGAGAGAAGCTGGAGGCAGGATCAAGAATGGGAAAGCTGGAACACAATACTGGAACACAAGACGGCAGCCTTCTGGTCAGTGCCATCCATCCAGTTAGCACAGCTGGTACCCATACCAATATACTTGCTTCAGGAACATTGTTGGAGGAACTACCAACTTTCTGTGACAAGACAGACCTGAAACTACATCAAACCTGAGCACCAGAGCATATCCTCCCACCACAGCATGCTCTGTGACACCAGGTAGCTCAAAGCAATGGTCCAGCCTTCCCTGTATCTCCTAGAGGCACTACTGCTCCCACAGTGCCAGAGTACATGTCAGAGAAGTGAGTTACACTGCACTGGTGCTTGCTGCAGCTGCCACCTGAACAGAACCATCCCCAGATGACTTGTCTGTGCCACACTTTTCAGCTGAAAGGTTTGGCCTCTGGGCTGTGAAGGGCAGCAAGCATGCACAGGACCTGCTGTCCTGGCTCAGCTGAAAGCTGTGGTCACTTTCTCTCATGGCACCTAGCAGACAGACTTAGGGTTACTAGGTATGACCACTTCAGAAAGCTATCCTACTATGAAGAACAAAGATTTGTTTGTAATGAGAGAGGAACCAGAAGTTTAGTAGGTGCTATTTAGCACATCAAAATAGGCACAATACCTACTGTGAAAAGCCCAGCAAACTGGGAGGGAAAGGAATAGAGGCAACACGTCTTAAGAGATTAATGTTTACAGTCTCTTTCTCCTGACACGTTTTGCAACAATCCAGACTGTCTCAAGTTGCTATTACTGTGGCACACTGTCTTCATTTGAGAGGGGGAAGCACTGCGGTTTTCTGAGTCCGTGCCACATTTGGTTTGCATATAATCAAATATGTTTTCAAGCTCAAAAACAGAAGTTAAATCAGATGGCTACAGAGCTTTTTACTGCACTTATTTTAGTTTTATGCCAGGTATGACAAGTATGACCTTAACTTGGAAGAATCTAAAGTACTGCTTAAAAACTTTAAGCAGACTTAAAGTCTGTTTTAACATTCTGTAGCATTTAAAAAGAGCACTGCTTTTTGATCTATTTTGAAGTGTGCTACACATGGAAAACTTCTCTCAAAACTTCAGAAGGCCTGTACAGCTTGAGGGTTAGAGTGAAATCAAAGTACACAAGGCTGGAAAACACCATTTGTAGACCTCTGTCAGTTAACACCAGACAGTGCAGAACCAGACCTTTAAAATCTCTTTAGAGGGGGCTATTAAGAGTAAGCTTGCTCTTTCTGCTATTGCTGCAATTTTAACACTGCTTGATGTTACACTTTACACATTTCAAATACACAATGGGTATATATACACTGCCATAGCTGAACAGTCATGTCCAGCAACAGTCATACAATAGCAGCAACTTTGGCAGGGAGGAAGATGCAAAAGGTTCAAACCATCAATCTTTATGTAACAGCACAGGCACACTTCTTCTAAGAAAGGGGGACAACACGTGAGCAGGACAAAGCACCCACAATCTGTTTGAATGCTACATCTATCTGGCAGCTGGGCAGGCTTGCTAAAGCACTGACTGCTACATGTGCCTCAGACCAAAACAGTCTTTCAGCTGCTAGTGACTTCGTAAGAGCATGGAGCACAGCTGATCCCAAACATGCTTTTTGTCTTTGAACACCGTAACACTATCATGCCTACTCAGGACACATCAGAAAATGAATGAAAATTTATTAATAATCCATTTGCGGCATCCATCTAAACACCAACATTTAATGCGAGTCAAAACAGGATAGGAAAGGAGAGTATTAAAAAATATGGTTACAATTAACTGGTTCTGTTTATCTTAATGGGTTTGCTTATGGTAGTAGGATGTTAGTCATGTTATTGTTAATTTGTAAAGTAGTTTGCAATGCAAGAAAACATGACACTACTAATAAGGCAGAAATGTGACAGTCAGCACGTGAGTCAGGTAGCTGTGCTTTTACAATCCTCAGCCACTATCAAAAGTTCCATTGTCCGAGAGGGTTCATCAACAACAAAGGGTTCTTCTGCAAAGCACTTTTATCAGGGAACAACGAGTACATTTAGCCAACTTTGAAATCATGAAAATTTGTTCTTACTAGTACATACAGTTCACAGGAATTCATATAGTAGTAACAAAAAAACAGTACTCTGCTGCTTTTAAGCCAGAAACATGGACCTGTCAGTTTCAAAGTAAAAAAAACCTCCAAAACACACTTCCATAAACAATTTAAAGTGCTATCATTTGAAGGCCCAAGGCAATCTTGTACCTCTATTATTCCAAAATATCTAAGAGATTGGAAAAGAAATTCACATTTGGGCTCATAGTTGCCCTCCTACTTGAAAAACTGAGTATAGCATTCAAGGGAACAAAAAACCAAAATCTCCTTTCACTCAGAGCAAGACAAAAGAAGATTGGCTACATGGAGTTATAATTCAAGAGAAGTTCCATCACTAATGTAGGAATTCCTGTTTTTAAAGCATTTGGTCTTCTGTAGGCTTATATTCATGGGCAAAGAAGCTTGTAACCTCTCTGTAAAGCTAAAGACAGAAAATGAAAAATAGGTTAAAAACTCTGCCTCTGGCCACAAGATCCCAAACAAAACAAACACAAAAAGCCCCACACATTGCAGGCACTGGAGCTCTTGGTAAAAGGGGAAAAAAGGGGAGAGAAAGGGTCATCTGGAAACCTTTTTCAGAGATTAAGAGGCAGTTTCTTGAGAGGGGACAGATACTTCACTTGTCACCCAACAGAGAAAAGGAGCCAGTGAGTACTAGACACATGAGAATACACAGTTGTTCTAAGCCAGCAAGATAATGTGTTTTCAGATCCTGTCTAAAAGGGCTGAAACATTAATCCTGAGCTACAGAGACAACACCTAGATAAGAACTGAGCTTCTAATTTATTTTGTCATGAAAGACGGGATAGAAGGGCTAAGGTATAATTACAATTCAATTAATATTTTCTTATGACATGTGCTAACTTCTAAGCAGGTTTCTCTTTACCCTTCCTCTTTTCTATCTAACAATAAGCTTTAAAGTGTTTTGATTTTAAGGCCAGCTCTCTGAGGATGAGGGTGAGGAAGGGAAAAAGCAGGCAGCTGGACAGAAGGGGACTTCTTAAAGAAGACGACTGCAGCAGTTTCCACCACTGCCATGTGTGAAATAGAGGTGTGCACAGATGGCAGTGGGTTTTCCCCTTCAGTATTTGCTGCAGCACAGAGACCCATTAAGCTTTTGTAACACAGTAATCCAGAGAAAAAGTGACCTGGTATACACCAAAAGGTACAACACAGTGCCACAAACCTCATCCTTCTGCAATGACAGAGCCAGAGAACAGATCACTGACAGTGTGCCCCCACAAAGTCACAGACATGAAAAATCCACAGACACAAGAATTGTGAGCTGAAGCATGCTTTGGGCCACGTTCCCAGCAGGGGTGATGGGTCAGGCTAGGTTCAGCAGAGCTACAGGCTGGTTCAGACCCGCAGAAATCCAATCATCCACAAACCACACAGGCCTACTGGACAAAAAAAGGGGAATACCGCCTGCAGGTTTTGACCCGATGGAACAAGAAGGATGCTGAAAACTGGAATGAGTTCAGCCATCAAGATGCTCTCTCCTTCTCCTCTCCCCCCCCTCCACCGCTTCCAACACACAGATACACACACTCTTTGTTTTTAACAACCCTCTGGCACACATTGAGAACCTTATAACTTAAGGATACTTGGGGATTTCCAGAGAAGTATCTTACCCAGCACAGTACTTAGTGCTGACAAACTCTCCCCTTTCAATAATCAAGGGCACAAACTGACTTTCAAGAACTTGTTTTTTGGAGAAAATGAAAGAAATTCAGAAAATCCAGAAAAATCAAATTTCACAGGATACATTTCTGAATTGTGACTAATGCAAGACACCAGCAGGATGCTGGTTTATCCTTAAGGAAGGAACCACTTGGTTATCATAACAGAGGCAGGGATATCAAAACCCCAGCATCTGCAGACTATCTCCCATCCAACACCCCACAACCATTTTTTCCCAGAGCTCCTTCTGATCAAACTCAATCTTCAGAGGAGAAAAGCTGTTTCACACCATTGTGTAAAAGCAGCACTCTCTCACACTCGGCTCCTCTGCTAAAAGGGATTCCACCTGCCCACGGACTGCCACTTCCCCAGCCTTTGAAAAGCCACCAAGAATCCCTTGATCCCCGGCCAGCAGCATGCCCTGGCGCAGAGGCTGAGCTGCACCCACCTCCACTCACCTGGCAGCCTGTGCTCTCAGGCGATAGCTGCAAAATCATGAGTTCTCAGACTCAACTTTCAAGTTCTCAGGCAAGCCCAGACAGGCTTCATACTTACAAAACACAAGCAACTAAGTGTTTAAAAGGTTGACTACATGGGGCTACCAAAAGTAGCATTACTGAGCCTTTTGGTTTCCCCAGCCTCAGATAGTCCATGCAAACAAAAAATCTCAACGCTCTGTACTTCTAGATGATTACAGTACAACAACACAGTGATCCACAGGGACAAGGCTGCCAGCATCACAACCCACCCTACAAGAGCATCGTGTTTTTGTAAGAGGTATCAGGTTTTTATACACCTTGCCCGGTACCATTGGCCAAGAGCTTTTAAGTGGACCTCCTTCAGATCACTGAAGAGTAACTCCGTGAGAGGGAGCCTACGAGCTTTACAGGCAAAATAAAACCATCGTGCAATGTCAGCACTGACAGTCTGCTACATCAACAGCCTAGCTGTTATTGTGTCCAAGTCATGCTAACAGTAAAACTCACGAGCACCAGGAAATTCAACAGCACAGCTTCCAGTGACACACACTGCAGGTTCACAGATCATCGCTGGGTGTAGGCCCTCAACAGGGTACTTTGAATTTAGCTTCTATTTTAAGTTTTCTCCCAATGCAATGGAGTTCTCCATACTAATTTCTGGGCTATCAGCAGTGACAACCCTGAGCTACAGAAGGCCTTTAGTCCCACCCATGCAAGTTTATTTTCCTTCCCTCCAAAAATCCACAATTATTCCTAGGCTTACAATCTCCCTACACATCACCCTGTGTCTATAGAACCAGGTAGGATTCACTTACAGAAGTCCTGCAGCTGTAAGGGAAGCTATGAGCTTGTTATTACATGGTTACTTTCTAATTGTTAATAGAACAAACTCAAGTTATGGCAACATTGAAGTAGAAGAGAGAGGATGAACTTAAAAATTCTCATATGTGGTCAAGGCTTTAGTTTAGCACTCACAGAATGTAAGGGGAATAATTCAAAAGACAGGATCTGGAGCGTTTGGGAGCCACAAGGAATGTTGTGGGTGAGTTACATCTCAGAACCAGATCAAGCTGAACCAACACTTTCCAGCTATGGAAGCAGAATGGAACTTTCTAGGCTAGTTGAGCCCTTTCAATTGGCAACAGCAGGTTAGGAAATAAGGGCCTGGATCCACATTTCAGGTGCCATGTTTAGAAATTATTGGAGGCTCCCTTGGATACAAGGTACTTCTCCCAGTGAAGCCATCTCTGCTCTATGTGTTCCTCAAGGCCATTTGATCTGAATGCAAATTTTAACAGCAAAAATGGACAAAAATGAGCAGCACCAAGCAGAGAGTCCCAAAATCACCACCTCCAACACCATCTGAGCAGGTGATCAGGGACTCCAGGAAAGGTTAACGTTATCCATACTCTTTTCAACTTCTGCATTACTTACACATTGCCTGTTACATGTGTATAAAACACGGGCTTTCAGGGAGATTTCTCAGTTTTGCTTAAATGCTACTTATTTTTGCCCTCAGAGGCAAGATTTTGATGTGCTGGTTCAACCGAGAGCGACCAAAGTCTCCTGAGGAGAGCTGAGCACGACCAACGCCGGGCACAGCCACCCGACACCATCCTTGCGGCGGCCAGCTCCGGCAGCCCAGCCGATCTCGGCTCCTTCCCCAGCACCACCAGCGTGCACAAGCCGCCGCCGGGGCCGGCATCCCGACACAGCCGCCGCAGGAGGGGGAAGCTTCCCGCAGGTCTCCCCTCCGGCTCCTGCGGCTCGCACCTACGGCAGCACCGGCGGGGAGACCCGGCCCCTCTCCCTCCCGGTCCTCCGCTCCTCTCCTCAGAACGCGTCGGGGCACTGGTCCCGCCTACCGGGAGCCGGTCGGAGCACCGGGCGGCTGAAACGCCCCGGGGCGGGGCGGGAGCGGCACCGCCGCCGCGCCTCCCGGTGCCCCCGGGCCGAGCCCCAGCCCGCCCGCCAGGCGAGGCCGGCGGCGCTTCCCGAGCCGCCCCGCAAAGTTATCGCCGGAGTCCCCGCGGCGAAACAAAAGACGGAGCAGGAGCGGCGGGCGCCGCGCCGGGGGCGGGCGGGGAAGGGTCGCGCCGCCGCCTCGGCCGGGCAGGGGCGGCTCGCCGGGAGCTGCGCCCGCAGCGCTGATCCCGCCTCTCCGCCGGCCGCCGCCAGCCCGTCCCCGCTCTGCGGGCTAAGCCCGGGACTCGGCTCCGGCCGCACCGGGCGGGGACGAGAGACACGGGGGAAGGGGGCGGGGGGCTCCATTCATTTTCGGGAGCACCACCGGGCAGGGGCGCTCCCGGCCGAGGCCGCGCCGCGGTCCTCTCACCTTACTCTTCACTTCCACCGCGCTGCACTCCAGATACCGCAGAGTCTGAGATTTGTTGAAACTCCGGTTCATCTTCCCGGCCCCGCTGCCTCCCCCTTCCCGCGCCGCCGCCGCCGCCTCCCGCGCGCCCCCGGCCCCGCTCGCGCCGCGCGCTCCGCTCCCGCGGCCACTTTGTTCCCGGCGCGCGCGCGCGGCAGCGGCCGCAGGGATCCGCGCGGGGCTCGCGCTCCGGCTGGGCCGGCGGCGGGCGGGCGCCTGGGGCCGGCGGGACACGCCCCGGACAGCCCCGGGCACGCCCCCGCTCGGCCCGGGCACGCCCCTCCCGCGGCGGCCGCGGGGCTCCGGCGCTCCCCGCGGGGCTGCGGCGCGGCGGGAGTTGGTGCGGGAAGCGGCACAAAGCGCACCCGCGGCACCGCCCGCCGCTGGCTCCCCGGGTGCCCCCCGGCGCTCGGAGGTGCCCGTTGTGCGCCTCAAAAGAGACCCGCACAAAGTTTTCCAGACGGCGCTGATTGTTCTTGAAAGAGGGTTGGGATCTGAAAAGTGCTGCGAGTCATTAATTTGAGACCACAGATCGCCAGGTTTGGGAGGAGAGTTTCCACCACGCCCTCCTTGAAATAAATCGGTGGACCGCCTCCCTCTGCTAGCAGCTCTGACTAATTAGGTAGGTTATTAATTAGTGAATCTCGAAGGAACTTAACTTCTTTACGTCTTCTGCCAAGGATCTTTTTAATTTTAACAGACCTTTTCCCTTCAGTCAGCATCTTTTAGTCACTGGGAGCCTTTGAAAGTGGTATTTTTTTCCTACACAATCCTGCCCAAAACATCGAGTCGTGATGTACAGAAGCTCAGGACACGGCGCAGACCTGTGCAACCAGTTCTCTGCTGCTCTACATGTGCTAGGATCGTCTGCCCATCTAAGCAAGGAGCACAAAGCCCTAACAGACAAAAGCCACCCATCTCTTCTCCGGGCTTGCTGGGCAGGTGTCAATGGCAGTGATGGGAATAAACACGAATTTAGGGGCAAAAAACAAGAACTGAGTTGACTTTTCATGTGACTCCAAGTAGGAGGATCAAAGCACATGGCCCAAATACAAACCGGCTCCATCGTATTGGAAAACGGACCTGAAATGAACATTTGCCACATGTTCTGGGCTTGCACTGTGTTTGGAAGGCTTGCTGTAAGTTAAACTGCAAAAATAAAGTCTAGAGAGCTGAGAAAGGCAATGTTTGTATGAACTTGATCTTTCCTCTTTTCATCTTAGCACGAGCAATGCAGCAGCTTTGCTTTCCTGCTGTGATGGCCAAGGCCAGGCTGTGGAGATACAGCATCCCCGGGGTGCTCAGAGGCTGAACAGCCCTTTTGGGATGTTTCGATGTAAAGATTGATCTTGAAATCCAGCAGCTGGATCTGTATGATTTAGTGCTTCAACATCTGGAGCAACAAGGCCAGTGCACTGGCATGAAGTTAATCAGTAGCTGGAGGATTGGTCTTCAGTCCAGTTTTTTGAAATTTTTTGTTTCAATTTCTTTGGTCAATTTTTGGTTTTTTTCTGTGTTTTTTTTTTTTTTTTTTTTTTTTTTTTCTTTTTTTTTTTTTTTTTTTTTTTAAGAAACAAAGTTCTCAATAGACAGAAACCAGCAAACAATTTTAGTCTTAATTTTAAATTCGGTACTTGTTGTATTTGTGATGCCCATTTGAGAAGTACACATTAAACTTGCTTGAGTTTATTTTATGCTTACTTCAGGGAGCACAAATGTTTCATTACCATCTCTTTTATATTAATAAAGACTCTTCAAACTAATAATGCCTACAGATTTGTGTGTAACTAGAGTGAGAATTCAATGAAAATGAATTTATACATATATATATATATATATATATATATATCTTTGGGTGAGATAAAAGCTGGTAACCCATACTGAATTAACAAAGAATGAAGATACATGTTTCAAAGCACAAAACAGGGGTTTATTTACCAGCAGAGCTAAAGGGATTTCCCCTCTCCCTTCCCCAGCCATTGCAGATCCTGTTCATATTTCCACCACCACATGAATAGACAACCCTCTTCTTCTCATCTACCCTGTCTTTGAAGCTAACAGGTACATTGAGGACAAAAGTTACTTTATTTGAGGAGTGAAGCTAGTATTTTTTCTGTTTCTTCTGTTCTGCAAGAATTTAGAAATAGTAGGTTACTGCTTCTTCTTTTTTTTTTTTTTTTTGATTCACCTGTAAGAAAAGCTGCTTTTTGGCTGTTCCATTCCTTCCCATATTTTCAACCCTGCATTAAACACATTATAGAAACAAGGTGAATACACTAATATGAGGAAATATGCTTTTTATATCACCAAAGAGACTACTGCTAGCAAAGATTCCTTTCAAATTTCTTCCAAAAAAATCTGATTTCTGCTGTTTTTTCTCAACCTGAGTTAAATATCCATCCTTTTGTAGGTCAGTGTAGACACCTTTAACCCACTCTGATCTGAGAAATGGACAGTTTCTGGATAGCTTATTAATTAGGCAAAAATTTGGGGTAATGTATGAGAAACTGGCTGTATTCGATGGTTAGTAGAAAAATAGAATGTTACATAAGTATTTATAAATTATGTATCATTTGTTGCTATTGTTTCTTAATAGCACTTAATAATTTATTCAAAGTGAACGCTTCTCAATCAAGCTTCCCTGAAATCCAACTCGGTCCATTCTTGTATATTCTTTAAGATACACATCCCTTTTTGCTATTTCCAAATTAGTTACAGCTTTAGCCCGTTTCCCCCAGAGCAGAGCTGAGGCATGACTGGGACAGCTCGAGAAAATTCCTTTTTCCCTTGCCTCCCCTTTCCGTGCCCGTGCTGCGCTGTACGGAGCGGAGACTTCGGCTCCGCGCACCGGCAGGACCCAAGGCTCCAGGGCTGCTCCCAGGCTGCCCCAGCCCGGGCTGCACAAGGCACAGCAGCCCCTGCCAGCTGTTTTCCTCCTCACACTCGCTCGCAAAGATGGTTTTCATTTAACTGCTTTTGCTCAGCCACCTTTCAGGGGTTTTGTTTTTTGGGTTTTTTTTTTTTTCTCATCGCTTGCCAAGGGCACAGCATTCCTTTGACGATTTCTATAAATCTTCATCTGTTTTAGTAATCTGTGGTTACTTTACCCTGTTTCTGACCTGCAGAGCTTTTAAATCACTGTTTCTTCTCACGTGCCCATCTCTCAGCCCTTTCTTGCAGTCTTGTTCCCAGATGCATGTGGAATGTGGGGGGCACATTTGCTGTCACCCAGCCCCTTCCTGCATGCAGCACTTCACCAAATACTCTTATTTCTTGCCCTAAACTGGGCAAGGAAGTCACAGTGTAGGGATCCTAACAGGCCATCTTAAAAAATATTCAGATTTTCCCGTTTTCACTGCTTTTCATTTACCAGACCAACAAAAAGTGCTGCAACATGTGCCAGACTCACATTCCTGCTATGCTGGTTTTCAGCTTGCAAGGGGCTTCCCCCTCACTGCTGTGTACCTCATCAGTATTAACAAGTTATCTACATGCTCTGAGAGGAAAAAAATACCCCAGACTCACATCCAAGGAGTTATTTTTCTAACTCTACACCCTGCATTGAACTTGCGAGAGTTACAAATAGCACATCTGAAGGGCTCGGGGAAACTGCTGAAACGACAGACTGGTTTTGGTTTCTTTAAATGTAAACCAAAATGAAGCATAGCACGGAGAAGGAAAGAGGGAGGATGACAGCTATTGTTTTGCTTGTAGCAAGCAATGTTCCTGCCAGAGTGAAGATGGTTTCTACTTCATCAAACTCAGAGTACAATGCCAGGGAACATCCAGTGCCCTGGTGCAGGAGCTACCTAGAGGGGAACAAGAAGAATAATGCCACCAGCCACAACAGTAATGGATGCTCCAGGACCAGAGACCGGCCACTCCAATGTTTTTCCATTGTTTCATCCCTTGTGGCAGTGAAATATCTTATTTTCTTTCTTTTTAAGAGGTTTTGCCTTCAGGTCTACAAGCGATGTATGTGCATTTAAGAGGAGAAAGAGCAGAGAGAGGGGAGGGTTGTTCTCAAGGCATGGGGAACTTGATGCTCCTTTTCTACCAAGGATGATGAAGCATTTGAGGAAACCTCTTGTGTGACTTTATTACAAAACACTTGAAGAAGGGAGACCAGAGCAGTAGTTGAGGGAATGGCACCTGCTGAGCTGCATGCAGAGCTCAAAATCAAGCATGAGGATGAGCACTTACCATTGCAGCTCCCAGTATGCATCCAGTCAGAGAGATGTGCTGGGGGGAGCGGATGGAGGTCCCCAAGCTGTCTGTGCACGGGGACTCTGGCTTCAGCAGATCAAACCAACATGCTCTTGTGTCACCTGAAAATTTTCCCATTATTTCCCATATTATATAACCAGTTGTGCTTTGACATGTATCAGTGTACCAGAATCCCAGCAGCCAAACTCTGAGCATCACAGGAGAAGAAGTAAGGTGGGTTATGAGATCATGTGTCCATTTTCCAAATTACACCACAATTGGGATTAAAAGCAGCAGTGCTTTACAAGGATGGGAAAGGTGAGTTTTGTTGCCAGAGATGAGTTTAGGATTGGAAGGAGGGAAGAGAGAGGATCATGCTCCTTATTCTGTATCCAAGGTTTGCTTTAACTACATGACTCACCAGGATTTGACATTTCCCATGAAATACAAAAATATTCAAACTTTATTTGTTCTGTACATGAATCTGCTGAATTTAATGATTTTTAACACCCTTTCAATTGCTTTGATTCTTGGTTTTCTGTTCTTTACCAAGGAGAAAACCAGGAAAAGCAATAACGTTTCCCAGATGTCATTCATTGCAGCAGAGAAATAGATACCATCCCCTCAGAGTGTCCAGAAGTAGGTCCTTCTACTTCCATGTAGGTTAAAAATTTTGTTTACAATGTGCTGCTCTGCAATAGCAGCTACTCATGATGTTAGAATGATTACTACAAATACTTTTAAAATATTATTGATTTAAAGGAATAAAGGCTGATCACAGGCCTAGGGTGTGCAAGCATCTGCCTGGTTCTCTTCTGCCTTTGTTGCTGGTCTTACTTCTACAGGAAACTGAAACACAGTTGGAAGTTGGCAAGTGCAGCATACATCTTCTAATTAGTCCAATGCTATCAAATAATTTATGCAGATGGCATCATCTTTATCTTCCCAAGCATTTTTTCTGTGTGAAACTATGAATACTGAAACACACTATGACACTGGAGTCATTTTCCTGCAGTAGTTATCCAAATTTTCTAGTGGAGTTAAGCTGACCAAATCTGGAAAGAAAATAATTGTTGTTAATATTTCCAAGTTAATGTCTTTTGGAGAAAACTGCTATCATGAAGATATAATCACAGTTTCCTTTGAAGTGCTTATCTAACTTGCTCAGTGAATAGAGAATCCTGCCTGTGGAACCTTTCTGCTATTCTTCTCAACCACAAACTGGCTTTAATCTCTTTTGGGTAACAATTTAACTCATCTGAATGCCATCTACCATCTTTGTTTCCTGGCAGCTGAAGTGTCAGGTCTGGTAACAGAGTAAGAGAGTATGAATTTTGCCCAGACTGTCTCACCCTTCACCAAGAGCACAGAGGTTTTTAGCTTTGCATGGAATGCAATTGACTGCAAGGAGCAACCAGAATGTTCAAGAGAATATAATTTATTGAGAAGTTCCACTTGGGAAGTGACTGAATGTCACCTTAAATAGACAACCCCAATATTCCTGAATTGCAGCTTTAGGCAATTTGTAAGGCACTATGTTTAGCTAGTAAGTCAAGCCCTCTCAAAACTGGTGCTTTGTGGTCTCACCTGCTAATAAAGGAAATAATAAGAAACCACCCTAGCCATGTGAGTCACACAACAAATAAATCTTTTCTATTTGCTTACTGACTTGAATTCCTAAAAAATGTAACATGCTGCAGCTGAAAGCTTCTTAGTAAAAATATCAAAAAATGTCAGATGACTTTTTAAGTCTGCTCTTTGCAAAATTTCTTGGGCAGATCTGCTAGAGCAGTGGCAGTGTTAAGATAAAGATAGATCAAAGATGTCATTCCTGCTTAAAAATAATAACCAAAAAAAAAAGGTTAGAGGGAAAGGTCACATATTCACATAGCAAACTCCATCTGATGTTTACTGCACATAGGTGTACCAGGCTGAAATCACCTGATCCTGTCAGAACTACTGAAGCCAACTCCTGTATGGAAAGGCACTGTGAAGCTCTAATTGGCTGGGACTGGACATAATCTCTTCTTCACCCACCTGATTTGCAAAGAGATTTGCCAAGAAGCGGCTTACTACATTGGAGATGTCCTTCAGCATGCCTTTGTGCCCTACAAACACTGAAATTTAAATCATTTGTGCACAATCAATCCTTTCCAGAGCTTTCAGTGAAGGCAAACAGCCTCATGTGAGGCCTGAAGAAGTCCTTCAGAGCAGCTGTTTAGAAATTCATGAAGCATGAGGCACATTATATTCTCTTCCCACAGGCTGAGGGCCAGATGTTCAGTGGGTGTAAAGCAACAGAGCCTCAGTGTGGCTTTTTTGGGGGGCCACAGTGATTTATACCAGTCTAGAATCTGGCCCTTTGTGTTTCAGCCAATTGACTTCCCTAACCTCTGCTGCTGAAGAGCATGGTTTTGTGAGGTGAGGAGGGATGGGAAGTGTTCAGGATTACTAGCTGAAGTTGCTGAAAAGAGAAATCTCTCAGAAGACTCCTGATACCACTTCTCCAGGCCAAATTGCTGAAGTAAGCACAGGTTTTTGTTTGCGATGCATTTAAATATTTTCCTTCCCTTGTTTCTGCTGCTAGCAATGTACATAGATTCTTTATATCTGTTTACTCCCAAAGCAGGTTCACTTTTCCAGCCTCTTAAGATCAGGAAATGAGAATATTTCTAAGTAGAGGTGATGTTCCTGTATTTTTGTTTTCTTCATAACTTGCATTTTCCTGAAACACGAGTGAGAATTACTCACGAGAGTATGGATTTCAGAATCAGACCTTTTGGTCATTTTGACAGTGTCATGGGAGGAAAAAACTGTTTCCCAGAACCAAACAATTTTATTGCATTCCAGAATCATGTGCAAAACAGGGATCCCATCTGTTCAACAGCATTCCCACTAAGTACAGTTCTGCCTGTAGCTCACCAGAATAAGCAGCTCAACAAAGGAGCCTCAGTTTTCAATGATAATGTTTTCTTCAAAATAGAAGACACCAGTAGAAAGGGTTTCATAATAATTTGCACATTTGCCAAGATATATTTTCTTAAATACTGTTTTGACTGCTAAGGGTACTGCAGAGTAGTAGAGCACTACAGCACACACTCATAAATTAAGCTTTCTCTGATCAGTTTTGCCAATTCTTCCAAATCCACAATAAATGAGTAAAAAATAATAATAAAAAAAGCAGAATCTCAGAACCCATGGATTAAAACTGGGCTAATATAGACTTCTTTGTTTTTTTCCTTTGACAGCTTGAAGAGTTTTGAACAAAGGGTGCCTGATTGCAGCAGTCTAGGTTTAGGCTAGTTTACTAGAACAATTCTACAATAAAAAGATTATAAATAAAAGAGAGGGGATTTAATTTATGAGATTCCACTAACTGAAGACCGGTGCCTGGGATTTTTATCATCCCCATGAACATCAGCAAGTTTTGCTTAGCAAGTGCAATGAAAAGCTTATGGAAACCCCAAGTTAGAGTTTTATAATTGCTTAATTCTGCATATCTCCATTTCTAAGTGTCTGCTTTGAGTTACTTCAAAGTCCTCTTAACAGTTTCTCCACCTGACTGAGATTCCCTTGACAGCTCTGCTCGTGCTTTTCCTTCAAGAATCTGATCTGAAAAATAAAATATCATTTCAATGCTTGATTGTGGAAAGGGATCGTTGTTGGTCTGGGGAGTCAGCCTTGCTGGTGCACATGCTTTGCCTGTGGCTAAAGAGTGATGCCCACCAAGCCCAGTTTGCCCCAAACTCCCTTGTTTCCAGGCTAGAGGAGCCTGGAAATACTTGTACCCAGCTCATGGATAATAGCAAGAGGGCTGGAAGGGATATGTCTTTCAAGACAGGGGCTGAAGTTGTTTTCTCCTTTCCTGTAAAGGTTCAGAGGGAGAGCAGGATGTCTCTCCAGCCTTATTCCACCCTTTTTGCCCAAAGTGCACCTGAGCTCGTCTGGTGCACCAGCATGGTTCTGCAACAGAGCCACCTCTTTCCTGCAGTCCTCCTATACCCAGAGCTCTGGGATCATCACCAGAGGGTGTCAGTATCCTGATCTCCCAGGATGTTTCTCACAAGATGTAGGTACTACAGCTGCCACCCACTGCACAGGTTTTCATGGTGGCTGGATTTTACCACGGTGCAGACAGTTCAGCGTGATTAGATTGTAGGGTGCAATGGAAGTATGCCTGGTTTGACTCCTTGGATTCAGCTGTAGGTGCAGGTGTCATGAGGGCCACATGCTGGGAATGACAGAGAGGTACAACCCATGGACAAACCATGGACAATTAAGAGTCATCCCTTGCCTGCCTAATGATTCATATGGGTGTCTTCAGGAGTGCATTCATGGTGAGCTCCCAGGTTTTTGAAAGGGGGGAAGTACTTCCTGGGCAATAATTCTTCAGGATTTTCATCTTTGTAAGAAAACTTTGTTAGGATTTTGCAGGAGCACTGGATGCAGTCTGGATGTAGTTAATTTTATCAACAACAGGTCAAAACTTGTTGATGATCTGTCAGGTGGGAGTGCACCTAGTGGCTAAAGTGGAGAGGCCAGCAGAGAGCTTGGGGTTTAGGACTGAGTAGCAGGTATAAGCTGGTCCCTCATCTTCTTCATTTGTAAATGAGAATGAAGAGAAATAGCTGTAACTCTGCATCACAGGCTTAGCACGAGGCTTAATTAATTTGTGTTTGTGACACCCTGCCAAAAAGGTGTTAAGATAATTAGAAACGTAACTCTTACATCTGTTCAGGGCTACTCCACTGGGGCCACAACCCATGATTAAGATTTCTAGCAGATGTCACAATGCAAATAGCAGTGACTTGTAAGTGGGAGTACAGTAAGGAGGAGCACGAGCAGCTCTCCTCCCTCTGAGGACAGGTACACTCAACGCCATCGCTGCTGCCCACACACCCTCATGTTGGGTGAGGGCCCTTCAAGGGATCCAGCCCCAAACCCCGGTGCTGCTCAGCTCCATGTCTGGGGCAAAAGGGAGACTACACTGAAAAATGGTGTTTTATGATAATCATGCAGCCTCTGCAAAGCAGATTAATCTCTTCCATGCCTTCTACCCTCACTGCAGGCAACTGCAAGAGAGAGGCACTTGCAGCACGCTGCAGGAAAGCAGCTCTAGTGACACTGTTAGAGATGTGAGTGACATCACTTACATTTTTTGGAACAATGGCCTTTTTCCCACAACTGCCTTGGCTTTTGTTCCCTTTGCACTGGCGCCATGCAGCTGGCTAGGATCTGACATTATTCCCTTGAGTTTCAAGGAGAAAGCAGTCCCTGGAGAGTGGGTGTTTGGAAGGAGTCAGCATAATGTTGATGGGCCCCAGTTGATATTCAGGGGGAAGTGACAGTAATTGGTTTTAGCCTGCTCCATGCTTCAAACTTGAAATTTGTTAGAAAAAATGCCTGTCTGCAGAACAGAGATCCAGTCTGTTGGTATCTGTAGGGCTTGATGTAGTGGCATACATGGACAGGAGGGAGATGAAGGTAGCTATGCTAGGTAAGGGCTAGGAGCTCCATGGTCTGGATCCAGGTGGGAGAACAGAGATAAAACATGATCCTGTAAATAACAACTGCACTCCTTACTCTCCTTCCTCTCCAGAGCAAGTCAGTCCTGTGCATCAAGGTGAATCTTGGTTCTCCTGCTCTGCTCTTCCCCTATTGCTTCTCTAAAGTTCCCCTGCCTCCTTTGCCTCACTGCATTCCTTCTCCTTAGCTGGATGCTTTTTCTTCTGTTGCAGCCTGGAGCTGTTTCCCACCAAGCCTGGGGTCCCTGATGCTCACAGGACTGATGGGGCTTTTACCCCACTAGGGTGTCCTGGCCTAGCATGACCTTCAGGAGCTGTGAGTGGCTAACCAGGAAAGGTTTTCTGCAAATTTAGCCACTCAGATCTCTGAAATTTGTTCAAACTGGGAGTCCTCACACATTTGGAAGAAATTAGGTACATTTCAGTGGCAATGCCATCAGTCTCCTACTCAGTGTACTCAGCAAAACACTGAGTAAAAATGTCATCTGCGTGAATACAATCTTTCTCTTAGGTCCTGCTAGTGTTAGGAATTTCCAAATGAAAGATCACACAATTTATGTCTTTTAAATATGGGTAAGAGGTACCTTCCCTAGCTTCTTCCTTGGCAATGGTAGAGCTATTTTGCCTGGGAGAAACAATACAAAATAATCACAAACAACCCCCTCCAAACCACAAAAATCCCAAACTGAAATGAACTCCCAACAAGACTTAACTAGCCTGAGGTAGGCATCTGGGGAAGATTTCAGCTTGCTCACTTTTGGCAGTGCCGTAAGGAAGCGAAGACAGGTTGTCATGCCAGGAAATGCCAGGCAACCTGAACCTGAGGCAGGCTTCTCCCCTTGCCTGCTGAGCTGGCCTGGACACTTGGCACTCCATTCCAGGTGTGTTGGCTGTGGATGGCAGGTAGCCTCTCTTATGGATTCCTGCTGGCAAGCCTGCACCTGAAAAGCAGCACAGAGCCTTTTCTACTTAATGCAAAGCAGTTTGAAGCATGTGAAGTGGTAAGGACAAGGTGAGGCATTTTGGGTAATCACTGTGCAGAGACTTGGCACCTGGGTTCTGAAATAGCAATTTCCTGGGACATTGATTCAGCACTAGTGGAAAACACACATGGACTCCTGGGTTCATTAGGAGGGGAAGGGCAAAGCTTCAGCAATGTCATTACATAAATCCACAGTGAATATCTCTCAGTTATCTGGTGTCTGGCCCCATCCCTCAAAGGTGGCATAGCAGAATTTGAAAAGGTGCATAAAGGGCCAACACACTGGCCACAGGTGTGATACAGCTTCTCTAATACAGAAGATGAGCTGAAATTCCATAGTCTAGGAAAAAAGAGGACTGAGAGGAGAAACTGGAGAGGTTATAAAATCATTAAGTGAATGAATCACAGAATGCTTTGAGTCGGAAGAAACCTTAAAGATCATCAAGTTCCAGCCTCCTGCCATGGGCAGGGATACCTGTCACTGGACCAGGTTGCTCAGAGCTACATCCCACCTGCTCTTGAACACTTCCAGGAATGGGACATTCACAATTTCTCTGGGCAACCTGTTCCAGTGCCTCACCACCCTCAGAGTAAAGAATTTTTTCCTAATATCTAATCTTAACCTATTCTCCATTTGTGCTGTCATTACATGCTCTTGTAAATAGTCCCTCTCCATGTCTCTTGTGGGCTCCCTTCAGGTTACTGGAAGGACACAATTAGGTCACCCCTAAGCTTTCACTTTTCCATGCTGAACAAAACAAATTCTCTCAGCCTTTCCTCATAGGAAAGGTGCTCTATCTCTCCAATCATCTTGGTGGCCCTGGACTCACTTCAAGAGGTTGATGTCTTTCCTGTGCTGGGGACAGGAAAGTGAATAACAAGTAGTCATTGGCAGTTGCTCATAAGACAAAATCAAGAACCTTCAGATGGAGGTTTAAAACAAAGAGAAAATATTTTTCCCCATAGCACTTCATTAAACAGTGGGATGTCATAGGATGCTGTGAAGGCTAAAAGATTAAATTAATTCTAAAGCACTTAGACTTAGCCACTGTCAGGGCTAATAAACACAGAGCTGCAGGTATGTTCTTTAGGTCTAGAAACCTCTGTTTGCCAGCTGCTAGAAGCCAGAACAACACATCAGAAGGAGCAGTACTGGTCCCAGGAGTATGCTGGTCCCAATCCTTAATTTTTTTTTTTAATTTATTCCTTTTGTATTCAATGCTAACATTTTTCTGAGGCTATAGACTGAGTGGCATTGCACATAAGGTGGTTGTTTTACTTACAGTGCAACTACTGTGAAAATGCACCATCTATCATTTGAGGCAGCTGGGAAAACAAAGTGTCCAAGACAGGGTTCTCTGGGCTGGAAGTTCATTAACACCCCATCAACAGAACTACATCAGGCATCAATTTGTACTGTTCATTTTCTACAAGTAGCTCCTTGGAGCACGAGTCCCTTCCAGCTAGCTTTGGTGGGTTGTGCTTCCTTGGGAAGGTTACAGTGTATAAAATAGCCATAAGCAAGACAAGTTCCAAGAATGGCTGCTGGTCTTTTCTCTTCATAAAAGGGATGAGATTGCAGTAACAGGCAGCATGTTTTAAGTTATTTTGTGTAGTTGTCTCAAAACCATTTCTTAGGGGAACAATAATTCTTGGGAGGAAGTGCCAGCTAAGAATTAATACTGATAAAACCTACATAGTTCTTCCTGGGGATTCTCATGGGAAATGTCTAGCTTTGCTATTTAAAATTATTTTTTGAAAAATGTGCTACCAGTTAGGTGTTCTGGAAATACATTAAGTAAAGGAGTGGGTGACAGGCATAAACATAAAAAAAGAATGGTGAACCTTCCGTCTCTAAGCTTGCCATGTGCAATTTGAGTACTCCTGAGAAGATAAGCAGTGCATTGGAACCTGTTTTTAAGCCAGCCACTAGATTACAGAAGCAGGCCTCCCAGTTTAAATCAGCTTCAAAGTGAATGACTGAAGAGTGATCCTGGAAAAAAAAATCTCCAAAGGTATATTTTCCCTTTAATACACTGCCAAGAGTTTTCTCTACAACAGGAAGAGTTACTTCACAGGGACAGAGAAGCCAGGATTGGCCCTCAAACATAGTAGCAGGAAAGTTAAAATGTGAAATTATGCTGTTAATGAGCCTAAGACAGTAAAGTCATTATCTCCTGTCAGAGAAGCTGGAAAAGTATGTGAGGAAGAAGAGCCTGTGCTGTCTGCAAGACAATTGTGTCTGCTAATGAACCTGTAGGAGTGAAAGAACATCAAAAACGGGCCAGGAGTCCTTCTTGTTTGTTTTTCTTCTGTAGGAATTTGTCTGAAGCTCTGTAGGACCCTGCTGTCTGCTGCCTTCAGGTTTCATCCAGATCATCCTTCCTCTGAATAAAGGGCCTCAAACCTGTAGCTGATGGAAGTAGGTGGCTTTAGACAATTGTGCCTTTCAGATACCCCACATTTTGCCTCCTCTGCTGTCCACCATCACTTTGTTGTGAGGTTGCTGATAGCACTGAAGTGACTGCCGTGGCTGGGCACAGTCTGACACAGCATGGAGCAGCTCCTTGCTTTTAGGCATCCCCCACCATTGTTCTTCTCCATATGGAACCCTGGGAAATTTTGATTCACCTCCTTGTTTCCTCAGCTGGGGACAACCTAGTGGCTTTGTGATACCAGTAAGATTTCCTCCTCCTAGAAAAGAAAGCTGTGAGATATGTTTTCTTCTGCCTTTTCACTGTCAGGACATCAGACTGAGCTGTATCCACCTCCTCAAGTTTCAGAGTGAGCCTTTGATACCAGACCCCACATCGTGATGAGATTTTCCTCCAGCTTTTAAGACCATACTACAAAGAACTTACTGATCCTCCTTCATCTGCATTTACACATCATTGTGTCGTTTCCTGATACAAGACTTCCTTTCCTTCAGGCCATAGACCACTTACCATCCAAATGCCTTGTATTCATTTCACCAAGTCCTAATAATTTCTGACTATTTTTTCCCATCTCCCTGCCTATTTGGGTAATCTGATATAAACCATTCTCTATTCTGTTTCTAATAGGAAGGCAAAGCTCTCCTGCAGGTTGACTCATTCTGGCACTTTCATGCTAACCTACAGTAGGTCTGCTGCAAAGTGACTGACTGTCACTCCAGCTTCCTTAACCTTTAGAAGACAGAGAAGTGGAGAACAGCAAAGACATTCAGGGCTCCCAGTGAGGATGAGGGAGGTCTTGGTAGACAGTAAAGTCTGACCCAGAATTATTCAGGGTTGTATATACATATAACGGGATTAAAATTTTCATTAACATTTGTCAGAGGTTTTACCATTGATATCACCCTTGACAGGGTAGAAAAAAACACCATTACACCCAAAAGAACAAACAATCAATAATCAGTGTGGAGGGGAATAGTAGATTCAGCTTTGCTTCCTAACGGAAAAGCTCATACAAAATAGTTGTTTATTTCCAGTGACAAAGAGGGAAGAACTGCTCATTTCTCAGAGCCTATTGGAAAAAATGAAGCTGACAAGAAAGGGAAGAAATTACAGAGATGAAATAGTCAGATGAACTTACTTCCCATATACACAGGCATAGTATATTTTTTCTTAAAAGAACCTGATATGAAAAATGTTATCGTTGTTGGACTATGGGAAAGGAAACATTTTGCCTTCTCATCTTGGCTTGGTTTCAGGAGATAGAGCTGAAGCTGCCTTGTGCATTCCACAGAAGATGAATTTATCTTTAAACATTTTAGTTGTAGCCCCACTCCTCTCCATATGAAGGCACCAGTGTATGCAGGGAAGCAGAGCATCCACAGAGCTATGATACTGACGCTGCTGCTGAAGTCAATTGAATTTTGGTTCCTGAATTTCAGAAAAAGTTGTAGGTATTGCCTGGGAATTGCACAAGCTCAATGTATGATAAAAAAGGCTCACATTTATTAAGGACATTCAAATTAGAATCTCAAGTGAAAGGCTGATTATTTGAAAGACACAACAAGGGGGTAAAGTTCAGGCAGTTTGTGGATGGCATCAATTTTGTGCTGCCTGGCTATGGACATTCAGTTCTGGGATGAAGGAGTACAAGGCTGGAACTTGGGGTGGGACCAAGTCAAGCTTTGCTGAGAAGCAGGAAGAGGAGTCACATGCAAACATTAATTTACTAGTCCAAGCACACAGCCACTAACAATGCCTGGGACCATTCCCAGGAGGCAGAACTTGCTTGTTCTGTTAAACAATTTTGTTCAAATTGTTGAACAATGGCAAAGTATTGTCAAATTGTTAGCATAGCTCCTGCCAAAGAGCATCTTCCAAAGATCTGGCCCAGAAACTGTTCCCAGGAGGCAGCTTGAGATAGGCACACTCTTTGGTGAGTAGCAGAGGTTAAACATATGGTACTGGGGCCCTTAATGCCAGGGAGTGGAGCAGGGCACAATAAATTTACTTGTGCAGACATAGCTACAAGTTGTACGGAGAAAATAACACCTTGATTTGAGTGCTCCTGAGCAACCTATTTGGGAACTAGCAATGATTTTAAAAGGAGTGTTTACCAAGCCAAAACAAAGGCCTGCAACAATGCTCTGGATGTTACCAACCCATGAAGGGCTGCAGCTATCAGCTGGGGGATGGCCAGCCATGGAAGCAGTACTTGCTCCATGCCAGGGACTTTGGATACCAAGGTCTGGCCTTGTAGAGGAGAAGGGAGTGCAGTCACACATTATAAACACTGTTTCTAATAAAGATTTATTTTTTCCTACTTAATTTAAACACCCACACAGACAATCCTTTAGGGTTGTAAACACTTGCTGCTGGTAGATTAATTTGGTTGTTGCTGTATTTGTCATGCTGGTACTCGAGAAACTGAAAGCGGATACAAGGAGAAACAAAGGGAAACAGCTGAAGTCAGTCATCCTCTGAAGTAAGTAAATCAAAAGCAAATAAATAGCACAGATAATGTAATTGGTGATTATAAGACTACATAGGATCCCATCAAAACACAGAACGAAATTAGCCACTCTCTTGATCTGCCTGTTGCTTATATAGCTCTTGTTTAAATGTCGTTGAAATAACAGTGTGCCAACAAATATAAACTGCAAACACAGCATTTTAATAAGCTCAAAGTGAAATAAAACAAGCCAGAGCAGATTTGTTGGCTCTTGCAGTTTTTTGTTTGCAAGATGGGGAGGTTGGAGGTGGGAGGCGTGTAGGGAGAGTATTATTCCTTGCACATGTTTGTCTGGTGCTGATTTAGAGGGGCGATGTTAAAAACTTTCTGTGACATGTTACAGGCTATAATCTTCAAATTTAGAGCCTTGTATTGCTCTCAATCTAGTCACAAAATCCCCATTAAGGAGAGTAGAGAGCCCTGAGGAGTTTGTGTAATAGGCTTTAATAGCATCTAAGAAACAAAAATCTCCTCCTTAATGGTGCCCAAACCATCTTTTCTCACATTTTGCAGAAGGACCTTGGATACTAGTGTATTTGTCCTTCATCTAATCTGTTCTTTAAGAGTGCTCATCTAAATGTGGGCTTAAGATAGATCTAATTAACAGATCTGACCAGCTGATTAGTCAGATATAACAGCCACTGCAGTGTAGAAAGGTTAATCCCAAGTCTGAAGAAAGCCAAGTGACATCCTCTCTTCCCCCCCAGAATTTGCCATACACCCATCATTTTCCCTGTCACATTCTCCACTGTTTGTTAGTGCCTTGGTTAACAACATCACCTCCCAACTCACACTGCTTAGTTTTGCTTATGCTTTGCACAGCTAAAATCCCTGTAAACTTCCAAGCTGAAGCTTCTGCTTCAAATCCCAAAAATATTAATTTTTTCCAATGTGTAGGCAAAAGGCTTTGGCTGTTCCTCCTTTCTGAGCATAATCACCTGGTGCTGATGCTGTCAGAGGGCCTGGTGGATGGAAAGAGGATGCTCATGGATGCTGCCAGAGAGCTTCTATCTAAGCAAAAGCATAGCCAGACAAGGCTGGGCATGGCAGGATTCAGGGACCAGAGCTCTGCTCCCAGCATGGCATGGCATGGCATGGCATGGCATGGCATGGCATCCCCCAGGACAATGCCACCCAGCCCCTTGCTTCACCACTACCTCCCTCCTCCCCTCTGAGCAAGCTTCTGCCTGGTGCTTTAGAAAATTAATGCTAAGTAGGAAACCATGAAAGCACATTACCTGTAAATTACCTGACTAATCATATTCTCTCTCCTGGGACCTATTACGCTTCCAAGCTTGCAACTTAGTCATCCTTGCAGGCAAGCTCTCCTCATTTTCCAGTTTTGTTCATCAGGTTCATCCAGAACATTTGCAAATTTCTTCGTTTTCCTCCAAGCTAGCTGTTCAGTCCTGCCAGGTGCTCAGCTCCCTGAGCACCCTCCAGGAAATTAATTAAGCACATGCTTGACTTTAAGCATGTGAAGCTGATGGCAATTAGGAAAATGGCAGGTTCTACAGCACTCTCTTTTTGCTGGCAATTCCTTAGGTAGATGAGATGAACTGTCCTCTAGAGACTCTTGCCTCTCTCCATTGACTTAGGAGGAAATCCTGACAGCCTGTGCACCAGTAAAAGCAGTTTGGATATACCAGCCAAGACATAGCATGTGTATCCCTTGAGTAGGGTATTTTGACTCACATGGAAGATAAGTCAAGCACTATTTTTAGCATTCTTTATTGATTCCTGTATAATTTCCTTTGCTCTTCCTGTGGAAGTTCCTTCCTTTCCAGTAACACCAGCATTTGAAGTAGCACATCAATCCCTATTATGTGTCAAACCTGACTTTTTTGCCCAAGCCTCGGCATGATGCGGAAACTCTTAAACACAAAGTCTTCCTGTAATTTAAACACCCAACTGTATGTGTAATTCAAATAAGATGTGGTGTCTGCTAATGAAGTTACCCCCAGGCTCAGCAGATAGTACAACTTTCTGGATTATTTGTAAGAAGGTTGATATAGAGCCACAAAAGACTTTATCTTGCCAGTGGCTCTATGAAACCTAAACTCTAAATAACTTTGGCTCTGCTAACATCCCTTCGTGGTTCTGATTTATTCTTCCCATCTGAAAATTACAGTAAAAAAGCAAAGTTATTTGCAATTACTTTTTACTTGCTCTCAAGCAACCTGACTCTCAAAACCTCTTGGTGGAGTTGCTGCTTTTAAAACACATCACTGAAAAGAATTGATGTTTAATTCAACCCCGCTGCAAAAATGGAAGAAGTTGTGCCACTAGATCTGAAAGCCAGATTTAGAGGTGAAAGCTAAGCATCCAGTGCTGATACCTACTTGTGTCTTGATAAACAAAAGCAGGCTGTGTGAGATGAAGAGTACACAAGTGTTTTCACCTCAGCAGCAATGTATGCTGCATCAGATCTTTTTAGGTTAAGATCTGTCTATGACTATGCATAAAGCACAAAGTGAAGCAAGTGCAGTTTGCTCATTAACTATTTTTATCTCGTGCATTTACTATTGGTATGCCAGCCTTTGTCTTAGGATGTATCAAATGCTATCAAATGCTATTGTGCAGGATGACAGCAGACAGAAAGGACCTTGAAAATTTTTTTCATCTTAAGGACAAATTGCTTCCACCAAAGATCTTAGAGCCACATTTTCAATAAGCACCCAACCCTGTAAAAATGCCAAGGCATACTCAATGGGACAAAAAAAAAAAAACCTGAGATGGTGTCTCTGCTTTTGCTAAGTATAAACTATTTGTCCCTGATCTGTTAGAGCTACACACACAGTTTCCATGGCAGAAACTGCGAGCAAAGGCATTGAACACAGCTACATTGACCACAACTGCATTGAAGCACAGGGACCCACCAGCTCCTCAAGGTTCACAATCCACCAGGCACATGTGCACCAGGGGAAGACAGAGGAGTGAAGGAGCATTGAGCTATCTATGCTACACATGTATGGCAGGAAAGCCAGCTGCAGGGTGTGATGCTCTGAACTCATGGCTCTTCCATACTGGGTGAAATCCTCCCATACACTTCTGCATTTGGGAAATGAAGGGGTTAACCGAAGCAGTGACACTTGTGACCCAGACATGCTTCCCAACCAATACTACTTGCTGACTGCCTCCTGGGTAAGGGCACCCCTTAGGTGGTCCATGCTGAGCTTCTCAGTAAAGCAAGGAATCTCTCTTGGCTTCCCACTGCCCATGTTTGGGGACATAAGTGTGGAGCCAATGCACACCAAAGACAGGGGCCATTTTCCCCTCCTGAGGATATTATGGTGACAGCAAAGTGTGGGAAAGCTTTTCATTAAGGCAGCTTTCTGTCCAGCTCAGGTGAGCCCTGTGGGGGTGTGTAAATCCCAAAAGGCTTTGAAGGAGGCTGGAAATATTTAGTCAATGGGGACAAACTGATAACACTCAATGTCACAGAAGAGTTTTCTGTCCTTTTACCTAGGTGGCTAGCTTGGATTTTGAATACCAAGGCTATATATCTAACAAACAATTCACAGGCTGCAATATTTTTATCATTTTATTCTAAACTCTGAATAGCTTTAAATGCTTCACGAAACTCAAGTAAAAGCTAGACTTAACAATGGCCAAGCAGCTTGCACAAAAATTTAGCTGTCTACCTTGCTCTGCAGTTCTGAAATGCTTTAGATGGATGTTCTTGTGCAACACTAGCCCCGGCTTCCACGGTGTGCATTAGGACTGTAATAAATAAGTTGTGAGTTACATGGGCCTGACATGGTATTTATGAAAAGATCATATTTAGTCCTTTGAAACAGCCACCCTGCAGAAAGTCTGGCACTTGTACAAAGGCATTTATTCGGTGCATCCCCTTTAAAGGTCAGGAAAGAAAACTGAGAAGATGGGTAATTGCAAAACTGATTCTGAAAATGTGTTCTTATCTGCTGAACAAGAGGGGAATGTCAAGAAGGCAGGGAGGTGAGCTAAAGCAGGCTCAGGGAAGATGCAAATTCCAGGACCCTCACGTAGGCAGATGTTACGAAAGGAATTCCTCTTGCTTTTGCCATCTGAGGAGTGCTGTGCTGTCTTCAGCCAGCAGCAGAGATATCCAAGGGAGGAAAGAGTCATGTGCTGTTTAACCCACTTACCAATTCTTTGCAAGAGTGGGAACAGGGAGGAAAAAAAATTCTATTTAACATGGCATTTGGACTTCCCTGTTTTGGTATCAACTGTCCTTTTAAATCCCAAATCTACCTTCCTATTCAGACATGAATTTTGATCTGGCAGATATTTCAGTGACCAACCCTCTTTTCTGTTGACTTCAGCAGATTTAAGTAGATTTTTTTACTAATGCTGCTGTTAATTTCAAATAGACATACGTCCTATCCAGTAAACAGCAATTTAAAAATAACCTAGTGTTATTCTAGTCCTGCTTTCTTAGAACCAGTTCTCTGAGACTGATATTACCCTGTTTTGCCTTCTCTGGTACTTTCTACCCACATTTTCACTGCTCCCAGGTTATGTCCATTAAACATTTGCTGCACTTTGTTACATGAGAGTGAAGATTAGTGTTTCACTATGTAATGTATGTAAGCACATGCCTTGAATTTGTTTGGATTTCAGTCTCTGATGAGTAGAGTTATTGCACACCTGGAGCACAAGCCTTAATCCTTTTTTTTTTTTGGCTGGGTTTACAGTGATATATTGAAGGGTCCAGAGTGGTCCATCCTCAAGCAAGGTGCAAGCTTTTAAACCAGGATTTCTGGGGCAACTTCAAATCAGGTACTATAGTGCAGGAAGGGAGGACAGGCAGGACTGACCACCTTGCAAAGTGGAAAGTCTCTTACACAGGAGCAGGTGTTCTTGTTGCAGGCAATGTTTGCTCCAGTAAGCATAAATTACCATTTCTGAGTTCCTGGCACTGGTGAAACTTACTGAGCAGACAGAAAGCCCAGGATACATGAACAAAGAGACACCAGGTGTCACCTGCTTTCACCAAGACTCAAATGAAAGATGTCCAAGGACTCCCGAAGCAGCAAAACTTCTTCCCCGTAAAGACCAGATGAAGATGTTGCTCTTTTGAAATCACAAGA
Organism: Vidua chalybeata; assembly: GCF_026979565.1. NCBI lineage: Eukaryota > Metazoa > Chordata > Aves > Passeriformes > Viduidae > Vidua > Vidua chalybeata. The sequence continues at coordinate 93,230,534 of NC_071530.1, forward strand.
GATGGCATTTCTCTATACACATCAGCTGTTTCTTGTTTTGTTAATCTAGAAATAACAAAAGGAGATGTCAGATCTTGTCTGGAGTTAAGTGACAAGTCCCATGTGATGGAGGTCCACATTTCTTGACTGTAAAATGAGACAGGCAGCATACCAGTGAGACCACAAAGCAAAGGAAAATAAATAACCATTTGTGGTAGCAGCCTAAAACCCCCTCAGTTTCATGTCTCCCTTTTATTTACAGTATTGATGCGTTGGAATTGCTGGCATGAATTTGAACAAGTCAAAGAAAGCAGAAACCCCAAAGTTCTTGTTTCTGAACCAAGGTGGCCGAGTCACAAAGAGCAGCGTGTACCCTGCGCTCTGGTCAGTGGCAGCAGTGCTGAGCCAGGGCAGAGGCGACTGAAGCCAAGTCCTGGAAGGGAGAGCCATAGGCTTTGCCACTGGCATTGCCCCGACTCTGCTGTGACCTCTTTGTCCCCACCACCATTATTTCTTTTATCACCCTCATGAAGGTGTTAATTGCTTCAAGGTTCCAAGGGTTGTTCTTTGAGTAAGCTCTTTTAGTGGCTTCATTCACTCAGCCAGCTGGAAACACTGGGTTTTGCTGGTGTTTGTGCCAAGGCAGCACAAGGAAGAAGAGAACCAGCCACAAATAGAGCAACAAAACATGGTGTGGGGTGTGCAACAATCTCCTGCCAAGTGAAGGAAATATTAACATTATGCTCCCCATCCGAAGCCCGAAAACACTAAGGTAAAAACAAAACAGGAATTTAAAGCTTTGCACAACAGCCACCAGGCCATAATGAGATTTATTCTGTGGTCTCTTAGATATTTTGGACTGATAGGCCCAGCAGCTCATAGCATGTGGTTTATGCATATCAGACTTAGGGCATGCATCTGGAAGAATGCACTTATGGTGGATAAAGGTGAGACAGTATGTCTCCAAAATGAGATTCTAGTCTAATCTAGACTAGTCTATTTCTCTGCCTTCCTGTGTCCTACCAAAAAGCACACAGGCATGATCAGATCTCCTTTTTGTCCTTGGAAAGGTTACAGTAGTTACTAAATTATGAACTTCCTCTCCTGTCTTCTCCTGTTTTTAAACAAACCCACTGAAAAAACAATGGAATTAAGCATAAGGAAACCTAAATGCTGGGATGGCTACTTTTGGAAAAATGTTTATTTGTGGATGAAAAACTAAGTATGCCTACTCATCCCTCTGTATCTGTCATAATAATGTAACCATCACTTTCAGCAACCATACAGATTTGAAAAGCAGAATTCTGAGTGAACTACCTGTTCCATCTAACAAACTGTGAATAATGAACGGGAAACTGGGGCTGATGTAAATGCAATCTGTTTTCCCACTTAATTCTGGACTTCTGCATAGGCACATGTTGGTGCTTCACCTCACAAAAACCTCATAATACCATGACACCAGCCCTGGTGTGTCCATGTTGTTTCAAGCCAAATGCACAGCTCTCAAGAAACAGGTCTGAGCTCCACCAATGGAGCACTAGCAACTGCTGTGATAGATCCTCACGTCCTCTGGCCACTCTCTTTTATGAGTTACAATCAATAGAGAAGGACAAGAAGGAGGGAAGACATGGAGCTTGTGCTGCTCAGAGGAGTCTCCCCCACAGTAATTTCTGGAGCTCCTTGTGGAGCTATGTGATGAGGAAGACCACTGGCATTCATCTGAGTACAGCTAGCAACTATCATTTTATTCTTTAAGGATTTTAAGTTACAAGAAGTGGACACCCACAGTCCTCTCTGCCCATCACTGAAGGTCTTCAAGGGTCCTGTCTGGATCCAAAAAGGGAAACTGGGTCCTTATTTTACTTATGAAGGGCTTTGAAAATTCCTGTATTTGATGCTGTCAAGAATCAAGAAGTGGGATCTGTGGTAGGGATGCAAAGAAAGTAACATAAGCCTGGAGGAGAGCTTTAGGAGATTAGAGAAAGATGAATATTTAGATACGTGTATGAGTGAGCAAGAAGCTGTGCAGAAAATTAGCATCATTTAGATGCTGCCAATGTCTGAGGATATGAAAAAAGAGTATCAAGTCAAAGTAGCAGTTCATTGATAAACTGTAGATGTATGAGAGGAGTATTATGGCCATGGGGTCTGCAGCAAGCAAGAGAATTGGTATCACACTCTGCTGAAGAACACTTATATTCAGAAACAATCAAATGAGAGTGCAGAGCAGCTGCCATGTCTAAATTAGCTTGCTGTTTATAGAAACTGCTCACACATCTTTAAAACTTTCTCCTTTCAGCTTTGCCATTCTCTTTAATGAGTATAATTCAGTTGGCCACTATTTCTCAAGGCCACTAACCTCAAGATAGCATCACTGGAGAAGAACTAAGAATCACTTGGAGGCTGACTGAGAAGGGTATCTGGGCTTTGCAGCACTTCTACTCCGAGGGAGCATCTAGTGAACCACACCAACACATCAGTGAAAGTAAGCCTTACTCAAGAAGGTGGCAGCAGATTTAATTCAGAAGTTGCTTATGCCTGTGGTGTGATCAGCTTCAGTGTCTCTGGACAGAGGCCTCTTTCTTTGCTTATTCTTAGTGTCCACTGTAAAGTGCCTGCTAGTGGCTGTTTCTTGACTATGTTGCCTTTTCTACTGCATGGCATTTGTAATATTTTTCAGGAAATACATTCTAAGCACTATCCTCATGAGAATTTGGGGACTTTTTCCCTGGGAACAACCTTTCTGACAAACAGATTTACACAGGTTTAATGCAAACTCTTAGCACAAAGCAACAGGATCATTCCAGGAAACACTTGGATTGACATGCAGTTGACAGGCAACCTCTGAGGAGACAGTAACAGCTGCCCTCTTTGGCTTAAATGTCTAGAATATTTAAAAAGCAAAGTTTCTTTCTCTTAAAAGGTGCTGGATGGACAATGTCCCTTAATTTGTCAAAAGATGCTAAATATAGATCTATGGGTCTGTACCAAAGACTCCAAATTCGAAAGTGCTGGCTGATATTGTTGTCTCACTGAGTTAGTTTCTGGTGGCCATGACTTAAACTGGGACATGAACCTCTTTGCACTCCTCTCAGTCCCTGACTGGGGGACTGAGTCTGGTTCTATAGGGACGTGTAACAAAGAGCAGATTTGCACCACTGGGTAGTGAGGGGAAGTTAAGCCCTTGCCACAGGTTGTGCTTATTCATAATGAGTGTCCCTGTGCATGCTCTAAGGTCAAGATAAATTTCAGGGGATTTGAGTTGATCAGCTAACTGTCTCTCATTGAGGCATACTTCAATCAACCTTGAGCTAAGGCAGCACATGAGTAATTACCACAAATTACATGGAGCAATGACTACTCTGTGTACCTTGGATCCTCTGTTCTCCTCCAGTGTGTCACCGAAGTGCACGCCGTGGACCTGGGCTGGATTCTGGCTCCACTGAAACACTGGAGCAATTTCAGTGTGAAAACCAGTGAATCCAGCCTCATGAATAAGAATATTAGTCTTCTCCTCTCCTAAGTACCTCTCACTGCTGCTGAGGTTTGGTTACATACTGAGATGTCTCATGATTTGTCATCCTGTGCACTTTCACGTCAAGCTTTCTTTTCTCAGTCCCCTGTTAGACCTATCTGACGTTTTCACCTTGCAGCCTTTTATTGGCTGAAATGACGTCTCAATTTAAAAGGTGCTAAATAAGGCAAATGAGCCTTATTTATCCCCAAAAATGACTTTTATAAGAATAATAGAAAGTCCAGCTGTATTCTTAGACTAGAGGTTGGCTCAGCAGCTGGGACTTTGGTAGAAGCTGTGTGAAGTAAGACATTAATTTATATTTTACTGAAAAAAACCAACCAAACACCAAAACAACAGGAGAGTTTTGTTCCATCTGTTTCTCCTTCCTATCACCACTGTAAAGTGCTATTGAATCAGACACAATCAGTATTTGGTTCCTAACAGGAAGCATTTTTGTGGCCAGGCAGGTTTATATTTAGAATGGGAGTGGTTTAAGATGAGGGATGGGAGTTGTCTCCAAACATTGCCATTGCTTCTTTAATGGAATATACAGCTTGCCTCTCTCTTTAAATAGCAAAACAGGCCTCTGTAACCAATTATTAGAACTTGCAAGCCTTCCTCAGGCCCATAGATGGCATATTCCAACTATTTGTGTTCTGTGAAACCAGCAGTGGGCTGGAGAGCAAAACAACCTAAAAGGCAAGATTGAAATTGAAATGTTTCTTCGCAGGCAAAAGAGAATAGCAGAGTTTTTTATCCCTGGAATTCAAAGGCAGAGAAGTGAGGAGCTCAGAGAAGACTCGGTGAATGCTCACAATGGATTCTCACCATTTACCCTTTGTCTAACTATAGACAAGAAATGCAATGTGATGGCACAAATTGTTTCTGTTTTCCTGAAAACAAAAGCGACTGGAAATTAAGGCACTAAATGTAATGCAGATGGGAACTACGAAGAAAAGCACACCAGCAATGAATTTGGGAAGAGCCACAGACTCTCTTCCATGCCTGCTTCATAGTGATCTCAGCCCTTCAATTGTCCTTGCCACACTGGTGAAGCTGTTGAAAGCTGATCCAGTGTTATACCAGTCCGTGGCCTTCCTACACAAAAAAGGCAACACTAGGGAAAGACAAAGGACTCAAGTTTGTTCTCTGAGAGAGATATTTGTTAAAAAGCCTGAAGAGGATAAAAGATGTGCAAATGAAGTAGGACCCAGTTGACCCTTCTGGGCCTTTGGTTTTGAGCTTCCTATGTCAAAGTCACATCCAAGAGTTTGAGTAAAACTAAAATTGTATCTTCCTCTCCCATCTCAAATCCATAAAAATTATGCATGCAGATTCTGTATAGAGGGTTAGGTAGCTGGGGACATATAGTGAAGTAATTTGGGAATTAGTTATGGATGAATAAGTTGATTTGTGGGAAGAGAAAAGATGATCTCAAAAGCATTTTACAAGCAGATCTAATTATTAGCCCGCTGTGACCATCAGTGCTGCGTTCTGGTACTGAGAGGCTCACATGGGATAAACCAAACCAGCCTTCAGCAGGAATAGTCTGGGGTAGAAGGAATAGGGAGGATGCACAGAATGTTTCTTTTTACCCACATGCCCATCATAGAAGCCCAGTTCACTTCTAGCCCAGCAAAACTGATGCTCAGGGATGTTGTGTACTTCACTGTGCAGTTAGAAGGAATAATGCTTCTTGTCATCACTGGTGGAGCAGATTTCAATGTCTTCAGATACTTCCCTGCAGCCACATCATCTATGGCAGGACAGGAAGCGCTTGTGTGGCCAGGCCAAGTGGCACAGAAAAGGTCTTATCCATGCTGTTCATGGTAGCCACCCCCAGGGCAGCCTAGTTCCACCTGCCCTGCAAATTATATGACCTGGTTCTATTGTGGTGGTGTGTGGGACTAAAACCTATGTAGTTCCAGTGCTGTTCTTTGGAATACTAATCATTTAGTCCTTTAGAAGGTGAGCTCCAGACATTTTCCTAAAGGAAATCAAACAACTTGTTAAAAAGGGAACCCAAGAACCTCAGTATCTCCAGTGCAGTGCAAATGGCTAAAAGTTGCGGACCAGGCAACAAAATTATCTGGCATTTTAAATTTACTCTGACCATTATTGGTTCATAGGTTAGTCAGACCAGAGTCAAATAATCTTTTGGCTCCATCCTTGTGAGGAAAATACTGCAGAGATCTGCCCGTACACTTCTTGGAACATATCTGCTAGCAGAGAGCTCATCAGCATCTCATTTTAGTAAATGTGTGCCTGCGTGCTATGCTAAGAGGTCAACCTTTGTTGAGGTTTGTCACACTTCCTTTTGTGTGTGTGTATTTTGGCACCCCTGCTCCATAAACAAAAGAAAAACTCATGTTTTACAAACCAAAGTTTGCTATAGCAGTGTTAAAGGTACCTTTGTAATCCAAACTGCAACGCATGTGCAGCAAAGCTCACCAAAACCTAAAATAAATAAATAGTGGATGGAAAAAGTTTATATTGGAAATCATATGAATAACAGCATTAGAAAGGCAAGCCATATTCAAGAGTGCTGAGAATTCATCAGAAATTGTTCTGATGATCCTCAAATAACAGGCTTATTCTTCTTTGTTTTTGTAATACATGCTATGGTGAATTTTCCAGTGTCCTTGAAGCCTGCCAAGAATGGGGGAAAGCAAAAGAAAATTAAGGAAAGAGAAGGGAATGTACTGCAAATATGGGATGACAGAGGGCAGAAAAATGTGGAATGAACTTTGATGTGGAGCAGATGTACCCCTGCATTCCATAGGCAAAACCAGTGCCGAGGTCACTCTGAAGATAATGAGGAGAGAAACATCTCCTGTCTCCATTTAGCTTTAGCACAGAACCATTTCAAAGATGAGTAACAGAAATGTTTGTAATAAATCCCCCCCCCATTTTTTCCTGTGGAAGGAAAGGAGCAAAAGCAGGCAGAGAGAGAATTACACTCTGCAGCAGTGCTTCTCCAAATGATTCCTGTATTCAGACACTTTGCAAAGTGCCCTATATTACCCTCAATCTGGGGATATTTGCTCTGATTCCTGGAGATAAAGCTAGAGAGATATATTCAATGTGTTGTATAAAAGCCTTCAATTGACATAATATGCAAATAGAGAAATATATATATTTATTTTTATATTGAAACAGCAGAAAATATAAGACAAACACATAAGAAACAGCAAATTACATTATTCAAATATTTTCTCTTTTTCTAATAACATTAGAGATGATCCTTTCAGGCTGTTAACAGCATTCAGAAAGGGAGGGGGGAGGGGATCTCACAGATGATTTGATATTTGCACTGAATCCAAACCCATGTGGAAAGCTTGTGATGTTAACATTTCTGTTAATTTGGTCTGGGCAGAGATTGGAGTGCAGTATTGGCCCAACAAGGAATGAGTGGCAGAAGCCACACTGACTTCAACAGAACTATTGTTTAAGTCTTTGCATCGTTCTGCTGTATTAGAAACATCTGTCAAAGACACAAAGAGCTGTCAAGGAGATGAGAGGATTTTCCTTGTGGTTTTGCTTTTAGAAGTATATTGAAATATATATTTATATGTGTGTTATAATAGATGGACTTACTGTATATAAATGTGTGTACATATACACTTATATGTAAAGATACGATGCTTTGAGATGCCTTTTCCATGGATCAGAATGAGTATATTTTAAAACTTTCAAAAATTAGTAGTAAGATGCAAAAAGCCCCATTGAATTAGACTATTCAAAAAACTAAGTAAGAATCCCAAACTATGCAGCGTCAGTTTTTTTTCAGAGGTGGCTTTTTCAGAGAAGGAGTTGTGTATCATGCATTACTCTTTCTTTGTTATTTATATGTTTGAAAGTTAGAAGTGTTTGCAGTCTTGTATACAAAAATACTCTTCCCTTTCTCCAGCTTAGTCTGTTCAATAGGAACAAATGAAATGTTCCAGTAATACAGCAAATTTATGTATGTTTCTTGCAAGATTTAGTAATTTCTATCGGATATGTTAAATAAAAGTCAAGATAAAGATCAAAATATAAGAGAACAATAAGAATGAGATTAGTTACTGAAAACATGTACAAGTGTCAAAAACGCTCCCTACATCTGGGATGTGCATGTGCTCCAGTGCAATGTGCTGTTACCTTTCTGTGCCCTGGTGCACAAGGAGTCACACAAGACAGAGGTTTTGCAAACAGGACATGTTGGTTAGGCTGGACTCACACAAGAGGATGTTTGATGAATCAAGCAGCAAAGGATGAAGAGAAGGGCCACAAGCACTCTTGTATTAGCATACAACACAAAAGCATGAGCACCTTCAGAAACTTCCTCTCTTGGGGACCGGCAGCATGTCCTTCACTTCCATCTGAAACTCCTGATGGAGTCAGGAAAAGAAGCATGGAACCTTGCACTGGCTACACTGTGGTTGTGCCCTGGAGCCCCAGCTCAGAGAGCACAAGCAGACGGTGGCATTTTTCCCCTTGGCTTTTTTATTAGCATCAGCTTCTGAAGACCAGGAGAGAAGCTGTGGGTAAGTCTGCACAGAAGCAGCTGAAAAGATCCCCATATCAATTGGAGAAATCTTGCTGGGACAGTGGGCTGCAATGGAGAAGTTCCCAGCAGACCTGTGGAGGATATCTTTTTGTCACAAGGGTTTTGTTGGATGAGTGCACAGAGACCCACCAGGCTTTTACAGCCTGCTCCAGACAATATTCCCTTCACAGGAGCACAGGGGGGGAAGCAGGATTAGGCCTGAGAACATCAGTTAAGGATTAAGCCGAAATAAAACCTGCCCTATGGCACCAAAGTATGCAGAGTATGTTTTATTTCACACGTGCTGGGGTATGCACAGAAAGGGGCTCTTTGGAGTCCCCAGTGGCTGAATGAAATTGATTGAAGTGCAAAAAAACAGGTGAGTATCAAAAAACCCCTGAAAGCAAAGTAATTGCTTCCAGATGTTTTAAAATTGCCTTCAGAAATGAACAATCAAATCCTACATGAGCAAGACACACTAACAGAGGCAGAGAGAGTCAAGAATATTTATGAAGAACACCATAGAGGGCATCTCTTCTTTCAGCAGGGACATAAAAGATTTAGCAGCCAACACCGTCCAAAAGTCCGTGATTTGGATGGTGGCCTGCTATGGACTTTTAGACTGGCAGCCAGTTAAGTGGAAGGGATTGACATGCTAATTACAAATGAACACAGCCATGACAAGTGTTGCTAGCCACAAGTTTTTCAGGCCTTAATTAAACGTGATAAGACACACAAAGCCTTGGTTTATCAAACTGTCAGCATGAGGCTGTCGCCTGTCATTCATCTTTGTATGTGGTCTTTTGACAAATGGGAAGGTGAACTTAGAGCCTTATTTCTCTTTTGTTTGGTTCAGTACATGAACTCTCAGATCTCCTCTCACTTTAATTCAAAATTAAGATTTTTTTATGAAGCCCATCCACATACACATTTTTTAAAATGCTAAACCTCCCACATCTGCATTGTACTTTAAACTCTTACAGGTCATGGCAGAGACCTTGGTCTGATGCCTGCAAGCCACCCTCCACAGATCCCTGGCCACCCTGGAACAGATCCCAGGCTCAGGTACCAGAGCTCTCCACTGTGCCTTTAGTCACATACTCAGTGTGTAAAGAACTGAATTTCCCAACAGTATGTACAAAAAAACCCCTAGAAGCAGTTCAATTTACTAAATTGGATATTTGAGGGACAGTGCCCCCACTAAGCATACTTGAGCCTGAACTGAGTACCAGAGAGTACTGTCTTTACATCCACTGCCCAAATGCAATTAAACAGAGCTGTTTTTCAAGAAAGCTGCACTCACTACAAATGAACAGTTTAAAACATTAATCCATATCTGTACCAGCAGGTACCGTACTGACTCGCATGTAGTATGTAAATAAATGAATGGAGCATTGAAGGAAATCGAAAAGATATGGCTGCAGGAAAAATATCAAGCACAGATTTTTAAAAATAACATTTACACAATCAGCTTTTTTGTGTTGTAATTGTTTGGTTTGAGTTTTTTTTTTTTTTGTTTTTTTTTTTAAATGAGGCACTGTATCTAAGTATTCTTCAGCTTAAAAGACAAACAGAAACCAGAAGGCAGCATAGGTGAATGTGGTTTCTGTACAGGGATCATTGTGATTGAGCACAGCTAGCTCTTCCACTCTAAAATGGGGTTGGAGAGGTAATCTCTCTCCCTCTGGGGTAGATGTTTGTAATTAAGACACCATGCCTCATCAGCAGGCAGCAAAAAGAAAAGGTGCTTTGTTCTCTGTGGTTCCAATAGGCAGCTGAAGAAAGGATTAAAGAGATTAAACCAAGCTCAACTGTTTCTGAGGTTGGACCCTGCACTTGCCCATCCTGGAGCTCAGCAGCAGGTTCCTCTGCACAGTGGGGAAGCCCTGGGCACACAGGGATCCCCCTGCAGCAGTGAGGGGAAAGGGGGTGTGGACACTCAACATCTCTGTCTGTGTCTGCACTGAACTTTATCATCACCCCAAAGTTGGTGTGAGGCTGTTTCCTGGTACTGCACTTGCATATTGGCATGGTGCAGCTACACCTCTGGGAGGTGCAGCACAGCAGATGTGCAGAAAGCAGAACAGAGTGGAGGGGCTGTGCCAAGAACTCCTTTACTGCACTCACAGATCCAGGTGTCTGTCCACTTTGGGGTCATTACCCCAAAGGTCATTACTTCTGATACAGGTCATATACATGATATTCTAGGTCTGTTTTTTTAGTATGTTGCTTCTCTTATAACAATGTAAATGACTACTGCAAATGAAGAAGTTAAAACATAGAGCCTGGTCGTGCCAGCCAGTTTAATTCCAAAAGCTCAGAAAATTACTTGTTCCTCCACCTGCCAATTCAGCCTTCGCTATGAGTGGGGAAAAAGAACTTACCTTTAAGTAATTTACATTTCTATAGAATATCTTAAGCAAAAGGAATTTTTTTTAAATGTCCTTATGACAAAGCTATTACAATTTATTTTTAAGAAAATATCATGGCCCAGCTTCTCTTTTCATGGCTATGAATTAATTAAGATAATGAATCTAAATTTGTTGACATCATCTGTATCACTTTGTAAAGGATCCTTACATCTGACATGTCAAGGTGCCTCCGGCTCATGTCCATCACACTAAATTCACAGCTACACTGTAGGTATCTGTCCAGTTGTGAGTATGGTGCTTCCTGACGAGATTGAAAGGTGACCAAATACCACAGAAGTTGCCCCCATGGTTGGCTGATGATGCTTCTGGTGCTCTACAAAAGCCAAATCCTCCAGGGTAAGAGACTGATTCCTAGAAGATGGTTTTTCCATAACGGAAAAAGATGTAGCCTGGGAGTAGCTTGGTCTGTGGCACTGTGTGCTCATGCTGAGGATAAGGTACTTTGGTTTTGGGCAGCCCTAGCCAGATTGTCACCTAGAGAGCTACCCAGCCTCTTGTTTTTGGCAGTAAATAGATTAGATTTACATCTAATATATTTACATGATTACATCCCCTACTAAGCAAGGGGTGCAAAATCAGCCATGAGATTTCCCTCCTCATCTTTAAAGTTTCATGTCTTCCTCTCACCAGGTTCCTCTCTGTATGCTTTTCCCTGACCAGAAGGAGACAGGTTTCAGGCTCACAGCCCCCAGGTTGTCTCTGGCTCTCAGCTCCTCACTCAGTCCTTTAGCCCAGCTTCCCATCCCATCACAAAGCACTGAATGCACTTGCTTGGCCTGGGCATTTGTGGTCACTTGTGGTGGAGAGAAGGGCAGTGACTTGGCCCCTTTGTCCCAGGGAGGAAGACTTCTGCTTCAGGGAGGCTCATGCTGAGTGGATAAATAAAATTTCCAAGTGAGAGAAGCCCAGTGTGTTGTCTGATTTCGCAGAATAGCTGACATAAGACAAAAACAAAAGAACCCCAAAATTTAACAGACACCATCCTCTCTAGTGGAATTAAAGTTGATTCTATGTTTTTCCCTATACCTCACCCTCTGGCAATCTTGTCAATACTCCTGAGACTAACCACAGCAAAATCAGCTCCATCATGTTCTGCTTTCAGACATACTCAGGGACACCCCAATGGTCAATAGCCTCTGCAGTTCTTTATTTTCTCCCACTTGTATTAACATAGCCTGTGACTGTCATGTGTTTTCCAACTAGTTTTCTGTTATATCAAATAAATCATGCCAGAAGCAACCACTTCATTGGCCTTTGCCTCCCTGTTATGCTGCAGGCAAAGTGCCTGGGATCCTTCCACCCGGAGCCAAAGGCTTTGACCTTCTCCCATCAGCAGCTGGCATTAAAGTGAATGTGGGTCTGCAGCAGTTGTGTAACAGAGGAAAGGAGGACAGAAAACACCCTGTAACTGGCCTTGCTCCTGCCTCTTTTATGAGTTATTCAATCTTTGTGATACAAATTCTCTCTCTCTCAAAGAAAATTTTGCTGTTTTAAACAGCTCTTTTTACACTGTTAAAGGCAACATTTGAAAGCAGAGGCCATGGATGCACAGCTGGACTTCTCCTTTAATTGTTCAGAGCTTATTTCATGGCTCATCTATGCTTGGACAGTCTCATGCTTTCAAAGGCACTTGGGAGAGCCAGGACTGATAGCACGAGGAAGGGCAAAGCTTAATATTGCTACAAAGCACATAAACACTTAATTTTCCCTGTCTGAACAGCTCTCCTGATGTCAATTGGAATGAATCTAGAGTACAGTTAAACACAATCTTACGTGTTTGCAGGATTCAGACCTTAAGCAAGTGATGGTTTTTCCACCTAGAAGGAATTATTTGTGTTAGTCTTTCAGGGATGGCAGGCAGAATTGAGCAATACGAGATAAAGGTTTTGTGCAGTGAGATACAAGCCATTATCAGCACAGAATTAACTGGAAAAATGATAAAGATCACAGTGATTTTTCTAGACTCAGGACTGACTAAATTTCTGTGAATCCTGCACAACAACTCTTTTGACAGATTAGTGTGAAGATGTCTGCACAAACCAGAGAATATTGATAAAATGAAGACTTACCCCATACAAGAAGTGAAATACATGCTTTCTCCTTAGAATTATTTCTCTGCCTCTCAGATGCAGAGCTCCCTGTGCATTAGTCTGTTAGTTGTAATATTATATTTATTTTGCTCTCCAGATTCTTCTCTTCTACTCTCTTCAAGGGTTACAGTGTATAAGAGCAGAAAGAATTTCCACCAACCTCCTGGTTGATCAAAATGCTTTTTCACCATAAACAGTGTAAAAGAAGGATCACAGGGAAACATACATGAAAAAAAAATAAAACAAACCCCCAAACCTCACTTAGATTTACTTTTTATAGTACTCCTTTAGTACTTCCACTGTTTAAAGATTAGCACAGACTTAGGTGCCACAACCACATGCAAACTGAATTTTTCAAGGAACTTTCCTGTTCTAGAACTGTGGCCTAATGTTTCCATAAAATACCTTATTACACAGTGTGGAGAAAGTATAAAATATGATAGAAACATAAAATATATTATATAAACCTCCATTCTTTCAAATAACTACTATTTACTCATGTAGATGGCCCCAGTTAGTTATCTAGAAGAGACAAGCAAGAGAAGAAGGTATGTAACCAAGGAAAGGGGAAAGGTCTGCCAGAAAATTATGTTTCTCATTCCTGCAATGAACACATGTAACACTGAGAAAATCCCCCAAGGAAAGGAGATTGCTTTACTCCTAAAGACTGTAAAGGGTAACTCTGAAAAAAATAAAACCAAAAAACACACAAAAAAACCCACAAAAAAACCAACCAAAAAAAAAAAAAAAAAAAACAAAAAAAAAACCAAAACAAAACAAAACAACCAAAAAAGACCTCAGGGAGACAAATAGCATGACTTCCAGCTGTTCAGTGCCTTCACCAATCTTTGAGACAGTTGTAAAGACAGAAAAGCCTTTTCACAAGACAGCAGAACAAGGTCACTTTGCTTTAACCTACGAGAATTGCTGATCTCCTGATGACACTAAATGAAGAGCAGAAAGGAATAATTAGACTGGTCACTCCTGAAAGCTTTGCTGTTTGCTATCACTGTCCAAATTTCTCATGTGATATAGCTGAAGACACCTGAAGACCTCCTGCTACTTTGAAGTCAACAGCCTTTAAATCACCAGCAGCTGCATCTGGATCTCTTCTGATGATTAATCTCCAAACTCCTTGAGAGGTCCATGCTATCCAGTTAATCTGTTTTGAACTTCATCTCTTGCAGGTGAGTTGAAGCCTTGCTTTTGTAGAAAAAGCTCTTATCTATAACAGCTCCTTCCTTTCATGGATATTTTTCCTGTATCCCAGGTGCAGAATATCCTGGGCATGGTTCCTGCCAATCCTTTATTCTAGTCTAGGTTTACTCTACTCTCCATATGCTCCTGTGGCACTGCATATTGATCAGCTGTTTCCTGCTAACAACTGTAATTTTTTATTTACATCAGCTGTGTTTTGCAGTTTGAAATGCCTTGTTTTCAGTGTACACAACATGAGAAACAATAGAATAAATACAATGTTGTCAGCAGTTAGACTGTGGTATCCAAGGCATGATTAAAGGATACCCCTAGGCTAGAATATTGGTTGGCAAAGGCTGAGTTGTCAGCCTCAGCCTTAAATACTAAGGAAAACGGCATCATCTGTGTGCTACTGGAAGCCTAATTATGCATCTCCTACACATTTATCACAGCAAGAACCTTATCTCTAGGTTACAGCCAAGAAATAAAATTAAGAGGTATAGTGACTTCTAGACCAGCAATATTCAACTGACAACCCCATGTGGCATTTGCAGCCTCACCAAGGGGCTCCTTGGGAAGTGGCATACTCCAGCCTGCCCTCCTTCCCAGGAGTGTCTCAAGACCAGGCAGGCTTTCCCAGCAGCTATCCTGGCCATGACTGTGAGCAGTCAGTCAAGCAAGCCTAAACTGCTACTGCTTTTTCTGCCTGTGTCTGGTTTGAAATATTTGTCTTGAAAAGGGATACTGGAAGCTTCTTGACCCAGCTGGCATCAGTTACTCACACTTAAGTGAGTCAAACATTCACATTGGCATTAAGGCAACAACAACATTATAATCTGCTTATTTATCAGTACACCTCATTAAAAATAAGCAAATAATTCTTTCCAAGGGTGTATTGCAGTCATCTACATACAAAGTGTGTAAATGACACCAGAGAGAGAGAGCTCATATGGAGCAGGAAAAGGAGCTGTCTGGAAGCCACAATGAGCTTGAGCAGAGTAACCAGGTTACACAGCAAACCTGCGCTTATCAGCAAGGGTGCATTTGCTTCTGCTCAGGTGCTGGGATAAACAGCCTGGCAAAGGCCTCGCAGGCATCTGCCTCAGTGAGGTTGCTTGGCAAGTTTTGACGTGTATTCTGCTCTTGAAGGCTACCTGGCTGCGAGGAACCTAAATAGTTCTGAATGCAAATGATCTCCTTTAAATACCACTCTTGATGTCCTTCCTTCAGAGGACTTCCAATAGCTGAGGCAGCACTTAAGTTAAGTCCATGATACTGCCCTGAATAGCTGAAGTTAGGAAAGCAATGCTGGCCTCATTAACTTTCTCTGTGAATTCATAGCTAGGTGAACAGCTTAGAACAGAGCCCAGGGAACAGCCCTGCCCTACAGAAGTCCATGTATTCTAGGAGCAAAGCTATGGCCAAGTATAGAAACCTTCTCTTACAGGTTTTCTTCTTACAGGGATACCATCTTTTTGCTATGAGCACCATATGTAGCCTGGATAGCTTATCATGGCATTGACTTTAGTTGCCAGAACTGGGATGTCAGGGTGAGGGACTTCTTGCAGGAGGCCTGGATACAGCTCTTCCCATGAAAGGCAGGGGCCAGGGACTCGGACAGAACTTGAATTTTTCCATATGCTTTCACCCCTTCCTTTGTACATCTAAATATGTTCCTGATGGCAGGGCAGTTTTAGAGTGTAGCTTAACTGAGAAATGTGAGTAACTGAAACCTGATACAATCCTGTCTTCTCAGCTGACACCATGCAGCAGGAAACATACCTCAGCTCCTCTAAGAACATAGAAAATGTACATTCATGAATCCCCAAGTTAATTAAAAATAACAGAATTGAAATGAACAATAAATTACTTTAGAGCATTACCACGACCTGGAATTTAGAATGAAGTGCAAATATTATCAAGGAAGACAAGCTCACACCATCTTAAAATCTAGTTTAGGTCCAGTGACTGCAGTTATCTGTAAAAACAGTAATTGCTGTTAACATATGTCACTTTTTCCTCCTCTGAGCTTTCTGCTCAGTGCAGTTTTATTCAGAGATGAGACAAGTTTTGTCAACTAAACTTTGGTGCCATAGAGCCACTCACCTGCCATGGGGTACCTTGACCCAGGGCACCCTTTGGGGGCCATTTTCAAGTAGAACAAATTTGTCTACCCAGCTCTCTCCTTCCCCTGTATAGTCTCTGCAGAAAGTGGGGTGTCATGGCTGTTTTCCAGGCATCCTTCTACAGGAAATTAACTTCAAAGCTCTATGGTTGGTGAGGAGTTCCCCCCCACTATTATCCCATAAGGATTAACAGCAGTCAAAGGGTAGGTATTAAAACTCCATGGTGAATACCTGGCCTTTGGAAACCTCTTATCACAGAGAGAGCCCAGCGAAAGTGGAAGAGATTTAATATTTTGATTTTTGTATTCTGCATTGGGTATGTCTTTATATTAGAGGAAGATCTTCACAGTGCAAAATGAAGGAAGCAGGTCAACTTGCCTCCCTATCTCACCATAGACAATAGACTAGTCCATGGATGATGTAGAAATTAGGCCTACCTATGTCCTTGAGAATTTCTCTTACCAACTCAGGAATAAGTCTTCCATAATACTGTGGGAACAGGACCTCAGTGCATTAACATGTTTGGTAGCATGAAGAAGATCAGGATAAAAAGGCATTTGCTCAGAGGACAAGAATGCTCTCTGCATAGAAGGACAGAGGACACTTCCTCTGCCCTAATGAATTTCCGCTTGATATTTTATGAAGAATGGTTGCATCATAACAGCTGGAACTTCTGGTGCTGTGGCTGATGCTGTTGCACGGAGCTTACACAGCTTAAACACATCACTCTGGGTCCATCTTCTCTCCCCAGCAGACAGGGCTGTCTGCACTGCTTTAGTTGTGCCCTTAAAACAGGTTTACTTGACCTTCCTGGTAGTAGCTCTGGTCAGGCAAAGGTTGAATTTTTAAAGTGAGGAACCATACGTGGCTGAAGGGAGTTTCTACCTCCTTGCAGCAGCATGCAATTTTCCCCACCCTGTGGTCAGCCAGATGCTGACAGTACCTACCACAGTCATCATCAGGCTTCAACAAAGTGTCTGCTATGAAGAGGTTAAGAGAAAAAGGGTCCTCCCAGCCACACAGCTATTTCTGTGCATAGTGCCTGGCACGGCAGCGACCCTGATCTAATTTGGCCTCCCTGTCACAATACCTTTTAAATGTCATTACTATGAAAATAAGGATGTTGATGTTTAATGAAAAAATTATCCCAGGCAAAATAGGATAGTAGATTTCATAAAGTAATGGAAAGCTTAAGGGAACAAGCCTGACATGAGTGTTTCTTCAGGGCAGAGGGTACTGGGACGTGCTGTTTACTTGTCCCGTTTACTTCTGCTCAGGTGGGTTTTCACAACTACCCAACAAACACACATCTCGGGAGGATTTGCCTTTTTATGATCTTTACTTGAAATGAAGGACTCAGAAGAGAAAGAGATCTTGATGCTAAAAGGAAAGGGTTACCCACTCTGCAAATGGCTAGCAGTACAGCAACCTGAGTGAGGACCACTCCAGCCCCAAAATGAGCTGCTGTCTATCCCAGTGGTGGTAGGATACATTCTTTATTTAAAAATTTTAGTGGTGCTTTCTGTGATGAGAAAACATATCTAGACAGAAACAGATTAAGATCCATTTCCTATTTTACACTGTACACTGCAATGATTATATGAAGATAAATTTGAATAACTAGTCCCCTGGGACCATGATACTGTGTTATCCAAATCCTGTCTTTAATGCACCCTGCAACTGCACAGAAACAATTCCAATCAGGCTAAAGGCAGTGAAAGGATGCTTTTCATCTATATGTCATCACTTAAGTCTTGCTATATTTTGCAGCTATTTAATGCTTTGCACACTTTCTTCCAAAATGTTGAATGTGCTTATCCCTCTCCAGGCAGCTTTCCAGCCACTCTTTCCCAAGTCTGTAGCACTGCATGGGGTTGTTGTAACACTAGTGCAGGACTTGTGTGTATCTCTGTTTGGACTGTAGATCCTTCATTCTGCTCCTCACCTTTGTCTTCCAGCTCAGGGGGCTGTGTACCCCTAGGAAAACTTGTCTTACTATTAAACACTGAGGTAAAGGAAGAAATAAGTATCTCTGGAGTTAAATCCAGTTTGTGGTCAGTCACAAGGGGTGTCCCCTAGGGCTCTGCATTGGGGCCAGTTTTGTATAATATCTTTTTTGATGACTTGACAAGGAGATCAAGCACGCCCTCAGTCATTTTGCAGATGACACCAAGTTGTATGGGAGTGCTGATCTGCTGCAGGGCAGGAAAACTCTGCAGAGGGATCTGGACAGGCTGGATAAATTGGCTGAGGCCAAATGTATGGCATTGCATGCCAGGTCCTGCTCTTGGGTCAAAACAACCCCAGGCAGCACTACAGGCTGAGGGCAGAGTGGCTGGAAAGCTGCTGGAAGAAAAGTATCTGGGGATGCTGGTCCACAGCAGCTGAACATGAGCCAGTATGTGCCCAGGTGGCCAAGAAGGCAAATGGCATCCTGGCCTATATCTGCAGGAGTGAGGCCAGCAGGACCAGAGGAGGGATCACCCTCAAATCTGGTGTTGAGTTTTTGGCTCCTAACAACAAAAAGGACATTGAGGTGCTGGAGTGTGTTCAGAGAATTGCAACAGAGCTGCTGAAGGGTCTGGATCACAAGTCTTCTGAGGAACAGTTAAGGGAGCTGGGGGTGTTTATCCTGTAGCAAAGGAAGCTCAGCAGCAGTCCTATTTTGCTTTCTGCAACTACCTGAAGTGAGGTTGCAGAAGGTGGGGCTTGACCTTTTATTCCAGGTAACAAGTGCCAGGATGAGAGGAAATGGCCTCAAGTTGAACCAGGGGAACTTTAGATTAGCTATCAGGAAAAATTTCTTCACTGGAAGGATGGTCAGCCATTTGAACAGGCTGTCCAGGGAAGTGGTGGAGTTACCATCCCTGGAGGTATTTAAAAAATGTGTAGGTGTGGCACTTGAGGACATGATTTAGTGGTGGATTTGGCAGTGCTGGATTAATGGTTGAACTCAACGATCTTAAAGGTCTTTTCAAGCCTAAAAGATTCTATGACTCTATGTCATAATGCAGAATGCTGCCTCAACATTTTTTGCAAGGCTTTTTGCAAATTTCTCCTCTACCAGCTCACCTTTATGAGTCACAATATCCAGTGCCTGAGTGGCACATAGTATTTGCAAGTGCTTAGTACAGAACTTCCCCATAACCATAAAGCTCAAAACATATTTTGTGGTTTGTTTTTTTCTTTGGGCCACACCCTGGGAACAGTCACCAAACAAGGCTTTAAGAACTCAGGGCAGGGACTTTTTTCCTCAGATGTATTTATTCAGAAGCTGGCACAACAAGGTTTTCAAGTGTCATTTAATAATCGCTTGTTACTGATAATTACCACCTGTGCACTAATCATTATGTAGGATAACAATTTAACAATTGGTTAGTCCAAAAGGTGCTGTTAATGCCAGGCACTCTGTTTACTCAGGGGCTCTACCTAGCAGCCCTGTGGAGCTCCCTGGCCACGTGGCTGGCAGATGCATGCTGGCTAGCCCTGCAGCTGGGGAGAAGCTATGTCAAAGCCTTCTTTCCCTGCCAACAGCAGAAATTGGCTGCTGGAGCGGGCTGGACCAGACTCAGTGGCAGCCAGCTATTCCCAGTTTTGCAGTGGCTCTACAGTTCCAAACCATTGAAATTAAATGTCAGTCTGACTGAGTTGCTTACACCAGAAATGTTAAATTACAGTGTAAAGCAAACCCCCAGAAGACTTGAATTGCTTAGAGGGTAATTTTACTGTCTCTGGCATCCCATGCATGCTTCCATCATGGTTTTCCTAATAAGACATCCCTGCTGTTTTTTGTTTGATTGAAAAGTAAATGCAACCTCCAAATAAAATAAATATGCATGTGTTTAGTTCCTATATAGGAATTTTGGCATTTAATCTGGCATTTGTTAATATGTTTGCATATATGGCCACTATGTGTAGCTATGTGTGGCTGATACATGTTGCCCTCTGAAATTTGGGATTGTCTAATTCAAGTTACAACTGCATTTTGGATTGCTGTCTGTGAAGTCCTGTTGCACACCAAAGCTGTTACCAGCACTAATGTCTCCTTGGTACACAGAGCTTCAAGTCAGAGGCAAGGTGCTCTCAGCCCAAACTGTACCTGCTGGAAAGTCTTCCTGAGCCAGGCAAGGCTGGCAGACCTCCAGGTTGTGGCTCTGTCCTCATACCAATGTGAGCAGAAATATTAATTTGTTTAAGCAAAACAGGCTAAATAAGAGAGATAAGAAACCATGAAAAAATCTGGAGTTCATGATTGATTTTGACACCACAATTGGAGTAAAGCACATCTCAACTTTTCCACATTTGCTCCTAGACTACAAATTAGAAATTTATCTACAGTGATGCTTGAGTGTCTTCTGTAAAATATTTACTCTGAGTTCAATCAGTTATGAGTGGCTGGAAAGTATTCATCTGGCATTTGTAGCATTGAGTGAACATTCCAGCCCCAGACCAGAAAAGAGCTTAAGGCTTGTGCCACTGAGCTGTGATCTCTGGCCAGCCTGATAAAAGATTTTTAAGTTGGGTTGTGCCAAAAAGTTGCTGAGCAGCCTCTGAGCTGAGGATGCAGCAGTAAGGCTGCTGCTGTGCTCCCCATCACTCACAACCCCTTTGAGTGCTCATGCATCTCCCTTCCCTGTCAGGCAAGTGGTGGTTGGGAGCACTCTGGGCAAGAGCTTGTTTGTGGGGAGCAGGGTAAGCAGTTAAAACAGTAAGCCTTGATAATTCTTCTCAGGCTCTCTGTTGGTTTAACACTGGCTCCCAGTGTTCATGCAAGGTGGGACAGGAGCAATGAAAGCCTCCTAATCAAGACCCAGTTCTTCACCTAATGTTATTACCTAAACTCATCTCCTGGCTTTCACTGCTCCTTTTTCTCTGGTCATGAATAAAACAGACCCTTGTCATGGCTGCTAAGCAAAACTGCCATTAACACATTAACACTGTTTTGTTTTTCTTCAGCATCATTTACAAATAGGAAACAAGGTGCCTATTCTTACAGGAGAGAAGTAAAAAAAAAAAAAAAAAAAAAAAAAAAAAGAGGAGGGGATGAGAAGGGACTCCCTGTGTCCTCAAAAATTAGGCTGAAGGTGGAATACAGAGATTCCCTCCCTGGTGGGAGACTGGCATATTAGACTGACATGAGAGAAGAGCCTGACTGGGCCCTGTGAGATTCCAGCTTTGTGCTAACTCTGGGTCTGGCTGGGAGATATTCAGCCAAGTGCCATGGGCTGGAGGTACAAGTGTCAACTGATACTGTAATCAAAATCATACAAACATCACCCCTGGACAGAAACCTTCCTGGGTTGGTATTAGCAAAAAAGTGCACAGTGCCTGTGAAATAAAGGTTAAGAGAAGCTTAAGCTGATACTTAGAAAATGTTATGGGCCATACCCTTCTTGGAAAGAGCTGCACTCTGACTGATACCTCAAAAATTCTGCTTTTCTTTATTCAAAGAAAAACCCAGAAAAAAAAATCCTTGGAAAGTTATGGAAAGTTCCATGAGCCCCACAGGCTGGAAGTCTGACTGCAGTTAAATATACTGCATTTAACCCTAATTGGACATCATAAAGGGATGCCTGTGCAGCCCACTGCAGATACAGCAATAAATAGAAAATGTCCAAGAGTTTGCACAAGCCAGCCTGGGTGCTGTGTGCATGGGTTCTGCAAGTGGCATTTTCAGCCCATCTTCCTCTGTGTGTTCATTTTGGCAAAACCTCTAATTTGTGCATGAAATGGCCATTTCCTTAAATGCCATGAGGCAATTGAATCTAATGTTCTAATTTGTAGTTTCAAATGCTTGTTTGCAGGAGGAGTCATGTCTGTGGGCAAGGGGGCTCAACCACACAAACACAGACCACTGCACATCTGAACTGTGGGATTTGAGAAGCACCAGCAAAACAACAAACCTCATGAAAAGGCTTCAGAAAATAGCACGACCTTTAAATGGAAATATTAGTAATAGAAAAAATAAAGAGAAGGAAAGAAGAGTAATTTAATTCAAGTGGATTTTCAAATAATGCAGTTCATTTAAAGTTAATTTCATTTAATGTTAATTTTAAGTAGCTCAGATCTGTTGCAGATATCCGCTGTACTGATTTAACCTGTGAACTGGGGCTGCTTTTCCTTGCAGTCCTTTACTTCAATTACAAAATCCTACAACAGTGTAATGCTACAAACATATTTGTTTCCTTTAGAAAGGAGCAGGGAGAGGATGAACTGTGCAAAATGGACACCGGTCATGTTGCTTAATGTACAGCAAAAAATACCTATAGATTCTTTGCTGACAAGAAAACAGGTCTGACATAAAAAAAAAAGCCTACCCAAAGCTGTAATTTGTCTTAATATTAGCCCATGCAAAACTTTCTGTAGAGATGTGAAACCCAAATATACTGGCTGAATGATCATGGACCACAGATCTCTGTTCTTTCCTTCTTTGTACGCTTGAGACTAACTGAAGTCTGCCTTTCACATTGGTTTGTGGTAAGTGAATTTTAAGACTGTGAAATAGCCCTAAGTGGAAAATTACACTGAAAAAAAAAAAAAAAACAAAAAAAACCCCAAAAAACAAAACAAAACAAAAAAAACAAACCAAAAAAAAAAAAAAAAAACCAAAAAACAAAAAAAAAAAAAAAAAGGAGACTAGATGATTTTTTGAAACCAGTATTGTAATTTACAGGAATATTAGAAGAACTGAGACCTGGATGCACTGAGTACCATTAACAAAACTCTCAAGTGGAATGCGCAGCAATTTAAATTAATGAAACACTAATTTCCTGCTCTTTCAAAGAACTCTCTTACTGCCATAAGACTCACAGAAATAAGTGGACACATGCCTGCTTATTTAGTGGTGAGGACTACAAGTCTCTAATAGGACTGTTAAATAAACAAGAACAAATATCTGATGCATTTGTCCCAGTGGCTTTGTTATCTCTGCACCCAAGAGCTGCATTTTGTATGCACTCATTTCTCAAAGCAGAGCACCTACGGCAGACTTACATGGCCGTTAAAGTGAAGGCTTTGACATTTAAGAGATTTCCATGTCTTCCTACACTGAAATCTAAGCCTGACAGACTCATGGGCTAAATTAATTCCTTAAGCCCTTGGCCCAGTGATAAAACTTATCTGAAGCAGAAAATGGAAATGTACAGTGTGCTTTATAGAGCTGATCAAAGATCCCCCCAGAAAGTGCTGAAGCAATCAGAAATGAACTATCTGCTCACATGGATAGGAAAAGTGGATGTTTTAATTGCATCAATTATTCAGCACCAATTATTTGTGAGAAGTCTTTTATGTCTGGGTGGTTCAGGAGCCTATTTATGCATGTTAAAATCAGCTGAGTTTCCTATTATTTTTCTGTGAAAACCAAGTTAGCTGTGCTGATGATTCAAATCAGAGATGGAGGAGCCTGCCGAAATTTGAAGCTGGCAGCTACTGTGTGACTCCTTCCCTACTGAAACTCAAAAGAAACTAACATTGTGGTAGGAAATTGATCCTTACTGAAATGGTCTTTAAAACAAGGAAGTCCAGACAATATACTCTATTTTAACTTACTAATACATTATTATGCAGCAGAAAATAACACACAGAGGATGCTAACACAAGCCACTGCTTTTTGTTATTCTTCCACTAAGGTAAGAAACATTTTTGTCACTGACTAATCAATCAGCCTTTTGAGATTCATTTCCACCCACATATGACATGGTTTTGGGGACCTGTGTTTTGTTTAACCATTCATTGCTGCTGAGGAAAAGCAGTGCCCACCAAACTAATACGAAGGGAGCTTATCTCTCCTCAGTGCTTCTCCACCCTGTGGGGATCCCTGTATAACTCCCATGCTGCTGGGTGGCTTTAAATGACTCAGGAGGGGAGTTCATAGTCCAGGCTATTGCATATGTGGTGTCCCTTACTGACTTGAGGCTGAATTTTTTCTTAGTTAACATTGATGGGCTTGGACGCATTGACATAAGGACAGGATTTGACCTGGGAAATGTCCAAGTATGCTACCTAAAGGGTGAATGTTGGTCTTGATCAATGAGCCAGCTTGGAAGATGTCACATAAATATCTCAGCCACCCTGCTTGGTGGCTGCTTGCCTGGCATAATTTCCTATGGAGCTGATTCCTACAGCGCATCCTACCCTGAGAAGCAGCCTGGACAGGCCCAGTATCTCCAGAAAAAGCAAGATATCCTTTTCCCAAGCTGTTTCCTGAAATAACCTGTATTTCCTGCAATGCTGCTGTCAGCCTGCTGTGGCTGGCATGAAGAGCTATTATCACACGTAACCTATGTCTGAACCCCAAATCCCCAAATCAAGACACAGTTGCCACGCAGTGATTTAAAACTCCTTAAGCAGAGCAGGAAGAGATCAGAAAAACAAGGAAAGCCTATTTGCAAAGCTAAAGAAAGACATAGTGTAGCTGGGGCAGGAAAAGCGACAGCTGAGCAGCACCTGGAGGTACTGCCAGGCACAGGCACAGGACAAGTAAAGTGATAAAAAGTTCCAAGAGCAGAGGAGCTCTAAACCTCTGCAAACACTTGTCAGCCCTGCCAGGTGCTCCTGACCAAGGGATGTCCTTCCAACACAGTAAGATCCAGGGAGAGGGGCTACATACAAAAGCATTGCCTCAGTGCTGCCTATTGTCACTAAAACTTCTCCACAAAAAAGGTTTTGTCTCAGTTTTTGCTTCCTTCCCAAATTTATCACTTTGGGGAAATTACTGATATTGTCCTCTGCCAAAGTGATACACATTTCTGTGTGTTTGCTATGGCATTAGAGCTGAATTGTAATGGGGTTTTTTGATTAAAAGCTGCAGTTGGACTTGATCTGAAAGGTCTTTTCCAACCTAGATTATACTATGATGAAATGGCAAAAATTGGCATCAACAAATAGATTTGTTGTGAATGAATTTTTTTGCTGCCTTTTTATTGAAAAAAAAATGAATTGCAGGGAAAAGCTTGAAGTTCAAGAAAGGACAAATATCCCATTGATGTCTCCTCCTTTTGAAGGGTTTTGGTGTTGGGCCATCACTTGTGTACTACTGGTGCTCCTCTGTAAGGCACTGGATGTAAGGAAATGTGTTAGGGAAAAGCTGTGTGACAGTGCCAGGGACTTTTGCTTCCTCAGCTACCTGCTCCAGGTGGGGCCACAGCATCTTTCCAGGCAGCCCCTGGGACTCTGTACTTTGGGATGAGGCATTTTGCATTTTCCTTTCCAAATACCCTCCAGCTGAGAGGCAATGCCTTCCCCACTCTTGGAGCATTTTTCCTGGATTGCTTTGAAATGCTAGAGGTGCACAGAATTTCCTCAGCTTGTATGCTGCAGCTCCTCACACATAGCTTTTGGGGATCTCATGTGGTCAGGAGCAGCCTCAGTAATGTGGTTCCCCATGACTGAGTCTAAGCAACATCCACAGGCCCAGCAGGATCAGGAAGTCTTTTTAAAAATAGGAACAACAAAATACTCTTTTTCATCTAAGGCTGCAAAAGAGGACACCCCCAGCACCAGCAACCTCAAAGGCAGTGGAAAGAAATTGAGGGGAAAGTCTCAGGCATCTGTCGGGACTGTGTTTGATGCCATCCCTCACACCCTTCTCTGTTGGACTGAAAAGCCATACAACTCCCTGCTCCATTGAGCTCAAGCTCTGATGGCAGCCTGGCAAGATTTTAACCAACACCCCTGCAGCTCTGAGACATCTCCTCACCTCAGTACAGGCAAGAACTGCACTTCTTGACAGAGGTGCCTAAATGTGTGAATTCAGGCAAGGATGCATGTTTGGTGATGGCATAGCATATCCCTCTGCCTTGAACTGGCATACTCTCACCTTTCTTTTCTTCTTTCCACCTACCTGATACTCTCACCTTTCTTTTCTTCTTTCCACCTACCTGATACTCTCACCTTTCTTTTCTCCTTTCCACCTACCTGACTGGATTTCTCTATCTCCCAGAACAGTGAATCAAGGAAGAGCAAAGCTTAAGGATGTGGCAACCAAGAGGTTTCAGAAACAGAAGACAGGATAGAAAGAGTCCCACGGGTTCCTTTAAAAAGGAGAAACAAGGCAAAGATGCAGGGGGGCAATGAGGGAAGGAAAAACTAGAGATGTTACTGTTTTAAAGCCAGCTGCTCAGTCTGGTGTGGCCTGACTCATAAGCACTGCATGCCTGGTGTTGGCAGTAGCACTTCGGGATCCTGTCAGCCAGAGAGTGGAAGTGGTGGCCAGGGCAAACATATGCTAAATTTCATAGTCAGAAAGTCAGAAGGCAGAACATGCATGATAATTTATTGGAACCTAAAAAAACACCAACAACAGCCTTTTAACATCAGGCAATTTCTAGTTCTTAAAAACTACAACACAGCTTTCTGAACATTAATGGCAAGCCCATAGAACTTTCTATTGTTTAGACATGAAAAGAAATGCTTACTGTAAAGATAGAGATGTATTAGACAGAGGGGGTTAAAGAAATTCTAGAATAAGTCTCTAAATGCCACCTTGGCATTGTATCAATCATTTAAGGTCCTTGTAATATGCCACCTATATTAGCATTTCATGCCTTATGATAAATGTATAGATAGGAAGTTTGATTTGTTTAGAGTCTCCTACACAGTCTAAACGCAAGCAGATCACTCTCAGTTTAGTGACTAGAAAGTGTCCCAGACTCATGTCCATGCTCCTATGCACATTTTCGTATCAGGAAGACAAAACTAGTTGCCATCGATGAACTCATTAATTAGGTCTTAGGCAAAAAATCAAGTTATTGTGGCACCTTGGCAAGCTCTGCACATCATCTGAGCCATTGCGTGTGTTTTCTCTGCTTGCAGGAGGAACTGAAAAATGAATGGGTTGGCCTGAATTTAATGTGCTTTGTGGGTTTCCCAATGATCTGGTCAGTGTGTCTGAAAAGGCACTGATCTTCCCCTAATGCACAGCAACCGCCTGCCCTTGTTCTGTCTCTCAGCTAAATTGAGGCTCATCTGAAAACCATAGATTCTATGTTCCTCCAAGTTCTGCCACCCAGCTGCCACCTGGATCCTCATCTAAAACCAAAATTTTTCCAGGCTTTTCCTTGACCCTGGCACAGAACACCCCTGCCGTCTCCTGGCTCCTAATTTTAATATGCTGGACAAATGAACCCCTTTCCTAAATATTAACAATAATAAATGAAAACTTCTTGGTCTCACCATCAAAATAAAGAGACATATTGGCCAAAGTGACAGATGATAGTAATCCATTCAAACAGCCACCTAAACAAGACTGCTGAGCACATCTCTATCCTCCTCTCCATGAGGCATTGGGAGTAATATCTTACATGAGACTTGTCAGGGAATCAAAAACTGAGAATGTGTTCTCCTTAGCTCTAACAGCTGCTAGAAGCCCCTTGACAACTCTGTAACAGCCCTTTATCTGTGTAAAGCAGACAACAGCCTCTCTCAGAGCAAGAGGTGTTTCACTAAGGTGTCAACCTGAGCAAGCCTTCATGCTGCCACTTCATACCACTGTCACTATTTAAGTTAGAAGCCTTCATCTTTAAAAGCTTTAGGCTATGTCTGGAAACAGAGCCACAGCCATTTCTCCTGCCATCCTGAGCTGGTTTTACTCCATTGGAGCTAAGGGAGCTCTGCAGGCCGGCAGCAGCCGGGGAAGACGACAGCTTTTGGCTGCCCCATGCAGCTTCTGTCATTAAAGCCCATCTCCCACCTCACAAAGAGATGCAGGAAGGGTGATTTCTTCACGTCAACAGTGACCCTTTCTCTCTCTTTACACTCTAGTGTTGAATACAAAACAGAACAATGGAAGAGTTGGAACAAATATTACTGTGCAGGGATGCAGGCCGCAGCTGGATTGAAAATTAATTAAGGGCCTAAATTCCCTGTATCTCCTCTGGAGATCCTTCCCTGGGTTTTGAATCCAGGGTCCAGTGCAGGAGGACCTCAAAGAGGTGACCAGATTCACAGTAAAGCTCAGCCCATGCAGTCCCTCACACTGCATGTGGGCACTGGAACCTTCATCTCTCCTTTAGCTGGCACATGATGGCTGTTATCGTGAATATATCCCTTGAAAGTACACTTCCAAACCAAAATGACTCCTTTGAAACATGTGGTTATGTGCTCTCATCATCCACAACAGAAGCCCTTCCCTGGTAAAACTGAGCAGGTTGAAAACATTTCAGATTCAAAGCCACAATGTTGGGGAGAACAGCAACTCCAAACCAGGTCTCTCTGAGCCTGGAGCAGACACCCATTCTCCAGACGTGTTGCATAATGATATTATCTCTTATGGGCTGTGGTGCCTCCCTAAAATCCACTCAAATTAATTTTTTTCCTGAAACAACTCATCTAAAGAGACACCAGATGATGTCAGAGATGCAGCCTGAATGTTTGTGCACACTGTGTGCACTATTGCACCCAACATTTTTTCTGGCCAGAGACATCCACTCTGGATCTGTCATCATCTATGCAAGGTGTGCAGCACACCTGCAGGGTGTATTTTTATGGACTAGAACAACTTTGAAGGAATAAATTGAAGTGCCTGAAGCCAGCGTAAAGGCTAAGCATACGGCAGGCAGCAAGCAGGATGCTTTACCATGGAACAAATTTGTGAAAATCAGTAATTTCAAGCTATGAAAGAGAGGGCAGGGAAATGTTTTTACCTCT
Organism: Vidua chalybeata; assembly: GCF_026979565.1. NCBI lineage: Eukaryota > Metazoa > Chordata > Aves > Passeriformes > Viduidae > Vidua > Vidua chalybeata. Next base: position 93,259,048 of record NC_071530.1, read on the forward strand.
GGGACCTAGCTGGAGCTCCCTGTAGATATCTCTTGGCACTAAAAAATGGTTCCCATATTTTCTCTCATAGTGGTCATAACTGCATTCTTTACTCCCCCTTTTCCCATGTGAAAATGTTACTTAAAATGAGACTCAACTCTCCATGGAAATACTGAAAATACAGGTGCCAGAAAATGAGATCTTTTCATTAGCTGTCAGTGTAGCCTTCATGCAAAATCAACTTTCATAGTTACTTTACCCCATGTAATAACACAGCAAAGCCCTGTTTAACATCTCACTACATAATGGAAACTTTCTATTTCAAATCAGATTAATGTTAAGAGTTTACTCAGACATTTCAAGAGATAATAGCTGTAATTAAGGTGTTTCTAGTGATGGGCTCCTATTATAACGTGGCGGAAGATTCTCTGATAGTCTTGCTGCCTGCATTAGTCACAATTGTTTTCATTAATATTGACACTATTCTCTTACCAGACAAACAGAAAAGGAGATTAATCAAAATACTGTGCTGGTTTCCTTTGCTCTGAACCCCTCTTTTGGACTGATGCACAGTTCTAAGCTTTCAGTTGGAATAAAGAACAGTTTTTGTAAGATGTGCAGGCAGCTTCACACCTGTTATTTAAAGCAAAATTGTGAGAACAAAGAGAGATAATTATTTTTTGAAAATATGAAAATAAAGCACTGATGAAATTTAAATGTACAATTCCTAAACATCTCATTTGTTTCCAATTTGTGTGTCAGTATTGTGAGATTGCTGGAGTGTGTTCAGACTGGGGAATGAGGTGAGCATGTATACGTGGGTTCATTTTCTTGGGGAAAAATTGCACAGACCAAGGCACAACTGGCACATGAACCATTTGGGGCTGTGAGGCTGACTCAGGAAAATGGGGGCTTCCAGTGGCAAGTCCCTGTGATGATGGTTTGGAACAATCAAAGAGTGTGTTGAGTTTCAAAATAATGGAAGAAAAGAGACCTTCATTTCCAACAGAACCAATGAAGTGGATTTGACTTTAAAAGCCCTATAAATGTTAATTTTTCATGGGTATCAGTTCTACACAGACAATGGAAGCCATCAGAGCCAGCTTCTCCTGAATAAAGGTGTCGCGTCAAGTCATCCGGATAAAAGTTATGTCAAGTACCAAAAATGAGAAGGGCCAAGACAAGCAGGGAGCATGACAGGAGTGCAGGGCATGATCTCATACAACTCATAGTGAAAAGGGAAGCTTTGTTCTGTGGAAATTCATACATTGATTTCCAGATCCAGCAGTTTGCCAGTTAAACAAGGAAGAAAACAAACTATAAAAATGTACATTTGGGAGAACCGTACATATTGACCACTATACATGTGGCTGCTAAAAATGCTTTGGAAATACATCTATGAAATATGATGGGTCAGTTAAAAGTTTATTTTAGTAGATTTGCATACCATGAAGAGATAGAAAACTGTGAATCCCTTAGCCCCACTTTTCTAAAGAAAAACATGGAAATACCAAGGGAAAACTATATTTGCATATGCACTTTCTGCTTTCAAATACTGTTACCATGATGTAGCCTCCTAAAAAGTGAGTGATAACCACAGAAATTGTTGCTGTTTTCATATATCTAATGCAAAGCAAGTATTTTTTGTGTAACCCTTTAAATGTGAAATATTATCTTGTGTTTTATACATAGGAGTACATAGAAGTACCCCTCAAATTTGCAAAATGGAAAACAGCTATACTCTGTCAGATGCATTGCCCAGCTTTATATCTACAAGAATCTAAAAGGTTGATATTACCAGAGCCTGAGACCAAAGAACCTTGCAGATAATTTATTACTGAAGTGAAAATAATAATTAAAAAAATCCCAAAACCAAAAAAAGCTCTGCAAGGAAGAGGTATTCTCCGCAAGTCTCAAAATGCCTGTTTCCCATCTTAATGTTGACTTTCAGAGGCTACAGGTTTATAAAACAATGTCTCACTAGTGATTGCCTCGCTGACCTTTGTAATGTGGGCTCAAATCCCGTTGCACCTCACACTTTGTTTTGCTTAGAGGGGATCTGCAGCTCACCGACGCTGTAGTCCCACTGGGATACGGCGCTCCCTTATGGTCCTTGCAAACAAGACAGCATGTGTATCTGTCTTCCTGCTCTCTGGTTTCTGGCCAGGACAAAATAAAAAAACAAACCCTTGTGGGAATGGAAAACTAACTAACTAAAAAAAAAATCCTAAATCCTTATTCCCTGAGTTCTATATATAACCCTTTAATCTATGATTACAAATTACTTCTTGCTAATGTTTTGTAAAATGCTGCTTTAAACTTACTTACTGGAGCCTACGCACTCACTTATTAAAGTTGTGTGAAGCCGGTGTCAAAATGAGGCTTTTTTATTAAAAAAAAAAAAATCCCAGACTTGTACAAAAGAAGCAAAATACATTGTGACACTGACATCTCAAATTCATTACTGGTCAGTGTCTGTTGAATAAAAACTATTGGCTGTAGAGGATGTGAAAAGCGTAGCGGTTTAATAAAGAGGAAGTGATTTATAATTCTTGAAATGAGACCTGTGGTTGTATCAAGTCTTTAAAAATAAATTTTCCCTTTAGGTTAAGAGTTGCTGTAGTTTTGGTGAGGTAGGACAGGATATGCTTCAATTTATACTTCAATAAATAAGAAGCACTTCTACTGATATGAGTAGGATTAAACAGAGGGGAAACAGAAAATAGATCTGCCATCACTGGGAAATACAAAGAGCAAAAAGACCCTACATCTATATGTGGAAATATATCAAAGGGGATGGTACATAAATATCTCCCATGTCCAAAGGAATAAAAACTGTAGTTTAAGAAAAGAAGAATAACAATTAGAATGATATAGACTGAAGGAAGAGAGAGAAACAGAAGAATATATTTAAAGACATAACTCTTTATACTGATCAGTCACATCCTACATCCTATTTGAGGTACAATAAAACAATAGTTGTTTTACTCTGCTAGATCTGTTACAAGTTGTTCAAAGACAGTGATAAAGCATGTCTGATAAACAGCAATGTGGGGGATTTCTCTGCTGGTGGTCCTGTACTCCTGATCACAGCTCTTCCCTTAGAGGGGTGTGAGCATCCATGAGTAAAACTGCAACCCTGCTGGCTTGAGGAGTTAATGCCAAGGCCTGACTCTTTGTTTATGTTTTGGTTTTTGGTTTTTTTTTTTTTTTTAACCATTGTAAAGCTCTGTTATTGTGGCTGTGATTTGTGTTGCTGCCAGGGTGATAAAAAGCAGTTTCAGAACTTAAAGTCGTAGCTCTGTGCAGGGGTTAAAGAAGCACTTAGCATTTGTTTGGTCTGTGAGATTATCATCAATGAAAATAGAAAATGAACATAAGTTGAGTATGTTCTTAAGAGCTTTATGTAATCTGTGTTTACACATCTACTCATGTTGACTGAAGGCAATTTCTGATCAATTTTTACAAAACTGAATATAATAGGAATGTTTCATTGTGCCTCCTGGTGCAGAAAACATGACCAGAAAGGCTCTAGTAGTGTCAAGTGTGGGTCTGTCATATGTAGGAGACAGAAATTGTGAAATGTGAGGAATTTTTGCCAACAACCCCTCCTCCACAATTTTCTCTTGGGAAATGAAGAAAGAATTATTTGGGCATGATAGTGTAGGCATGACACTTTCTGAATATTCAGTCAAAGCCTTTGGAATAAGGAAATATATGGCACAAATGATACTGTTGCCATTGGGCTCTGGGACTACACTCATGGTCCAGGAGTGATAGGAAGCTTTAAGTTCAAGAAGGGTTACAAGTATCTACCAACTCTAACAGATTTGAAAAAAAACCAAGCATGTGTAGGAACTTTACTCTCATCAGGCTTCTGTCCTTCCAGTTTTCCTGTTTACTGAACCCTTGTAAGTTATTTCAGTTTGGGTCAGAAGAGATATGTCCTCCAGAAGTGATGTTACTCTGTGGCTTCATCCTGAAGGTGACATGTGTGAGGGTGACACATAAACCACACCTGGTGTGTGTGGTTTCCCCATGGGAAGGATCTACCACATTTCAGACCGCAGATTTATTGCAGATTGAAACCCCTGAACTGATAGGCATCACAAAACCTCTTGCCATTTGATGCCTGTTACATAAAAGGCTACTATGTACAGTCTGCCAGCCTGTGGCAGATGGCTTTCTGTACATAACAACATAAACTCGATGTTACTGAATTTCTGTAATTGCCATTTTATTTCTGCACAAATACACTGTCACCCATCCAGTATTTTAAATGCACAAGGCACAATGTTCACCAAAGTAATGACTTCACACATATAAAATGACCATCAGAAACATCTAGTAGCTGCACTCTGAGAGCACTGAGGGGATATTTTTTGAGGAGATGCTTGTTCCTATCCTAGGAGAATGAGCAAGGCAGCATTTCATGAGGGCAGAATAACAGCAACCTCTCTTCTGAGCAGCTCATCTGCTGGTGGGCAGACATTGCTAAGGGGACCCACAAGAGGCAGCAGCAAGCGAACATCACAAAGGAGTTGGTGGAGCAAGGAGGCCACTGTGCAAATCCCACTCTCCAGCCTGGCAGCATGATGCCTCAGCTCCCCACCACTCCCACAGCAGCACAGAACACACTTCCATGAGGAGCAGCAGGCAAATCTTTCAAGGGAACCACAACCACAAGCACTTTCCCAGCTATGGGTTAATTTTCAGCCCGAGACACAAAGCTAGTTCAGATTTCTGAATTTTCCCATCCTTGTTCACATCGCAGTGGTTGAGCAGGATCTGGCGGAACTTGTCCAGGTCCACCCCACTAATGCTGGGCTGTAGGCAAAGAGAAAAAGAATGCTGAGAGAGAAAATGGCTCTGGATTTCCCCAGCTTGTAAAGCAGCCCACCATGTAGCAACTGGGAAACCCAACCAAGAAAGAGTTACCGAAAGGCCTCACATCATCTCATATGCTGTGGGGAAGCAAACAGAAGATGGGGAAAGGGTGCCCTGAAAAAGCAGAAGGTGCATGGAACTGTGACTGTATGTTAATACACTATAACTTTTGTGCTCAGTCAAGGACAACAGTATCTGATCCATATAAAAGAAAACTTCAGAAAGTTGTGCAATGCAGATCCCTGCTCTACCAGACCTGTGCTTTCACCTGGTTTCCTCTCTCAAACCTGCTGTGCAAGGACTAATGTGACATTTCTGTCAGCATAGTGCTATTTTACAGGCTAGTCAGCAATGTAAAAATACCTTTTGTGGATCAAGTTCATGTTGAAGACACATTGTACAGGCTACACAGTTTCTGCATGCTCCTAATGCTGTACTGCTTGCTCTGCTTCCCACATTCTCAGGAGGGGATCAAATTCACATGCACAGTTTGTGGTGTCCACGGGCAATGCTGACGAAGGCCCTTAGGCAAAGTACAACTTTTTCTCCTTTACACACACTCAAACACAGCACAAATCCAGCCTCCTGCCCATCCCCACACCCTTCCCTGCATACTGCATGGCCAGAACACACACATGCAGCCATCAGCACACAGCTGCCGTTCTCTGCTCTCTCCTGAATGGATGTGGCAGCACAGATATCTCACACTGTGTGGAAATGCAACAGTTCAGGCTCAGAGGAAGCTAAAGATCAGATTCTGTTTGGGTCAAAAGCTCTATCTTGGACTGTATCTGGAAACTCAAGATAATCCAATGAAGACAGACTCTTCTGTCCATCAGGAGCTGAAGACACACACCAGGTATTCTTGATTGCAGACAGACCTCAAGGAATTTTCAATTGTAACCCCAAGATGAACTAATAAACCATGAGGTTATTCTGTTGAGAACCACATTCACAAGGAATACAGAAGAAAGAAATTATGATGACCCATCCATATAATGCCATGCTGTAACATCTGCCTAATTCAAAGTATAAGCTAGAATGGACCTTATAAAAATAGAGTTGCTGAGAGAAGTTGTATTAATTTGTGAGGCAGAATTTCTGTGATACAGTGAAATGCTTTACAGTATACATACTGAGATGGTGGCATTGCCTTCTGCTGATGATCAAACTAAGATTTGTCTCTATGTTCTTATTATTGTCTCTGTGTACTTAGCCTCTCCAAAAGCACTGATCTTTAAGAAATAGAGTATAAACAAACAGAGCCATGAAGATACCTTGACCAGTTCCATCATGTCTTTGACAAACCCATCCACTTCTGGGCCTTCAAGCGCTCCTGTTTTACTCTGAAAGAAGGAATAAACATCAAAATTCCCCAGTGAGTCAAAACCACTACAGTGTTTACTGGTGAGTACCAATACCTGGTCACCAAGCTTTCTAGCATAAAGTTCACAGAATCATGAAATGGTTTGGGTTGGAAGGGACATTAAAGATCATCCAATTCCCACCATTTCACCATGACCAGGGACATCTTCCACTAGCCAGGTTGCTCAAAGCCCCATCCAACCTGGCCTCAAACACTTCCAGGGTTGGGAATTCCACAGCTTCTCTGGGCAAACCTGTTTCAGAGCTTCAAGACCCTCACAGTAAAGAATTTCTTCCCAATATCTAATATCTAAGATGCCATTGCTTTTCCCAAACCATTTCTTCCCACCAAATGGGAGCAATGCCTCCCACCAATCCTGAGGTAGTTCTGTGACTGCCAGAAGCAGCACTGAATTGCTGATGTCTAACAGGCAGTTAAATGGCTATGTCTGTCCTGAGCCAGACTCCCTAAAAAACTATGGATTTGGTATGGGAAGGGGGTTTATTTTTCAACGTGGTGGTGATGCAGGTCCTGAACTGCCAGAGACTGTCAGCACTAAAGCCACCACCTCCTCTTCTTTCCTTGCATCTCCTGCAGGAAAATTGCTAATGCAGCAGCACTGGCCATGGCAATGGAGAAAGTCAAAATGGGTCCTTGACACCAGATCTCTGAGCATTGCTCCTCTCTGTCCCTATTTTACTCCTCCCAGTCTTGCATCTGGGCTCATGGGCCACGGGCTTGGGCACAGCTGCTGCTCCTCAGTGACTCCAGCAGCACCCAGCAGGAGGAAGAATTCTCAGCAGCACACGTTAAATCTTACACACATTTACAAATCACAAGGGAATTAATTGACTCATGAGACTCACAACGTCATAGTGTGCAAAGATCTTCTCAAAATCTCTCCTCCTTTCTTCTGTGCTGCAAGCCTGCATACAGAAAGGACAAACAAATGAAAAATTAAAGCAAAAATTTCAAGTTTGAGCCCAGGTCATCTTAGCTGGAGACAGGATCAATGTATCAAAAATTAGTGCTACTTACATCCATCTTGAATTGTAGAAGGAAATTTTCCTGGAGCGCCAGAATCCTGAATGGAGAGATTTTAATTATGATCTTTTCGCTTTATCATCTGCACACAAACTATTCTGAGCTCTCCTTGTTTGCAAGGCAAAGGGATGTTAGATTAAAGGCCTATAAAAGAGAAAATTGCCTGTGGGGTTATTTACAGTGGGCTGTTGTGAGAACACACGCCTTCCTCCTTGTCTGATGGGGCACAGAGGGTACCCTTTGGTTCACCACAGACATGCCTATTAGCACCATTGCTTCTCCCAGAGCATTTCTGGTGGTCCTGCACAACAGAGGGTGTCAGTTTCTGAAGTAAGAGCTAACAGACAATCATTCCTTGTAACTGGATTGCTGTGCTGCATTAAAGAAAGTGATTTATGGCTCTCTCTTGAAGGGAGGACTTGGTGGTTGTAAAAGTAAAGGACAAAGTAATACTGGCTTGTACACCAAGACTGGCAGAATTCCTCTCTTTTCATCTCCTAAAGCCTGTCAAGCACTAATAAACCCTTTTCTCTCTCCAACTGCTCTGCTAACCTTGAGGTTTTTAGAGCCCATGGCACAGGGCATTGCTGAGCTGTGTCTACACATGGAGGGATTTGGAGTCTGGGAAATGTTTTCAGACTGGAGAAGAGCCTCAGATGGCCTGGTTCCCAAAAGGCAACAGTATTTAAGAGAAAACTGTAACAGCAATCCCCTTTAGATATTCTTCATCCTGCCCCAGATTCTCATATATTTCATAGTCAAAGGAAAATGCTGTATGCACTGCAGTTATTTGTGCTGGCATTTGTTGGGATTCAAAGCACAGAGTAACAGTGGCAAACCAGCACCTCTGTCCCCTCATCCTCTAAACTAGCCTTTTAAGACTGTATCTGAAAATTTAAAGTCCTATGTAACCAATGTACATAGTTTTACAGAGAGAAGCATACTCTACCTCTAGGCAGTGCAAATTATCTAAAAGTCTCTGAGGTATCAATGACAGAAAAGAGACAGAGGCCCAAGACTGAGATCCCAGCTTCATTCACAAGCATCTCTACTTGGCTCTCCAAATTCTTTCCTACTGCCACTGCCAAACTCTTTTGTGGTTGCACTTTCATTGTTCAAAATGCAGTAAAAATTCTTTGCAATCCCTGCTGCACATAATGATGAAAAATAAATGCATGTCTGTGACCCTGTTGAAAGGGCTGTAATCCTTCTTTTGGAGAAACAGAGCCACTGATTGCTTTGCCACCTTCTGGGAAGCACCTCCAATTATGCCAGAGCACATTGATGTTGTACAGAGAGATCCTGGCATTGCTCCTATCCCTGGCACTAGATTCTCAGATTATTGCAATGGGGACCGTGTGTTGGAGAGGTGGGGTCAGAGCAGATCTAATTCAAAAGGAGGTAGAATTCAACTGCATGTCCCTAGAGGGAGAGCATCACCTTGTGTGGCTTTACCATTGTGAAGTGAAACACACCAACAACATTATTAAATCCTACCTTGCCAGGTCATTCAGGTCCAGTCGTCCATCTTTGTTTTTGTCAAAGATTTTCATCTAGAAATCAAGAAGACAGAGATAAAACAGATGGGCCAGAAGGAGAACACACATACAAAAAAAAAAAAGGCAATATACTTTTGCTCTGCCCTGTGCCCTTCCCTCTACTTGCTCAGGGTGTTTGCCCAAACCCTGGGCAGCATGGCATCCTGTGCTAGCACCGTGCAAGTGGCACAAGGGAATAGCAAAACCCACCAGCTTTCTGACAGCAACAACCCAAAGCAATCAAATACCAGTACCACTCCCCTCCCACCTTACATGGGGATAAAGCAGGTCTGCAGGAAAGACCTTCAGAAAGTAAATACTGACATTGCCCTGGTCCTGGAAAAAAAAAAAAAAAAAAGCCAGAAAAAGGGAGAAATTTAAACACTAAACACTTCCACCTGGACTCCATCCTTACCTTTGACTGTTGCTGTGGCTTCTGAGCAACTGAGGTGCAAATGCCACCTTCTAATCAGCACTCAGGTCAGGATTTTACACCACTAAAGCTGTGGGGCTTGCTTGACTCAAGCAAGGCTCATCTCAAGGCCTGCTGCTAGAATGCTCTAAGATTCAGAAGAAGGTTCGGGCTGCCAACATCAAGAGGTTAAATGTGAATTCAAAACTTATCCTTTTCTTTTACTGAATAGCATAATTTTGATGAGCCATCACAATAAAAAATATTTATTTATTTGCTGTATTTGGTTCTGCATTTCTCTTCAAGGCACAAAAAATACTCTGTTACAAAGAAAGGGGTGGGGGGAATGCTTAATGAGTTGCAAACCTGAAATACTCATGGCTCAAAGTTCTAGAAAAAAATATATTTCACATTGTGTGGTGGGGGGAAGATGAGTATTTTACTATGATAGATTACCTTTCTTTGTCAAATACTCAGCTAAGGAATATGCATTAATCTTACCTTGATAGATCACATTTGCTTGTTTAGTGCAGAGTAATTGGTTCGCTACAGATCTTTTGTGCATTGCACAGCTGCTGGAGAAGGCCTGGACCAGCCCCATCTGACAAAGCTCAGATGGACAGGATTATCCACTATGATGTAGCCTGAACACATTGGAGTCAGCAGCATGTCCTGAGCACTTCCCAGCAGTGGAGCCAGGGAAGAGCCTAATAATCATGTGAGAAAAGGTAGCACCTGGAGAGCTGCCATTTCTCAGGGAGATTTTGCCTGTTTTGTCAGTGCTGCCTCTTCCCTGCCCATTGCTCAAGGGGAGTAAGGACAGCAAGTCCATGGTAACCCTTTATTATACCACGTTTAGACTGAGATTTTGCAACAGACTCTATACCATTAATTATTCTGAGTATTTTACACTTGTGAGGTTTGGGTGGAATTTCTGAAGAGGCATTTGATATGGGCTCACTTTTCCTCCCATTGAAGGATAGCATGAAAGTCCTATGAATGACTGAAGGCCCATACTGAGATATTTGGGAAAATGGCATCACGAGAGCCATGTGGGTGTTCAGTGGCACAAAGAAAGCTATTTTCCCATTTAACTGGCTTCTGCCAGTGTGCTCTGTGCAGAGCCACTTAATGACAGAGGAAAGACTTCTGAATTTACCTTTGCTCTAGAGCTGGGGAGACAAATAAAGTGCCAGACCATCCTGAAGACTTCCTCCTGATTGCATCAGTCCAAGTTGCTCCTTTCCAGCTGATCTAAGTTCTTACATTCTGCTTCTTCCCCTATTAGACCTCCCACAGCAATATGGCACTTTTCCCTGGTCTCTGCTGGAGCAGCAGTGGGACAAGGCTAGAGGAAGGGGTAGGAGCAGAAGCTGCCTTTGCTGGTACCACCAAGGGGAGAAATGTCCTTGCAATGACAGCCTCTCACTGCCATCAGAGACACAAACCTAAGCCTTCAGTTCTTGGCTGATAAAGGAGTTATTCTGCAGGTCATTGAAAATTAATAATATTCTTTCTAGAAATAAATAAGCCCAGATAAGACTTTAAAAGCCTCTCTCCAAATAGAACATCAATGCCTAAGCTGGTTTTATTTGTTGTTTGAGGAGAGAGAGAAATACCCCTACTACTTCACTTTAGCACACTCTCCACCACCAGTGACGTTGCTACATCCAGCTTACATCATTGCTGTAAAATATGCTGCCTAAAGGAAGCTTATGGAGACAACCACTATGTAGCTGGCTAGAGAAAGTACCAGCATGTGGGTGGTGGGAATACCATAGTCCTTGGGCTATACAGTAACTTCAGTGCTTTTGAAAATGTCACTCTAAATCCCTAGGTTTAGGCCACCAAGGAGCATTAGTTACCCACAAGGTCTGTAGGTCACCACAAAGCAGTGTAGCTGGTGGGGTGAGACAGAAGAGCACTTGCTGGGAAAGGACAGCTTTTGGTGGGAAACACAGGGCTTAGTTCTTAGGAACTCTGCTGCCAGGTCTGAGCACCTCTGGCTGAAGGCACTGGACTTTGGTTTATACAAAAAGACAGTATCTTTACCAAAACACACTAAAAGTTACTGCTTTTAGCAGTCTTAGTATTTCACTTGGATTCTCCCACATATTTCTGAGCTCCTGAAAGTGTGTTTTATTTTCTCCCATTTCTGATGTATCTCAGAATTACTATCTTGAGACTAAAATTCAGTGCTTCAGCCTAGACTTCAAATTCAGATGTATTTTTTCTCTCTGTGATGCCTCAGAAAAGCAAACACTGAGTTTCTGGGAGAAGTTCAACTCTGTGTTCACCATGTCCTGATCTCCATATGAGCTTATGGGACCAGGGCAGAACTGGTGGTTTTCTGTCCAATAGCCAGACTTGGGGCACAATTATCATTTCACATAGAAATGAGACTTGTCTGGGACAAGTCTCATGTTTCTTTTCCAGTGAAACATCTCCAGGCTTATGTCCTTTTCTAGGGAATAAATAAATAAGCATCCCAGCATGGCTTTGTCTTGGGACCTCATGCGTCCTGCCTGCCCTGCATCTGCTCTACCTTGCAGGTGCAGCATATTTTCATGGTTTCAGAAGTTGCAAATAACAAGGGAGAGTTTTGTGCACTCTTAATGAAACAGACTAGATGAAAGCTGATGGTTTAGATGTGAAAGGCTTTCTGCTTCATTATCAATTTTGTGAGCATATGGTTTTCAATCCTACCAGTTTCTGAATCCTTTACAATAATCCTGCAGGAGTGCAGACCCCAGTAAAACACATTTAATAGAGAGGTAATAAACTCCTTGGTGGATTGCATAATGAAAGGAAAATTCTTCTCCTGCACCCTGTCTTTCAGCTCGATGTTGAAATTTCAGTGACTGACCACATCTACTTACAGCTAACCAAGTCCCCTCCCTGACCTCCTTCACTCAGCTTTGTAAGAGAGAACCTTTGTGTTTTCTATCTGTTTGACCTTTTTCTGCCACAACTACCATGAATAGAATTTTCAAACACATGCAATATTTTGATCATCCATACGAGTCAACAGAAAGAAACAAAGTCTGTCTGGAAAAGCTAAGCCAAGCTAATTCTTGCCCAGTGACTAACATATGAAAGATGGAAAACATGTAGGGTAGAAGGGCTGGTATTCACTGAATTAGTTCAGGTACCACAGCTAATAAGATAGACCTAATCCTGTTATTGGGACAAGTGGAGCTCATGCATACCCACTACATGGCAGTCATGTGCTGCATTTCTTGGGGAACAGCCTAGGGAAATGTTTTTTAATCAAACTTTCAACTTTCAAGCATGTGAGTGTTTGATCTGATCTGCTAATTGTGTGCATGAGTACACGAAGAATGACAGAGGGTACCCACCCCATATGACAAAGCATACATAATGGAAGAAGCAAATAATTGAAATGGTTATGAGGTTGCTTCTAATTTAAACTTTTGCCTTCACACACCATCTTGATATGTTAAATTTGATGGATTTTCAGTTTACTCTCTTGAAAGGTATATTTACACTGCCAGGCTGATATGAAACATCTCAATGTGGTTAAGGACAAGGTCTGGCATAAATAGCACTCAATTTTACTAAAAGCTCTGTTGCATCTAGCAGTATGCTTTATAAAATGATGCATTTCCGTTACTGTCAAGCTACCCCATGTTTTAAAATGTTTGCACAAATTAATTCACTGACATTTTAATGGTAGTGCACCAAGGGCACACCCTGTTTGTTTGAATCTGCTCTGAGGCACTCTGAGACTGACAGAGAATATTTAAGAGCTTGGTTTGCAAATAAAAGTTGTTATGTCTACATTTTTTAAAAATGCAAAATCAAAATGGCCATCAGCTTTTAATTCAGCAAAGGAAATATCTCTGCTTTCTCAGTCCAGTGTTCTAAAGGCCACCGAAACACCACAATATGACAAACACACACATTCTTTGAAGAGTAATATAAATATGAATTATTTTCCATGACAGAGATAAGGAAAGAAGTAAACAACCAAAAAAATAGTTCTGTGATCAGCAGATTCAATAAAACCTGCTTTCATACCTTCTCTGTCTCTCTTTCTTTGTGTGCAATTAAGTGGGACACTGAGAGAGTCAGTTTTACTTGACCTGCTACTCTCACGAATACATTTTAATGTATGTTTCATGGGCACCTATGCCCAACAGCTGAAACAGAAGTTGGTCAGGGAGTACAGAGGTTATTGACACTGTATAAAGACAGCATCAGCCCAAGATGCAGGACTGCCTAAGGCCTCTTTCTTTAGGGAAGGATGGGGTCACAAAGGCATTTGCAGAGTGACAGGAGGGCCCAGTGGCCAGCAAGTTACCCTCAGGACAAAAGCTCAGTGTCCTGCCCAGCCAGACTGCCTACGTCACATCGATAAGTTCTTTAGTGTTTTGATTTCTAAGAGTGTTTTGATTCCTAAGAGACCAAAGCATTATCTGTTGGGGTGTTCAGAAGCCTGCAGGCTCCTGAGTTCTGTTGGTTTTGATCTTCAGAAATGAAGTCTGAGCTTAACTGGGATTTTCTGCTTCCCTTGGCTTATGCCACAGCAAGTGTGGTGCAAAACTGGGTGTGACAACATGCCCAACACTAAATTGAGAAGGGACACAGGAGGTGGATTTGTGTTCATCAGCTGTGTGGGTCCTCTCAGTCACCTGGGAGAGAGGCTGGCATGAACCACTACCAGGAGGAGAAGGGATGAGCAGACTGCACTTCAGGAACCAATCTTGTAGGCTACAGTCTGCTCCTATTGTATTTCTAGAGCTTTGGGAAGTTTGCTCGGTCTGTTGACAGACATAATAAATTCTGTTTAGGCTTTTTTTCAATACAATAAATATTTGTCTTTTCATTATTACACCTCTTGTTGGATGGTCATATGAGACTTTGTTAACAAAGATACGCTACCTTGACTAGTAAGATGTTAAAGGTCTAAATCACCTGAATTTTCTATGCTTTGGCTTTTATTTACTCACATGAGTACATTGGCATCAGCACTGAACACAGACAGACTTTCACATGGAACTGACCACACTAAAACTCTACATTATCCTTGCAGAGGGGACAGGCAGCAGCCACAAAAGCACCAGAAATCCCCCAATGTACAATAAAGGTAGTCCACAGTGCATAATCATGGACATAGATCATCCTCAGGGAGAAGACAACCTCTTTCCCTTTGCACTGAGAAGATTAGGAGTCGTCAGCTGCAGGCTTATGCACTCAGGGCACATAGCTCAGTGCCCAGGAGAATCTTTGCAAATAAGCCCAGCAAAACCCTGGTGTCATTATAGCTGGGAAAAAATATCTATTCTGACCCCAATTAAGGGGTTAAGATTTCATCCTCGGTCATCACTTACATCACATCATCATCTACAAGCTTTCAAATGCTGTAGTTCATGACCAAAACTTCTTATTAGTCACTGCACCTACATTATTGCCTCTCTAGAATATTACCCTGTGGTGGGCAAAGATGGCATGCAGGCTGGACAAGAACTGTCCTTTGCATCTTACTGAAATATAATAATGCTCAGATTAAAGGAATTTTTTATGTTCCATCTGACATTATCAACATAAGGCAATGAAAAAAGTGAATGTCAGTGTTGCATGTGTGACTGTTTCAGCAGAATAAACAACTTAAATTGCTGAAGTTTGACTCAGAAATGAGCTTGCCCTGCATGCAGCTTGTAGACATTGTAAACTAGAAGCAACATGCTGCTATCTGGGAAGCTATCAGACACTGTATCTCAAATCTAGTTCATATCCTGGCATTTACAATATTCTGCATAAGTGCACAGCTGTGTGCACACACAGGTAATGGAATCTGTCACTCATTAAAAAATGTTACCAAATGATATGTGAGATGCATATTTCTGAGTTGAAACTTCACCAGGACCCAGAAACTTACTAACAGCTTGATCTCGAGGGCTGAGGGGAAGTAGGAGGGATTGAAAAGGTTGTTCTATTGTCATCATCCACAGTATCCTCATCATGAAGTATCAAGGGGGCTGGTCTTCATCTCTCCAGCTTTTGTTAATACAGGAAGGCAGAAAATTCTCACCATGCTGTTTAAACCCTCCATCCATTTTCAGCTATGCTAACTCTGTCTCCCAAAGCACACACCGCAGGACCCCTGGGCCCTCTTCTCAGGAAGTTCAGAGCAATACCAGGCTTCAAGCCAAGCTCCAAGTACTTGCTCCCTGCCAACAGCTCTTGGTCACTGCCTGTGGGAAGGCAACAAACCTACAGATTGTTTTCAAAGACTAAGAACTGCAAGTGAGTGCATGTAAATAATTATTAATATACACTTAATGACTATTAACACAAATATGTATTTATGTAGGCATGGAAGAAAAAACAACAGTGCCTACAAAGAGGCTTCCTCACCACAACATTGTCACTTCAATTCCCTCATGAGGAGTCTTGAGAACTCAAATGTTCTTTTGTGATTTTCCCCAGTGGCATTAGTGCTCTTTAGGATTTGATTTAGCAGACTCACAGAGTTTGTCCAATGCCGATAGGTTCACTACCTGTTGTCTTTATAGGAGTTCATCACTTGTTCATCAAATCCCTGATCTATACCAGTGTTCTCTGAAGAAAGAATGTCAAGGTCACAAGGAAGCAGAATAGCCTCTTAAGAAGCGGCTGCTAAGCAACCTGATAAAGTGATGTTCCTTTCCAGAGATGACCAATCTCTTCCAAAAGAAATACTCTCTCCCTCTTCTCAGCATTTTTTAATGTTGTATGAGCTCATTCATAGCAGCACAAGGGGCAAGAATTTAACATGCCCTGGTTGGTTGATATGATATCTGCTCACACTACTCACAAACTGCAAATACCCAGCACAGAACCATAACATGCTGCCTTTATTTTTTTTCCTCAGGCCTAGGCTAGCTTCTTTTAAATTATAGTTTTTGCCTTTTCCCCTTTATCTCCAGAAGGCCCTAGGGTCTACTCAGGATATCAGTAGCTGCTTAAGATATGTGCAGCCAGCTGTGCATGTACAGAAAAAAGGGCAGAGATCTGTATATTCCTGTGGAGACAGATGGGTTTACAGCTTCTTGGGACACAGCTTATTTCAACTGAATAATAATTACATTGGCCTTTGGAAGCCCTGAGCTGAATAGATGGGCCACCCTGCAAGACCCTGTAGGTATGTGCAGCAAAAACAGGGTTCTGCTCACAAGGACTTTGTGCTGTAAAAAGATAAAAGGCTGGGAGCAAAGCAATAGGAGAGAGAAATATAAGTATGTCCAATCTGCAGAAAAGGAATCACTGCTGCTGGTTTTCAGAGATATAATAGAGTGAGGGAAAAAATGGATGGGCCACTGACCCATTTATCCCAAACAGTGGTGATGGTGGCAGAGTCCAGTGGCAGTGGGACTCTGCACTCCAGCAGCTCCTCACTCCATGTGGCAGAGAGTGGAAGGGGAGGGTTGCCATTACCCTGGGCCTTGACATCAAACCTTTGAGTCACTTTTCCCTCTTTAATCCAGCCCTGCAAATGCAAGGCTGAATCTTTCTTCCCTCCTTGGAATTTTGCCTTCTTACTTCAGATAACTTCCTGTGCAATCATTTGTGAAGTGTATCTGATGCTATAGGATACTGCCCATGTGGATAATTTGCTGTTATATATGGAATATATATGTTCACATCCTCTATTTTATTCCAGGATATCATAGTATAAGATTATGCCAGTGGTAATTTCACACCCAGCCTTAGCTTTTGGGATCAGGTGTGTTTATAAACATCCTTAATCTTCAGCTTAGAGAAAAGAATTGCAAGGGAAAAAATAATCACCTGCCATATTCTCATTTTCTAATAACCATTAACATCCCTGATTCTTCTGGCATTGCAGCTTGGCAAACCTTTGTCCTCAGGAGCCAGATTTACATTTCAGATCATAGATTTCCCTAGATATACAAAGCATTCCCTTTTCCCATATCAAATCTTATCTTCCAACATAGACATTAAACTGCCTCTCTGAAGACACAAAGCCCTTCTACAAGAAACCATGGAAATAGAAACCAGACCTCCTGGCTCCCAGCCCTGGGCTGCATTGATACCTGTCTGCATTGGGGTAGCAGAATCACAGATCTTTCTTGGGAAATTAAAGGGAAGGGAAATGAATTGGAGGAAATGAACCACCCACTGTCTACAAGCTTCAGATCGCCTATTCCCAGCACCTGCTCAGAGATTAAGCACCAGAGATGGAAACCTTAATGGAGCAGAATGAAATCTATTTGCTACCAGTAAATGCTACCAGAAATAATTTTGTCTTAGCTGTAACTTCTGGGCTTTTTTTTGTTTTCAAACTCTGCCAGTTGGAAAATGATTTCTGCAGCTGGCATTCCTCTCTCTTCACTCTCTTATAAGTAAGAGAAACAAATACACACTCTTCTGTAACAGTACAGTTTCTCACATTGCTCTAAAGGGTCACATTTCTGGGCACACACACATCACACATACATAACATGGTATTGCAAAATATGTGGGCAGCTCCTTGTTTGCTTGCATAACAAGTTGGTTTTTAGGTACAAACACAGATTTTGTGCCAAGAAACAAGGCAGTTCCATCTGAAAACATTTTAGAAAATTGCAGTGATAGATGTCTGCTAGTGGAATTCAAATTATACCCTTGAGAATGACATCCAGAAATGAGATTTTTTTTTCCTTCTTGTTTTTAGATGTTTAGATATAAGTTGCTCTAAAATGCAGGTGACTGATGCTAAACCCACACCAAATACTATGTTGTTGATTGCAGTATAAAAGCTATATTGTGACAAGCCAGGTGGAGAATTGAAACTTTCAACCTCTCAGTCTTTCAGGGAAGCAGCAGGGAGCCAGCAAAGCTTGCTGGGCTTTGCAGAGCAGAAAAGCCAGATACCTGCATGTCTTGGGAGTAGAAGGATTTGCTAGGAGGAAGAGAGGAAAGGAGGAAGTGAATGAGCTGGAGATCTGCCTGAGGATGAACATATCCTGTAGAAGGATGCACCTCATCTGCATTTAAAGGGGTTTAGAGCTCAGCCTGCTTTGGTGTAAAGTTGGGTTCTTTTCTCATAGGAAATAGTTCAGCAATCAGCAAAACTCTTTGAAATGCATTCACAGCTGATGTCCAGTGCAAAGAACTGTTAGCAGCAGTGCGTGCTAACTCCCCCTAGGGATCTCTGACAAACCTTTTAAGAGAGCTTTTATTGCCCTGCAGACATTGACCCTAAAGGAGATTTTAGGCTGTAGTCACATCTGAACAACATTAATTCTATATTTTCTTACCATAGTATCAGTATATTCTTCCAGCTTTACTTCAGCAACCATCTTGTTATGCTGCAAAAAGAGATCTCGCAGGAAATCCTGTTGTAAGAAAAGAGAGAAATTTTACTTTCTAGAGGAAATTCAAGAAATAACAGTAGGAAATTCAATTCAAATTCAGAAGGGTTACACAAATCTAGTTTCACACTCCTGGTTAGTACTAGTGTCTTCAATTTGACAAAGTTCAAATTTTTTTAGCTGAAACATGGAGTTTTTTTGAATAAATTAATTAGAAATTAACTAAATCTCCCTGGAATAGGTATACTGGAATGAGTCCTAGTAGACCTACAAAATAAGCAAAAGACCACATAAGTCCTGCAATACTTGCTAATTGATCTCAAATAAAAATATTTGCATTCAGTAAAACACTCAAGCCTCCTCTAACATCTTTGCTGGGATACAGGCTGAAGCCACACACTGAGACTTCAGCACGTGATGTGCAGCCTAGAGATGGGCTTTTGTAATTGCTGGCTCAAAGTGTTTGAGTTATGGTTGCTGAACAGGCTCTTGCCTCAATAGCCTGAGCTTCAATAAGAAATCAATGTTCAGAAAACCTGCAGGTTCAGGAAGAGATTGACAAGAAACTCCCTTAATAAAACACAATGGCTTTGGCTCTGTTTAACTGGGAGAGGCACATGTGCAAAGCCAAGGTGAGGCAGTGCCTGTGGGGCTCACTGGATGCCTCAGGTCACCAAGACAACCAAGGTCATGGGACAAGGCTAGGGGGAAGCAGGACATCGAGGGCAACAACAAACCATCCTCCCTCTGGCAGGGCCCCTGAGACCACGCCAGAAGGCACAAGTCCTTAAACTTGCTATGGAAAACCCAGAAATGCCATTTGTCACTCACACAAAAATACAGCAAATTGGTAAAGCCGATGGAAGGGCTCCCATTGACATCAGCAAGCTGTAGGTCAAGCCCAAAGAGATTTGTTAGAATAACTTACTTTGAGTTCACTGGCTGAAATAAATCCACTGCTGTCAGCATCGTAACTGCGCCAGATCTGAACGGGGATAGATTGATGTGAGCACATAAATATTGCAGTTACTCATCTGCTCGGTGATAGATTGTAAAGATTCAAAGCAGAACTTCCATAATGAGCCAGTTGTTGCATTAGCCAACATTTAATTAATTTTAGATGAAATAAAATAAACTTTTCACACAATAGCTCTTACTCACACTTGGATGCTGTACATGCTACATGCTGCTATCACATGTTTAATGCAGACACACTATCTATAAAAGGAAGACAATACTAAGAAACTGTTTTGCATTTCTTACCTAATTTGTACATGCAGTTTCTTTTATTGCTCTGAGTCAAGGCCATATACAACAGGCCATTGATCTGCAGAAGCCCCTAGCTTGTATGTGAAATAAAAGTAACCACATGAGGTCTTGGAAAAACTGAAATTCCCCATTGGGATACTTAGGGGCAGAGATTAGAGGAAGATTGGGCAAAATTCTAAGGGCTTCTTGACCCAGCTTATGGAGGTTTCCTCTCCATGACCTTAACAGTCTAATGTTTCAGGATAAAATGGTGCCTAAATGGTGCTCTGCTGTCTTGGTCTATACTGTATTGCAGGTGAGGAGCTGTAGGGGTGAATTGCTGAGTGGGGACATTTTGTCTGTAATCGCATGACTGATAGGTGGCTGAGAGTGTTTCTGAAATATAATGAGTTCTCTGGGTACCCTTGGTCTAGTCCTAGATACCACACCTCTCTTTTGTTGGTGTAAATAATATAAAACCTTCTCTGCCTGAACAGGTCAGAATGTGTTTTTCTTCCACAATAGCCATATATTTCCCAAGCTGTGTTTTACAGAGGACAGAAGGGTTGGTGTTGAAGAAGCTGGTGGTGTGCAAGGGGGAGGAGGCAGTGTGGAGATACAGACCCTCATGAATTCCACGCTGTTGTCCAAGGGAGTTTCCCGTCGGAAAAGCAGTAGGAAGTTCTCATCATCCGGCAAGATCATATTTGCAAGCTGGATAAAAAAAACATTTAAAAAATCCCCACAACAAAAACCAAACCCACACCATGAAAGTAAAGAAAGGAAAAAATTTGGGTAGGTACTGAGGTACTGACCCAGTATGTGAAATATAGGTTTGGCATGTTTCTCCCTTGGAAATAAACTCCGGATCAAAGGATCTGGCCAATGTAATACTCCATGAGTCACCTCCTCTGCACCCAGGCTCTATCTTCCAGATCTCCCAAGTCTGCTACAGGTCTTAATCACAGAATGATTTTGGTTGGAAGGGACCTTTAAAGGTCATCCAATCCAACTTCCCTGCAATGGGCAGGCATATCTTCAGCTAGATCAGGTTGTTCAGAGCCCTGTCCAACCTGACCTTTGATGTTTCCAGGGATGGGGCATCAACCAGCTCCCTTCCAGTAACCCCTTCCAGTACTTGACCACCCTCATTTAAAAAAAGTCTTCCTTAATCTATCCCCTTTCAGTTTAAAACCATTACCCCTCATCTTATTCCTACAGACCCCACAAAAAGTCTATTCTAATTCTCCATCCTTCTATAAGAGAAATCCTGGGCTGGGGTTGGGCAGAGATACCTCCTGGATTTGTAAGCGTCCGTCTGTGGTGACATCGTAGACAGACATGAATTGCTCCTTCATCCTTTGAACTTCTTCTTCTGTGATGGTGCTCTGCCATGGGGAAAACAACAAGTGCATGAAAATTGCACCAGAAGACACTCCTGGAAGAAATCTCTCCTTGCTCACAGATAATCACCAGGATCATTGCATTCTTATAGTTGGGGGTAATGCTTTTAAAAGCCTGCAGACACACCATTGTGGATGAATTTTTGGAAATAAATCCTATGCATATCCTTGCAGCTACTAAGCTTTCAGTTGGAAGATCAGTGTTTGGGAACCCAAAAATATTTCAGTGACACCTGCTTCTTTACCCAACTGTTCTCATTATATCACTGAGTTTGGTTTTGCTCAAGTATGTGTTACAGCAGATATCCTTATCCTTGAATGACATCTCTGCAGTTCATTAGATCATCAGCCTTGAAAGGTGTCAGTGGAGCTAGATTGTTGCTTATTATTGCCTGTCAGCTGTTTCAAGACCTGGCACCAAGCCCTGTCAGTGTTTCTGGGTTAATAGCACAGAATTTCAAGCAATTGACATTCTCCTTGTATCTGCTCAACCCCGTAATCGATTTATACATAGTGAGGAGTTCTCCAGACTTGTCAGGTTATGTGTCTTGACAGGCATCACTGTGACAGGTGAAACACAATGCTTAGGTTCATCAGGCATGGTTTCTTTAGCAGAAACCATGAGGGTACCCCCTCTGACTGGACTACACAAAATACAATTTCCTTGCTATGTGAAAAGGCTTCTGGTCATATGAGCTTAGGGGCTGGCCTGAGAAGCTCACCTAGTTAATCTTTCCCAAGCAATTAAGTCTTGTGTTACCCTCAGCACCCACACTGAGCAGGTCCTGGCTTCTCTCCCAATTATGTGGGAGTTGGCCCTCTCTGGGAGGGGAGGGAAGGAAGGGAGAAGGATGACCCACACTGGATTGTGGCATATCTTTGTGGAAATTTTCACAAGACAATAAATTAGTTTCTTCCCAATCCTTGAATAAAAGTCCTGCAAAGTTTTTATCATCTCTACAACCAGGTGGATGTGAGACTATAGCTATTCCTTCCTGGGTCTTCTAACCTGGTTTCTCATTCTTTCCAGCTGCTATTGAAGCTCCATTATGCCATACACTCCCTTTTTTATCACTGTGACACAAGACCATGAGTGACTTTCCCAAATTTACCCAGTGCACAGCTCCACACTTTGCAGCCCTTGGGGTGCATCCTTGCTGTGTAACAACAAGGGTGGCAGCTCCCAGTTTGGGGATGAAACAGCAAGCAGTGATCCCACCGGGATGCACCCAAGGTGGCAGGCCCCAGGAGGAGTGGCTGAGGGGTTCCCAGGGCATGGCTGCAGGATCTTCTTTTCCCATGGTGGTGTCCAGAAAGTCCTGTGGGCTTGGGTGTTGAGGGCACAGCACATCACTAAACACACACATTGGTTTTCTTTCCCCTTGGCATTGTAACTCACCCCCATGCTCTTTAAATTGCCTTCTGACAGCACCTTTACACTTTGAGACACCTCCCAGGAGTTAGGCGAGCCTATCAGTTGCCAACTTCAATAGGCTTGCAAAGTACTCTGAAATTATCCTCCCTCAAGCCCAGTAGGATGAGTTATTTCCAAAATGAGAATCACAGCTGATATTTGAAATGTGTACTGTGCATTTCAAACTAGTCATTTGTTAAAATGCTTATTGCTCAACTTGGTGTCAGCTATTAACCACCACTTCACTGATCTGTCTGTAGCAGGGACACTGTTATCTGCATAAAAATAGGACAGCCTCCTTATTTTTATATTCTGATTTAAACTATGGGATACATCAGGTAAATACCTGGAATATTTACAATATTTACACAGCTCCAAAAGCTTTTAGTCCAAGGGGTTACGCTACAGTGGATTTTTCAATCTGGACAATCTTTATATCTTCATATATATTCTACTTATGAAACACAACTGGTAATAGTTCTATCAAAACCCAGCCCTTACTCACAAAGAATAAAATAATAAAGCACAAACTGGCTTACCCAAGATGCATGTTCAAAACAAAATTATTCCAATATTAAAAATTTTTACACTAAGAACAATACACCTTTTGTTATGACCATTAGGTTTCAAAGGGGACCTTTCTCTTTACCAAAAAAAAAAAAAAAAAAAAAAATCCCAGAAGTCTGAAAAAACCTTGACAGATCAAATAAGATATTCCAAAAAGAAACTAAGGTTGGGAGATCAGTTTTTCAAGACTGACCTACTGGTGGTGCAAACAAGTAGTTTGCTCTATTTTCCTTTCTATTCCAAAAACATTTAAAAGGCTGGAAAAACCCCATAAGGTACCTGATCTGTTCCCCTTGTCCAAGCAAGGACATGATCTGAAGACTCACCTCACCCCACCAGCAAGGAGGCTGGGGCTGCACAAGAAGTTGCAAGGGGACATAGCCAGGACAGCTGACCCCAACTGACCCAAAAGATATACCATACCATATGGTGTGGTGCTCAGCATACAAAGCTGGGGGGAGAAGGAGAAAAAAAAGATGCTTGGAGTATGGTGTTTGTCTTCTGAAGTCAGCATGATGGAACTTTGCTTTCCTGGACATGGCTGTACAGCTGCCTGCCCATGGGAATCGGTGAATGAATTCTTAGGCTAGGCTTGTGCCTAGGCTTGTGCCCTTGGGTTTTGCTTTACCTATTAAAACACCTTTATCTCAAACCACTTTACTTTTCTGATTCCCTCTCTCATTTCACTGGGGAGTGAGTGAATGAGTGAGTGGCTGTGTGGGGCTGCCTCCTTCATTAAATCATGATGTAACAAATAGCAGCATACAAAAATGTGCCTCTTGTCTCATAAGATGGAACAGGAGGAAATGGCTTTGCAGCAATTAAAAGTCTGTAGCTGAGCACATCTTTATCAGAAAATGCAGTCTTAATTATGTTGCCTGCCTCAAGCAACAGATCCTTAACCAGTTTCAAAGGTTTGCAAAGCTTTCCCTTTTGTGAGGGTTTAAGTGAATGCTGTTGCATCCTCTCCGGTCACTCTGTACAGAGAAGCCCTCCTTGTAATTCCTTGTTTTCCCTGGTACATGCACCTCCCTGAGTTTGAGAATGATGTGTGGCTTCCAAGGGCTGCTGAAGTTCTCACTGCAGCCAGGAAAGAAATCTTTACTACTTACCATGAGAAGGCCAGATAATTTTTATTTGCATAAAAGAACACAGTTTAAAATATTGCCATGACTTTGTTCACTATTTTTCAGGATTAACAAGTAAATTTCTTGCTACATATGTTCTTCCACAGAGTTTTACAGAGAAAAGCTTCTGTGCTTCAAGTTGCCATAACAAATTAATTTTCTGCCTTCTGCTTTCTCCTTTTCATGTCCAGTCTCTGTCTTCCCTTTTGTGAAAACCCTTTAGAAGTATTTGTAGCATCACAAAGGTAATTTGGTTTTTAATAGCATTTGTAATCACAGAAAGGGCATGATCACATATTTTTAAAATTTCTGCAGCATTTTATTTCTTTGTCATGGCTGGTTATGATTGTTTGGAAACCTGGTTGTAATCTGTCTTCTTTGTTAATCCCTTCCTTTTATATTGTTGCACTCTTTGCCTCATGCTGACTAATTAATTTTTTTTTTCCTTAAGGGATTCATGTACTTGGCAGAATTTTGTCTTGATGAAAACACAACTATGAGTCACTTGGTTTGGAGGGCAAAAAGTGAATGTATGGAGCACTGCAGAGCCTTTCCTACTCAATGAAATGGGATGCCTCATTTAATTCCTGCTGGTCAAGAAAATCCTGTAATAAACTGATTTATTTTTCCTTCTTGACATGATTTTAGAAACAAGCTGCTATATTGATTAGGGTATAAAAAAAGATGAAACTTAATTTAAGTGACTATGATACCCTGTTTCTTGAAAAAAACTAGAGAATTTTCTGAAAATGCTGGCTTGAACACATCTTCTAGTGTTTCAGCCAAATATGATAGAAAGGCCAAGGGTCCTACAGATATAGAGTTCCTACAAGATCTATGAAAATAAATTGTGTCTGCCAAGAAGGAGAGTTGGAAAAGAAAATCAACAACTATTATCGTGCCAAAAGCTACACAGCACAGATATGAGGCCAGCAAGGACCAGATGAGAGACACCAGTAATGTACACTTTGACTTTAGAAGAAGAACCTTTCATTTTTGGGCCAAACATTTCTTCATTGTAAAAACTAATCACATTAATGACTTTGTTACCCCCGTGCAGTTGTAGGTTAGATTGCCTGCACAATTGTGGGTTTTCACCATACATCTCCAGGGCCAATTTCTCCTTTGGGCCAATCTTTCTCACTTCAAGTGCTATCACTTGAGTATTTGGCCCTGTACTTTGGTTAGGATTTTTGTTTAGGATTTACTGTACTCCTGCATGTGACAATAGATGAACACTTACCCTGTCATCCTGCATTGCATTTTTAGTTTCTTTTTTAACTCTCATCAGCACAAATGTGGGAAAGCTTTTTTTTTTCCCATAGTAGACACCAGTATCCAACAAAGGCTACTGCAGTCTTCCCTATGCCATCATGGTTTTGTGGTTAGGTTTTGGATAGGTTCTCTGTTCTGTCCTCTCTGCTAGGCTGAAAGTTGTTTGACATGCATTTGAGTGATGAAAACATATTGTGTTGTTTTTACCATGGGTATATTGAGTTTGCATTAAGAAATACCTTGAGGCACTTCCATGCCTTTATGTGGAAGAACAGGATTAGGAACTGTCCAGGGTAATCAAGGCTGATGAAAACCACACTTAAGACAGAACTCTATTTGGCAATAATCAGAATGATAGAATGGTTTGGGTTGAAAGGAACCTCAAAGATCACCCAGTTCCAACATCTTCCCCTAGACCAGGTTGCTCAAAGCTCCATCCAACCTGAACACTTCCAGGAATTGGGCATCCACAGCTTCTTTGGGCAACCTGTTCCAGGGCCTTTCCATCCTGATAGGAAAGAATTCCATCCTAATATTTAAGAGGCAGGATTGCCTGGGGGTTAGAATTCTGAAATATTCGGAAAGTGGATGCAAGCTGCTTGCTTTCTGCTAGGGATCTTCTTGCTGTTCAGCTGCTGGTCACCACTGACCTTAGGTCTCTTGGTGTGGTAAAGTACATGGGAAGTCTGCCTTGGATGGCTTTGAGGCTAGCTGATACTTTGTCCATTAAACTTTGTTTGACTAGCTGTTGCATTCCTGGCCATGCTAAATTATACACATTATTTAGACAGACAGTGCAGTGTGCAAGGCAAGAATGAAGTGTAAGAGTAGCTGGAGGGTGATTCTATTCTTTGGAAGTAAAAAGCAAAGACAAATCCTTAATGGATGCTCAGAGTGAGCTCTAGAAGATTAACTTCAGTCCCTTCCAGTCATAACTATCCATGTGGTTTTCAGGCAGGAGGGATTTAAACAAGGCTAATACCTGTCTTGTCTGATCAAATCTATATTTCTACAATTGTTGTGGTTTTCTACACACTTACAGTTAGGTAAAAGCAACCATCCTTTAGTTGAAAGTTTTCTATCTAATTTGAGTATAATTTAGGCAAAGTGAAATACATTTCTGAGAAAGCCCAATGGCATATCCACCCAGACATCATTAGTTTTATGGAAACTTTCAGTAATCCAACCCCAAAATTTATAGCCATTCCTGTATAAAAGTCTTATCTAATTATTATGAGAATATATATAGAGCTTCATTAAAGCCATAGAAAAGAGCAAGCAATGATCTTGGTACGGAAAGAAAGATGTACAGGAATACAAGACAAAAATGCAGGAGCTGTAGTTCCTGTTCTAATAAAATTATTTCTTTGACACTGAAAGAAACCATCCTTTCCACTGGGCTTTCACCTCAGTATAAAAACTTTTAGAAAATGCATGGATAGAGGTGCCATAATGTAGAAGAAAGAGGTTTATGAAAGAGCAGAAGAGAGCTCAGGCAGCTATGCAGGAGCAGCTTGGAAGCTAGAGGCTCAAATGGTTAGAGAGAAGTCATGACAGTGATGAGAGAAACAGGTGGATAATGCCAGCAGCTTGAAGATATAATGTTGGCATGAGGATGAATTACACACTCCTGGAAACTGAAGGAGAAGGAGAAGAGTCCAGTTGGAAGGGACCTACAACAAACATCTAGTCCAATTGTCTGACCACTTTGGAGCTGGACAAAAGTTAAACTGTGTTGTTAAGTGCATTGTCCACATGCCTCCAGCAATCACCATTGCTAGAGGAGAAGGGACAGGAAGCAGCATCTGGAATTTGGTTGGTTTACTACAGGTCTACCTTTGTTGAAAAGTTTTCCCTTTTCCCCCCACAATTGTTGATGGTTCAATAAAAGACAATTAATTGGCCTCCATCACTGGATGCTATTTCAAGTTTCTGTCCTCTCTCAGAGTTATCAGGAAGAGCTGTGTCTCTCAGCTTCCAGACAGGCTCATTTTTGCATTGTTTTCCCAGCTGCTCCCATCCCCTGGCATTTAGTGTCAGCTGGGGATGCTGCAGAGTAACTGGGAAGAAAAACAGAGCTGAAGGACCACAGTGGTAATTAAGAAAAATAACAGCTTAGAGAATGCAGGCTGAAAAAATATAATTATGAAGCCATTCTCTATTCAAGCAGAGACAACTTCTAGTGCTGATAACATTATTTATCACTTGTGTAGCACTTCAGACGTAGTCACTAATTAATCCTTGTGACACATCTGTAAGTTGTGCCAGTGTATTGCTGTCTCTCCCTTTTACTGTGCTAGGAAACTAAGACATTTAGAACCCAAAGGAGTAAAGGTCAAGATGAATGGTACAGCAGAGAGATGTTCAGTCCCAGTTCACTGCTTTTATCACAGAGGACACTTTCTGTAGGAAGGTAAAACCAATGCAGAGGGGACCCTTTACCCCTCCTGCCATAATCACAGACCTGTACAATATAACTCATGTGAAAAAGAGAAAAATGGCTCAATGTCGTTAGACAAACTCATTGTACAAAGGCAGTTACAACCTTTGTTTTTAACTTGGTGCTCCAAGTGACCCCCATAGCCAGGGGAGTGGGCAGAGGACTGCTCTTAGCCCCCCAGGACAAAGCTCCCCTTGGGTTTTCTGCCACAAAGACAGCCTGCTCTGTCTGCAGCCTGCCATGTAATTTTATCATTAATATTACCAGAGTGGAAATACTGCCAAAAATAGGCAAGAAGACTAGAGGGGAAAAAAAACAAAAGCACTTGAGAGCCTGACTGAGCACTCTGAAAGTTAGTGAGCATGGTCTGTCAGAATTAGCCTATTTCTTCTACTTAATAGGAGGAGAGGGAGTTGGTTCTTTCTCCATTAAATTTGTGTTAAACTATCTCTTTGGATGGCAAAACTTAGAGAGCAGAAGCAAAGGAGATGCAAACTGGATCAGGGTGCTGAGTTAAGCTAGAGTCATCCAAGCAGGGACTTCTAACAAGCAATAAAACTATTATTGATTTCTTAAAGCAGGAAGTTCATTGCTAGAACACCCTCATTTTGCAAGTTCTGTGTGCTGATAAATGACACAATGTAATGGAGTTCACACTGGTATCAGCAAGACCACAAAAACTGCTGTAACACACCAGGTTTGCTACTCAGCTGGTATGACGCTGTCCCTGGACCTCATGTGAGGGATGCACAAGGGCAGCTATGGGCTAGAGTGGGGCTTGGAGTTTCTCTTGACTCAGATCCTTAGGAAGCTGCTTTCAGCATGAGATCTCTGATTATCCCTGGATTTTATCACCATCAGCTCACTCCAGAGAGCCCCACTTGGAGGTTCCACTGCAGTACTGAGTTCCGCAGCCTCATTTTAAGCCTCGCCTTCAACATCTCACGTTTGCTGTCACTGAGTTTGTTTGAGCATGCTTTTTGTTGCTGTTTCAATACCCTAAGACTAGCAGCTCCCAATTTCATCTTTTGTTCCTGGGTAAACAATCACAAACTTTCTGATTTCTCTTTAAATCAGCTTTTCTGTCTCCCTAGATATTCTTATTGCTGAATCTTTTTTGATTCATTTGAAGCCTTTTTACATGCCTGTCTCTTCATCTAACCATCCATGCTCTGAAAGACATTTCTGCAGAAACTGCCAATATTTCAATCCAAATTTACTCACAAATTAAATAAAAATATGCTTGAAAAAAATTACTCACAGCTTCTATTTCTTTTAATTGCAGCCCTAAAGATCCAAGAGTACTAATTGGCTTGTAAGTACAATTCTGATTTTACACTTGATACTCATGAATTTTTGCCTTTTATCAGCTATCTTTTCTGTCTTTGCTAATTAATTTTTGCTTAAAGGAATTGTTTCATCTCTGGTTTTTGGCACATCCTCTCCTTCCATTTGGAAGATGTTTCCTCCTTTCCCTATCTGGGCAGACTCTGTGTAGTGAAAATATTATTATACCCTTCATAAACTTCTGAGTGCTGGCTTGAGTGGCAGGATTTCTCCTTCACTGATGGTGACACTCATAGGCAAGTTGTGACCTGGAGCCAAGGAAAGCATCCCCTGTAACTTGTAGTGCAACTTCTATAGATGCAGATAATGAGAGAGGGGAAATGCTGCCAAAACCAGGAAAGAAAACCAGGGGAGAAGCCCAGAAACACTGTAGAGCCAGGTCTGGATCTTAGAAGCAAGAGAATTGACGCTCATTTGGCTTTTAGCCATTTGCAGCAATATAGACATAAGCCTTATTCCTAAGCACCATTTAAAATTAATGACAGTATATTTGTTAAAAATTGACCTGGGAAAGAAACCTATCATATTAACAAAACTAATCAGCACAGGCTTGAACAAATAAACCATGAACATTGCCCTCCTGCTCAGCTAGCCAGGCTATGCCTGTGCTTTTTCATTTAGTTTCTACTCAACAGCACTAAATGACTTTCTCTCCACTCTGCCAACCTGCCCCTTCAGCTGGTGCCAACTGCGATCTCCCCCTGACCAGCAGCTGTTGGGCTGGAAACAACTGATCAAGCTGCTCAGCTGACTGCACTTGTGGTACATGCTTAAATGCCACCCTGTTTCCAAGAGAAAAGCTCTTTACCTCAGGACTGCTAAGGAAGTCGGCAATCAGGGAACAACAAACACAAACCATCTCTCAGCATAACTTTTTTGCTTGGACCTGATGGGCAACAACATGGCACAGTACTTACTTCTGGTCCCAGTTTCTCCAGGAGATAATGAAAAAAATCGTCAAGCTCCTTCCCTTCTATGTAACCATTGTCTAAATAAAGAGCAAATATATTAAGGGTCAGGCGTACGTCCCGAGTTCCAGGAACCGTGTCATGGGCTGCATGCAGGTAGCTCAAGGCTTCAGGGTCAGGATCTCTGCCAGGGGCCCTGCCTGCCCACTCAGGGGAGCCCCATGTCCTATTCAATTTCATCTCTTCACTCTGTGTGAGGGCTGGGCACAGTTGCAGTGCTCCCTTTGGAGTTTTTCTTACAGAAAACTTTTCAGAAACAATAAAGTCCCAAACTGGGACCAAAAAAGAGAGCAGCAGATGAAACGGGGAAGTGATGAAAAGGCAAAACTTTTGGGGTGGAAAGGGGGATTTACAGCTATGATATTCATGGTGAGGAGGAAGAGGTGGGCTCGAAAACACCTGCAGGACGTCGTGGATGTAAGGTTGGATATATCGGCCCCGTGTGTAGCATCCCAGGCACCCACTCCGCACCCACCCCAGCGGTGCCGCTCCCCCCCTCACGGACAGACCCCTGCACGGCACCCAGCGGGCCCAGGACCCACGCACCCCTCAGCCGGCTCCCCCCACGCGTGTCCCCACTTGCCGTCGGCGTCGAAGCGCCGCCATGCCCCGAGGAAGGCGGCGGCGTCCAGGCGCCCGTCGGCGCCGCTCTCCATGGTGCTGGTGCTGCTGCCGGCCCTCACCCTCACTCGGCGGCGCAGCCTCTGCCCCGGCCCCGCCGCCGGGCCCGGCTTTCAGGGCGGCGGCCCCGCCCCGGGGGCGGCCCCACGGGGGTTCGCGTGGGGAAGTCTCCCCCTTCCCGGGGCTCATCCCGCCGGCGTCCCGCCCGCCCGGATCCCTCTCGGCTGTGCTCGGGCGCGGGTTGTGGCAGGACGGAGCTCGGCCGTCGAGGTGGGCTCCAGCGGCCCGACCCCGCAGCCTCCGCTTCGGAAGAGCCGTGAGGCGCTTGCAAACGACCTTTAAAGTTTCAAACCCCCGCCGAAGGCAGAAGTAGTGGAGGGAAATGTGAGGCTTCAGAGAAGTAGTGGAGTTTGAGGGGAGAAAAAGGAGTTTTCTGAAGCTGGTAACTCTCCTCGGTTTACGGAAGCAAAGCAGCAGCAGGCAGAGTTCTCTCACCTTTGCATTCCTCACAGCCATCGGGAGGGTACCCCTCACCAGAATGAGAAGCCAGAGGACAAAGAGAGACAGAAGCCTGCATCGTCTTCCTCCTATAATACTAATCAAATGGAGAAACCGTGGGGTTTAAGGTCTCTGTGCTGTAGGGCATTATAGTCATGATGGCCCAGCTTGGGAGTAGATTTAATTTGAATGTCACCTGTGCTTTCACCTGCAATGATTTTAGGCACCTGGGACTGAGCTGGTCTCCTAGAATCATTATTATCTCCTTTGAGACCCTTACAGTTTTTTCTAGGTTGCCTTTGATTCAATATATACATATTTCAATTTCATTCACATAATGATTACTTTAGAGATGCACTCAGAAGCAGCAGAAAAGGCTTTTAAAAAGTATTTAGTGTTTGCCCTGACAAGGTTCCTATTTCATCTGAGGAGGGGAAAAAAATCCTGAAGAACTGAGGAAATTCTTCCAGGGAGATCACACAGCAGTGTCCAGCTTTTCCAGCATGCCAAGAAAAAGGAAATGCTGTAAAGCTGATGTGTTTAAACAGCAGCATGGGAGCATCTCAGTACAGGGATTCCCTGGACAGCAGCCTGGGATCACCTTTGGACCTCAGAAAAATTATCATCAAGATCTTAATGCAACAGCAAGGCCACAAGCACTCCCTCACC
This sequence comes from Vidua chalybeata, assembly GCF_026979565.1. Lineage (NCBI taxonomy): Eukaryota > Metazoa > Chordata > Aves > Passeriformes > Viduidae > Vidua > Vidua chalybeata. The sequence goes on from NC_071530.1 coordinate 93,291,171, forward strand.
GTGCTCAGGTGCAGAACCCCAGCATGGGAGAGGAACTCATTAGGTAATGACATGGAAAAGTCTAAATTTTTAGGGGACACCTGCCTATTCCCTTGCAGACAAGACTAGAGTCACTCCACAGGTTTCTCTGTCATCTGTCCTTGCTTCATTGCCAAAAGTCAGGCCTCGCCTTAGGTTGAAGGCTCCCTCATGGAACCCCTCCTTCAGTCTCTTCTTCCCAGTGTTTCCCACCATGGCTCCCTGGCAGTGGTGGCCGCATGTGCCCCATGGGAGCTGCCTGATCTCCTGTGAGGGATGAAGTCACCTAGCACTGCTCCATGGCATGAAGGTCACTTTTTGGGGCAATCTCTCTTCCCAGCACCCAAAGCCCATCTACCCCAGACAGGGAGCATACTGATCCAGGTTTTTAGGAAAGAGATGTTCATCAGTTTCTAACATGGTTTGCAACCTGGCTTTGGAAACCATCACCATGGCTGATAACCAACAAGGTCCCCTGGTATTATGATCATGACAACTGGTTTATTACTAAAAAATATGTTTAACAAAACTAGCTTAAGAGGGAAAACTACCCATGTTTTGATATATTTTGCAAGTGAAAGCACCCTGCCATTTGGCAGGGATGGAAACAGCAAGATTTTATGGGATTGGATGCAAAGCTTAGGACATTGAGAGAGCTTGTCATAGCTCATTCTCCCTCATGCTCTTACAGGCGGAAGAGCAGGCAAGAAGTGACACCTTGTTTAAACTACCTGTATTTATCCAGCATCTCACACAACTTCAGTGAAACCAGGTCCAGTTTGGAGAGGAAAAAAAAAGACCTTCAAGCTTAAAGGACTTTTACAAGAGCTCTTTGTTACCTGTGCATGAGGATGTGGATGGTATGTGTCCATCCATCTGAGCATCCTTGTCATCCCAGGCACTCTCAGTGCTGGCAGAGAGGGATTTTGATTTCACATAGCACCATACCTGCAAAGGGGGAAAAAGGGGCAGAGATGATGGATTCCTCTTCTGTTTGCACCAGCTATGCCTTTGCTCTCCTGACAAAACCATCTACTGAAATAACCTATAGATACAGGGGCCACCCCATAGATACACAGCTTAGCTGCTCTGCCCCACCTCAAGTATTGCACACAATGGATTTAGGGTTCTTAGGGGTGGAATTGCAAAATTTAACTCAAAGTGACTGGGACCCGGTAAATCCCAGCCTGCAGAGAGGATGGCCATCCTGCTGCATGCCTAAAATGCGTTCAGCTTCTCCAATTGCTTTAGGTGACTCAGTAAAGCCTGAATGAGAAGAAAAACAAAGTAAACAAAAAACAGCTCAGAACATTTTTACTCATCCAGTTGGACTTTCTGTAGAACACTGTAAATTTGAGGAGCATATTGAACTGTGGACCTATTGGCATTAGTATTAAAACAACACACTGAGGATAGCTGCTGTGTGTGCAGCTCATGTACCAAACTCAGCAACCACTCTGCCTTGGTTTATTTCCTCAGAGGAATAAATAAGAGTTAGAGGTAGGCAGTATTTTAAAAAGTAATGAACACTTTTGATTAAGGACTTTGGCTTCAGGTTTGCACTGTGCAGTAAAGCTCAAGACTGAAGAGCTCAAACCTGTGTTTTGGAAAGCCTTAAAAAAATGAATGTGCTTCAGTAGGTCCCTTGAGGCTGGAAGCATTTGCACAACCATTGCCTGGTCCTGCTGTGGGTCAAGGAACCCTCCAGCTGAGGACACCAGCAATGATGCTTTATTTAACTGATATTGATAATAAATTAATAAATGGCAACTATTGGCAAGTAAAGAGCAAAATAAGGAGCTCATGGCCAAAGCCCCAGCTTTGCAGAAAGGCTAAATCAAACTGTAAATGGGAAAACGTGGATAAAAGTGCAGATTGCTGATCTGGAAACAAAAATGAGGGGCAGCTGACAAATGCCTCATTATTTGGGCCAGACACAATGAATTAATGTGAAATGAAACATCTGGGTTCCCTTGAACAGACTAGAGAACAAAAAAACCAAACCAAATATTTGGATTTGTGGTGGGACTTTGCTCCTCGCCTTTACAGAGAGAAAATTCCAAATACATGCAGGCACAGTTAAATGGAAATAATTTTCCTCATCAAATGGCTTCAGCTTCCCTCAGCTTTGCACTGACTGGAGACACTGAGGAAGCCAACAGCAGCCATCAGCATTTCATCCTTCACTGGGCAGGTGTTTCACAGGTGGTTTGGGTCCTGCATGGGTCCTGCAGAAAGCTGCAGCCCAGATCCTTGGTGTGCCCCATTTTCCCCAGACCCTGATTTGTATCAGGGCAGTGGGAGGTGGGTGTGCTGGCTGAGCTGCTGTGCACAGCTCGGGCTGTCAAGGGTGGGGATGATGCTCAGCAAGGGGTCTGTGAGCATCTCAGCAAAGGAAAATGCTGCAGAAGCAATGAGAGGCAAACTGAAAGGAAATAGAAATGGAAATAATACAATCAGTGAAGCCCCCTACCTTTCATACAATTTCTTGGAAATCAAGTCAAAGATGAAGCTGTCTGCTGCAAAAAAGAAACAGACTTCTTTCCAACCCACCCTCAGATGGGTACAAGCTGCTTATTAGCAGTAGACCCCCCCACCTTCCAACAAGGATGTCTTTCTCTTGCCCCTACTTCCATCCTGCTCCCTCCCTCTGCCCAGCAAATCCCACATTCCTGTGCTGGGCTAGATCCTGGATCCATCTCTCTGGCTCACATGGTGCAGAGTGTGTGGGTTCAGGGTGAAAAGAAGGGCAGTGACAGTTCAGGTCAGGTACTGATGGATGTGGTGTGACACAAAGACTTCCATCCCACAGACATTTCCATCCACAGATTCCCATCAAATCTAAGTGTCTCCAGCCTTCCCAGCCAACCCTCCAAATTGAGGCTTCAGTCCTCTGTTGTTTTCTTCATTTTGGACCAGCAATGGGATCCCTTGAGTGTTATAAGGAAGCAGACAACCTCTTCCCACAAGGATTCCACAGAAATGAGGGGCCAGGACATCAGAAGGGAGTTGTGGCAGGATGGAGATTTCCCAAAAGAAAAGCTGATATTTCCCCCAACTACATGTTGCTCATTACTACCCAGGGACTGCAGTCTCAGTTACAGTTCATGACTTTCATTATTTTAGTCTTTGGCTAGAATTTAATGTTGTCCAAATAAAGCCTAGGCTGTACAGCCTCCACAGCACTCTCCTCTACATCTGTCAGGTATTATTCACCTAAGCAAACGGGAAGGGACGGAGGCATTCCTGGAACGATGCTAAACAGAGATTACAGAGTTAACTTGACTCCTTCATTCAGTGAAACTAAATTGGATTTGCCAAGCTAGCAGCCCCTCTCCTGCCTTTCCTGGCTGGTATCAATCTAATTAAATACTCTTTCTCCCATGCAGCTTTTTTATTCTCAGGTCAGCTTACTGGAAAAGCAGGAAAAATAGGCCCTGAAGGATTGGATTTGGGGTCAGCTGGGAGAACTCATCATAAACTGCCAAAGCAGCATCAGCACAGAGGCATCAGAGCAAAAACCACAACTCACGGCTGGAGGGACAATGGCATCATATCTGCTTTTCCATGCAGGCTTCCCAAACACGGGCACTTGGAACCTGCATGTAATAAATCCCCAGGACAGCTGATGTAGGGATGTCAAAGGCAGAGCAGCTTTCTAATTAGGAAGAGACTCTATCTGCAGGAACCTCTTCAGTTTGCTGTGGCATACAGTATAAGAAATTAAGTCCTGTAATAACAGATCCCTCATAATGACACCATTTTCTGTGCAGAGACTCACAGATTATTTTCCCTCTACTCAAAAATACAGCTCTTCATCTGTATTTTCATTCTTCAGCTTCTTGTTGCTGATGAGCATCGTTGCTCTCACAGCACTTCCTCTTTGATACTTGGCATGGAGGGAATTTTTACCCCAGGACACTCGCAGCCCCTGCCCCTGCAGGATGTCCCTGATGCAGCAGGAGCAAGCACAGGTGAGAGGGCCCAGGGAGGGGGTGAGCTGGCGTTCTGGTTCTGGTTCCTGCCCAAGCAAGTGCCTCATCCTGTGGACCACCTTGTCCCTAGCTGCTGATTGAGAACTGGCAGCTTTGGCCTGGACTCAGAGGAAAAAAGAGCTTTATCAGGAGCTCAGCCATTGCCCTGCATCAGCCTTTCTCCATCAGCTGGGATTTCTCTCCTCACCACATGTGACCCTGGGACCTCTAGGGCATCTCACAATCCCAAGGGGCACTTGAATGCAGCCCCCCCACTAGGATGCTTTCTAGCGACTTGCCATCAGCCAACAAGTCACTATTGGATTTGTTTCCCTTGCCCTGCAGATCACCCTGAAGCCTCACTTCTGCATTTCTTCACCCATTCAGATGCCTGTTCCCCAGGTCTCTGAATACACAAACTCTGTGCCGCTTTGGAAGACTGCCCTCCAGAGCTAGAGAAATCTCAGAAGGGAAAAAAACACTTCCACATGCAATGATAAGAGCAGCATTTTAAGATGCCAGTCACTGGCAATGCCTGCTGAAACAAGGTACCATCATGTCCTGAGGAACTCCAGGAGCTCTGTCTGTTTGGTGAAGCTGATTGCTCTCAACCAAAAATGGGCACACCCCTCTCTGTCCCCTGGGGAAGACACCCCAGCTGCTGTGAAGTCCTGCCCTGCCTGTGGTCAGGAGGCTTTGGAAATGCTGGACAGTAGTGGAGGACAGCTCAGGTGGCTCCAAAGGCACTTGCTGTGATGCTAGCGAGAGTCCCCTGTTGGAAGGAGGCATGAGTAGGAAAACTGTGAAGGTGCCTGGCAGATCTTCCTATGACCCCTTATTTCTGGGATGGGGAGCTCATACATTAGAAGGAAAGATTGGTACCTTGTGTTTATGTTGCAGTTTTCATCCTCCTCATTTTCTTAGCATGGGGAAAAGACTGCTCTGCTTCCCAGGCCTGATCAACAGAAGACAGTCATTAAATAATAATTCGTTACTCAATCTGCGCTGTTTGTTACTCCTCTGGCTCATGGCTCCAGGAGAAGTAAAGCACAGTGTTTCTACCTGAAACCTTCCCCAAGCTACAGCACAAGCAGAGGATAATCTCCAGCGGTGGGATTCAGGCACAACCCAGCCAGTATTAGCATCCCTGGGCATGGGGAAAGCAGCACAGCTCTCATGAGTTTCAAACCGGAGCAGAGCCTTCTGCTAGTTTCCCAAAAATTATTCTCAATACCTTATTTTGTTTGCAATAGGAGAGAGAAATCATCTCCACATTAATCAATTAATAAGCAGTGTTGGCAAGAAGTTGTGCTGGTGGGAGCTCGCAGCTAAGTGTGGTGGCTTGCACAGATTTGTGACTAATGGGCCACATTAATTCCCAATTTGTCTCAGCCTGGATGTCTGGCTCTAGCAGAGGGGGAAGATTTAGGATGATTACAATTCCCATCTTAGGAAGCAGCTATTTACTGTTGTTACTGCTCATCAGGGAATACTTTAAAAACCTCAAAATGTATCAGTCAAATTTTAACCTCCTTTAGCAGGGAGTGGGAAGTAGGTCCTGCAGCTGTGGTACAGAGCTGTCTGAGTTCACACTGGCATGCAGCCACAGTCCTTCTTCAGTGCCTCTCAGAGGGGGCGTGCATCAGGGGTGAAATTCCTTGTCAGCAAAACCTGAAAACCAGATTTAAGAGCAGAAAAGAACAGAGCAGCTCCCTCCAGGAGAGCTTTTTGCCCCCTTTTCCTAAAGGTGGATCAGTTAGGTGCAGTTTTGAACTGAGTTGTTCATGGTAAGACCCTGCCCTCTTCCAGGGCAGCATTTCTAACTGGGTGACCAGGGCTGCTGGTCTTTCCCTCTTGTTTGCTCATACAGAAGGTACACATGCTTATGTGCATGGGAGGAAGCAGAGGGCCTTGCTGTCACCCCTAAATACGGTGAGGGCAACTGCTCTCTTGTCTGACAGCAGTCATGGCCCAGGGACCAAGCCATGGTGTCACACATAACCCCAGCTGGAGCCTCTGAGCCCTTTCTGTGCGACCAGACTGCGCAGCACAGCGCTGTGGAGATGCCCTCAGCTGCAAGGGTGTCGTGGGGACAGGACATTTTCATGCTCATTATCCCAATCGTGGTTTTTGTTCCCTGTCCTCAGTTTGTTTTGTCTTCCTTCCCCCCCCCCCCCCCCGGCTGGCTGCTGGCTTGCCGCTTAGCTTGCTTGCTGCTTTGCTTGCTGCTGGCTGCATGCTTTGCTGGCTCTGCTTTCCTCTCTTTTTTTCTCTGCTTTTCGCTGGCTTGCTTTTTGGCCATTTTTTTTTTTTTTCCTTTTTCCCGGTTTCCGTTGTTCCCTTCCCCCCCCCCCCCCCCCGAAGACATCGGACCTACTCCGGGCAGGAGCTCCCCCGGGGTCTGCAAAAGAAGCTGCGTACCCTCTGCGGCGAAGAGAGATACAGCTCAACCCCCTTGGACTGGTGAAAACATCTGTGGTCGTCTTGGGCTATTTCTCTTGTGCTGGGGAGTGTTTTTTTGTTGTGCCTTAATAAACAAGTTTTTTCCACTTTCCCCTCTGAAGGAATTCCTCCCGAACCCGGTGGTGGGGGGAGGTTGCGGAGGGTTTGGTTTCCTATAGGGGGCTCCTTTGGAGGTGTTTCCCCCTAATTTGTCCAAAACCAGGACAAAGGGGAATGAATGCCAGCAGCATGCCTGGGAGGCAGGCCACCTCCTCCCATACCAAACTCTGCTCCCACCGCTGCCAGCACAGCACCAGTGTGTGACAGGAAGGAACACAGAGCATTGGTGATACTCAAAGATATTATGGATGCCCTGGGAGAACAAGTTAGCAACCCTCTCTTCAGTGGTACCTCTACCTGATCTCTGTTCAGTCTCCCAGGAACTCCAGGAATCCTCACCACTGACAGCCCACCAAAGCAGCTGCATGTGGCTTCTAGGCTCTGTCCCTCACCCTCCCAGAGAAGCACATGGGCCAGGATAGGCACAGATCACAGAAGGCCACCCCCAGAGCAGCTCAGGCAGCAGGGAGGAAACGAGAAGTGAGGGTTCTGCCAGCTGCACACCTGCTTGGAGGGCCCGCAGCTCATGGAAAGGCAGCACCTTCCCTGCTCTGCAAGGATCCCCCCAAACCTCCCAGCTTGGCACCAGGGGACAAGTGGTTGTTCCTTTCCTGAAACACACTGGCACTTGCCCATGGCCTCTATGAGCTCAAGATACTGAAAATAAAAGTCATTATTTCTTAAATGCAGAAGAGGTACAAGAGGGGTGCTCTGGATGCAACATGAATTCTTTTCAGTCAGGCTGATAGTGCTGGACATGCCAGGCAGAAAGAAAGTAAAGTAAGAAAATCATCACTCCTCCCCACCCCCAAAGCCACACACACAAAAAGCCAAACCCCAGGTCTTCAAGAGCTCTCACTAGGACTCCTTTAAAGTTGTTCCTCTACCACTAAGCCTGCCCACAACACACTGATGGCTGGAATAAAGACGAATGGCTTTCCATAACTAATATGGAAAAACACTGATGTCTAATGAAATCCTTATACTCCAGCAAACAAATGTTACAGCACTAAAGCTTTTCTTCTTAACAGCACAAGTACATGCTTTGTCTACAGCATTTGAGACATCCCTTTCTTTGGCTTACTGATGTCAGGGTTGTGAGCACACACTACTGCTGTGGTTTCTCACAGCAGGACCAGAACAGTATCTCAGATGACTGATGAGAAGAACATCAAGAACAAGTAAGGAATCCTCAGCAACTAACATCTCTGGAAGTAATAGACTATTTTTAATTTTTGTCTTAATACCACAGTCCTTGGTGTAATTTTCTTCAATTCACAAAACCAGTAATTAGAGCAACCCTTCTTGCATGCTTACGCTTCTCAGACAGTTGTCTTTTCTATGACCTATAGGAATAAAAATTGTGTTTTATTTATTAATAAATTAATTTTCATTTATAATACAGGTATTTCAAGTTTTCTTTTGCCATTTGTCTTTTGTTCTTACTGATGGCAAATAAATCAAAACTATATATGTGAATATATGAAGATTCTTTCTTAATAATTTTAGATAAATGCATAATTTCAAGTCAGGGCAAACCTCAGGAAGGAACCCCCAGCCTTCAGGACCTCTTTCCCACCACCTTGTAGCCTACTTTTGAGATGTAAACATCTACCAAGTGCTTCTAATATATTTTGTTTTTACTTAGCAGCCCTTTATAGAGCAATAGGAGAAGTGGCAATAGCAGACATGTGCACAGGGATCAGAGAGAAGGTCATCAGACATGCAGGTATCTGAGCACTTTTGTCCAGTCAAGAAGCCACAAAAGGGCTAGAGAAATTTCTCTTAGGAGAGAGTTACCAAACAAATTTTATTCTGTCCAATTGGACCAAAATTGAGAATTTAGATAGCAGGTGTTTCTGGCTCACACAAAGGCTACTTTGCTGAAGATTCAAAGGGAGGAGAATAGTAAAGAGATCTTCCCTCAGCAGTTTTATGATGTGTATGTGTCTCTTTCAGCTGGAACAGACACTTTACTTGAAGCAGAAAAATTATACAGGTTTTATCTTAACACACTTTGCCTATGTGACCCAATGCCAGCATTCAAAGACCAGAGACCATCAGACCACAAACAGTGCTGTAAAAACAAAGACTAGTATTTCAGTTGTAAAATCATTTTTTTATTGTTACAAATATACATATGAATAAAATCCCTTCAACCTGTAATGTAAGTGGGTAGCCGTGAAATTTGCATCCCCTCCCTCAAAAGCTGAAATGTTTTTACAGATGTTGAACTATGTTTCTCATAGAATTACACATTGAAAGGAAGCTAATATGCAGACAGAACCAAGGAAGGCCTCCAGAAAACACCAATATTAATAAAATTTCAATTGCCCTCATTCCAATCAACTATATACATTAATATACGAATGTGGAAGCATACCATGGTTATACATATCCAAATCCTTCTCTGTTGTGCTTTCTGACGGTACACAAATGTAAGCATTGGAGCTTTATGTACAGTAGGAGAACAGGAAGAAAGAAGGTCCCTATGGGAGAATGTAAAAACCATACCCAAGCATTTAATATATATAATCTATACAAATTATTTTATTAGTGTGCTCTTTTAATATAATTACAATGTGCAATTGCATACCGCAAGAATATATTTATAGGTAAGTCACGTGCAGATATGACACATTTACATTCAGCAGTACAACACATTACCTGCTGTACAGTGTATTAGTGTAAGACAGTGTCCAGTTAATTTGCTTTGCTTTCTAAATGCCCTAATGCAGGGCACTCTTTGTAGCTGCTTCAGAGAAATTCAAGTAGAATACATGAAAGAATAGCTGGCTTTAGGCAAAGGCATGGAAAGGAATGCCTTGCACTGTACAGACCAGAAATTAAGGGCTGAATCAATGCCAGGTGTACTGTAAATCATGATTGGAAGATCAGTTTTTCTGCATGGAAATGTACCTGTGGTGAAAGAGCAGCTGACTAAAAGGACTGTTGATTGCTGAACCCCGATTGTTATAAAAAGCTCTTGCGCTACAAAGCACTTGTACTGATTGCTAAATAAAAATAAAATCTTTATCTGCTTCTTCGCCAGAGTCACTGGACTTGCTTCCCTGATGGCCGTCTTTACTTAAGGACCTCTGCTTCAGTTCCTGGAACTCATGAGACTGCTGCCCAGGACTTCTTTTTGCAGCTGCATAAAACAGAAACAGGACTTACTAATGATTGCAGAAGAGAAAGGAAGAAGAAAAAATAACAATAAAAAGGTCATTAATGCACATGGGAGCTGCTCCTGATACCACTGAATTAATTTGCACTAGTAGGAGTAGCATAGATCCATTAATTTTTCACACCAGAAAAAGGTGAGAAGAGAGAGTTTGAGCAAGCTTTATTCCACTGTTGGTTGGCAAGCAGGCGAACTTGAAACATGACACCTAGTATTTCACTGTGACATGGATAAACATTACAGTTAGAAATGATCTGGAGATTTTATTTTCATCTACACCACTTCCAAACCAGGACAGCATTCTTTTTTCCAGCTGGGATGAATCTCAGAGAGTGCATTCTTGACTGCTTAGGCTGATGTGCCTGCTGGGCACCCCTCAGACCAGTGATGCACATCTCAGGCAGGCCTGTCTCCCTTGCAGGACACATCTGTGTTCTCCTTTTTGTCTCAGCAGCTTTGAACAGGACAGACATTCACCTCAGCATCCAAGTTATCCAAACTGCTTCTCCCTGCCCCACTACACTGCCAAGTCCCAATGTCCTCTCTGTCCCTTGATTAGAAGGACACCCATGGCTCTGCACATTGCTGTGCTTGGCAATGGGGAAAGCAGGAAGCCATATTCACTTCCCATGATCTAAATGCAAACAGTACACATTTTGTTCACCCAGCACTCTGAAATCTCCATAAAGCCAGGGCTTTCTCCAAACCTATAAGTTTGAAAATAAATTGGAAAAGAAGGTTGTAAAACCTTGTAGAGATTCCTGATCTAATCAGTGGCCTACAACTGCTACGGTAACAAGCTGGTTATATACATCAACCATGGTGACCTTACCCAAGGACTGATAGCCTTACAAATCTCAGACTTGCACTTGAAGTAAAACTTCAAACACACAGTGGCCCTTAAATGTGACCTTGCTGCAAGTCACCTCACTTCACTCCCACAAAATTAAATGTTGTCACTACAAGACCTTCTTTGCTCCAGCATTTTGGGTAGGCTTTGGTTCACACTGATCCTTGTTCCTGACCACTTTTGTGAATACGTCTCTTGACAAGGCACCAGGAGCTGCTGTGGCCATGCAGCACCACCTCTCCTTCCCCATGTACCACTCACCTGTAGCCTTACCACTGCAAGGGACAGCCTGCCCTGTCCTCAGCATGCAGCTCCAGCCACAGCAGCTGTTTTCTCATTTGTGCTGACTGAAATATGTGAGGAAATAAGGGCCAGCAGTTACACACTCACTGCATTCTTATCCTAGCATTACAAGCTGGGAAACAGGAAGGGATTTTGAGAAAGGTTTTTAAAGCCATTTCATAGAACTGGAGAGGATTATCCTGTAAAAAATATTCAGGCATTTCTACCTTCCAAAATACCACTGCTTTTCAAAGAAATAGGTGCCTGGAAATTTTTTTAGTCGTCCTTGATACCAGTACCTCCTAATAATTACCTGGCCTTTGTCTGGCCTTCACTGACTCTTCAAACAAAACCCAAACCACATCCTACAGCAACCATTTTAGTTTATGGCCTGATAAATATAGGCAAGTAGTTTGCCTCATAAATGACTGAAAGATGTATCAGGCATTTAAGTTCCCATAGTGCAATCAGGCTTCTGCCAGAAGAGCTTACCCTTGCCTCGATGTTGAACCGTAGAACCATTGCAGGTGACCTGCAACAGTCTATGGCAGGATCTCAGCTTGCAAAACTTACTTTGTCAGAGAGGTATCTCAGAATGAACTAAAATATAATAATTTGATTATGGTAGGGAGGGGAGATTCTCAGTTTGGATGGACCAAGTTTGATTCTACAATACAAGAAGGACAAATTTTGGGCTAAGGAAGGGTTATGTGATGTCTTATAAACAGAAAAACTGTGGGTAAGTGAAATTGCATAAGATGTTCAAATACACAACTAAAATACTTTAGAAAGAAAAGTAATTTTGAACAACTGTTTAAACCAACCATTTAATAGGTAAAGAAACATTATAAACATGTACCATTTGAGAACAGGAGCTTTTATATTTTAAAAGCACATAAAGGAAATTAACATTTTTATAGCCTACTGAATAAGCTCACTGTGAGTTGAAGTTGCTCCTTTGACTAACAGTGTTGGGCTTGGGTTCTTTAGGTGGTATTTTTCTTTGCTTTTGCCACTGAAAATCAAAGTAACAATAAATAATCCGATTTACCCAGTTCTCAAATGGTTTTGTGAGTGATGCACTGAAACTGGCACTAACAATATTAGAGCTGAAATGTTTTTTGAAACACTAAAGTGCATGATCTTAGAAATGACAGGTGTGCAAGCACAGCAAGCAGCAGCCAGCCTACCTGCAGCATGCCAGTGTTGCTGCACTGAGCAGTCACAGATTGCAGTGAGTGCTCTTCTGCAGAGGGGCTGCATGTGCTAGATGGTCACTGGAGTTGACTCAAAGGAAAAATGCACGAAACGTGTTTTATCTGTGAATTTTTTCATGCCATGTAAATTTCATGAGAGCAGAAATATGTTTGGAACCCCATGAGATTTTTACCTTTCTCATATTGACAAACCCATACTCTTCTGTGGCTTCTTTGTTATTACCATTTCTTAACAATTGTTAGTGCCAGTTATCAAGCTCCACCTTGATGAAAAATGAAAACTTCTAACCAGAAGTTGGCTGTGCCATCCTCTGCCCAAGCACATTAGCTTCCTCTTCTGCACTGGTAGAATACTGCCCCGGAGTGGTTTTCACGCTGCCAGATGGCTTGGCACAGTCAAGAGCTGCGTCTCTTTTTTGACAATCTCCTGTTTGTTCTAGCAAGGAAAAGGATTCGTTTATACTCCTAAGCTGTTCTGTAGGCCCACATACAGAAGGTAATATGAAAATTTTCACTTATCCAACCCATTTAATCAATTATTCAGAGAGCAGTAATCAGTATGCCAGTTGCTTGTTTAAATGTAGTCCAGATATCTTGAGGGTAACTGTAGCCCGATCTCACAGCCGTGCAGTGCAAAGAGGTATATTTTCAGATTGTCCCATGAAGTACAGTTAAAATCATCAACATAAAGAAATTTTACAATCAAGTATCATCTAATTTGTAGCTTTATTTCACAGGAGATATAATTTTGTTACTAACTTGGACAGATTTGCAGTGATTTACCAGTTGCAGAAATAAATTTAACATGCTAGCCTGAAGAGAGGTAGAAAGCAAGGACAGAGGAATGGCTAAATGAGGAAGTAGGACAGTAATGAATAAAAAAGAAAACATGAAAAGGAATAAAAATAAAATAAACAGAATTTACTCTTTCCCAAACAATTTTATGCAAAGTCAAGCTGCTCCTTAAGGACCTGGCAAGTCTAAACTATTATCGATTAAATATGTACAGTGCCACGTAGGGCCGAACAGAAAATTCTGTGTTTGACTGGAGAGGTTTAAGGGAGCAAGGAGTAAGAAAGCACAGTGCCTGACTTCTGTTGCTTTAGGCAATCTGGATCATGTGAATGATGACAGTGGGCTCTGTAGGCAGCACAACTTCTCAGTCTTCACAACCCAGCATTACGTAGCTGCCTCAACTTGTTTTTTCCCATTTTATACTGTGAAAATCTGCTGTCACAGTGTGAAAGGGCACCCCTTTGTTTCACAGCTTAAATGATGAGAATCACCCTAGATGTCTTTCTTGAGGAGAGACCAAGGTAGGAAGACATCTCATCCCCAGATTTCAAACATCATCACTTGTGCCAGCTAACACCATGACAAGCAACATTCCTGTGACTACTTCTCCACATACCCTGTGCTATCAGAGAAAGCTTGAACTCTTCTAAGAATCAAATCCGGGCAGACAATGCATCAGCAAAAGTAGAAATCCAGTGCACACATGAAAATCAGCAAAGAGAAGAGAGCAGCCTACTGTTGTGTATAAAAGGTAACAGGTACCAAGCCTTGCCCTGGCACACAGAGACTCATTGCCTGAGGATGGGGAGGTGACCTCAGTCACATGCAGAGATCCCACAGAAAGGAAAACAAAGAGAGCAGTGGGCTGGCTACAAGGATCAAAGTTATGGCTGCTCCCCTGGAAACGTGCTGAACCACAGAGCTGCATTTCACATTATTGTGTGACCAATATCAACCAGCATCTTAGTTCAGACCAAACCAACCATAAATGTACACAACACATGAATCCCTTAAGTGTTCAGTTACATTATTAATACCCAGGGATTAATTGTTTATTTGATTTGATCAAAGGAAGATGGGTGGACGAGATGCTGAATAGGTGACCAGATAAATTTTCCTTGCTTTTTGCACCTTCAAATGCGTAACCCTCTTCCTTTCCAAGTCAAAACAGATCAGGAGACATTGACACATGAAATTTCACTAGAAGACACCAGGTTACACAAATACTCCTACCTTCTTGAGAAAATGATCTGACTGAGGAGCTGCTCTGACCATCCTTTTCTTTATCAGAAGGAGCTTTCTTCAGCACTGGTGGGAGCAGGGCAACTTTTGGGGAACTGGGGCCGGAAGGAGACTCTGGAGCATCCTCTGTGGAGTACCACAAACAAAAAGGTGAGAAGGAAAAATTATACCTACACTAAAGCTCACAGAAACAGTTGCTTATGATGGACCAGACCTCAACACAATACGCAAACAAGAAGCAGCCAGAACCTGTGTCAGAAAACGAAGGATTCAGGAATTTACATTGTATGTAAACAAATTGTATGGACATGAGTCCAGGTGAAAGACTTTTAGCAGTCAAAGAGAAGATCTCAATTTCAGCATTTTTCATGTGTGCTGCTATTGTAGTGCAAATAGAAATCTGATGTGATTTACCTGCATGACGTAAGTAGCAATTTGTAAAGAACAGCTGAAAAAAAAATTGGATGGATTTCTGGAAATATTTGTTCTAGTTATATTTTCATTGTCCTGAAACATAATAGAAGTCCTGTTTCACAATTAGAAGGTCTAAAAGTGAACCAGGGAAACAAATTACATTACAAAACAAAGCATTACGAAACTCTGTACTTCCACAAATAACTTCCTAGCACATAACACAAGGGCATCCATAAAGAGTTGCTAAAAAAAAAAAATACTTCCATCTTCTGGACTGTGAGAAAATCTGAAACTTAAACTCAAATCCATAGTTTAAAACCATCTGGATATCTTGTTTCTCTAAAAGGCTAGATATGGATTATGTAAGGCAAGTTGACTACCTTACAGTCCTTAAAGGAAGACCTTTTTAGTCTTACACTACACAGGCCTCATTTGGATAGTAGGGAAGTACAGCCACAGTGGATTACTTAAACTGCTTTTATGTTTCCTTTTCAAGAAGTAAACAATGGCATGTGTACATAACAGAGGTACTAGGAAGATAGGTTAGCATTGACAGAAGAAAAAAAGGAAGTCAGAGTATCATCTGTATTGCATATTTTAAAAAGAATTAATTCAGTGGCATACTATAAATCAATCAAAATTTATCTCTGCTAAGGAGACACCACAAAGAGTCAACTGTTTCACTTTCAGAGCAGGAAAGTAATGAGCTTCCCAAATACAATTTGGGATGAACAGATACAACAATTCTTGGACCTTCTCCATGCATTTGATATGCCTGTGAGGCCACTTGCTTGGGAAAGCGCAATATCAACAAAAGGAGGAGCACAGTGATTGGCAAACACAGCTAGATATAGACTTTCAGTCTTTGACAATTTGTGGACATCCAAGCTGTGTTCATTTGCACCCAAATTACTTAGCAAAAAATTTGCCACTATTTCTGTGGCCATGCTGCTGGAAACAACAGCAAGAGCAAGAACACAGAAAGGATGATTGCTTGGTTTTCTTCATCACGTTGCCTGAGCATCCTTAGGCAGTGGGCTACTACAAGTACTAGGACGGAAGTTAGACTGCAACAGAGCTGTGCTGCTTTTACTATTGACCAAAGAGCTGGCTTATTATGGGTAAGTATTAATTACTCCCTCGTGTTAAATCCACAGTATGCTCTCTCTGCAGGAAATAGGAGCTGTCAGAAGCAGACAGCTCAGGTCTTCCTGACTGCCCATTTTACAGATTAAACACCACTAAATAATCCATGCCTTCCCTGTTGCAGTCATCTTCATGAGCATCTTACCCAACATCCCTCACTTCGATGACTGTTTCTAAAATGGTCAATAAAATACATGTAAATCCACCTAAAATCTGAAGGTGATTTTAAATGTGAACAACATTCTGCCCACTGGAGTGCAGAGACTAAGGAAAGCTCAGGTTTCACATTAAGGGCAGGGAGGAGGCCGTAACATCCCTTTGACTCCTCATCCTTATAAGAAATTACATCATTCTAAGGTCAGCAGTGATTATGGGAAAAGTCAAGAGGGCTTCAAGCTCTTACAGATGGCCATGCTCATATTTTTCACTCCCTGGCAGTTAATGAGCTATATTTGCTGTAGATATTTGGGAAGTCTCTAACTGGCTTTTAATTCTAAATTGCAGTGGCTGTACTTTGGGAAGAAGAGGTTGTGACACTGGCCTATTAAACAGCAGACAGACAAAAGCATGGGAGATCTGCTGAAACACTTTCCACTACCTTAAGATAATACCTGGGCAGGAGGCAGTCTTGCAGGGTTATAAAAGCAGAGTTACAATTATTTTCAGTCAAAAGCAATAAGGAAATAAACAAAGGCTAAACAAGGAAAAAGCAAGAGACAGTGGGTTTGTGCAAGTTATTAAGAAACAGGCACTTGCTTGAGGGGCTAAGAGAAACCTGCCATGAAACCCCAAGGACTTCAGTATATAGAGCCAGGTTTTTAGAGAAAACACACTTATTTTTGTCAGTGCTACTACAGTAGGGCTTTAATGCTGAAGTAGCTTTCCGTGCTCACCTCTTCTGTGAAAGCAAACTAACTCAAAACAGCTCTGCCACTACTGCGTCTCACATTTTACTCTTGAGGATCACAGATTAAACTATTTCAATACTTTTATCTGAATTAGGGCAAAAGGAGGTGGAAAAGAAGTTGTGAGTCAAGAGAAAGGCAATGAAGAACCTGTCCCTCTCCAGTTAACTTCTCTTCAGGATGTGGCAAAGGGTGTCTCCACCATAGCCCACACAAACAGCACCCCGAGCTGGGGATAACAGCTGCCCAGAAGAGCTTCTCACCAGTACGAGAGGCAGAGCGTGGTTTCTGTGGCACTGTGGGTCGTCCTGCCAGGCTGGGCTTTGTTGACTGCAGTGGGGGCTTTGGACTAGTTGGTGTATTGGAAGAACTTCTTGCCTTTGCACCAGCTTCTGCCTTTGGTTCAGCTTTTGAATTTTTTTCTGATGATGCTGAGATGGAGTCGCCTTTATTCGATGCAAACCGACTCTCTGAAAGGGTCTGCTGTTGTTTAGGCACTGAAATAAATAGACACATAAAATAAAGTGTGCTGCAGCACAGAAGGCTCCATGCACAGCTACAGTGGTGTGGAAAATACCACCACAAGCTAGCACATGCACTGCTATGTGTAAGAGGATCCCCAATGTCTTATTCAAAATCACTGCAAGCAAAGCATCTAAACCTGCTAGTTTTGACATGTGCTAAGATTTGTGATTGAATTGCCCAGAACAGCAATAACATGTTGCCCTTTTTAATATATTTGGGATGATGACTAGCTGGACTTTATTCCTCCTTCTTATTTCTAGGAGCAGATGGCACAGCCTACCTGCTGAGAAAACAGTGATGGATTAGTGGAAAAAGCCGCTCTTGTCTGTTTTGTGTCTCTACAGACGAAAGGTTGGGTTTCCAAGATCAACAGAGAAATCCTGGCCCAGAAAATAAACCCCAAGTGTGTGACCAGCAGGCTACATCTTTTTATTTGTTGCTTTTAGCAAGCTCTAGAAGAGATTTTGAAACTCAGCCCAGATCAAAGTATTCTTTATATAGTATTTTGATTTGTCTAATAACACTGTACATGGCTTACAGTTTCCACACATTAGTAAGTTTACCAACATGTTGTTTATCCCAAACAAAGACCAGAGTATTTAGAGATCAATTTACACTGACTTATAAGCAGTAAGTCAGTCCCATCTAGCTGTGCAAGCTGGTAGAAAGCCTGCAGGACTCCAGGCTGCTAACAAAAAAAAAGCCTGCTCTACTTTCCTACTCTGCAGCTTTCAGGAGGTAGAAGGCTTATATCTAGCAGTTTCAATTATAATCTTGGAACTTGTTTCTCAGCCTGCAACTTTCAACAGTTTTCACATCTTTAATCTCAGAAGAGAATTTCAGATTAACTGAAATACAGACTGATAGCCTTGGCACTTGGCAAAACCAAGTGTGTGCTCTCAGATGCTGACTTGACCTACCTACCTGCTATTCCCATTCAGAAAGCCTACTGAACATGGAAGTGCTGAGCACAGACATTTTAATGGCAGTGGCAGGAAAGGAGGGAGAGTGTTTATACAGTTTGTTGCAAGCCAATCTCCAGTATGTTTTTCCAGCATATGTAGCTGTTTTCCAGCCCAGCTGGAGTTAAACTCTGGCAAAGCAGACAGCTGTATGGTGCATAGAAATGAGCATGAGTGCATGACAGGGAGAGTTTGTATCTGCACACATGAAATACTTTCTTGCTGCAAGTGAAACGGCAGGACACCACCTGCACCTGTGTGTGTGTGCATACAAAAGAAGCAGGCTACTTCCAGACACAAAGCAAGGAATAAAAGCCTCAAAACTTATTCTCCTTCGGAACCACTAGCTTAGTTCTCCTGTAACAATATTCAACAATTTTTCCATTACCTTTCTTTCTTTTCTTCCTGACCTCAGGCCTTCTAACATTATTAGAACATAGTAATTTAAAATAAATTAGCCCAAGCCAAAGACTAACTGTAGCTGCAACAATGAAAAGAAGCCTTGGGGAGCTCTCAAGCAAGAGTGGTAAGGAAACAATTGACAGCTGGAGGCCAAAAGGAAGAGGCAAGCACAGTGCAGTGTGGTGGGGGTGAAATGTGTCATATACAGAGACAATGACCAGAGACAAGTTGAGGTCAGACACCCCTAGCTACTCCAATGCCCAAACTGCAGACTATCCTTGCTCCTCTGACTTCAGTATGATGTCTTCAGGGGACACATACAGTTCACGAGGTCCTCCTCAAAAGACAAGCAGGCTTTAAAAGCACTGATTTATAGATTATGGCATGCTTTGAATACGCTTTTTTAAAAAAGCTTTAAAAATAAATAAAACTTCAAAACTGATATTTGAAGTGCTCAATCAAGATAGCCATATTTAGATTTTGATTTCAGCCTGTTTTTCCAGCCTTTTTTCTATATGTTTCAGTAATCCTGTGTGCCAGGCTTGCAGAATACCACTGCTGCTGAGAAATCAGACCTGGATTTCCTAGTTCAGACCACTCTTTTCATATAGTAAATACAAACCACGAGAGCTGAATCTCTTTTGAAACCTTCACTGGCCAGTCCCCAAAGTATACATGGAAACCAGTCTGTCAGCCTTGTCCTCAGGTGGCTGCAGTGTGGCACTGCCATGTCAGGGCCCAGGACTGTGGCTTGACAAGGGCATGGAAAGATGAGGTGCAGAGGGAATTGGTGCTGTAAGCACTGCAAGGCTGAACATAATTTTGTACACAATGGAGAGCTGCTTTGTGCACATGAGCAGTGTCCAGGGACCTCCACAGCTTTGCAGACAGCCCTGGCTTCGATCAGACTGGTTAAATCCTGGGAAGAGCCAGCTGCCATTGACTATGAGTCAGGACTGCTGACAGACCAACAGCACTACAGTCAGCTGAAAGTCAGCACGACTCAAGTTACTATGAGCAAACCTAAAGCTTGAAAACTGGTCATATTTCCATCCTCAGATATATTGAGCACTTCCACTTTTTTCTGCACAGACATTTCTGCTGGCTCTTGGGTTGAGCTTCAGCCTTGCTGATCCCATTAAAAGCCTTCTTCCAAAGGCGACCCAAGTACTTTCTCTCCTGTGCAACAAGAGTATAAAAGTGAGCCATAAACTCAGCCCTAGAGCTGACTTCATAAGAAGTGCCATCCATAGCACAAAAAGTGAGCTTGTTTCTAATGCTCTTCAAATAGTGTAAACTCCTACTTTGCTTAACCAATTGCAGACATTCAATCTGAAGAGGGAAGTGAGATTCTGGACATCGGGTATTTTGCGTTTTCCAGGAAGTTTATACCAAAAAAACCTATACTGTACCTGTACCACTTCCATCCAGTCGTTCTGAGCTCATTGTTGTGTCAAAAGAGTCTCTGGGAGTTGTGTCATTCCCAAGTTTCTGAAAGAGTGAGAAAAACTCTCAGATTAGTAATACATCTGCAATTAATACAATTCGGTGGTCCTGTTAAGAAAAACCTTCTAATTTGGAAGCCACGAGGCAGAGAAATCAGTGATAGCAAGAAATGGTGCATTCTCTCTCTTTGTTTCAGATCCTGGAGAGCTAAGTGAGAAGGAAACTACCCTGATTTGTACCTAACACTGCCACATGCCTATCAGAGCTGCAGTGACACGCTGCCTCCTATGTGAGAGGTCTCCTAACACAGCTCTGTATCTAAAAGCTTCTTGTTTGAAATGAAAACCTTTTTCTGAAGATCTAGATTTTGAATATGACTGCTGAATTGATCTTATGCTCTTCTAAACAGAAAAATAACTTCTTATTTTAGATAAAACTGCAACTACAGAAGTAAGCAATGCTCACATATTTACAGGATTCCCCTAAAAACCAACAGACCTTATTTACTGAGAAGTTTTCAAAGCTACTCATTAACAGCACTGCTGGGTGCTCAGTCCCCTCAAAAGAAAGGGAACTTCTGGTTTATGTGCTGATATTTTGCCTGTCTTCTATTGTCAATATTAGTTTTTTTTAATAGTTTTTTTTATTGTCAATAATAGGTTTTTGTCATGTCATAGTTAAGTAAGGTTGACATCTGTGTATTCACCAGGAGAAGTTTAGATATGCAGCACCTGTAAAAGAACCAGCCTCCTTTTACTGCTTTGTCTGCTACCAAAGCTTAGACAAAACGACAAATGAGAGGATTCAAAAAAAGCACATAGAAGTAGGTGCAGGATATACTAAGAGAGAAAGCCTTATAAAGATAAGACTAGGGATAAAAGTGAGGGGTTTTTTAAACTATAAAAGTAGGGATAGACTTCTGCAGCCAGGCAGCTTCAAACTTGATCTTTATTTGCTATTTCAAGACAGTTAGTGTGGCAAATACTTAAAGCAAATGATTTGTTCTGGTGAGTACTGCATTTGGTTGTATGCCCACGCATAAATAACACTGATATGTTCACTGCTACTGCTCCAACACCGACTGTCCCTCCCATAGCATCCAGAAATCTCCACCATGTGCCACACAGTGTACAAACATGATCACTGCCCTTTGGGGGTTATGATCTGAAAGACTGCTAAGTATAGCATGTAGTTAAGAATAGGACAACAGGAAACGTAGGAAGGAAGATAATGGCTACAAGTAGCAGGAGTACATATTTACTATAGAAAAATTGATGTATTTAGAGTGAAAGCAGTATTTCAAATACAAGCATCAAGAAATGATCTCTAAATATCCATGCTGGCCATGCGCCTTTCCTGTGCATTTCAAGAGAAGATGATTTTGGGGAGTGATGCAGAAGACAGTGTAGTTGGCCATACAGATTTTCTGATACCACCACTTTGCTCATATAATTTCACAGCTCCTAAAAGAAAGCCACTCTTCAATACAACAAAGAGAATGGAGATGCTGAGTGTTTGCCATTCCTGTATAAGACCTGGCAGGGTGATGCTATCTCCCAACCTCTCCTCTAAGAACAGGTGAACACTTAAAATGGCACACTGCATTAAGGAGGTTGCTATTAGAATAATCATTAAGCTTCCTGTGCTGTAAAACTACCCTGATACAATGAAGTCTTCTGGACATATGAACTCTAGAAATGCTGTGACTTGTAGGGCCAGAATATTTAGCTATGGTGTCCATACAGACAAAATCACTTCCAAAGAAGCACTAGGGCTTTGTGCCACTGGGTAGAATCTCAGTTTTTGTTCCCATTTCTTGACTGACATTGAGATTTTGGCTAAATTCTCACCGGTTGACCTCCTAAAGTTACAAGTTTTTCTATAAGACTGTCTTGACTATATATTTTTTTAAGGGAATACCACTCTCCTTTTGCTGGATTTTTCTTCTGTACCTTGGAAAAAACACCTTTTTTGCAACAATCTTTTCATGGAATGTAAATTCTCTTGAACTTTCACTGAGAAACTAATTGTCTTATGCAAATGCTGAAGAAAAATGCATAACACAACTACAGTAAATGACTTAGGAGAGCTGCATGACTGTATGAAACTAATTTCACTGTAGTTCCTTCCTCCCTCTCTAGTTATGGGACAACTGGGGAAATATGACCATGTACCAAGACAAGCAGAAAAGCCAGTGCTGGCAACTATTAGTGTAGTACTTAAAAATGCAATTAGGATGTGAGTATGTTTGGCTACCTACTGTACACACATTACAAACAGCTTATGGTCCCCAGACAACACTAAACACTGGCAGCAAAAATTTACCCTGAGAAGTCAGATCAATGAAGGTGAATTCATCATGTAGGTAAATAATGCCCAGGCTGTATTTTTAATAGGAATTTGTGCAAGGCTGGGAAACACTGCAGAGTTAGGTGCCACTGAGAGGGAATAAACAGGCTATGAATGATGGTTTCCTTGTGGGCCTTGCTCAGGTATTTAAAAATCCAGTGTGTAACACTAGATGGAGCTAAAAGATCTATTTATGTGTGCCCTGAGGCAATACGGATCTCCAAATACTTGACTCTACCATTAGTGCCAATTCCCACGTTGTATTCTAAGCAAAAGAAAACAAAAATGCATTTACCATCTTTCCATCTACTCTGCACCTGCTCATCACTTTTATCTGTAACAAGACTGTGGTAGGGTATGAATGAAATAGTAAATTCCTTCTGGCTTTGTTTTCATGTAAAATAGCTCAGAATATAAGCAGCCATCTGTACCTTACAGGAAAATACAATTTTCTATCGTGCTGAAATTCTGATAAATTTGAAAATGCTACAGAACTTGATATCATAACCATCCTGAACAATGTAGCAGTGGGATGCTGTCTTCTGCAGCTCAGGTGTCAGGATACTGTATGATTTCCACCTTCATGAGTATCATGAATAAAACTGCAAACCTAAATTATTTGATATTGTGATGGATGAAGTATGTGAAAAATGCTTTTGAACAGGAGTTCAAATTTGTCTCCTCTGAGCAACATTAAGGATAGATAACTCAGTATTCTTCTGTGTACAGATTCCTATTTCAGTTCAGTTTTATTGTCACTCTTTTATATATGTATATGTATAAAGACATAGTTTTGCATTCCATAAATATAAAATTGTACAAAAATAAGATCCATAATATTATTTTGTTGTAATTTAAACCTGAAATAAGAGGACTAACCTTTCCAACCAGTAAATAAGTTAAGTGTGGTAAAAATACCACCCCAAAACCTTGGAATTGGCAACAACACCTTTTACTTCTGAAGGACGAAATTAAAGTTTCCAATTAATGTTATGAAAGCTCAACAATTGAAGAGGACTTTTACTTTCCCCACTTATAAAGAAAATTACACATGCTAATATTCTACCTCAGTCATGTTCCTTCCAGATTTGACTCACTGTAGATAATAAGCATTAAGAACCCAAAGAGCACAAAGCATACACAATTATGCTCTTAAAAATTCATATAATCTGGAACAGCTTGGTATTTTATAAATTACAGGCAGGGCATAATACTCTTATTTAAAATCATATGGCATTTTATTTGAAAACTTGGTGCTTTAAAAGTCAATGAGACTATTCATGGACATTACTTAATACCAATGAGAAAGGAAGGAATTGGTCATTCTTTAGAAAAATCATTTCTGCACTGAAGATCTCCTTAATGATCCATAGACAACTGCATTAATTCGCATTAATTCGAATCTGCTTGTGACAAGACTCTGGTGTCTGCAGGAACAGCTCACACATCATGGCAAGCACTGTAAGGCTATGAAGAAAGGTAAAAATGGACTTTGGGTGCCTTGCTTGGTCACAACAAGACAACTCTTTACGTGTCAAAGGAAGGAAAACACAACAAAGCACGAGATGAGTTTTGTTGTAAGGTAACACCTTTTAAATGACAGGGGACAGTGATGACAAATGGAGAACATCTGAGTCTCCTGCACATGGAAGAGGAGGAGAGAAGTGAAAAAAGGCTGATTCTTTGGTACTTGTGAAATATGCCAATTGCAGCTGGCAGGAAGCAGAGGATAATAACGGGGAAGACCACTGGCAAATGGGCATCAGGCAAAACAGGCCAGCACAGAATGCTTTGGAGGAACACAAGGATATTCCACTCTGTACATTTGGAGAGTGAAGCAGAGCTCCTGCCCAGGACCAGCACTTCACAGAAGAGAAAATTACAGAGAGCAAAGGGAATCTGGACAAGAAATTGGAAATATTTTTTTAACAGGTTGTTTTCTTTCATTGTTAGTATTTTGCGGCTGCATGGAATATTTAATTTAATATACAGCAGACCTCTCCATCTGTCTACATCATTTTCTCAAAGAGCCAGCCACCACTGTAGTTAACTCTGCCACATACCTGAGGTACTGGTGTGCAAGGGGCACACCGTAAGAAGCCTGTCCTAGTTTTACCTTTTCTGAAGCAATTGCAGTATGCACTGTGAACAAACCACACATCTTATAGAGTGGAAATACTGAGCTGGGCTTACTATTTGTCTCCAAGTTATTCTGTGATATGTGCAAACAATTACATGTCCTCTTCTGTGTTTGTGATGGTCTGACACCAAATGCAAGGGCAGGTGTCACTCCTTCCCCGAGGGGAGTGAAAGCGCAGGCGCAAGGGTGCAACTCCTGCTCCACACGTGCAGCCTTGCCTTGGCCAGGCTGTTTGTGTTCAACCACCACAGCAGAGAGCAGTCCTCTTGCAGGAACACCACAATCCCTGTTGGAAAGCAGGACTGATGTGTCAAGCCCCAGCCACCAACCCACCCAAACCACCTCTCCTGAAGACACACAGTTTTGCTTTTTTTTTTTAATAACTCAAAAGAAATCAAATTGCCTTCACCTTTTGAGCAGAGGCTGCTCTCTTCTCCTGCTTGGCTTTCATTTCTGCGAGAAGTCCGCTGCCCATCACTTGCACACCGTACCTCCGGCCTCCCTGGGGGCTTCCCTTGCTGTCACCTCTCTCAGCTTTTGCCACATCATCTGTCTGCACCTCCTCCAGTGAGTCTGGCGTCTTTAATTCCTCGGATCGCTCTGTGCCACCGTTCTGCTCTGCAGGCTTTGCCTCCTTCTTGCTTGTGTCTAAAGCTGGGCTTTTTGCAGCAACCTTGGGTGAGGAAGGCTCCTCAGCCACCGACACAGTTTGGGGGCGTTCGGATTTGGAGCCTCTTGATTTGATTAAGTTAAGGAAACCACTCTTCCTCGAGTCCCTTTTCTTCTTCTCATCACCTGCTTCACTGTGCTCGCTGCTGTCTGAACTTTTAGTTGATGGTCTCCTAAAAAAGACACAGACATTTCAAACTTTTCTCCACTCCCCACCTCCCTTTTTTAAATAGTATCAAACAACTTCTTCCAGGCAAAGCTAATGTTTTCCATGACCCATACATTGCCCTAGGCCAAATCATTACATGGTGTCTCTAAATTAAAAACAGGACAATTAGAATTGATCATATCTTGAGGATTCCTGTGCTGCTTTGTGCAGTTGTTTCATCTGCACTGGGCATCCAGCTGTTTCTAACACCAGACAGCTCTAACCAAGCTGTCTATGCACATAGATATTGGGTTTGCATGGCCAGGTTTTGGTAGCACGGGGTCTACAGGGGTGGCTTCTGTGTAAGGAGCTCTCCTGCTGAAGAGGAAGGAGCAGCAGAGAATGTGTGATGAACTGATAGCAGCCACCATTCCCTGTCCCCTGCTCCATTGGGTAGGAGAGGGTAGAGAAAATCAGGACTGAAGTTGAGCCCTGGAAAGAGGGAGTGGTGGGAAGAGCTATTTTTAAGATTTGGTTTATTTCTCATTATCATAGTCTGATTTGATTGTTAATATATTGTCGTGGTTTGACATGGAAGTGAATTTTTTCCAGGAAAAAATGGAGGTGCTTTTCATGGGGGTGCTGGCATTGCGCCAGTGTCAAACCATGACATTTATTAAATTTATTTTCCCTCAGGTTGAGTCTGTTTTGGCCATGATGCTAACTGGCAAGACATCTCTCCCTGCCCTTATCTCAATCCACAAGCCTTTCATTATATTTTCTTTCCTCTGTCCAGCAGGAGGGGAGTGATAGAGCAGCGATGGTGGGCATAGGGTCAATCCACCACAACATATAATTTCACTGTGCTCTGTTTCCAGAATGCACTGCCTGTGGTTTGTACTTGCCTATTAGTAAAAGGAGAACTGATCTAGGCACATGTTTAACACAGCTTTTGGGAAATATTGTTCCTTAAGGACCCTGCTTGAAATAGGAACTAGCTACTTTCTCTCATTAAGTAATACAGAGGTCACTTTCATAGTGCAGATGCTCATCTTCAAAAAAAAAAAAAAAAAAAAAAAAAAAAAAGAAACCACAAAACCCTAACAACCTAACAAGCAAACAAGCAAAACCAATTCCTAAAGAGCCCACTTGCCACTAGGATTTTCTAGAGGCATCTTCTGAGCAGATTATTACACTTAAGGGCAAGGCTGAGCACAAACACATTCACATGAAAGCATAAAAGCATCCAAACTGGAAAGAGAGCCAGTGGTGCCAGGTCCTCCCAAATAAAGATCCTCAGCAAAGAGCATGGCCAGGGATGTGCAAGTTCACAGGGACATGTGAAATGAGCAGCTGGCAGGCACCCAAGGGAAGCACATGAGAATGCAAGCCTGTGAGCATCCTGAACTTAACCTGCTTAGGACATTTTTCAAAGCTACCATAATTTCATACTATGATACATAGTATATCACACATGGCTTCACATGTCACTATAGATATCTATAACTCATAGTGACTTTAGAACATTTGCTTTTACTGGCACAGCTATCTACCAGTCAACACTTACTGTTTTCCTTCATGGATGTCACATACAGCACAGAAAGGGTCATTCCAAGTTGCCTGGAAATCACCCTTGCTTTCTCATTTAGTTATGGAAATACTCTGTGTGTGCACGTGCACAAACACGCATGAATTCAAGAACATTTACATGCATGGTTCTGAAAATATACAGCCAGCTCCAAAGCAACTGCATCAGCTCTATAACCCTTATATAAAGAAGGAGACATCTTTCAGATTAATGTTTTGCTTAAACCTGGAATACTACAAATTGCTGAAACACATCTTTAACATATTTCAGAATCAGCACAAATCTACTGTCATCTATGAAAACGCTGTACCCAACAGCACTCCTCACTAGAGAGAAACACAGAGAGAGAGTGTACAATGAGCACTGGGGAACTCTCAACCAATACAAAGCTCTGCTTCAGCTCTAATGAGCTTCACTGAAGGGTAAAATGAAGTCAACTGAATTATAAAAATAAACACTAGTCATTAATCCCCCCAACATGGGATAGTAAAGCAATTTATTTCAAAGTAGCCACTTTTAAGGGCAGGTAGTTGAATTCACAATGTCTTGACTACTAAGGTATTTTCTGACTTTGACAACAGCAATCCCGGATATTTGGAACAGGAGTCAAACACAGCTTGAAAGTGCTGCTTGCCCAGTTATCAAGATGGACTTTTTAAAAAAAATAACTGCTAAAAAAATTTAACTTACTTTGAATCCATTTTTGTCACTTTCTTAGTGAAAAATTCATCCACACCTTCATCCACTCTCCCCATGAGGCCATTCTGATCCCCTTCTGGTGGTACTCCAGCAGACACCTGACAGAGGAAAAAAAAAATATCTTTTTTATATAATAATCTAAGCATGTTTGCTCCAGTGATAATAATTAAGAGTTAAGACATTATAAAAATTATGTGTGCCAACCAGAACTCAGTGCAGACAACAGAATCACCACTGGAATTCTCCCTGTAGCCAGGCCAGCTGATGCTTTACATCAAATGCAAAGTAACCCAAAACACCAGTGACAAACTGGATGCTGTAATGCATGAGGCCAGAAATCAAATGCCTTGGGCTAGAGAGAATAGAGCATTAGGTTAGTCAGACAAGCAACAAAACACAGAAAAAATAAATCCTGATCAGGTGGTGACCTGAAGAGAAAGTATTTCCAACAGCCAGTTGTTTCCCTATTTGGAGAAAAACCTATGTTCTGGATTTTGAACTTAAAGATTTAGAAACAGCTCCAGTAAGCTAACAGAGCCTTTTATAATTCATTCAGTCTAGCACTTCCAAAAGCAGAGACTCTAAATACAGAATCAGGTGTTCCACTTTAGGAACCAAACACAGACTTTTGCTCAATGTCTGAAAACAACAAACTTGCTCCCCATCTTTGATTTCAATGCCACATTTTAAATAGGGATGACCTCAGGCATATAAACTGGGCTGGCTTTGAAATACCTGCCAACCACAAAGGCCCTGTGAAGATTAGCTGGTGACTCTGAAGCTTCCTGAAGATGAAACAAGAAGTCTCCTGGGAGGATTTCTCATGTGGTCTAGCTCCTGTACGTGGCTTTGATGCAGAGTAGCTCTATTACCAGTAAAGAGACTTCCTTTAATTCAAATGCCACATGGAAACCTTTCAGATGACTACAGAGGACTCCCCAGGACCAAACCCATTTGTATTCTTGGTAGTGCTAGGGACCAGGACACAAAATAACAGGGTCTGTAATTTGAAACAATTCAAATCAAGGAATCTCCTAGTTGCCACCATAACTCAAGAGTAATCCCAGCTTCTCTTCTGAAGTGGAATACAAAGTCTTCTCTATGCTTCAATACTCTTAAAAGCTACTATTAATTCCAAACCAAATCTCATTAAGCCAGGAAAATGGGCTTCATGTGAACCAATGCTCTGACAGAGCCATGAAACTTTTTGCTTTCCATTCCTGAACCCTGTTATTTTTGCCATGAAAGATAATAGTTGATATTTTATTGATACCTGCTGTAGCAATCTAATACTGAAAGGAGCCCACCTGGTAATGACTGTCTTGTTGCTAGTCAAACTGGCAACAGATTTTCTAGGAAGAACAGTTCTATTCTAAATTAGCACAATGATTTATCAGATTTCCAACTTTGGTATGTTCTGTAGCAAGCTTGTTTAGCTGGAGCATCTCACAGTAGGCAGGAGTGCACATGCCTTCAACTGGTTTGGTCTCAGTGACAAACCCCTTATCACTGATGTC
The DNA here is from genome assembly GCF_026979565.1 of Vidua chalybeata. Taxonomy (NCBI): domain Eukaryota; kingdom Metazoa; phylum Chordata; class Aves; order Passeriformes; family Viduidae; genus Vidua; species Vidua chalybeata. Next base: position 93,320,205 of record NC_071530.1, read on the forward strand.
TCAACCAAACACAAAATAAAAGTGAATGATGCATTTTAACAGACATGAGAAACCACTGTATATTGATACTGTAGTCCCCCAGGTAGTAGGGACAAACATGAAAGTATCAAAAGCAAGAGCATCTTCTGAAGGGAAATTAATTCTAGGATCCAATGATCTACAGCAAATGAGAAGATCTACCTTGTAAAGAGAAAATAATTTGCATCTGAACAGTGGAAAGTTCCTTAAAAATAACTAAAGATGTACAGAAATGTTGAGGGTCTAATAAGGTCCTCAAGGTACAGGATATTCTTATAGCTGTTTATTGTAACACCTTCTAGTACCAACATTAACTGTAAGACTGAGCTCTGGTTTATTTTGTGTTTCACACTCCTAACTCTTAAAAAAAAAAAGTGTTAAGTCTTCATTTGTCCTTTTCTATCTCTTTTTAAAGCTTAAGTTTAAAAGCAAGCATGTTTCTTTGTTAAGGAAAAAACTGGCTTTGAAGCAGAAATAAATAAGATGAATCACAATCTCTTTCATACATTAGAGATTCATCTCCTTTGCTGAACTAAATCTTCACACATGAAGGAAGAACTCATGAGGTTAAGATCTCACAAAAATCTAAATTATAAACAACTGTTTTATCATTTTGCTTCAAAGTTGAAGCTACTTGAGAGTGGATGGTTTTGAGGTTTTCTTATTTCCCCCACTCTAAACACTCATTCCAGTAGAAACTCTGACAAAACTATAAGTCTTTCTTCTGCCCACCCACCCAACTCAAGTTAAGTTTGTTTCTTTTTTTATTTCCTCTATTTTCTTACATTTTTCAGCTTCCAAAGAACAAATCTGTTTTCCAGCAAAACCAGAGAAGTACAGCTATGATCATCTGAGACCCCTTGAATTACTAAATACAAATAATGGGAACAGCAAACAACCCAACACAGCTGCTTTAAGTGGCAGAAAAGGTCAAGATTTTGCCTCTCACATTTCAAGTGCTTTCCCTAAGTGCTGCTTTCCATATTCTTAAAGTGCCAAAACCAGCAGCAAATCAACTCTGCAAGCAATGTCACAGTCCACTCATGACTCTGACCTCCAAAATCTGGCTGTTTCATTTTCAAAGAAGCATCAAAATAAACATCTTAAGTCTTTCAAAAATTTGTTTGGACGCATTCTGAGGTCAGAACTAGTAAGGAACTAAGTGATTCATAAAAGCAAGACAGGGAAAAATGAGTTTAACTAAAAAAAGCTCCTTTCAATTTCTGCAACTAAATAAACTCCCAATTTCCGAATTAATTCAATATGGATGAGCATTCCCACAACACTGCACCATCATGGGAAGTAAGACTTCTCTACAAGGAGTGACCTTTTTGTTGCTGTTGAAGAAGACACTGCACATGCAAGTTCCATGCCTGGTAGTGAAGCACTTGCCTCTCCCACACCCCCACTCCTTCCACCTCCCTGCGCTGATGGCACAAGATGCGCTGAGCTTGGAAGCAACTGGAAAAACATGTGTGTTCTGCAGCAGTGGAACTGGGAGAGTAAACACAGATGTGTTTGCACTACTTGGAGACAAATCCATTCTTCTGCTACCTCTAACCTTCCCAGTGAAGCACAAGGGAATGGAAAGTTGGCTTGAATATTCCCTTTGCTTGAATGTTTCTCCCTTTCCAAGCAGTACAAAAAGCACTCCACTGCCTGATACGATCTTCCCCAGCATTAGGGAAATTTTCAAGGATCCTCTCAATTGGAAATCCTCAGGAAGCAGAAGAGGCCACAGGCATTTATTGTGAGGCAGCCTAACACAGAGAGGCAATGGCTGCCCCTTGATGGGGCTATTTATCATATCAGCTGTGCTCTGTTGCTGTGAGATAACTCTGTAACTCCTCCAGATCTGTCCTCACATACCCTGAGGACACACCATCACAAAAATAAATCTTTACTGATGCAGTGTGCCAAGGAAATGGAGCTGTGGGAACTCCACACACGTATATTGAGTTCACACCAATGCCTTTCGTGAACAGACAGTGCTCTTCTGTTTTGCCTTTCTAAGGCAGGCTTCAGCATAAAAAGCAGATCTGTGACTATGCAGATTTGCTGGCCCAAACACCATCTTCAGTTTAGGAGCTGTGGGAAGCTGGGTGTCACAGAGCAGCTCCTCTGAGAGCTGATAGAAAGAAGAATTCATGCCAAGTTACCACATCTTAATGCAGGCAGAAAAAAGGATTAAGACTTTACAAACCCTTGCAAAATAATTGAAAAGTCTCATGATATTTTGTGCATTTTCTGTGAAAGCTCCAAGCACCTCCAGAAACTGCTTCCATGAAAAAAAAACCAAAAGCAAAATAAAAAAGGATAAAACATATCCTGGATTTAGGCTGTGTCAAACAAGATAAAAAGCTTGTAATAGGGATAGCACACTGAAAGACATGAATACCAGAAGAAAAATTAAGTAGTTGTTTATTGCTTTTATACCTTCAACCATTGTCCTCATTACACTGCAAGACCTTGCAAGACATGGCAAAAAGCAATCAACACATGACATTGCCAGCAATATTTTAATGTAGACTCACTGCTGCTTGGCTGGGCTGCTGCTTTTTATTCCTTTTGGGCCTTAATTTTGTAAAGTGTTCCAGTTTCCTTCCTTCTTCTGATGGCAGCTCTGAAATGAATCCAGAAGTTCTTTTGTCTGGCCTGCTGGAAGGAAATGGTGGGTCTTCTATATGGATAGGTACTTCTTCCAGTGCTTTATCTAGATCAAATTCCATTTCTAAGAGAAATCAAAACTTTCTAATTAGATTTAATGTGATGTTTAAAACAAAAGACAATGCCATTCTTCTTTTTGGTGGCAAATAATTATAAGTATATTCAGGAACTTAGCCACAACATCTCTGTGAGTGGAGAGAGCCCTGTGAGTAACTATTTACTATCAAACACATTAGCAGAGTCCCAAAACAAAGCAGCCAGTGTGGGCCACTAATGCAGCCCAGAGGGAGGGAGAATCACCTGTGCTATTCAATCAAGAACCATCTAGAACCACGTCAGGCAAGCAAAGAAACAAAATGGTTTTAAGGAATTCTCACTTACCAAAAGCTCTGGACACTGGCCGGAGCATTCTACTGTGGATGCTTTTCCTTTTTGATTTAGGAGTCATCTATCAACACAAAACAAAATAAAAATTACTTTATGGGACAAAAGAAATTACAACAAAACAGTTTTTCAAGCCTGTGAACCATTTAAAGATCTGATTTGATTTAACACCAGAAGGGAATGGGTTTTTTCCTCCCTCTCTTATACATTCAGATCTTTTTCTAAATTTATATTTTAACTGACTTTGAACAGAACCAGGGAGGTAATTCATTTTTCCCACTAAAAGTGCAGGCTGCACACAGGATGATTACTGAAATTGTCCAGGCATTAAGTCTTTGATCTCCAAGTGTAAAACAAGGGAACTATTAAAATCTCACCTCTGCAGAGATCACAAGGGACTCATTTAAGACTTAATTACTTTGTCCAACATTGCAGTTAATGACAATACCAGGAATAGTCTACCCCTTGTTCTGGCTTCTATTTTTGATACAAAATACACTTCCTCAGTTCATTTGTTAGTGGCATGTTACTGGGAATCTCTGTTTCTGGACAGCATCACACAGCTCACCAAACTTCCCTAGGAAAATGAGCCTTGGAGAATACAGCTCTCCTTCAAAAAACAAAACCACCATGTCAGTGTTGGCAGTATCTGTAGCAAACATATGACTTCCCTGGACTTAAGACACATTGAGAAGAGGTAGAAAGATCAGTATGCATTCAACACAGTTACTCAGTTACTGCTATTAGCTTTCTGATCTTCACGTTGTCAAAAAATGAGTATGTAGCCTTAAGAGCACAAATACCCAGGCTTAAGACTCAAGTTCATTCTTTTTGGAAGAAAGTTGTCTGTCTTGTCTTGACTGAAGCCTTCTGAAAGTTTGCATGGTGCAAAAGACAGTTTTGCTCCAGGAAATGGATGCATCACCACTTCCAAACCTCAGCATTGGCAGAGTTTTTGTTTAAAAGTTGAACTGCACGTTTTCTCAAGAGTTAATTTAAAATCACTGAGCTTCTATAAAGATGGGCTCCTTTTGTGGTAGAGTTGTACATGCTGGCATTAGTGATACCATTAACCTGCTAGTCTTGAAGCCTAGTGACTTCAAATCTAGTGGCTTCAAATTCTGGAGTATGAATCAGCAAGCTGTTATGGCTTGCCACTCATTAACAGAATTGTTAATAAAGGTAGTAGTATCAATTTTATATCAGCCAGAAAAAAACATTAACATTTCAGACAAATCATGAACTGTTTAAGGCAAACATTTGCTAGTTTTTATGTATGGAAGGTTCAGTGCACAGACTTGCATGTGCTGAATTCATATTCTCAAAGTAGTCACGAGGATCACTACGCCACTACTCACATGCTCAGGGTTATGACAGATTTTTGTGACTGGACAGCTATTACCCATGTTCTCAAGACCAGAAAAGGACTTGAAGACTACAGAGTAGGCAGTGATAGCACTGCCTGGGCAACAGAACTCTGGTTTTATTGACATTAACATTGTTGGGGGAAAAAAGATACCTTCAGCTGTTGCAGGTTTCCACCTCCACATTTGACAACCATCAGTAAATGACACAATAGTTTAAAGATAAGCCAGGAAGTAGTTTGCCACCTGAGTAGACTCACTCTGACACTAATGATCAGGCAAATGTTGCTGCATCAAAAGGTCAGACACTACTTTCAGATTTACCAATAAATTAAAAGCAATGGATTTGATGGTGAATGGCTGGAGAGGTGCTGAATTTTTTCAGGCGCAACTGCAGTGGACTGCGCAAGAGATAGGCAGCTGGGCAGCCTCTGAACTGCACACCTCCACAGCTGTCCATCCATCTGCCAAACCTGAAACAACCAAAGCATTCACACCTCATGTAAGAAAGAGTTGAAGCAACTCAGCATTTGGGGGACAGCAATCACAAGTCACTGTCAGTAGTCCTAATTTCATTTCCAGACACAGCCCATTTCTCTTGTGAAGGCATATTCACATGCATTTTGGTCTGTTTCCTGGTTTTTTTTTTTTGGTGGTGTGACTGGAAGTTACATTTAGTAGATACAGCAATTCCTTTGCTGAAGAAGACCAGAAGGGAGGACAGAAAACACAGCTGATGGAAGAGCTCTGGTCACTCAGCAGATGCACAGCCATGGCCAGTGTTCTGAGTGCCTGAGCACAGACAAGCTGAGAGCTGCCCTGGCACAGGGCACCAATGCAACACAGCACAGGGCAAGTTTTGAGGTTCCTGTGCAAGAACTGGAATGCTCCAAATACTTCTCCAACAGCCAGGAACAGAATGATTTCATTTTACTTCCCAGACAAGAAAATGCCCCCAGATGACCCTGCAGAGCTTGTGCTGATGACCATAAGCCAGTCTCTGCTGTAACTTAATGTCAGCTTGGCATGATCCATCAGCAGCTCGGTTGCTGGGGATAAAGGCAGAGGGATAGAGATGCTTCCCATTTGCTTTAACAGCATGAATAACAGCTCCACATACACTTTTATTTGAAAACCTTCTGTTTTCTAGCCTGTTTAGGAAGTGCACAGATGAAAGGCTTCTTGCCAAGTGAACTTTCTAGATCACACGCAGAGCAAAATGGGTCAAAGCATTAATTTAAATAGGCCAGTGTGCTCTTTTACAAAATATTAGGCTTAATCTCTGCTTAACATCTCAGCCACCACACAGTCTGCTACAGCAGCAGTGCACATGTCATTGCTAGAGGAGATATCTGAACACCCCAGCCTGACTCCCATTTCCTATATTACATGGAAGCAGTTCAGCTTTGGCAGAAGCACATCTTCTGCCTTCTCACCGCCTCTGGCTCCACAGGCACAACGTGGCTCTCCGGCCTTATGCTTCCCTTGTGGCCGTTAGAATCCCCTCCTCTCATACACAACTTCCACAGACTTTCCATTCTAGCACACCACCTCCTGAATTCTTCCTTGTTTTGCCTGCTTTTCCATGAGCACATTGTAGGCTGCTTGGCAGGACAGATAGAAATATTAACTGCAACTCTGGAATTTGAGAGGACCTCTTGGAAGTCTTCATGCACCTATGCCACTGAGATCTCAGGAGATGGCTCCATGAATGTACCCTTCTGCAGTAGATGGGAGCCAGCAAATCTCTACCACACTTCCAAATAAGGGCTTATTTGCACACTGTCATGTGTCCTTGCTAACTTTAAGCTCCCACGATCTCTTCTCATGATCATTTTTCCAAATTCCTCCCTTCTGACTGCCTTCCTCACAAAACTGTCTGAGCTCTCTGGAGTTTTCTGAAATTGTATTACCAGCTGTGGAAGAACATTAGCACCTTGGGAATTAAAAACAACAACTGAAATTGTTCTGTTTTGAATGCTAGAAAACAATGTACTTTCAGAAAGAGGATCTCAGATATTCTCTTTGTTTATACAGATAATTGAAATTACTCTCGGTGCTGAAGGATATGCTTATTTCCATGTTTTTCTCTGCCTACTTCAAAGTAATTTCTATTAAATCCTATTAGATACAGAGATGCTCTGTGACCCTCCTGTCACTTTCCTTTCAGAAGATTTCAAACAAACTAATGAACAACTTGCTGCTCCCTCTTGAAACTTATCTCCCCAACCAGACTCCCTTCAACATATAAGTTTCCAGCTTTGAGAACATGTTAAGGACTATTGTTTCATTAAGCTGTATGATGCTTGCACATAAAACCAACTCAACAGACTTTCCTTCTGAGCAGCAATATTTGTGCTTATACTTCCAACATCATCACTCTGCTTTGGTTTGGTCTAAAACCAAGGGATCCCTTAAATTCAGATGCTACATTAGCTGAACCTTTTTGTAAATCCAATCTCATTCCTGAACCACTGTCTATTTCATTTGTAGGTGCAGATGGATGGCACTACAGTCTCCCAGGAGACTCTCAAGTCAGTACAGAGGCAAATGGAGCACAAAACCATAAACAAGTAGGCCAGAAACAGCAGAGCTAAAAAAATACTTACACTTGTACAGCAGAGAGTCTCCATGCAGCAAAAAAGAAAGAAAAAAGAATATGAATGGGGAAGACAAAGCAACAGCAGTTCTCAGGAAAGGAGGCAAAACCAGGAATCACCAAAATAAAGAAAACTAAAGCCAAAACACTTGGAAGTGTTAGCAGGAAAGGTGACATGCAAGAATGGGGTAAAATCCCTTGTATTTGGAATTGCTATACGAATTTGTATTTCCAGAGGATAACCAGAGAAATATGTGCTCTCTTGTTTGATCTACATTGGGACAAATTAAGGTTTTCTGACATTTGTTTCCAATATAAGGCACTCGCCATGGTGCCAACCTGCCACCTGCTGTCCCAATGTACTGTGTTTTTCCATTTTTCTGGCACCAGTAGCAAGAAAAAAAACCATAATTCTCCTACTTCCTAGTCTGAAGGAAGATTCTGAATCAAAAATTGCTAGTTTGTTGTGGTGTGCAAGCAAGCAAGGAAAATAAAACAAAGCTTCTCTTGAAGGAATGAAAAAGGATGGAAGTCTGTTCTCCTCAGGTTTAAATAAGCCTAAACAAAAGCAACAGTATTTCTCCTTCCCATAAGGAGGTTTAGAGGCACAGACTTTCAAGCACTTTTGGCACATGAGAAAGATGCTGTTTCATGACTAAAGCACAACCTTTTCTCTTCCCTTCAAAAACTATAAGCAAAAAAAGGAAGCAGCACAGCCATCACAGGAAATGAAGCAATCCCAAACGCCAAATCCCATCTCTTCTATGGCTCAAGACCAACCATACTCCTCCCGAATTCAGGGTTAGAACAAACAATTATTAGAAGTGTGTTTTCAAGTTGAATGGGAACTGCTATTACAACACTGCAGGTGTTAGCAGAATGTGGCAGAAGTAGTGGGTCTGGATTAAGCACCTTGTCAAGAAAGTGCTGCATGTTCTTGCAACCAGCTCCTCTCCTTTATTTTCCTGCTGTCCTCAGGGTCAGTTGTTTGTTGGGGTTTTGCCTCAGGGTTTTGGGGTTTTTTTGCCTTTATTTTCTTTTACCCTCAGAAACTCTGGCTTTATGCAAGAGTTCTCAGCTAGCAGTGATTCCGGCAAACCACCTCATTACTCCCGTTTTTGTATGCTATCCATGCACACATACACTCTTGACTCAATTTCGCTGTCAGAATCTTTGTTCTCTCCTCTCTTGCCCATCTTCTACACTACCAATCACTACAGGTGCCCTGAGATTGCTGGAGAGACTGCAGAACCAATTGACAAACATCTCGAAAACTGATACAATCTTTTAAAAAGTGCTCCTGCACACTTCAAAAAATAAACCTGCAACACTGATTCCCTTTCAGCCAACATTCGTGGCAGTAGTCCAGTGTTTTCTGTATATTTAATGCATAGGCAGGAAAGTTATTTGTATTATATATGCAGCTGGAAATGTGATTAGGACCAAAGTGCAAAGTAACAGACATAAATGGAAGCAATCCCAGAATCTGAGGGAGTTTACACTCTATGGTCCTGATCCAACAAGGGCTTATGGAAACGCCTACCTTCCACACTTCAATCATCTCCCATCTACTGAGGCACTTAAAAGGTGTTAAACACCTTGTGGGTGGGGAGTAAGGAGGGAGAAAGAGGTGCACAGCAGGTTAGACAAGGAAGCACCATTAAGCAAAGCAAAGACCAAGGGACTTGCCTGAAGCCACCAAGGAATCTGGCTGCTCTGTAGGGAGCCAAATGCCAGTCTTCAGACCCCTGAAGCGCTACAGACCATGAGGTCTCTCAACCTTTCCCGCTTTGTTTGCTCTCAGCATAATTGCAATATAAAGTGGTCTGCCTTGCAGTGTACATGGACCATCCTCGAAGATGAAATACACAACCAAAAATCCCAAGAAAATTACACCCAAACAAAATCAGAAACTGCATCGGGGAATTCTAACTATGTGCCAATGAGGTTTGAGATGTCATAAAAATATTTCAAAGGAATTTTACAGAACATATTTTTCCAGTGCTATACCATTTCAGCTGTATGCATTTTGTGGGGTATGCCTTTTTAAGAAAGAGGTGTAAGAAAACTAAGCATTTTATCACAAATCCTGTTGTTTTCTTTTGCTGTAAGGAATTCTGACCTGTAAAGCTGCCATGACACCAGTTCAGTCAATCAATGTTTCCCATATTTTCTTTAGTCTCCTAACTACCTCTGACAGTGTCATACATATGTTGTCTCATTAAAAAAAAAAAAAAAAAAAAAAAAAAAAGACAAAAATTTCTTAACAAAGCAGAGCAGCAAATTGACCAGTTCTGGTTCTTGCACATGACATCTTTGGACATGCAGGTATCTCACCATCTGTATAGAAAACTTTTGGAACTAGCAAGTTGTTATTGCTTACTTCAACTACAAATGATTTTATGATATGATTTCCAGGGTGAAACCCCGCCACGTGGCTTCCAAAATTCAGTGATGCACTTCCCACTAGCAGTGACAGTAACCAGAGCCACTGTCCTTAGAATCTGCCCCTTGAGTGCCATTGACCTTGGAAAGTTAAATGCAATGCTAAAATCTATGACACCTAATGGAGTATTTTTCAGTAGGCAGGAGAGCAAAGCCCCTCACAGTCCTGAATGTAGGGGCTATGCTTGTTCATATCAGCATATCAGTCCTTACCTTCATATGTCAGAGTTCTGTACTCTATATGGAAATATGATAGATAGATAGATAGATAGATAGATAGATAGATAAATAGAGTAAATAGTGTAAATAAATATGGCATACAAATATGTGAGTTTCAGGAGTATGTTTGCTTCCTTCCCTCCCTGAAGAGCTGAATTTCTAGAGAAGGAGCTATGGGTTCAGTATTAATTCAATTAGTCTCATATAAACCAACCTGACCTTTAGAATTCCTTTGTACAGAAATATCTTCTGAAAGAAAAGGAGTAGCACTACAGTAAAATAAGCTCAGTAGATTTGCCCTTGAGCTTGTTATATTTTACTGTCCAGGAAACCTTTGCTTTTCTGCTTGCTGAGATGTGGCACATGTACTCTGATATTTCATCAAGCATTTCAGTATTTTCTTTTAATTAATAATTCTGCACTTGCATCTTTTGAGTAATGTAAAATTCCTGCTAATAAACATTCCTGCATAAAACAACCAAAACTTACACTATGAAGAGTGAAAAATCAGACACACAAATTAAACTGAGTGGTTCCTAAAATTAATAAACCAAATGTTTAATTCCATATTCTGAATTAGTATCCTGCAAGGAATTCATGCCTGCAACTACCACCTGCAAAAGAAAAAGCAATTCTCCATAGCATCAGTTTTGCTTTCTATTTGCTCATAAAGAGGTTAACATCTTCTGCAATACCTGGGCTTCAAGATGATCCAAGAGGATAGTTTCAACTACATTACTTTTGCTTTTATAGTTATTTTAATAAAAAAAACTAAGTGCAGAGCAGAGATCTGCTGCAGGTCAGCTAGCACAAACTATATCTTAAAGTCACCCCAACCTGCTCGCTTGTCATTGTTTATTACCTTCAGCTGGCAAAAGCTGACCCAAAAATTACTTTGTTCATGACCTAATCTTCCATACAGTAAGAATAAAAAGCTCTTAAACTTGGCAAACATGCAGGGGTGGACAGCTATTCAAGATAGCCTTAGGCAGTTCTTTAACAGCTACCATATGTATCAGGTGCACTGGGCAAGAACATCATTAAAGCAGCTCAGAGGCAATGTACTCCTGAATGGGTGTTCAAGCCAGGAAAAACAGGGCTTAGGGCAACTTGATCTAGCAAAGGATGCTCCTGCCCAGGGCAGGAACTTGGAACTAGTGAATCTTTAAAGGTCTCTTCCAACCTAAACCATTTGATGATTTTATGAAAAGAACTATTGTACCTGTCTGCCCTGGAGCTTCCCAGCACTGAGAACCAGCACAACTTCTCCACCTCTCCTTCCATCCAACAACCTGAAGTGAACAACTACCAAAAGGGTAAGCAGTCATCCAGACAAAAAACAACCAGTCATCTTTCCACTGCTGTCAGACTCTTTGTGGGCAGATGATGCATTGTATGTGGTGGCATTTGACAGGGGAAATGCTACAGGTATTAGCATTATTACAGTGAGTTTACCCTGGAGGGGCAAGTGGACTCTATGCTCAGAATTATGATGGGAAATTTTATTCTTGAAAACCCAGGCACACTTGAGCTATTGTTATTTTCTCATAGAAAATATTGCTTCAGACATCTCTCCAGCATGCACAATAAATCTTTATACCCCTCAGACACTTCAAAATATACTCTATGAACTAAAACATAAAAAAAACCCTCTCAACTTCCTGAATTTTAAGTCCTGTCTATACTAGATCAAGATATTTTCCTATTGAAAACAGGAAATATCTTGACAGGCAACTAGTAAATATTCTAAGACCCTGTATGAGAAACTGAAATACTTGAGTAGAGTATTTGAGTTTCTTCTATAAAACAAACTGATGGAAAATGTCAATCATTATTTTGCCAAGAGAGGATGGCAAAACTCAAAAGCTGACCTATGCAGTGATGACATTAAAGTATGACACATCATTTAAATAATGCTGCTTGGTCAGATAGTCATGGGGCAGCACATGAGCCTAGGAGGGACAGAAACACAATGAAAAGACTGGAAGATGCCTACCCTGCAAAGCAGGGCTGCTCATCACAAGCATGGAATTAAGTGCTGATTGTATAGACACAAACTTCCCAGGAGTATCTAAATACCATGGTATTGGAAATGACTCATAGCTAAATTGTACCAGATAAAATGAAGTTCTGATCAGCTTTGAGTGAAGCCAGCCTGACTTTTCTATCACTTTGTTCTTCTCTCATTTTTTTCTTTTAGATTTCTTTAATATCTGCATACTTGAAGATTCTTTCACCTGTTTAAGTGTGAAAGATTTGGTTTCAGATTAGTATTCCAGTCCTGCCACTACTGACCTCAAAAATTCACACTAACTTGATCTAACATGAGATACGATCTCACTGCAGAGATATATGCACCACTTTGCAATGAGGCTTTAGGTGACCTGAATAACATCCAAAGAAAGTATGTTTTCCTCTAAGTTCTCCTCTAGTCTAACAGAAAAATGTTTTGAGAGGAATCCTGATATATTTATGAATAAGGCTGTGTGATGCAGTGTCAATGATAGCAGTGATGAGACTTGATGACTTGGAAGCTGTCTTCTGACCTTTTGGCAGTATGTATACTTGATTTTAATTATTTATTTATTTTGAAGTTCCTATTCTGGTAACCCAGCTCATCCTAACCTACTTTTCCTTGACAAAATACAGCAAAGCCTAAAGGTACTCTGTAACTGCCTGTCCTAACATAGACTTTATCTCCCCTCTTCCTGTGAGGAACTGTTCTTTATCCCTGCAATATGAAGTATCAGTGTTGCAGAGCCAAACGTGGCAAGCCTCACGTTCTTCTGGGTGAAGTGAGAACTGTGAAGCACTCTTAGTGAGACAGACTCATGCTTGTGCTATTTTCAGTAGGCTCTCCAGATTTCAGAGTAAACAAGATTTCCCCAGACAACACAGATTAAGTACCTCATGCCAAGTTGTTCATCTGAGATGCTGGAAGAATCAAAAAAGCAGCAGAAACGACTACACAACCTATACAGAAAACTTCTCAACCATTTGAGAAGGTCAGCTTGACAGATGCTAATTGAATTGGGACACATCATGGCTACAGAGAGATGTGTGCTACAGAAATAGCATTATCACAGGTTATTCTCATGCTGCTTGCTGTTGTGCCTCTGCCAAAGGCTCCAGAGCAGAGATTTTGGCAAGAACTAATCCAAAGGAGCTCCTGCTGATCTACCAGGGAAATAACAAGAAGATTCTTATAAGCAGAGGCCGTGGGAAGATGATTCTGTATCTGTTTGTGCTGAACACCAACTGACTCCATGGTTCTGCTGGCAAAAGGGATCACAGGAGTGCTCCCGACCCAACCTGTGCAAAAGGGCTTTGCCCTCATAACCTGTTAACTCTACCTGGAGCAGGTAGGTGAGTTCTGGGGTGCAAGCAAATGCAGGCAGGGTCACCTCTCCACCAAGCAGAGGATGGGTATCCATCAGCAGGCTGTGGACAGCCCATGACAGCTAGCTGGTGCCTGCTGACATGCCTGTGCTGGCAGACTGGGCATTCAAATTCTTGCCTACAGAGTGGCAAATGGTTGGATTGTGCAGCCAGGGCTGGCACTACCCACAGACTGCACAGCTGCACATTCAAGACCTTTCTGTCCACCACAGACAAATTTTTTTGTAGTAACTCCCTCTTAAAATCCCTGCAGGGAAGTTCAGCTCTCAAGACCAGTGTTTCAGTGAGTGGTTTGTTACTGAATTCTCCTCTCCATGTGGCTTTTTCATGACACATGAAGTAAACCAATGGAAACTCAGCATCAGTAAGACAATTACTGCCACAAAGGATATAAATGCCTTCTTGTTCCCAGCTGGGAACAAGTTCATTTTCTTCCTAGCATCTAGTACAGTGCTGTGTTTTGGATTTAGCATGAGAATAGTGTTGATAACATGATGGTATTTTTAAATGTTGCTGAGCAATGCTTACACTAAATCAAGGACTTTTTACCTTCTCACGCAGCCCTGCCAGCAAGGAGAGTGGGGGTGCACAAGAAGTTGTGAGGGGGCACAGCCAGGAGAGCTGACTGCAGCTGACCAAAGGGACATTCCATACCTTATGGCATCATGCTCAGCTTATAAAGCTGGGAGTAATTGTCCAGGAGATGTTGGCTTCTCCTCAGGGTCTGGCTCAGCATCAGTCAGCAGGTGCTGAACAACTGCATCATATAACACTTGTTTTGTACATTTTTTTCATCATTATTACTATATCCCCTTCATTTTCTGTTCTACTAAACTGTTTTTCTTTTCAAACCATGAGTTTTTAACTTTTTTCTGATTCTCTCATGGATCCCACTGCGGGGGAGGTGAGCATAATGTTCAGCTGCCTGCCCGATTAAATCACAACAACTACACGCCCTCCTCTCCATCCCCAGCACAAATCTGGGTCTGCTAAGGCACCAGTATTACAGGAAGACAAGTGCCTGGTACAGGTGTCACCACCCAAACAGAATACCCAGCAGCTGCATTCCACAGTTCTTCCTATAACCTAAGCAGAAAGCAATCTCCAAATTTATACTACTTATTTTTCTTAAACATGAATGCAGTGCTCTTAAGCAGTTCATCACATTCTTCATTTACTTCATATTGTGCCAATAATGTACCCTAGATTATGAGAAACAGCTTTGAACTCTAAGAAATCTCAGCTGGTTTAAGAAAAAAAACCCAACAAAACTATCTATAAATTATCCATCACCTCCTTCCACTTAGAGACCCAAGAAAAGACATTGAAAGCCAGGTTTCTTTTAGAGTGTTTCAGCTGGGAACATGCAACCCCTCATAAGCCTGTACTCTGTAGTCTATACATGTATCAAGTATTGAATAAACATGGGTAAGGGCAGTGAGGATGCTGCTAAACTATATACAGAGGAAATCAGGAAAAGATAGGTAATAAATATTCACTATTAAAATTAATGTATTCATAATTCTAATGAGGATAACACATAAATTGCAAATAAACAAGACATTCTGCAAAATGATCACACTGATTCCTTTTGTATGGCACTTTCTCAGCCACAGCACTGCATATGCAGGGAAAGGCTTAAGGAGGACTCTGGCACTGTGCTTTGCTCCTCCTGGTGATATTTCCATAAACTGTCCTAGTTCAGGGTGAGTCAGAAATATGCCTGGACTCCCACTGAAGTAGATCTGCTCACATGCCTGTGAGCCTTTTCAGAAGCCAAGAACACTCTCACATACCATAATGCCAGTTTCTAGCTTCCCACAGAGTGCTGTATTTACTGCACATCAAAGGCCCATTTCTGCTAATGCATACAAGAGAGAAACTCAAGTGTCACAATCAATTTCATCCAGCATTCATCCAGGCTGCTGCCTTTGCCCTCATCCTTGTCTGCTTGTTTCTGCCACTCAGGATTTGTTTTGTGGACTCAACCAGGGGACTAGCTGGTCTGTAAACTAACCTGGGAAAGAAATCCTCCGTGAAAAGCTGAACTGTCAGTCGAATCAATTCCCACACCCAGTTTGTTGTGAGGCTGTGGGCAGGAAAGTGCGAACTGTGTACGGGGGAAAGTGGAGATGCTCATTTCAGCAAAAAGAAGATTTTTGCTGGATTAAGTCAGTCATAGAGCTGGAGATTTATTTATGGCACAGGAGAACATATAGAGTCCAATGGGAAACAGGGTTTATTTGCAGTAGATGTTCAGTCTTTCATCCAAAAAGCTGAGTCTCTATGCCTGAGACAATTCTGTTGCAGGTAAATAGAGAGCAGCAAGAATCAGATGTGGTAGTAAGTCAGGGCATACCAGAGAATCTGTGCTTTGGTTTTCCTTCCTACAGCATCAGTGCACGTGTTCCTGAGTGTGCACCAGGATCTCCTCCTCCTGCCAGTGAAAGCAACTGAAGAGGTTTCTGTTGTTTTAAGTCAAACTTGCTGTTGATGGGGAAGGGGCCAGGGGTTGGGGGTGGGTCAGAGGAGAAAAGCTTACAGGTGATGCTTTATGAGTTTGGGGTGTTCTTTTTGGGTTCTTTTTTTGGTTATTCATTTGTTTCAATAATTTTATTTTTGGTGAGCGCCATTTTCTCCTTTTCTCTGAAAACACTGAGGTCCATACATTCCTTGTCCTTCAGAACACACAAGGTCATAAGTTTTCATGTGAATACAGGACTTGTCTGCTAAATCTTTGACAATGGCTAGCCAGGAAAAACATACACCACCAATCTACAAGTGTTCTGCTATTTCTGCAAATTTTCTTCTCCACTCTACAGGTGAAGTCTATTGTTCAATAAAGAACTTTAATATAGTGCTCATGATTTTTTTTAAACTTTCCTCCATTGAAATCACAGAACAATTTCTGTGGTTAAAATTAGAAATAGATGAAAAATGGCTATCACTCAATATTCATCACAGGCAGTCCTTTCCTATTACCCACAAGCATTTTTTTCAAACACAATTTACCAAGTGTTTCAATCCTACACTGAAATGCTTTAAAGAAGAGTTATAGGCAAACTTCTGTATTAGAACCTGCAATTGCTTTACACATTTCAAACAACTTCCTACCATACCTCTTCATAAAACAAATAACCTCTACTTTACTCTAAAAACAATACTTATCCTGGCTGTATCTTGTTACTACCTATAGTAATAAAGTTATATTGCTGAGAGAGATATTTTAAAAAAGAGTGGATTGTTAGCAAAAGAAAAGCTATTTCTTTCAAAACATCTTTAAATAGTGTCTCGACTCTATTGAGATCTATTTAGTACTCTAGAGCCCAAAATAACGTTTAAATAGCTAAAAAAAAGACTTTAGAAAACAACTGTTAAACACAATCTAACAAAGATGCTCCGCTGTCTTTTAGTGGGGAATGTGCATTATTTATTATTTCTTACTTCTGCAAAGTACTAATGCACATGACAATTAGAAGCATTATGCAAATTAAAATCAGACAGTATCTACCTACATGATTACACATACCAAGACACACAATGCTCAGTCTCAGTAAAAAAAGGGTGCCTTATTTAAAGTAAGTTTTAAAATGCATGCATGAGTTGAATATGTGGTACACTCATCATATACACACAGGAAAATGTAGACAAACCATACATTTTATGAACTTAATTCATGATTGAGTCTAAGCTCTGAAAAGCAGGCCACGGGTTTTCCTTTCATCTGAGAAGAGCAAGTCATTTTCTGCATAAAGATTTTTCTTTCCATCATAGTTGCACACAACTTTTATCTAATTACTCATTACCATCAATGCTGCTCTAATCAAATGTAGACAGCTAAGACAGCTGTAGATTAGGGAAGCATCAATTTACTGTAGTGCAGCTCAGGGAGATCAGAAGCTCTTGGATGTGTAATGTTCCAGCAATCTCATCCTACGCTGGACCACTCAATTGCTCCCAGTGTTCTTCACAACTCATTTAACAGACTGGCAAATTCTGGTATGACTGACAAGTCTTTCATATTATGGGCTCTCAGGCCACTGTTAAAGGCTGGATAAGAAACTTATCCTAAGCTGAAGCTAATAAGTGTTAACTGCAGAGTTTGGTATTTAGGAAGCCCTAATTCTCACAACAGAAAATACTAGAAATAACACTCTTAGAAATAAGAGTCTATTTTTCAGTTGTGCATTTCGTGAGCCCATTTGTGATATTTCATTCTGTCTTGTCTGTGTTGTTTATACATATCTAAATTTCTTCTCGGTCAGGGAAATTCTCCCAGCCACAGCCACTCTGCACTCTGCTTGAGAATAGGTGGGCAGGCTCTGAAACAGTGCCTGTCTGTTCCCTCTATCACTGGCAATGGAGGTTTCAGATCCCTTTGCTGCCAGTCCAAGTGTTCCAAACTCTTCTGTATTCGGCTTTCAATCCACACATAAAAACAAATAGTTCATCAACATTTTGTTACCAATACACCCATCTCACTCCCAGTCATTCATATAGCTTCAGTGATATACAATCTACCTACAGCCATAGTCAAATGTGAATCCAGATCCAGTTTTTCCCCACATTGTTGAAATACAGCTTCAAGGGAAACTGGTAAATAACAACATGAGGCTGTATGGTTTACCCCAAAATACTGATCATAAATAGGCTTGATGAAGGAAACAAGAACAAAGAATTGATGAAGATAACAGGGGTTTGCAAAACAAATCCTGTTTTGCAAATGGGAAACAGCTTTCCCCAAATTGAGGTCCAAGTTCAGTGCCTCTCCTTCATGACCAAAATCTCTTCCCAAAACATCTTGACAGCCAGCTGGAGCAAGGCTGGGCTTAGAATAGGCGAGTTTTGTCTGGCATCCCAGCAACACAATCACCCTCATCCTACTTTCCAAATACTTTTGGCTATAGGAGATTAGGCTCCCAAACAAGCACAATTCACCAAGCTGCAATTCAAGGTTTGAGGTTTGAGCTTTGCACACAGCCAGGTGCATCTAATCAAAAGGCTAAGATCTGCTTAAGGATTTCCAATAACCAAGCAAGGCACTATCCTGGACTAATGCCACTTTGGAAGTAATATCTAAATATCTACTTCACATTTAAGATTAAAAATAATCAAAATTAATTAGGTTCCTAATTATAGTTCATAAAACCATATACTTCTCTTTCTAGTAAAATCTCTCACTAACATATCAGTGTCCTGCTCTGACTGGATCATAATGCATTCACTGATGCCCCTTTCAGAGGGTCCCTTATTTCCACACAAATACCTGTGTGACACTTACAAGCTGCCACAGATAAGGTTATGTTTATCAAGAGAGTATCTGAACTCTGTAGGATTTTCCCATAGCTAAAATGAATCACTTGGAAAGTGCTCTCTTTGAAGTTACTAACTCCACACAGAAGATGCATTCTTAAAGTGCTTTTAGTCACAAGAAACTCAATGAGAACACTAGCTCAGTAAAAATCCCTGTCTCACTCAGCCTTTAGGAGCTGTGTCATTGTGTCAATGTTGAAGTTCAACAAGGCCAAGTGCTAAAGTTCAACAAGTCCTGCATGTGGGTTGGGGCAATCCTAAGCACAAACACAGGCTGGGCAGAGACTGGACTGAGAGCAGCCCTGGGTAGAAGCACTTTGGGGGTGTTTGTGGATGGGAAGCTCAACAAGACCTGACAACATGCACTCCCATCCCAGAAGGCCAATTGTATCCTGGGCTGTATCAGAAGCAGAGTAGCCAGCAGAGTGAGGGTGGGGATTCAGCCCCTCTACTCCTATCTTGTGAGAATCCACCTGGAGTGCAGTATTCCAGCTCTGAGGCCCCCAGTTTAAGGACATGGACCTGCTGGAATGAGTCCAGATGAGGCCATGAGGATGATCAGAGGGATGGAGCACCTCTCCTATGAAGACAAGCTGAAGGAGCTGGGGTTGTTCAGCCCGGAGAAGAGAAGACTCCAGGGAGACCTTAAGGTACCTAAAGGGGACCTACAAAAATGCAGGATTATTTACAAGGGCATGTAGTGATAGAAAAAAAGAAGGAATGGCTTCAACTGAAAGAGGGTGGATTTTGATAAGAATATTAGGAAGAAACTCTTTACTATGAGGGTGATGAGGCACTGGAACAGGTTACCCAGAGAAGCTGTGGATACCCTGTCCCTGAAAGTGTCCACGGCCAAATTGGATTGTGCTCTGAGCAACCAGGTCTAATAGAAGACGCCCCTGTCCACAGAACATGATCTTTCATGTCCCTTCCAACCCAAACTATTCTATGAATTCATCTATCTGTATGTTTTTACAGCAGCAAGCAACATCATTTGCAGTCAGGATGCAAAAAGCAGCTCCGAAATATGGATTACAGTTTTTAATAAATGGATTCTTTAGCACTGACTAAGATTACTGTCTCATGTTTATTTGATGCTTCATTCTCTTCAGAAATTAGATACTGATGAGAATCTGGGTCACAAAGGTATTTGAATCTCTGTGCAAGATGAGGGTGAATGAAGAGAATGAAGGCATATAAACACTTCTGAAGATAAGTACAGTTAGCATCTAATGCATATTTTAGAGAGTATAAGCAGCATCACATTTCCATTATTTTAATATGGCCAAAGTGAAAGACAACAGCAGAGTGATATGATGCTTTCATATAACCATGGTGATATGAGATAAAGACAGGAGCTATTTTTTTACATTTCCAGTATTACTATCCTTAACAGGCTGCAAGAATAAATTTAAAGGCAGAGTGTGGGGTGTCAAAACAAGCCTTTAGTTTAGTTTTCTATATATGAAGCCAGCATGCATAAACTAACTTACAGGTACAGTGTTCAGATGCCACATATTTTACTGGGCTGTCTCTCCCGTAGGAGCTAGAGCTCAAAATGATTACTGCATGTTGGCCACAGAAAGCTTCTGGAACATGATAGTATCAGTGATGAACTAGATGATGTAATCAACACCACAAGCCTCACAGGGATTTGTGGTGCTCAGACAAATATTGTATCAAATCAGCTCTCAGTGTAACAGGAGATTTGGAAGGGAGAGAGAACCTATTTTAAGCTGGTATTTGCAAGGACGGTGTGCTTTTGTTTTACAGATAAATGAGATCAACAGATAGCTGCTGGAGATGGCAGCAGCCCTGCTGCTCCTTCTCCTGTGCTGTCTGACTCTGCAGTATGTTTATTCAGGGAGCTGAATCAATAAACCTGCAAAAAGCTGCAATCAGCTTTTCTGCCATCTTAGCTTCTGGTGAAAGAACATGGCCAAGGAATCAGGTAGGAAGCTAGAGCAGAAAGCTCATCCCTTGCAGGACTGACCACCTATTAGACTGACTAATTTGTAATAGAGAAGCACTTCCTAAAGTTCCTGTCCACTGTAAAGTTCCCCAACAGACTGAGCTGAGTGGAGGGGAATTTGGAATTGAGAACAGTTATATTTGCAATCACGTGGGATCACATCTTGTAAGGATGATGATATGGCACAGAGCCATCTTTATCATAAAGTCACACGTAAATCAACTTCTGTTCATGGTCAGTAACATAACTTTCAGGCAGAAATATTTTTTGTCCCAGGTGAAAGTAACCCAAACAGAAGGAAGACAAAGGCAGAAAGGTTGTTCAATTTATTACCTCAGCTGAAGCTCTGTGAATCTGTGCCCTGTGAAAGATGTGGTTATTCTACTAGCAGTGTAGCAAGGGAAAGGCCCTTGAACAGGCACAAGGAAAGAAGTGAAGAAAAGGGAAAAGCTTTTCTTCTGCTGAGCACCAAGATGCAGCTCAGGCAAAATCTTCCAAGCTAACATGTACTTATTCTAGAAGCTAATTCCTAATTTCAGTTTCCTGATACCACGAATTCACTAAATCATATTCTGAAAAGCATCTTCCCTCATTACCTGTGTGCTTAACCACACGAGCTGTGGAATGTGTCTTACCATACAAGTGTCCAGATCCTCCAAACGTTCTATCTCTGTCAACTCCTCAACCGTGATCATAGAGCGTTTAGTGGGTTTTTCTTCAGCTAACTCAATCTCCAGTGATTCTTGCTGTGGAAGTGGTTTGCCACGTCTGGTCAAATGGTCAGCCTGGAGATAAAGACAGGAACACACCAGTCAAACATAAAAAGACAAAGAGAACCCAACCAGAAAGTTTACAGGATTTTAGTGATCAGAAATCCTCGAAGACCAAGTACAAAAGGAAAGCTCAGTTGTGTTGGCTAGTCCTCACACTAGTCTTATAAAGAAAATAAAAGTGTGGAAGGGAAGCTTTTTCTTGAACTGTTTTTTTAAATTAAAAAAGGCATGTACAATATCAGCCAATATAATTTTCATAATTATTCAATGGCCAAAGTGTTATAATCTGCTATTCATAAAAACCCCACAGTTTTAAATACCTCAGTTCTGTTTCACTGAAGAAATAGATAGGGAAAGCTGTATCAACAGTAAAGTCTATTTTTAGACCTGTCTAACAAAAACTGCTACTAGGACCACAGAGAATGTTATAGAAACCACCCTGGGTTGTATTTAGAATGGAGTGGGATCATGATGTCATGAAAATGATGAAATATTTTCTAGTTCTTTGGATAACTAAAGAGAATATTAAACAAACATCTGCTAAAAGCTGATATTTGAAGATCAACTGTCCCAAATCAGTTGGTCACAGAAGTCTTCAAAGAGGCAGTGTAGTCCACTGCTTCACATCAGCAGAACTTGGGACAACCAGTGGATTGCTGTTCTGTTAACCATCAAAAAAGGTCAACAGATGACCTGAGTTAATTATAGCTCATTTAGTCTGGTGTCTACTTAGGAAAAGCAACTGGAGAGCTGCTATGAATTTATCTTCAAGCACACTAAAATAGCTGCAATAATAATTAATGCTAATTGTCATCTCATTAGGCAAACTGAGGTCTTGTCAAGCAAGGTTTATTTTTCAAAGTTGCCTCAAACACTACTATGCCAATGCAACAAACACAGACATTTGTGGGTGGTTGAATTAGTAGAACATGACAGTCCAACTTAAGGAGCTGGCTGAGAACTACATCAGTGCATTTAATCTTTGCTGTATGAAGAAGTAGCTGCCAGCTCTCAGATTGCAGCTGTCAGTTGAAGATTAACAGTGTCAAATTAGACAGGAGTTTCTCTAGCAGCATTTTTGAGATCAGTACTCCTCAAGGTTTTCATCAGTGCTGTATCATCTCAAAGAACCTAGAGCTAACAGAAACACAGCAGAGTTAAATGGTGAAAGGGACACGTTAGTCACATAGGCCAAAATGGATTACAACCCAAAATGTACAATCATTCATTAGAAACCAACAGCACTGGCAATTAGCCAACTTTACAATCTTGAAAAGCAACAAGTATCCATAAGCCTTTAGTGGGACGGAGGTCTAGCAAATCTTGTCCTAAAAATGAGCTGCCACTGAAACTCTGACAAAAGGAAGGAATTCTTGTATTTTTGGCTATGCAAATACAAGGAATAAGGAATAACAGGAGAAAAACAATTTCATTCCTGTTGACTGTGTTGCTTAAAACACTTAAATAGTCTGTGTGGTTCTGGAAACCACAATTTTAAAAGCAATTTCTTAAGCAGTTGGAAAAATTGCAGAGGATTTTCAGTGAAGTGACTCAAAGGCTGGAGAAAATGACGTACTGTGCAGGAACCTGGGCATGTCCAGGTTGTGCAATACCACTGGACAGACACAGCCCAGTCCCTGCTCATTCCAGCTGAGCCTCCTCCAGGACAAACTCATTCATGTGGTCCCTCCCACAGCAGGCTGTTGCTGCTGTATAGCTCCAGATACCAGAAGTTGTACCTTTGCACAATGCTGCTCTGTATTACAAAGATGCATGCTCAAGTAACTCAGTCTTCCATTAAAAAAAGAGGGAAGGGAGGGTAGAAAGAGTGATTTGTTTTATGTGTCTGAGGACTTTCACAGAGAGGAAATAAAGAGAAATATATATATTTCCCTTATCTTGGGGAGAAAAGCATCTGAAAAAAAATCATGACTGCAAGTTGAAGCCAGAGAAATTTCAATTAGAACTGAAGAGCAACTTTAATCAGAATGACCACCCACAAAATTCTTTAAAAAAAGAGTACTGGATTGTCCTTACAAAACCTCATTGCATTAGAAGCAAAAAAAAATTTCTGTGGATACACAGTTGTTTATTTCTTCTACTCTTGATGAGGCAAATACCTATATAATAAATATCTGTGCCTCCCAACAGCTCAGGACCTTCAAGTAACAGTGCTTCCCTTCCTACATTCCGACTCATTTGTCTCCAAACTTGATACCCCCATTTCTGAGGTAACCTCAAAACGTACTCATTCAGGGAACAAGGTCTCAGCAGTACCCAAAGAATTCTAAAGAATGAAATCTTAGCTCTCATTTCATGATCAATCAAGCCTTAAACTCTCACCTTGATAAACACTAGGACTGCTCTTAACTAACAACTCAATACTGCATTCTGATGGCAGTTTTAGTTCTAGATCTGACAACAGCTCAAAAGATAATAGGACAAGTATATAACACATCTCTTCCAAGGCTGCATCTTTCTTACAGCAAAGAGGCAAGAGCCCCAAAATTATATTTCAAAAGATGTCAGGATGTCAACGAAAATAAGACCAATTTCAAAATAGAGCTGTCAAAGGAGAAACTGAACAAGTTATGAATATAAATGGCATTGTTGAGATCTGACATATTAGATATCAACCAAGAAAAAACTCACCAGTTTGTGGTGGCAATGGGAAAGTGCATCCAGGATTTCATCTACAACTCGGTCAGACAGGAAAGAAGCCACTGTCAGCTTTACTTCACTGTGTGAGGATTAAAAATGAGAGAACTTCTTAATTCACACAGGAGATTTTCGTCTTTATTACACATTGAACAGTGTGACGATTATCCACTGTGCTGTCATTTTATTTGAAGTAAAACATTAGAGGGTGTCAGGATAAATGACTGCAGGTTTCAGAAATAAACTCATGAATCACACAATAAACACAGGAGCCTCTGTACCATATTTAACCTGCTTCTCACAGTTTTCCATGAGATGAAATGAAAACATCTGGGTAAGAGAGCTGAATAAAAATAAGAAGTGAAACTCAGAGAGGAATACTCCTCTGCTAAAATCATACAAACATGCATCCCAGACGAATAGGATTAGGACAGTGTTGCCTATAGAACACTTCTCCACTGAACAATTAAAACCCATTGATTTCCTCAATTATTTTTTTTTGTGTTGATCAGCTGGTAAGGACAAGTGTACAAGGCCGTTTCTTCAGCCAATGCCATCACAACTTTGCTTCCTCTTTTGCTCCAGGTAACCACTTTCTGCCTCAAGAACTTCATGTCAGCCCTTTTTCCACTGCACAGACATATGTGGAACACCACCACACCTGCACACTGAGCTTAGGTTGCCCTAGTTAGTTCCTAACTCCCTCTCAAGGAAATATGTACCTTGAATTGCTCCCTTGGGGTCCCATCTTTGGTGATAGCACCAAATGCTCTGGCTATGTAGGGCAGCTGATGTGGAGCCAACAAACATGACTGCCTGAGCTGCAGCCCAAAGCTCCACCTCTGCTGCCTCTGCTTTCAACACCAACTCTTTCAACTGACATTTGCCAGCAAGTGACATGATTTTGGTTTATGGTTTTTATATGTGAACTGAACTGTATTGGATTAACAAAGCTATTTCTGTCTGCAAAGCTATTACTGCTGCAGAGAGCCTGGAGAAAAAAGCAAGGAACTCCTTGGAAAGGCAATGCAATTCATAGGGAGGTAGAATGGTGGCCAAGCCACAGCGGGAAGAGAGTGGGAGTGAAGTAATCTCCCTCAGCTACCAACATTAATTTCAAATAATATAAGGCAGGAAAGATCACAGTGTGGCACCCTCCCCTCACTGACAGTTCCAGCTTCTACAATAGAAGAGGCAGTATTATTGTCCTGGGGCCAAGATTTATTTGATAGGACTGAAATGCAAAAAAACTTACTCACTGAACTATTCTAAACACTCTGAAGGTATAGCTAAGCACCTTTTCCTGCCTATTGTGCTGCATTCTGCAAAACTGTTTCTTTCCTCCTCAAAGATATTAGCATCTCAATGCAAAATGTCATGCTTTTCAAGCATCGGGCAGAAAGGAGCTGAAAAGGTTTAAGTACAGGTTAACCACATTATACTGTGTAAATATATTCTCTGGTATACATTCAATATGAAACAAAAAGCAGTAAAAGGTCAGGTAAATGCCTCTTTTTTTTTTACAGGACAAACTAAGAGTTATTTAGGGTAATGGTTTCTGCTCCAGATTTGTGGTTTGAATATCCAGGTTTCCATTTCTTAAGTAGGTCTGTCTGCAGTGCACAGCTCCCACACAAAGTGCTACAGCTATAGGACCAGACCAAATGTAATGACAGACAAAGCACTGCTACCACTCAAAGCAAATAGTGTAATTTCCTTCTATTACATTAATCCAGTGTTACGCGAGAAAAGAAAGCTTTTTTTAAAAAGGATCAGTCATGAAAACATTATTTGCGTACCACAAACCAAATCTTTCACTAAATCAGAGAGCACACGCATTCATGATCATAGTTAGCATCCCTAGAGATTCCAAACATATGAATCTAAGTTCCCCAGACCTGTAGGACAATTTCCTGCTTTTTGAATGCCGTAATATAGTTTCTTGTGAGTCACAAAAGCATTCCAAAATTCTTCTACTACATAAACGCACATATACACAACCCAAAATCCAAATTCCAATTTTGTTAGATTAGCCTCCTAAAGTACCTAATTTTATTGAGGATATCAATTCCAGATTGCTCCAAGAGGACATTTTTTACAAAAGTGCGTGGGATGGAAATCTTCTCAGTGCTGGCCTCAATGAGGTCTTCGCGGATGCGAGCCTTCTTCATTACGTTTGGGCAAAGGTTTTCTGCTGCATCCACCATAGACTCAAGGAGTGTCTGCAGCACAATAAGCAAAAAATAACATTAGATACTGGGATTTACTTTAGCTGTGAGGTGACAGTATTATTCTGTTGAATATGACACTTTTAGACTTGTAGTTTTTACAATTTTTCTTCCTGCTTTCCAATCTATTTTGCATCCAGCTGCAATATAAGACATTTTACAAAATATAGCTTTGAGAATCAAAACACTTGTTCTGAAAATGACCCGCAACTGTACTTGTTTGCCTTTTCAAATATGAAACATTTACATCTTTGTGTGTTGAGCTGTCAGAACAAATTATGCTCCCTTGTGCACCCACTACTGCAGCGGATGCTCTGCTGCAGCTGCCTTCCCTCTAAACTGTGCCCTGAATCACAAATTTTTACCAGTGCTCCAGACCTGCCAATTTGTAAGAAGCATCAGTAAATGAGGAAGAGAGATCCTGAGAACTCAGCATGCTGTAGATGGCTGGAATATACCAGCTGAATATTAAGAAGTAGCTACAAGCATGATCTGCAGTCAGCATGCAAACCTTTAATACATGGCTCTCATTTATATACATGTAAATCTAGGGCAAACTTTAGATATAGCCAACAATTTTTATTCACACAGAATCATAGAATGGGTGAAAGGTTGGGAGAGACCACCGAAGGTCATCTAGTCCAACCTCCCTGCTCCAGGTTTTTCTGGGGCATATGGCACAGAATTGTGTGCAGACAGTTTTCGAGGATCTCCAGTGAGGGAGACTCCACACCCTCTTCAGGCAGCCTGTTGCAGTGCATGGTCACCCACACAGGAAAAATTCAAAGGAGGGTGGAAAAAAATAAGGATCAGGCCAGAGCCCAGTTTCCTGAAATGGGCCAACTTGTCTCTGATAAGACTGGGGGTTGATAAAACAGAAAAAGGTACTTACAAATAATAAAATAAAAGAAACAAACAACATTGCCTTACAATGGTGTACTAGGTAAGCCTAGATCTTACCTGGGCATTTGTCAATTGTACAAAAATAAGAACTGCACCCCTTGAAAACACTATTGATTTCTTTTTTCTTCTCAATGCCGTACCACAGGTGAGTGACTGCAAATTCAACTCTATAGTATCAGAGCTTTTTCCTCTTTGCACAGCCTTACCATAACTAGTAATTTCCTTATGCAGACAACAAGCAAGAAAAAAACACCATTGCTGCATAAAAATTTCAGTGATTCAAAGCAGTATCTTTCAGTCTGTAGCTTTTACAGTCTGGAAAAAAACAACAAAGCAATACGAAGCGGCCGCAGCGTACAGGAAAGTCCAATCTTTACAACATTTGATTTAGAGTTATAAGGGACAAGAGCCATTATAGCTAATAACATATCTTGCTGCTAGGTTCCTAAATGCCCTTTAAGAACTCTTTCCACATTCCCTCCCTCAGTCCTCAAGCAGATTCTGGGGCAGCATAACTAATGAAGGGACTTTCAAGCCTCTGTGGCCATATCCCCATGGGGGATGAAGAACTTGAATGTTAGACAACACTGAGCCAAGTAAACTAC
The DNA here is from genome assembly GCF_026979565.1 of Vidua chalybeata. Taxonomy (NCBI): domain Eukaryota; kingdom Metazoa; phylum Chordata; class Aves; order Passeriformes; family Viduidae; genus Vidua; species Vidua chalybeata. The sequence goes on from NC_071530.1 coordinate 93,347,752, forward strand.
TAATGAGAGTTCCTGACACATCCATTTTTTCCATAGCATTTATTCACTGGTGCAATTGTGTAGTTTATTGTGAAAAAATTCCCTGGCCTCTCAAAGGTACTGATAAATCACAATCATAAAAGTGATAGACTTGCTATGCTGAATTACAATTGCAGTCTAAGCAGGGTCTTTCAAAATGGATCATGTGAAAAAATGCTCTGAGAAGGCATCACTGGGAAGCAGCAGGAAAAACTAGACCTTTCCTGAAATTTCCAAAATCAATTTTTACTCAAAAAAACTGAGAGAATGTGCAACTTAAAAGTCAAATAGAATTTGGATCTTATCTTTAACTGCACAACTGAATATAATTTCTTTAATGGTGGTTTTTAGCTGTTGATTTCACATGACCATTATCTATAGAAGGTATCTACAGAAACCTTTCCTCGCCTCCTAATTCCATGCCCAAACCTTTCACTGATGGAAAGCCACAACTACCAATATTGACTGTGAAAGTGCACACATTTCAGTCACAGGGCTGCAAGTACCACTCACCAGGTGAAAGAAAAGAACAAAGATTTAACCCACAGTTAAATCTTAACATTCAGGAGAAAGATACAGTGAGGAAAAGGACTGAAGAATGATGGTGTCAAAATAAAAAAATGGAACAGGTGATGGAGCCAACAAACCCTTTGCTCCAGGACAAAATTTAGGAAGACTATTTTGAGCACTCCTGTCATTACAAAATAATTGTGTTTGTATAGGTTCCACTTTTCTTGCTTATTTTCACTTGGGCCTTTTCTGACTGCATAATGCATTTCCAGGTTCTGTGTGTCCACAGTGACACCAGCAGGAGAAGAAAAAGCAAGGGTCTTGCTATAATTTCTCCTGTGGTCAACTCAACTCATTTCAATACATTGTTTTTCCTTACTCTAACTCCTTTCTTCACCCCTCTTCCTTTCCTTGAGTTAAAAAATAAAAGGAAAAAAAAAATCTCTTATTTACTTAAAATATGTTCACTGCCTTTAACCAATTTCCAAACTTCTTTTTAGAATCACACTCTGGTTGCTATGGAAACTAAAAATCAAAACTCCTCTTACAGCACACAGTATTTTTTCCCCAACAATTACAAAAAGAACTGTCCTTATGAGAGCTCCCTTATCTATCTTTACAAATAATAAACTGCTTATGATGTTTTGAATTGACCTAAACAACTGGGGGGAAAAATAATTCTAATCCACATTCAACACTTCCTCCTCCATGCATAGAACATAAAAGAAAGCCCTTCCACCTTAAGTGAAAATTAATAAAAATGAGTGTTGGAGTATACAAAGAACATTATGACTTTATAGTTTTTTATAAGCCACTTAAACCTTAATGCCACACAGATCAGAAGTAAATTTAAAAGTTAGAATGGTTGAGCTAAAGTGCCTTTCGTTGTAAATGTGTACAAGTGTAAATGGAAGACACATTGGAACATTCCAAATTCTGAAGAGGCATTTTTTTTCACCCTCTATAAGAGTCTCCAAGATGAACTTATTTAAGTGCATGAAGGGCTGACCTGACTACTCCTGTCCCAATAATACCCCAGAGGTTCCACTAGGAAGAATCTTATGGATAAATCACTTTCATGTCTGCAGAAATCTTCACCTTATTTCATATAATGGGGAAAGGGAGAAATATACTAAAAATAGAGCACCATTTTCCTCCTCATTAACTTTTTAATTTCAAACAAGTAATTAGTAATATGGCATTATTATTGTTCTTCATTATATTCCCACTGACTGAAGCGTTTTCATGTTTCAATTGAAAGATCAAAGAATCTGAAGATGAAGGTTGCAAAGTGTTTAAATACTCCAGAACAGAGACAAAGCAGCTTAGTCACAAACAGAAGTTGGTCTGAGCTGCCCCAGAGCAGTATTCTTAAATTCATCAACTTCCACACAGATCCCAACTGTTGTTAAAATTTCTCCACCTTGTCTTCTTCCTGGACTGATACTTTGGCACATGTTGTATGGATGGTTCTTTCCTTGTTAGATAGGAAGAGTAAACATAACTGAAGGTGCAAATTTCTGAGCAGCAGCTGTCTGAGCACACGGGTGAGAACACTGACAGATCAATGGCATCTATTTCAAGAGCTGAGGTTTGACAGGCAACTTGTGAGAAGATTTCCTCTAAAGCTGCCTGCACCAATTCCTTGGGCATTCTCAATACCTACAAGTCACCCAAATCAAACAGTAAAGTGGAAATCCTGCATCAGTTTCAAAAGTGACCACTGAGAAAAAAAATCTGCCATGGAGTCTATAAAAATGCAGCTTTCACTCTACTATGACTCCTTAACTACTGAGCACTTTCCTCCAGGGCATGAGGCTTCTTAGGGTGCTTGACAAATGCCTTTATAAAAGGCTGAAGGAGCAATTGATTAGTCTTCTCCTTCTAGCAGATGAGAAAATATTATAATAAATAGTATATGCTCCTTCTGCCCACTGAAAACACTAAAGAAACTTTTTATTTTATTCCAGCTGGGGAAAAAATCCAAATGACATGGCCCGAAGTTATAAGAAACTAATAACAGAAAGATCGCTAGCTTACATACAAATCTACTGAGAAGAAAAATGAAGTGTGGCACATTTGCATTTAGTGACAGAAAACCCCAGATTTAGTTATTTCTGCATGTGAGAGATGGTAACACATCTATCTACAGACCTTAAGTTGCTCATCCACTACCCTTGTGACTTCTCCAGCCATGGATTCAAGTGTCTCTTGGATTGGATTGGAAAGTGAACCATTTGCTCCTGCCCAAGAAGCTCCTCCGAGGTGATACAGATTTGGTAAAAGCTGTAAGACAGGAAGAGTACTTTCAGAAAATAGGCTCATCACTGTCTTCAAACCAGGGCAAACAGCAGGAAATGTCTTTGGCTAAAACAGAGTCTTCATAAATTAGAATTATCTTATCCCTTTAAATACTACCTATAGCCAGTCATCTGAAGAAAATGCTCTTTTGTGACAGTTATTATTATTTTCACTGGCCAAAAAGAGAAAAGCTGCAAGCACACACAGAACTGCTCTCAGCATTGCCAGCGTACTGGGAAAGGCTTACTGTTTTGGAGTTCTTAGCATCCCGCATCAGCCGTTCCGCACATTTGACATCCTCCTGCACAGCATCCACACCACAGTTTCTTAAAGAGTTGAGATGATCTTGCACTTTTACACATATTCTGTCAATCATCTACTTGAACAAAAGAAATACAAAAGATAAAACATCAGAATGTTGGTCAAACACAACCTTAATCCAGTCCAGGTAGAAAATCAATAGTAGCATGATGAGATTTGCAGTGCCAATATAAAAACCTGGAAAGGCATGATAAGACCTTGGCAGTATGTCAATACTATTGAAGGAAAGAACTACATCTCATAAAGACAGCCCTAAGCATTGCAAAATAAATAAAACTTTACTATCAGGAAAAATAAATGCTGTGGAATATTTCCCCCACAATAACCTCCAGCATAACTGCAAATAATCAACAAGTTATCCTATTTAAGTGTTACTCTGTTTTTTTTTTTTTTGATCAAATGTAATGCTGAAAATGTTGTTGATATACCTAAGACTATGGTCTAAAGGTCTCTGAGTTGTTAAGAAGTTCAGAGAGTAAAAGAAAGCTCTGTTCATTCAACAAACACTAACAGCGATCTCTCCAGTCTAAGCAAAATGCAACTGCGCAGGCTTCTGCAGTATCCTTTTAAAATGTAAATATTCCTAGTTGCAAGGGAATTAAAACTATCAAAGCAGAAGTTTCCATCAGACATTTCACAGTGGGATAAATTGAACTTAATCTGTACCCGCAAGACAATTCATTCAACATGCTGCAAATACAGGGCAGGTGGTATATCTGTATCTTACAAGACAAACCACCAAGAATGCCTGACACATAGTCAGCTTTGATTAAGATATATGAGGCAGGGAGATATAATAGTTAAAAGTCTTTATCAGCCCACTTAGCATACATTAGAACTGGCTATTTGACATTTTGAAGCAACATCTGAGTGCACGCACCATCGTATAAAGTCTACCATTCTAGCATCTTACATCATTAGCAATGAAAACTGAAATAATTTCACAGCATGCTCCTTTTTGGATCCACATGAATCTTTCTCTTCAAAGGGTTTTGGCTGGGTATTTTTTTACAAGTACAAAAAGCTAATTAATTATTAGAAAGTCTCATTGGGACATCTGGACAGAAAAAAATACATTCTGGGAATAATAATGCAATTCTATCATACTACAGAGCCTTTTTCAGCTCTCTTTTAAAACTGTTTTTAAAATCCATCCTTATTGTAGGCAATTTAATACAGAAATCACTAACTTTATTTCAAAATAACAATAAATTACATTTCCTGAAACTTGATGTGTATGTGGTGTTGGAGAAAAGCACAACCAAAACCAACAAGCTATAAAAAATCTAAACTTATTTCATATAGAGATTATTTACCTGGGGAGAAAAAGTGGCATTGGAGCAGAAAGATTACTAGAATAAAACAATTGCTCTTGCAGTTTTTAGTGCCAGTATATCTCCATATACCATTTTCTCTCTCAAGAGGTTAGAGCACAATTTCAGGTTCCAGTAACAAAACACTGTCCCATTAAATTTAAATAACACAGGTAGAGCACAAGCAAACCAAACTGTTCCTGGTTTCAACAGTAGTTTACTTGGTAATACCTTGAGTTTTTCTCTACATGGTACTGTTGTGTAGAAGACCTTCATCTCACAAATGCTTTGCATTGACAATGCATTGTCATTGATAATTATTATTTCTTGGGAAACAGTATAACCCACGAGGCACATCTTAAAAGTACTCTGAATGAGAGAGGACTTCCTCCCCAAGCAGGTTTTAGGCACTGAGATGTCTATTAAGTAACAAATTCTCACCTGCTGAGTGGTGCTAGTGACAATGCCTTGCTGCAGTCGATATGCTTGCTCCTGTAGGTACTTCCTGGTCTCATGGTTACGAAGCAAGTAGTTTTCTATCTAAAAAAAAAAAAAAAAGGCAGAAAAAAAGTCAGATTAGGAAACTGATGTGACTCTTCACATTGTAATTTGCTTTCAATTTTGCTGATGGGTCAGAATTGGGGACTGACAAGAAAAGCTGCCTAATTATTTATCATCTGCAAACTTTATTTTGTGTGCCTTGATGCTTAAAAACCACATGAATAAATACTAATTCACTCACAAACTAGTGACACATGGTTAAACATTGTGGTTTTGCCTATGTTTTCTGAAAGAGTATTCTATTTTGAACAATTTAGCAAGTTATGCTGACAAAGGATTAGATCCTGGTTTGAGAAATATTTTAAGGGACTCTTAATTGTTAGGTCTTGAAGAGATCATGATGACTCAAGGTATTTGATTAATTTCTTTTCGATGTCTTTGGCCCGCTGCAAAGACACAGATTTGAATAGCAGTACGTCTGAAGAGAAAATAAACTATCTAGAAGTGCCTAAGTGATAGTGCAGCCTCAGTTCACGTGTTGGTTCATTAAAGCCAAGCAGTACAGAAGCACTATTTAGAGACAAGTGATTCCTACTTGCAGGCCACCATAATTGTCAGCAGCAGCACACACCCACCATCAGCCAGCTTCATGATACACAGAGTAACCCCCAAACCCTGCTCTTTCAAATTTGGTAAAGCCAAGAACACCTATTAACAACCTGTTCAAGCTTCATCAAAAGTGATGGATCTGTTCTGAAAGAGAGAGGGGAGGAAAGGCTGAGTGGAGTGGCCAGCAGGTTGTGAGGCTGACATCAGTGGGGATAGTGGCAGCAGCAGCAAGAACTGCAACATCCAACCATGTCCCAGAGCAAATCTCTGGGTTTATCCAGTTTGCCCACCCCAAGCCAAGTGTGCTGCAGAGACACCAGAGCTCGGAGGGTGGCTGCTGTGTCCATCAGTCAGTCAGTGCAATTGTCCAGGTACCAGGCTCAGTCCCTGCAGGGGGGCTTGCATCCCTACCTGCAGGGAACACACCTGTGTTGTGTTCACAGCACCACTCCTGACACTGATATCTTTTCTAGGAGGTAACTTCCTTGTGTTGTGTAAAGAAATCCTGAACCACATGTTAAAACAAACTCAGGGTCTAACAGTTTTAGCAACTTTGATATGAATAAAAGGAAATGCTCTTTGTACATAGTGCCTAATTAACACACAGAATTTAAATCCCCGTGGCCAGAAGCTTCCCACTATTTTTTTCAGAAATGCACCTACCAGTCTAGATATGAACCAGGCCAATTATATTAAATGAGATGTAAGAAATACATCCATCCCCCATGAATCAGATTTTTAAAAGCAGAATTGAGAGAATTTTCATGCATCAAAGAAAAAGATACTAACTACCAGCACTTCTCCCTGTCATACTCAAATTACTGAAAACAAGGATCATAGACATTTTCTTTTTAATCACAGTTATCTGTAAGAACTATTTATAACATTTTTATGGCCTTACCGTGGCTAAGGAAAACTACTCATTAAAGAGATGTGAAATGTATGCTTCCTGATTGAGCAGGAGGCTTGTTTGGAGCTCGCAAGATTTATCATATTAAAACTCAGCTGGGAGTTTTAAAACTCATGCAAGTGGAACACTACAGATACTGTCAACACCTTTTTGTCCAAAAGAACATGCTGGTGCAGTTGCTTACTTAGGGCAACACAGTGTGTGAATTTTATATGCACAATATAAAACACAGGCAGTAAATGTTTTCATCCTCCCTCAAATTGAAGAGCACCCTTTGTCTTGTACAGAGCTGACTGCACTTTTTATGCCAATATAAAAAGCGTGCACCGGTAATTCTAAACATTTGGTAATACCCACAGGCACATATGTTACACACATGCAGTTTCTAACTCTCTCTTTCATAGTCAAGCACACACTAATACCAGGTCTAGTTTGCATTTTTTTAGTTATGATATTCTGACACTACACCAGTGCATTCCATCAGCCTTCACTCCCAGCATTCTGTGGAATGAAAAGCTCTTACAGCACTTGATTACCATCTATATGTCTATGCAAACCAAACAACCCTTGAATCCAGTATAGAATTCCTATTCAGCCAAGCATGAAATCTCAGTCACTTAAAATTACTATATTTTTGCTGGTTTTATTTCTGTTCATTAGTGGCATATGCAATACCTTTTGCAGCGCCTCTTCTGTTTTCTCAGGGTTTGTTTTGAGTGCTTGGGAGGCATCATTCATCGGTATAGGCATGAATCTCAATGTATAATTCCTAAAGAAAAAAAAATATGGTGAAAGTTAATCTAATTACTGTGTATCTTTATAATCACTGTACTTTTTTTATGAAGAATAACCTAGAAGGGAGAAGTAAAGTGCATCCAGGTTGTCCATGGAAGGTACTAAGAAAGTATTTTTCACATTTTTAAGTGGAATAGCTGGAAGTATACATGCTCTTTTTTGCTGCTAATTCTTCTTTACTACTAGACAGAGGGGTAGATTTTGAAAAACAGTTATATGGTCGGTGCCCAGTGGCTGCTGATTAAATGCCTACCTGCCCTCTGTAGCTCTTTGCACATGGTTAGATTATTTTTGTGTATCTAAACAGAACAGGGAGAATCAGTGCCTGCTGGCAACTGTATCAGATCTAAGCCTAAATGGAAATATTCAGTAATAGACAGATAGCAACTAAGAGACTGAGTTTTAGAAATTTACTATTTAATAACTTCTCGTGTTTACAACAATTTGAAGACACTTGCTGAATTTTTAATAAAAAGCTGACAAAACAAGCATAGCATCTCCATATTGCTTTACACAAACAATTGCTCCCTGCATTTTCCTTATTTGCTTGCAAAATATTTCTGCAGCTGTGTCCATCTCCTGCAATAAGAGATTAAAGACAGGAGTTTGGTCCTGAGTCAAAATTACATTTAAACTCTGAGAACATAAACTGACTATCATGACACAGTTATGCTTAAAATGGACATACAGTGGTATGTCCACACAACTTCAGACCTGAATAAATGGGGGGGAAAAGCAGGAAGTTTTTAAAACCTGGAAAGGAAATTATTCTTTCTATTTTCAATTAATCCTTTACTTCCTGCAAACATTTCTTTCTCCTCCTTCTACAAACATCCCACTAACCGTCTGGTCCAATTCCATCCAGAGCTGCACAAATATGTTTGGAACCCTCTATTCTGAAGCACTTTAAAGTTGGCAATTACAATGGAGTCACCACCACTGATGACAGCAGACCACACTACTCCCAACAGCAGACGCCTTAAATAGTGTGAAACTCCAAGCTTCTTTCACTTCTTCTACCACCAGATGCTTGGACACATGCAACACCATTCTCTGAAGGGCAGTGTCCTCCTGAACTGCAAACACATCAATTCCTTACTGATACCACCCAACATTTTACTTTAAATGATAATGGAAGGCTTGTATGTTTCTTCCCCAATGCAAACATGGTGACTGTCAGTTGTAAGTCTACTGCATCAGTCAGAAAATTAACTCTTCTTTCTGGTTGTTTTGTCCTTCAAAAGAACATTGCAAACTATACAGACCCTGTTATGTGTCCTCATGTAATAGTAACCAGTGTCTACCATCATGGGGAGAATTTTTAAATATCAAAGATACTGAGCTGAAAGACAGATAATTACAGAACTTGCTGATTGCCTGACAGGTGGAGTATTTATTTAGTTTAAAAAAAAAAAATAGAAGGTAGATTTCTAAGGATCTCTGCAGCTGTTTGACATTTAATACATCCCAAATCTGTAACTGCCAGCTCTCATGCTAGCAGTTATATGCTAAATTCAATTTAGTCAAAGGCTTAGTGCACCCTCCCTCACACATATGGACACACTGAGCTGAAGGAGGGCAAATGAAAGGTAAGGAGATTTTCATGGACACACAATCACAGAGGCAAAACTTTAGAAGACCACTACCCTAAGAGAGGAAGGAAACCCTCTGTACTTGGGTTGCTTTCAGACACAGTATTATTTTCATCTAAAAATTTACCAGCCCTTAGGGGAAAATTCCAAGAATTTAAAGCTCACTTTTCAGCTTTACTCTTATGCTTTGTTTTTCTCTGTTTCCTTGAAGTCTAAAATATTCCCCCGTTCTTCTTTTTGTTAACACTCCACTTGTCTCTTGTAAAGGAGTACATTTTGCTACAAGCTCAATAATCCAGTAATTTCCTAACACACCAATATACTCAGCAAAATACCTATATTTAAAGGATGTTAAATTTCAGAGAGGTGCTCAAAGACTGTAAAGGATGTCCCAAAAGAGGTCCCAGAAACCTATTCTTCTACATACAACATGTGTGACAACAGTCCTACATTTCATCACATTATTTCCCCTGTAGTAACTTCTGATCCACACACTATGTATGCTCTCTGCTGCAGTGGAGATTTTGCTTACAGGAACAAGATCATCTGTTTTTCAGGTCAGGGTGTGTGAATTTCACATCACTGCTAAGGGAAGAATTCATAGCCCTCTAACAAACTCCAGCATTTCTCCTCAGATACTAGAACTTCAGTCAGTCCATATAGAAAAAAAATCTTTCAGAAATGAACATGAGAAAATGCTGTAGAGTCCTGTGACAGAGGGGGCTCTAGGCTGCAAATCACATGTTTATCTTCATATTAAAATTACAGAGACACAAGACCCTGCTTAATGGCCAAGCTGAATAGGATGCCCACTGTTCTCAAATGCTCTCCTGAACTGACATCTGTAAGGGACTCTGCAGAAAATCTTCTCAGCACTTCACACCACCTGTCTGGGACACCCCTGGGACAAAATGTGCCAACAGCCATGCTCCTGGAATTCCCTTGCAGAAATAACATTTTCAAACAGCAACAAGCAGACAAAGAAAAGCTGGGAGAAAGGGAAAGAAAAAACCTTCCAATTACTTCAGCCTGTTTTAAAGTCTGCTACAAATCTCCTCAGCCTCCTGCCCATCCTGCTGAAGTCTACCTTTCTTCTTGTTTTGTGGTTTGGTAGATGACTACTTCTCTTAAGATCACAGAACATGGAACACATATCCTCAAGCATCTTCATTCCATTTTGAGCAATGGTTCTTTTCTACAGAGTACTGATGACTTCAGGTACTTGTAGGAAACATATGGTGAAGAATATTCTCAAAATGCCTTCAAGATGGATTGTTTACAGCCTAATTGTTTTCAGCCAGTACTGACAGTCCCTCTCTTCATGTTTAAACCTTTGTTGCTTATGGCTTAGATTGTGATGTTATCCATGTTTTTGTCAATTTAAAAATGTTTAGGCAACACAAAATGACCTCAGCTTCCAAGTTAAATAAATGAGATGTCACCCGGAAAAAGTACAGCGTCACATTATTAGCTGTGGCATTCTGGGGGTGGTTTTGTTTAGATTACTTGCTTTTGCCTCAGGATTTCCGCCCCTTCTCTATTTACTCATCCTAACACTTTGGAACAGAGAAATAAAGCTGATGCTAACCAGAAAACAAGGGTATTTCTTTTTCTACCAGACTTCCCCATGCTATTGCCCTTTAACAGAGAAATGTCTGCAAGCTGACAAATAACCTTTGCAAATTATTATTCACCACTATCAATGGAATCACTGCAAGATTTGCTTAATTATACGTCGTTTATCTAATTTCCCACATCAGTGCAACTGAATTCATTTCAAAACCGAGTATATAAACTAGAATAGTTTCACAAAACAAGTAACCATATAAACTCCTAACCTCACAACCCCTACAAGGGTTAAGATGCTCCCTTAAGTAATTATACAGTTTTACAAGATACCTTGTCTAGAACCTAGCAACTGTAGGTTACATTCACTTTCTAAAGAGAGCCTTTGCTCCTGTCTGAGGGATTTAATGATGTGAAAAACTTCAACTGCTGCTTAATTTAAATCTGTAATTCTTCTCTCTTAAGAAAAGTAATAATAACATATAAAGAAATGTGATGGAGGTGGAGGGAGATGAAAGCAATTTAACATCTATCACTGGTAACAGCTGCATCTGTGAGTAAACTCATGGAAGCAAAATGACCCAGGCCACAGCAATTACAAAGAAAAACTGCAGTTCCTGAGATCATCACTATTAGTTTCAACTTGCTAGGGGAAAGAAAAAATGTCAGACCACAAAGGCCCACTTCAGTAATTTTCTGTTATTATGTACAGCTTCATTCACTAGAATAGAATTTCTGCACACTACCAACACAAGAAAATGAAGCAAAGGGAAAATATTACCAAATTCAGAATTTTAATGCTAAGAGCAGAACTCAAGGACCTTATAGCAGAGTATGGATGAAAGAGCCACAGAGCCTCTTCCCATCCTTTTGAAGGATGTGAAGTCATGAATTTTCCTTTAGATTAAACATCCTGATGCTTTAAATTGAGAGCACTCAACATCTTCAAGATCATATTGACTGTGGTGAGAACTGCAGCTGCTCAGATCATTCAGGATCTTTGGCCTCTTCATCAGACATTCAATTACTTGAGACTTACTTTTCCAGTGCCACAGCTATGTCCTGGAAGCCCTGTGCAGTAATGTTATTCTTGTCCCATATTACAGTTCTGAGAGGTGGTGGGAAGAGGAAAGAAAAATAGAAGTTAAACAAGAACCACCAAATAAATCCATAAGAAACTTTGCATATTGAAATAACACACTGCTGAATATTCAAAATTGCAGAAGGCAGCACTTTAAAAACTTGTCTTAGACACTAAATCCTTGCAATTACAGAAATTGTGGACAAATATCCAAAATCCAGTTTCCATTACTTTAAAGGGGACTCTACTGCATTTTCTATCACTAATACAAGTGCCTTACTTTTCTAAAACAAAATTAATAGAAAGATTTGGACATAAGTTCCTGGTTTTTTGAGGAATAGCATCAAAACCAAAGGTCAAATGTCTGCTTTTCAAGACCATAGTGAAAAAATCCCAGAAAATTGCAGTAACTGGTCAATCTCTGTTCCACATAGGATACACATATGTATTTTAAAAATTCATGCTGATCAGAGGTCAAAATTTGCAAGCTATTACTCGTTCAGCCCCACACTAGGCTCATCACACTGTTCATATGATTCCACATGTAACACAAGTAGCTGCCAAAATAAACCATTAGGTTAGGTGCATAAATTGTAGCTCTTTTGAATACACAGTAATGATAAGAGTGATCAAGCCTTCCCCTCCTCCCCCAGTTCAGACCACTCAAGCAGACTGCCTGGCAATTTGCAAACACATGTTCAAAGATCTCATTAGTAGGCAGAAGAGACAGACAAGCAGATAAATCTTGCTTCTGCTAGAGCATCAGTTGTAGCTGTTCTTAAAAAAAAAAAAGGCACAAAACCAAACAAAGACTTCTGGTGTTTAAAAGAGAAAAAAAAAAAAAGATAGATGGCATGCTTTCACAAGTATTGACATCCTTCTGTTGTTGCAGAATTATCCCTCTGTTTTTTAGATGAAAGGTAAGAAAGCGAGGAAGAGAGATTCTACACTCACTCTGCAAATATCAGATATGCAAAGGGTCAAATCTTGAATATTTTTGCCACTGGAAAGTGTGTTTATATTTCTACCTGGGTGTCATTTATAACATTTTTGGCAGAGACAGTTACCATTGCATTATTCAGTCCGTAATCACACCACAGACCGTGATGACATTATGTCATTGTGACATTCAGCATACTGTGAAATGTTTCAGTCTGCCACCCTGAAATGTATCAAGACTTTATTTCTTCAGATATTGTGGTCATTTCAGGTTAATACATTGAATAAACCTAAGCCATCCCTCCAGTGCTTTCTTGACATTTTTAATATTCAGTTGGGGCATAGCAACACAAAGGCCAGAGGATCCCAGCCTCTGAACAAAATAGCCAAGACTGTCTGTGGGAATTTCTTATCCTCCAGGGAACAAATACTTGGAGACCAAGTAAAAAGTAGTCTTTTTACACTGGCAATACACTGAGAAAGGTTCATCTGCACAGTCTGACGAAGAGGAGGGAGGATTATCTTTCCTGATGAGGGTGACATATTTAGAGGTCTCCATCCAGATTTACGCTGATTGAAGGTTTTACTGTTCGTGAAACACATGCTGAATAGGAAAAAAAAGTGATACTCTCAAGCCATCAGTGCCAGACATGCTAAAAAGCAGTGAAGTTGTTGGGCAGATGAAGTTGCAAAGAAAATATGCCAAGGTCCATCAACACAGTAGGAAGGGGAGAAGGGAAGGATGGATGGTCCATGCTGCTCCCCATTCTGAATTCCACATGCTCTCAGTTCTACAAATTGACACTTAAGAAGACAAAGAATAATTTACTTCAGTTTCCTACCCAAATATCAGAATTTTCTCTGCTGGGAAAGTCTCCAGTAAGAAAGACATAGCAGGACAGAAGAGAGTAGCTAAGCACTGGAATTGAGTTCCCAGGGACATTGTAGAATCTTGGTACTTGCAGATCTTCAAAACCTGCATGGACAAGTCCCTGAACAACCTCACATAGCTTTAAGTTGGCCCAGCTTTGAGAAGAGTGGTGGACTTAATAGAGAGCTCCGTAACAATGTAATTTTTTTCTGTCATTCTAGAAATTTGGAAAGTCTTTTGATTCCAACAAGAGGCCTTTCTGTTCAAATGTAGAAAATTTTCCTCAGTTTCAGTTAAGGAAATGTTTTTGAAGGGACAACTTGATCCTCTTGTTTTTCTGTTGTTATTTTCCTTTCTCTTAAGAAAAAGAAGGATGAGAATCGTTCCAAATAAAGACACTCCTAAGTTGCTGTATGTAGAAAGGTTCTGAAGAGAAATAGATTGAGAATAAGCCAACAACTTCAGTATTATTAAGCCATTCTACTGTTTACTGCAAATACTTTCCCTTACCTGAGTTTAGTGTTTATCTGTAGGGCTTTTGCCAGCATCTTTGCTCCCATATCTCCCATGGCATTTCCACTAATATCCACTTTTGTGAGAGAAGTATTGCTGCCCAAGGCATTAATAATGATGGTGACCTCAGTCTTCAGCTTGGAATCTGCGAGGGACAGTGACTGTAGAGGCTGTGGATCATAGAAAAGGCACTGATAACAGAAGCTGATAATGCACTCATTCCTCAAACATCAACTAAGTTACCAGTTTCTCAACTTCTTGGGGACAGCAGTAAACATCAAAGAGTTTTTTCTGTGTTAGCTGCAGATCCTACAACACATTGGGAGTCAATAACTTACAGCACAAGTATCAAACACATGCACAGAAGCAGATTAAGTTGTAACACCCTGTGAAAAAATTATTTTCAAGTGGCAGTGCCTCCAACTCCCTGAGTTCTACTAAGTAGAGAATACAATGTAAACCTCAAAAAAGGCAAGATAACAACAACCAGCTTCACAAGACAACTTCTAGGGTCCAGTGGGTTTCGCTTAACCAGCATTTGCATTTTCAGTCAGAAATAAAAAGTATCTACCACTTCCCTTCTCTCCCTCGGGCTGAGAGATTTGCCCAAGGGCAAATTAGAGTCCAAGGCATTGTTAAAACATAAACAGTTTCCTTAAAGTGCTTTATTATTGTTACTTCTACTTTAGGAGAGATTTTGCATATCTGTTCTTTCAACAAAGGACATGGACTTTTGGAGAAAAGATAAAACTGCAGCAGGTCTGAAATTCAAAGCAGTATTGAGTATCTATTACAATTATTAAGTCAATAAATATTATTAACAATGGTCTTTTGACTATTTGTATCCATAACTACAATATCTTTCAGTAACTTTATTTTTTTATGAAGCATATTAAGCTGAAACTACCTTATTTGGCTCCAGCAAGTCATACTCCAAGCCTCAAAAAACACCTTTTCTAAAAATGCCCATATTTCCTCCACTCTCAGTGCCCCCAGTACTCAACAGCAGGATCTCAAGAACCACAGCCAATCTATCCCCATGCCTTGCATAGATATTACAACTTCTAAAAATGTAATTTGTCTTCGATGGTGAAGGAGGACTCCAGAAAACATTTCCCTTGCTCAAGTGTGAGTCCACAGAGAGGAGTGTATTGTCATTATAAATCCACTTAGGCACATATTGAAGGATGAAAGTTTGGAGCCTAAAATCCTCAAATAGCCAGCATAGAAAAATCAATGTCTCATAACAATGAGCCAAAGCACTTATGTTAGATCCTGAAGTTTAGATTAATGAAAATAAACCAACCAAGCTGTGCACACCTTCCAGGGTCCAAGGTGCTTGCATCAGACCTGCTACACAATGGGATCTGACTCTCCAGACACTACTGGATTACAGTGATAACCAAAAATCTTGCAACAATGCAAGAAATGCACTTACTAATGAGGAAAAGCACAAAAATTTGGAGGCACAGCAGGTTGATAGTTATAAAGTCTAATAATAACACAAGCCACATGCTGGTTTTATTTTAAATGGAAGTTATTAAATTATTATGCTAATGCCCTTAATCTGTCTGTTTTCGAATTTTATTGCACAGCATGAAGAAGAATGTAAAGAATTATTGAGAATTTAAAAGCAATATTAACATAAAAATGTTAACATCACATTTAGAATGGCACTCAAGAGCTCTTGACAGAAGTCTGAGAAGCCCTTTTGCTGACAGATTCACAGTAAAGCACCACCATGCAGCACTAGGAGAAATCAGCAATAAACTTGTGAATGTGAGATTGTTTCTGGTTTTCATGTGTCATTTTAGAAATGGGCATTGGAGTAACTGAGCTGCATGTGATCCCTCCCACATAATTTTTCTAAATCTCAAATATCCTCCCAGGAAACCTCTTGCATTCCAACACTCTGACAAAACAGTTAATGACTGAAAATGCTTCTGTACTGTGTTATGTAAGGATTGTCAGCTATGCATCATCTAAATATTCATTAAATTATCTGATCATTACATCACAAATATGGGCAATACTCTACAAACACTTACTTCTTTTATCAACTTAATAGTTTTAGCTAGATATTGAAAAAACAGAAGTCTAAGGAGCACTTTCAGTGTCCCTGCTAGACAAAACAGCTAATTTGCCAATACAGAGAAGATGCCTTACCACAATCTTTTTAAGGAAGAGGAATTCTTGAAGTACAAATATACAATTAGAAATTGCATTATTTTATTCATTGATTCAGTCAAACATCTGCTGGAAAAAAACCCTAAGAATTAAATCAAGTTAAATTTGTTTTTCCTAAGAACAAAAATGCTGTAAAAACCCTCAAAAAGCCAATTCTGCACCGAACACTGAACTAACAACTAAAAATATTCATCACTAGAAATTCACTGTACCTATGCAGGAGTGATTACCACTCTGAGTAACAACACTGCATACCTGCAGTATAACATCCATTTTTGCAACAAGAAAAGGAATGGCACAGTAATAATGCATTATAATGGTCTGCACAGTATAGCACCTATTTATATAGAAAAGACATGGAAAGAACAAAAAAGAAAAAAAAAAAAGAAACTAAATATTACATTCTTGTTTATATAAAACACCTGTGAAGTTCTGCTATGTAGGTTACTACTACTGCTTTTAAAGGATGCAGAATTACATTTGGATATCACTCTATTTTAACAGTCATAGAACCAAGCCATTGATTGTTTAAATCATTTTACTCATGACTCACATTAACACAGCAACAGAGCTATTTAAAATGTGCATAAATACATGAAGAAGCATTTAGAGATGATTATTTTAGATTAAAGCCACTTGCTTCAGCTTTCCATGCAGACAATAAACCATGCAGTGTGCTCTAGGCAACATCACACCCTGGTCTCTAAAACTGTATCTTAAATTTTTAATCTCCTGTGGGAGCAAATGCATACTATTGCTAGAACGAGGACCACCCCATTTAAGATTCAAAATCAAACTGAAAGAGCTAGAGACCTAAAATAATTTTCTAGCATCGAGATACAGTGAGGACAATCCTAGGCAGCTTTCTGCAATACATTTTTCCCACAGTGCTACAGTATCTGTCCTCAACTCTTTTGCTGCTAGGAGATGGTTCACGCTGGTTTTAGCACCTGATGAGACAGAAAAAAACAAGATTCCTTCACTGAAGAGGGTTAACAAGAGAAAAGAACATGGGGAAAGAAGAGGCAAGGTAACACCAAAAGGATCATATGCTATATCCCAAATGTTAATGCGTGACATGAAGGAGAGATGTTTATTTTAAGTATCTAAATAAAACCACTTTTTGGTGAGTTATTTCATTATAACACTCTTTGAAAACAGGATGAGAATACATTGTGTAGGTTAGGTCAGGAAAACGTGGTGGGTAAGAATTACAGGAGCACATCTGACCAGTGTATACTGTAAAAGGCAGAAAGCAGAACAACAAATGATGTTGAGAAAAGAAAAGGAATGCAAGAAAATGGAAACTAATGATGCAAAGTAGAGAGAGCTGCAAGAATGATACACACAAAATTTAGCAGCTACTTTTTTCTGTTACTTGGAAGCTTCAAAAATAGAGCCAGGGAAGATAAACAGAAGGTTGTAAAACTTTAAATAGAAATAATACAGTGAAAGTTGAAATTTTTGTTCTTAAGAAATTATATCATGAAAAGGAGAGTCATAAAATAGGGGGAAAACCCCAACAGCATATTTGAGAAGATGATTTAGGTACTGAAAGGACACAGAGTGCATTGAGGAGGTGTTTTAGGGTATGGTCTAAGTGGGAAGAAATGTTCACCTACAACAGAACAAAGAAATAATGGAAATAGAAAACGTACTAAATTACATTTGCTTGTGATTCAGTTCTTCAGGACAGCTGTGAAAGGATAAGCATGGGAAACAGGGCAGGACAGAGACAAATGGCCTCACAGAAGCAGCAGGTGGTATCTGATTAAATGAAACCCCTCAGTACAGGATCAAAAGGAAAAGGAAAGAAGGGGAAGGCAGTCCTGCAGCATTCCCTTTAGAGGCAGAGTAGAAGGAAGTGGTCACACAGCACAAAACAAAAAGGCCAGCTTGGTACAAGAAGTAACAGAGTTCCACCAATGCATTACTTAGCACAACCCTTCATCTAACTTGTGCAAACAAGTACTTTTATTGAGGTGCTTTCATTAGAGGTGTTACCTCAATTGGAATCAGTTTTGGTTATTTGTATGCAGAACTTTACCACATCACACTGATATTCCATGCTTTAAAGAATAAAATGTGGAGGAAGGCACAGAATCAAGAAACCCATTTAAGAGGACAGAAAGAGCATAGAGGACTAGTTTAATAAATCACTTCAAATACAATTGAGAATTAAGAAAAAGGGAACATGCAATCTGAGTCTAATGACCTTGCAAGGAAAGAGACATTGGAAATTCTGGTTAAAACTGCCAGGATACAGACACAGATGGGAGGAGAAGACAGCCAAGCAGTTAATATAGAGAGCATGAACTTGGAGGTGAGACAATAAAGACACAGGAAGGAGCAGGTGTTCAGACAACCTGAGTCTACAGTAGGCTGTGTCTGGAGAATGAGGAAAGCTTGCTTGGTACTTGCACAGGAAATTAAGGAGAAAGAAAGGACTAAGAGTAGATAAATAAAGATTGACAAGCATGAGAGTAACAAAGCATCTTAAGAACCCCCTACTAACCAAAACTAGGAAGCCAAGAACAGGCAAGAACACAAATCCAACCACAGAAGTCTTTCAGAATAACAAAAGAGTGTAGAAATTAAGGACGTGGGCAAGCATCCCAGCAGAGTATCCTGAAAAAGTTTTATGAAATTGCTCCCATGACTTAGAAAGGTAAAAAACAGCACAGTGAATGGTTTATTTGCATCTTTTGAAGAAGGAAGGAGTTCTGAGAGATCACTGCAGTGACCTTGCATTTTGCCAAGAAAAAAAAAAAGTTAATACCCAAGAACAGCTATCAGGAAATAATGCATTCCATAAATTTAAAAAAAAAAAAACATTTTTATTGAGAACATTACCATTGTAATCTCTTATCAGGACACAAATGTTCTGAAAATTTGTGCCTAAAGAGCTGTATAATTTAGACATAAATAACTAGGTTACACACATCCAACTATTTAAAATGAATATTTTTCAACAACCACAGATCCTAAGACTGTTCTCAGAAAATGTTCACCTACATGCCAGAAGTTAATCCAAATTACAATCTAAAAAAAAAACAAAACAAAAAAAACCCAAAAAACCCAAACAAAACAAATTCAAAATGTTGGATGTATCTGTGCAGGGTTGTGATCAAATCTTATGCAGCAAATTAACACAGTGAAGAAAATTATCAGAAACAGACTGTGAGGATACAAATACACATGATGATAGTAGGCAGAAAGATACTCACTGAATCCTCGTCTTGAATCATCTGAACTAAATTATCAAGTACTGGAGTGAGATTTCTGAGGGAAGAAAAGTTAGGAAGATGATGAAATCAGCAGTTTCTCCTCATCCATTCTCTTGTTATTTAGAAGAAAGAAAATCCTTACTTGGATTTCATGTTGTTAAAGTTTTTGCCTAACGCCAAGTGTCTTATCGATCGGTTTTTACTAAGCCAGACTACAAGGGTTGAGAGGTCAGATTCTAGGCCTGTAAAGAATCAGATTAGGTTAGGAATTAAAACACAGTTTCACAAAACACCCAGACCAGGTCCAATTACTGATGCTATATTCAAGTAATTATATCAGTGTACTAATTTCAAAAATGTGTGGAAAAATTTCCATTCTTCTGTCTTTAAATCTTTCTCTCATTAGTGCCTCTGCTTTTCTATGAGAATAAATGCTTTCTCTAAAATAAACCCTTTAAATCTCCATGCTAATCAGCTATTAAAGGCACCTCTCAGAAACACAGAAGAGAATTCAGTCCCTTATCCACAGTCCAACCACCCAAGGGTAGTTCCTCGCACTGTCAGGCAAAGTTTGAAGTTCCTTGGAGAATTCTGAAATAATGCTAATCACTATCTTAGTAGAGCTGTGTACCAACAATATTTCAAAGCCTTCAAAAGCCTGCAAAAAAAGCTAACATAACACACTACAAATAAAATGACCTGAAAAACAAGGCAAATTTTATTCTACTCCTGAGTAAAAGAAAATTAACTTTACTATTCCCAAGCTAGTTATGTATTTGAGGAGTCCACTAGCTAGACTACAATGATTTCAAATTCAGATTCACAGCATAATTTAGATTTCAAATATCTGTCTTTATTTAGAAAAACAAATCTTTTTGCCTAACTGGGCTGGATCAGTAGCTCTCACAGCTTTCCACTTGTCCATCCCACTCTTCTTGGGCATTCCACTGTACTGGGAATCTCTTTCTGAAATACTTTTGCACTTGGCTGATAGAGGGGGAAACACAGCAGGTGAATTCTTCCAGTTCATACATCTACACCTTGAATCTGCAAGATGAGAAGCGAGCTCATATTCCCAGGAATACCTGTGCTAGGAAGCACAGAGACTCCAAAGCAGAAATATTCAAAGACTTATTCAAAGACTTTTCCAAAGACTCAAGCAGGCCTTTTCTGACCTGAAGCTCTTGACTCTTATCTCCAGATTTTCCCCCTCAGCTTCATTCAGTATCAGACCTTTCCCTTAGTTCTTTCACTACACTTCCAATTTTCATTCAGCTTCGCATCCTCTTGTACTTAAACCTAATTTACTCTGGATCTAATATGAGCTCGGTGCCATTATTTTATACTGGTGTGTTACACTGATCTCAAACAAAAAACTTATGAGGGTGCAGTTAAGTATTTCAACGTTTCTTAGTAAGAGGTCTTGGTCTGAGACATTTCCATAACCAACATGGCCAATAATTACAAAGCAAGAGCAACCATCTTTGGTTACACTGAGAGCTGAAACAAAAAACATTTCTTGACTTGCACAAGCCTCCGTTCCTCTTCTGTGCACTTACCATTGTCTGAAATATCTAGGCTGGTGATATTGTGTATTTCTGCTATGCATCCTTCCAAGACTTGTGCACCTCCAGATCTTAACTAGAGACAAAACATCATCCATTTTTGCAAACTAGTTATGGTTTCAAGATCACACAGAAGACAGTGGTAGGAGCTTTGTGAATACAGAAGGCACTAGCAGCAGCAAAAACAACAGCAACAGAAGAAGTTATAGACATCAAAATGACAGCCTATGCACACATCCCTACTGTTCTCATCCTTACTCTCAGTATTTGCATACAAATGAGAAAAGGGACTCTCTTTCCTTTCTCTTAAACTACCTCTCAGCCTTTAAATGGGGAAAATACTTAAATGGTTAAACACAGCAAATGCTTTAGCACTTTTGCTGGGCAGTGCCTGAAGGACTGGGGTGAGCATTCTCTACATGAACGGCCCAGGACATTTCCAGTGTCTGGTGATAAAAAAAAAAAAAAAAAAAACTTAGACCAGCCTATCAGCTTGCAACACTGGCACCCTTGAACTCCACTACAGTCAGGCCTTACAGTGAGCATCTTCTTCCAGATCTTAGCACAATGCTAAGGTGCCCAAAAGATAAGTGGGGGGCATACAAAAAAAACCCCTCAATTAAATTATGCCTCCCTGTTGCTGAAAAGAAAATTCAAATAATCCAATTGTAAAACAGCCATAAAAGACAATAAACAAGAGAAAACTGTAATATAGTCATTCTTAAGAAATAACAATAAAAGAAAAAAAAATTGCAACAAGAACAAAAATGCCTGGCTGCAAAGTATCAATTATGATATTATTAATCTGAAATATTACATGACTATAAAAGAAATGTCAGGATTTAATGAAAAAACAATGAAATGGTCTAGGAGAAAACATCAACATTAAGAATTAAAGAAATGAAATCTTACACACTTATTTACTAATGCTACTGAATTAACACAACCTTTTTTTTCCAAAGGAGCAAAAGCATTTTCCTTTTTTTTTTTTTTTTTTGCAGCTATGCACATTTATACAAGGTGCATTTCTCTTTATAAACATCTCCCAGTAAAAGATTTTAGCTAAAGTGGAAAAAGATGATATGGAAATTTTATTTTTCCATTTTCTATCTTCACATTATTTGCTTCAAAAAGAATGGAAAGCTTTTTCAAACCTCTTCAAGGCTTTTTCACCTCCTGTGCATAAAAACCGTGTAATACTTTACTTAGTTCACTTACTTGGGTAAACATCCTGAATCTACCTGCTGATATTTCTGTGGACCACCAACTTTTATCCATGCTATAATTAAAGAGCCACAAATGCCTTCTAGAAGCATTTTTCAATAAAGACTTGATTTGGCACTTTTTGGAAAGTTTGAGCTATATGATGGGTTAACAAGCAGCTGAATAACTTGACCTGAATATTTGGAGAATGGTGGTAAAAGACAACACCTAAATCATAAATCACATGAGATTTTTGTGTGATAAATGTGTGAGAAGTACAGAACATAAGGCACCTTTCCTCCTCTCCATAAATCAAAGCCTGCCTATCCTTCACCTCATCCTCTCAATAAGCAGTCATATTACAGGCTGCATTGGGGCCAGAAGTGCTGCAAATTTAACTCAACTTTATTTTAGTAAGACCATTTATAGCATTTGCTGTATGAAAGCCAAAATCATTCAGTTTTGCTTTGTGCTGCTTTCTCAGTGTGGCTCACCACAAGACAACCATTTCACACAGAGTGTCACATCTACTACTGTAGAATCTATGGAAGTGGCAGATCATACATGGAACTGGATTGGTTGTTGGTAGGGTAAAGTTCTATGCACTAAAATTATACTCACAATAGAATCCAAATGCTCATTGCTATATATACTTTGAGGGCTGAAGTGGACAATTTTTCAGGAGTAGCTTTCAATCTTGTACCAGATAACTCTACATTCAAAATTTTAAATATATAAACATTTCATGAGCACAAATGGTGATATCTAGCTGATCTGAAAGTGATGGCAAAAATTCCACTTTTAGGATCACAATTTGCTGCAACTGTGTTAAAATATTATGCACATAAATATATATATATAAGCAGAGATGAATTGAAGTGCTGCTTGTCAATGTGGTCATTGATACTGACAAAAACACCCTCTGCAACACCTTCTATATGACATACTTCTGAGACTACAAAAAAAAAAAAGCTCTTATCAGAAAATGAAGAATAATCCTTCTACAATTAAAAATGCCAAGTGTGTTCAAAGCTATGAGGTACTAACATGGGAAGGGCAAACAAAGCTGCTTACTGATTTAACAATTAAGGTAAAGCATGGAGGGTACTTACACAGTGACCAAGCTAAGGGAAGCAGAAGGGAAAAGAGTGAAATACATCAGTGCTGAGCAGGTAGAAATAAAAATGTAATTTTCATAGTAAAAAATAATTAAAAAAAAACAACCAAACAAGCAATAGAAAATGATTAAGCTTGGAGATAATCTACCAGAAAATTATGGGAGCAAATGAAAAATGGTGGGAGAGGGAAGGAACACAGATTTATCCTTCCAAACTTGAGTACAGCTTGCCTGATGCAGGAAAGAAGAGGGCAAAGCTGAAGCATCAGCTTTATAGCCCCCTAGCAGTGTGTACTTGCAGGAACTGGGAGTAGTGGTGACTGGCTCCAAGCATCCCACCACTCTCTTTCCTGGTGTATGTTACCCTGCCCAGATCCCAGAGGGTCAGGGAGAGATGGAGCAAGATCCAGAGGTGATGGGCTCATTGAGAGCACTCCCAGCTGCTGGCACATCAACTTCCCTGCTGGTGGAAGCAGAACTTCTTTCCAAAGCACATGAGAATGGATAAAGCTCAGTGATGGGGAAAAAAAAAATGTTAAGGGAAAGATCTAAGGAAGTGCTGTCAGTTTGGAGGGACCAGCTACAGGGATGCAACACTGAGCTGGGCAGGATTCCTTCCTTTCTGTCACAAGAGTCAGCCATGACCACAAGTGCTTTGGTGTCCAATAAATCTCATTGCTCCTTGAAGGGCTCTTTCACATCCCATGCTGGGTGTTATATCATTAAAGGGTAATATTTTCTCTCCTGTCAGCCCTTGTTGATTTACATGCTAATTTATACTCTTATTTTTTATATTTGTGTTTTATTGATTTATTCATTTAAGGCTATGATCATAGGACTTAATTTTTATTATGTTAATTACTCCTCCCTTTTCCTTCCTTCCTCTGAAAGATAAATTATCATCCGTGTGACCCCTCTACTCAGAAGTCAGAAGCATATATACTGGACTTGAAAGCTTTTCTATTTGGAATTTACATCTAGTTCTCTTCAAAGTAATAATATTTTACAAAAAGTCTAAAATATCAGAAACTATTATATGCATTCACAATTATTTGGTTTTTTCTTCATAAGGAAGTCTGTGCACATTTCAAAAGCAATTGACCACAAACCTAAAGGCAAGGATTACTGCACTCCAACATGGTTATCAATATTGCATATTTTCTACCTAAAGGGAAACCACTGTATTTGCAGGCACTTCTAGAACAGTTAATACTCAGAGGGCCTTGGAAGTATCTAACAAATGGGAAGCTTTCTTTGCAGCTTAAAAATCGAGGAAGTCAGAGAAGGCCTGAGCATAAACTGGTTCATGTTGGTTTTGGCAAGAGTCCACCACAGTTCTCTACAAAATGACTTTGCTTCAAGTGGCTTCTCAGGGTTGTGTCTGATCTTTTCAAATTCTGCTTTAACCGTGAAGGAATCATCCTGCAAGAATATGGGCAATCCTGGGAAACAGTGTGCACAGCAAAGCACAGGGAAGCAAGAGGAAACAAGATCAGTTGCCACAACTGTTCTTACTTATTCTAGAGGCCACTCTTACAGTGCTTCTTATGTTAATAACTTTTACCAAAGTACCTTATTAGCTTGAATTGATTAATTGATTAGGAAAATAGAATTTCTCCCAAGGTTAAAAAGCAAACCTGCAGAAGAGGAAGCATGCCTTCAGTTCTGAAGGAAGACAATCTAAGAGAAAACATGCCTTCAGGGCATGCAGCTTCCCTAGAGCCATTCAAATTTGGGCACCTTGGAAAATCCTGCTGCTAATCACAGCTCCAGAGAGCAGAAGCTGCTAAGCATCCAACAGGCTGGCTCAGTGTGTACTACAGCTGCACTGCAAGGAGGATTTTGCTAGTCAGGTGCTTTGAACCTCTGTACTCATTATTTAGGATGCTGTAACATACATCCCAACTTCTACCATCACTGCTTCTATGAGTTCTACCTTTCTTAAAACTTTTGACTAGGAGAAAGAATATCTTGCCCAGTGGATTTCACAGGAATTCTAAAAGCTTGTCACTGCACATTATGAACACATCCTGATAAATATTCCTTACCTCACAGCTACTGAGGTCTAAAGACACCTCCTTCAGATTGTGATTGCAAGCCAGGCCTAATAAAAGCGCTCTGAAAAAGATAAATTTTAGAACCATTTAAAAAAAATAAAGAGCAGCTTTACATCATCATCTAAGTGATCACAGGTTAATACATATATAAAGCAAAGATTCATTTCAAAATGACACCAGCTGAGCAGTTATTTCTTAAATGATAATGGCACACAAGCCTGCAACATTCAGAACACTCCAGGAGCTTCAAAAACTGCAGGGATGTAAGGCTAATGAAGAAACTCTAAAGTTAATGCACCATCAACATTTAACAGCATTCATCAGAGATAAATTTTCTTCAACATTTTCTTTCAAAGAGCACCAAATGGTCAAAACTGGAGTGCTCTGTCATACAACCATACAAACTCTCTGATTTTCCAAAAATGTAGGAAAACATTAGGTTTTTAAAATAACGGAAGATGCCATGCAGGCATTTCAGTCAGGCACAATGCCTGTAACACTCAAAGGCTGGAGCATGTTCCAGTATCACAAAATTCTCCATGTCCACAAACCAACAAATATTTACAGATTTCAAAATGACATCCCTATGCAATGGTATCCTTTGCCTTTAGACAGACTGGCAGACACATGAAGTAATGACTAATTATGGTTTTCATAAATCCACTTTTAAAAGTTCATTTCCACATCTAAAAGTTAGTGTTAATATCACACTTATATTAATACTGTCAAATCAGAAAGCACAACAGGATGTGTAATAGAGAGGGAACAAACAAAATCTGTGTATACCTTCTAATATCTTCAGAATAGATGCAGCTTTGAATTAATAATTCAACAGAGAAACAGAAGGGCTTCCTTCTCCACCTTCATTTCAGCCAAAAGCAGCTAACCAAGTGACTGATGCATGCAGATAAAAACCAACCCCTTCTGATGAGCCATTTGTCTACACACTTGCTATGCAAGTAATGTGTCAAAGCGACATTTGAAATGTGTATGCCTTGGGCAGATTTTCATTTAAACCTATTTATATCTTCTGTCCTGCAGGTATAATCAGACCTTCCCTATTAACAAAGGCAAATGTCTTGTGCTTATTTACTTAAGCTATTAATATATAAGGGGGGGCAAGGTGGGGAGGAAATAAAAGTTCTGCAACAGTTCTCACAAATTTTTAGATGATCTTGTCTATCTTTCTTACCCAGACATGTTTTTTATTCAGTCAGTCTGGCTGATGGTAAGTTTGCAAAGAGCTTCCTAAACATTTCCAGGAAATAAAAAAATACAGTGCAAGCATAAAAGAAGCGCAGATTAAAAAAAGACATACAGTGCTGCTTCAGTTGTACACTTTTCACAGGAAGGAACAAAAAGGGTTTTTTCCTAACCTCTTCCTTATAAATTCACCCTAAGAAAATCCCCTTATTTCTCAATTCTTTGTCATGAAAAAATCACCAGCCTTAAAAGGACCTGAAGCCAGACATCTTATACTTACACTTGGCCACTATGTTTAAATCACACACATGGCAACACATGGAGAGGTCTTATCAACTGTGTATGATGCAGAATGCAAGAACTGGCCTTGTAATTAGCATTTGCATGAGAAGCATATCAGTGACTTGTCTTGTTACAGCACTGACAGACCAAATTTTTGGCAATGTCTGTAAAATTCAACACAAATGCCAACTTATACTTCAACAAGGGCAAGAGTACAAACTGCCTCCGTTAAAAAATGGTGGAAAAAAGAGTGAGCTGCAAATGGAGTATTAACTATATTACCTATGTACAAGATATACCCTCTCTCCACCATGGCATCCTCATAGTACAGCTTTATCAGCAAACTTACTCCCTGAAAGGCTTGATTTCCACTCTCCAAGCAAGTTCATGTCCCTCACAGACTACACTGATTAATCTTTAAACTCACTGAGTTAGCACATGCAATTAAACGTACCACAACTGTAGAGCTAAAGGAAGCGTATAAAGAAATCAAATAACAATTAATTAGGGGAATTTGGAACTCAGGATGTTAGGTATCTGCATTTTATCTATCTCTTTTTTCTGTAGGCAGGATTGATCTTGAATCACACATTCAACTTGGTGACTTCTGGTTCATGGACACAAACCAGGAACTTCTCCTTTGTCACTGGACAGCTCCAATTCCAAAGTTGTTTTTTTTTTTTATATATGCTGGTGAATGATGCCAGGAAAGTACTGTTATGATACCATAGTTTTAATTTATTTTCTTCCTGGTGCCATCTCTCATGTACTCTTGCAATCTTGGCAATGACAAATAAGTCTGCCTGAAAAAAAAGTGTATCTATCTTCTTGTGTTTAACCAACACTGTGATCTTGATGGTTCTGGAGAAGTTTTGTAATTCTTGCACTTAAGAACAAAAGGCTAAGCAGCTGTCCCACAATACACATCCTCAGTCCTTTTAACACCAGATTAACTTCCACAGGACATTTTTGAAGTCGATTAGTCAAGCCATGTAGGATTTGAGAGGTAATGCAAGGTGTCCTGCAGATGAAAGTCCTCTGTAGTGACACACTCAGCTCAAACTGAATGAAAAATTTAGGTCAGAGAAAAAGCACATCACAGAAATTACCAAAAAGTACTAACAGCTTTTGTCATACCTCCCAGGCAGAGGTGAACGCTGTCACCAGAACAAAAGCAGTCCAGGCCAAAATACCAGACAGCTGAGAGTGGCATGGAGGCTCTGAGACCATTCATGTCCAGCTGGACTTTGCCTCTCCCTGGAGCTTTCTGTCTAGTGAAAGAGCTTTCTGCTCTCAGCTCATCCTATGCTCCCCATCATTGCCTCTTTACTTCCACCAACACCAGTCAGGCAAGTAACTCCCTCCAACCCAATTCAGTCAAATTGAGCCAGATTATCTTAAATATTACCAGAAGCAGTTTTTTGCTAATGCCTATTTTGACTGAAAAGGACTAGGAAGATACCATTTGCTGCCCAGCTGGCAGGCAAAGGGTCACAAGTTTTTGGGACAAATTAATATACGAACATCTTTCATGAGCACAGGCAATTGTACAGCACTCACCTGCTCAAATTCCTCATACCATATGAGATACTAAACATGACAAGAAGAGAACCTTAATGAACCTTAATGTTTGGTGCTTCTCACCTTTCCTAATCTCTGGGGATATATTCAAATGTTCCACAGTATTCTCTTTTTCCTGTCAAACCAATACTATCTTCTGTAATAGTCACATCCATCCTTGTTTTTTTTCCCCTGCTGCCGTCCACCATAGGATCAATAGCTCTAAATTAATCAGAGTCAACCATGTTTTAAAAAAATCACCTTCTGTTTGAAAACACATCTGTACCACACCTACCTAATACTGGCAAAGTCTAAGCAAGCACAACAACAACCAAGAGTATCACACAGAACAAAGTGAAAGGTCAGAGCTAAAATGGCTCCTGCAGTTGAATATGGATTTCAATCCACTGCATCCGACTTAACCAACAGGGTCTTCTCACAGATGCCAAGCAACAAGACAAGAGGCCACAGACAAAAACTGATGCACAGGAAGTTCCACCTGAACATGAGGAAGAACTTCTTTACTGTGCAGGTGACCATGCAAGGAACAGGTTTCCCTGAAATGTTGTGGAGTCTTCCCCACTGGAGATACTCAAGAACTATCTGGATGCAATCCTGTACCAAGTGCTGCAGGATAACCCTGCCTGAGCAGGGAGGTTGGACCAAATGACCCACTGTGGTCCCTCCCAACCTGACCCATTCTGTGATATTGTACTGCCTTCTTTAATACTGACCTGCATTAAGGGAAAAAACTCCAAAGCTGCATACTCTACTCTTTCTGCTGTTGCACTTGTCACTCTTCCCTCCCTTAGCTTCCTCCAGAGTGTATCAAAACATTTCCATCCATCCCATTCTCACTAACTACTTGTTGCCCTGATTTTTAAAAGTGTTAAGTTTTGTTTTATATTTCCTTTGAAAGTCTTAAATTTCTCATAAAACTTCTTCAGCCTTCTGATCTGTTTACATATTTCTACTGGAGTTCTCATGCACTGTTCATGTAAATAATAATTGTTTTGCATTCTTCTTTGTGGGAGAAGAGAATTGATGGACTGTTGGTTTGACCAGTGTGGCTGGAGAGGTGGTAATTCCATCCTCCACTCCATGGTCACCTCTGGAATTCTATAAATATCAGATGCTCGAATAAAATGCTCTCTTCTTTGGCTTTTGAATTTACCAAGTGTTTGTGTGCTTACTTCGTGTCCAGTAGTGACAACTACTCTTTACATCCCACATCTCCAATTTTGCCATCAGCTCCTGTCCATTAGATACTCCCCATTCCCCTTCCCCTCAGAAGGCAGGCTCCCAACAATACAAGGATACCTCCATGCACCTACATCCATATTAAGATTGCAAAATAGGTAGTGATCGTGTGTCTAGATGTCTGCTACAGATAAGGTTATGTGTATTTTAACACATATTAGTTAGGAAGATGACACTTTGAAAAGAGCCCTTTCTTTAATTAAGCCAAACAAAACACCAGTATTCTGCCACAATTACAGAATGGCCTATCTAGACTAGAACTATCTCTCTAGGCCTATCTTGACTTTAAAACACACTTTTAAATTTCATGTCTGAAAATTTCAACACAGTTCAAATCCAGACACATCACAAGAAGGGTGACAGTGCTTCACAATTTCCCTCAGCCTGCAGAACCTGTTAGTCACAGGCTGGGTGACATGCAAGAAGACTCATTTCACTCAGCATTCCTGGAAACGGCTGCCATCGTCTCCTCCCCTGAAAGGAGAACATAGCTCTGTGCAATAGGATTCTCCTCCCAAACACTGCAACAGGCTCTGTTTCATTATGGCTGTTGCAATAATGCAGTCTCAAAGGAATGGCGCTCACACAAGCCTATAATCCCATTTCACTGTGGAGCAGTTTTGTTCGTAAGCCACAAAGAAAGAAATATATCCCAGAAAATGCTGACAGAAGCTAAACAACTGTGACATTCCCAGAGCAAAAAATATGATTAATAGCCTCAACTGTGAGATGGAAAGAACATTTTATGAATGTGTGACCATCACAAATAATATCAATAATGTACAATAGGGAAAAAAAAAAAAAAAGAAGAAAGCAGAATTCTTTCCCCTTCCTTTTTAATATGAGGTACTCATACAACAACAATGCAAACTAGGTTTTAGGCACAGGAGAAAATGAAATTAAATTCTTACTTTAGAGGCTCAGGAGGGAGTTTAGTTCCTGAAAGGTTAATCTGCATCAAAGCAAGTGAGCTGCTGAAAAACTGTTTGAAGGAGGGAGGGACTTCTTTTCCTTTTCTGTAAGTAAACAAATTTATTAAGAAGTAGCATTTAGACACTCCTCATTCCAATAAATACTGAATGCAAGCCATCAGAAATGTAATGATCTTTTAGGGTTTAATTGCTCTACCTTCAGCAGTTCTGTAATCAGTGGCTCTCAATTAGCTTAGAATTATAATGTCATCAAAATGTTGATTCAACAAACAATCCTCACAACTGCACTGCTGCACAGAAGACATTACTATCTACCTCCTGTTTGGTGAACTACAAAGAATGATCATTTAGATCTGGTTAATAGGGAACATACTTACATCTCACAAGCAGAAGATCAAACAAGACATGAACAAAACCCTGAAATTGCTTTTTCACCACTAGAAATAATTTCTCAATGCTAGAATACCTTAGCATCAATTAGGTGTCATCTTTGATAAGGACTCAAGGCTTCAATCTGAAGAAAATGGATGCTAATATTTTCTACAATGCAAGTACTCTAAAAAGTAAATGTTCAATCTCAAAGACTTTCAAAGGCAGTTCCTCCCAGAAGAAGACAAAACAGGAAAAAAAGCATTTGTAACCATCACCAAATCATGAAAAATGCAAACTTTAAAAATCATATATAAAGAGGAATCAAGTCAGCCTGACTTCAAAGTGTGATGCTATGCCCTTTAGAGACAAAAGAGATATAGCTATAGACTTTCTGCTGCATCAGTGCTACACAAACAGATATTAGACGAGGTAGCTTATTTTACAGACCTTTAGCAAAGAGCAGAAAGGGAAAGAAAATAATTTGCTTAAAATAAATAGTACCTACTTCATCGAGCACTAAAACTTCTAAGGCTTTATAAAATAAGTCTTAGATTTATTCTTAAAAAGAAGGGTGCTACATATGCACAAAAAATAATAAACTAAAATACTGCAGGAATTGAGGGTAAGGACATTTAAATCGTACCTGTGAGAAAACAGAGTCCTTGAGAGGCTAAGAACAGCTAGATGCTGAAGACATCCACGAAGGAGGGCTCCACACACCTGGTTCAAAATACGAGCAAATCATTTTACTTTATATTAACCCAAAAAAGTACCTAGGGATAGAAGGTGGGGAATGTTTCCTTGGCATTGAAATAGCAACAAAAATGGTCTTTACCATATCTAGTGCACACTCCGTGTTGGATAAATCCAGATGAACAAGGGCATTTGGCTGGGCCAAAAAATTGTACAGGCTCTATAATTACAGGTGTAAGAAAGAATTAGAGGTGTTAATTTTTATATTATGACAACTGTTACTGGATCACTACCTGTCATTGCATTTTCAGCTTTTACTATAAAATCACCTGAAACTTCACTTAATCAATACAACCTGTTTTACTTTTGTAGGCTATCATTCTTTTTAAAAAATAGTGGGAAAATGGAGCTCAGACTACGCTTACCCAAAATTTCTCTTAAAGCACAGGTCTTGAGTTATTGCATTTAACTTTCACAGCAGATAATAATTAAGTAAGATGATAATTAAACAAAGATTTGTGATGTCACTCAGACTGCTGTTACACTTCAGAAAGGCTAATTGGTTCATAAGTTAAAGCCAGACCCTTTAAGCATGAGGGAAGCAATTAATTTGCATCTGAAGTCAATGGTTATTCTTGATATCAGCTGCACAATACAGGTTTAAGGGAGAATATAGAACCAGTAACAAGATTTTAATATTAAGATTTTAATATTTAAGATGGCTTTAAGTGCTGCCTAGAATATGTCATGTAAATGTTAGCATATGTAAAACTTCTTACTATACACTGTTTCATTTTGGGCTCTTTTTAGTCTCAGAGAGCAACACAGAAAGATAAAAGTGTGACCTAATTCAGAGAAAAGTGGAAAGCTCAACTCCACATGAAATCCAGCCAAACAGCGCACACTTAACATTTCTAAAATAGATCCATCTTCCCAAAAATTAGGTCATTTTGCCCCTATAACTACAATGCAAGAGAGGTCCTCACTTAAAAAATTTCCGTGCTTTCCTAGGGTTTATTTTAATTGCTAAATAACAGGATTTCCTTGCTCCTGTAATCTTTATCTATGAACCATCCCTCTGATAGGCTAAGAAAAGCCCAACTTTCTGCATTTATCTCTTAAAATATTGTAGGTGGACCTTAGGTTTTTTTAAACACTGCCTGCCAAAGATTTATTTATTACATTTTATTTTACCTTCTGTTTTTACATTATTGACTATGTTATTCTCTCAGAGTAATTCACTGTGTGTCTTTACTTACATTTAACTGCTTATTTGCTACCTTTAAAACCCTGTTGTCCCACTGACCTTTTCACCTCATGTCTGAAAAGGCTAGTTCCCTGAATATGCTGATGAATCTGCAAGTAAGACATGTGAAAAAGTCAAAAGTCATATCTGACTGCACTTTAAATGATGAGATTGGTTGACCATAGTTTTGTATCTTCTAGATGTTCAATACTTAGAATTCAAAACTTGGCAGTTACATGCACATAACTTTTGATGTGAAAGTGAAATGCAAATGTAACAGTCAAAAAGTGAGTATATACAAATTGAGAAGTAAGTGGATTTCATTATGGAGGAAATAGAGCTCCACCTTCATGGCAATTAATAAAGTGAACAAAGGAGTCTAAAAAATAATTACATTCTTCAAAGAATCATGGGTTTCAACAGCACATGTCAAGGAGCATAAATTTATTTATACAAACAAAAATATTGAAAAACAGAAACTAATTCTTTACAAGTCAAAAGAAATAATTTGCTTCCAACCTTTCAATGAAAAATTTGTAATGCTCTTATCATTAAAAAGATGATGAAGGCTTTTTAATGGCATTTTGCCACTTTCAAACAGAACTCAGAGAGAAAGGTAAATTCACTGAAAAACAGTGGTATCTTTGCTCTTTTCTCATGTATCAGCAGAAGCCAAAGACTAAAGGCATGAACCAAAATTATGTGGATTTTAGTTGTGTGGAATAGTTCTCTGACTTTATACCAAAGAGTAGAAACAAAACTGTTATTTTCTATGCCTACTAAAACTCTATGGAAATAAAGGCCAAAAAGGTTCTAAACCAAAAGGTTTTTGCCTTTCTCTCAACCGTGAATTAAAACGTGCATTCATTATCTCCCCGGTGAGAGGAAAGCGCTTACTGAGAGATCATCTCCGCGGAGCGCGTTCCCTGAGAGGTCGAGATAGACGAGCGTGTTGGCGATCAGCGAGTTGGCACTCAGTGACTGGGAAAGGCTGTTCACCCCTGCCAAAAAAGAGGTCACAACTCAGCTGAGCCAGCTCCACACAAAACTGGCCCAGAGCCTGCAAGCGCACAATTTCAGTGAACACAGACACACACAAATGTTTATAATGACCTCCAATTGCCGTCACTGTACAGCAGCTGAAGAATTCAGATCACCAGGCAGATATGAGACCTTTCCCTGACACAGCATGCCCAGTTCCACCTGGACCACATTCTCCCAACTTCCCTGATGGAGCCACAGTGGGTTATATGTCCCAGATCCAGGATGTATCCAGATCCATTTTCAAACAGATTTTAAAAACACAATTAAGCCAGTGTCTTCCTATAAACAATTATATTTAGATATAACTATCTGTGGAAGTAGATGTAAGCATATGTGGAAGACCAAATACATTAACAATTATAATTGCCAGAACTTCAAAAGCGACTGACAAGACCTAGAAATTAAAAATATTTCAATTCATGTATTTGCCTGTAATTTCATAAAAATAGCTAATTAAAAGTACCAAGAGATGCATAAAGACTCTCAGTAGCTTATCAGAACAAACACATATTTTTCACATTAAAATTAAAAAGCTCACATTGGGAACAAACCAGTCAGGGCTTTCTTCCATTGAAATTTTTCAGCTTTTCAAAATACAAATTAGGACATGGCTATTTCTGATTCCTTCAAATCTAACTTTCATCTGAGGACTCTGCAGCTTATCATCAACTGCTCAATTTATTGTAGATGGTCTTTGCTGTCTTTCAAGCACTACATGCATGTGTTTCTTACATGCATAAGCATCACTGTGTCCTTTAGTTGATGCAGCAGTTTTTTTCTAAGTGCCAGGCCAAAGCTATTCAGAAGGCAAGTGATCTACTACACAACATTCAACGATTTCTCACAGCTGGTCAGTGAAATTGGATGGGCATTCAATGGATGAAACACGTCCAGTCTTCACTTAAAAACTATTAAGAAACTGATTTGCCAGTGAGGATGTGGATGAAACAGCTAGCAAGATACTGGAGACAAAAATACCTATGTCAGTGACTTAATTTTCTGAGCTTTCAAATATTAAGAAAGTCTCCCATATTAGTAGTATGGCTCTTGGTTTCAGGAGGCTTTTGAAACTGGAAAGTATCAAAGCACAGCAACACTTTTGTCAAGTCTCAAATCTTTTCTGCTTGGCGTCATTTTTCTTTTATCGTGAGATGGTGCTGTTGAATCTACACCCTATTGCTAAAGGTAAACTGCAAACTAATACTTTTTGAAACTTGGAAAGATCTCAAAGCTCTATTTAAATATTTGACATTACAGCTTTGGAGCTTTGGATTCACTTTAGTGAGCCTTCTCAACAATGTTTACAAGCAACACCAAGAAGAAGGAACAAATGTAATTTTGTACTGGCTGCTCAATGGTTCTTAGCTATCAGCTGGGGTTCCAGCTGGGTTAAACTACCAGCAATTCAGCATGTACAACCAAGAACCAATTCTGGAAATTCAGAAGCAGTGTCTGAGTTTGAGGGAGAAGTGGAGCTATCAAACAATTCATAATGCTGCTTGTTTCATGCCTAAAAAGGGCCACCTTTTCGAAATCAGCTACATCAGTGAAGGCAAACAATGTGAATGAGGGATTTTTTAAATTAGCCTCTGGCTTGGACTCAGAAAAGCAAGCTTTATCTTTGAATGAGTATACTAGAATTTTCCATTTAACCAGAATCTTCAAATCAATAAATTTATGTTTGAACTTCACACTGCCTCATGTTATACTCTAACAGTAATCTCACTTTCATTTGCAGACAATCTTTTATGCTCTTTTACCACTCTCAGGAGGCTCAGACTGTTAATAGCTCTCAGGAACTTTGACATACAATATTTGAAGAAAGATCAGCTAGGAAGTTGCCACCTGAACTTCACTTGCCAATCTTAGAAATTTATCTCAAATAGAAAGCACTCTTCAAATAAGGTCAAAACCTATGAGTGCTTGTTCTGAATTTATTAAAAGCTTTAAAAAATTTAAAAAAAAAGATAAAAAGAAAAAAAAAGAAAAAAAAAAAAAGAAAAAAAAAAGGTTGAAGGAAAAAATACATGCACTTTGGAGTCTACTGAATCCATGATCCAGGGACTCTTTTAGACTTTCTCCACAGAAAGTACTACAATCTCAAAAATAGCCTCCCAAGTTAAAATCAAATCAATACTGTCTTCTTAGGTTAGAGAAAAACTGACAGCTTTGCAGCAACCTGAGTTGCTTAAGTGCCTGAGGGTTGTAAGAATTCCCTTTTTAAGACATGGCATATACTATTTTTAAGAAATACTGAGGAGCTTCCATGGGACAACATTAATGGTAACATGTTAATCTGAAGGTCATCAGTATTAGACATACTGGAAAATATTTTCAGCTTTTGCTCAAAGATCATCTTTAAAAAGGATGTTAAAAACCTTCAGATTCTTTTAATAACCTCAGAATTCACTTTCACTGACAAGAGATGTGTGGGTGAACTTCATCAAGCTGGCATTTACTCTTTATGAAGAAGGAAATGTTGCTAGAATGTTCTCTCGACTCAAACTTCACAATCACTTGCTGAAATAATTCAGCTTACATGAAGGAAAGTAGAGAATGAATGAACATACCAGCACTGCATAAATTTCTGTTAAATTCACAAGTATCTCATTACAAGAGTACATGTTACATTAGTCAAGATTCTTAATCAACTGTCACCAAAAATTGAGTTAGCAGTAGAAAACAACAACCCCAGAGTTTAATAAAAGTATTTTTAGTGAAAATCATTATTGAATAAATTCATGTTAGGATTTACTGTTTACTTAAGCATAATAAGAGCCATAGGCACTCATAATAAAACAGCAAAAAGCCCTTTACCCCACCCACATTTCTCCAGGTTAATCCTTGAAGCTAAGGAGAATACAGAATCTGCACTTCACAGAGCATTAATAAAAAGGATAAAAGGGCATGGTTTCTGTCTGTTTTCAGCTAATGTCCTTCATACTGTTAACTCAGTCATCTTTTCCAGGTCATCAACATCTACAAAAAAAGCAGCAATAATGCCAGTGTGGTTTCTCTATTTTTAACACCCATTACCTATACAGGAGACCCTGGGTTTGTGCAATCTGTAAGAGGTCACTGCTCCTGTTATTTGTAAAACAAAAACGCAAAAAATCCTGAAAGCATCTGACTTGTGTTTCACGGCTGCTATCACTTTTAAAATATACAACCATTTTAATGACAATATAAAATCAGAAATTGTGAATCATAAAACAAAGAAATCTTTAGTCAGAGCAAGTCACTCACCAGCCATTGTCACAATGCTTGATTTATAAAATAACTGTATACAAAACATTTTGAAATTTCTCTACACATTTTTGCTTCAGACATTTTTTTCAAAGTGCATATGAAACATATCTTTCATGTCAATCCTAATTTCAGTCTTCCTTTATAATACAGGTTCAAACTTAACCCTTACAGAAGCAAGTCTGAGTTTATCAAAGTGCTGAAGGCTACTCAGAACCCAGTCCAGGGTTCAGCAACCCAGGACTGCAAAAGAAAGTAGCTGCACCTTTGAGAAAATACATGTAAATATTTAACAAAATTAATCATTTTATAATCTGTTAAGAAAAAGTATTTTTTGTATGTAAGTCTGAAAGTTTTAGAAGAGAAAAAGAGGCGTATTTATAAAACATACCTTTAGGTGATAAGGAGGTTTTAGATAAATTTAAATGCTTGAGTCCCTTTGGAAGTTTGGCGAACTGGATGCTCAAAGACGACACACCTGTTGGGGGGGCCAAAGACAAAACAGATGTCTGAGCTCTGTGACCTCAGGTTTTCCCAGCAAATCTCATCAGGGGCAAACTGCACCAGTGACAATTAAGGAGGAACTGCACTCACTGTGCAGGTGGGCTCTGTCATTTTGTGAACCTTTTACTGATGTAATCAAGATCCCACTGAACAGATAGGAAACTTTGCTTTTAAACATCAGTAATCTTCCTTAATTAGTTTAAAAACTTTATAATACACACGTACTTTTGGGAAGGAGTCAAAGTGAAGCTATCACACCAAGCAGTCAGCACTTGGAAAATCTGGAAGCTTTATGTTTCAGAAAAAAACTAAATTAAAAAATCTAAGCGTGAACTAAAACCCAACAGAGCTGTTTCACAGGAAACTTCAAACTATTTTTATTTTCTTTTAAAAGGAAGGGCTTTCAAGGCAAGAAAGGCACCCACATTAGCTAACACTACCCTCTTTTTCTGAGGCAAACCCTAAGAACCTGAAACCTTTACCAAGTCAAAACGACCACTTAATTCCCTTACAGCAGCCTGCAGGCTACCAGCCAGGACACAGGCTTGGAAATACCACAACTGCTTGCAATCCTAAACAGTAAAAACCTATTAAGATGCTGAGACTGGACTACCTCAGCACATATTCAACAAAAGAAGAAAACCATAAGAAGGCACTTTTCATTAAAGCCTTTACACAGTGTGTCCAAGTTCCACACTCCATAAATTTAATGCTCCATTTTAAGCAAAAGATTGAAATTTGATTAAGAGGGCACATCCTAAATAACAATGCAACTAAGCTGTGAAATATTTATTAGAGGAAAAAAACAACATAAAAACTCCAGGCTTAACCTGAGGTGTGAAATACAGTTGTCTACAGCAATTCATTTGGAGAGAAAAGGGCACAGAGAAAGAGGGTAAAACCTTTTACTTGATTGAAAACATAGTAAATTAAAAAGCTGACACCCTTTCCACATACACAGACATGAAACAGTCTGTGAAACTGTAGGTCACATACCTATGTTTACTCTGTTTTTATTCTGTTTTACTTATCATTGATAATGAAGGAGCCAGCTACCTTGCAGATACTGTGGTAGGGGTTTTTTTAATGCTCTCTGTAAAAGAGTTGCATGCAACACCCATGCAGCTCAAAACAATACACACTTTTTTATTTATATTGCTAAAGCATTAGACCCATGAGACCTTGGAATCATTTATTGTAAAGCACAATGGTAACCGGATATCTTCACCAATTTCAGCAAGAATGAATCAAATCATACTAACAGGAATTTCTTCCATAGCCCTATAAGGACAATCGCTATCACTAAGGATACAATAAATGTCATTTTTGCAGTTAAGCAATTTGACTGACATGCAGCAAATCGTTTTACCTCTCCATCTTTGTATTTAGCTACCAATCTGCAGACTAATTATTGTTCTAGCCAAGATGAACAATTTTTCACATCTTACTAGCATGGAGGTTAAGTTATATTTATAAGATACAGGAATCTGGTGCAGAAAAGAAAAACTCCTTCTGGTTACTCTGGCCCTTGAGCACCCTTTAGGTCACTCATTTTTGCCAATGGCATAACAGAGATGAGAATTCACATGGCAGAAATTGAGTTATCTGCATCCAGGCACACAGTTTGGAATTTGAGCGCTACTGGGCTTCAGTATGTTTGCTTTGCATTATTTTTAACAAAATATGAGATTAAATTCTGATCCTAGTAGAGCCAAAAGCAAAACCGCCATCAATTCAGTGTGGCTAGATTTTTACAGACAAGACTGATAACAAACTTTCCCGGTGTTAGTCTCACAAATATTGACAGTGCCATAAAGGAGAGCCAAACACAAATTAAGAGACTGGTCTCAGTAAAAAAAATCACTGCATATAAACACTGCACTGTATTTGAAGTGAAGACAGGTCCTATGCTTTAGGTAAATTAAACCCTCTTCCCATGCTGTTGGAATACAGACAGTTGCATTAATATGTAATAATATTGTGCCTTCAGTTATTGGTACTCAGCAGTTTCTAATAGCTTAGTGCATGTTTGTGTTCATACAGGGTATGATACGATCTTCTCCAGAAAACAAACAACTCTGTGACTTCCCTTACAACTGTAAAATAATCTAGTTCCAGTTCCTGCAGGTGATTTTTCAAAAGGTATTTTCCAAAATCCATATGTTTAAATGAATCTCCACTTTAACTTGTGAAATCCTTCCTACTGCTCCAGTTTACCAAAGTCAAATCTACCTTGCACCCAGGAAATTTTCTTGAACTGAAAAGCTCCAATATTTGCATATTACAACTATAATTAATTTCTAAGTACTCTATAACCTATCTCATTCTAACAAAAAGGTCAAATTTTAATTGCATATTTGATAGGAGAGGTTGAGATAATGAAAAAACTATACTAATCTCTCCAAATTGTAGTTTCTGCATTTCAATTTTGTCTTATATGTGGATACTGCGGAACAGCTTGAATCTATAGGTTTGTTGCAAAGAAAGCAACATAAACATATCCACCCTCATGGATATGTTTAAAAAATGAAAAAAAAGATCCCCTGCACTGTAGAGTACCCAATGTTTCGTCAATTGTTTTGCTTCCTAGATAAAAATTAGTTCCTTAGGACATAAAAAAAAAAAAAAGCAAACCCTTTCAAATAACACAACCTAAATACACTTCTTCAAAAGCAGAATCAACAATGTAGCAGCCTTTCTTCCAGCTTGTAACAGAAATTTCTGTCAAATGCAGCAGGCCTGCGGCACATTGTAACAATAACGTTCTTCAGCAAAGCGCTGCCTTTCATGTGATGAGAATTCTTAACGAGTACAAGCAATTATCAGGAGGCAAGAGGTAATCAGAAGAGTTAAAGCAATTCATGTGAACAATTTCAAATAAAAATTTACTCAGAATAGGTTAAAAACAAAAACATATCATACCTGCTTCTAGTCAAAAGAAAAGTGATACAGATGTAGAAAGCGAAAAACCTACAAAATTCTGTGTTAACAACAGTCTGAGTCCATCAGGTTGCAATCAGAATGAACAGCTTTTCTATTTTGAATCATGACAGCAAAGAGAATAGAAAACTTCCCCCAAACAAACCAAATAACACAAGAAAGGCTCGCTGTGTAAAATTCATATTTTTCTTCTGGCCCAACAGGAGCACAAGATAGTCTGATCCCAGAACACTGTGTGCCTAGAATGCATTAAGTGAAGCAAATGGAAACCTCACATGGGCAGCACTGAAGGGTCAACTCCAGACTGAAAGAATGTAACCTTATTTTAAAAATAAATGCCTCTTGGGTGAAAAAAGAGTAGACAAGGGAGAGGAATGACTTGATTTGTACTGAAATCATGCCTAGCGGTGCCCAGTCTGAGAAAAGCTGAGCTGTTCAGCTTGATTTTCCATCTGGTGGAGTCAACAGCACTTTGCTCCATAGGAATGCCTGTTACACCAGTATTATTGAACATCACCAAGACCTCACAACAGGGCAGGCCAGCACAGAGCTGATGAAAAGGGGAAATTTTCATACTGAAAAGAAATATGGCATTACAGCTGAAATAAAAACACAAAACCATCAGAAAAATGCAATCCAAGAAACAAAGCTGTCTTGTGCTTCATCTTTCAGCTGATTACACTTCTTTTAAAAATGCACACCTCTTAAAACTAGAGGGTTTTTTTTAAACAATCAGTGTGTTCTATCTCCCTTTAAAATCCAAGGTTGGTTTAAGGCATTTAAATATTTCTCAACACACCAATGGATATGTGTAAGTCAAAAAGAATGGCAATTTTCAGTCATTTGTGGACAACAGAAATTTACAGCAGCATTATGCACAAAACAATAACCTATTCTTCAGGCAAAGCTGACCAAAGCAGCAATAATCCTCCTGTTATATTTATAGCAAGAGAAAAATGTAAAAGTTACAGTACCTCTGTCTTCAAGTGGATTGCTAGCAAGGTTGATTGTATGGAGTCCTGAGTTGGGATTATGGGCTAGGGCACTGGCTAGTTTCTGTGCAAAATCCCTGCAACAAAAAAAGAGAGGGAGAAGGAATCCTGTTATCTCCTCTGCCAACAGCACATTCAAAGGCTTAAAAGCATGGAGGGATTACTAGACAAAAATGGCCTTCGCTAGTGCAGATCACTAACTGATTCCTCATGGTTCTAAACAATGCTTATCTGGCTAATTTGCTATCTTTCACAGGGAGTTACTTTGTTAATTATTCATTCTGTGACCTAAGAGACAGAAGAGTATACAATCAAAGCCTAAAATGGTTTTGACAGAGATCTGAAGGTATAAAACAGGAGTTACACATAAAAACTCAAAACTTGACCACATCTTCCATCTCTCTGTATACCACAGGATTTGGAGATATACATCAACTTGCACACCACCACCTCCTTCACTCATAAGCTATCCTGCTCACTTGCAGCAGTCTTCTGCCAATAATCACTCAAACAGATGGGGTTTTCAGCATATCCAGAAGTATTTTTAACCTTATAAAACAGCAGGAATAGCTCTCTCAAAGAATAGCAGCACACTGACGAGCTGGTCTTTTGCTTCTTTTACAGTGTGAAGTATCAAAGGGCATGAGTTGCTGATCACAGCCCCAGCAATGGATCCAAAAGAGATGCAGAGTATCAGCTCTGTAACGCTGACAACAGCCAGTCCAGGCAGCACAGAGAGCTTTGAAGCACCCTTAACCAGCTATGGTAGGTAGGTGTAGTAGCATGACCACTGTTCCAAAGTCACTTGAGAGGCAAGGGAGCACTGCCCTGCCGGCAAGCGCTCTGCTGCAGCTGGACTGCCACCACCCAGCACTAAGCTGAAAGCTAGCTTGGGTTTTCTTGCACACCACACTGTCACACTCTGGTGGAGACACATTCATTGCATGAAGCCAGAAGGCTGATGTCTTATCAGCTCTAAGATAAAGCCTCAAACCTCTTCTTGTACCAACTGAGAAGTTATGATGTGTTAAGGGACTAGACCTACTGTGGGCTTTTGATAAAGTGAGGCTGTAACTTCAGTATTCTTATTTCACCAAAATCAGACAACAAGATAGAAAGCAAAACTATGTCTTGAACGTCCTTCTTTCTCTCTCTGCCTTGAAGTACATTATTTTTCCTCCTGTAGGCCTGTGGTGGAGAGCTACCAAAATGCTAATCAACACTGCCCTCTTTCCTTGTAACAGATTTTGCCTACCACCAAACTCTGTGCTGAGAACCACAGTGGAGGTAGCATCCTCTTCTAGTATTTGGGAAAGAAAGGAGGCTGAACAGGAATAGCCTCAATAGCTTTTGGTTATCTGAAGTTGCAAAGTTTACTAGAGCACAGAGATGCTCCAGGGAAGTTTAGTTTCCCTTTGAAACCCTATGTCCTTCTGGGGCTAGAGCTGGTTCCAGCACTGCAGATGCATGATGAAGGGCTGCCTTGAGGAAAAACACATTCTTTTCCTAAAATACAAGCAGTATGTGAATACAAACACTCAACAAAAAGAACTTCTGGACTTGAAACTTTGCCACCTGACAGGCCCCAGGGTCTCCTGCTTTGCTACCAGCTGCTGCTACAGAAGACTATGAATCTCCTGTAGGTCCTCAGTGACACTTGCCAACATTCTGGAAATCCTCCAGCATTTCAAATGGTGCTAGATGCCTGCCCTTAGGCATCTGAATCAAGCTCCTTATGTCCAGCCAAGAAAAATGAGGTTTTGAATTAAAAAGCAACAAACCCTTTCCTCTTGAGGAGTTTCCTCCTCTTCCTTTATCCCTAACAGATTCTTGTCATTACAATACTTTGCCTATACCTCCAGGCCTGTTTACAAACTCTGCTCCAGCTTTTGCCAGCAACATAGGCAGGATTACCAGAGTGTTTTGGACACCTAGAGTGTGTGTGAACTACTTGAGCAAAGGCACAGAAAACCAACTTCGCCCAGAAAGCACTGGATTATCTATATTGGGCCCACTGGGCTTCAAGGCTCATTTTGGAAAAAATAATACAACAAATAACACACACTCCCTGTGCAGCCCCTGCCATAAACAGAGGCACCTTGACTCTCTGCTCATGGGGAAACATCTCTTCTCCTCCTTTGTTCACTATTAGTTTCAAGTCATAAATTTTGTTACTTTTGGCTGCACACTTATGAACAGAGCATGGGGTGTAAGTCAGAAACTTTCTATAAAGCATCAAGCTTGTTCTGTATGCATTACACAGCCATGCTGGG
Source organism: Vidua chalybeata (assembly GCF_026979565.1). Classification (NCBI taxonomy): domain Eukaryota; kingdom Metazoa; phylum Chordata; class Aves; order Passeriformes; family Viduidae; genus Vidua; species Vidua chalybeata. Next base: position 93,391,495 of record NC_071530.1, read on the forward strand.
CTGAAACAAGCTTATTCAGGCTTGGAGGTAAAGCCCCAGAAAGATTCAATTTAACTATACACATGACAGGCTAAGGATATTTCATCAAGGGAAAGAATACTACCAATCTGGAAATCTCAGACAAGCAAAACAATTCCATGAGATCTGCCTAGACAACATCCATGTAACAGAAAAAAAGAGGATGTGTGGGAAGAAGCAACACTGTTAGGTCTAAGGGCATTAAGACCCTGTCAAGAAGGGAAAGATAAGACTCTACATGACTGTCAAAGGCCCTCTAGGACCTCAAAGGCCAGCAACAGGCACTTCTGTTCCCCATGTGCCTGCTGGCCAGTCCCTTTCGAACAGGGCTGCACAGGACAGTGTGAAAGGAGGCAGGGACATTCTCTCTGCCAGCTTTCAGAGAGCATGGAAGTGTAACAAATAAATCAGTTGCAGCAGCTCCTGCAAACGGGCTTTTGCAGACTGGGAAGTCTGTCGTGCAGTTCCATGGAAATCACAGAACATCCTGAGTTGGGACTCCCAAGGATCGAGTCCAACTCGTGGCACTGCACAGGGTACCCCAACAACCCCACCATGTGCCTGAAATTGTAGTCTAAATACTCTTTGAGCTCTGGCATGGTTGGGGCCATGACCATTGCCCTGGGGAGCCTGTTTCAGCACCCAACCACCCTCTGGAGGAAGAACCTTTTCCTAATATCCAAGTCCTTGCCATTTAGCATCTCCCAACAGTGCAGGCCAATGGCAGTGGCAGCTCCCACCATACACCTGTTTTTGGCCTGTCAGGCCAAGCTTCAAAGCCTGGTAGACACCAAAGCCCAGCCTAATCAGTAGGCTGAGCTGCCTAGTCAGAAATCAGTACTTTGGTTATCACATACTGTCCCATTCCTCTAAAATACCTCAGGAATTAACCATCCTTTCAAGTTCATTTTTTTGGGGTCAGCCTGAATTACTCTGCTCTCCCTGAAATCTGGACATCATGTATGCTAATTAAAACACTTACCAAAACATTAGTGATTGCTGTATGCATTGAAGCCTTCCAGTGTTATTTAAAATGATATGTGTAGTTAAAGCAATAGCAATGGGGATAAAATTTCCAAGAGCATCTAAACTGGAAAGCACAAATCTTATCAGGCAGGGGCTTTCATTTGACATCCTGTTTTTCCCAACAGGAAATTCACACTTCCCTAGTTCTGGGTTTTTCCTTGTTACTGCTACTACACAATAGTTTGCTATTTCATCATTTGGGAGGATGACAAGTGCTTATGAGGCTGTGGCCCAAACCAAATCACAGAAATGAGTGGCTGGAGATAGAAAAGAACAGAGTCATCTTAAACTGACTCTGCAGCAGGAAGAAATATGCTCTTGCAGCTGCTCAGGTTATTTCTTACAGCTTTACTCTTGGTAGCTCTTGCTTAACCCTGGTTTGGCATTCTATCACAGCTCATTAAAAATGACTGGTCTGTAAGACATAGGAAGGAAGATAGGCAGCAACAACAGGATCTCCTAGCAAACAGATATGAAAAATGGCAAAACTGACAAATGCATCCTTGGCAAAAACAGACAGTGTTGATCAGAAGAGATAGACACCAAGGCACATTGCCAAACACTCTGCATGTAGATGGAGACATGAAAACCTAAGTCACAGGGTGATTATCTGTCAGCTCCTGTTTAAACTGAAAGCAGTTAATCCAACTTTGATAAATTAAGGTAGGCAATGTGCAAAAGTATTCAACATATCCTTTAATATTAATGATTATCACTAGATTTCATGGCACATACTGGAAGAAAAACGAGATTAAAACCAGGGGCTTATGTTTGAATGACAGCTATTAAAGGCTGTTAAAGGCACTAGTGATCAGAAAGTTCCCATACTCGATCTCGAATTTCTTGTGTCACGTAGGCAATTTTCTTTTAAAGGCATTTCAATGCAAAGTGCACTTTAAAAAGACTCCAACAACAGAAGAGGAGACACACCAAATATCTCCCCTGTGCTTGTTTCCCTTTGTTTGTAATTCTGCATAGTGTTCTGCTTCTCCCACATTTACACTACTTTTTTAATTTAAAAAAAAAATCATTAGCTCTAGAGTTTCTCTTGTCTACATTGTCTTGGACACTACCCTAACATAAAACAAGCACTACAAGTATAAACTAGCACAGCTGCAAGTAACTTGAACTTTGCTTCTATTTCCTGTGAAGGGGGAAAAAAAGCTAGTAACTACAACTTACTGTATTTAAAACATATGCAAGGATTTGATTGTATGGCTTATTTCTGTGTATCTTCCTTCTAAATCTATGGCAAGCCATTAAACTTACTGATCTACTTCTTCAAAAGAGTTGTTAATATAGAAGTCCTGTTATATTTGAGCAGACAGCAATCCACATTAAGATAACAACAGCTCATTTGGAAATGAAACAACAACATGTTATGCAAGATGGCACAGTATGCTTTTTTTAACAAAACCTAAACCACTGTTTTTTAAATTATAAAAAGGTGTTGATACTTCTATTGGACCCATATTTGGGAGAGGAACAGTAGGAGCCAGTTTAAGGTTTATGCTCTCTTTCAATCACTTTGCTCCACTTAGCCCAGCTCTCCAGGCAGAACCTTAAAAACCACCAGTTTAAAGGGATTTCCTGGACATACAGGCCCTCTGGAAAACCTGATAAAAAGCTTGTGACTAGAGGCTCCTCAGAACTAGACAGACATTGAGCACAGCTTTTTTAATATTTATTCAGGCTACCATACATCACACATCCCTTTTAGTGGGGTAAGCAGCATCTAAAGCGACATTGTGAAGGAATTACTTACGTTCTAAGCCCGGCATTCTCTAATACCAGCTCTTCCAACCGACTGGACCTACTCACCACTCGCAGTATCTGCTCACAGAGATCAGTGGACTGCCACAGAAAAGACAGAACAGTGTTAAAGAACACAAACACGGAACAGACAGTTATCGAGTTAAGCTGTACATCGTAATGGGATCCAGGCCACAACCGTCTTCTTGTTATACATAAATAGGAAGTAAAAATACCAGAAACATTCAGGAGAGTGAACAGAAGACTTCTGGAAAAGACTTAAGAGATGCAGGAGGCAGACTAAAAGCAAGTAACTAATGAACCAGGCCACCTAACCAAAAGGGGCAGAATTTTTATAATGACAGTGAAAACAACCAAAATCATGCAGTTCAGAAAAAACTCTGGCTTAATTTTAAAAGAAATCTTAGTCATATGCACGCTATTCCTGCAGAAAAAAGTGGTAACTAGTGCAAAGGAAAATAAAGCCTGACCAGGAATGACAACTAAACACAAAGAAAGATGTTAGAAGGCAAACAAACAAACAAAAAATCCCGAAGAACCTCAGAAACAAAAGTACCCTAGCTAGAGTGGTCCTCCAAAGACTCCCAAGGACTAGTGGTAAAGGGCCAGTATATTTGAGTATGAATTCTTCCAGCCTATTCAGAAGCAAATCTCATGTTCTTATTGTTGTTGAATTCTAGCATTTACATGGATATTTGCAAGTGCCATGAACAAAACATGACAACAAAAGAGTTTGCTTGCTCTGCTCATTCAAACAGAGATAAAACCGTAATCATTCAAAAGCCATGCAATGAACTCTGTACCTCATCACCTTTTATTACAAACTTTTATTTTGCTTCTGGATTTGACTTTTCTTTTTCCCCCCACAGCTCACACTAACCAGCGTTCATGTGATATCCAAAGCTGAATCTGAGTCATGATCATGAAGTGCTGAAACTATTCTGTTACCTGCCTTTAAAGACAACAATGTGACATTCATACCTGGTGTATCTTTGTCTCTAATGACCATCTGACATTTTCTCGTTTGTGTATTTTTCAGGGTTTGGGTTTTTTTTACTTTCAAACTAATTGAATGTCCAAAAAAAAAATAAAATGCCCTAAACAAATAAATCTGCTCTACCACACACATAAAATCTTATTAATCCTTTACACAGTAAAGGTTGACAATTTTTGGTGAAGACTGTCAACTCAGCCATCTTCCCAATACTTTCTTTACCATCCATGTTTTAATAATTCAGAATATTATCAGCAAGCTTTCTATAGTACTGTGACTGCAAGTGGAAAGTTTCGTGCCTGTACTATAAAACCACAGTGGGTACTGTGTATAAAACACAGTGTCAGAGTGGGACTCGTGAAACACAATGCACTCCGGATATGTCTGACCTCATAATGACCCATGGCAGTGTTCTTATGGCATGGATTTACTGTCCAACGATCTATATTTTCCTCCTTTTCAACTTAAAAATTGAATGTGTGGAAGGTAAGAGGTTGGGATTTTTAAAGTAACTGATGCATTTTCTAGACTGACAAAATTTATTTGTTTTCCACAGGAAAGCTGCTAAGAAAAAAACCCAAAACATTCACATAAATGTATCTCAGATAGATAATAGAGCCAGGTCTAGTTCTAAGCAAACTACACCAGCCAGTCTTCTAACTAAGCAAACTATCTCATTTCACTGAAGCAGAAACTGATTAATTGCATTGTACCTTTTAACAATGTTGATTTTAACAGCAAACTACAACAGCACTAAAAATACCACTGCCTTCATTCCATGCATTACTTTGAGAGAGATGTCCCAGCAGGAAAGAAGTTTGTTGCCCACTCTTTTGCCAAGAATCACATACATTGCTATTGAATTTTCATTGGAAATGATAGCTTAGGAATATAATGAGAGCTTAACAGATCAATAAAATGGCATCAATTTAAACACAATGATACTTAATATTAATTTTTAAAGGCAAAAGCTTCTGGAGACAAGCATGAAAGCAATTTCTCAAGCAAACCACTAACTCCACCTGTGACTAAAAATTTTAGGAGAAATAGCATATTTTGATATATTTAAATTGTCACTGAATTACTGCTTTTCTTGGCTCTTTTTACAGTAGTCCAACTTGTTCAGACATGCCCTCTTTTTGTTTTTAGCAGTGAAAACTGATATGGAAAAATACCGGTGCCACACATCAGTGTTTTGGAAAACTGGGAGACAAAATCATCAAGTTGCAATGAAAATTACACAGGAAAAAAAGTGCTTTATGCAAGAAAAAAATCCCCAGAATCTTGACCTTTTCACCTCCAAAAAGCAAGATTTCTGGCTGCTTTGAAGTTACTTTCCAATCAGTCACATACTATTGTTTGGGAGAATCTGCAATGCCTAATGAAGTTTTATGGGCTACTACTATCAACCAACTACGTTTTCAAACTATATTATTTGAAATTTTGACAAGACCTGACTCTCAGCAGTGTTTTTATGGTGCTAATTGACTATCCAACAGTTTGTATTTTCCTGATATGATTCCAGGAAAAAAAAGAAATTGGCAATAGATTGCCCAGTTGTACTTGCCAAAAATATTTCACTTTAAAAAATGTAATAGCATCCTTTAAAACACAACACAGCCTGGTAGAAGCAGATATATTGTTTCAATTTATTACTTACTAATTTCAGATCCTTGGAGGACAGCTTTGTAAACCACTGATTATACTCCAGAGCAGCAACTATAGGTATTAAGTCTCTAGAAAAAGAAAAACACTTTTACACACATTTCATATAACTGTCATTTGAAACAATCTCCTAAGTGTTCTTACATGTCTCATTCCCCGTAGTTTTGCAATGCTAATTGCCTACCATCCCCATTATAGAAAGCTCTGCATTCTAAAAACAGCAGGAGCAGCTGCATGTCTTCCTCTTATTTTAATAAAAATTTCTGGCTGGACAACTGCCATCCATTCTAGCATGAATTTTAAAAACAGGAACTTGTCTGGGCTGCCATTCCTACTTTTAGCATAACTTTTTCTTCAGCCTGTGACATGTTTAAGCGTCCTAATCACCTCTAATTATAATTTAGCATGACGCTAAAAAGCTTTTTGGCAGTCTGATGATTTAATATAATTCCATGACTGAATGCTTCTAGAGAACACCTCCTTGTCTCATCTCTATAGTTAAATTCCCCCAGGAAACAGGAGACCTGCAACAGGATAATGCGACATTCAGCACCAACTCCCCTTGATTGTGAAAGGGATTTCACAAATGAAGTTCTAAATGATTCCCATTTTCTTCATTCCAAGCCTCTTAACGTGATCTGCTCTCCCTGTGTTAAGTTTCTCCAGTAGCAGACGCTGATGAATGTCATGTCTGTACGCTACCCCCCAGCAGATTCATTCATCAAGCACTATCACACCATTTAGCAGTGCAGCACTCAGATCAGTTTGGTGCTGCATATTAAACACTTACATACACCTACACAGAGGCTGAACAGCTCCTCAGAAAGCCCTTGTCTTTATAACGAAATAAAGAGTTGTAACATGCACAAACTAACTTATCAAACCAGCAAACCAGTGCCATTCAAGCCTGTTTTTTCTAGGGAGAATTTTTAACATATTGGCTTTTATAAGCCAATCCAACCCCCCTTCTCGCCCCCCAGCTCTTCATTCAGGACATATGCAGGTAGGCACAGGTCTGCACTTAACATGCAGTACCCTTCTCCCATCTTCTTTTTATTCTTCCCCTCCTCCAGTTTTCCTCTGCAAACACACAGACACTTTGGGGTGGTTGTTAAACACACAGGAAAGCCAGGAGACAAGGCAGCATCACGTGGACAAGCATTCCGTAGGCTATATTGGGAACTGCAGTTGCTACATTTGGAAGTACAAGCATCACTAAGGTAACAGATCGAAGGTGCAGCATTTTGCAGCAAAAGGCTGTAGCCCACCAACTGAGAAGCTCATGCAAATAGACCATTTTCACACTCCTGCAAAGGAACTAGTGTGGGGTGCCCTTCAAGACTTTAAGGTGTCCTTCCATCTCGCTCACAGCACACATCACGTTGTGTGGTGAATTCGTTTCCACAGGCACAGCAGAGACTTAGCAGCTTCGTGGAGTGTATAGATTTATTTCTGCCCACCATGCTGTTTTTGTTCCTACACACACACTTCATCTCCATGTAAAGCAATAACTGCAGAAATGTTAGGTGAGAAAAAATAACAACCCAGAGGTACTTCCCCCTTAGGCTGGGCAGGCAGGAATCTTTCCACGGAGTATGGAATGCCACAGACAGAGAGGTTTGCTTCTCCTCTGTGGTTCCCTGGCAAGATCAGTAAGGTGGTAATGAATTTGCAGCTTTGATGCCTCTCTTGCCACTGTCTTTGCCTTGGAAGTGGAATGAATATAAGAGCATTTTTTCAGGTGGAATTTTGGTTTGTTCATGCAGCAGTAACCAGGCAGCAGAGCTGGGCACACACTGGACAGGCTGACACTGGTGGTGCAGAGCTGTTCATGCTGTGGAGCACCACCTCCAAAAGCAGCAGAAGGTACCATGAGCATTTGTAGGGCAGCCATCAGCAGCAGCCCAGTTCCTTCAAAGGAACAGAGGGACAATGATTGGGGATCACCAACTTCAAGTGCTCACACTGCCAGGGAGCTGATAAGGCAGCTTGGAGGGCTGGCAAGAGCTCAGGAACTTCTGGGCAGGAGAGTGGCTGCAGACAGAGCTTGCCTGAGGCTGTGCCTTTTTTCTCCCTTCCTTCTCTGGCTCGGGAGAGAAATGGCTGAAGGACAAGGGGTGCCCAGTCTCAGTGGCAGAGCTATGACACTTTCAAGAAATATTTAAAGATGAGAACTTGCAAATCAGCTGGGCTGATTTGTTTTAAAGTACTCCTGTCCAACTGCAACATGTTTCTTGGACAGTTTAATCTTCTGCAGTATCCAAGGCCTGTTTGTTCAAACCCCAATCACTCACACATCCTTCCTGGGACCTTCACAAACACCAATTGCTCCCCTCCACACACCCCATTCCCCCTATTCCCAACATGCCTGCAGACAATGGAGCCCATGCCTGCTCAGCAAGCAGCTGTACTTACTGTCTACAAACTTTGCTTTATCAGATTCTACCATCTGATTTTAAGGGAAGACTTTTCTTTTTTTTTTTCCATTTTTGTTACAATTTTTGAAGGTACTTCTCACCAGTGGGTCAGAAGGGTCTCCTCCAGGAATTTATCTCTACTGCTTCTCTTGCTTTAAGCTCATTTAACCCCAATATTCTTGTTATCAAGTTTTTCTTTTCAAAATTATACATTGTTTTATTCACTTTATTCTACTGCAGTCTAGATGTGGTTTTAACAATAAGCTGATTTTTTTTCAGTATGGTATGAAAGAAAGGTAAGAACCAGTTCCAAAAGCAGGGCCTTCTCATAACTTTCCCTCACTGAGTTACATTGAGATGTTTACATTAATTAAAATTACCATCCAGAATAAAGTAATATTTATAAAAAATAAATCTGTGCCATCTTAAAATAAAAGCAGATTCTGTTCTTCTGGAATGCAGACAATCTCTCCAAGCCTCAACAAGATTCCAGCTTATCTAATGCCTTCACATTTTTTCAATATCTCTGTCCCCCAGTGTATTTCAGGGCAAGAAATCCCAATAGCACAATGAAAAAAATCCAAACAATTACACTTTTCTTAAATTTTTTTGAATGTCCAAATAAGCTAAACCACGTGCTACACAGATGAAGATCTTGCAACCATATCAAATAAGCCCTTTGTCACTTTTCACTTTGACTCTTTTTTTTTTTTTTAAATAATTATATGGTTCACAACACAACATAACTTCATGCTGTGATGATCTGGGAATTTAAATTCCTCTATATATAGGTTCAGCAATGTCAAAAATTAGGTGAATGAGATATACAACAGTCTCTCAAAATCCAAAGTATAATGGCATACTGTGAATTTACAGCAGTTCCACTGTCTTAAATATATTGGAAAATGCTTACAAACATTCTTGAATTATCCAGGATTTCAATTCCTAATTTGTATTTTTAGTGAATAACAAGAGTTTGGCTTTCTTAAAATTTTAATCTTCTTGAAATTTCAATCCAAAATGTTCTTCAGTTCAGTCCTCAACACATAGATGTTCTCATCACAAGATGGATTCTACAACATGTAAATGGCTCCAAACGAGATTTGAATCTTTGGACTTAGACAATCTTGAAGCACTTAAAAAGACTTTGCTTAACAGCACAGATACATTTCTTCAGCAATTCTGTAAGGTATATTTTAATGAAAAGCTTTTCTAAAACAAGAAACCCATTATTACATTTTCTGGAAGCCAAACTCATTTGCACCAGCTGAGATATTCTAAATATTTAAAACAATTCTATCTACTCTTTCCTAATAAATTGTTCGAATATTTAATATCTATTGAGGCTGGGTACCTGTAGGTATGCCCCACAGTCTTCTCATCATTTCATCTTGCAATAAATGTTTAAAGCATTGTTAAGTTCTTGCCCAAATTTCCTTGTGCTTAGCAGTATTCCTCCTCTTATCCTTTCTCAGCAAGGCTTAACCAAGGAGAGAATCTTTGGCTACATCTATCACACACCAGTTGCAGCCCTGTTGTCTTGAGTTACCTCTGAACTGGTCAACACAGACACTGCTTGGTAACTTTGCCAAGGGATTCACTGCAGACTGTGAAAATGTGGCACAGAAAATGAGCTAAATCTTTGAATGGGGCATTCTGCAAGTTCACACATCAGATAGCTTAAACCTGCAAAGAATGTTGTGGCAAAATACTCTTATTTACCTACCACCAGGTTCAGCCTTTCTGTTACAGTATTCTAACCTTGTATCTGTGATAGATTCTTAATTCTTTCACTGGGTTCTCCCAAAGAAGCAAATGCTTTCTCAATCTTATTTACACTTTCTTAAATTTGCAGTTTCCTTTGTATAATGATGAATTTTAGTTAAGCTTCCCTCCCATTTTCTCCTACTTGTAAGATCTCCAGATTCAACTTTCTCAGAATCCAATTTTCTCAGCCAGCTAAATTCAGTAAACTAAATACAACACTTAGCTAAGTTTCAGCATCTCACAGCAAAATTACCCTCAATTAGTTCCTTTCTGAAGGTACATATTTTTGGTAGCATTTATTATAAGTGAAGAGACAACTGGCTGGAATTCAGTTGAACAACTTAAACCTTCTACTGACTTGCTGACAAAAATTAATTTCCTTTACTGTGTACACCATGAGAAAACAATTCTGCAGAAGTAAAGACTTCATAATTTCCTTTTTTGCTTTGCCCACCAGATGTAGATGCATGTTTTATCTGCTGAATTTGAGCTCTTATATCTGCCATCACAGGAAAAGTATCTATCTGCTAACTTTTTGGATTGCTTCCAATAAGAAAATATATTTATCTTCTCAGGCTCCTAAATGAAATGAAGTTTCCATGGGGCTTTTGGGCAAAAACAGCAGCTTTGTGCTGAAAACTAAAAGTGCTACAGATGGTAATTTTACAGTAACAGCTATGGGGCCATCACACTTCATCAATATTAGCATGATTACTGTACATGGTTTACCTGTGGTCAAGGTGGCTGAAGTCTTGCAAATTCAACTCTCTGGTATCTTGTGTCAGATAAATCGTATCAACATCCTGTTAAAAATACATAACCAAATACATCTTTACAGAACTGTAGGTTATTTTTTTTTTTTTGTCAAGCACTATGGATTTACCAGTTCTTTCATCATTAGTACAGGTAGCTGAAAAGAGCTTCAGAACAAGACAAGCACTTACCCACTGTACTTCCTCTCTGTAGGGAAATCCAAGCCAGTCACAAACACAAGCATACATCTGCGAAAAGCCTCCTACAAACAATCCGAGAGACTATTTAACACAGTAGTCACACAAGCAAACAAATGCACATCTAAAAGGACGCTTTAATACTTAGAGCCAGTTTTTCAAAACTCAGGCTCTTTTTTTTCAGAAGACTGTGCATTGTGCTTATGAAAGGAACTGAGACTATCCTATCTTCATGTGGTGAGTTGCAAGAAAGCTTAATATAGTGCCTTTACCTACCAATCAGAAGTCTGCCTCATACTAATTACACCTTAAAACTAATTACACCTTTACAAGCTTCTGCCAGAAATAGAATTAAACTTCCTGACACTGCAATTCCAGCCCTTTTATATTTGAGCATTTAAATTCATTCTCACCACAAGGTCCAAGTTCTGCCACTGTCTGACTGTCCCAGAGGGCCTGGAGATTAGCCAGTCTTTCTGAAGGCTCCATAGTTACTTTTTTCATAATCCTCCTGGATGGAAAAGAGGGGGAAAACATCATTCATGGCTTTGAAAGTATTTTTAAACACATAAACCTTTTTTATTTTAAGAGCATTTTTAATGAGTGCATAGGAAGAATTACCATTTTTAATACAACCCACTTTCCTACCTAAAAGGCACACACACCATTATGTAGCACAGCAGGAGTAACATTCATTCATTCTTTCTTTCTCGCTTTCTTTTGATTAACCCTATGACTACTGGAGCAACTAAATTCTTTTGTATTAAAGAATCACTCCATCTAAGGAGGCTTGTGAACCTCATCTGGCACCAGGATGCCCAAAATAGGGAAGAGACATGGTATTAATGGTTACCCTGAAACCACTGCTGTATATACACTGCTTTTATGCAGAAATAGCACCATGGTGCAAAGAGCTGAGCAGTTCCATGTGGCCTCCAGGCTGCACTCTTGATCTCCAGCTCCAATCTTTGTAATTTGATGGCAGTTTCCTTCCCTAGACAGACAAGAAGCACAATACCTTCCTGCTTTTTAAGAAATAAAATTATCTGGTTTTCTGAATGGTAAGACTGCCTCATAAACTACAGAATTTATGAGGGGTCTAAGGGGGTAGGAGGTGGAGCAGAAGAGAATTAATAAGCAATAATAACTGGAGAAACCTCTTTCCCCGTTTCTTGCCTGATCTGGTCCTCTATCATCTACACAACTCCAATGCCTTCATTTTGGAAAACTCTGCCATCTGAGAGGAGGGCAAGAAATTTGATCTCTTTTCTGGGAAGCAAGTACTCCATACAGCTACCCAACCTGCTCCAGCAATGTTCTCAAGAAAACCCACAGAAAACGGAGAGAGTTCAAGGCCTTCATAAACAACCAGAGAAACAAACAGTCTTGCAACCTTCTTTATTCTTTTTGTCTGCATTTCTCACACTATTACTGAGGTTTTATAGCAACCCTGCTCACAAATATTCAGTTGTATTCATGTTCTTTGAAGGGAGACCTCAATCTCCCCTAAGGCAGTTAACAACACTGTCCAAGAGGAAAATCGGAAGTGGGAAAAAAATGAAAACAAAACCAAAAGAAACTGCCATCTAGAGTTTATGGACTTGATTTCCTATTCCACCTACAGGAAAGGTGAATAATAAAGACATGCACCCAAAATAAAACATGTAAGTTTAGCCTAACCATTCACATCTAGAGTCTGTTACTAAAGTTCACATATAAAAATCAACATGTCTGGGAAAACTCTTTTCCACAGCCCATTTTTTCTAATAATGCTGAAAACCAGGAGCTGAAGAGAACACAGTAGAGCTGCATGACTTGGTAAAGAGTGATGAAGATGAGGCAATGACTGAGAAAAAAGAAAAGAAAATAAAGAAAAACTATTGAGAATTGCTGCAAGATGATAGAATCCTGAAACACAGGTAAGAGAGAAAATGAAAGGCACAAGTAATGTAATGAAATGAAAAGCCAGACAAGGAGACAAATAATTCAAGGAGTCAGTTAAACCATGGGAAGTATATGACAAGACTGCCCAGGGCTTAGTTTTGAAGAACAAGGCTCACAATCATGTACATTGTTTCACAAACACTGAAAGTAAATGGAACTTTTCCCTTCTCTCCCATCTCATATTTTACTTCTGATGGGGAAAAAATAAAACAGAACATTGAGCCAGTTACAACAAAAAAGACAGAACCTAAGCTGTACCTGAGGCTGGAGGGGCAACAAGGTAAAATACAAACTTAAGACCTCAAATAACTGCACTCCCCTTCAAACCAAAGGCTCTTATGACCCTACAGGATGACACACAGTCTACCTATGCTCTACACCGTGTCCTGGTTCTGCCATACACCTGGACAAAAGCTTAGTGCTTATGGATATGATTCTTATATCCTCAGTGTATTTCTGAGATCAGGGTAGGGAGACCAGCAGACAAAAATGGGTGGCTTGTCACTTCCATACAATCTGTTCCCACTAGATGTGCCCTAAAGGATACTTACACTGGTGAGAGTCCAGGGAATATCTTCCTGAGGCATGTCCCGATGTGTGCCAGCACCTCGTTCACATCCTCTGAGGATGCCATCTTCATGGAGATGCTGCATTTCTCTGTTTCCATAATCAACTACAAATGAAAGTGCAAGAGGCTGAGACGGGTATCATATAATTCATGTTGATGAATTAAACAGGAAAACATTTTAAATGCCAGCTGAATGCTCATAAGAATCAGTTATTCTTCAAGACATGACACAACAGCGCTCCAGGTAAAGTTTCTGAAAGTTGTTCTTGAATGTACAAAGACCCCCATATACAAACTTTGCTTTTTCTAACAGTGCCCTGCTTCCCACGGGAATACAATTTTCAAAGGATCTTGACCTCAGCTGACACTTTGAAAACCAAGAACTTTTCACAGCATTGTCCTCTTTTGAAACACGTCCCAGAACACCAGGAGAAGCAAGCACAGCCTGACAGGAAACTATTGAATGAGCAGGGTGCCTGTTTCCTCCAGCAAAAAGTAAAAGTCTTTAATGGCTGTAATCCCCTGGAAAAGCTCTAATGCTTTGTTCTGTGCTGCTTAAGAAAATGCTGTGGTGCTGTGCTGTCTGTCTGTGCAGATGAAGCAGTAACTCATCCAGCATGACTGTCCCGCTGTCTGGGGGGATGTGTGCTTCAGAGAGAGGCATAAATAAAGCCTTCTGTAACGTGCCTCTCTTAGATATTGAGTGTTCAGAACCAAATCAGATTAGACTATGAGTGACACATCAACTCTGCTGCTGCTTTTGGCTGCATCACAGGAAGCAATGTAATGTTTCTGCTAACTCCAGTGTGAATAGTTAGCACAGCCCAAGTCATCACCTCTTTTAGATAAGAAGCTGCGCATGCACAGTGAGAGGGTAACATTCGGAATAAATAAGTGTAGACAGGCAGTAGGAGAGGGGACTCTATGCAGTATGGTACAGCTTCTTATTGAAGCTGGCTCCCAGGGCCCTCTTGGTTCCCAATTCATGCCTAGGGTCACCACCATGATAATCCTAGAAGAGGCTGTATTACCCCTAAAGCACACTGAGACTATTCACACCTTTTACCATCAATGAGACTCCTTTCTGAGCCTGTTGCCACCACTCCCTGATGATGAATGAGTGGGCAACTCACCACAGTTTTTCATCATCACCAATATTAGCACAACATTTCCTTATATTCCTCTGTCCATTTGTTCACTTTTCTTACAGTAGGAAGCTCTTCATGGCTCTCTGCAAGATGCCTAGCACAAAACTACACCCTTTTGGTATCACAGCTATAATATGCTGTTTGCAGGAAAACTGCAACAAAATCACTTGCTCCACAAGGAATAATCTAGGATTCTCTCTGCCTTCAGTTAGAAGACTCACACAATTAAAAGACAAATGAATGTAAACATGAAAAACCTTAAGAAATGTTTTAGGAAAAGTGTATGCTCATTGAGGCTGCTGAAAATCTCTTGTAAATACTGCTACAACAGTGATTGTCTATGCCTCCAGGAATAATTAGCAATAGTTACCTGGCATGTTAGTACCTTAAATTAAAAAAAGCCACAAAAACTTAGAAATTAGTAAATGTCACCCCATTAAAACACCTGGACCTCTTTTTTCCCCTCCTTTAAGGAAAGCTTCAAAAGACAGGTTAAAAAGACAAGATGTTAATATAATGAGAGCTTTTCAGAGTTCAAAGTATCTCAGGCACTCCTATTCCTTAAAAGCTCTTTAAAAGCCAAACACACATGAAACACATGAAGACTTTGATACAATTGAACTGTCAAATCTTGTCAACATGCTCATCTTATGAATTAAAAGCACTCTAAAGGCATTCTTCTTTTCAGCACCTTCCCTTTGACATTTACTTTTTTTGGGCATGTAACTTGCTGTCAAATATATTTTGTGTTGTACACAGTAAAGGCATGAAGGATAGTTGAAAGCAAAGCATTCCTGCCTGCAATGTAAGCAGTAGCTTTAGACTTCCCCATAAAGGTATTCACCACAGAAGCCACTGTAGCTTGTGTGGTGATGATTCCGTGCCAGCCACCATTGCTTTACCAGGTCTGAGAAAAAGATCCACTTATGATACAAATGGAAACTTGTACCATACTGAACTAGAAAAAAACCCAGTCTATTTCTTATCATTATTCCAAGAGCAAAAAACATTCCTAAAACGGACTCATTAAATTCTTAATGCTATTTTTAAGACTTTAGACCAGCAAGAATGCAAGAATACAAATGCACAGTGTGCTTAGTGGAGGGAGACACCTGCATGTTAGAGCCTTACCTCCTTGACTGGCACAGATTTAGCAATGAATAAACAATTATATTTTATCTAGAATACACTCACCTGGCCTGGTTTACTGGAAGTTACTCCTTGGATTTCCAAGTAGCTGAAAGTTAGTTCTAACTGTAGATAGAAAAGAAAACACCACATCAGTGCAAACATCATCGTCTTTTAAAGAGCACTTACACTTCTCAATGAGGTTAAGAAAATCTTGAGCAGGCTACTGATATTTGATATCAGTTTCTGTAATTTACACTAAGTATTTTTTAATACCTGGATGCATTTTTCATTTTAAAATACTTACATTTGTTTGTTACAGGTTTAAATGGTTATTAGAGGCTATAGGAATACCACACTGGACATTGCACTGCAAGCTATAAGTACATAAACTTATAATCAATTCTATGAAAAAATTTTACTATAAAAAGCATCATTAATACTATACCCTAATGATGTATACTCTTGTGACTGATTAATCATTTATTACAATCTTTACAGCTTCACAATTATTCTTTCATTAGTTACATCGATCACAGATGTGAAAAATTTTACTGCACAGAAGCTGAAGGGACATGTACACACACTATATATATGAATAAAAATAACATATATAAATAAGTAAATAAAGATATGAACATAAATGTCCAAGCTTTTAGCTTATCTAAAAGTATGAGAGGAAGTGATACATAAGCTTTGTCTGAGTGGTTTATTTGGATGAGTCAGACTAGGCAGGGAAGAACATACTGACTCCAAATGGAAGCTTAGAAGGCAGCAGGGAATTCTTCTCCAAGGACAAATCTAAGGCTACAGGGAGTGTACTAAGATCTGAATTCACAATTATGTAGACAATCATCTTGACAGCTCAGATATGCAGAAAGAAACAAACCGCTTGGACTTAATTGTAACTACAGGGCAAAACATTAGCTCATTTCCTTTTAGTTATCATTGAAACCATTGCAACTGAGCAGTCTGTCTGAATTACATGAAGTTTCCTGTATTTTATCTTATCCTAGGTCCGTAGTCAGGGTGCTCTCAGGCTAACTGGCAAGCATATAAGGCATATACTAATAGCAGCACCATTCTAACTCAAGACCATGCAACATGCCATTCCTCAATTATCTGGGTTTTTAACAGATGTACATAACTAAAATATGCTAATTTTTTGCTGCTTAGTTTATGTAACTTTCATTTGTTACCCCAGAGTATTTATAGAAACACAGTGATTTTACCTTGGTGGGAATCCGAGATGTTAAAAGAAATGCCCGACATGATGCCAACACCTATTGAAAAAATAAAAAAGAACAGAATTTGTAAGAAACATTTAATATTATAAAAGATTCTTCTCCTGGAAAATCCTGAAACCAGAGGGAAAAAACCTCTAGCAGAGTGAATGTAGATTCCCTTTGCTGTCATACACTAAAGGAAGCAAAACTGGGATCAGATCCAGTAGAACACACTGAAGAGACTGCTGCAATCTGATCAGTATAAGCTAGTTAGCACACCAGTGAATTGAAGAAATCTATTTAACCAATCTCTCAACATCATGTAACAGAAATTTTAGTGACATTTTTAAAAGAAGCAAGGATGAGAAGTCCTATCAGGAACATAGGATGTATTTGAATGTAAAAAAAAAATTACAATATTACCATAATATTATAAGACATAAAACATGTAATGAGGAAGGTTTGGACACATTTGGGGCATTTCTTGAGTAAGAATGCAAAGACTTCTCATTCATATAATCTGAATTTCTTCTCCAGCAAAGGCAATGGAAAAATGCAGTTAGACAAGTAAGACCAGTGACTCTGGGGAGAAAGCACAACAAAACAAATATTTTGGAAGCTACTGCCAATCAAAATATAATGATTCTATATCATATCACTCCAATCTCCGGTAGCACATCCCACTCACAGATTTTACTCTTTGCAAAAAGAATTACTCATCTTGCAAAACTACAGTACTGTTTGTTGTTTTACCCACAAAATTATCTGCTGTTTGCTACATCTTTTTCCAGATTGAAAAAGAAAAAAAGAGAGAAGCAAATTCTATTTGAACACCTGCATCAAAATCCCAGAGCACATGCAGAGCTTTTCCCACAGCTAGGACCTCCTGAACTCAGCCCTTCCCTGTATCCATGATCAAGTGATCAGGTTGACACAAAACGTGTTCCTCACTTGGAGAGGAAGAAGCAGGCTGAGAATGCAACCCAGCATCCAACTTTGAACATTTCAAGAGTTGGATTTCAGCTTCAGTCCCTCAGAAAAACATCTTGCTAAATCCTAAGAGCACCAGTGCTGCACCAGTGTTGAATGTTAGCAGATTGTTTCAGGGTTGATATGATTAGAGCCAGTGCTCTGGTTAGCGCTGGCATAGAGCCAAACTGCTGCAGAATAACCCATGTGTCCTGCAAGGCTCAACCCTTCCCTGAAGCTCCTTATGACAGGCTGGCCCTGCCACACAAAGCTGCTTCATCTCTTTGCTCATGCATAGAGAGACAGCCTCTTGTGCTCCCCTCCCAGCTACACCCATCCCAAGTATCCCTTCCACAGTCCAGCACCAAGAGACAGGGGAAGGGCCTAGCCAAGGGGTTTTTTTCCACTGCTCAGCCACAGTTTCCCCAGCCTAGCAGCAGCTTTCTCTCACAGTAATAAAACCTTGATCTTCTCCCTGCCTTACCACCTCCTCAGAGCAGCCCCACACAGTAGGTGCACACCGCTCTCCCGGGAGCCTCTGGGTAAGATCACACCCCATGCTCACAAAATAGCTCCACTATCAGCAGGAATGCCTCTCTTACTCATGAACCCATCCACAAGCTGCCCATGTCTGAGGAGGGCTAGGTGATCAGGCATCCTCCCTGCGCTGGCACCACCAAAAAAAAACCTCTCCAATGTCACAGGCAGAGCAGCTCTGGTCACTACACCTCAGATGCCCAAATGAGAAAGGGGAAAGGAAACTTTTTGAAGAACTGCTTTCCATATTTACCTTCTAGGTATGGCCAACAGCATTAGAGATATGAGTGCTCTGTGTATGTCACCACAGTGGGACAGTTTGTCACAGGAGAATCATGTCACAGTCTTGCTTTAAAATATTTGCTTGCATGTAAGGGTTCAAGCTACTTTACGAGCCTAGAAAGGGTCGATTTAACATGACTAGAGTACACATGAGTAGTCCAAACAACAAAGTTAAATGTAAACCAGGTATCCAGAAGGCCCTAACAAAATTATGTTGGGAAAGAATGTCCCAATAGAGCACAAGTGTATATTCTTGTGGCAGACAAACCAATGATCCCAAAGTGATCTTTCTAAAACCAACAGAGCTGAAAAACCCACTGACCTTAAGATGCATTTATATATACAAAGAAGAGGCCTGCTCTAAGATGATACTCCCCACTCAGCAGGTAAAGGGCTACTCTTGAGCAATAAGATGGCACCAAAAAAAAAAAAAAGCCTAAAGTTTTACTTTAATCCAGTAACACTGGATTTCTATATATAGAAAAATTTCTATAGTTTTCTATAGTTTTATCTATAGAAAAATTTCTATCAGCTAAGACTCTCACAAGCAAGAGTTTGATTCTAACATAAAATCAGCTGAAGAGAAGGTCAATTATTACTGCAAAATTAATGGCCCATCTTGCAACAGCAGAACAAGATTTATTATTTTTTTAAACTTTTTTTACAATGGCAAAATTTGCTGAGGCTTGCCATTTATCACAATTTTAGCTGTTAAAATCTGTGAGTATAGCTTTGAAAGGATCCACTTTAGTTTACTGCTTTCTGATTGTTCTTTTCTAATATTTTCAGAATTTTACTGTGACATCTGCATTTTAACACCACCATTTTTGCTCACATTTAACAACAGGGTAGCCTGTACCCCAGTTCAACCCAAGACTTGCTGGATGAGCTGTGAAACATGAATGGTTTGTTTTCAATGACTTCCTTCTCCTCGATAAGGCTGCAGCACATAAACAAATAATGGCTCTTAGGCTACGGCTCACCCAAGTCCCTGACAATAGGATCCTGCATGGCTGTTAATACTTGCAAGGGCAGCAGAACATGTATTGCAGGCTACTCAAAAACACACACCACTCCAGTCCTCCTCTTGAGAAATGTGATGCTGGCGCCAAAGGCAGAGGCACTGGAGGTGTTTTCACACGACAGTTCAAGCCCCCTCTTAAGTAACAAGTTATTTTAGTGCAGGAAGACCCAGGTCTCTGTGCATTCCTCTGACAAGAATGAGTATGTGTGTGATTGCACAATTGTCTAGGGCTTTCTGAAGCATCCAGGAGTGCTGTTTTTCATGAACAGGCAGATTCTAGATTTCCTGGGGTTTTTGATTTCTTCATACAAAGAAACTAAAAAGCAGAAGCAGCCACCCTTACTCTCAAGCAATCCTCAGGCATCTTACCAAGAAGGTTCTGCCATTGTTGCACTCATTTTGCACCCAGGGAACCTTGAGCACGGAAGTGTCAAAGTCACGTGGAAGTCCAGAGGCTCAGAGCAGACACCCTAACTCCAGGGATAACCTGGAACAAAGAGCCCTCTGGCTCACAACCCATCAGGAATGTCAGCTGGGCATGCTGTATAATCCACCTTATCATCTGATAACAAAATGATCTCATTTGTTCAGTTTAATGTGTCCCAACCCCACTCCTCCATAACTGTTCTGGTTTGTCACCAGTAGTACTCAATCATTAATGAAGTTAAAAGATCCCATTAAGAAATAGACACATGCAGGGTGAAGAAAGAGGCTCAGGAGTTAATTCATGCTTTAATACACCTGTAAGCCAAAAGGTTTGTGAGTGACTGATGTCACAAACACATCCAGGCAAGCACATCCAGGCAAATTTTATACAGGATACACAACCTGGCTGTTGCTCCATGGAAAGGACAATAAAAGAGAATTATATTTAGTTAACAGCAGTTTTGGTATATCTCCCTACTCTGCTTTTTTTAAGCATAAAATAGGATTATTATTTGAATTTGAAATGACTCCTACTCACACACACACTCCCAAGTTGATGATTGCTTAATGTTTTTATCATTCCAAATTCTGTAACGTTCCCTACGCTGCTCATAATGTACATGAAACAACATTTGCAAGCATTCACCAAGAACATATCCTGCAAATTATTGTCTCCAGAGACTCATGGCCTACAAGGTCATCCTCTATTTACTAGAAATATAATATATTTCAGTAAATAACATAGATCCTCCATGAGCATATCAATGTAACAAATACAGAGATGCATTTTGTCATTTATTGTCAAATCCTAGCCTTATTACCCATTTTAGCACTGTAAGTTAAATTAACAGGGTTGCACTGGGTTAACCCAGCTGCCCTACCTGGCAGTCACTCTTGGGAAGATCACTAGAGAAGCACAGCTCTGTGCTAATTGCATCTATTTTGCCAGACAAACCACAGCAACTAAAGCTACATTATCTATACTTAAAGCAGTTTCAAATCCATAAGGAAATGCAAATCTTTTTAAAATGCTCAGGAATTAAGAGTTCTGGAAAACACAGTGAGCATACTTGGGCTTCGTCACTAGATATTAAACAAAACCAAGCCTCCTCAGCACTTCATGGGCCTGGGAATTTGCATGATGCTCCCACCACTCACTACCACAGATGTTTTGAAACTTCCTTCTGCTGAAATCTCAAAATAAAGATGATTAACCAAATATTTCTCCCTTGCTGGGAACTGATTGACACAGATACTTTAAAAAAATCAAAAATCAAAAAAAAACCAGCCAACTTTGTACTTTTTTTGATCAGCTGTTGCAACTTTAGTTCTTAAAATGTACTCTCCGTACCTCTGCTTTCACTGTAGTTTCTTTAGCCCCTGGCATCTGCCATATTTTCTGCCTTAAAACTGATTCAGTCTCTTCTATTATAATTTACTCATGGAAAGAAGCATTTGTAACAAGTTTTCTTATCACATTCTTATGATAGCCATCATCTTGAGAATGCCTTGAATCCAGAAGAGAGTCACTTTTCTGTATATATCTTAGTTACACCATCCCCATTTTTCTCATTATTCATTACCATTATTATCCCAAACATCACCATTTTAAAGTTTCCACCTCTATTAGTTCCTTTATGATTTCTCTCATAAGCTTTCCATTGCCACTGCTGAGTCAATATCTAATATACACACAATAACGTGAGGTAAAGCAGCAGCACTAATACAGTTTTTGTTTTGTTAAAACACAGATGAATCAATACATGTTAGAGCATCCAGCCTCCCTCAGTCCCTATAGGATCGACCGTTCACTTCCCGGGTTGCACGCCTGATGCTGTAAATGCTTCATCCTGAAGCAACTGGAGTTCGATTAGATAAAAGGCCCCTTTCAGCACCATGTTAGAGATATTAGAGCTGGGTTTGAGAGAGGCACTTCCTGCTAAAAGCTCTGAGCCTCCCCGCACAAAGAGGCTAGCTGACATCCTGGAGGGCTTTTTGGAGGGCTGATTAGCTCAGGCACAACAGGAACACGGATGCAGCATCATCTGAAATGGTGGCATCGCTTGGCATATGGTGGGTTTCTCTGCAGAGCCCTGACACCAGCAAAAAAGCCCAGCTCAGCCCCAGTCTGAGGGCTTGCAGCACCACCACCTTCACCCACACAGTCCTCACCACTGAGTTTGACTCTGATCATTTGGTCTCGACTACTTTTGAAGCGCCATCTGTGATAAAACCACTGATGGACCTTATTCACTCCTACTCCAAATGTCCCCTTATTTATACACCAATACTAAAGCAGTCTTTTGCTGCTGGAGAAGTACTGTTAGGAAAGGGTTAGTGCATTTCAGTTCACACACAAAAAACAGAGTTTCTCCCTCACTGAGATGACCCTTAGCCAAGCTGAACACATTCCCAGGCTCGCCTAAGTCGCTGGTGCCTGTGTGGCCAGCCAAAGACCAAAACACAGTAAGGGGAGCTGCTACTTGCATCAGGACAATTCTCCTGCCCAAGACAGGGGTAAGCTCTGTAGCACAACTACCTCAGCCATCCCCATAAAGGGCTGCTCTGCTGCATGCTTCTCTATTATAATTCCTCAAGTCAACCACTGCTTCCTCAAGGCTCCCTGACTGAAGCTGTAGACAGAGCGTGAGCCTGCCTGCCACAGGAATGCTGTGCATATCACAGCTTTCACTGGTCCTTATTGCCACCACACTACTTTAAATATTCAAGCCTGCTCTGTTAAGGGTCACAAATTTCTGTATTTTCTGGATGGCAGAGGATGGTATAGGGAACACTTTTTATCTGCTTTTTGTTGTTGTTTTGCTTTGGAGTTTTGTTTGTTTGTTTGTTTTAATGTGTGCTCAGATATCAGAAGAGATGCCAATAAACCTGCCGTGTCTAGAGAAGCACCTTTCACATTACTGCAGGGAACAAGACAGGGGACACCACAAGATGGCACAACGGAGTGCTTCACACACATTTCTCCTTCAGTCCAAGTCAGAGGACCCATTAACAGAAATGCTTATTTAGCTCCTGGAAAGCTGTTCAAATCTGCAGAGCAATTTCTGCTTCAGAGGCAGCAATGAACAAATACTGCCTAGAAGAAAGGTAAGAAAAAAGTATCCTTGTTTTAGAATTAATAACAACTAAAGCATGGACGGGGAAAGATTTGCCTAAAACAAAAAGGCAAGATGAAGCGGTAAAGCTTGAAAGAGAAGCTTGGAGTAAAAGGCTCCTAATTCTGATGTTTGAGAAGAAACAACATAGCTTGGAGGTTTATCAGCAAATTAAGACAAAATTTCCAGACATAACTTAATTTGTTCCAACAGCTCTAGCAACACTACCACTACCACCTACAGACAGCCCTGTCCTAGCCCTGTGAACTGTTTCTAAAAGACACATGAATCAAACTGAGCTTCTTTAACACCTATGAAGCACAAAGAAACATGAACACTTGCTATAACCCTGTCTGCAACAAGCAAACCATCCAGCTATTTTAGTAAAGGTGGGATTTCAGAAGAAACTGAGACGTGCTCACCTTTGGCCAGACATCACCTGTGGCAGCAACAGGACCCATGGACACTCCAACTGCCACGCCCTGTCACTGAAGCAGCCTGGGATGTGGTCACCAGTGGTGCAGACTGGGACTGTCTGATTTACAGGTTTTACATTCAAAAGTTTTGTATCTTAGGCTATTAACCACAGAGCTGCTTGTGGAGGGGCAACCACCTACTGCCTGTGTGTACAGGGCTCCCTTTTTCTAACAATCAATCAATCAATCACAGAACAGTTTCATAGCATCGTGAAAGATGTCCAACACAGAGCACTAAACACAATCCCCTGCAGGCTGCAAAGCTTCCTTGTCATCCTGCTCACCACCACACAATTCCCAACAAGAAACCATAATGCTGTAAAACACTAAATACCAGAAGACCCACCTACAGTGTTATTTAAGCCTGCTCTGAGCCATAAAAATGGGAATCAGCAGCTGCATTTCAACAATTCAAAGTCCTCTCCATGGCACTGGACACAGGCAGAGCTGATCCTAG
This sequence comes from Vidua chalybeata, assembly GCF_026979565.1. Lineage (NCBI taxonomy): Eukaryota > Metazoa > Chordata > Aves > Passeriformes > Viduidae > Vidua > Vidua chalybeata. The sequence goes on from NC_071530.1 coordinate 93,415,406, forward strand.
CCAAGGTAGGGAAGGGGAGCAGGCTCAACCACATACCTTCACTTGTCAACTCATCAGTGAGGGGTAACACCCCAGAGGGGGCTTTTCTTCTCTGTACCTACATTACACAAAAATAGGTCACTAGTACATTAGTGTTAATATACCATTATTTCACTTTTTTTTTTCTACTTCTGCTCTTATCTGTATACAGCCATTACCCAGATTCAGTGTTGAAATTCAGGTTACAATGTGCTTCAGCAGGACTCTCAAGTACTCGCCTCTTACAATGTTCTAGACCCCCAATACTTGTTAAAAAGGGAGTTGAAAACATTCTGTTGATCGGTAATGCAAAATAGCCTGGGCTCCAGCATTTTCTGTGCAACAATTTTCTATGCTCTTGTACTACTTCTCTCCATCACAAAAAGATTGTACAGGCACCCTTCAGGAAAAAAACGCCCGTTACCTGTCCATAGTGTTAGTAATAAGGAATGTCCATACACCTTCCCCTACACAGCTTCTTTCTGTGTTTACGCACAGCAGTTAAAACTGGGAGCATTTTGGTGTGCTGCAAATGACGCTGTTTCTATGCAGAAGTAGCTGGAAATAGATTTTGCTATTACAGTGCTTTTATTCTTATCTTCTTTAATTTCATCACTTAGAAATGCCAGATTACATTTTGCAGTGATCCTTAGTGATGGGATTGCTCTTTTTCTAAGTGTGTCACAGCAACCATAATGAAGAACTTTAAAGACCAGGAAACGAAACAAAAACTTCAGGTTCAGAGGAAATGCAATTTGATCCACAGTGCAAACATTTTATAAGAAACTCTACAGATATTCCTCTTTGCTTTTAGCTACCAACAATTAAATAAAGATTTAATTATTGAAATGCAATGCACTTAGCTACACTGAATATTGAAATAAATTAAATAAGCACAGTAGAACAGTTTTCCTCAATAGCCACTGCCGTAAACCAGTTTCAAAAAAATTGACCTTGGATAGCCCCAAGAGCTAAGGGCCAGAGAAAGATATCAGCTTAATAAATTGTAGAATTAAGTCTTTTGTGTACTCTCCACGGCATACACAAGTTGAAACACAAAGCAATGGGCGGAGAATCATAAAAGCCCCCAAGCCAAAGCAGATCTTTCCCAAAGAAACCATTGCTGTGGGTGCAAGACAAAACTCTGTTCACCACTAGGTCCAGAGGGGATGCAAGATCTTTTCCTCCACACTGCTATAGGAGCCTCATTGCTGTCCTCAAGTGCACTCTTGATTTCCTTTTCTTCCCTTGCTTCCTCACAGTACCCCTTTTCCATCCCTATCATCTGTAAAATACGAAGTACCCACTGGAACTAACACGACTGTGACAGCCACTTCATCCCTAATCACCTGAGCTACACTGCAAGACTTAATCTTTATATACTTTGATATCTTAAGACCATCAATCTTTCAAGAGAGGGATGGCGCTTGAGTGCTGAAACCAGATACTTGGCCATTTAAAATCCTTAAAAGCCACCACTATACACATGGCCCCAAAACTCAGATATTTTGTTATACTGTTTTATATTTTATATGATCCCTTTTACAGCTATTTTATGTCTAATGTATTACATTTCACCTCTGCTAAAGAAATATTTTCTTTCAGAGTTTAAAACACCTTCCAGAAATGGCAAAAAGGGAGCAAACTACTCCCTTGTCCCTGCTCAAGAAAGCAAGGCTGAAAGAGACTTCCCTTTGCCCACTGCTATCCCTGCATGAAAAGGGCAGTGAAAGGCAGGCCCCTTATAATATGGAGCTTTCCCACAGCTCTCATACTTCATTACTTAAGCGGTGGGATTTGAAGATGGCTGGGGAATTCCCTGATGGCTCACCCAGGGCCAACCACCCACTCACCCACTCAGCTGATGTGTAGCTAATCATCTCCTGGAGAAAACTCACAACAGGTTCTATGTCATGCACTTTACTCTTACAGCCAGGGCAGCTAAATAACTGAGGTGTGAACAGTGTTCCCACTTTCTTGTCATGCAGGTGCATGGTGCTGGATGCATTTCTTTCTTAGGAAATTCTGCACCAGATGAAGTTCCCTCCCTGCTCCCACTCTGTATCTAACAGGCAGGAAACCCAGCAACCAGACCAGCTTCAGGCAGTGACACGGCTGATTACATCTGGCTTCCCCTTAGACAGAAATTCAGGAATTGCCACATTCCAGAAAAGCAATTTTGCCTCCAACATGCTGCAAAAAAATACTTGGCAGTCTCCCCCACCCTCCAAATGAACACTATCTTGTCTACCTAAGAAGTACAGGCAGCATGAGCTGGGCAAAAACCACTAGGTAACCATTCATGGAGGGTTATTTTTCTTTCTGCTGATTTTAAAAAGTCTTATGATGTCAATTATCTAATGCTGTTAATTATTAAAAATTAATATACTCCTATTCAATAAAAAAGCCATTTTTTAGAATTTCCGTTTTTGCAAAGATTCTTGAGTGTATCACACTATTACCTGCCTATGTGTTACTTATGCAGCTTCTTGTACAAAATTAACCTCGAAAAATGCATGTAATAACAGAACATCCCCATTTATCTGCGAACAACATCAACTTCTAACAGCCAGCTGGAAAAACAAGCAAATAAAAATAAGAGAAAAAAATCAGAAAGTCCAAAACCATGCTCAAAAAGAAGGAAATTACAATTCACTGAATGCAAAAACCAATAAATGAGTTTGCTCTTCAAACTTAGGAGTTAAGTATAACGACTGCTGCAATTTGACACCCAACACTCAGTATCAAGTTACTCCTTGATATATAAAAGATTTCAATAATTTTTAAACTACCTATGCCTCTGAAAATTTGGGAAAAAATCAGCTTGCTTCCCCAGAAAGCCTTCCCAAGGTTCTGCACATGCAAAAGTTTTTTTTAAGTCAAACTCTTTCTCTTAACAGTTTTGTGTGTGAATTTTGCTTTTATAAGCACTGATCCACATGCTTGATGCTATTTCACCATTGCTCATTTCAGAACAAGAGTCTTAGGGAAAGGAAGAGAGCTTTTAAAAGGTTACTTCACTACTTTATTACTTCTAAGTTGTGAACTTTCACTCTGCTTGTCAGAGCAAGCTACAGAAGTGTACAGTGAACTAGATCCTCCTGGGCATTATCATTTTATCTAGGGTAACGATTTACAAGCTCTTCAATTTGTGGACTATCTTTTCTCTATGGAGGTATAGCACAGTCTGCCAAAAAGGAAAGTAAACCTGAGAATGATGGCCTTTGCTCTTTTTAGATGGTAGGTTTTAAGCCACCACAGTCCATCTTAGTTTGTAAGAACAAGGCTTCCAAGTGCAATTTTAAGGTTACACAGTTATAAAGTATGGCATTAATATACATACACCAGTTTAGTTAAATTTGCTTCTAATGTGACTATCATCCTTAGCCTAAATTCACAGTAACATCGATTAACTATCGCTGGAGTTACACATCAACCACTTCAATAAACTCACCTGGATTCAGTCAATTTGCTGGTATTCTCACAGAAGTCAGAAAGAAAAATGTCATTCAATTGTGCTGCCTAAATAGCTGATTAATGTGTGTCATCACCATTTTCTACCCACTTCTTGTTTATCATCTCTTCTCAAGATCTTTCGTTGCTTGAAGTTCTAAATATTTTCTTATAATTATATTTTCTAATATTTTCCTTTTGTTGAGCTTTGATAGTTATATCAACAGAGGAGTTTTGTACAAATAAAATTAGAAGTTTTAAAGAAATCACATTAAAGATTTCGAATTACACGGCTAAGTTCCCAAACATGTCATAAATAAATGATCAGTGGTAGCAGGTTTGCACAAAATTTTACCCAACAGACTATCAGATATATGGAAGATTTGAACCCTGCCTACACGCAAACACTTGTATGACTGAATAATTAACTTCATTATTCAGATGAGAACATTAATGATGTCACTAAAGCACAGCCATCAAAACTCAAAACCTCCCACCCACAACTGCAACACTGAAAAAAGCCCCCAGCTTTATCTTCCATGTCTTCTGTGTCAGGGTCCTGTAATCACTCCATTTGTCTACATCATCATTTCTCCTTTTCTTGCAGGCTAAATACAGATGTCTTCTCTTTCCCTTCCTTAAATCCTAGCATTTCTCACACAAGTGCACCAAGAAATGAAGACAAGGAGCAGAAAGCATCCACATCAACATGTCTGGGATGGAATGACTTTTCAAATTCAGTTTCATGGCAGAGCTCACATCAGTTCTGAAAAGGCCACTACCTGCTCCTTGCTCATAAATTAGATGGGAACTTAAGAGATCTTCTGTCTTCAGGTATAGGTATCTCCTAAAGTAGAGGTCAAGGGAGGTGGAAACAATGGGACATTATTGACACCTACTCCAAGCTGCGTAAAGAAGCTCCAGGAGACGCTGCTTTGCTCAAGCTGAAAAAGCAAGAATGCTCACTACCCAATATGTTTAACAGAAAAAAAAAAAACAAAATCTGGCTTTTTGCCTCAAAAAATTGCATCTTCATGATCATGAAGTACATTTTTAATGAGGCCACTCCTACCCTAGAAGCTGTTAACATACACAGACATGTAGTTGAGGCCCTAATCTAAAAATGCAGGTGACAGAAGCAAGTACATATAACTCTTTCAAGAAGAGATGCCAAATAACAGTGTTTGAAAATAATATATCTATGCCCACTCTTTGCATGATAAAGACCACAGTGTTTCATCTAACAATATCAGAATCAAGTCTGTAACCTCAGCTCCTCTCAATCTGATGCCTCAGAGCAATTTCAGAAGCTAAGCATCTGTTGTGGTTGCTAATAAAAAGTCTAAAGAATTCTGCTTTCAAATATGCAAAAGTGGGTGGGGAAGAGGGGGCAGTTTCACTTTGCTGCAGCCACATGAAGATACATAACAGCTTTCAAAGTACATCATTGACTCACTGATGGTAAAAATCAATCAATTCTATGACGTTTATGGAGCCTGGTAAATTAACTAGAAAAAACACAAGCTTCTCTGGCTCCTCAGGGTTCACAATATGTGATCTGACCCTGGCTGTAACAATCATGTCACTATAAACAAATGATGAAGGAATCACAGCTGTCTGGAAACCCTGCTACTCAATAATGTTCCTTCCAAGGGGGTCAAAGCCTATAGACTACAGTCTTCAAGGAGCCCTGCATTGAGCCAGTGCAGCAACAGCTAAAAAAAAAGTGAGGTCACCAAATGCAGATGTGATGTAAGACACAACCACACAGGGAGAAACATCAGCTCTCATAACAGGGTATCATTCCTGGGGAGGAGCACATGATACTTCCCTGCAATCAAACCAGAAAGTGGATTTAATACAAAGGAAAAACACTACAGAAGTGACAAATGGCAAGGTAATTCAGTTTAAGGACTAACATAATAATTTTTCCTCTTCATTCAATTTCTAGTCTTTGCCACGTTTCTGCTTCCAGCAGGCTGCATAATCCGTCCAAAGACTTCAATATCACACAAAAATCTTCATTGTTAAGGACAGTGATTTTTATTTATACTGTCTGAAGTTGTTACTCATCGGCAACATGCCAACATTCTGGGGAAGAACTGGTAAGAAGAAAGACTTGGCTGAGGCTGGGCAACCTCTTCAGCTGTGATTCTGTAAGATTTGTTCTATGTAGAAACAAGAGAGATTGCACTTACACTCAGCAAGCTGGATGCATCTGGAAATCCAGGGCTGCTCTACTGATAGCAGCTCTGCTCATGCTCAGTCAACATGCTTGAGACACGCTACGCTTCCTGACATGCAGCTCATGCAAGACATGCTGGGTTTTGGCTATTGAGTTCAGGTAAACTTAAAAGAGTGTCTGTGATCCCCAGATATCCAACATCCATGGTTTCACCTGGATCACCAAAGGTTTGGAAATCCAGGAGAAACGCACCATACCTACCTTCAATATTCTACCAAGTTCTGGTTTCCCCCTACCCCAAGTGCAATCAGAGAAACTCAAATGCATGGGGGTTGCCAAGATCAAGGATAGATCAAGGGTTAAACTGTGCCAAGACAAGCAGTCCTGATTTAAAAGCTCCGAACACTTGACACTTACCCTGAGTTCTCTCCCAAAGGCAAGTTTACCCTGGGCTAAATTTGTCACCTTTCATATGCCTATGTTGCAATTCTAGTACACTGAATTCTTACTTATCAAATGCGCAGCCTGCCCTTTTGTCTGCAGCTGCTTCAGTGCTATTTGCACCATGTTTCTGCCTGGAGGTTTGTCCCTCTGCTCTTGTGCCCATAGCTTAAGAAGCTCATAATTGGCAGATCTGGGACACTAAATAATTCTTAGTGAAAGCCAGGAAGCTTCTGAAACCAACAAACAAGACAAAAAAAAAAATCTCAGTCGGAGATGTGTGTATGTGTCACGAATGAAAAACAGTGGTAACATAAAACTGTGTGAAAATATTTCTTTCTAGGTCACTTTTACCATGGAACATGTTTTGATTCTCTAAATTTGCTCTGTTGATGTTATAAACCCACCTCTTTTCATTAGCAGATGCATAGATGGCTGCAGAGCCACACTTTAAATGAGGCAGTGCTGTGTTCCATTCCAGATTATTAGTTTGAGATACCAGCACTTGCAGTGCATTTACTCCTGTGTACGTATAGCTAGTACTGCTTTTATAATAGAGCAGTGATTCAAGTAACACAGAGAGACTACAAATACAAGGTAACCAACAGTTTTAGAGAAGCCAAAAAAACCATACTGATTTGTGTTTAATTTGCTGATTCCTGGAGAAGAGAGAAACCTTTTGAACCTACAAATGAGGCCATCTGAAAAGTATGACGGAAAGGATAAGACTTAAAAGCTAATGTATTTAAACAAACAAACTAAGAATTATAATCAGTGCTATCTCCACAACCCATAAAACTGGTACCTTCTGGTACAGCATCAGAAATCAATTTTGTTATCAAAATACAGTCAGCAAATCTCTATAATGCACACACAAAAGGAAGTCTAGAGTTCAACAATCATCTCTGTCTTACCCTTGTTATTAATTGAAACAGATGGCAGTGGGGGTGGTAATAGCTACACACAATTTGGGACACTAAAGAGAAAGACATCAAGCTTTATAACAGTCACACAAATACATGGTGCCTTTTATTCTAACCATATTCACACAGAAATATTTGAGGATGACCCAGCATTAGAAACAGAATCTACCTTCTCTTTTAAGCATATAAACTCCTCTCTTCCAAGACCCAACTACATCCACTAGATTATTGGTAAGCAGCAGGAAATTTAAATGATTCAATCCAAGATGAAAAATCTCCAAATTTTTTTAAAAAGGGAACTAAATTAAAACCCTGGAATATATATATAAAACTGTTTGCAAAGCAAGGAGCACTGCATCAGACTTGGCACTTCACATTCTAGGTCACACTTGCATGAAGCAGGCAAGAAAGTGAGGGAAATCAATTAGAAGCAAAAAGCCTCCATGCACGTGCCAATATGCCGTCTTAGGATGCAGCTGTGTAACCCATCTAATCCAGCCTAACACGGCTAACCCAGAGAGGCTGAGCCCACTGCCCCCCAGTTCCACCACACTACAGGGCACATCCAAAGCCACCCAGCTGCTCAGGTGGCTCAGCCAGGCTGAGGGGCTCCCACCATGTGAACACATGCCAAATCGGTTCTCCTGCACCTGACGTAGGTGTCTCTTGCCATGTCTATGCCACCAACCCCAACAGGGGAGCTGTAACCTCTGCCAGAGGGGCAGGTGGCAAACAGAAATGGAAACTTCTTAGAATGGGCACAGCCAGCTCAGCCAGAGCTTGCTAGCCATCTTGTATTTGAAGGAGGGCTTTCCTCGAGAGATGGACAACTTCCATGATTTTAATTACCACTCCTTAGCTTTTCCCCAAGAGGACAAACCCCCAAAGAGAAAAGAGAAGAGAACCCTAGCCTAACTTTTCTCTAGAAAGGACCAGCCATGAGATAGGTATCATTATTGCAGGAAAGAGCACAAAAGGAAGGGTAATGTAATTAAGCACTTAGTGATGCACCACAGCTACATGACTTTGAGTCATCCTGTGATCCAGGTATACAGACCCAGCCTGGGCAGCCCTTTGCTGGCAGCTCACCTCCAGCATCCTACTAGACACAGACAACTCATTTGGAGATGCATCTGCTGATAAATCTGGCAAAGCTACTCCCTGTTGAAAGGGCTGCACAGGCATGGTAGACATCCCTGAAGGAAAAACAAACGCTGGAGGCCAGTAAGACAGATAACAAGTAGCAGAGTAACAAGCCCACACAAGGGTTTATGTATTTGTTTAACCCCTACACTAGAATAATCAGTGCCATTTGGGCTGATTAACCTGAATAAATAAAATGTCACTGCTTCCTACAATGGATGAAAACCAAAAATGCTACATGAACTTGTACGCAACTTTTCAGAACAGCCAGAACCAACTCCAGCTCTTCTGACACTGTGCTAGCACCCATCCTTTCTTTAATAGCTGTAACCTCTCATATTTTTTAATCAGGGACTTGTTCAAAATATTCACAGCATGAGCTCCAAATTCCAGTTTAAGAGTTAACTTGTACAAAGAAGCTAATACTTCTTCTGTCAGTCCTTGCTCACTCTTGGGAAAAAGGAAGCAACTCAGACATGTTGCATAACTGCTCATCGGCGCCGTCAAAGAGCTTGAGCAGTAATTGGAAAACTAATATCACTACTTCAAATAGGTGCAAAAATATACAGTGCAAGGCCCATTAAGAGGATAGATGAGGAGACAGACATTCAACTCCTCTCACTGTCAGGGCCTCTTCAGAATAATTTAATACAGGATCCAAAGAAAATGTCCTCCCACATGTATTGATGCTAATTCACAGAATTAAAAAGCAAACCTAAGAACGCTGAAGCAAAGAAATTAGTTCACTGTAAAATCAGCTTCCAGTTTGGGCAAATTAACTTGGTAGCATGCTTCATTCTTATGCCCTAATGTACACAAAGTATGTCATTTTGGTCAAGTGGTTTGTAAATCTGGCACTCCTGCTATCCACAGATACACAGGTGGTTTCCAAACAGCTCTTTCAGCTCCCCTTTAGCTATTGCATCAGCCAAAACAAGTATATTCATACTTAAGACAGTTTTCTGAAAGGTTCATTCTGCTTTTTTAAAAAAAGTAAACTATAATTAGAAACCAAATATATGCTTGTATGCTTACACAAAGTTTGTTTTGCTAGCAAATTAAAAAGCAGAGGTCACCTACGTGGTCAACTTCACAGCACCATGGAAGAAGATATTGTGTCTACTTGGAGTAGAAGAGTAAAAAGCCTCTATCTAATATTGTAAACACAGGCGAACCTAGTGGGAAGAAATGCTGATGTCTGACTCCAGTTCAGAAGGCTGAATAATTTCTTTATTATAACTATACTATAATACATTAATACACTATTTAAAGGAGATAATAAAGCTATAAACCTACTTGTTCTAACTACCATATCGAACTCACTCACAACTCATGACCCTCTTCGCAAAAGTCCAGACACAGGTGAATTGGATTGGCCATCAGGCTCAAACAATCCTCACCAGAATCCAATCAAGCAATCACCCCAGGTAAACAATTCTCCAAACACATTCCACACGAGAAAAACAAGGAACAGAAATAGAAATTATTTTCTCTTTCGTTCTTCTGTGCTGCTCTATGAAAAATCCTGAAAGAAAGAAGAATGTCCCTGCGACAATCTAATACAAAGGAAACTATAGATCAGCTATGCAGGTGGTTAAATAGAAAGGGAAAAACATGAAAACATAAGACCTGATAGTTCTCTTACTTTTAAAACCATCAGCAATTAAATAGAGGAAAACAAACTAAACATGTTTTTCAGATGGGGTGTTGTCTCCATCAGTCCCCCTCCCCATACACGTATACAGTGGAGGGAGAAAATACACAAGAAGGATACAGAGACTTATTTTCACAGGACTTCTTTGGAACTAAAGGAGCAGAGGACTTCATCAAGAATTTCTTACCATTTTCTTCACGTTAGTGCAAGAAGCAATCCATTTGTCATGTACACTTAGCAACCCGTTGCAGATTACTAATATAAAATTGTAGTAAACATTCTTTCATTTTATGCTTGGCTGCATAAAATCTTAAACAGTATGTAATAGAGCATGTTAGGTTAGTCACAGCATTTAACACTGCTGTAACTATATCTGTTTGCTTTCCAATGAGAACAACATGAAAACATAGAGCATCTGTCCCAGAACTGCACACAGCAATGACAATTAATTTTAAAAAGAATCTTCTCTTGCATGGTACTAAATAAACAAAAGACAACCTAAAATTAGACATTTCAAATGACAACATTTGCCAAGGTCTTCTTTTAATACATTCACAGAGCACTACAATTTTATTAAAAATAGCAAAGGTGGCCACAGAGTCGCTGTTTGGCGTTGGTACGTTTGGGCTGCACTCCAGCCCCTGCCAAAGCACCTCTCTGAAATCCCAAGTTTATTATCAGTGGCTCCTTGCCATCCCAGCCTGGGGTGCCTGCAGCTCCCTGGCCCTCTGTACCCCACGTCTTCTCCCTCCTGACAAGTTATGGTCATGCTAAATTAGTAGCCAAGCCGCCTTTTCCAACCACTATTGAATCTTATCAGTACAAAATCAAAATAGAGGACTATGGATTTGAAACAACAAATACATATCCCAAACCCCACTTACCTAAGTGACTCAAACTCCTGTGATGGAGACCTAGGAGAAACCCTACCTTCTTCATACTCTCTCAACAGCTTTTCCAAAACAAGGGCCCAAACTCTGTCAGAAAGATTTTTTTTTTACCTGTTCCTAACCCTTTGGCTCACTGATCCACACAACTGCCAGACAAAACATGTTTTGTAACTTGGCTGGAGCTCTGAGCAGACTTTTAACAGCTAAAAGCTCAGGAATTGTCTATTAACCACCCTTGAGAGGCCTCCAGAAAGTATTTTATTTCAGGCTATTGTTTTGCTACCAGCTTTTCCAACAGTCTCTGGTTACCACAGCCCATTCACGGCATAACCACCTCAACAGGTAACTGAAAGGCACAATACAAGGTAGGCAAACCCCCCTGCCGAATAAAAAGGGCATTTTCTTATTTAATTACAGAGCAGTTGTCCATCAATACATGCATTTAAAGAGGCAACTCTGCAATCATCAGAGAGCAGCCTTGTGTAAATACACCAGAAATACACAAATATCCTACCCTGTTGCCCTGAACAACTGCAGATAAATAATGAATGGTAATCTACCTGATGAAGAGCAAAGATGGTAAACTGCACAGTTTTTATGGTTGGTTAACGAGATAAGCCACAGCCCAAGGCATCAGCCTCTACCAAATAGAGTAAGAGTGAATTTCCAGCTTATTTTAACTATCTACATTTTTTCCTGAAAGAGATAAACAGCATACTTGCTGTGTTATCTAGGATGCTAAGCATACATGAAACAAACACAGCAGATAATTCTATTACTATTCATTCCTGTGAAGGAGTTAGACATTCAGTAGTGAGCATCTACCCAGGTAAATGAAATAGTTAAGGAAGAAGTTCAGGAATTAATTCTACTCTGCTCTCTAGGCAGCTGTCAGACTGCAATGATGAGCAATTTATCTTCCATCTACAACACTATCAGCAGACAAGCAGAGTCACTGGGGAAGCCAGCTGCAGTCTACTCCCCTCACGATATAAAATCCATGCCTCTGAGGATGCCGACACCAGGGAACTTAGTCATTTGCCCAGCTGCCCCATTAACTGTGAAATACTTGCTCTTCTGTGCTTTTCCTTGTCTGGTGCCTGCTGCCTGAGCAAAGAAGAGGTGCCTCCTGAGGCAGCAGGTCCAAAGACATGCCAACTATCCTCTACGCTCTTCCACCCCTGACTTGGAATGAGCTTCCCGCATGTGGAAGCTTAGGAAGCTGAAATACCCCACTTACCTCTGGCCTTGAGGGTGCCACAGAGAGACAGTCGCACGTGTGCAGCCAGAATACTTATCCCAGAGCATAAAGTTCCCTCCCACACAGGAAGAAACAACTTCAGACCTGCAGGCAGGCAGCTTAAATCGATGCCTGCCGCTGCCAACCATGTGCAGGCACAAGTGTTCCACCTGGAAGAGCAGGTGAGAACTAGATTTCTCTTCCAGATCCATAGCTACTGTATACAGGAAGTGCAGACACCCCCTTCCTTCCTACCAAGGGTTTCCCAAAACACCTGTAATTTTATGAGGCTGAGTTTTTATCAGGCAAGCTTGCCATGATGACAAGGCACATTTATTTTACCTTAAATGCAACGAGAAGTCAGAAGCCACACAGACACAAACTTGATGGCACAGATGCTGAACTAGTCTGATGGAGAGGCTGGACACCCCACACGACCATAGGACACAGCACTGGCGACCTGGCTGACCAGGCAGATGGAAGTAACAGTGGTCTGCACATTTTGCAAGTCCTGGTAGGTGCATGAGGAACAGAAGAGCTGAACCAGGCCAGGCCTTACAGCTCATTCCATAATCCCATGACTTACCTACAGTGAGAACAAAACCATCTTATCTGTCTGTAACCAATATCAAACTGTGGAAACTCAAAGTTCTTTGTCACCAGTGACTCCAGAAGAGATCAAACACACCAGGAAAATAAACCTGATGAACCACTTAGTCATCTTTCATGAGTAAATCCCCGACATCAAACCAGAGTCCATCCCCACAGACAGCTAAGGGTGCATGAACTCCATCCATTGACCAGCAAATCACTGTTACCCAATTTACTTTCAGAAGCACTACTGACTCCTGCTTAGAAGCACTACTGCTTTTCAGCCGTGACTCACTGCCCAAAACATAAAAGAAATTGCTTTGTACCCTTAGGAACAACAAAACACTTCTAGCTGGCAGCTACGAGTCATGCATTTGAAGTTTTGTCTGACTTGAGGTATCTGCTAAAACTGAAAACTTCAGGAATGGGCTTGTTCAAAGTTGTTTGCCTTGGGTCATGTAAGTATTAACTTCCCAATTTTCATCAGCAATTAAATTTGCTGAGCAAAGATATTAAATAATGTGCCTCTATGAACTATCAAATGCTATCATCAGAATAGTTCATCTCTGCTTTTTGCCACGGTGCATAACAAAACACAAAGCACATCTCAAAACCTTGAGAACATTCAGAAAAACAGGGCAGCAATAAAATCTCCTTTCTGCAAAGACAGGTATTCCAGGCAGCACCATCTCTCCTTTCTAGATGTGCTTCCAATGTTCTTACATCAAATGCACATTTCAACATTTTCATACATTCATTTTTGCTGAACAGTCATGATTTCTCTCTCAGTTCTATGGGGAAACTTAAACAGCAGTCGAGATTTGCAATGCCAAATGTGATCAGGAGTATCACAAAAAACAAAACAAAATCCAGAAAAGCCAAACAAACAAACACAAAAATAAAATAACAAAGCAGTTATTTTCTAGTTGACATGTTTTCTGCCTTTGATTAGAGTCTATTCAACATTAGAGGTACTGCTGTCCATTCTTATTGTCTCTTAGCAAAGAAAACGAAGTCATGCTTTTTTAAATTGATACATTACACTGAAAACTCATTAAACTCATTAAAGATTGCAGGTGTTTTCAGTAACACCACTTTAAAGTAATTTTGTGCTGATTCCTACAGTCATTTCTCTCTCCACAAACCTAACTTGTCATAAAAACAGAACCATCAATAAACAGATGTTGATTTATAAGAACTAGCTTGTGATTTTACACAGACCTCTTTTCTTCTGAGTCCAAAAGGGCTCTTCCCACTCTGGGAAACCCCTTTTAGCAATGGAAATGTCACTAGTGCAGCATGGGACCTTGCTGACTTCTGAGTTTATAGATACCATTACTGATACCATTCTGATTTCCCTTCCTTGCCATGCTCCAGAGAAGTGGCTTCGGTTACCAACGCAGTGTACAGGTGGAGGAGCTGATCCCCTTCCCTATGGGGCTGAGCAGCAAGTAGGACAACAAGAAAGCCAACAGCAGGACTGCAGAGAAACAGCTGCACCACATACTGTAAGATGGAAGGAAGACAGGAAAAAGGGAAGGGCACAAATTAACCAAGAAATGTCAAAAAAAGAGCCGCCAACCAAACCAAATACAAACACTAACTGAAGTTTGCTCTGTAACTCATGGAAAGTGGTTGTGGATTGTAAGCCAAAACCATTTTTCATATAGAGACCTGTCACCAGCTGTTTTATGTGCTCAGACTCTGCTCACAAAGCAGTTCTAGCCGTGTGTAGTCAAGTAGCAGCATTTCCTATTTCTAGATTTACGTGTTCATGCTTTCCAATTCTTACGTTCAGCCAGAGAGCCCACTGGCCTTCCTCCAGCAAATCTGTATTCACCAAGAACCTGGCTTATTGAGATTTTTTTAAAATTGTGAACACATTTAATTTAAGAAGAAAAACATTTAGTTCCATCAGTGTTGAAAAAAACCTGAGCATGTGGAAAAGCAACAGCTGCAGGTATGAAGCTGAACAAAACCAGCCTGCAATGCTCTTCAAAACAACTCCCTATCTCATGCTAAACGGGCAGGGCAGACATAACTGACACTGTGAAAACAAACCATTATTTTTGTGAATGATCCACCTGCAATAGCTTAACCAGATTCAGAAACTGTTTAGCCAGAAGTCTGGTCAGCTTTCTGCCATTCCTTTCCCGGAGACAATTACTTGGGAACGTGCACACATGCACACACAGTTACCCTCCAATGCAGGTCACTGAGCCTCCTTAACTGCATCCTCCACACAAACAATACTTGACTGTCCCTCTCTGGCCCCCATCAGTGACTGCACTTAATCCGCCCTGTTTAGCAAGATGCAAGTTCAAGCATGTATCAGACCAGGCTGCATGAGCTTCCTAAACTGCTGGGAGAGGTGGGGAGTCAGTGTACAAAAGTCCCAGGTAACAAACTACCTATTCTGTCTCAGAGCACATGGAGAACAAAGCAACTCACTTCAAGCACACTCCAAATGCAGATATCCAAAACACAGTCCTTTTTGTCATTTTGACTGGGATTAAGATGTGCTTTTATGTCTTCCGGACATATAACTATGAACACAGTGCTTTGAATTATAGCAAACAGGATCAAAAAGATACACTGTAAGACACCCTTTGTGCTGTCTTGTAAGTATAAAACAGCAAAACCTAAGAAGCTTCATATTTTCATAACCAGGTAAAAACAAGCACTGAGCTCATATTGCAGAACAAACACGAAGTTAGCTCTTGTACAAAGCTTCCACTATTTGTGCTCTATTCTCATCTTCCTAGTCTTGGAGGAATCTTTTCACTTACTCAAAGCAATGAAATCTCTGATGCATGTGCCTACTGCAGCTCTTGCTTTCCAGAAAATGAGGCACACTCAAGAAGGCAAATGAAGTTTTCCCAGAGGCTTTCGTGTGAGCCATGTCTTTTCCACAGGACACCACCTCCCTCAGCAGGAAGGGCTGCCTGAGCAGCTGAGTGCTTCTCTCTGTACTACACATGCAGGGCCTGACAAGGAGCTGTGGATGCTCCATGAAAGCATTTGGAAGCTGAACTCTCCTCACACTCATCTGCAACCCAGCAGATTTACCTGGAAACTGCTGCCTGCTGTCAGCAGCACCGGCATGATTTTTTTTTCAAAAGAGAACTTGTCACCTGGCTCCACGAGATGGTACTTCGGATAATGTCATCACAAAATGTAGGACCTACTGTTAATATGCTAAAGCTCTTAGCCAGTTCATTTTGAACAGGGCAGCGTGGTGCTGAACATCTTAGTCATTCGCACTCTGAAGATGTAGCTTGGGCCCACCATCACAAAAAGCAGCACCCACTATCAGTGTTAACAACCCCAACTATTTTGTAGGGAAAACAGCACTACTATGGATCTTAGCCATCCTTGGTGTGGAATGCTGTCCAGGTGTGCCAGTGCTCAGGAAGAGGAAAAATCCAGTAGCATTCATTTAACCTGAGCTCTGCCAGAACAGCTAAAGCTGTTATTCCCTCCCACAGATCACACTTGCAGAGGAGTTATGCTGGCAGGTTGGGAAGCCAGCAGTTGGGGGAGAAAAAGAGGGAAGGCTGAGCAATAGAACTTGTTGGCTGTGGCTTGTAGTCAGAATTGCAAGCTGGACTGTGACATGGATGCTGAAGCACAGAGCCTCTCCCCTGGAGCACTTCACACTGCACACACAAGTATGCAGATTCTGTCTCCACAGAAAAATTCCTGCAGCAGGAGCTGTGAACAGATATGGCATTTCATTCTGTAACACATGTGCAAAAATATTTTTTAATGAAGGTTTCCATCATCCTAAGAAAGTGGAAATACCAACATTTTGAGAGCAAAGTGAAGTAGGAGAACAACCCAGTATAAACAACTATAATGAAAAATATATTAATTCTACAGCTAGGCTATAGGTCTTAAAGAAAGAAAGTACAAATCATATTTTGCTTTTATACTTATATACTAAAAACACTTGGATAGCTGCAGTCCAGATAAGCAAGTTTCCAAAATAAATTTAGGCAGAAAGTGTGTGAAGAAAATGCAAGGCACGGAACATCATGGCCTCTCCTCTATGTCCTCTTTTTGCACCCATCCCATCTCTGTACTATGCACAGGTAGCAAAGAAGCCCATAAATCCACTGTCCCACATCTCTGAGAATACTTCTATGTAAACAAAAATTTTTGTAGAAAGTACTTTAGTGTACCAGACATACAGAAGTAAAACACCCAGAATCAATCATAATTTTTAAATGCATATTTTAAGTTGGACTAGATCAGGCCACACCACCGACAGCTATGTCTGCAGTGTAAACTTCAAATGACAAAGAGAGAAAAATTGTCTTTGCTTTCGCAAGGTGTACGGATTTGCCACTTGTGATATTCACTGGGGTAAAGGACAAGCAGGTTTCTGGTGCCCAGGAACTGTCTCTTCAACGCAACCATGCTTGGTCACAATTCAGTCTCTTCAGATGCCTTGAGTCTGAAAAGCTGGAAAGACCCCAGGTACACATCCTCACTTCTAACCACTCTAAATTTAGCACCGCAGTGAAGTTTCTCTTCCCTCCTTCCCCACGATAAAGGCAGCACCAAAAAGGAACACACAAAACTCGACCAATCTGGCCCATGAAACATGAGCTACATTCACGAGACAAAAATAGAAAGCTTTCATGTTTCATTATCAGACACTCAACCGCACAGCACAGGAAGCTAAAGCTTGAGGCAACAGTAGGTTTCAAATACTCCTCAAAATGGGAGCAAGGCTTACCTTTCCTGCTCTGTGAAAGGCTAAAAGAAGTTGGCTTGGCAATGACAAAAAACATTAGAGTCCAATAAGCCTCTCCAGCAGCAATCCAAGCAGGCAGTTTTTTAAGCAATAGCATCGTCCTCACTTCATAAATTGTCCTGTCCAGAAGGACAATCACTGCCTCCTCACTTCTCCTGATTCAAAACTCTACATTCTAAAATATTGAAATAATTTTAGATCTTTAAAAGTTTAAGATTTTAATTTTTTTTGTAAAGTTTTTAAGATTTAGTCCTAGCCCCTAGAGGAATTCAGGAGAAAAAAGGAACAGACAAACTCAATTTCTAGGTAGTTGATACTTCATGAACACCAAAACTTGTATTTGCTTACAACTCTCCAGCTTCCCTCTGTTAACAGCAGCCTGAATTTTATGGGGTTTGTGTCTGCTCCCTAGGGTTTGGGAAGGCCAGATGGAAGGCAAGGAAGGACCTGAGGAAAGCAGAAACACTGTACTGCTCCTCTGTCACGGTGTGTCAGGTTCTTCCAGAAGTCCCCTCAGCCTCCATCTTTACAGTCTCAACAACAGATTATGTAGCCATCTGCTGAGCTTCAGTTTTTTAAAATGTTTTTATTTTAAGAGAACTTGTCACCATGCAAAGTCACAACTCTTCCTCAAATACACTTTTTTGTGGTAGCTTGATCTTATCTTATCTATTCTTACCCACTCTGTACTTCCCCAGGGAAACCAGAAACCAACATGTTTCACTCACCTCACTAGCTGGGAAATGGTGTTTATGAATCTGAATGGACTTTAACACACTGTGAACTAGAAACAACACAAGTAATTTAAATTTGTCTGAGTGAGTCAGCCTGGCTCTCCTCATCAGTCACATCTAACCCATTCCTAGCCTTACTACACACATTCAGAGAACATCTTTTGGGGCTTGTCATCTGTTGAGAAATACCACATTTCAATACCCAGATGTGTGGCTTTGCCTCTTTTGTCCTGGCAAAATCCTGAGACGTAGCAGATAAATTGATGCCTGTTTTGCCTTTTTTTTTTACTGAAGGAGTTCAGCACAGCAGCTGCACAAGAATATCTTCCCTTCTGGGCAAAAGGACAAGGTGGCTGGCAGTGTTTCTGGGTGGATGGTATATCACTGAGTGGTGGAGTGAGCACTGGGAAGAGGAATTATTGCCCCTCCTGCTTAGCATGAACGAGCACACAGAGACATGTAGGGGAGGAGCAGGAGAAATGTTCCATTAGGGTGAAAGGGAAATGAAGACATGGTTTTATATTTCCCATGGCATTGCTATGCTTACTTTTAAACAATGAAATGAAAATTTCACTTAGGCATCCCACAACACTTGTGCAGAGCATCCAACATCAAGATGCCCTACAGTTCACTTTCAATAGTCTCAAAATGGAATTAAATTTCTTATTTTGCAGCCTGGGAAATTCAGAATGCCCATAAGGCAAAGAACATGAAAACAGCAGCAAAACTCAAAGAGCTTAATCCATTCAAAACTAGAAAAACCTCAGTAATCATCATCAGTGGATTCTTAAAGAACTGACAAATGCAATTGCAGGACTAGTTGCAAGGGCTTTAATAAAACTATTAAGTATAGGGTAGTATATAATATGAAAATATTCAATAAACACAGTAACTAGATTTGAAAAAATATATCGCAGAGGAAGTGGCAAACAAAGCCAAGTCACAAAAAAACACCTCAGCAGAAACACAGGGCATTGGAACACATTGTAAAGGCAGGCATCATTAGAGAAAGTCTAAAGGAAAGCAGAATAAGACACAACATCAGCTTGCCAACACCAATGAGAAAAATCACATCAGACCAACATGACTTTATTTCTCAGTGCTGTAGCTCATTTTCTAGATGAGGGAAATATTAGCTTCCGGTGAAAGAAATGTTAGCTTTAACATAGCTGACTACCCAAAAACATGCACCAGTGTTGTTGTGGACACTGGAGGTGGAATTGAATAATTTTAATGTGGGTAGAAAACTTGTTATGAGAGACAAAATGAGGGTTAGATAGAGACCAGACTATTACATGAGTCAATATTTCACCTAAGACACCGATACAAAAATCCTCAGCATTAAGTCTAAAAGCCTCACCAGCAAATGGTTGAAGGGAGAGGCAACTCCTCGTGTGACAGAACACCAGAAAAAGCTCCATGTATTTGCATTCTGAGGGGGCTGTAAATGTCTCTCTTACTGATTCAGTAAATCTTGAAAAAGACAAGAACTACTTAAATTTTCAATTATTTTAACTGGGACTAGAACCAAGTATGGTTAAATTACTGACAACACGTCAGAAATTGGAACGCTCCTTACCACCAGGAAAGAAAGACATAGGATGGCTACAGTAGAGGCAAGAACCTTACAGACAGAGTTTGGTTAATATATGAGCACTAGATTATGATGTGATATGCCTGTAACAGCAGGAGCTAGAGTCAATGAACCAGTCCTCTCTTGCAAAGGTTTTTCTTTATTGATCAATATTTTAAGATATTTTGGTGCAGGTGCCTCTTTCCTCTTCCACTAGAGCTTATTCAAACAGGTGGTCATTTAGTAAAACTTGTCAGAAGACTTTAAGCCTGCATTAACATTTCAGCTAAATATGCCTACAGTGTGACAGTACCAGACGAGCTTCATTTTTGGGGAGGGGAAGGACAGTTGATTTATTTGCTTGTTTTAAATTATATTATGCTTCCTTGCTCAGATCAAGTCTCAAAGGCATCAAGAATCTCTGCAGGAACAAATTCTGGGACTGGGTTCAGGGCAGCAACATCCAGCACACCTTCTCCTCAAAGCGGCTGAGGATAAAGGAGATGTAGAACTAGTCAATGCATTACACGGCTGAAATGCAACAATGACCTTATTAGACCAAAGTGAGGTCTAATAAGAACTAGAAAAAGTGAATTTTAATAATGGCACTGTAAGATCTTGATTTTCATGTAAGACATACCCTACACATTTAAATTCTACTTCAATGCCCAGATTTCTTACTCCCCACAGATGAGCCTTTCCTATTACTATTTGTCTGTCTTTGGTGGAAGTCTGGTGGAATTTTTATTAAATCCTTGTGCAGTCCTACTAGACACCTGGGACTCTGAAGGCCTGTAGATGTAACTAGACCCAGCTCTATGCAGGTAGGTCCAGCAGCACATTCAGTTCTCACAGACTGATCTCCTGGATCTACAGAATTCATGTCAGATACACAAATAAAGCAAACTTCTGTATCCCAATTCAGTTGCAGAAGAACATTCCCACTAATGCATCTCATTAGGAGCTGGAGAATGGTAGATGTAGTGATAGGAAAAAGATTTAACATGAGTCTTGAAAAAATGGCTAGCAAAAAACACCCACCCACATGCAGAGATCCAGAACAGCATGGTATGTAAGGTGGACAGAAATAGCTGCCAAGAATGATGTGAGCAGTAATAGAATATAATCAACAACAACAAAAACCCCAGAACAGTTGCTCAACTTATAAAGAAAAAGAATCAAAATATCCTTTAAATGAGTCAGTAAATCTGATCTTATTTATACCAGTAAATTGTAGTAACAGGAACAATAACATTCCCAAACTGGAAGTTATTGTTTACTTTATATAAACACTAAGCCCAGAAATTTACATTGAAATAACATGCACTTTAAAGTGAGCAAATTTTATTTATTTATTCATTACCAGTATTTAAAACAAAAACCCACTACATTTCTAGATTTCCTTGTTACAGAAAAAAAAAATGCTGCCAGAAAGTGTAATATAATGAAAGGAATACCTACAAATCCATAAGAGTTCACATCCCCTAAAAATAGTTTGCATTCACTAACAGAGGAAGTAAAATGGCAAGATGGCAAAGAAGCAGAAAATCAAGTTCATGTAGTAAGTGCAAGCAGATTTCTATTTCTTATCAGTCCATCTCTTATTAGTTCTGCTAAAGAAAGATTATCCTGGAGTTTCAAACAGCACACAACTGTCAAATATAAATGCTTCAGCATTCATAGAAATACTACAAATTTAGCCATAAAAATACATAGTGCACTTCCCTACAGCTTGCTGAAATAATTGTAATCTAGAGTTTAAACAGTTTTTAAACTCTATTTGCTGCATTTGGGATCTCACAGAGAAATCCGTTGTTTTCAAGGTCTGTGACTTGCAACACACCCCAAAAACTAAGAGAGCAAAGGAAACTTGCTTGCCATTCCCTGGATTTACTATACACACCCCTCTGTCAAGAGGCTTATAGTTTTCAGCATTCCTTTACTTACTCCCATCTACTGAATGATTAGGGAACAAGCTACAAATGGGCTGTATCTAACAGATCAGAGACTGATGGAGATGTACAAAACCTCAATTTGTTCAGGACCTTGACAGCAAATCCAAACAAGTCCCTATACTTCAGAGAACCCTGATAATCCTTCCTTACTTTGCCTATTTTAAGCTTTGGGAAGGGACAGCGCCTTGGGCAATGTGTAGCTGTGCCTAGCTGGCATTAACTGCAGCATACAGAAACACATGAACTAGCTGGTAATGCAGCCCAGCTACACCACTGTGAAGCTGCTGTTCATACCTTCACCTCCTCCTTTCTGTACTATACAGTGTCTAGTATCCAAGCTAGTGAGGTTTAGGCTTACCCAAGAATCCCTAGCCATTACATTTAACACTGTGAAAAACTGCTTTTGGATTTCTAGATCCCATTAAAATTAAAAATAACAGAAGAACAAATCACACTGAAAACTTGTGGTTTTTTCAGACTAGGACAAAACACAGCTTAGTCAAATGTCCTGCTCTTATCTACCCAGGAAATGTTCAGGCAGTGCACATGTGCTTTGTCAATTCTACCCAGCTATTCCAGCAGCTGCCTCAGTTTATGGCTCTGGCTCACCTGCTTTGAGGGACGAGCAGCAGGTCCTACTCAAGATAAGGGACAACACAGCACAAACCCATGGGGTGGTCTCCATTACACCAGACACTTCCCACAGACAAGGCTCCTTCAATGTATCAGCATTAACACATATTAGAGATCACACAAAATGGGAAGAACTGCATTTATTGGTATGAGAGCGAGTTTAACAGGCAGTTTGGATGTGTTTAGTATATTTGTTTGAAATTTCTTTTCCTTAATTCAACTTCAGATTTTTAAAGGCAGTCCAAACATATATCTGTCTTGAAATCCTTATTCAGGGGACATACAACTCATAGAAGACCATGAGTATACTGTGCATATGGAATCTGATTTAAAAGCAGAAACATTTGTTTTATAACCATATTACTTAATATCCCATGGTTTTGGCTGATATATTATTCAGCTGAAATACTGAGACAGTTTGGAGAAATGTTGATTCTGATGAAGGCTCAAAGCACCTCCCATATTCATAAAGGAACCATTTCACAAATGGCATCATATTCCTTAACATGTTTATCCTGAAGAGCATTCAAGTCCTAATTAGGAACAGAGCCACACTCTGTTAAAACTGAGAAAAAAGTATATTTAGATATCATCTATCCCCAGTGATCTCACAGGAAGACACATAGCATATGGCACATGAGAAAATCAAAAAAGGGGAGGGGGACAGAAGAGAGAAAGAGACTGAATGTTAAAAATACTTCAAATGAATACTTTAGTGGAAAAAGCTTAAAAATGGGAAAAATCACAAACAAACACCACCAAAACACTTTGTCAAGAGCTCAGCATTTCATATAAAGATGTAGAGATGTGTAGATGTTTTAAACTAAAATAATATTGACACTTCTATGTCAATTGCTTTGCCCTTTATCTTTACATTCACAAGAGTAGACACGTCTTAGTTCTATTTAGTACCTTAAACAATTAATTATTTTCTTAAAATTTAACACCATTACTGAAATTCAACATTTAAACACACACATCCTAATGGTATTTCAAAATTCTTATTTTGCGAATAATTCCCAAAGGAGTGTTTTGGTTTGTTAGGGATTTTTTTTTAATTTCAGATAAGAAATCACTAATTTCCTGTTGCAATGCTACAAATTTCAAAAACACAAAATATTAACAAACTGCAGTATTACCCCAAGCCAAGGATTCCTATTGCAAGCTAGTGACCTTTTAGATGTAACTGAGAATTTCCATGAGCTTACTTCAGGCAGAATTGTGAAGGGATGTTAACCTACCTTTCACCATTTTACTGCCAAGACTCATAATATCCAGTGGTTTCCATAAATCCCACATCCTGGTGTTAGTATCAGAGTTATATAAGAACACATTTTATTCTCCAAAACCACCTGAACACAGACTTCAGTCTTGCAAGAAAACCTTGGATATATTAACATAGTTTGCTCCAAAAGCTATAAAATCAGAACACAAATAAAACCAAGCCACCACTTTATGAACAAGCACAAACATCACAAATTTTTCATCTCCTACCCTAGAAAAAGGTCGAGTGGAAAAACAGAATTCAGGAGGTGCTGCTGCAAAAGATTGAAGTCTTCTCATTGGTGAGAGAAAGAAGGCTCCTAGCACAGTTTCCTGTGCTCTGTCCAGGGACATGCCAAAAGGAGCAGGTGAAATGTGTTGGGTTTGTAACATGCTGTCCTGTCACACGATTGTTACAGCCTGCCAAGGGCTGTCTTAGAGCACAGTCCTGTACAGAAACACTCAAGCAATGCTGAGCCACCCAAGCAGCACACAATAGCTTTTAGTGCAGGTCTTGGAAGTTGCCTCCTGGCCTGCCACAGACCCTATGCCAGGCGACTAAGCTTCCCACGGGGTAAGTTGAGCCACACAGAATTTGTACATCCCATGATTAATGCTGGAAACAACTTGGCCAAGTATTGAGATTGGGTTATCTCATTGCATCACCCCTCAGCCGTGGTGCATGCAAAGCAGGGGAAAGGTGGATGAGGAGTCCAACAGTGGAGAAGCAGCAAGGGGGCTCCCTGACATGACACCTAGCACAGCTGCAGCAAGTATGGTTGTGGAGAGCCTTCACCTCTATTTGGGACACTGGCCAGGATTAACACCTGGCCTGACTCAAGTTGCACAGCCCCATCTCTGAATATGGACTGGTCACAAGCTCTCTGTGAGGCTAGAAACCAAAATCATCAGCCTTTGGCGTCTAGTCACCGCCTGTCACCTGGTATCTGCGGCGAAGGAAGCTGTTAACAGGAACGTGCTAGTGGCCTCCAATAAATGTCTCCACGTAAACTGCGAACCACGTACAGCTGCCAAGGAAGTAAACACAGAACTGGAGCCAGGCATGCACTCTGCGACACGCAATCAGGCTGGAAAGGTGAGGGGGCTGCTGTGCAACTGCAGAGAGCAGCAGCGAGGGCCAGGCCAGGCACACCAGAGGCTCCCTCATCAAGTGCAACAAGAGGATGAGCAAGGAGCCAGCACCACGTCCTGACAGCAGGTGACCCTTGAGGTGCTTCTGCCTCTCACTCTGTCCCACTGGGGCACACAGGACTTCATTTACATACTTCTTTTTGACTGAAGTAATCTTAGATTCTCAGAGAGTTGGTTATAACCAGATCTTAGTAAACAAGGCTGCAGTGGCCCTGGTATCAGGATAGCAGCCAGGTCTGCTCTCAGAATAATGCCACCATCCTTGGCTGCTTCCATCCTAAAAATGGTGGGGCACAAGACTTCAGGTAATGGATGTTCTCCCCACACACCTCTGTGTATTCCAAGCAGCCATTGCCAGATGAGGAGCTACCACCCACAAGGAGATACCAGCTGAGCACACACCTGGCCACCATGGGGACATCTTCATCAAGAGATGTCATTCACCTATAGAGGAATCACTTCCATGAGGGAAAAAAACCAAGGCTCAGGTGACCAAGCAGCAGAATTTACTTCTGAATTTGCTCTCACCTTTTTGGCCTTCCCCTGCCTGTTTGACAGGTCTTTTAGATATGTGCAATGACCACTTGGAACCTGCCAGCCTGGGTGCCCACCCTCCCCTTGTTGTTTATCTACATTTCACTACGGCAACTTATTCAGCAAGCTGTTACACTAAGCATAAAAACAAGCAAATTATACAGTAGATAAAATGCCAAGCTCATCTTGCATTGCCAGCTCCGTTTGGGGGGGGGAAAGAAAAAGTGATGAAGTCTGCATGGATATAATCACAATAATTAGACACTTGTAACCAGCTGAACATCAGCATACATGCTGAAATTAAAATTGCCCAGTTTGAAAAACTAAGAGGGCAGGGTCTGTGCAGACCTATCTTGTAGAAAAGGGAGGAAGTATTTTTTTGGCTGATTCAGCTCCTTCTCAACAAAAACCCTACAGCATTTACCATTTATCATTCACTAGAGAAGGGCTGTTGAGTTTGTTGTACATTAACATGCTCATCATAAGTAATTTTTTAAGTTGAGGAATTCAAAACTTGGCTGTGGGTGGCCAGACGTACATTTGAACAATTTAATAGTGCTGTGCAGTTTCAGTTTAGGTTTTTTAACATCTGATTCTCCTGCTAACATTAAAAATACCTCATTTCTTAGCCCACTGTCAGTGGGCTTTTTTAAACACATATTGTGTAGCTACTCACTGAGAAAGCCACTTCACAAAAGTCTTTGTGAGTTTAAATGAAAACCCTAATAATTCCTTAGTGTTTGTTTCAAGTGTTCTCAGAATTAGTAGGTCAACAAATGCGTAAATCCAGCACAGAATCAATCTTCAATATTGGTACTTGTCACATAAGATAATCCCCTTTAAAACCAGCCTGCTCATCCTGGAGACACTATTGCTAACTTCAAACATCAAAGTAACTCCCAATCAAAGGATTCAATAAAGTTCAAAACTGTCAACCCACGCCTTTCAAAATTTCCATTTTTATTGTATTTTCAAACTATATGTCTTAATCTTCCCTTTTGCCCACTAAAGCAATGACTTAATTTTAAGAAAATTGCTTACTTACTGCAAAGACAAAATAGTAGACAAAAATTTGTTCTGTTTAGGACAAGTCAGTCACTAATTTTCTGTGGACATGTCAGCCAAGTTTTCCTGCAATGGGACTAGAAGTAAAGCTAAGAGTAATCTCTGCTCATGTTTTTTTTAATTGTAAGAAAATTCCTTTTTCACTTTTTGTTTTTGTACATTAATTTTTTCCATCTCACATTATCACAATGTCTTCAACCTACATATTTTTAAACCACAGACTACAAATGTCATTAATTTTACATAACCTATAGGGAGCCCACTTCTCCATTCACTGAGATTTTGCAAGAACTCTGAAGTAATTTATTTCCTACTGAATTCTGTAATAGCAAATCCGCAAAAGTCAGAAAATAATGAGAAGAGATTATGGGGATATAATTTTGTTTTGGAACTGTATATTTTACATTGTCATACTTCACTGGGTAAACATAGAACAAATTAAGTCATCATGAAGGAGGCTGAAAAAATGCAGGGATTCTGTTGCATGAGTAGCACCAGGTTTAAAAGTAATAAGATGCGATTGGAATTATTTTAGTTGTTCGTGCTCTACTGTAATCAACTCAAGTACATAATTGGTGTAACAAAACAAAAACCTACTATGAGAATAAGAGAATCACAACATTTTTAGAATGCAATTAGTGCCTTGTTTGATGATGCAAAATGAAAATGATAACTCATTATTACCCATGATAGGCATTAATCATTTTATGTCGCCCTGTTCTTTTGAGAGTTTTAAAGTTCTCCTAAAAGTTCCTATGCCTTCTGATACTTACATATTTCAACTGAGTTTTCTCACGCATATTCGTGTAAATAATGATTGTTTTGCACTCTTCTTTGTGGGTGAAGAGAATTGATAGACTGTTGGTTGGACCAGTGTGGTTGGAGAGGTGGCAGTTTCACCCTCCAATCCACTGTCATTTTTGCTATTGTATATATAGTGGAGTCAGAAAATAAAGTTGGCTTTTTTGGGTTCTTTTTCTTTCCTTTTACATCTAGCCTGCTTCTGTGAGTTATTTCGTGTCACAGTGTGACAATTTTATCCTCTGATGACTTTTGTCCATACTCCTATAATGTTCAGCACTGGTAAGAGAGAGGTAGAACAAAAGACTCTTCGCATGTTATTAGATCATTTTGAGATATGTTTGGGGTGTGACAATGTGGCTTCCTCCAAACATTTACCATTTAAATTTCTTTGTAAAAGAGGGGGAATTTTCCTAAGGTATTTTAAATAAACTTCTCCCACAGCCAAAATTTTATTCTCAAGAAGTTCTTGATACACATCTTCATTCAGATACTGTTTTGTATTCTTCTAGAAGTCCTTTACTTCATATTTTGTTACACTGTTTCTATGAGAAATTGCAAACAAGCAGTTTGTGAGACCAGATTCTTTCTTACTGTGTACAAAGAGTACTTCCACGTACAGAGATGGTAAGTCAAGCTCAATACCCAAAATACAATTGCAAAAAATAATTATTAAGAATCGCTTAATAAATCCTGGAGGTCTTCCATTTGCTGAAAAGCAAGGAGTAAAGCAAAGAACTCCCTGGCTAAGAAACTGGAGTACCTTGTGTGCCTGCAGCTCTTCCTGTTAGGACTCACATAGCACTTCTACAGGCTTGGCCACAAAAAAGATATGTGCAGGAGATACATCTGTTCAAGAGATCCTGACCAACTCACTGATGGTAGGGGCAACTGGTTTTGAAATTGAAGAGGTTAATATAAAACAGCTGCTGACAGTCTTCATCCTTGGCCAGCCAAGAAATGGGTGAATATGGGTGTGTACGTCACGAGCAGTTGCTTTACTGAAGGATGTAAGATCCAGTGCCTCACAGCATGTGTCACATCCAGAATAAAGCCATTAGGAGCCACAGTTACCTTTCCCACCCTGCAGCACTTCCCCATCAGGCTGTTGTTCCTGCTGCATATATCTCTGTAAAACAGCAGCTCTCACCAAGGTTTGTGACAGCTTCCCTTCTTCATACAGCTTGTTTACACAATGAGATACTCACATGTCAGGGAAAAAACATGCAAAGCCAATGGCTACACACATGCAGCTAACAAAAACTTCCAGCTAATTGTGTGACACTCAGGCATTTAGGGTGCAGCACAGCTCCATCAGACCTGTTGCTCAGACATCCAGCAAACAGGATAAGGGTAGACATCACAGAAGCTCTAAGTTTGTCAACAGCTTCAGTGGCCCTGTGAAACTACTCCAGATAGAAATGTTCAAAAGAAACTAGAAAATATCCATCAGTATACCCCAGGCTAGGACAGTTCTTTCTTTCCTGAGAGTTTATTTTCCAGGCTTGTCAAAAGGCACCTCAAGCTGTCTGACCCCTGCCAGAGTGTAAAGCTAACAGGCAAAGTCCTCTGGAGTTTGTATCTTTGGAAGTCACCTGGGGAAATCCCAGGACACTCACTTTTCTCCGGGTTTATTTTATGCTACAGAAACACTTTTGCTGAGACAAAGCAGTTTTGTACAAATTCACAGCTCTGAAAACCACCAAAATCCTCTGAAACAGTCAGAAAAAAACCCTTTTATTATATACTGCTTTTTATCACCATCATTAGCCCAGAATAGAGGAGAACACACTTAAGCAGAATTTAGGCAATATTTGATGCTTCCTAACAACAAGCAATCCATGGAGGAACCCCACTGCCAGATCACCTGACACCCCTTTATTAGCCATTCAAAAGTAGCTAAACAGAAATGTCCAAACATTTCTATCACTTCAGAGAACAAATGGCTTATTTTCAACCTTCTTCCTTGCCCTGGAAAAAGTTTGCTCAATGACAGATTATCAATTATTAACTAAGACTTAAGACTGATAATGTTCAGATAATAACTGCCCAGGAAGAAAAAAATTACCCCAAGCAAACATTACTTGCAAAGACATCAAGAATAAACCTGAAACAATACATACAGCACAACTAAGTCTCTAGCCATAAAGATTTTTTTCAATTAAAAAAATTAAGAAAAAAACTCAGTAAATTCTTTAACTCTTGCCTGAGAAGCCCTTTGAATACATAACCCTCTGCTGAAATATAGATATTGCTTGAATAGCTTGGATTTCAGCATGTGCTAACCTACTTTGCTGAAATAGTGCCCAGATAACTTATAAAAATTTTATACTGTATTATATAAACAACTGTCTAATATAAAAGTTATGTACTTCACTAGACACCCAGGCTTCCTATTTTTAGACCTAAAAGAGATACCTGCATCTGTTTAAGAAACAATAGCATACATTGAACTTGTCAGTGATTTACAGAGTCTGCAAGTTATTTGTACCCCATGTGGCCACATACTTTTAGTCTGAGATTTAAGGAAAAGAAACAAGGAGGGACATGTAGCACAATGTAAGCTTGTTCAGGAACTTTCTCTTATATCAGTATAGAAAACAGTCAAAAACAACCTTCAAAGAAATGGAAGAGGTCAATAAAAGGTCATTTTACCATTGGCAGGAATAACAGGCAGCATGCCTGAAAACCAAAGAAATGTCTTAAAAGTCCTGTCCAATTTTCTATTCAGCCAGTTCACCTGGTTTTCAAGCTCTCATAAATCATTCCTCAACACTACTGCTTGCTTAAAAATCCCCAGAAATTAAAAGTTAACCTAGGCCATGTGGGAAATTGTAACATCAATCAGTGAAAAAACACTTTGATCCAATGCCACCATTCCCAAGAAAAGCCTGCAACACTTGGCAGAAATGCAACATTAGACTTATGCTTTGAATGCCAAGCATGAAAAAGCGGGAGTCTTTCCTCAAAAAGGCACTTAAAGAGCAGAAAAATAAGTTTAAGAATTACTGATTTAATTAATAATTTCTATTTAAATAAACTGCTATTTCAATAAACTCCCAATGTACTTAGCAGCATACTTCCTGATTATTTTTAACCTAC
The DNA here is from genome assembly GCF_026979565.1 of Vidua chalybeata. Taxonomy (NCBI): domain Eukaryota; kingdom Metazoa; phylum Chordata; class Aves; order Passeriformes; family Viduidae; genus Vidua; species Vidua chalybeata. Next base: position 93,445,518 of record NC_071530.1, read on the forward strand.
CAGCATGGTTACCTCATGACCTCTAACAGCTTGCCACCAAGTGTACAAAACTGTTATACGGGGAGGCAAGCAAGGTGATTTCCACCCTGTCCTGTGCAGCCAGGGAGATTATGTAGTTCTTGCTACTCACCACCTGCTTTAAAAAGAAGTATCCTTCTTGATTGTCTTTTTTTCCATTGCATTACCAAGGGCTTCCTCTTGGTTTAACTCCTCCCTGCAAGACCTCTCTAATAAAGGTCTAATCCAGAAGACTGTGGCCTCTCCACAGAATTTGTCCCCACAAAGTCAGGCAGTTCACCCCAGGTCAGATGAGTGGCAGGAAAGAAGATACACTATCCAAACTTGAACAAATAAAAGTCAATCATCATTTCTTCATCAGGATGCAACCTGAAGCTTTTCTGGAGGTACAGCCATCCTCAGCAAATGCAGATGTCACTTAGATGTTCTTAAAAGGGTTGATTTTACTGTGAGGTATTCAAATGCAAGTCATTTGCTTTTATTACTACAGTGAGCAATTTGCTAGGAACTAGAAGCACGGGAAACATTTATAATAAAATCAACTTGACTGAAATTCTACTTGGTGTGCTTCTTTTAGCACTCAGGCTACTTGGTTGTGCAAATTAAACATTTAAACAATACAGCACACATAAGAAAAACTTATTTTAAGAGTCTAGAATGGCTATACAGGAACATGTAAGAAACATACCTTTTCCAAAATATACTGTAACAATTGTACACTGAAGCTCTTCCCAGCAGCTCCCTACTTTACTTAGCTTTGTACTACGTACTCTCTATAGGCATATGCAGTAGGATTGTGCCATTTGTTAGCCTACATCTGCACTCGTTTCTCCCTTCAAAACACCATGAAAACAAGGGTTCAGAGTAGAAGAATGCCTGTGCCCAATGCAGCATCCAGGAGCTGCAGAAACGAGAAGCCTGTTGTCCCAAGAGCCAATCCTTCCTCTGCCACATCTCCATCTCTCCCTGACACCCCAAAGCCTGCCAAGTTGAAAATGTTCTCAGCCCTACTTGTTTCACTCTGTTCTTGCAGCTTTCAAATAGCAGACACTGGGTGCTACTGTAAAGAGTATGAAAAATAACAATAACAGGAAGCAGGATAGAAAGGAAAAAAAAGACATTTTCTCAGCACTGAAGTTTTTTGAACTGAATTAAAACATGTAAATCAAATCTTCACTAAAAGAGCCACCAAAAACTTCTCGCTAAAATGAATTTTGTTATAAAAAGGGGAAAGTGCTGTAAAGAACAAATTAATTCAGAAAATAATCATAATTATACAGTACTTACCCATATCAGTGATTTTATTGCCACACATTCAGCAACCTAAACTTACAAGAAATAAACATTTAAAAAAACCAACATATTGGACAGCCAACATGTGATCTTCTCCCTCCACAGAAATCACAAAGCTACTAATTCATGAATTCCACTAAGTCCACGAGTGCAGCAGCAGAACATCTAATTAATTTGAAAATCAGGCATTTCCCTGCTGACACATCAGCTTTAGGTGGAAAGTGAGGCTGCTGGAAGGCAGTGCAAGCCTGGGATCTGCTGCAGATTGACACCTATAGGCGGTGTGGCTCTAAGAACTTTGGATAGAAACCTTTATTGCAGATTAAACATGTTCAGGGCAGCTACATTAGAAAGACTACATCTTGAAAGAAGAAAGAGTAAGGGGAAACAGCCACAGTTGCTGTGGAGTCTGAGTTTTTTTAACTACTAATAGTGATTAATTTAATTTAAAGTAATATCATTTAATTACTAAGCATTATAATCATAGAATGATTTACATTGGAAAAGACGTTTAAAATCATCCAATCCAGCTGTCAACCCAGCACTTCCAAGTCCACCACTAAACCAAGTCCCCAGGTGTCATATCCACACCTCTCTTCAAGAGCTCCAGGGATGGTGACTCCGCCACTTCCCTGGGCAGCCTTGTTCCTGTACCTGACCAGTTTTTCAGTGAAGAAATTTTTCACAGTATTCAATTCAAACCTCCCCGACACAATTTGAGTTCATTTTCTCTTGTCCCATCACTTGTTAATTGAGCAAAGAGACTGACTCCCATCTTGACACAACCTCCTTTCAGGTAGTACTAGAGAGTGATGAGCCCCCTGCCAAACCTTGTTTTCTCCAGGATAAACATCCCCAGCTCCCCCAGCTCCTCCTCTTCAGAGTTGTGCTCCTTCCCCATCTCCATTGCCCTTTTCTCGACATACTCCAGTATCTCAATGTCCTTCTTCTGTTCAGTCTTGGGCTCCTCACCACAGCACTTGTGGTGTGGCCTCACCAGTGCCAAGTACAGGGGGATGATGATCACTGTCCCAGTCCTGCAAATTGTGATAGAGATGGTTTGCCAAAAAGGCTGGCTCATACCATAATCAACTCTATGGGTGTAAGAGGAGCCTTGTTCTTTGATGTACAAGAAAAGTGACTGGTCCATTTACAAAATATTCTTTCCTCACAGAGAACTCAAAACAATGCAATAATATTTATGAGGAACTTCCTTCATAAATAAAATAGAAATTAATAGAAAGGTTTATATCTTTATCCCAAAGGGCAGGAGAAAAATCACCAGCATAGTTAATTACAAAAGGAAAAAAGGACTCCAGGGCAACCACAGATTTGGAATGGATGCTATTTCAGAGCCAAGGAATAGGAATTATCTAACGCAGATGGATGTCAACCACTGCACAAGCCTGACACTTCCAAGAAAACTTGTCTGTCAAGAAAAGCCTTCGATAGGTTCTGAAAATTTAAGCACCAAAATCACTTTATTTACTCAGCAAATGGCACATATTTTCAGAAAAAAACCCAAACCAAACACCCCCCCCAACCACATACCTTGAACCAAAAAGCCACCAGTATTTAATACTGTTGACCCCCTAATATATCAATCAACATTTTACAGAACAAATTTTAAAGCAAATTATTAGTTGATAAAACATGGAATAATATTGAAAGCAATAAGATGAATGTGTCTTTACAAACAGACCATGAAAATCTGCTTGTACATAGGACCAGGAACTTACGGATAGGGAAATACCTTAAGAAAACATCAGTTCTAGAAACTGTTACTAATTGACACAGACTGCTGCTCAGCCAAGGCCATGTGAAATTCCTGAACTTAGAGAAAAAAAACAAAGGCTTAATAGAATTATGAATATTTTTTTTTTCTTTCTCTTATATAACAAAAGGGGGGGGGTAAATATTAGAGGGGGGCATAGAGTAGGCAATTTGGGAAGTCTGTATCTTCTGAGTACCTCAGCCAATGGGGAAAGGAAGAAGGTGATGCGGCCGGGAACTTAGGATAGAAAGGGGGCTGTGTCCCCCAGTAATTTAAGAGGTGCCAGGGAAATGACCCATGACCTCTCCCTTTATTCAAATACAGTTACTGGACTCCTCTGTCTCCTTTTTGGACATAAACCTCTGGTGTTCTGAGTTTTTCTGCACAGTATCTTCTCTTTTTATCTTATAAATAATTTGATCACATCCTTCTCTCCTATCTTTTATTGCTGGCTGCCTATTTAATTTGAATTTTGTCAAATTAATGTGAACCCTTCTTTGAATTCCAATAAATTCTTTAATTGTGACTTATAGAAACACTTTACTCCAATTAAAATTTAAAATTTTTACGGTACACTAACACTTGAAGTCACTAATATAATTGTGTCTTCTGTATGTCATAAATTCATTGAAACTTTGAGAAAAGGTTTCTATTATCAAAAAATATTCATGTGCTATTTAAAAGACTTAAAGTAATGGCTAATAATGTAGCAATAACTATGAAAGTAGAGCACATAACATAGATGTCTTTCCTATATAGCTCAGAAATACTTTACTGAATTTAAGTTTGGCTTTTTAAGGAATACTAAGTGTCACTGGATTTATTATGTATAAATGAGGAGGGATTGGTTCTCAAAACAGCTTGATGTCAGATTTGTGAATGAACTGTTAAAGATAAGAAAACGTAGATGATGAATAGCAGTACTCCAAGTAGTAAACCTCATTATGAGGAGCATACACAGCAAACCACCCAAAGCTCATTTCTCTGCCATTCACAGCCTTCAGCTTGTACCAGTGAATACTAGAGGCACCAGAGAGTTTGGTGGAGAGATAACGAGCAATAAGATTTGGGGTTTGACACTGCACATCACATCTTTACAAGATTTATTTTACTCTTTCAGAAAACACAAGTGGAGGAGTTACTAAGTGAATTTCAGCTCATTAGGGAACACTTACCTTAGGTTTGTTCAGAGAGGAAGTCAAAGACTTTGCTGAGGCCAGTAAAATGCCTGATGGCAACCCCAGAGGCCGGCCTTTCCCCACTGAACTGAGTAAGGGTGTTTGTTGGGATGAGGCAGGAGAGATGAGCTAACACAACAGAGTATGCCTTGAGACCAGCTACCAATTCCCAGGTAGCAGGGAAGGGGCAAAACACAAAGGAGTCCAGCAGGCCTGAACAGGCTGCCTGCAAGGCACAGTCCTCGCTGCCCAGTCTCCTCTGATCCAGAGGGGCAGCAAGAGCCAGTGCCTGCCCTGCTCCTCAGTCAGTCCCAACATGCTTCTGTGGCTCAGGGGCTTTCACAGGCAGGCACCCAAGCCTGCTGAACTGGTGTCACCATACGTGCAAGGCTAGAGCTCAAACAGTAAACTGGGAAGAAACTCATGAGCCAATTTCTCCATGTCAGGTGGAACATTTTTCTCTTTCGTCCTTTTTAGCCCAGGCTCCTGGAGCTGGATTCCTAGTCTGTGCTCATTTCTTTCAGCCAATCTTTAGACTCTCAGTGAATAAAGGAGGAAGCAAGACTGAGGCATCAGGCCTCAATCCTGTATGAATGGAACTGGGAAGACTTCTGCAACCTGTGTTTTAGCTTGTGTTAAGGATGTGCAGCTTTTATGTCCTATATCTACTCTTCCTGGCTTTTGGATTGCTCCCTCTCACATCCTTGTCTTCTGTAGCAATACTTCACTGCCATTTGCCTTGACTGAGGCATCACTGCTGCAAAAGCAATTTCATTATTCTAAGACGAATGTTCTGTTTTGTTACACAAGTTAAAGATTAACCTAAGGAATAAAAAACATTTATATTGTGACTCATCACAGCACAAATTCTTCTATGAAGTTGTACTATTACTACTGCCACATTTCTATAGCAAGTTTTGTTTAACCTTGGTGTATGTTTTCTTTAGCTCAAAAACACCCCAACAGTAGTGCTGCATATAATTTTGCACCTTGTCAATGACAAAAAAAATATATAACTATGTCATTAGCGTAAGCTTTTTGTTCTGTTGCTTTATTCTGGCTTCAAAACAGGAGATTAAAGTTTTGGTGAGCAATACCACCAGTCCGTTAATCCTCCAAAGCCCTGGATCTGTTGCTGCTGCTCCTACTCCTATGGTATACTGAGCCTTCTGTGCTCTGGATCAAACCTTCAAACTCATTACTGAACAGGCATCCAAAGGGTGTGCCTGCCTAAATCCACAGGATGTTATGTTCTCAAAAAGAAGAGAAGAAGTAACAGAATTCTAGACCCTCCAGAGAGAAGCAGCAGCACCCTCTGAGAACCAAAGCACTTTGAGCAGGAGGTGCTTTGTAGAATTCTCACATAAACCCTATTCCTGGAGAACACTTGGCTGCCTTAACCTTGAAGTAACTTGCACACAATTTCAACTTTTGGCTATGCATCCATGGCATTTTTTTTTTTCTTTATAAATGCCTCTGTGTCTTAAGGAAAGTATTTATGCATGTAATCCTTTCCTCTGGAGGAAATAACTCTAGGTTAGATAAACAATTAATGGGATGTTTTGGTTACAAGTACAGTACCAGTTATGTCAGAAAATATGATGTAACTGTTTAGTTATGCTTTCCAGAAACTAAAGTACAGTATACCAGCATCTAAAGAACAACTTGAAAACAGTCTACAACATTGCTCTGTAACTATCAGCTGTTGAATGGATGGGAGGAGGAGAGTGGAAAAAAAAAAAAATCACTCTCTTTTCCCCAGATATCTTGGAACCATTTAAAACTAGTTTATAAACTAGTCATTTTTCTTCCGTGAAGATTTAAATCTCTCCAACGCTGTAGTTTTTCAAACAATCTCACAGACCTATGACCAATTTTCCAAGATCTCCACCATAACTGGTCACATAGCGCAAAGACAGGATGCTAAACATCTTGATTTTGTGTTCTGCAAAACCACAATGCTTTGTATCTTTACCAAATGCTTTACAAACTGATTAACTACTTATGGACCAAATCCTAGTAGACATTGATTTGCAGGCTTTATTTTACATATAGCACATACACATAAATACATACACAAAATTCTGAGCCCAATGTATTCTTAGTCCAGGCTGTCACGTCTGCATGCATTTGGGGCCCAAACATGTAAAAGTGTACCTTTCCATGGACATGCAGTCTTCTCTGGAAACACAACACTTTTCACAGCAGCTCAGCACCAGAGTCAAGGACAGAAAGCGAGCACTACTGATCCAGCAAAAACTACCAACCAACCTGTGAAGCTGGGATGGCCATGAACAGCCACAGTGGGAGAACACTCCTTGTGTTAGGAGCGGGCACCCACACTCATTTTGTTCAAACACATTATATTTTCTGCATTCATCTTTACCTCTCTCCCTGCAAGGCTGAACAAGCCAGCCCTGCCATAGGACACAACTAACCTCCCATTCCCTCAAGAGCTCTGACAATTTAAGCACACTGTAAATAATTTATGCCATAGATAGTTTTCACCCATAAGCAATCAGCTCTTCCTATTGCTTTGGCGTTGACAGCATTTCTACTGAAGTATTCTAAGCAGTTATTACAATCCAACCTCTCAACTGAATAAATATGAGTTGATTATGTCAATAATAAAGAAGTGCTGTCCTCCTTGGGAAGGCTTTCCCTAAAGAGTTCATGCAAGGTTAAAGGTGAGTTTTGGCTGAGCCCAGAGTGCTGGAGAACACATGGCTAGGAGGAGGCAGGGAACCTGCAGGAAGGTGGCTGCAGCCCAGCCCAGGCACTTGGAGCAGTTGGGGAGCAGCAACCCAAACCCTGGCAGCAGAGACAGGCTGGCTGTTGACACCTTAGAGAGAGGTTTGCCACTCATCAGACCCATGGAAACAGGAGAGTCCTCAGTCAGCCCATCTCAGGCCCTGGTTGCTAAGACACACAATTTTTTTTCTTCCAGTAACTAACAGGACTCCTCTCTTCCTGCAACAACAGCCAGCATTATCAAGCAGTTACGGTACTGGTTTCTGTGCCTGCAATACTTGCCAGTAAATAGTATCCTGACAGCTGAAAACAGAGGGAAAATAGCTTAAAAAAAAAAAAAAATCAAGTAAAACCCGGACTATTTTGTGGAACCAGATAAGGAGCTCTGGATACCAGGGATTATGACATCAAAATATGGAACTGCCTCAGACATCCTCCTTTGTAGCTGCACACAAGTAATGTACATCTGTACCACAAGTCTCACCTATGGCACAGGCACTCACATTTCCTCGTCTCACAATGGTTTATGCAGTCCGAAAACTGATGTTTTCCAGTCCCATCTTCTACTATCAGCCAGGCCCTGATGCCTGAATTCTCCCCTGCCAGCACATTCCTGAGCAAGTCATTCAACCTTTGTGTCTTTGTTTACCTCCCAACAATGCCCTGCACTGACTGATTTGATAGGAAGTAGCAGCAGCCATATCACTCACTGTGTGGGTGGGATTCCTCTGCAAAAGGGGGCAGGGAAATCACCTATCATGCAAAGGTAAAAAGGGGTAGGTCACACTACTTTGGATAATGCCATTTTATCACAACTTAGAGCTGACACTACAAAATTCATAAACACATTACTTTCACTTTACAAATTTATTGTCCAATGACTAAAGCATCTTGGAACTAGAGCAATGCTATCACTTTCAGTCCTGCTGTTTTAATGGTATATAAAAATTGTCCTATTACTGACAAAATGAAGTACAAATGGACTGCTTAGTGTGAGCCACATTTTAAATGTGAAGAGAGATCATTATAAAGCAAATACAAGTTTATTTTCATTTGCTGAGTTTTACAAGCATTCCAAAAGAAACATTTAATAGTGAGGCATCTGCAAAGATACAAAGTCAAAAGCTGTACAAATACACTTTTTCCTAACCCTGCCCACCCAGTATCTACTGGATGAACAGGAGCTGCAAATAAATAATAGTGATTTTCACTACAAAGCTAAGAATTGCGAAATCCACCCTTGAAATAGGGTTTTTCTAAGACCACTACCAAAACTCCATGTTCCAAAGTGATGGAAAAGAGGGAATTAACTGCCAAACAAAGAGCATATTCACTTGGCTTAACATGCCAGTGAGTGAAAGGTAGAAAATCAGGAGCCAAGCCAGCAATATGGAAAAAAAAAAAAAAGCATAAACAGAGACTTGCTTTCAACTCAGTTCATTGACAGTGAGTACATTATCACTGTCCACCTCACTGACACGTTTTGCACCCTTGCTGGGGAAAAATCCCTCACATTAACAAACGTGTTTTGATTCCTCATCATTACGAAATTATTACTTGTTTTTTTTGTTTTGAAGTTACAATCACAGAACTCAAATTCCTTTAGGAAAATGACACCAGCTAAGAAAGCAGCAGGTCAGTTTTAAACAATAGCAGATAAAAAAAAAAAAAAAAAAAAAAAAAAAAGAAAGTTCATGTTCCTTAGTGATCTGAACGTCCTGTTCTTGCTGCCTGGTGTTAATCACCGGCACATGTCACTTCCTTGTCATCCACCCGCGGCCATGACGTGGGCACTGTTTCTGCACCCCGCTGCCAGGAGAGGTGGGACAAACCAGGAGCAGATAGGATCCCAGGGGACAATTCCAGATAGGATTTGGGGGATTATTTCATCCTGCTCTTACATGTAACCACACAACACCCAATGCTGGCTGTTCTCTGGGACCCAGATTCACAATATTAACACAGCCCATGCAAACTTTTGAACATCTTCATCCAGTCAAACCAATGTAGTGCAAAAACACCACACACACACACAATAAATACAAGGCAGTAACTCTATATAATGCAATCTTATAAGAAATGTCACATGAAACACCCCCATTTTGTGGGATGGCTGTCATGTGCAAGTGTCTGGTATTCAGCATCAGCGTTGGCCTTCAAATCCAGTGAAAACTCATACAATTCCTAGCTTGGCCTTATAATCATGAGGATACAAAATTGCTTTTGTACAATGACAATTTTTCTGCAAACCTGTGATAAAGCCTTAAAAACTTTATTACTTCACTGCAGTAAACTGAGAAAAATGCTATTAAAAGCAAGAGATACAGAACGCAAGGTCTACCAGGAAGATGGCTGGTTATTCATATGAATATTTGTCATATGATTTAGGAAACAGTTGCAACTGCATCATATTCTTTTCAGAGAGCATCATCTAACCCTTATCCAAGTCAGATAAATGCTTATTTCAATGATTAAAAAAAAAAACTATTTGAACAAGCACTGTGCTGCTTGTCCCTTTGCAGATAAAACAGTTGTGGGCATAGGCCACACAATGCATTCTGGAAAACTTTGTTTTGCTTGTTTCTATACATGACACACCTGGTTGCCTTCCTAGTACGCTCCTGTCCCTCTCTGGAACCCAGTGAGAGGATTTCCGAGTGTTTGCCAAGGCACAATCCTTTTGGATAACTGCAATCATCCTTCCTATTTTCAGCCATGCCTAAAAGGAAACAACCCGCTGCTATCTCCCAGACATTGCAGAGAACCTCCTCCATCTTCTAAAAGCATTTTGTTGTTGTTGTTCCCTTTTATCATGTTTGCCCCATCTTTATTAAGTTTTCTACTCTAGAAGCATGCACTGTTTCAAGACCTACCTATAACTAAATGTGGAAAAAAAACCCTCAAAACATCATGCTTCAAGAAGCTGCAAACCCTTCAGTTCCAGAAAGCCTTTATCAGATGTAAACAACAGCTACCACACCTAAAGAAAAACAAACATTTCAGCTGCATGTTTCCCCACCATGCCCACTGTGGCAACTCAGTATGATGCTTTCCTGGGCAAAGCCTGGGAAAATAGAGGAAGCCTGCAGCACACCCCATGAGTCACAGAGTCCAAGTGCAAACTTCAGATTTTGGGATATGCACCACCTTATCACGATAACTGCTGGATGGGTCATCATTAAGTCAGCTTCCTTGCCTACACAAAGCAGGGAGCATTACCAGCTTTCTACAGCCAAAGAGAATCTGCTTCTGCTGATTTCATCAGCCATGAACTAATAACTAATCTTTCATGTGATACAGCTTGAGGCTGAAGATGCATGACATGCTTAGCTGTAAGGATAAAAATACATAATTAAATGTAATCACAAGTCCCAAGGTAAAAAAAAAAGTGCCTCTTTAGATGCTTCAACAGCTTCTTATTTCCTAGAAAACACCATGTTATGAATACTAAACAAGGACCTAGCTATTAATTTTTTTCATTATGTATCCACTGCACCAGTCAATGCAATTTACATTTTTTATCATTAAAAAAAATAAGGAGAAAAGGAGGGGGAATAAACAATATTTTTTATACTGGGAAGAAATGTCTCATGCTCTACAGTATTTGGAAGCTACTACTTCAATTCTTGATACAGAAAACATGCAAAGGGGACATTGGCCTATTCCTGTTCTCTTCAGTTCTGAAATCCCCATACTTCTGCAACTGCTGGTTAGTGCACATCCTTCCCCCACCCCTGCAGTGGCATTCCTGTCTGATGTGGTCATCCAGCCATATACTGACAAGTCACCATTGTCCACTGACAGTGCAGCCAGTGCCAAAACCAAGTACATATATCCCCTCACAATATTTTCTATAGGGGACATACACTGTAGCACAAATTTTGAATGATACCTTCTGGAAGCAACATGGAATTACATGCAAAAGACAGTTTCTAGTAGGACTTGATGGGCAGGTTAACATAGAACCACTGAGCAATTTCAGAGATGGAGAACTGCACTTACCAATACAGCACATTTAAATCACACTGATAGGTTTTTATTCTAACAATTATAAATGGAGTCTTCATTGTCCATGCAGACATTATACTGCCGTGTCTGGGTTTGTGCCAAAACTGGAGCAATAAAACTAATGAACTGTCAAGGCAAAACTTTTCAAGGGAAGTTTAAAGTCCCTGCACTTGGCACTGTCAGACTTTTTTTTTTTTTTTTTTCTCACTTAACATACACTGAAGGTCTGAACTTTTGTGGTACTCCTTTTTTTTTATTTCCTCCCAACCAACCTCACCCTTTCCAAATCATGTTCCTCAGGAGCATGGCAGCAGAAGATATTCTTACTGCTTAGGTGGAGACAAGTAACTAATTACTTGAATTCAAAGCTAAATAACAAGCAACAGAAAGATACAGCAGTCTTCACAAAGAGATTCAGAGGAAGAGCTTAGCCTGGATTCTCTTAATTACTGTCTGGAGAAGCCCCTGGATCTGTACACTGATAACAGAAGAAGGCTCACTGACCAAAACTGAGTGGCTTCACTTACTTACCCATCCTGCTCTAGTTTTCTATCACTTCTGTTCATTTTCTTACCTAGTTTTAATTATCTCAGTGATATGAACATTGTAACAAATATATACAAGTTTCCAAAAATATCTCAGAAGCCAAAGAAACAATAAACAAATAATTGGCAATAAAAAGCATTAGTTTGCAAGATTTGATTCCACTGTGTTGGCTACAAAATCACCACTACAAACAACCTTTCATGCTACTTCCATAAAATGCTCCACAGTAAAAATAATTCAGAAAATTCTATCTCCCTACAGAATCCTTCATTTTGTTGATCCTCACAAAGCATGTAAATTAATGGAATTTCTTCTCTAATTCTCCATCAGTTACCAGTTATAAAGCAGGATTTCAGTAGTGTTCTTTGAAGGTATGCATATAAATGCAGCCATGAAACAAGCTGGATTTTCAGAAGGTCTAGACAGGTTAGCTGCAGAATGCACTTTAACAGAAAATTCTATCCTTACATTCAAAAAATAATTAGAGCAGCAAGAAACGTGGAATTGCTATCAAAATTCTATCCACACATGTTGCCACACCTAGTTAGTATTGCTGCTTAATTAGTGACTCTTTGTTTTCTACAGGAAACACTTTAACAGAAAAAGTGATCCTCTATGTTTGCTCCACTAGGGTACAGAGTAAATTGAATGTGTTTATTTCTCAAAAATAATATGTCAATACATTAGAAAAAGCAGGACTTAGGCAGCATTCAGAAAGGTGAAGTGACAAACAAGAAAACACTTTAAGGTCTTCCTGTGGGGTAGATATTGATAAATTAATGGAATATAGGCCATTAAACCATTTGTCCATCATTCATTCATTCCTCAATACATCTTTTTGAGGACACAGATGCAACTCTCTTCCTGACAGTTTTCCTCCTTTGAAATATTCGAGATTTAAAACAAAATGGGAGACAAGTACTACCTTTCTAAGTCAGGTTTTAACATAGCACCTTTGTGTACAACTTTAAAAAATGAACTTTTCCATCATAAAAAACAGGATGTGGCCAGTAATGTTAGTGGAACTACACAGCACCAGACACTAGAATAGACATGAGGCCTACCACCACTGCATAGATGCTCTCTTATTTGGTTGGCTTGGGGTTTTTTTAAACTTAGTATTGTGTGACAGCCTCAATCCATGCTCTCATTTCCACTCCCATGCCAATAAATCCCAATTTGATCAGGCCAGCTTAGGCCTGGCTGTAACAGAGCTGCTGGACACTCAATGTTTCTGGCGGAATTTTTAGCAACCCCCCCATTGTTGTCCCAGTTTGCTGTGATGAGAGCACTTCTGTTTCCCCCACGCCTGCCAGGTGGGCCTCTTGCCCCCACATTGATCTGCAGTCCTGGTGTGTGACAGCACAAGCACAAGGCAGACTGAGCTAAGCTCCCTCCAGCTCTGCTTTTGTGTTGCAACTCACCTGGCAGCTCTTTCCCTGGGGACCCAGCAGCATCCTGGTGCCCTGCAGCTCCAGCACTTCAGAGAGAATCCCTGCAGAGCAGGGGCAGGAGAGGAGAAGGAGCCATGCAGCAGCAGTCAAGGACAGAAGGAGCAAGTTTCCTGGTTTCATTTTTACTGTCCACATCATCCACGGAATCAAAGCAGTTAAAATAGAAGCCACATCTCTTGTCCTGTCATAACCACAAAGAGGCAGGTACATCTGCAGTCACGCTGAGGGGACATACCTCAGGAATCATTCCTATGGAGTTAATTTTCTCAGGTATGGTTACACTCAGAGGGTGAAAGAAAGTTTGACATTATTTCAGTTTGGAACTGGCTACCATTTCTACCAAACTGCATCAAGCACAACAACTTGAAGCTTGCACCTCTTAAAAACAATGTAAGACAGTCAAGAAATACTGAGAAAGACAAAAAATGCTTTCTTCTCACAGTTAAAATTGGCATCTAAAGATTAAATCACCCTAGGAGGCTTCAAGAGAAGGAATGTACAGGCCATTCCAATTCTACTCTCGGAAAGTCATTCTCCAAAACAAAGGAAGGAAAACAAGCAACAGCCTCTCCATTGGACTGCAGTCCTGTAAAGGCAGAGGCCAAGAAAAGTAGCCAAGAATCTTGCATGCAAATCACTGCATGCTCTTTTTTCAACAAGGGTTTAGAGAGCTCAGGGGTGTTTGAAGGATTTGGGGATTTTTCAATATCTGGTGATTCTAACCCAAATCCTCTGGAAAGTGGGACAAGGTACTGGAACATCATTTGCTGAGATGCCATAATTGACACATAAGTAAAATTGCTGAGAAAGAAAGTGACATCTGGCAAAAGGAAAAGCAAACAAAAAAGTCTTAGCAGCCTATTAATATAGTGTTAATTTTTTTTCTGTGACTGGGACATATATATATAACATAGAACTTTTGCAAAGCTGATTATTAGTACTTCCACAGGAACAAACACCTACTTGAAGAGAATCAAGAGCTGCATAAATGTCCTCTGTATGCAGCACTCTGGTAGGTCATGTTCAGTCACAGAAAGAATTATCTTTGCCGAGACGCCTCTCGCCTTCTCTTGGTCCTGTACGCAGAACCCTGGACCAACACACTCTCTCCATTTCTTCCCCATCACCGTGATCAGCCTAAACATCCTTGGCAACATGCACGTTCATAACAGCCTGGCTCACTTGGCTTAGCAGAGACAATGAGTTACCCAGATATGCTGATCATCTGAAACATCCACAGTTGCCCCCGTTCACCAGAAGACTGTGACACTGTGGTTGTCAGTGTCATGCCTATCAGCCACCTTAGGCAGCAGCAAAGCTCAAGGAACAATTTTTGTTGTTGATGACATCAGCCAGAAAAGTTTGTACAAGCAAAAATGCTTCGGATTCCAGACATATTGAGTTTTTCTGAGAGAAGCTTTGGCCATTTTAATAGCTCATCATTAAACTTGTCTCTCTTTTATTTTATAAGCCAAAGAGCACCACAAGCAGTTCACATTTCATTATTATCTCCACCGGAGCAACACCTACAAACCGTTTTAGAAGTGAGAGTTCACTCTCCTGCTTGAATACAGACATTGCCCCACCCCAGACCAGATATCACAGTGCAGCAAACAGTAGTAGGAAAGAGGAGAGGGAAGACAGAAATAAATCTACATGTTTAAAGAGAACTGCATCAAGAGGCTAGAAAAATACTTAAGAGTTCTTGGGGGAAGGGAGAAAGACTAGGAGCTCCATGAAATAAGGCATTCAGGGGCTATATCATATTTACCGTGGATTATTACCCTTCCCAGGATATTGTGTTTAAGCAAACATTCTGTGAATACAAAATAGGATCCCATGGCTAATATAATAAAGTAGACTCACAGCTGGACTTTCAAAAACTGCCAAGATAATATTAAATCAGAGCAAAGCAAGTCACCAGTTTAGAGGCTGCGTTTTGAGAGGCCTGTTACCAGTACTGTAACAAGAAGTTCCTGCGTGAGGAGAGGAAGACAAGCTTATGGTATTTCCTGAACTGTCTTCACTGCTCCTGTGATACACTCCCTGGTTGCTACCTAGTTAAGCTAGGTTTTGATGATGGATTAGACAACACTTTATTCTGTACATCTGTGATTTAAGAGCATTTGCCTTAAATTTAATTTTAAATTAATTGATTTAATTTAAAGTAATTCTGATATTTGGTGTTTAGAAGAACTGTTTTCAGAAACAAATGGAAAATTTCTGGTATCATGGTTAGAGCAAAGCCAGTGGAAGACAGCTGATGAAAGGCATTTATCTCAAGGGGAAAAGCACACCTCTTTCCTCCAGCACTTTGTGGGACTCCAGCCATGCCTGGATCAGAGAAGCGGCACCCATGCTGGCCACAGGAAGGGGACTGCTAAAGCACTTGCTGCATTCCCAAATTTACTGCAGCAGGATAGTATCAAGGTCTCCATTCAGGATGGCCAAGGAGAGCCTTGCGACTCAAGAGACCTGTAACTGAAGTTACCTGCTCTTGCCTAAATCCGCAGTCACTCAGGGCTGCGGTACAATACGTCTGAGCATTTCTCCCAACAGCTTCTTTTCTTGGGAGAGGAACAGCAGCACTGTACATTTTAAAGATCACATGGAGGTAGAAAAGGTGTCTAGCAGATGCCACAAAACATCTGCTAAATGTACTGCCACAGCCCATAGCAGGCAACCCCATAAACCATTATAGGCTTCAGAAGACAACCAGAAGCTACAATTACAGCATGCCACAGCAGCACAGATGGAGAGATCAACAGCACCACCAAGTACCACACACTTGTGGAAACTCATCACAGTAAGAACTCCCTGCATGCCAGCAGGAAAAAGGATGGTTATTACCCAAGGCAGCACCAAGCCACTCTTCCACTCCACAAACATGAAAGCCAAGTGCAAAGAAGCAAGGTGAAAAATAATTATGTGTAGTCTGAGCCAGCTAAAAGACTTAGGCATTTAGCCTAAGCTGAAGCCTAGGCTAAATGGTCCTTTGGTCCTTCTCTAGTCACAGATGGGGTTCACCTCCCCAGTTCCAGAGTTGTTCTTCAATTACTTAACTAACTAAAATAACAAACCCTTTGCTTTTAGCCAGCTAAATGTGCAGCAGATTCTGTCTTGCCTATGAGACTAGGGTCTCTTATTTAAGATGAAGATGTAAGGTCAAAACACCATCTGAAGAACCTGGGTCCAGAGCTTGCTCCTCAGCTGGTATCACATCTCAGTATCTTGGTGACAAGCTGACCACTGCACAAGAGCAGGTGGGTTACTCAGGATTCATCAGAGCTTAAGAGCAGGCATGCAGGCAAACACCAGCTGTAACAAATATGTCAGATACTGGAACTCCAGCAATTCAGGCAATTGTTTGTGTAACCCCAGCTAACATTTTTAACCTCTCTAGCTATGTCTGCTTTGATGTAGTGGGTACTTCTAAAAGGTAAAGGATTTTTAAAGCATCACATCCAGGAGACAGCTATTCAAGACCCCTATAACAAAAGGAAGAAAAACACAAGTCCATCTTTAAAACCACACTTATAATTGGAATTTTAGCCAATACCAAGCTGTCACTGAAACTGCTGATATGATGCAATTACCCAGGCAACAGCTCTCCTTCCCTTTCCATCCTAAATAAAATTTACATCAGACCAAACTAACTCTTGCTTAAATGTAACATAATCAATGCAGAAATCTGAATTCAGCATAAAGATAAACCTCAGCACAGCTACTCTTATGGCTAACCACTGATGTCTATGAATTGAAACAGCTCCACAGCTGTGGATACACTCTAGATTTATGTATCTGTATCCTCAAACTCTCTGAAAGCACACACTTCCCGAGTTGCTAGTGTCACTCATTTTAACCTCAATAATCCTAACCACTATCACTGCACATGTTCTGCAGAACTTTGCCATGCTGCATTTATTCCTTGGAGATGGTAAAGAAAAAAAGGCCACAAATGAGTTCCTGGCCTCTTCGGGTTATTTCTCCCTTTGCTGGGGCCTGATCCTTACAAGCACAGCAGGACTTCCCCAGCATGGACTCATTTCTATTCTCTTCAGCAGGCAAGGCAGACACACAGCTCTGGTTGAGACTGGGGCTTACAGAATGATGCTGGGCAATTGTTTTCCTTGGCTCTGCAGCCTCTGATCTCCTATTTTAAAAACCTTCCATACCCTATAACCTCATTTTTAATTGCAAATTGCACAACGGTTTATTTGTGCATTCCTCATCCACATAGAAAAGCCTCTGCCAAAACAAGTACTCCTAAAAAAAACAGCTGGGTTAACTGAGGCAGACTGCAAGATCTTTGAGAAATGAGGCTCATTAAGTACTTAACACTAGCGCAGTGTAAGCCCTTCATTCAAAACTCAGACCACAGATTTCCATTACTGACTGAAATAAAAGATCCAAGAGACAGGAAAGGGGAGGGAGGAAATGCATTTGAGCGTTTCCATCTGCTTTTTCCTTCTTGGCACCACGAAGCCCGCTAGCTACAGCTAACAAGCTATTACACCACACTTTGATTTGATACCTGGCTTCTGTCTGCACTAACAGGTATAACTGCCCTGCAGCAGCCCGAGTCTGCTCAGCTTACTCACTGGCTGTCACTCTGCTCATCACAGCAGTTCACTCAGGAAAACACACCAGAGCACGGTAATGGGCAGTTGATCTCTACCTGAAGAGCCTTTTCCCCTTCTCTTCTCCAGGGAAACATGAAAACCCACCACAAAGAGCTTGGTTTCTTGCCTGTGGCTAGCATAATAAATGATAAAGGAAATTCCAGGGTAGAGAGAAGGTTTAAAATTATTGGTATGGGTTTATTCCTTCAAAACATCCATAGGTTGTTGCTGCTGTCTCTATTAAGGGTGGAGCATTACAAAGAAATCATCTGTGGCAGCTATTATTTTCAACACAGGTAAGAGAAAAGTTGCAAAAGCCAAGCATGCCAAAAATATTAGGTCTCTCCCAAGCAATCATACAACTATCCACATTTCCATAAAATGCTTTATCAAAAGAAAGTTGCTTTAACAAAGGGAACATAAACGTGAGTGTAATGCCTTGCTTGAAGGGACAGAGCACTCAGATAATGAAAAGTAGAAAGGGAATAGTTCTTCAGAGAAGGAAACAAAAACTGTGGTATCAAGTTTTCAAGGGATCAGTGGACTTCTCTTCAAAGGAAAACAAACCGAGTGAAGCATTTCCTTCACTGAAAAAATAAAACTATCACAGAGCCCAGGGAATTTGGTTTAACTCACTTAGCTTAGCAGTAAATTTCTGATGGTATATGACTTCTCAGAGTTACTAGAAAATTTCAAATACATTTTAAACACTAATGACCTTCTAAATGGAAACTAATTAACTACTAGAGAAAGGATTATAACACATATCCCTCTGTATAAGGGAAGTTTCCAAAGTGAGTCAAAATTTGATCCTGTCTTACATCTGGCAAGTCCTAACTAGACAATCTTTTTGTACAAGAGCAAAAAGGATCAAGGTCAGTCAGTTTATTCACTACACACACAGACAACTGAGAAGTGCAAAGAAATTAATCACTTGAAGACCACTCAGCGTGGTCTTTCATTGTTGTTATTTGACATGGTCATTCAACATTCTCACTCCACAGCAAAGGCCATCCTGACCATGTAAATAGTGTCTTTTCTTTCTCCTGAACTACGCAGAGAGGCAGTCTCTATCCTAGACCTCTTGCATTACAGGAATCAATCCCAAAATCAAACTGGGCCTAAAAAGTTTAAAAGCCTCCAGTTTCTCATGACAATTAATATTGCTCATATCCTCTATTTAACTACTAAAGAGCAATAGCTCTTCTTTAAAAGCTACAACATTGTTTTCAAGCTGGTTTCTTAGCAAAGATCTGTATTTCAGCCTCATCAATCAAAACTAGATAAATATTTATGGATGGTTCCCAAATCCTAGCATACCTTCCTAAAGTCTGTCTCAAATCTGTACACAACTGCATCAAATCAGATACTAATGTCACCAGTCAATATCGTCAAGACTTTTAGTTGCAAGGATCTGACCCACCCCCTACGAGACTCACATTTTCCTAAGCAGCATCCTTTCACATTAACAAGAAGATCAGCACTTAAGTATTTTCAAGGTCATTTGAAAAATTAGCAGACCTGTAATACTGTAAATATTTTGTCATGCTTTTGCATACTGTGTATTTATTAAATCTGTTAAATACTTTTTCTGCTTCCTGATATGTTTTTCCCTATTTACAATAAATCTGCCTGCATAGGGTTTTCCTTCAGAGAAGAGCTTTACATCTCAGTTACAGGTGATATTATCTAGAGTCAGAGACAAATCCCTTCTGGTAGGTTTTCCCTTTGATAATATATTGCAATAGTTTGCTATAATGTGCAAGCAAAATATATATATCTCACTCAAAATAAGCATTTTGAAAGCAGAAGGTAGCCTATATTAGTGTAAGAGAGAATTTTTTAACTACAGATTGTTATTTATTTGTCTAAGTCAGTGACTATGTCTGCCCCAAAGTTCCCAGAATACCACAGCTTATTAGTGTTCAAGGACAATAACTTGCCCTGCAAAGAAAACACTTGTCCAGGAGAGCTTGTCACATGGAATTCACTGGAAAGCACAAACTGGAAAGCATCAAAATTACACCACAATAACTTAGATAATCAGAAGGCAGACAAGATGCTGGAAGAAAACAATTTTTTTTTAATGATTTGGTTTGTTAAGCCCAACTCAAACTGTATTTTTGCTCAATGTGTGTTTTCCCAGCTGCAAAGGGAAACCTTTCCAGAAGGGCACCTTTCCAAGAAGGGCCTGCCTTCTTATGAAAACAGACAGCTGCTGAAACCTGACATTTTTTAAGTTCAGGATTCAAGACCTTATTCTCCTGTCATTAAATCATTTCCCTCATTCCACACAAATAATCACCTTTTTAATTTGCTGGAGAAAAATAAACAAAATTGATTGGATTTGTTTTGGTCTGGGGCTGTGGGGGGAAGACCCAAGGTACAGACTCAGCATGAATTGGTGTAGGATGATTTATGTGATGGCTGTAATAGGTGACAGCTCCGCTCAATTACTGGATGCTGCTGCCTAGAGGTTTTTATACATCTGCACCTCAGTATTTAATGCTATTAAATAATCATACTTAACATTCACTCAGTTATTAATATACTGCTTTGAGCTGCTGTTCAGAGTTTTATTACCAGCTAATCTAAAGAAACGAGCATGGCAGCAGACGTGACTGTCAACAGGACCTGAGGTAACAGATTTTCTTTCTGGCTTTCTGTCACTAGAAGCTGCCAGATCCCAACTTTCTAACTCTTCACCAATAAACGCAGCAGCTAAAATGCAGTGCAATTCAGAGTTAATGCCAACCTTTTGTACTCTGATACAATGTTATCTTGTCAGATACCAGAAGTGCCAAAAAGAACAAAAAAAAAAGGGGGGGGGGGGGCAGGAGATTATTTCCAAGTTTATATTTGTTCACAATCATTCCCAAAAAAATTACAAAAGGCAGAAAGAACAAAAGCAGTGAATACCTCAGTAATGCACTGTTTTCAGAGGGCAAGGCTAAGCCAACAACCACACACTGTTCTCAGCAAGCACCAGCAGTTGTAGGCTAATGTTCTCACACAAGTGCTCACTCCTTCCAAAAATGTTTGAGAAACAAAGTTTACTGAAAAAGTACCCACAGAAATGATAGAGGGGCTTTGCCCCATGAGTATTCACAGAAGACAAACATTAATATTCACAACAGAAATGTTTCTAGCATCTGCAAGTTTGGCTGTGGAAAAAACATTCAAACAAATACCAAGTAAAGCAGATGCAAGCCTCTGTACAGAAAGTGCTGAAAGAGCCCTGCACATGTGCCTGAGATTTTCAAGGAATGGTGTTAAATCCACCTAAAAACAAACACCATGCATTTTTGTAAACACATAACCACACTGAGGAGGTAAGGATACAAATTTATCCAATTACTCATTCATTGCATATGACACACTTGGTTTCAGTTAGTGCTCCCATAACTTCCACACTTTTTGTGGCTCAAAAAAAAAAGGAAAGTTTGACCCTATGCCTTGGAAACTTAAGCATTTCAGCAGATCCAGTGTTACTGAAGAGCGTTCACCTAATAACCACACTTTTGGCACTGAACCAGCACTCCTTAACAAAAAGGGGTAGTGGTACATGTGGAACTAAACCAAACCAGTACTGACTCCAGGTCTATCAAGGGCCATGAGCATCAGCAGCACACTGATCCTGGAATCCAGCATCTCTCCTCCAAGGAGATGCTATGACCCAGAGGGAACTGTCCCACTATTTCAACACTGAGTGGAAGACCAAGAGCCTACGAGTCAGGAGGAACTGGTTTCTGGTAGCCAGCATTTTGAGGAGCCTTGCACACCACCTGCCATTCTCATGGCTACCTGACTGCTATTTCAGCAGCTGTAGGGCTTGGAACAGAAGTACAGCTGCCCCTTGGCCAGCTAAGAGTGAAGCTGTGTGACTGCTAAGATGATCACAGCTGAGACTAGATAAAATCCACAAGTGGATTCCAACACAAGAGGTGTTGGAAGGTTCCATTTCTTGGACTTCTTTACTAATAATGGTCTTAACATTGAGCATGTAGACAGAGTTCCCCAAAGCCTCCTTTGCTTTCTTCTCAGCTTTTCTTCACCCAGTTAGACAAACCCTAATTGACCTGTGCTCTGAGGAAAAAACTTGTGCCTTTGCTTACAGGTCTTCTGCTGCACAGAGGAGAACAAGGTTCACAGCTGTGGTCTGTCAAGTACAGAGAGCAAAAAGAAGGCTCACTCAGCAGTCTGAGTAATTCCTCTGGCCTTGATCTCATTCTCCCTGGCCTTGCTTTCAAATATCCTTCAGAGAGTCTCCTATCTACTTCTTTGTTCTTTTCTAGGGGAAGAGTCAGCTCTTCCACTGCTGGTTATCTCGGATAGAAAAGCTGCTGTCCCGGGTCACTGCTGGCATTACACCCAACTGCAGGAGAAATCCTGAGGCTACCTCTCTTGACTCAAGAGATGAATCAGACACCAAAGGAATCTTACAGTCCCAAACTGATTATTTTCAAAGCAAACAAGTAAACATACACAGGTGAAAATTGAGCTAAAAATCTGCCATGGTTATATTTTCTGAGAAGAATCAGAAGCCAAAGGCCTGTATTTGGAAAGATACCTTCTTATCAAACCAAGATCAAGAGGTTTACTCTGTTGTTCTCCCTTTGGAGGAAAACCTGGTGTCCTGGATTAGTATCAGGTATGTCTATAGCTCCCAAATACTGGAATGCTCATCAAAGAAAGGATAAATAAAATATAATGTAATAAAAACAAGTCAGAACACGTCTAATAAGAATAGAAAGACAATACAGTGCTTACATAAGATACAGCTTAGGAAGGAAACCCAAAGCCCTGATTTGTCTGTTTTTCTCAAATAATCCTAAAACTTCAAATAACCTAAAAAACTTCAACACTGCATGTCTACACTCAGTTAATTTAAAAGTACAGCTTCAGAAATCTAGAACTCTTGTAGCCCATGTTAGAAATGCATACCTTTCAGTTTTATGCTCTGTGCTCTTAATGGGGGCTGCATACCAGCTACATCAAAACAGAAGAATGTAATAACAGCACACAAACTACACAGTAGGAACATTAATTTTCATGTAGAGCTAATATACTATCAAACCTCTAGAACTATTTTTCTAACACATGAGACGTTCTTGTTTCTGTTTCCAGTAGGAATCTGGAAATATCTAGCATTTATCTTTTCATGACTACAGGGCTTAAAGAGAAGTACAGGGAGTATCTACCAGCCTCTTAAGGAGTCTGGTCTGAAAAGCACTTCAGCAAAAAGTAAGAATGCTTATATTTGCAGGAAAAAAATTATAACCCTTCTAGACTCTCAGCAGAGGTTCTTAGGTTCAGCCACAGTGAAAGGGATTTTATAGCACTTGTCAAGCAGAAAGCATGCGTTTAATAATGAATAAATGAAGAAGATAAAGCTACAAGAATTCAGCAGCACAGAAGGTGAACCAGGCTCTGGTATTTCACAGCAAGTGTCAACAGAGGGCTGTGCTCAGGCTGAAACAAATGGGCCCTGCAGAATCTGCAGATGCACTCCCTATCTGGGGAAAAACACATTCAGCAACCAAACACCATCTTGATGCGAGAGGCAGCATGCTGGGCTCGGAAGATTTGATTTTATTGCCTCTTGTTTCAATTACTCTACTAACCTTAAAATAAGAATATAATATTACAATCTTTGAAATTTATATAGTCTATGTGTGATCTATTAGGCAATATATAACAAAGTAGCTCTTTACACCACAAACCCATCAAAAGCATCAGCTTGTGATACATTATAGGGATTGGTATACATTCCTGGGAGGGATGATTACTATGCACACGTAAAAGCTCAACACTCATTTTACGCATGAACTCTACCTACAGGAATGGAAAAACATCAATATTTCCATTACAGATGCTTGAAAGCAACCTTATCACTCTATGGCAGAGTGATAACTGCAACCCACTATGAATCTTTACCTCCATGTAATGCTAAAATCAGCTCAGGAGAGATTTTCCATCACAGGGGGAATTAAAAAAGAAAAATTCAAAAAGGAGTATTTTTCTTACAGTAGCATCAACTAAATATTACAGCTAGAGGCTGCTGTGACCCAGATACTAAAGTTCCTCATGCCAATGCATCCAAAATGCCCCAAGCATTAACCTAATGCCTCATCCAACTGGCCTAGCTCCATCACACACCAAAAGATCCACTTATCCTTGCACTGTGCCAGAAACATTGGACAGGGCAATCCAATCCACTCTTCACCTTGCAAGTGCGTGGGGTCTAAAAGCCACCTGAGAGTGCTCTTACACCACAAAGAGATTACAGCAAAGAAACCAAAATCGGATTTTAGTCACATCTTAAGTGAACAGATGGATTATTCAGAAAGCCAAAAATAGAACAGATTGGTGTTTAATGGATTTTCACCACCAAAGTTTAAATGACATGGCAAGACCAACTCCACCTGACCATGTATTTTTGTTTTTTTCTCTTAAGACAATGCCATCAGATTATCCAAAGGTCAATTATGAAAACTTCTCTGCTCCCCAAGGGAGGGTCATCCAATATCCATGAATGTAAAGTCAATTACCCAACTTACTCAGTGTCTTTCAAGATACTAAGTGGCAAGAACCACACTGTACTAAACAACTCAACTTCACAAAAATGCATCTGAACCCTATATGTTTAAGGATTTTTTTTCAGCCTATTTTATTATATCAGATATTAAGTCAGAGAACTGAACCCAAAGACTAATGTACAGCTTGAAACAGTTTTGGGGGAGAGAGGAGCAATGTCTGTGCACCATATTTTAAAACACTTCTGCAATCCTCTGTCCATTTGCTAAATTTCCCACAAGGGTATTCCTACAGAAATAAAACCTATTCAAAAGTTGTGAAATCACAACAGCTCTTCCTTCAAAGGTAACTGCAATGTCATAAGTAAATAAATAAATGTATGAAAATAACTTCTTTTCCCAAAGGTTCTCAAATTACTTTACCAATATCTAATACAAATAACTCTCTTACCAATAAGTAATGCTCAGTGAGTTCAGTGCAGTATTTTTGCTGGGCCCATGGAAAGTACACTTGAAGAGAACACAAAAATACAAGAACAACTAAGGAAGCCTGCTTAATTCCTGCCAGGCTTCTGACAGAGCCTCTTGTCCCTGCCAGCTCTTCCCCTTTATATTCCAGGAAAAGCTGCTATTACCACTTCAAAAACAGTGATGCATGGGAGGTGGAGAAAGTTATTCCTCTTCTTTTTGGTAGTTCTGTCACAGTATATATTCCCTTTTGCACATGCTGAGGTTTCTCAGAAGTACTAACAAAGCAAAAAAAAAAAAAAAAAAAAAAAAAAGGAGGTGAAGATGACATGGAAAACACTTCTGAGGGTGGCCCTTCATAGGACATGTATGATAAAAAGGCTGGTGAGAGCAAGTAGTCTTTCTGTTAGACTCCCTTACTCTCAATTCTTCAATGCTCTGAGAGAGCAAAACCAGTGAATCCCTTCTTCCCATCACATTCTGGAGCGGAGCACCATGCAGATTCCTGCATTTGGCAAGAGAGAGGTCTAGCATTACAGAAGGAGTTGTGCAAGCAGAGACACCTCCTCCCCCAGTACAGTCCAGCCTCTTCCAGCTCCCCTACATGAAGTTACACAAGGAACAGACACGTTGTGGAACTTGAAACAGAGAGGCTACTGCACAGAAAAGCTTTCTTTGCAGCACATCTCAAAGTACACACATGGTGGCATTCCTCCTCCCAGGCACCACCCTGCCTTTGCTCTGAGGCACAGAGCACCAGCACCAGGCAGCTCTGGCTCCCAGGAAAGGCAGAGGAAAGTTGGTTCCTAGTGCTCTGTGTCAAGCACAATTCCCTGACCCCTTCCACACAAGGTTCGTGCTGCTCCAAGCTGAAGGAAGAGGCACCATGGACATCATAGGAATCACAACCCAGAGAGCAGTGGGAGACTGGGGCAGTTTAAGAGGTGAAAGGGGAGGCCCAGGAGCTGACCTGCCAATGTTTCCTTCAATTATAAGTATGTCCTTAAGGCCAGTCTTGATATCAAAGAACTGTCTGCAATTGTCTTTATGGTGAGAAGAAACAGGCACTCCAAACAGAAAAGCAACATAAGGAATATTCTAAAATAAACAATGGAAGATAAAAATAGAAAAATAAGACAGAGAAACAATGGAAAATATAAAATAGAAGAATAATGTATTTGGGGCAGCCTTAAGCCCTCAGGCTGAACAAAAACCTACTAAAATTGCATTAAGGATGCATTGTGATAAACTAATACCATATAAAAACTTGCAGAATTTAAATTTCACACAATTTCTTGCACATATAAACAATAGCAGTACCATCTAATAACATTACAGGAAATACAGTAAAAGGATTGCATCACATTAGAAATATCACATGAAATTAGTATTTTTAGGTTTTCTATTTTTGGCTAAATGTTTTCAAAATATTTAACGTGGAGGAATATATTTCCAAGGCCTACAATAAGCATTTACTGAGTTTCAGTAATCTTTGTCAGCTGGAAAGGGTGACAGTTTAACAATGAGAAGGCAAAAAGGCAATGTATTTTCAGTATCACCATTAAACCTGCAACCATCTATAAACTTTCTAATTCGAATATGCTACTTGTAAGAGCTGAGAGCTGCACCTCTTAGCTTTTTTTAGTAGTACTCAGTGTAGGCAAAAAAAAAAAACAAGCAATCATTAAAATTTGAAAACAACAACAAAAAAAAACCCAACCAAAAAACCTAAGGCTCTGCAGTATTAGGTGACTCCTGAAGAATTTCCTTGACATTTTGTCTAAAGACTGAACACACACTCTTCTCCAGATAAGCTGCTTTTCCAAACTTCAGTTGACATGCCTACATAGAGCCCCAAGAGAATCGGCATGCAGCTTCTCCTGCAGTTTGCCAACATGGTGTAGCTAAGCAAGTAAATGGTAGGAAATTGGCTTTGAAATCACATGTGAAAGAAATAGTACAGATTACATAAAATGCAGTTAAATTCCATCAGCAGAGTCAAGTCTCATAGAGGATGTCTTCCCAAAGTAGAGATAGCACTATAAAACTTGGGTAACAAAGTATTGTATTCACAGATGAAACCCTTTTAAAGCTATTTTACAATCCTTTACGCTGCTCTAGCACCATCCACATCAGCTAATTACATTTAAATTGTTGTGTTATGTTACAGTTCTTTACTTGTTTTCTTTTAATTTTCTCCCTTTTCTCAGCCCAACTGCTCCTGTACCTAGAGATGCGCAGAGCACATCACCTAGAGCAATGCAAGTGAGTTGTGTCCATTGTACTGCCTTGCCTCCCCTCAGGAAAGCAGAATTTGCACAGCACTTTGTTGAGATGCTAGCACTTGGTTTGGGGTTTAATGATGAGTTTGCTTGTTTTGTTGTGCTTCTGGGTTTTTTGTTTTTTGTTTTGTTTGCTTGTTTTTTTGTTTTGTTTTTTTTTTTGTTTTGTTTTGGTTTTTTTTTTTTTTTTTTTTTTTTTTTTTTTGTTTTTTTTAATCAAAGAGAGCTGCTTTGGGAAAGGTGGAAAGAACTTAAAGTCAAATTACACAAAGAACACTGTAATGTCCAGCCTGAACCAAACTGCCACCATGGCACAAATAAAATAGACCTAGCATAGACTTTGATTAAATTGTACAAGGAAGCAGAGAACCTGGCTAGCAAGACAAGATAAAAATGTATACAGAGTAAGTTCATGGCAGCCTACAATACTTTTTGGCGTAGCAGCATCATGCTTGGTCCATCATTCCTGTATTAGCAGGGATACTGAGGAATTTGAGGGTATTTGTCTTATCTCTGTAAGGAAAGGAAACAAAAGTTGGGAAATATGGGCTGTTAGAAAAATAGGCATACTAGTGTGAGAAAGGGTAAACTAAAAAGCAAACCCCAGTCTTGACAGCAGTCTGCACACAGGAAAGCTTCCAGGGACTTTTTGAAGCAGAGGATATGGAAGGACAGTAAAAAGGAAGACACAAGGTAAGAAAGAGAGCATAAAGATACCCATAGTGTACACAACAATTGTACACAGAATACATCAACATGCTTTACCAAAAATGCAGTGATTTCAGCACCTTCCTGAGATGAGAAAAGAGAAAGCCTGTGGTTTTCTGCCACTTGCAAAATGCAGATGTGAAGAATAGCACAGTCAAGAAAACTGCTTGTTATATTTATAATTCATTTTTCATGCTACAAATTTAGTCTTGGGATATGAATAAACTTATCAAGGTGGCAGAAATTATTACTCAACAAAGCACCAGTACCTAACAAAGCTAATATTTCTTCAAATATTTACTTGCAACGTTGTAAATGCCAAAAGAAGAGATTGCCATCTGAACCCAGCTGCACTAAAAATCCAAACATCTGCTTTGACCTACCTTCACTGCTCCCTTCCTAAGGCTCCTTAGCTCCACATTGGAGTAGAGGCTCACATACATGGCTGTAAAAGGTATCATTCTTAAGCATCAGCCTCTAGTGTTTGTTAAGAGATGAACCTCTGAAAGGCTTTCCCTCTATCAATAGTTTTGTGTGAATAGTTTCAGTCTTGCTAGAGGTCTTCAAGGCAGAGAGGGAGAAGCCTTTTCATTCAAAGGTTGACCCTGAACAAACACAGCAGTGCCCTGTCTCCCAATTCAGATTGGAGTCAAAAGGCATTCACTTCCTGAAATCAAATCTGAGTAGAAACTGCCCTGCAGCAGCCATCTCACCCTCTTGTTTTGCTCCCTGGCCCCAAGAAGTAGGTATCTATAACTTTGCTCAAATCCTCAACATTTCATGGAGTTCTACAAAAGCAGTGGTTTGACCAAGTCTTAGGTACAAGGGAATGACTGCAGTTCAAGTGGTGTGTACCTTAAGTGGCTACTCCACAAAGACATGCCTGTGGCAAGAATCTTTGAGGCACAAAGTGGAAGTGGCTTGCTCCAAATGACCTCAGCTTCCTAAGACCTGGCTAAGAGTGTTTCCAAACATCCCAAACAGACCACTGTCTACCTCACAGCAGCATGCTGCTAACCACTGCTTCAGCTGTGGAAAGGGGGGGAAATTAGTTATTGACTGATCTAAAAAGCACAGAAACAAGCACCACTTGAAAATGCAATAAAGGATGAAAATCTTGAGGGGAATATAGACTCAACATCTTCTCTTCAGTTTTCCATCTCCACATGCAAGCTTTGAGGCTCATCCTACTGTCACACAGGCCTTCTACTGTATGCAGTGATATGAATTTGTCATTTGTCAGCCAAGGGGATAAGCTGCACAACATCCACACCAACAGGCCCAGACCACAATTACTGTAAATTTTTTTTTAATAAAGGTCACTTTGCAAGGAAGATCCAGAAATGTAACCTGTTCAAATAAGAGCTACTCCTCACTTGACGACAGTTTCTACCCTGCAAACACTTTCCAGCAGTCCCACAGGACCCACAAACCCTTTTAATTTGTATCAACACCAGCAATGTGACTCCTTCTCTGAGCTTCATAGCAGAAACTTGTTTTGTTGTGCTAGCCTTAAATTTCACGTGCCACAGCTATTCAGATCTTATTTTGCAACCCCAACTCCCTGAGCCAGGGTCTCTCTTCCCATATCCAGCAGGCCAATTAATTTGGTTAAATCTGTTTCAGGAGTGTAGGATTATAAGAATCTGGCTCTTACAATAACATTTTGCATCCTAACAGTTTGTCATCTGAAATAATCAAATTAGGGAAGCTATCACTAAGACAAAGATATCATTCATGAGTTGGCACAGAGTAGATGTTTCAGAAATGGGGAGAGATGAGACAGGACCAAGGGCAGAAATGAGCCTGGGGACTCAGGTATCTGAACAGAGCACCAGTAGCAGCAGCTAAATTTAAAGGATAATTTTCTATCCTGGGCCTGTAATTACACAAAATTAAATTACCATGAGAAAAGAAAAAGAATTCTAGGTGAGCGAAAGTATTTTAATAATCAAACAAATCAGTGGCATTCACCATTTTTTCCACCACAAGAATGGTTGAAGAGAGGGACTCTGAGCAACAAGAAGCATTTTTCACAGTACACTGCACTAACTTTTCACTTAGGAGCCCTTGCAGCCATTTGCAAGTTTACTGTGTCCTCCTTCACACTACTTACACCAAAGTAAACCACATTCTCTGCATGAGAAGTCTTTTCTTAAAGTCAGTCAGGCAGATGAAACAAGCTGTAATAGGAAAAAAGAAAAAAAAGAAACCCCACACAAATATATGTCTACCAAATAACACATTCTGCTCCCCTCCAAGTCTTCTCTTTCTTGGGAAAAAAAAAAGCCACCAATGGCAAAGAGTGCTGAGACAAGAAGTTGACCCTAATGCTCATTTTCTATTTTTTATTTTCAGCTTTAGGGAAATTATATATAATAATCAGTCTTCTGCCTCTTTTATGCACAGATTTCAGTGAAAATCCTTGCCTTCAGTGAAGGCTCCATTTCATAAATAATGGTGGCAAGGAGTCAGGCCCTCTCAAAGCAAAAGCACATTAGCAAACCACTTTGGTACATTATATATTCAGCAAGAGAAGTAGAAAGACTGTGGCAGTTTAAAAAGGAAATGCTTTCTAATTGGGTTACCAAAAACTTGACAGGAGGAAAGAGTCCATGATCAATTCAGAGCCACAGTGGATTCCTCCCTCCCACCACTTTTTTTTACCCCAATATCTGTTAGAGCTGCGTACAGAAAACCAGAACGTGCTAAGAGTGAGATCATGTCCACATTTCTTCCTTCCAGAACACTGCAGGTGAGTGTGCAAATGCAAAGGACACGAGCCAGGACAACAGCAGGTGCTTTAAGGGCACTGAAAAAAAGAGTCTCTTTTTCTTTCCTTTCCCTGCCTGTACCAGTTGCCCAGAACTACAGAAAGAGAGAAGAAAAACCATATTTCTGTCCTCCCAAAGCATGGAAAGAACTCACTAGGTGTAAGAAATGATCTTGAATTTCTACACTTGCATGCACTATCACCAGCAATTCATTGAACCACTGAATCACTGAACCATAGAACAGTTTGGGTTGGAAGAGACCTTAAAGGCCTTCTCATTCCAACCCCCTGCAAGGAGCAGGGACACTTTCTACAAGACCAGGTTGCCCAAAGCCCCATCCAGCCTGGCTTTGAACACATGCAGGGATGGGGCATCCACAACTTTTCTGGGCAACCTGTTCCAGTGTCTCAGCACCCTCATCATAAAAAATGTCTTCCTTACATTAGTCTAAAGTAATCCTCTTTTAGTTTGAGACCATTCCCCCTTTTCCTATCACAACAGGTTCTGTTAAAAAATTTGACTCAGTTTTTCTTATAAGCCCACTTTAAGTACTGGAAGGTTGCAGTAGGGTCTCCTTGGAGCCTTTTATTCTCCAGGCTGAAAACCCCCAATTCTCTCATCCTACCTTCATAAGAGAGGTGCTTCAGTCCTCTGATCATCTTCATGGTACTCGTTTGCACTCACTCCAGGTCCATGTCCCTACATTGAGGGCCACAGAGCTGGACACAGCACTTCAGATGGGGTCTCACAAGCATGGAGTAGAGGGGAGAATCCCTGGGGATACTCACTCCAACAGGTGGGTCCATGTCCTTCATATGTTGGGGGTCCCAGAGCTGGGCACAGTACTCCAGAATGCTAGGTTTGTAAATTTTCCCACCAGTCAGAAGTAACCTTATGGATCAGTGTATAACATAAATGTAAATTTCAATGAAACTTGCACACATGTATTTTTTTAAATGTTTCCTATTTTGGAAACATATGCAACTGCATGACTGAATTTATAAATTCTATTTCCTGCAGTACTCTTCTTGTTTCAGTTTTTTGTAGCAATCTTACAGGCCACAGTTCAGTTGCTTTCTAGGAGGCACCTTGTAAATGTATTAAAATACATTTTCACATCTAAGTATTTTTGATTACCCTACCTCACTTCACTTAGATTTCCTGACATGAGGGATGTACCAACACCTACCTCCTTTCATCTTCATAAAGACACACTTAAGATATATGTCATAACAGTCAATGTTCTGGGCAGGGAAGAGGAAACACCATTATTTTTAAAGAAAGTTCCTATTTAACATTATTATCACACACCAGCTGTCATGATATAACGTGTGAGATTGCACACATTTTATGTAAAACCAACCTTAGACAACCCTGTGAGCTTCATGCTCTTAGTGGTTTAAGAGAAGTGCCTATTTTTTAAGGCAGGATGTGAAATTCATCTCTGTTCAAACTGAATATCACGGATGGACCAAGACAAAAGATGAGCAATGGAAAACAAGCACCAGAGCTTTTAATCCCAAAATAGTTTTGACAGTGCAAAATTCTACTGCCTCCACCTGGAGACTGCCACCCTGATAGCTGAACCGGAACTCAGGCTTTTCTCCGTTGCTTCATGAGAGTCAGCCACATTGTTCAAGCAGTATTCAGAAGCCACATGGAGAGGACACAAAATGGCCATAATTGCTCCTTTGAAAGTAAACACAGATTTTATTTTTTAAATAGAATTCTAGTCTTTATAAGAGAGTCTTTAGAAGAAGAACATGAAATCTCAGACCATGTGCATAGAAAAAATATAAACTTCTTCGACAGGAGTCAACTCAGTTTTTTGTTTTAAAAGCCCATGGAAACATATGTCCCAGAGAAAGTGACAAAGACATATGAATTGCTCCCAGTGAATTTATGTTGGGCATACAGTACATTTTAAGGAGAGCCACCTGCCAAAGCAACTGTCTCAGTTTCAGAAGTAGCACTGTGATATTTTAACAAAGAGAATGTAAATGACTGAGGGCAGAAGCATAACAGAGACTCCTCAATGGGATTTCCTAATAAAGTGCTTTTGGTCACTATAACACTATTCTATAGCCTTAAGGTTAGGGAAAAAACAACAAAAAAAAAAATCAAAATAAACCCAGCAACAAAGCAAAGAAACCTGACCAAACATATAGACAGCATGGCCACTTGCAGTATTTCCTTATCTTTTATGTCTAAAATAGTACTACTTTGGAAAGGAAAACTAATCTCAAAGGCAACTAGAGCAGGAATATTCTCTTTTCCTAACAGTAAAGAAAAAAAAATAAGATGAATCCTGAATTCTGACCTGTCATGAACCACTCTTAAAAACATCAATATTTCATAAGGAGTTGGTCACATTTATTTCACATAATTGCTTTAGCTCACATTTTAACTTCTCAGTGTTTGCTGCTAATTACAATAAATCTGAGAGGAAGAAAATGCAGTAGGAAACAATCAACAAAATTATATACAGATATCTTGGCTATTTTGAGGAGGGAAAAGCAGCACCACAAATACTAAAGCTAAGAAGAAGCCCAGTCCCTAAAAGCATTTGTCTGCATGTGATAACCTGATAATCACTGAGTCCTCTGGATTTAAAAAAAAAAAAAAAAAAAAAAAAGAGAGAGAGAAGAAAATACTGAAGTATCTCATAGACTCCAGCAGGGCATTCTGCCTGATCCCTTATTGTGGCAAAAGGTGGAGGCCTCAGAAGAGGGAGTAGGTGTAAAGTTTCTCTTCTTTTTCTGGCTGTCTCCCCCCACTCCCCTCTTATCATCACAACTGAGACCTCTCCATACCCATCAGCTTAAGCTAAAACTGGAGAGAAGGTCAGAAGATGTCAGTGTGAGGAAAAACACCACAGACACTCAGCATGATGCCTTAAACCTTGTCCTCATAAAAAAAAAAAAAAGTTTAAGCAAAACAATCACACAAAACCAAAGCAATCCTCTGCTGATTAGAAAAGAGTGACGTCTTTATTTATTTTAACCCAATAAGAATACTGTTGTGAGCATCACACTGAAGCTGGGTCCACTCCTGCAGGAGTACTCTGCCTCTGGCTGAGGGCCACCTGGGGCAGCCTGCTCGAGGGCTCTGCCACAGCTGGGCTGCCTGCAGCCAACACGGCGCAGGTATGTGACCCCAAAAGTAAGAGCAAGCCTTGACCAGGGCTCCCCACCTTGCTTCAGAGCTCTGGCACTCAACTCTGGCCCGAGCAACACCACAGCTACACCTGCACTTGGTTATTTTCCCAGCTGAGGTCGCGGGCCACCGCAGCGCTGGAGACCACTCAGCTGCCACGCCAGTCCTGCTGAGTGTCTCCCCGGCCCACAGTGGGACTGTGTCCTGCTGGGGAGCCCCACGATGTCTGTTCTGCTCGCCCTGCTGGCACCGTGTCACCTTTCAAGGTCTCCCATATGCCTACATGTTTCCTCACATTCCCCAGTGCAGCTTGGCTCTGCCAGAGTGCCCAGATGGGACTGGAGTTTAGCCCTAATCGCTTGAGGACTGATTTTTCTGCCTGTTCAAGCTGATTATTGCCTTTTCAGGGCTGGATACCCGTTTGCTGCCCAAACACATGAGATTTGGTGTCAGCAGACCAGAGGCAGCTCAGCAGCTCATGATGTTTACTGTTTTGCATCATTATGACTAACTGAAAAACTAAATAACTGCAGATTGAGATTGCTGAGGCAGCAAACTCCTTGTGCAGACTGAAAAATCTGGTTTATATCAAAATTCCTAGACATAATTTCCAAACTCTGGCACCCAAAGCATTTTAAAACAGGCGTGGTCTTTATCTACCAACTTCACCAGTTTAATACTGGGATCCTATTGCAAGCAACACCAGGGGTTTTGCTCTGTTTTTTTCTGTAGTCTCAGATTCTAATTTCCATATTAATTATCAGAGGAATTTCCTATAGCAGAGTGATTCAAGTACATGGTTACATCCATATTCTAGTACTCTGCACCTTGAATACACTGTGAACAACAGGGCCAGCAGTCAAGTGTTTTTATAGTTACCTGCCAAGTGCAGTCATTTTTAAATAATCTCCCTTGCTCAAAGTGGTACTGATTTTGCTGGAGTTTCCTAGGAAGAAAGGATGAGAGATCATTTAATTAAAGTGCAGATTTGGGTGTCAGGCTCAGTGCCAGCCTCTGTGATCAACCTCCTCTAAAGCCATGAGCATATTTCACAACAGCTCCGGAGTTACCTAGATGAGGGCAACTGCTATTTTCTCCCTATTAAGTGCTGGACCCAAAGCATGGCACTAATTTGATTATAAACTCGCAACTACTAATAAATTCGACCCAAAATCTCAAAACAATCCAGTGCCACATGTGCACTCAAGAGACAGTACGCAGAAGATTAATGCTTCAAAACCAGGCTCTCAGGAGTCAAGGAGTGCTGGCAGGAAGGCTGCCCATGCAATCACATTTGAGCCCCTCTGCTGCATTCACTTAAGGATACAGTCTTTAATTACTGAACTGCTTTTGCTGCCAACACTTCATTCAGCATTCCATTTGACAGGCTCACCCAAGGCACAGCAACTTGGTTTTACCTGCTTCGGTCAGAACACAGCCATATGCATTATTTACTGAAAACTTTTAAGTTCCAGCTCGGAGTACAAAAATTCTTAGTTTTGCAGGCAGATTTCCTGTAGCATTTAGTATTAAGCACTCACTTCTGAAGCAAAGTTATTTATTTTCAGTGTCACTCTTTCAATGAGAGAAGGGTATATGCCCTCTACTACACAGGTAAGAAGTGAGACTGTGCTGACACAGTAAGGCCAAAAAAGTTTCCATTAATTTGAGGTACCAAACTTAAGGTGTTTCTGGTGTAATTTTTTCCAGAGCATTCTGCATTTCATAGAACTTTGCATCCCAAAAATGAACCACCGTCTCTACAGGCCTTTGCCACAGCAGACAACATTCAGCACCTCTGCAAAAAAGAAAAAAACTGCCCCAAAATGACAAAAACAACCCAAAACCCAAACAAACAAACAAACAAAAAAAACC
Organism: Vidua chalybeata; assembly: GCF_026979565.1. Classification (NCBI taxonomy): domain Eukaryota; kingdom Metazoa; phylum Chordata; class Aves; order Passeriformes; family Viduidae; genus Vidua; species Vidua chalybeata. Next base: position 93,480,961 of record NC_071530.1, read on the forward strand.
ACAAACCAAACAATCCAACAAAGATTTACACAGTCAGAGAAACATTGTATAAAAGGCATCTTTAGTGATTTGTGCAGCTTCACAAAAGGCAGTTTTCTTCTATGGCAAAGGAAAACACAAAATCCAATTCCAGCAATCAATAATCAATTTCTCTAAGAATATTTTTTTTTTCCCACCAATATAAATCCCCTGCATTTCTGCATCAAAGAATAAGTGGTTATAACAGGCAACATCTAGTAAATCATTTCCCTGAAACCTTATCTTGTGCACTGAAACCTACATGTATGTACACAAGTAGTGCTCACTAACTCATGAACCTGTGAAAGGTTCTCTCCCTTTTGGTACCTCTTCAGTCATAGAAGGTAAAAGACCCCCACCTGAGAGCTTAGGAGATTAAAGAGAGAAAAACCATCCAAGTCATCACATTTAGGCATTTTACTGCCAAGTAGTACATCCCTCAGAAACCTCACTGATGATTCAAAGCTTGACATTCTCTTGGTCCTATCAGTACAGAACAGTATTTCAGTATTTCCACAATATATTTCACTATTGATAATAGTTATGATTCCATGTAAGTCAAAAAGTCAATCAAGTGTAACAACTTCAGTGAAACCTGTCAGCCTTCCCTATAAACATGGCTTTCAAATAAATAGAGACAATCAATCAACATTCACATATTCAATCTATTTCCAGTACAGAAACTGTAAATCAAGGAACTAGATATAGCATGGGTAGATATTAAGCGCAAAATATTTCAAGTTCCTTTAAGTAGCAGCTCTCACAGAAAAGTGAGTCATTATCTACAGTCTTAATGCCCAGGGATAGCAACATGTACTTTAAGAAGGTAATTTGGAAGTGATTAAAAAGTTGCGGTTTTGAAAGACAAAATAGCACATCTGCATGGAGAATGTACCTAATATCTGTAACGACAGCTTTGGCGACAAAACTTTCAAATATAAAACAGCCCGAGCACATGACATCAAATCTCAAATATCTTGCAAAATATTATGGCAGAATTGTACTTATTTGTGTTTGTTACTCTAAGAGTTCTCCTGGCAGAAATGTATCAAAAGAGCAAGGAAATACAGTTCCATGTCTTTTTGCATATTCAAGATAGTATGCAAATGCAGAGGCTCATTACCACAGCTTTCTTCCTATCAAGAGAGGCCAGCAAAACTATTCTTGGAAAAACAGGAAAGCATACTTAAGTGAGATTAATTTGACACTCCTCAACTAGAGTTTTAAGAACAATTTAGAATCCCACAAATTAAGCATTTATTTTAAAATGCAGATGTATGACTTAACAGAGAATATCAAAAAACACAAATAGTCACTTGAGTTCAAAAAGCCCAACAGTTTTACTGTTGCTCTTCACTGCATAACAGCTTCAGATTCTCAAAATTAATTCTACACACTTCATTTTGCATTTCTTGGCCACTTAAAACTCTTATGGATGTAAACAGGAAACCTAACCAGCAAAGGCAGCAAAATATTTTAGAACAGGTTCTGATAATAGCTTGCTTTATCATCAGTCCAAAACACAATACCCAAAACTCTGAAAAATAACTCAGTGATAAACAAGTGTATGTACACATGCACAGCTGCACACCAACTTCCTATGCAGGCTATCATGAAAGCAAGAAAATAAAATACATGGACATCTTATGGCACACACAAAGTTCAAAGAATACTTCCAGAGGAGCATTAATGCCTTCTGAAAAAATACTGGCTTTTCCTTTGCATATGTAATGAGAGTCATTCTACTGTACTTACCAATATTTTGTTATCCACTTTATCTCCCTTGGTTTCCAGCTTTACTTTCTTCTTGACAGAAATTTTGATTTTCCTCCCAATAACATCTCTGACACTTTCTGAAACAAAAGAAAATACCTTAATTAAATACCTTCAGTGTCAACACAAGAAGGAAACAGAAGCCACTGTTGAGTTTTCAGAAAGACTCAGAGCTATGCTGTCCAACTGCTTGCACTCATGGAAGTCTCATGCACGTGCACCAGCACTAAACACAACCTAACACAAATACAATTTTCTAAGTATGCTATCTATACAATAATTTGTGTCTAGTATGATAGGATTATTGATGTCAAATGCTTGGATTCTAAACACAATTTGATATTTTTTCCAGCACTACTTATATATCATAAGCATTCCCAAGACAAGACACAGCACTGCTTAGCTCCATTCTGGGAAAATACAACAAACTCCTCACTGCTATTATTTGTGCCTGAAAAGCTTACTGAAGCAAATTAGCTCCTTGCATTGCACAAATTTCAACCTCCTGTTAATATCAAGGAGACAAATGGGTCAGGCAATGGAAGAGCAACTGTTCACACATTTTGCACTCTGTGCATTGAAGTAGCAAAGCAAACCAAGCAGACTTCCAGATAGTAACACCTGGCAGCTATGCAGAGGATGCTGTGGAGTCAACATTGGTCTTGGTCCAAATCTCAGCAACAACGTAGCCACTCCATGATGCCAACACCAAAGTTACATTAGTTGCCATAACGTTTTAATATGTACATGCACACACACATATACAGAGTCTCTGCCAAGTATGACACAAACCAGCTTTTTCCCTGAACGTTTGCAGCCTGGCCTGAAAGGAACACACACACAGGGAACTGTGTCTAGAAAGCTTACACAACTACTGACACTGATGTAATTGAGAGATAAACAGAAGAGTTCATCTGGAAGAGCCAATTTGTCACCTTCCGTAAGTTTCACTCCCCAGCCCCCAGTGAAAGAGAATGAGAAAGAAATCCTTATAACACATTAACCTATTTCCAGCGCAACAACAGGCATCTGTAAAAGGAAAGTCTCCACCCTCTCCAGACACATACACTTTGCCCTCAGGCACGCTTAAGTTTAAAAGCAAAAATGAAAGATAATTGGCTATTCCTAAGGCTTTTAATTATAGTGCTCTGTATAGCGCTTTTCTGCACAATTTTCATCCGGTAGTCAGAAGACATTAGCACAAACAAAACACCATTTATTAAGCCTGGATGTTTAACCCAGGCCACAGTGTTCTGCCTGCAGGGCAGAAGGGTGTGCAAGTCAGAAACGTGGCTGGTCATAGAGACTCTTCACCAGAAAGAGCTCTTTCTGCAGAATCGGCATGTTTTCCCCAGGAATTTTAATTTTCCTATCAGGAAACAAAAGCTCCTCGGTAGCAGCGGCTTGCCCAGCGAGAAGCCTGTCCCGAGCCGCGGCAGCCCCGGTGGCAGGCAGCCAGCGCGCCCGGCTCCCGGAGCAACCGCTTGGTCCGGAGCCAGGCTGCGAGATCCCGGAGCAGGCAGGTAAGCGAAACCCGGGGGAAAGTCCAGCCCGATGTGAGCTGCTCTCCCAAGGCTTCCTCTCCCATGGGTAATGCCCAATTCTGGCCTTTCTGCCCCTGCTTGGGAACTCAGAAGCAAGCTGACCATAGAGTCTTTTTCATCAAGTCCTGTCTTCTCGCAGAAGGTATTGCTGCTGTCTCTGCTACTTTACCTCTGCGTGCAGCCTGTGCTTTTCGGTTTCTCCTCTCCCACAAACAGCTCCAAGTGCCTACATCTAGCAGGGGACTTCCTCCTGACACACCTGCATGGAGAGACGTGCTTCCCTTTGCTGTCCCACGGGCCCCACACAGCAGAAGTGGGAATGACTGCAAGCCCTCAGCTCCAGCACTCTTACTCCAACAAGCCATAGGGAGAGAAGGGGCCTGGGAGCCCAGACTGCACAAAGTATCATCAGAATGTCAGCTCCTCACAAGGCTCTGTCTGCCTGAAAGGGCTAGAAACACTAGTTCAGAGCTAAGGTAGAGATTTCACAGATGCTCTCCATGGGACTGAAGACAACTCCCTCTACATTGGGTGGCAAGTTGACTCATAAAATAAATTTTCAGACTGAGAGATGGAAACATAATATTAAGGTTCACATTTTAAAGTGTTCATCCATTTCTAATGCTGGAGGCTTCAAACATCCACACCTGGGAGGAGTGGATCCAGGCAAGCCAACAGTAAGAGAGGGTTTCTTTGAAGACTGTGACCTATGAGACCTGACAAAGGTCACACGGGAAGTGAGTAACAGAACAAAAACTGGAGCTCAAACACTCCTACCCCCAGTTTAATCTCCACACTCCAATCACTCCACGTTAGAGCACATCTTTTCATCCTGCTCTCAAAACATCGTTATTACAAAGTGCCTATTTAAAGGTTAACATGCAGACACCAAAATACAGCTAGAAATTAAACCAACCTACATTAACAGATCACCACACCTCAGAACAGCCCTTGACAAATCAAGCTGAGTGGGTGCAGGGCACCAGGGCTGGAGGGAGTGATTCTTAAGGTTATTCAAAGCCCCCAAAAGAGTGATGTGTGTGAAGATGCTCACCTTATTCTTCCCGGTAGTACATAGCACACCTCACCTACAACACTAGAGTGCAGACCCATGCAGAGTAAGAAATACTGTGTATTAGCACCTCAAACATGCCTGGCCACTTTAAAATAGGAAAACTTCAGGGTTTTAACAATAGCTACTCCTAGAACTCTTCCCAGCTCATCACTTCTCTTAGCAGTAAGCTACAGACTACAGTCTCCCAGGTAAACCACATGGTTTGGAGACCAAAAGGACTGCTAAATAGAGTTATTTTGACTCTATAGAAAAAAAATCTGCAGCAGCTGCAAATGTCCACCCAGATTTCGCCAATATTTGATAAATGCTAAAACCACTTGCTGACTGATGAAACTGAAGGAAATGCAACAATGTAAAACACCTAAACAAGGTCTGAAAGATTGTATTCAATGCCACATATACCTTGTTGCCTGACAATTTTCTGTTTCCATCTGTCCTTAAGACAACACTTTAAATTATTATAATGCTGGTGAGATGTTTAGGTAGCTCTTCAACAGGCAAAACCAAAGGAAATTCGGCCTGAACAAGGTAGCTAGATGAGGGCCTGGAGCATCAGGCCTGTTATCCCCAAATGACACTAGTTACACACACGCCGCATGTGTAATGATGCATTTATTGGAAGCGCCCCAAAAACGGTGACAGCATTTTCAGGGTCCTCACCATCACCTGTGACTGAGTTCCTAGGCGCATACCACGCAGGATGGGGGCTTGTGTGCGTGGGGCCATAAAACTTTAATTACAAAGACCCTCATCCCTCCTACGTCCAGAGAAAAACGACTCTTAAACTACGCAGAACCCGGGAGGATAAATAAAAAAGCACCGAGTGGAGCTGCAGCCCGCGCCGCCAGGCTGAGGCGCACCGAGGACGTGCCCCGGGCGGGCGGCGGTGCGGGGAGCCGGAGCAGCTTCCCAGCGCTCGCAGCCTGCCGGCACCCTGGACAGACCGCTGCGGAGCGGGGACACACACTGTACCCCGCCGTGGCTCCCGAAGGCTCAGTCCCTGCCCGCGGCCGCCTCCCCGCTGCCCGCCGCAGCCCCCGCCCGCCCATTCCCCGCACGCAGCAACGCGGCCTCGCCGCCCCCCGCCGGCTCCTCCGAGTCCCTCCAGCTCCGCGCGGAGCCCCCCGGGCTCCCCGGCCAGCCCCCGCGGCGCTTCCCCGGCTCCACAGACCCACCCCCGGATTCCCTCCAGCCCCGTCTCCAGCAGCGTTGCATCCCGCGCACGGCGGCCTCCAAACTTGCCCCCGCAGCACCTTCGCCCGGGACCCCGCAGCCCCCATCCCCGCCGCCATGCCCCGTCCCTTACCGATCAACTCTTTGGGGACGTCGGAGCTCTCCTCGGCCATGGCGGCGGCGCTGCCCGGCGCCCGGGGGTGCCCGGCGGCGGGGCTGCTTCAGCGGCGCGCCGTCCCTGCGCCGGGCGAGGCGGGCATGCACCCAGCGGGCGGGGGAGGAGGAGGGCCGGCCGTGCGGCTCGCTGCGGAGCACGGGGTGTGTACGCGGCTGCGAGAGCGGGCGGAGGGAAGGGGCTTCTCCCGCCCCCGCGGAGCCCGCTCCCCCCGCGCTACATGCCGCCCCCGGCTGCCGGCGCGGCCAGGAGAGGCATTTCCAGGGAGGGATGGATGGTCCGCAGGCGGCCGTCAGGCGCGGCGCTGCGGGCTCACGGCGGCCCCCGCACCGGCTCCCCCGTTCCCGCCTGCGCGCCGCCCGGCTCCCCCGCCCGGCACCGGCGGGAGGCGGCGGCTGCCCCCGCCCCGGGAGGGCTGGAGCCCGCGCCCCGGCCCGGCCCCCGAACGGCGCGGGAGCCGCCGGGAGCCGCCCGCTCGCCCGCGCCCACCGAGCACCCGGCGACAGAGCGGGGAGGTGGTGGCGGCCGGGAGCATCGCCCTTAGGAAGCCATCGCGGCGAGGGAGGAGGAGGAGGAGGGCAGCGGGCTGGGAGGTTTAGCGCGGCGACGCCGGCCCCTCCTTCGGCCGATCCCGCCGATCGGCGCTGCGGCGGGGGCCATCTGCCGGCGGCCGCGGCGGCTGCACCGGCCTGGGCCGGCCCCCGCCGCCGAGGTACCACCTGAGGCGGCAGCAGCGCCGGCCCTCCCCAACAGACCATGCCTTCCGCAGCTGCACCCTCAGCCTTTGCCCCGCGGGAATTCTCCTCTGGGTTCATTAAAACGGGTTTGTGGTTGTCATCGTCAGGTCAGTCCTGGCCGCCTGGGAAAGGGATTGACCAATTTCCTTTCCAGAAAAGCTGGATCACTTCGAGACCTGGAAGAAGCTAACCTTTGGTCCCGAACTCATCTGCCTCTCCCTGGCTCCGTCACCTTATCTCCATGGGGACGGCGGGTGCCTCGGCCCCTGTCATGGAGCTTAGCGAACTCCTTGTGCAGGGAGCCTCGGTGTTGCTGACCCTGTGCTACACTGAAGGGAAGCAAACATGCCTCCTTTCTCAGGACCAAATTAAAATCCACAAGTTGCAGCATTTTTGCTTGCTGCACTTTGCCATCGAGGGTTTTTGTCATGCGTTAACAGCCACATTATAGAAACAGAGCACGCGAGCTGCCTAATTGCACTCATAAATATAAGCACAGAAAGATGCTTATTGGATGAGAGCGAAGGAAGAGGCTTGGCAGCCCTGGAAATTCTTTGGCTTGCTTCTGGTAGTGATGCCTGGTTTCAGTGAAAGGATCATTTTCACTGCAGCAGGACTGTGATTGGTCGCCCTCCATCCTAAAGGGATGGATTACTGCATAAACCTCATATTTCAAGCACTCTACAAGTGTGTGGTGGATCTGGGAGATCAAAGTCATTTATGTGTAATTAAAAAGCTGAAATTCATTCAGTGAGAGCAACAGTGTGACTCCGATAAGAGTTATTTTGCTGGTACAGTACCACACTGCTGCACTCCTGAGTGTCACTGACTACTGTATACCATGGTCTTCAGAAGAAACATGACCACTTTGAAATTGGTGCTACTTGTCAAATAAATGTATCATGTTTTCTCTTGGCAACAACCAGATCTCTAAATTGTCAGAGATGATTTTACCAACACAGATACCTTTACTGCCTAGGTGGATACAATTTGCAGTCTTTACAGTTTGCTGTTTACATGTAAAGAATAAACACATTTTTAAAAGAAAATAAACAAAAAATGAATATATTAGTAAAATAATAAAGTAAGCTGTGTGCTTTTAATATACAGCAATGTCAACTAATCTTATCTGGATATGAATATATATCTCTCAATAAAATGTACTGTATTCCTTTTCTCCTCTGCTCTCTTTTCCTTACTGTGGCTGCATCCTTTTATGATGGACACAGAATACCTGCTGACCTCTTCCTTCCTTTTCTGCCAATTTTTCCTCATGGCTCAGCAGAAAACTGCATTTCTTGCTCACTGGACACACACAGGCTTACTTCCAATGAACCTGGGCCTGGGTTCTTTGTTCTGGCAGGAAGCAAAAAAAAAGAATTGAGAATTTAATATCTTTTCTAAGACTCAGGAGTGAAAAGTTAGACTATCAAGTCTGCATAAGAAAGGCCATAAAATTTCATATAGTTACTTATGTATTGAGTCTAATTCCCTATCTTTGGGTAAAACTTCTAGAAAGATAACTTTTATTCCATTACTATTCACCCACTCTACAAAAAATATATATTTTTGGATCTATGACCTCTTAAGCATGCTACTCACACCACTGTCTTGTTTCTGACACAGTATTTGAAGCATGGACTTTGCCTCTTTGGCTGCTGCCAGACATCCACAGACTTCTTAGCATGCATCAGCCACAAAAATGATGAGCTACTTCCATGCTGTAGCATTCTGCTGGAATACTGCTACCACCTCCTCCACCCCAGTTTCCTACCATGAGCTGACACATACGCTGAGCCCAGGTTGTGTTAAGAAAAAAAGAAAAGAAGAATGAATGATGGCAGCAGGCAGGGCTTCTTTTGTTTTGGTTTGTGTTTTTTAATTAGCAGCACTGCAGGTTAATGAAGTAGCACTGCTGGGGCTACTGTATAATTCCTGCTTTGGTGCTTAGGAGACTGGACCTGGTTTGAGGTAGGGAACCTCAGCTCAGGTGGATTAAGCTCAGCTGGATTAGTGCTTCCAAGACTAGGTTCAATCAGCAAAATGCAGTTTCCCATTCCTTGTTCCCTAGTCAGGAGGTAGAACATGATTGCCCAGGCAGGCTGCTGCTCCTGCTTCTCCAACTACAGTAATGCCTAGGTATTGACACTATCACAGTGTCAGTCTGGCCTGTCAATACAAGGGTGTTTGTAAGCCCAGAGTCCATGTCCCAGTGCAGAGAGGACTGGACCACCATCCCAGAGATCCCAAACAATTAATTGCCTGAGTCTCCAGAGACTCTTCTCCACAGTTTACAGGCAAAGCCTCACCATGGAGAGTTTGCTGTCTTTGTAAGAAGGTGTGATTTTCATCCTTTCCTGTTGACCCTTACTCTCCCTAGTCAGTTCAGCAGGGATGCAGGTGTCACTGGCATCTTTCCCAGTGGCAGGGATGCTTGAAGAAATTCAGCCCCTTATGGCAAGTCATCCGTGTCCACTTGTGGCTGTTTACCACTTTCTATGTTGTGCCAGTGTAAGAAATTGTTTTACTATCTCATAACCTGAATTAGTGAAGGGGGCAGAAAGGGATTTTTGTCATTTCAGTAGCTGAATTTTTATTGTATTTTATTCCTCCTTGCCTGCCAATAGAAGCACATTGGCACAGCTGAGGAGGTGTCCAATTTAAACTGCAACAACAGAAGCAGATACAGATGTGTTTCCTGTCTGATCTCAGTGGCATTCCCCTAACTCTCAGGTGCACTTCATGCCCTGGCTGCTCCCAAGCAGTCCTGGCTATGTTTGCAGGGCCTCATAACCTCACTTTAGGGGCACTGATGCAAATTATCATAATGCAGGTGCCCTAGTTAGGATCACACTCCAGCAGAATCATAGAATCATCAGGGTAGAAAGAGGTCTTTAAGATCATCAAGCCCACTTGTCAGCCCAGCAGTACCACTGAAACCCCTAAACTACGAAACCACATCACCCAGCACCAGATCCAGATGCCTCTTAAACACTTCCAGGGATGGTGACACCACCATGTCCCTGGCCAGCCTATTCTGGAGTCTGACGATTTTAACAATGGAAATTTTGTTCTAATATCTAATCTGGATCTCCCCTGTCTCAGCTTAAGACATTTCCTTTAGGCACAGAGACTGTAGAAGAGACTGGCTCCCACCTTAACTCAATCTCCTTTCAGGTAGTTGTAGCAGTGCAGTAGCACTGCAATGTTGCGTATCACACGTGCAGCTGGTGCATGGAGATGGAAAGAAGTTACATGGTCTTCTGCCAGAGCAGAAGATCTTTGAAGTAATTTTAAAAGTCTTTCAAAGGATAACTGATTTGTCTGTCAAAAGAATGGGATGCATATGGTTTTGTTCAGGATACTTTTTCTCTAAAAGCTGCTTAAGTTGTTGTAGTTCCTGGCATGACAGAAATGCTGACGAGAGTAGTGGGCTGGATTGTGTGTGGGTTAGATGGCTGCAGGGAATGTTGCAGCATTCAGAGCTTGTATTTAACTGACAGTAACAGAGCAGGGAAGGAGGAACTAAGAGCTTCAGAAGTAATTGATCAGCAAGACATTGACACAGAAAGGGCTGTGGAGGGGAAATGTCCTCAAAACTGCAGCCTTTATGCATCAAATTAACAAATAATTGCATTTTGATGGACTTTTGACTCCACCTCTTGCAGGTCTTTATTATCGTGGCACCTCACAAGCTGTACTGACGTACAGTATAGCAATTCCTGTTTCCCTGCCTGTCTGCTGCCCTTGTCCTCCTTCTCAGCCTAAATCCTGTCATCTCCTGCAGATAAGGCAGGTGTCAATATGAGTTGTTGCCAAGCTGTGCACACTGTCATAAGGCAGGGTATTTATAGTGTTACATGTCCTCCCTGCCAACTTCTCTGGCCCTTGTATAATGGCTTCAGCACTGAAGAATTATTTTTTTTTTTTTCCTGAGAATCAGTAGAATGATGCTATCAGCATTAGGAAATGATCAATTGAATGATCCTGCTGAAGCCAGTGAAAAGATTTCAGGTGCTAACAGCGGGTGTCAGACTGACATTCAGGTTACACCCTGGAGTCATCCTGCTGCATCAAGGTGGGAGAAACCAGGTGATCCAATCTGATTTGCAAAGCTGCCTCGCAGCCTGGAGTAAAAGCTTGGAACATCCCGTAAAAGACAGAATGTCTCATAAAAAATAATTGTAGGTATAAACGACCCAGGTTTGCCAGTTGCATTTCTAAGAGATTTGAAGGGGTGAACTCTTTCCCAGCTATGCCTGTGCAATCCCAGAGATTCTGTTTCCTGTCCTGGTTGAAGGCAGACAGAACAGGGCCATACTGCCTCATGTACCACAGTACTAGCCAGCCAGGCATTTCCTAGAGCAATGTCATTTAAGGAATTATTTCTTTTCAATCACTGCAATTATTTTGGGCATTTTGAAGACCAAAAGGCAGCTAATCTGCCACTCTATGGAAGTATATGAAGCACAATTAAGACACATACTTCCAATTATTTCTGAGCGCAGTTGTTCATGAAATATACACATTCATGCCATATTTATTTCCACTCAGCCTAAAAAGAATTTATAGCACTTTCAGATTTGGGATATCTCCCGTTCTTTGTTTGTTAAAATTTTTACCCAATATATATCTTTCTGTTCATTCTATATGTGTGGTGATAACATTAAGTGTGATATTTAGGCCCCTCACATTGATCACGGATGTTTGGAAACCTGTAGATATTCCAGGACTTAGGGATCTTTTGACATGAACCTTTAGTTAGGAAAAGAGCAGAAAACAAGTAGGTAGCTGATTGCACAATGATAAATATGTCTTATATTGCTGGACGATTGGATGCCTTCTTTGCATTTCACCAGTTGAGACAAAATTAATAGGGAGAAATGTGTGTCCTACATCAGTCCTAGTTTGGTTAAGGAAATGACAGACTCTGTAAATACTCTCCTGTTGTTATCTGTGACAGTCTTTTCAAACCCTTTCCTCCGTATGCTCCTATGATTATTTCAGTACCTTGCAGTCCAAAAAAAGTATTTTGTCTCGATTTTAAATGGGGTGAATATAAATGCAGCAGCAAAGATGTATGTTTTGATAAGGCATACTTTGATGGTAGTGTTAAGAAGAGAATTACGTAGAGCAGTTGATGCATCATGAAACTCTTAAAATTAAAAAATCTATTCAGAAAAATTCTGGTTACTCCACTGTCTTTGGAGGGAGAAAGGGATAAAACCAGGCTCACTAGAGATAAGTCTGGGAGGAGCATGCCAGTGTTTGAGGGACAGAGCACTAGCAAGGTTCTTGCCTGCTGTGTCAGTGGAGAGAGAGGATGGAGGTCCATGCAAGGGTCATTGATATGTTAGAAATCACAACAGTGTCTGCAATAGTCAGGTAGGATTTAGGGCTTCTCCTTCCAGGAAGGTGGCAGAACCAATAACCCAGCTGAGGAACATCTACACCAGTGCATGCAGCACACACAATAAACTGGAGGAACCGGAATTCACAGTGCAGCAAGAAAATGTGACAAATTTCCACCACAGAAACATGGTGGGATGACTTGCACAACTGGAGTGCTGCAATGGCTGGCTGCAAACCCTTCAGAAGGAATAGGCAAGGAAGGAGAGGTAGTGGGGTAGCCCTGTATATTGGTGAGTGTTTTGATTGTCTGGAGCTTAGTGATGGTGATAGGGTTGACTGTCTATGGATAAGAATCAGGGGGAAGATACCCATGGTTGTAGACCATACAACCAGGATGAGAAGGCAGATGAAATATTCTGTAAGCAGCTGGGAGAAGTCTTACAATCACCGGACCTTGTTCTTGTGGCAGACTTCAACTTACCAGATGTCTGCTGGAAATACAGCTAAGAAAAAATAGTCTAGAAGGGTCCTGGAGTATGTGGAAGACATGGCTGGCAAGGGAGGCAATTAGGGAATATACCTGCTGAGCAGATTTGTTTTAAGCAGAGGAGAAACTGGTGGGTGATGTGATAGCTGAAGCCTGTCTTGAGCAGAGAGGAGGTTTAGATTGAAGATTAGGTTAAATTCCTTCACTGAAAGGGTAGTCAAGCACTGGAATAGACTGCCCAGGGAAGTGATGGCAGTATTTAAAAGACATGTAATTGTGGCATTTAGGGACATGATTTAGTGGTGGACTGGGCAGTACTGTGTTAACAGTTGGACTTGATAATCTTTGAGGTCTTTTCCAACCTAAATGATTCCATGATTCTATGATTATTTTATCATCTATTTCCATATTCCTCTTGCCTCTAACATTTTTATCAGGCATATTTGTGTAAAACCAGGATCATTGTCGCTAAAGAGCTCATTTGCTTCTGCTACTTAGCTCTCTCTCATGAAAGCATAATCCTTTGCATATCCCATCACACTTAGACACTTAGAATTTCTATAACTTGAGATGCTGAACTAGGGGCAAAAGCAGATCATTCCTAAATGAACTGCCTATACTGGCATCCTGTTTTTCTCTGTTCTGTACAAGGCATTACTAACAACATGTGGAATACACTGAGCAAGATACTGAATCGAAACTTAACATTTTAAAGCATTTAAAACAGGTACGTGAGCATTGCAGCTACTTGGGTCACATGTCACTAAGGCAAGCTCCACCATCTTTAGGGTATGTGAAATCTCATCTCTCCTCTACTGGAGATGTCAGATGTCTTGGGAAGCCTCTTTTTCTTACCGTTGACTCCAGCTTAATCAATCAACACTCACTGATTGGTTTCCAGCCCTGTGATATTAACTAGTACCTGTAATCGAGGTGGTGAAACTCCACAGACATAATTTGTGCTGGCTCAGGTAACTGAAGAAGACAGATTTTCTTTGTAGCAATGAAGTGGATGAAATAAACCGGTATAAAAATAAATCTGAAGTAGTTCTGACCTAAATTTCAAACTGAGCATGATTCTCCTTTTTAGTAGTTTGAGCTTCTCTCTCAGCCGTTATTATTCTGACTTCTTCCCCTGCAGAAACTACTAACAGTCCTTCCATCAATACCAATACCTTCCATTCAACCTAGCAACCTTTGCTGCAAAAAATATGTTCTTTAAATCTCAAAAAGCATGCTCAGAAGAAGCAGATTCTGGCAAGGTCATTAACCATATAGTGTGTCAAGAGCCTTTAAAAGAGCATGCTAAGCCTAAATGGTGAGACATAACTCTCCACCTCACACTGTGATAGCCTGAGAGACAGGCTAAGGGTGAGAAATGTGTAGGAAAAGTTATCTTGGACTATACTGCTTTGGGACCAGGAAAAGTGGAATGCATAGTGACAAAGAGAACACTGGCAGTAATTACCTGGGAATTTTAAATGCAAAACAAGCTCTCTAAGAACACTGAGCTATCAACCTTTTGAATTGCAGCCATTTTTAGGAAAAGTTTAGGATGTGGCTAGAACATGCAGGAGTCTCCATTCACACACTAGACCTGAACTCTGATGTGTCCTGTAGCAGTAATATTTGGTACTTCTCCCTTTGCACAAGCTTCTTCCTATGGAGGAGCTTGCACAGTATAGTCTGAGAACCTCTTATGTTGGTAAACCATTTACAGAACTCTTGCAGAATGGTGTTCTAAACTAAAATTGTGTTGGTCTTTTTCACAGACTGGAAAATTGCTCAGCTTGGTACTGTACTATGTGGAGGGACTCTTTTTTTTTTTTTTTTACACTCATCTTTGCACCCACCTTGCATATCCACAGTTATATCCAGATTACTCCGTGTGAGGATGAGATCTTCCTAGAGCTTTCCTTGCCATTTCCAGACTGCTCGAGTTGTCCTAGATGTTTTGTATAATAAAACAAGGAACACCGGTCATCTCTGGACAGCTTATGAAAATTTTACAAATAAAATATAGGGAAATTAGCAAGCAGGGAAAGCAATGTGAACAAACTGCAAGAATGTCCTAGCTGCATGTTTCTAATATAAAACAGCATCAGATGTGGTATTGCAATGTAATAGGAATTTACTGGCAAAATGAGATTTCCATTTCCAGGTCTGGCCATAACAGGATATTAACATAAGAGTTGACTAACACAGTAAAGCTGAGGTCACATCAGGTTTTCTGGATGGATATACTTCATCAATGATTTGGAGAAAATTATTTTTAAAAGTGCTGTTTTTTCATATTCAAATCATCACTCTTCGAGCCTGAAAAAATTCCTGTGCAATAGGATTATCACCAACACACACAACCTCCTTTCATCAGCACACACGCATATGTTCCTCTGAGTAGGTTTGCTTCCACATATGGCCATTTCAGTCTCAGTGAAAAATGGTATCTTTAGGCTATTAATTTCAAGCCCTATTTTTAATTCCTAAGAGGGCTGGTATTTGGGCTAATGCCACTACTGAACCAAATGTTTTGAGAGGTTTTTGTTTGCGAAATGGGCAAGAAACAATTCTTGCCATTTATGGTGGCCCTCAGGGTACTGCAAGTAAGTCTACCAATGACTGAAGGTATTACTTCACATCCCAGATAGGTGTTCTGCCTACCAGCAAAAAAAAAGACGTAAAATTTATATCAGTAGCTTTAAAAAAGCAGGAGAAACATGGCCACACCACGTGTGTGAAGAGAAAGGCTGATTTTCTATTAATAAATGGAATGTCCCAGTGATGAGTACTGACACCAGCTCTGGGATCCCCAACATAGAAAAGGTCTGGACCTGTTGGAGTGACCATGACAATGATTAGAGTGCTAGAGCATCTCTGCTATGAAGACAGGCTGAGAGATTGGGGCTGTTCAGGCTGGAGAAGAGAAGGCTCCAGGGTCACCATATGGAAGCCTTTCAGTACCTAAAGAGAGCTTACAGGAAAGCTGCAGAGGGGAGGACCTTTACAAAGGCATGTAGCGGACATGTAGTGGGATAAGGGGCAGTGGTTTTACACAGACAGAGGGTAGGTTTAGATCAGATATTAGGAAGGAATTCTTTTCTGTGAGGGTGGTGAGGCACTGAAACAGCTTGCCCAGAGAAGTTGTGGATGTCCCATCCCTGGAAGTGTCCAAGGCCAGACTGGATGAGGGTTTGAGCAACTTGGTCGAGCGGGTGGCATCTCTGCCCACTGCAGGGGGTTGAACTAGATGATCTTTAAGGAATCTTCCAACCCAAACCATTCTATGGCTGTGTTACTGGGTGATAAGAATGATGAGCATGTGGGGTCTGTGCTGAGCTCCCTTAGCCTTCAAAGGGTCCATGGAGTACCTTAGTCTCTATGCAGTGATGGAGAGTTGTTTGCTGGCTGGCACTTGACAGCTCAAATCCAAGAGCAGCTTTTTAATGCAATATTTGCTTTCCAGGGCTGAGAGGGGTTCCTGGCACAGTTTATTTCTGGAATTTACAGTAAGCCTAAACATGCTTAGTCTCTCTTCCTTTGTGTGGGGAAGGGTGTTCAGAGAACTTCTCCAGTACCATGAAATCCCTGGACATTTTGCCACAGAGGCAGTGACCTGCAGCCAGCAGCACCAAGGGAACACTTTGGGAACAGTAAAAGGAAAAACACTTGTAAAATTCCTGAGATAAGCCACAAATATGAGGAGGTTGCGGAAGGAAAGCCTGCCTTGAAGTTCCACAGAATGCCATCAGCAGAAACAGCCTAAGACGTTTCTGCTCACCCTATTACCACATTTCATAGTCAGCTGACTGGTTTGTACTGGTTTTGGCTGGGGCAAAGTTAATTTTCTTGGCAGTAGACTATATGGTGCTATCTTTTAGGGTTTTGATGAAAATTGTGTTGATAATAACACAGGTATGTGTTAGCTACTGCTGAGCAGTGCTTACACAGTGTCAAAGCTGCTTTTACTTCTCACATTGATGCACCAATGAGTGGGCTGGGGGTGGGCAGGAGGTTTGGAGGGGACAGACAGGGAGCACAGCTGACCTCTGTGACAAAAGGGACATCCCATACCATACAACATAATGATCAGCAATAAAAGCTGGGGAGGAGTTAGCCAGGGCCACTGTTGTTTGGGGACTGGCCAGGCACTAGTTGGCTCAAGGACAGCAGTTGCTATGTCTTGCATCAGTTGTCTTTCTTGGGTGTTTTTTTTGTTATTGTTTGTGTGTGTGTGTTTGTGGGCTTTTTTTGGTTTTGTTTTTGGTTTTGGTTTTTTTTTTTTATTTTTTTTTAAACTCTGTTTATCTCAACCCATACATTTTCTCACTTTGCCTTTCCTATTCTCTCCCTCA
Source organism: Vidua chalybeata (assembly GCF_026979565.1). Classification (NCBI taxonomy): domain Eukaryota; kingdom Metazoa; phylum Chordata; class Aves; order Passeriformes; family Viduidae; genus Vidua; species Vidua chalybeata. Next base: position 93,497,647 of record NC_071530.1, read on the forward strand.
ACCCATGGTAGGAGTGAGCAAGCAGCTGTGTGGGGCTGAGCTGCCCACCAGGGCTAACACACAAACCAGGCTGTTACAACTATTTGCAGGGCTGTACTGAAATCCAGGTGAGAAGATCCACATCAAAAACATATCAATATATTATGATATTGAGATCAGACTCATAAAGAGCAGATGCTCCAGCAAAATCACATATCATCTTTTAACTTGCTGTGAATGCTTTAGACCACTGCCATTTCTCTGATCTCAAATCACCATTGGAAAGACCTCACACTAACTGAATGCATTTGCTATTAGGAAAGAATTACCCACATAGTTCTCCAGAATGTAATCAGTAATCTGCAAAGCACAAGTTTATGAATAACTATTTGCAGTTTCTAATCTCCAGCCCACATTTTGATCTCAATTACAGATGCCTCTGAGTCAGGGGAGCAGAAACAAGACCACATTATTTAAGGCATGACATAAAGATTGCAAATAGAAAATCGTATGACTGGCTGTAATATTCACAGTTTGCAAACTATGTTTTTCTGTCAGCAGTATAGGTCAAATGGTATTATTTCTGTTCCCCCTCTGGACAATTTACATAACAAACTAGTACAACAAGAAAAACTTATTTCACAATCAGCCTGAAGTTTGCTTTTGGCATAGGAGCACCAGTTCTCATCAAGTTCAAATGCTCAAATGATCTTTGAAAACAATTAATGGTTACCTCCGCAGTGGAATAATGAATTTCATTAGAGATTTTTGGAAGCATTTTTCCCAGCCACCAACTTTGGCTGTCATCTTCTGCAACACCATTTCTCAAAACAAAAAATATATCGGATTATTTTGATTATGTTCACTAAAACAAAGCAGTGTCAGGGATGAGCTCTCCAATTTTTTCATCTTCATTTCAACAGAAAGGATCAATTTAGCAGCCTTCAGTCTGCCCCTAAGTGGTTAATGTAGTGTTCAGAACAGGTTTTTATTACCCTTTCTCCCTTCCCTGCCTCACTGCACACACACTCATTTTTTTTTCCCCTGCAACTTGATGCTTTTGGTTCCTTTCACTGTGTATTATCTGCTGCTGGCAGTAATCTTAGCACTTCAACTGACAGCAAAATTATGAGGTGCTCAGTAAAAGATGACAATTTTCCTTCCCTCATTCTAATTCATTCGTGCCTCCATCAAGGAATCAGCGTCATCTTTTCAACACATTAACAGCTCTCTGCTGATAGAAAGCATTAGCCCCCATTCTTCAGCAAGAGGTCAAAAATTATTTTTGTTTTGTAACAACCCATTAAATTTTGTACTTTGGAAAATTCCATTGCTCTCTGATTTCAAACAGCTAGGCTGTTGTCTCAGTTGGCACAGAGAGAAGAGAGGGTTTGCTTGGTGAGATACCAAGTGACACAGGCAGCTAAAATTCTTTCCTAGACAGGACTGTAGTCTACCACTAGCCTAGTTGATTACTTTGGTTACTTGCTTTCTTTTCTATCTTTTTTTTTTTTTTTTTAGCCTACTCTTAAGAAAGGGCTCTTCATTTCTTCATTTTGATATTCATACAGAGGCTCCTGGCATTGTTTTTCTATCTTTAAATTAGTTTTTAACTAAATGTTGCTGTAGGCTTTTTGAAAGTTACAAGAATCTGGGTTTATATATTACCAGACAAGATATAATCTGTTTCTGCATACATGGCATGGCTTTATTCAGTCTCCCATACAGCTGAACTTATCTGGGTAGACAAGTAAGTTCCCTTATTCCCAAGTAGCTTCATAACAGGAAACCTTGGTCAGTGTTACACACTCATTTGCATTCAGTGTAACAGAAGCTGAAAATCTTTGTAGGAAAACTTGCATTAAATTGTTCAGTGAGCACGGTTGTGTTTCTGATGGGTGTACAGAACCTGAAATGAGCCTGGCAGCAGAGAGTGGGGTCTGTAGAGACAGAGAGGCTGTGCTGACCCTGCCAACATCCCCAGGCACTGGAGCAGAGCCCAGCTAACCAGCTCAGTTCAAGGACACATGAAGCTGGCTGGCAGTGATGCTCCTTGTGCTGCAAGCAGACATATGGATATAGGGGTTTTCCTACCTCTCTTTTAATTGTAGCACTTGGAATAAATTGAAACCAAAGTAAAGGAGAATGAGAGATGGAAACAACCTGGTTAAAAATATCCTATACAACGTGTATGCAGTAAAATATGCATACTGCAATATTTGCAGATAGGGCTGTGAGGAAGCAGAGGTGGGAATCTGTGGTTTTGGGTGAAAATATAAGTTGAAAAGCTAATTCAGCATTCACCTCAGCCGTGGCAGAGAAATCAGCAGGACTCTTGAGATCTGCAGCAGCAATAGCAGGACACCCAAAGGATAGGGTTTGAGGAAGAGAAACCCATTCCTTTGGGGCAGAGGTGGATGACAGAAAAAAACCCACTAATGTTTTGAAACTGTTCAGGAGATCCAGCTTTCTTCTACTCCCTGTACCAGCCACAACTGCTTCATGCCTCTCCAGGGAGTTTTGAGGGGTTCCTGATGACGGGTATATCCCTTCCACCCCTTGCTGAGCACGAACAGTCTGACACCAATCAGGCTGACTGCACCTTTCCAAAGGCAGTGTTGTAGGCACATTTCCCAGGAAACTAGGAGAAACCTTTTAGAAAACTAGGAAACTGTCAACCTTTAGTTTATTACTGTTACCTTGGGAGTAACTGTATCGATTTCCAGTTTTACATCAGACAACATCTGAAATTGATGTTCTTTAATAAACAGCAAAATGTGTGTTGTCATCATCTCAGGGTGAACACACATACAGTTAGACCTTTGGCAGACCTTTTTTATGTTCTACCTGCACCTAAGAGGGATCTTCAGATTTTGTCCCATGCTGTCCTGTATTGTTGGATTTAAGCATTTAGCCATGATTCAGCAAAAAGAGGGGGAAAAACTGCCACAAACACAAAGACTTCACTCCTCCTCATTCTTCCCAGCTGCACACACCCAATCGACTCATTTCCTTTCCCAGCAAAGGAATTAGGCCCCCGCAATGCTGTTATTTCCAAAACAAGGATGTTCAGCCATAAAACTTTTGCTTTTGTGTTAGGGAAAATGTGCCAGATGTCCTTGCTGCACAAGGGACGAGCCTGGAGACGAGCACACAGCGTACACCAGTTAGTTTGGGGAGATGCAATATCTGCCAATGTATTTAATGCAACACATGCCAGCGCTCTGAGTGCAGAATGTGCCAAAGCTGCTGAGCTGTGAGACAGCAGGAGATGCTCACCCCAGGGGATGGAAGCTGCCCAGTGAAGTCTTTTCAGTTCCCTGTAGTACTTACACAAAGTAATCTCTCCTGAAACAACTTCCTGCTTCACGAGACTTACGATCCTCCTTCCCTTTTTTTCCAAGGGCATTAAATTATCATTTGCTTCTTATTCCCTCGGATGACCCACCTAGTTTATGCTAATTCCCTGGTGAAGTGCAGCTTCTCCCTAGAGACCTTTCACAGAGCTTGCAATGTTTTCCTGTGTAACGATGATTTCCCCATGAAAGAGGCTTGATTTGAAAGAGAAAGTGTTTCCCTGAGCTGCCAGCTCAGTCAAGTCTCCAGCAGCTGAGCTGGCTTTCTTCCACCTTAAGCTGGAATGACGCTAGTAATCGAGGGTCGTGCTGACAAGCTCCAGGCTCCGGCTGCGCCTGTGTGACCGTGTGGCCATCAGCTGATGCTCTAAGTGACAGCTTGCTCTATCTGGTGGCTCTGTCACATGGGGGAACCCACGGCAATGAAGCCAGCAGAGCTGATGGCCGCCAGTGCTGCAGAGGGGTGCAAAGAGGCATGAAAAGCACTTAAGCTTAACTAAGATCTGGAGATACCTACTCAAGTGAAAACACACAATCTTTAATTAATTTTCAGAGTATGAATGCACTAAGAGACTCTTTTACTGCAGACTGGACAGGAAAAAAATTTCTCCCCTTTACAGCTTTTTCCAAATGTGTAAGAAGTCCCTAAAAGAAGACCAAAATGCCTTCCTCCTCCCTAATAGGACACCATGGAACATAAATTCATGCATAGACACAATCTCACTCACAGGGGAAAAAAAATATAGCAGCACTGAAAGAGACAGTTCAGAATGCCACTAAATTACACGTGCCATGTAATTTGTGTTTTTCCTCCTTGGCAAATCAGTGCTATTCTCTCCTGCTAGCGCTCAGTGTCGGTACTTGAATGCTGAACTGCCAGTCAGAGCACATGGAGTTCACGCGAGGAACCCAGAGGGAATTCAATGCCCATTAGCTATGGTAAAAGGGAAAAATGTCTTTGCTATATTTCAGCTGGACTGTTAGTGCTCTGCTAGGATTTCTGAGGACAGAAATGCTGTTTATAAAGCATCAGTTGGCAAGAAGGTGTTTCATTACTGAAGCACAGTTGAAAAATCTGGCTATTTAACAGACATGTAAATGCTGAGCTTTTTGAAAGCCTGACTTTTCCTTTTTTGTCATTGTTTCTTTCTTCTGTCACTTGTTATTCTGAAGTGTTAAATGTTTCTGGATGTGTCTCTAAAGCTTTCTTGTTTTTTGCTGATCTTTTTCACATCTTCATTAAATAGAAACATGTTGAGGAGAGTGCAACTTTCTAATATAGCTCATCAAAACTGAAATACTGCAGGAAAATAACAATGGCATTTAGTTTTGATTTAATCCATTAGCTATTCAGGAGAGCTGTGTATCTAATATTACCAAGCATGTATGTGATCTCCTTACAAGGTGAAAGGAGAAGATTTTGCAGTTGAGTTTTACACTTGTCCTTTGCATTTACTGGCTTTTCATTCTCTTTTTCCCTAACTGCTCTTGCTCCTGGAGGAGCCATAAACTCTGCTTCAGCTCTGCTCGAGAGCAGTATACCAGCCACTAGCTCTTCTTGTGAGTAAGGAATGACACCTTGTGGCTGTAAAGTGCCAAAATAAAAATAATCCTATTACATTTTGAATCATCTGTCCACTGCCTATAGGGCAAAGTTTTCTTTAACTATCATTTCTTTGAGGAGCCAAAGAAATACCAGTATAAATATGGGTTTGGGCTTTTTCATTTATGTTTTTATGGTTAAGAACAATTAAACTTCCTGTCTCCCACGGAGAGAAAACAGCTTTGGAGGCTTTGTTCACCTAGCAGCCAGACACAGATTTTTTTACTCCAGTTAGACTGTCCTCAGGGAGAAGTTAGCTCAAGGATCATTGCACTGGGAGACTTCACTCCTAGTCCTTTGCAGGAATTTGAGGAAGAATTTTTCCCCATAAAACCATTTCCAAGAACTAGGCAAGCAGGAGTAGGATGATCTCCCAGCAGACCTTTCTGAGACTATTAGTCCTGGTACCTAGCCCCTTGTCAGACCTTTGCAAGGCAGACCTTGGCCTAGGGAGCAGAAGAAATGTGTGAGTGCCATCCTAATCTGGGGACAGGATGAGTTTTAGCTTCAGGACATTGTTTCTGCTTCCACCATAAAGTTTAACAAATAACCTTTGGGATTCTTTTAAAATCACTAGTTTCTTAATTGTCCTACTAGCAAAAAAACATGGCTCAAAACCTTTTTAGCTCAAGGAAGTGGAAGTGCAATGGGCTTGATACACCCCTCACTCCAACCTGGCATTTCTTCCTATCTGGTTATTTATTTTTATTGTTTAAATTGTACCAACTCCTAGGAACTTAGTGTGCTGGGCTTTGTACTAATAAAATATTCAAAGGTAATTAATTAGACATCACCTCATGCCCTCTGTGTCTACATAGTGGACAAGAAGTATCAGGTAGGCAAAATGGGTTACAGCTGATGATGTGTGCTGGGAAGATAAGACAAGAGTGAAAGAGGGGAAAAACAGGCATTCCTGCTCATCCATTGAGTTTAGGTGATGTCAGATGAGAATGATTTGTACTTCAGCATGGGAAAAGCAAATTTTGAGCAGAGATGCCAGAGAAGGTATGTCTAACCTCTTCAGGTATTGGCTGAGAGCTTTGCCCAAGTGAAAAAAAGAGAGTGAGGAAGACAGTGCAAATCATCCTCCTGCTCTTGAAAAGTTCCCTGGGCTAGTCCAGAGGCTGGCAATGGAAGTGTGACCTGACCCAAGCTCAGTCTGTTTTGCCCATGCAGAGTGCATAACTTCTCCCAAAGCATGGCAGTCATCTCTTAGAGATGCCCGGGGAAAGAAATCACTGACTTTTCCATGTGTGACCATCATAATGATGTAAAGGGCCACTTGTCCACAGTGACAATGTCAGACACTTTAACCCATGCAACAAATGAAGATAGAGTAACCCAGCTCTGTTGAGCTCTGTTCCTTTTTGGGCCTTAAGATCACCTTTTAATGAATCTTTATGAACTTAAGAGCTGAAAGACTCATCCAAACCTCTTTCCTAAGCAAAGGGCAATACTTGTTCTGGACTTCCCAGTTTGGATGCATATGCTTTGCATGAATATTTAGCTTGTGGCAGGAGCCCTTTTGGACATCACATATCATTCCAAGATACACAAACCTTTCAAAGCACAGTCAGAAAGGGCCCTGAGGAATGTCATGTGAAGCAATCTGAACATGGAGTTAGGTGAAATGCCCTCCAGAAGCCCCTTCAAATCCTAATTTTTCTATCATTCTCTGAGCAAGCTGTGTGACATGACAAACCAAGTGTCAGACCAGAAAGCTGTAAATAAAGCTGTGATGAGGGCCTTCACTTTGAAGAGAAACTCAAGCCTAAATCACAGTTTATTTACATCATGGTGTAATTGCTATCACTCTGCTAGAGACATGGGATGCCTTTTTTTGTAATTTTATTACAAATATTTGGGACAAAATTTTCAAGTTTCAGCTTTTGAAGCCTGAAGGTTTCAGAAGGAAAAGAACGTGCCTGTGGATTAAGGCAAACTACTTTTGAAACATGATTTTTCAGACTCAATGATTTGTTTGTATTTTCTGGATGACCACTGATGTGTCTTCACAGCAGTGCACCGAGTTCAAGTCTTTGATTCTCTGCAATAAGCCTAAAAGATTATTTTTATACAGTCATTTGTTTCAGAGGGGAGCAAGGTGGGGCAGAAACAATGCCCAGAAATGTTTAATCAGACATGCTTTTCTAAGGCAGTCAGTCAGTAAAAGCATCTGGGTCATGAGCCAGTGGAAGGAAAAGTTTCTGTCAATCTATAGAGTAATTTGAATGCATTTGCCTGCTACCTGGTCTCTTGGGCAACCTCAGTTTGAGAATGCAATAGGTTAGAATACAGGTTTAGATTTTCTTTAGCTTTGAGTCATGCCATTAGGGTCTCCATCAGATTTATAAAGTCAGAAGTCATGGAGGCAAATGACTGCACCATAATATTAGCCACAAGAGGTGGTGATTCCTGGTTTATGTCCATTCCAAGAGGTGAGCAGCACCTTGTGACAGGATTATTAAAACAGACAAATTATCTTAAGGGATAATGAGAGGTACATAATAACTCATGTTTAAAAATAATAGACTAAGTGCCACTTCTTTCTCTGGTTTAAGGTAACCAAGAATGTTATAATTATAGGAGATAATTAACCACTCCTTATTCTATGGAATATTATTAAAAATTCTGGAAGCACAGTAATAATCACCATTATATAAATATGAAATCTGAATCCAAGGACATAAATTTACTTATAGAAAGTCAGTTGTGAAGACTGAAATGCAAACAGGGTGTGAGCTTCCCTCGTAGTCCCTGATATGGGACTATATATCATGGTGCTTGCAAAAGCATAACTCTGAAAAAAAAAGACACAAATTTCTGGCCTGTGAAGTTCCTGTAGTGCTGTGTTTGGTAGAGGAATCATAATTGCCAAAAGGTAACTTTAAAGAGAAAAATGCAGAATAATAAAATATAGTCAGGGCTGGTAAAAACAGCAATGTATAAGCAATCAGCATATATTTAAAAGGAATAAGAAGAAAAAAAAATAGTTACAAGAATAAAGAGTACAGCTAAACCCGGTAATTTTGAGATTAAATTAACAGGCAAATTGATTAACAAGGCTATCAAAAATGATACTTTAAAAGAGTAAGTAAGGGAGCAGGTTTCAAAGGAAAAGACTGAAAGCAGCTCAATAAATTTGGGAATGGATAACACTTAAAATCATACTTATTCTTAATTAAGAGACCTTTAGAATGAGACCTACTTATCTAATAAAGGCATTCTAATAAAGTGTTCCAAAGGTTCATTACAGACACAAATTTGCTGTGTACATTCTGGTGTTCTGCTTGGGTGCATCTTTTCAAGGAGGAAGACTACAGTAAAGTCATACTGAGAGCTTCCATTTGAACCCCACTCTCACAGCAACTCCTATTTTAGGCATCCTCCTTTGCAGAAACACAGTCCTATAGACCATGGGTTTATCCATCTGGAAGGGTTTTGCAGCTGGTTTATCTCTCACACCTGTGAAAGGCTGGATAGCCTGAAAGCCTGGCTTAATGAACTGGTTTCACTGCACTGGGTAACTTTCTGCAAGTGGAAAAAAAGGAAGTTTAGAAAAATATTAAGGAAACAACAGAATTTTGCCTGAACTACAATATTTATTTATTGACCCATAAGTGGTGCAGCTGTATTTTCAATGTTTCTTGAGGAAAAAGCTAAGATAAATATTTCAAGAAGTATGACTGTCATGTCTCCCACCATTATTCTGGGCCAGCAACCTAGTTTGAAAGCTTTTTTTTTTTTTTTTTTTCAGAGGTGAGCTTCCTGCAGTGTTTCTGACTCAAATCTGTGTATGCCCACGGGAAGCATTAGATGATTTCTGAATCCTACATGTTTGATGCTTTGTGGCAGGTCCTGCAGGACAGTTGAGCACAGATCAGGAAATCTCTCATAGCTACCTAAAGAAACTTCTCTGTGTATAGTGGTGTGCCAAGTTTATTGGCAACAAAATCCAAATGCTTGCCAATCTTTGAAATAGTTTCTAGAAATATTTAATATATATGTGATCATCCAGTTGAGATTCTGGAATGATGAATCCAATTAATTTTAGAAGAAATTGCCTGCAGGCCAACAAGTAAAATGCAAGAAGAAAGCATTAATTAAAATCACATACTGAGCTTTAAATAATTAGAAATAAAATATTGTGTCCCCAAATACAAAATTTATGCATGGTCTCTCTGTCATTCTCTTTAAAGATGATATGAAATTTACATCATGCTTTTATTATAGGTTGAATAAGCCTGCCATATCTTCTCATTTAATAAAGAGTTGCAAGAGGCAGCCCATTTAGCAATGAAGAAAATGGAAAGCTTATTTTCCACATATTTTTAAAAATACACATTGATGTCATGGCCCCACTGAAATGTGCAGCTGGAGGAGAGCACAAGTGGGAGGAAATAACTGCAGCTGGAAGCAATTTCTTCAGCATCATGCCTTGGCCTGGTCAAGGCTGCTTTGGGCCCAGAGGAAAGTGGTCATTTAAAATCATATGTAGAAAAAAGTGTCATTCTGACCACACTTTTCCTTGTGAGAAGCTCTAGAACAACAACCACCTGCTCTGATGGGGCAAATCCTAGAGCCTGCCCAGTCCTCTGATGGTACTGTTGTGGAGAAATTACTTATTGATGCCACAGTCATACAAGATTCCCAATCCCAGCCTTATCTTATCAATGTGCTACTCCTTACAGGTTTCAGTCAGCTCTTGATTAGGGCTGGAATCACTCTTCTCAACGTGAAGCCTTCAGAAGGTTAAGCCTTCTGCCACAGACAGAGTGAAGAAGACAGTGGTTATCACAAACATTTGCGGTGCAATACCAATACTGAGCCTACTACAATTGTTTAAGCCCCCATTTCACCTCTGGCAGAACAACTCACAATGTTAACAATGTCAACACCATCTACCCAAGATAAATGCAAATGGGCAGCTGTACAGCTAAACCTACAGGTTTATGGTATGGGTTTTCCACTTTTAAGCATTTCAGAAATGTTTGGGGGGGGGGGTGACACACGCATCCATTTAGCCATTGCCTTGACTTTAAATTAAAAAAATATTGAAACTATTATCTTAATTCTGCAGAGTAGCTTCACATTTCAGAGGGTCGGAGAGCCAATAGAAAAATGCTTCTCTATTAACACAGAGCATGGGTGAGGACCTGAAGCCTACATTTCAATACCACTCCCTGATACAGGAATGAGAGGTCAACCCTTTGCCATAGCTCAGCCATGTCCCAGGAAGCACCTATGGACAAAGGGCAAACTCTCCAGAGAGCTTCTGATTTTGAACATCTGGGCAGTCATAATGATTTCAGCAAGGCATTACGTATTTCAAGAGAGAAAGCACTGTTGAACCTGACATGGTGGATAACACAGCCCATCCCATCCCATCCCATCCCATCCCTTCTCATCCCATCCTATCCCATCCCATCCCATCCCATCCCATCCCATCCCATCCCATCCCATCCCATCCCATCCCATCCCATCCCATCCCATCCCATCCCATCCCATCCTCCTTGCACTGAGCTCGTGCAGGATAAGGTGGTGCAGCTCTAAATTAGAGCATGTTATCAAGGCATGAAGACTGACTGTATTCACCAGCTATTAATTGCTTGGGCAAAATCTAACATCAAATGCTTGCATTTAAAAATAAACTGGAAAACGTTCCGTTTCCGAAATGAAAGCCAGGAGGAACTGGTCAGTAGGTGGCACAAGAAGAGCAGAGCACTGCACTGCAGTACGGGATCTGAGCGGCCAGGGCTGTATCCTGAGCCAGCAAGCCTGCCTTTCCCCGGCTCCTCCCTTGCAGTATTTACAAACCCTGTTAGCCAGTGATTTTACTAACTGAATCATTGCACTGAAGCACACGGAGTGAGGGGCTTAAGTGGAAGCTTTCTCTGAAATGTTCCTTATTCCATCCCAGAGTGCATTGTGTACTCTTGACATCCACTAACATCACTACATCAACTGCTTTCAAGTATTAAACACGATTGAAAACCAGTGCACAACAAAATAGAAGTTTGACATGCCAAAGTTTTGAAATGCTCTGACATTTAGCAGGGTTGTGGTTTGCTATCTTGAAAAGTTCTTGCTGACATTACAGTCAGAGCACCTCAAAGCCTTTTAGGGTGTTGGGGAGAATATAGCCCCACAACAGACCCCTTCTGCTGAGGAAAAGGTTTAATGAACTGTGTTTTTTTTGCCAGCAGCATGTTAAGGAAGAAAACAGTAGAGCCACATGTCAGGGCTTGGGGCAGCAGTTTGTGGTTGTCATGGTCTACAGGAGGTCTCTGTCTTTGCAGAGGAACAGCAGCAGCTGCTAGACAACCACATTGCATTGGGAGGTCAATGGCAAGCATCAGATCAAGCAGTTATATTTAATCTTAGGAACTCTGTGATGACTAAAAGATGTTGCCTTTGTTGGCTGATGCCTTCATTAGCTGTTGCCAAGGTTTTTCTTGTAGGTTGGAGTTACAGGAGCACCATGACTGGGTACGAACCAGCTCAACAGTTCCTATTTCTTCTGTGCAACTGCACGTCTCCTCCTCTCCACCAATGTTTTAAAGGAAAATGCAGAAAGACACATGTGCTGAGTGCCCTGCCTTGTGACTCTGACATGCCATCATTCATTTACAGGAGGAAAATTGAAGGGGTGGTAGTGTCAAAAATGATGTGCATAATAAAGCTTTTCTGAATCTCTCCTTTGCACTCTGGTGCCAGAGGACTGCACGCAAATCACACAGAATGTTATGAAAAAATAATACTGAATTGGAACCAACCAAGTGTAAAAATGAGGACTTCTGCCTACTCTAAGGTAAAAATACATCTACAAATAGCTAGTTCTAAGCTTAGGTGTGTTTGTGTTAAAAAAAAGGGGGGGGGGGAAGAAGACAAACATCAAATACTGAACAAAACAAGCTATCATCAGCACAAATACACTTGTCATTGCTATGTATTTTCCTTAAACAAGCAGAATTGAATCCTACCTAGCCCATCTCTTACATTATTCTATTTGTCTGTTCAGTTCTAAAAGGACAATTATAAGCACTATTAAAGCATAAAATACACCAAAGCCGTCATACCTTTCTCATTTTAGGTCTAATTTCTATTTCCAGCCCACACATACCTGCTGTTATATCTCATTTGTTGCTGTAAATTATGTGCATCAGCATCAGCACGAGTAACTGATGACACTGAGATCACAGCTGTGCTGAATTCTAATCAAGAAGTGAATTTTCACCCCCTGATGTCCCCCACACTCCTATTTCCTTCTTTCTCAAGTAAAAGAGGACAGGAAGCCTAATTATGAGATATAATTTATTAAAGACCTGGGAATATGGTGAGATTGTCAAAGCAGCTGAAGCTGGACATGGTGACCCAGGAATCCCTTTCACTCTGGTACAGCCATGGTTTCAGCTCACTCAAGCCTCATTAGATGAGTCTTTCTTGATAGAAATAGGTGATGGTGCCTCGATGATTGAAATACTGGAAGCAAGTAGTGGGGAACATAACCTGGGTCAGCTGCTCCCTGTTATGCCAGCAGTGTTGCCCACCACAGTATGTGACCAATTCACTCTGACCAGTCTCCAAATGCATGGTGACACAAGACTCAGCATGGATTCTTCATATTTTTCAAAGTATTTCTGCACCATCCATTACTTTCATTTCTGATCAGCTCCAAATGAATAATCTGACATGACTGTTGCTTGGCAAAATGTAATGAGTGTCTGTGGAATTTCATATCTTGATTTGACAGTGATTTGTGAGTTTGGTTGTAAATCTCTAGGCTGCTTGGGGTTGTCATGCAGAAATCTGGTGTGAATTCCCAGTGTGGATGAGCTATGCCTGGGCTTTAACGTAATCTTCAGGGGCAAATAACACTGAGTTTTTCATATTCCCAACAGGGATCCAAAATGCTACATTTAGTCCAGATCAGGATTAATCAAAAGAGTTTTAAAACGAAGCTCAAACACATCTGCTGGGTTTTGCCAATCATTACAATGAGAGCACAAGATCTACCTGCCTATGTCAAGAGCAAAAAATCAACTATGGCCCTTTGGATGACCCTACAGTGAGATTGAACTGGCAAGGAAACCTGAAACCTGGCCCATCCACCACTCTCCAGTTACACTGGTACATTTGGCAGGCCTTGCTGTCCTGGAGTCAAGCCTTCAGTGGTCTCAGCTGCATGTGGCAAGGGAAAAGCTTCAGGAATCCTGGCTAGGATACAGCCTATACATTTGCAACACAGCCTATATATTCCAGACCCACATCTTAGATTTGCCTGGTAAAAGGTGTGCAGTGGGGGGGGGGGGGGCAGGTAACCTCTTTCTTGTGATACAGGGAACATTTAAAGTAAACCCTACAAATGTATTTGTTGAGGCAAAGCTTAAAGGTATGAGAGCAAAGCCTAAATTGCCAAATGCATGTACAGACTGGGGAATGAGATGCTAGAAAGCAGTGCCATGGAAAGGGACCTGGGGGTTCTGATCAATGTCAAGTTGAACCAGAGTCAGCACTGCCCTGGCAGCCAGGAGGGCCAAGCCTGTCCTGGGGTGCATCAGGCACAGCATCACCAGCCAGACAAGGGAGGGGATTGTCCTGCTCTGCTCTGCACTGGGGCAGCCTCAGCTCGAGTGCTGGGGGCAGTTTTGGGTGCCACAATATAAAATATTAAACTATTAGAGAGCATCCAAAGGAGCAAAATGAAGATAGTGAAAGGCCTTGAGGGGAAGTCGCATGAGGAGGAGCAGAGGTCACTTGTCTGTTCACCCTGAAGAGGGGATTCAGGACAGACCTCATTGCAGTGTATGGCTTCCTCATGAGGGGAAGAGGAGCAGCAGGCACTGATCGCTTCTCTCTGACAGGACCTGGGGGAATGGCCTGAAGCTGTGTCAGGGGAGGTTTAGGCAGGATACTGAGAAAAGATTTTTCACCCAGATGGTGGTTGGACATTGGAACGGGCTCCCCAGGGAAGTGGTCACAGCACGAAGCCTGACAGAGTTCAAGAAGGGCTTAGGCAATACTCTCAGACACCTTGTGTGACTCTTGGGGATGGTCCTGTGCAAGGCCAGGAGTTGGACTTGATGGTCCTCGTGGATCCCTTCTGATTCAGATTATTCTGTGAAATTGTGTGATGGTATGAACTCATCAGAGAAGGAGCCTTTTAGTTATGTTACAAAACAAGAGCCTCAGGCGGCAGTGACACTGTTGAGAGAGTCACTGTGGAAATTACTCTGGGAATTACTTTGGGAATTATATTTTGTTGATAGCAAAAGTGAAATTAGAATGTGAGAAATGATCCCTACCAGTGCAGCACTGACATGGACATGCTAAAGCTGTATTGCCCTCACATGCTCCTGTTTCCTTAGAAGGCAGCAGCGGGGCTGAGGTTTCAAACGTGGGCCGTGACTTTGTGACCAGAGTGCAAATGGGTTTCTGCAGGGCTCCCTAACATCTTCGGATCTCTCCCCGTTCCAGGGTCCCCGCAGCGCATCACCTGCAGACTTAGACGTGTAAACTTCTGGAAATGCGCCGTTCCTGCCGTGGGCTCCTTCCCGCGGCCCAGGAGGGACGCTCGCCCCTTGCCTCCCCCGGAGCTCGCTCTCCCCAGGGACTGGAGCCGTGGCTCCTCCACGTCGCAGGAGCTCACGTAGGCACCAGGCGCGGAGAATCGGGATGAAATTACCTTCATGCATAAAACATGGCATGGCGACAAAGGGACGGCAGGGCCTCGGTGGCCGCCCGCCGCATCCTGCCGGCGGCCCGGAGGCTGGCCGGGGGCTGCCGCAGGTTTGCCCGGCGGGGAGCGGGCCGTGCCAGGTGGCCCCGGGGACGGGCGGCCCCTCGAGCCATGGACCTGTCCCCGTGCCTGCGCTGGGTGCGGACGCGGCTCTGGCGCTGCGGGGTCAGGCGGAGGCAGTTCTGCAGTAAGTGTGGCGTCTCAGCTCCCCGCGCACCCCTCCCCACCCCCTTGCCTTTGCCCTCAGAGCCTGGCGCCCATCCCACCGCCGTGGAGAGAGACCCTGCGGCCGGGCTGAGCCCGCCTGCCCTCGCCAGGCCCTGGGCTCTGGCCTTGGCTGCTGAGGGCGCTGCCATGGCTCTGTGGCACCATCAGCCCCGGCTGAGCGGAGCCCTGCGGCTGCGGGATCGTCTTCGGGACGGGATGCTTCCAAAGGGCCCCTGCCTAACGCGGCTGAGCGCTTTTTCGCTTTTCTAAGAGAGTTTTAAGACGGGATGGTTTGTGTAGTGAAAGAGGAATAAGGAAAAATGCGCAATAATACCCGCTCCTCTTTTTTTGACTGACCAGCTGAAGGAATCAAAGAAAGTCTGATTGAAAGGAACATAACCAGATCGGTGATTTGTGAAGTCACAGTGCAGACAACATTCTGAACCTGCCCATTCCTTTATCTGGTTAGAAACCATGCACATCACTGATGTATATATGTGTGTGTGTGTATATATACATATACATACACATACATGTATATAAAAGTATATATAACCTTATTGCAGGTTGCTGGCATATATTATTCACCATTTCACCGTGGTTTTACTGGAGGTAGATTGCTTGCCTTCCCTGACAGACCATATACATGGAGATTCAGCCACTTTTAGCTGATTTATTCAGGCTCCCTTTCAGCTGGCAATTTGGAAAGAAATACTGCCAGCACTTCTGCAGAGACACGGAAAGGGTAGTGTACTGTCACAGCTGAGGAAACAGAAGGGGATTTCTTTGGTTCAGTCAACTGTAGTGTCTAATCACTCCTGAGGAGATGCAATGCAATGGCCTGGGAGGGTGGGCTGGGTTGGCCAGCTTCTCTTCCCATCAAGGTGATATTTTGAAAAAGGGATCTTGGAATTTGAATGCCATTAGGAATACACTGCAGAAGAATTAATATGATAAAATGAGCATGCTGTCTGTGAACTCTGCATGAAGTTCAAGTCATTTCAGTATCTTAGTTTAGCCATGGAGATAACAAGGTCTGTTTGAATTTTTCTAACTGATAGGATGACAATAGAGACACGAAGCTCTCACTGCTACCTTCTTAAATACTGTTTTGCCATGAATTCAACTCCAGTGTGCCTTTCAGATGCAAAATATTACCAATAGATGTCAGAAAGACTGATTTTCCTAGTTGTCAGGTGTAGGCTGTGTTCACTGGTTTTCAATGCTTGCACCTTTGTGAGTACTTTGGTCAATTTTCTGGCTGTTAATGAAGTAGAAAAATAGAGACAGTTTTGTTTCCTGTCTACTTAGGATTACATTCACCTTTTCCATATGAAGTTCCCTACTCTCCAAAAATATGTATTTGGCAGATAGTTTGCAAATATGTATGGAAACTTCTTACCACAACATTCACTTTGAGCATTAATTATCTTGTGAATACATATGTTCCTTGCTTGTGCTGCCCTGTGAGTTAATAAGAACAACTGCCAAATGCACCACTTAGCTGGAGCTCTAAGAATGAGAAATTGGAGAGCAGCAGATGCTCTGAATAATTGAAGGAGGTTTCTTTGGTTGACAATGGTGCTATCTTTGCACATCTCTCAGAGCCCCTCTTTTTAGCTAGCCTGTGCCTTAGGGAAACATTACAGCACTGAACCAAAAGAATGGGATAAAGATTTTATATTTTTATTTCTTAATGAGTCTGAAAAATGCTAATCACTCAGAAGAGTGTTTGTTTGCTTTGTTACTAGAAATAACTTCTGGCATCTTTAATTAGCTTGATTTAGCATGGATCAGTGAAGAAGCACAGTTTTCTGTGATCTGTGCTGAGGCCAGTCCTGAGGAAGGACTGCTCATTGCAAATTCTGTGTGTCCGGATTCAGTTTGTCCTCTTTAGCTGCCTTCTGCTGAGGCACTGCAGCAAAACTGCTGCTATTACAGGAGACATGCTGATCTTCTGTTTTAAAATGTTCAGTTTAGAATTTAAAAAAAAAGGAAAAAAAAAAAAAAAAAAACCAACTTAGTGAGGAAGCTACTGCTGGCTGGTTTTCGAAGTTTCTATGAGCACAGGCTGTCGTTGTACCTCCTGGTTAAGGCAGCCATTCAAAGAAACAGCCGGGGGACTTTGCAGTCCGTCTGTGCCTGCCCTTGTGACCTCATTTTACAGCCGAGTCCCTGAAGGAAGCTCCCTGCAGGCACGTGTGCTCATGGCAAAAACACTGCTTTGAACAAAGGCGCGTTTTCAAATAGTAATAATTTCCTCATTTTCCTCACTGCCTGGCTGGATGTGACTGTCCCTCCAACCAAGGGGAAGCAACTGCAGCTGGCACCAGAGAAACCCTCTGAGAGGCTTCTGACATTCACAAAGTTAATTCTCTGTTTTCAGCTCGCCGCAAGGGCTAGTTCCAACAGAGAGACATTGGACACAGAGTGTAAGTTCATGATCCTGCTGTAAAAAAATGACGCTGGAAATACTGAAATCTGCTTTTCCTCTGGACACTCCTTTGTCCTTGCAGATGGAAAAACATTGTGAAGCTTTCCTGGAGCAGGTCATCCACAGCATCTCAGGCTTGCTGGGCTCTCTGAGGTCTCATACAGGTTGGCCTGCTTTTCCTTCCATTTCCACTGTCCCGGCCACACATATGGTTCATGAACCTTGTAGGAACTTGAGGTCTCCAAGACTGCTGCCTGGCTGCCAAGTTTGATTGAAGCTGGCCAGTGGGTTTAAAAATATTAATGATCACTGTGCATAATGTTTCCTTAGGAAAACAGGCTAATAGGTCCTGCTCATGCCAAGGCTGGAAGCTGAGCTTGGATCATGCTAGTAATAACTGCATGGAGCAAGTCTTAAAACTGTGTTGTGAAGAGTCTGAAAAGCAGCTGTTTGCTGCTACTCCCCAAAATGTACTTGGCTTCTGGCCATCAATGCATGTTAAAGCCCTAGGGATCTGTGGGGAGGAGGTTTCTCTGGGTTTGCCTGAACCTTAGCAGATGGGGTTTCCACAGAAAATATTAAGAGTTCACAGCAAGAAAAAGGATTGTATGTCCCTGATGCAGGTCAGCAAATAGGGAAATTCTGCTGGCTGTGTGGCCGAGGGCTGTTTTGGGTGGCTTTTGCAGTCCTGCCATACCAGCCCAATACTCAGAGGCTGCCAGGTCTCTGGTCATGAGTGGTCTCGGCAATTCTGCAGGGTTGGGCCAATCTGTACCTCTTCACATATTGCTGAAAGCATTTGGTGAAAAGGCAAGAGCTGGGGAAGCCACAGCAGAAGTATTTAGTGACTTATTTAGAGCCATAACCCCAGGTGGGGCTGTGGGGCAAGACACAGGGTGTTTGTCCTCATGCTCACCCCATGAGCACTGACCACCCACTGCACTGTGGTTGGTCTGGGTCTGGTTCTGGGGCCAGGTCCATGTCTGGGCCCAGCCCTTGCCAGCACTGACTGTCATCAGCACAAACTCATCCTGGAGTGTTGCCAGGTATCTGGGATCCAGTCACAGCGTTTATTGTGCAAGAGTGGGTCTTAGAAGCTGTATCCTCTGGTGTTAATGTACTTTCACAACCTGTAACATTTAGGGCAAGGAATTGATGGCAAGCTTTAATCAAATCTCGTTAAGTGTTCATTGTTAGGCACATTTTCTCCTCATCAGCAAGACCTACTAAAGTAATGTTGTGAAGAGTCCTTTATTCTTTCTGATCCAAACTGGCTGTGCAATTTAGAAAGAAAAAGGTCTGCTTTGTATTTCAATTTGTTTCCAACTGAAAAAAAATCAATTGCCATGAAAAAGCTGAGAAAAGAAAGAAACCAGGAGCACAAATGTCATGTTTAAAAGAAAAATGGCAAAAGCATAATTTATACATGAACTGCATAGCCTCACAATACAAAATACAATACCTTATTTTGTGATATGTGCAATTGGTTTATAGAATAAAACCCAACATATGAGTCAGTGGTGTTAGGGAAAGAAGGCAAGAATATTGTTTGCATTCATAAATGGAAATTATCTATGCGCTAATAGAAGAGTCTGGATTTAAACTACACTTAAATGGTAATTTTAAAAAAGTGTGCTTTTTTTCCTACTCATTCTTGGTAATAATGTAATCATTTTGAATTATGCTTTTGTTTTGGAAAAAGAGAAGGAGGTTGTTCTCCTGCAAAGGAGTAGACTTCATGCAACAGTTAGGGATAGCTGTACTTTTCTTCTTACCTCAGGGAAATGTTCTTTGGAAACACAGTGTTATGTACCTGAAGGCATGGGCCCCCTTGAAGTGCTGTGATACTTGCATGGGCAAAAAACCTTTCTTCAGAGGGGTCCTTTCAGGACCAGTGGAGATTGATGGATTTCAAAACCATCCAAGGCACAGCTCTTTGTCTTGTCAGACCTTTGACGTGTGGAAAGAAGAATATGCAAGTATGAGTAATATCACCCATGGCTGTGAAAAACCTCTTCCCCTAGAGCTTTTGTTAATTCTGTATCCCTGCGATGCTTAGATTCCATCCTTCAGTGACTGGAAAATCATAATGGGATTCAAGGTTTTGAATAATGATTAAAGGACTGAGAATTTCACATCAATAGTCTTTCAAAACAACCTCAAGAACATTTGCATGTTTTGTTTTGTTTTTCTTAGTGTCGCCCCTCAACCACTCATTTTTTGGTGCATTTCGGAAAAGGTGGAACTTTTTTGTCATTATTCATTACAAGTGGGGAACCTGAGACCTTAATGGTGAGTCTGCGGCAGGCCCCTGGCAGGGCAGCTGGTGATGAAAATGTAGTTGATAACTTTGTATAACATGCAATAATTCACAGGTACTAATATTAAGATTTCCAAGGAAATAGGTGATGACTCCAATTACCTGAGGAAAAGAGACAAACCCTTTGGTAACTTAAACCAGTAGCAATAGTTATTTTGTTTGCTGTTTTTTACCCCTTCCTTTAGAGGACTAATCTCTGCCTTATTATTATATGCTTAGCATATAAACAAACTCTCTTTGATTTCATCCTTCTGGATGCAACTAAACCTTAGCCTTTCTCAGCTGAATTATCAGCAGATCTGGTAACGCTCGTGCAGAGCAGTGGCAATCTCATACTCAGCATCAGTTACGAGGTATCGTGCTGGGGCAATGGCTCTTCTTGGGATGGTTCTACTGCTCCTCACTCTCATACAACCCAAGCGTACAGGCGTCCTGTGAGGCCTTGTCAAGGATGCCTTGACCTTAAGAGACAACTGCTGAGTGAAAAAAAGGTGTTCAGTCACCAACCTTCTCCCAGCTCTTGTGGGTCTTATGATGAGTTTCACCCGGGTATACAGCAATATATTGTTTTATACAATAAACCAAACACTAGGGGCACTGCAAGGATATAACTCTCCAACGGCCAAATGTTCCCCTTTTTCCTTGCATTAAAACTGCTATGTCCTTACTGAAGTAAGGACTTCACTGTTCTGCTGGACATTAGTAAAATTCACAAGCCCTAGATTTCCAGAGCAGGCTGCATTACCTAATGTCTTCTGCTAAATAGCTTTTATAAAATAAAATCCATACATAAATCCAAAGGAAATAAATCCCTCAGTGGGCCTAGGGCCAGTGCCATTTAAATCCCTCTTAGACTGTACCGAGGGGTGGTGTGTGAGCCTTGCACTACATGGGGGAGATGGGAACTGCCCCCACAGCATCTTCTCCCAGGCAGAAGGCACAGCACAACCTCCAGGTTTGAGCATAACACCCTCAGCTCCTGCTCTGAGGACAAAGGGAATGGATCAGTCTGGACATTTTGTATTGCCATATCACTGCTGCTGTTCTCCTTAAGAACTGTATGGCCTAATCAAGTCCCAAAACTTAGATGGATAAAATTAATCAATATAAATCTGTCTTGCAGTGATCTTCTAAAGAGAGTTTCAACATTTTTTACAAAATAGGTAAAGATATACCTGAAAATAATAATAATGAGCTGTTTCAAAGCTGGTAATTTAAACAGAGTGGTTACAGTGTCCACAGCACAGGCACCATTGACCCTGTGCCAAATATAATGTCTACTTTTGTTAAGCCTTATAATGTCTATTTCTGTTAAGCCTTTTAGCTCTGTTAATCCTTTTGGTCAGAGTAAAGAGTGATATATTGGAACACTAATTTGGAAAGCAAACAGAAAATTATGAGAATGAACAGGCTATGCTTGTGCAGTATGAAGGATCTAAGGGCAGAAGAAAAGCACAGGACACCTAAGAGCCTTAAAAGCATTAGTACAGTCACCAGGCATGGAGTGGTCACTACACTGAGTAGCTGGTTTGAGAAGTCCAGATAAAAGTATGTAACTTATATTTTAAAATATGAAAAAGAACAAAATTTAGCCCTTGTCACATGAAAACTTAAACCCATACAGGAGAAATGTGTCACTGCTGTAGACGCTGTGGCACGGTGTTTATGATGAAATGGTTTTTAATACCTTGGAGATTATGATCCTGTGCCATAGGTAGAAGTTGCATTTCTCAAAGCTTCTGAGTGCTGGTGGCAGCTTTCCAAGAAAGACACCAGATCCTGAAGTCCTCTTTGCAAGTCACCTTCAAAAACCAGCATGGCCTGCAGTCACCCACGGCTGAACTCTTGCACCTCTACAAGAACTGCGTGTTCTCTTGAGGAGAATCCAAGTTGCAGAAGTGTTTGTAAAGCATTGTATTAAATAATGGAAAGCAGCTACTTTCTAAGTGACGGAAATCTGTAGGGAATATGCATCACGCAAATTCTGGGAGGAATACAGACCTTCAGTGACATACTAGTATCATGCTATTAAAATTTAAAAATACTTTTCGCTTTACTTAGAGTTGCCAAATTTTCTGAAGTGAGCTCTTCACTTGTAATTTTCATATCTGTTATTCTACAAACAAAATTCACCAAACAAAAGGTGCTTTCATGTTTGTGACAAGCAAACCTCTCCATTACCAAAAGTGCTACACTGCTTGCTCTGATGCTGAAATCAAATTGCTGGGGTAAAGTCTCTGCATGCAAACTAGCATATTCGAAAACAATATAGAAATGAAGCTCAAATTTCCAGCTTTGTTTTTAATATACAGATTTTAGAACACCAGAACAAAACTGAAAAAAGATGAACATATTCCAATTATCAAGGAAAAAGTCTGCAGTAAAATAATAGCAATAATCTTGTCACCAAGTTTGCAAAACTGCTTAGTAGGAGTATGTTATGTACTTTTCATGAGATGAACAGACCTCAGAGTCTGGCCAGGTCAGAGGAATCATCTTATGGAAAATATGGAAAATAAAGTAACTCCCACAACCAGCTTTACCCTACTTACCCTTTCTATTTAAAACCTGCATTGAAGGGAGTTCAGTATCTGAGAGGGTTTAGTTTTGGAAAAGGGATGGGGTGATGCATAATTGAATCATTTCTGGTTTGGAGCGGCAGTACAAAGCCAGGATTTTGCACTGAGTTCCTAAAATCTAACCCAAAAATGTCAAATCACCTTGAAACAGAAAAAAAATAAACTTCTAAGAAGAATGTAGACAGAGGAATTCAGTTTGCCTATAATTGCTTGTATTTCCTTTGCTCTTCTAGTGCAAATTTCCTTTGCTCTTCAAGTGCTGGATAAATCCAGTGTAATTTTATATTTAATTAATTAATATTTTACCTACACGTGCATATGGGGGCATTTTAATATACTCAGATGCTCTTTAGAAACACTGAAGCATTGCATCAAGTTTTTCAGCTTCAATTGAGAAACTACCACCTTTTATTATAGAATCATAGAATATCCTAGCTGGAAGGAACCCATAAGGATAATAGAGTCCAAGAGTCCAGCTCCTGACAGGACAGCCCCAAGAGTCACACCATGTGTCTGAGAGCATTGTCTAAACCCTTCTTTAACTCTGTCAGGCTTGGTGCTGTGACCACTTCCCTGAGGAGCCTGTTCCAGTGCCTGACCACCCTCTGGTTCAATCATGGAATGGTTTGGGTTGGAAGGGACCTAGTTTCAACCCCACTGCCATCTTCTTGATGCTGAGTGTTAGCTGATGATATCTCTGTAATGAAAGCTGTCCTGAGGTAAGCCCACAGCTCATGAGTGAACTGTTTATTGTTCATTAACACTGTGCTTGTGGCAGTAAGCTTGATTAAGCCATTTCCGATTGCCCTTTGTACAATCTCATGAGCCAGTGTGACAGGGACTGACCTGGGAGCTTGACTCAGGCACATACTTTCATGGTATTTCCTATGCACCTGTACTGGGAAAAAAAAGTTAAATTATTGCAGCCCCAAGAAGACAGTTATCTACTGAAAACTGAGAAGTGTAGTGCCATGGCCCCCAACAGCGAGGACCTAAAGGAGGATCACAGAAAAATCTCATTTCTGTGCAATATGCAGGTGGGATGCAGAGCTCTCTCTCATGCAGCCAGAGAGCTGTAAATTGTCAAGGGATAAAGGATAAGGAGAAAAGCATCACAGCATGCTGCCAGCTAGAGGACTCCCCCCCTACCCCCGCACGGTGATCAACAGCCACAGAGAAAGGCAGCAAATATGCAGGGAGGAATTTCCACAGGAGATGCTTGGTTCACAGTCCAGGGCAATCCTGTGAGCCTGCCATGCTGTACTTCCCTCCTAGCTGATGGGCCAGCCAGTAGAAGGGAAGGATGGACTTCTCTAGGAGGTGCCAGTCCTCACTCCAAAATGAAATGCCTTCTGCTTAGGACATTTGCTTGGAAAAGTTTTTAGGTGCATATGAAGTAATACTCTCTTCTTCTTCCCCATGCATTTTCTGTGGGCCAGGGAAGAGAGGACAGGGAGCATCAGTACTGACACTTCCTCAAGCAGCTCATAGCTTGGGCAGATGTTGCTTGGTTACACTCTGAATAATTTTCACAGTTTGCATTACAGTCACAAGGGCAAAAGATTTCGAATACATATATAAATCAGAGCTGAGATTGCAGGAAACAAGTTAGTAGATTTTGAAACAAACACATGCGTATAAAACTGAGTCCCTGACAGCCTGACTAAACCCCAACCATGACATCTGAAAAAACAATTGTAACTTGTTTAGTGAAATTTTCCATGGTTGCAGGTCCTGATGGCACAGGTTGGGTCTGACAATACAGCTGAGCTGGTCAAAGCCAGCCACCACTGGAAGCTGTGAAGAGAAATTGCATTTGCAGCTTTAGACCCTCAAGAGATGTCAAAAAATCAAAATCCCTTTGCTAATATCTGCAGAAGGTACTACATACTTTTGATGAGCATAAGTTTGCATGCTTTCCCTTGCTAATCTAGGCTGTTCCTACCAAGAATATGATGCGTATTTAACATCAGATTGGGATGTCAGGAAGGACAAATGTTGCTTTCTCTCTCAATTTGGGGACTGGGAAGTGTCCTGCTTGCCCTGCTCAGCCCTCAACTGCTCAGCTGTCTGTGCAGACATCTGTGTGGGAAATCCATGTCAACCCCACAGCCTGGGCTCAGGACAGGGGTGCAGGAAAGCCAAGAAGCTTCCAAAAAGCCGTAAGTTCATCAAGAAGAGGTTTACTTCAGGGCAGGAGAGAGCAGTGATCCTTCTCCCATGGAGAAGGGTCTCCTTCACAGCCACTGCCTGCCTCCTCTATCATCAGCACATCAATATTTCACATGAGTACTCTGGAAGCACAATGAAATGGTTATTTCTAAAAACCATGGTTATTTCTAAACCCATGAACTATGTTCAAACATTATTCAGCCAAAGGAAGGGCAGGAAAAAATACTTCCCTCTGCAGCAGGTCTGCGTGTTTTCTGAAGGTCAGTTGAAGCTGGAGTGGGAGTTCGCCTGAGTTGAGTCTGAAGGATCAAACACTAGGAAATAGTCATTCTCATTTTGGTATTTCATAATTGTATGCCTTCAGGGCAGCTATCACCTGTCCCCAGACTCCAGATGAGTGGCAGAAATATCAGCCTACATTATTTACATTATTTACATTGATTGGCAAAATAAGGGCAGCTTCAGTTTAAGTGTTGGTTTGGTTTGCAAACCCTGCAATAAATCACGATTATACAGGAAACTAACCTGATGACCTCAAATTTTTTGATTACCTCAAAGAAATGTACCACAGTGGTTTTTTCTACCCTTCCTAATAGTCATTATCACCAGGCTTGTTACACCTCATCATTAGCTTAGAAGAACACAGTCACGTATTATTTGTGAGTCAGATGAGTCATTGAGATCAGTCATTACTACTGACATTAAAGTTCTCACTATTTTAAAGATACATTTTTTAAAAAAGCTTTCATCCTTGTGGCATCTTAAACCTGTTGCAGTTAATCTGACGTATTAAAATGATGGGAATTTGGGTTCTATTGTTATATTGCCATTTGTATTTAAATTTTTTCCATTCAAGTACCCATCAACAGAGGCTCTAAAAAGGTCAGAGGGAGGTCTGGTAGACTGAAATCAATCATTTCCATGGTGCTACCCTGCTGAATTAATCAATTAGAAGTGTTTTCAAGAATCTTTTGTGCTACTTCCAACACTTGTGTATTGCTAGACTATGTATTCAAAGAGTCATGCTGCATGAATTAGCTTTTGTGGAGGATATGCTTTTCTTTGCTTCTTAAAAAAAGGCCATTTAGTTGGTTGCAGGAAATAAGTCTTATTCAGTGAATGCTTCCCTGGGTAAATGGTCAAAGATGTGTCAATGTGAAGGTACTAGGCAAAGAAAATTCATACCAACAGATTTATAGATTATATGTAATACATATAAATATAAGATAGTGTTTCTATTTTAACATATACAAAGAAGATTTAAAAAACTATAGAAAGTGAGGAATGCGAGAACACTTGAAGATGATTATTTGGCTAGTTGTGTTTCAACTCTAAGACAAGGGACTGTTGTGATTTCTCCCTCCATCTTTATATGACATGGTGGCCTTTACCATATATCAAAAGCTGCACAGTTCTTCTCTCTCATACACACATTAAATTAAGCCCCGCAAAAATTATTAGTAGAGTATTATCTGTTCTGGAACTATGGCTGAAGATCATAATCTTCTTTGTCTGGCACAGAGAAACATGGGCATTTCCTTTATACTATGACACAATTATTTTGGTATTGCCTTAATTAGCAACCATAATTGCTAATTAAGATGAAAACAAGGTACTTTGTGTCTCAGGTATTTTCATTAAATATAATTTACTGTAGAAAAAATGAACAGTGGCAAAACCAGATTTCAAGGCTCTTCTAAGCCTGTTTTTTCCAGCATGGGCTTGGTGTGTGTGTATGACGGTAACATGAGCAAGGTGCCTGTGCTGTGTGTGCACTGAGGGCTGGCAGGGTGCTCTGGAGGGCACACCTGTGGGAGTGGGGAATCTGGGGGTGCTGTACTTCCCCCTGGAGAGGAATGAGGGAGCTGCCCTTCTGCACAGCCCTGGAGAATCCTCCTCCTGAAATTGTTCTCCACTCTGATTTTTCATTTCTTTTGCAGGTTTTGCTCTTGCTGTTGCTAAAAAGCAGAAGCTTAAAACCTTGCTGTGGTGGCAGATGGGATTTGGGGGGCATTTATTCCTTCAGGGCAAAAATGTGTTTCTAACTTATGATTTCATTTGTGTGGAAACATTACAGTGTGGTTGGGGCAGAGATGCTGAATTGTTTATG
Source organism: Vidua chalybeata (assembly GCF_026979565.1). Classification (NCBI taxonomy): domain Eukaryota; kingdom Metazoa; phylum Chordata; class Aves; order Passeriformes; family Viduidae; genus Vidua; species Vidua chalybeata. The sequence continues at coordinate 93,524,146 of NC_071530.1, forward strand.
CCAGACCTCTCTAATCAAGCTCTCCATAGAAAGTGCCAAGAACAAGGCTGTTTTTTAGTCTCAGTTACTTCATGAGAATTGTTCAGTCACATAGAAACAGTATGTCTGAAGAGAAATATGCAGGTTGGTATTGCAAATATCCAATTGGAAGCAGGATAAGGCTCAATAAATGCAAATCAATTGCATACATGATAGACCTGTATGTGCTGCTAAATCCACTTGAATTACTAACACAATATACAGCAAGTCTGATAGTCACGGCTCTTTGGTGGCACATTTTTGCTGCAGCAAACAATCAGGGCATTGGATGGTCCATGCTCCCTGACTTGTGAGATAAACCTGCCACCTTTTCCTTCCAGTCCCTGAGAGTCCCACCAGAGACCGTGACTGCTTATTTTCCCCACTGGTGGTCTTGAAACTGGCTCATCAAAAATGTAGCACAAAATCCAAAAGTCTCCCAAAGGAATATTTCCCCCTTTGAGGGGGAAGAGAATAAGGCACTCTAGGGGCTGGGATTTTCAGTGTGATATATCTGGTGCTCAGCTACCCCCAGGTTATGTAGAATTAGGTACAATTTATCCAGCATTTATGTCCTTGAATGTAAAAGAACCCAAAGCAAGCAAACCATCCAGTGAAGTTGAGGGAGAGTGGTGCAATTCTCCCATCCTTGGTTTAGATGAGGCCATAACAGGACAAAGGACTAAAACATCCTGCTCTATCTGCTGCAGGTTAAAATTGCTGTGACCTCCTTAGTAACAATCACAGTTGACCACTTTGCGGGAGCCTATGTTTCAAGCCCACTGACAGGGGAACCAGATCTTCTCTCAGATGAAGCCAAACCCTGCTAGTTCTGTCTGCAGTCATTGCAGTTATTGTCAGGGTTTCTGCACTCTGTTGGGTGTATCTCCTGTGCAGCTACATGAAACAAAAAATTGAAAGGTAACTATCTTTCTCAAAATTTACATAGACTGTTTCAGCCGTAGGTCTCGAGAGGGATCACCAAAGTTTGGCTTCTACAGAGACCACTTTCATGACAAGCTCACCCCCTATTGGGCTCGAATCTCATGCCCACCTCCTCACAGATGATGCGACCTCCTGCCCACTAATTCTGAGGGACAAGTTTGTCTCTGTGAGACCCTTCCCAAGCCATTACATAGGGTCTAGAGAAACACATTTGGGGAAGCAAGAGGACGAGCCATCAGCAGCCTTACAAAAATGAGCCTTCAAGCAACTGTGCCTGGGTGGACCAATTCCAGCTCCTTTCCTTGATTCTGAAGAGAAAAAATTCCTGCCATGTTTCCAATGCCTTCCTATTTGCTTGCTATAAGAAAGGCTGCTGAAGATCATCTCAATGGGATTTGCTCATAGTATTTGTACAACATGATTCTAGTACACATCTTAATGTGACTGTTTTTGTCCCTAAGCATTACATAGCTTAATTTAGATGGAAAAATTAGCACAATTATCAACTGAAGCCAAAAAGCCATGCTGGGATGTTGCAGTACATAAAATTAAAGTGCAAGATAGGGTACATAAATATATTTTTGTTCAGATAGTGTGCCAGCCTATAAGCAAGGCATTTGTCATCTTGTGTGAGATGTTTTTCTGAGAGCTGTGATTTTTTTTAAGAGCACAGCTCCCCAGCAGAGCAGAAGCATGGCTACTGCTGGTAGCTGCAGTGTGGATGCTCTGCTCTGGCCCTGTACCCGTGCAGGCAGCCAGGCCAGGGACTGCTCATGCCCTAGAAATACCCATTTTCAGAAAGCAGAAGAGGATGAAAAGCATGAGGGAAGCAAAGCAGAGCAGTGAACAGCACTGGGTACCAGGAAAGGGTGGCTGATTTTCTGTTAGCACTGGCCTGATCCTTCACAGGGAAGAGCTTTACGCACAAGTGGAAAGAAAATGCACTTGGATATGTGCAGTGCTCCTCCACATTTGTGCAATTTGTACCTCCTCATTACTGTGGTCAAGGTTTGGCATGATCTGGAGGAAGCTGACTTTGGTCTCATTATTTCAGTTCCTCATATCATGTGCATTAACCACAATGGTTTAATGCAAGTCCTGTGTTTTTCTATCATTATTTTACCACCAATGTTCCTTTGTTAAATACATAGAGAAGCTATAAATGGAGATGTCAATAGAAATGAATTTGTTAGGTTGTTTGAGTGAGCCTAATTCCCTGTGACACTCATTAACACCCCGCTAGATTTCCCTTTACAGAACAAAGCTTCTGGCACCACGCAGCATTGCCTCTAAGCACCTATAGCTGTTGTCCAGAAGCACTCAAAGTATTTTGGACATGTTACTAATTAAAGTCCAGAGCTACAAAAGGATTTAGGTGGGACCAAAATTCCTGACATATGTAAATGCTGAATAACAAAAGTAGCACAGCTGCTTTGTGCATGTGCAATACACACAAGCTGGTGCATGCATTAGAAGTCCAACAACCCACCCAGAAGACCCAGCTGCTCATGGAAATTGTTCTGTAGCTTAGGTTTTCCTGATTGAGCTCCATCAATGGGCTCTTTGTGGAAGTAGATGAGTGTTGGTGTCAACAGCAGAGTGGACAGGACTACCATAAGGCCCATATAAATGGCTTTATCCTGTGAAGGAGCTTCCTCCTACTGCCTGGGGACACCAGGCTGCTGCACTGAAAATGATCTCATGTCTGAGAGGTGCTGAGATATTTGGTAGCCTCTCTGGAAGTCAGTATGAAACCTTGTGGGGGTATGCAGGTTCCACCAAAGTTGCACTGTAGGTCAAACAATCTTTGTTCTTTTTCATTTGGGTTTGGTGTTTGTTTTTTTTTTTTTTTTAGCCTTTCTATTATGTACAAGCACAGAGGACAGTACAAGAAAGCAGGTGAAATTCTGATTTCACAACACTTTTTGAGATCTTTGCAATAGTTTCCACTGCACTTCACTCACTTTCCATGTGCCTAAACTTATGTCTATAACAACTCTTGTGATTCTGAAAATACTGCTTCCCTTTTGTTCCTTCTGCCACTTCATCAGCATTGCAACAATAGTCATGAGGGATTCAGGACTGATAAAATTAACTTTGGAGCCTTTTTTACTTTGGAGTATGATATAAAGACAGTGTAATTGGTAACCTGTCTAGTGACCTACTACAAGTAGGTTAGTTGTGGCTAAAAGATAGTATTGAGGTGTTGAAAAGAAGACCAAATGTTTGGTTTGGATTGGAAGACTTCCTGATATGGAAGACTTCCATATCTGTGAGTGGTTTTACTTGCTAACTGCTGATGTTCAGTATTTAGCAATAGGAATACTTAGAGAGGAGAACCTGGAAAAGCCATGAATCCACAGTGTTGCTGAAATCTGTGGGAGGACTGAATGCTAGATACCAAGTACTAGCTTTGTCATTATGTCTAATTATATAAACTGTAAAATGGAGGGGTCATGAATACAACCCAGCTCTTCTTAATTTGAGCATCTTCAAAGTCTGTTCTCACTCTGTGAGGTAGTTGCTCTGTCTGAAATAAAAGTCCTTAGAGGAGAGAAGGACATATTCTCACTCCCACATTAAAACTGCTCATCACTAACAATGATGCTAGTTAATAAGTTCAAAGTATCAAATTAATAGTTACAGTGAAACAAGACTGAAGGGGACTTTCTCTTTGCAGCCTACAGATAAAACTGAAAATGCAAAACACATTTTTTTGGTTACAGAAGCTCTTCTTTGGGTGGGAAGCAGCAGACTAAAACCAAGACATGTGTACTGGGAGTTAAGTAATACTGCAGAGTTTATCCTAACAATACTAATCCTTTAGATATCTCAAGAGAAGAGCATTCCTTGTAACCATGGAGTAGTGGGGAATGCTAGACAGAAAAAGGATGATTAAGTCATTAGCCTCCATCATACAGACAAGAAATAGGTAACTATCATGTTAAGGGATTAACTGGGATAAGACATGGAAGAATTATGAAATCAGCGTCTCAATTGCATTTATTATTTTTTTAATAATAATAGAACTATGACTTCTATATCCCAGTCTAGTATTTGGAAATATTTTGTGGACCTACATTAGGGGTTATTTATGTTTAAGATATGTCATGACATGCATCAAGAAAGGCTCTGCAGGATGAAAACAGGACCTAGAGTGCTGATATTTCAGTGTTGGAAAGAATGGTACACCAGCTTCCTGCTGTGCCCTGGGCAGACACATGGTCTTTGGGACATTTTTCTATTTTAGGTGATGTGGTGGGCACTCATGAGAGAGGAACTGATAGTGCTATTTTAACACCCTGGTTTCAAGAAAAAGTCAGTGCACAAAGCCAGAACAGTTCCTGCTACAGCTGCATCTTCAGCCTCAGTCTCAAATGTCCTCAACCCCAAAACTATCACAAGTGATCATTATTATTGAGTTGTCCTCTCTGCATGTCACTGTGTGGGAGCCTGGAGCCAGTGAAAGGTGTATGCTGATTTAATGAGCTTGACCAGAAATGAAGAACATTGAGAATTTCTATGAAAGGGGAGGAAAGCCTGTTAGAATAATTAGATCCCAAAGAAACCATCGCTGGCTGCAGCAGACTTGAAGATGAGTTTTTCTACTCGGCTACAACTTGGTTTTGGTAAACATGGATTTCTGTTTGATGGGTTCAACGAGGAAATGATCGTTAGGGAAGGACAGCCTGCAAATGCCTTCTCCAAGCATTGACTTCTACTCCTGTCTATCTGTAAGCAGTGGGATGATTTCCTTTTTTCCCCACTTTTTTCTTTTTTTTTTTTTTTTCTTTAAAGAGGGTGATGCCAAGGGGTGTGCTATGACAGCAGCATCCTGCAATATGTTATTTGCTTCCTTCCTAATCAAAATATTATGGAGTTGTTATTGCATATCCCTGCTGTAAGTTTGGAAATGTAATCCCCAGCATTTGGGGGATCACACTCCTCCCTGCCATATAAACTTCCTAAGCGGATTCGCTGCCAAGTTTTCAAGTGTTCCAATTTCAAGTTATTTTGATTTTATCTCTGTTGTTTCCATAGTGCACTTTACCGTTAAAGATTCTTTATCAAAGTCAGAAATTACATACAATTACACCCAGGATCTGTGAACACAGGCTGTGCAATCCAGAACTCTCTTGTTTAATGAAGACTGAGAAAAAAAGTTACCTGGGCTGCTCCAGCGTTCAATTTGAGGAGAGGCACAGATTTTGTAGCTACAGTTTGAGCTGCTGGAGTCTGGCTCCCCTAACCTTAATATACCACATATTACACAAAAAGATGACCCCTCTATCTGGTTTGGAGTATAAATCGTAGTAACCAATCCTAGAATTTTCTTGTCTAAAAGATGCAAAGTTCTGCCAAGAGAGCCAAGCTGACATGGGCATAAAAGAGAAGGAGTTTTGACTAGTGTCCCTAAATGATGCAATAGCACAAATGGGTAGTAAATGTCCTCTCCTGATTCCTGAAAGCTCTCTGTAGAGCTGGGGTGTCCTGAGGGAGTTCCACCGGCAGCTGCTTTTCACTGCTTGTTGAAATGCCTGCCGTGCGCGTAGCAAGGGTGTTGATGGTTTGAGATCCCTTGACACAGACTTGCCTTCAGTCCTCAGCTGTGCTGCTAAAGACGACTCCGCTCACTCGGTGCCTGCCAGCCGCACGGCTTGGAAGCACCCGCAGCAGCGCCGGCACAGCTGCGCTGCCGTTGCTCCTGGCACACAGATTAACTCAAAGATGGAGAACATTGTGTAACAGCCCAAACCTTTATGTTGATCCTGGGGCTCTTCTTCCTTAATGGGGAAGAACGTTGTGTACTTTAGGAGGATTACATCTTTGAGGATTTTTTTTAACACCTTTTCTTAACTGCTTGTTGTTCTGCCCTCTTTCTTGGACACTAAGGCTATCACAGCAGAATATTGCATGGCAATGGAAGACACATTCAACCTGGTGAGACTCAGACACTGTAATCCATGGATTCATTTGCACTCACATGCTCAGAGACTGACTTCCACATCCTGAGTTAAATTCAAGGACTGGCATACAAGATATGAAGCATACCTTCTAGAATGAGTCTTTGAACATTCATAGTATATCTTGGATCAATGAAACACCTCACACACCAAAATGATGCATTATGCACAAAATGTACATGTGTAGATATGTTGAGGGAGATGGAGGCAGAGACTGAGAAACCAATGGAAAACTGGCTTTAGGAGAGGAGCTTTGGCAACTCTGACCATCCCATGGAGCAGTCAGGAATATGAGGTGCTAAGGTTGCAGACAAAAACAGAGAATAAACCCAGAGTGCCTAATTTACCTACTTTGGGAGCAGCTGAGGCTGCTGCTTCATGGTGCTGATGACACTGTGCCATAACAGGGTGAGCACTGCGTGATCCACCAGGCACTGAATGAGAGGCTAAAGAAAATACTCAAGCACAGTCCAACTTCAATAGCTCTGTCATACTATGTGGTAGTGAGGAATAACCAATCTCATCTCCTACAGAAAGTGAGCTTCACACCCTCACGAAGCAAGCCAGCAGTGGGGTCCTAATAGCCATTCTGAATCCTACCTCTTATTGCCATGGAGAAAGGGCTTCCAAAAAGCTTTAAGAAATGTTTTACATCAGCCAAAATCTTGATAATGCACAGAAAATCCCTGTGTCAAAAACTCCATGTGATACTAGTGAGACAAGTAAAACATTAATTTATGAGAGTTTTTCTCCCCTGGGAGCTGCTAGGGTTGCTGGATCATACTTTGCAATCTTGGATGAGCATTCCCTGGTTTATATCCCATCCTCCCTGGGATCTCAAATTGCATGCAAACCAGTACTCTCCTGCTGGGACAGTCGTGCAAATAAACAACTCACTGTTATTTTATGACTCTCCTTGATTTTCTCAGTGAGACATTTCTAAGCAGCAAATAGCAAAAGCAATAGCATCATCTCTCTACACTTACTTGGAGAGCTCTAGCACTTGCAGCTGGGCACTGCACATCCTAGAATGTGAGCTGGCTTACATATGAACCTCCCTGTCTTCTATTTTCTTTATTACTAGTTTTAGTAAGCTTTTACTTATGTAAAATATTTCCTTTTCTTATGGAAACTACCAGCAGCAGCTGATTCGTGATGTTATTCAGCTGAATTAACCAATTCATTCCCTGCCAAAAATAGCATATGTTCTGCCCCTCTATGTCATGTACAGAGCTTTCCCACCAAGACCCACTCAAAACTGCTTCATCCAAGCATGGTTGCTCTCTGCCGTGCCCTGTACCTCCCAGCAGCTTGCGTGCTTGTTACAGCTCATGTACAATGTGATATCAGAGATGTTTGCTATCATAAGTGGCCAGCTACAAGCAGAGCTGAACCAGTGCCAAGTGCAGGGACTGCAGCAACACTTAAGCATCCCAAACTTCCCCTCCTGGCAGCAACAAGTATCAGGTGTGGTTCATTTGGGGTTTGTGTTTTTTTGGTTTGTTTTTTTTTTGGTTTGTTTTGTTTTTTGTGGTTTTTTTTTGGTTTTGTTTTTTTTTTTTGTTTTTTTTTTTTTTTTTAATGCAGACCCAGCTGTGAGGTCAGGACAGGACAATGTGGGAGGAGCCCCTGGCAGGGCACCAGAGGGGCATTGGGAACAGGGAGAAAGCTGCTTGTGGGGGTGCCAGGCAGCACTGGGCTTGGGGATTGGGAGCAGCCGTGCCTTGATTTCATCAAGGGGGCTGCTCACACATGATAATCATCCTGCTGCCTACCTGGTTGAGGTCCCAGAGCCAGGCAGGCTGCAGTGAACCTGACCAACACTTTGCATCTACTCCTTGGCACAACCCCAGCAGTTTCTGCTCTGTAGTCCATTTCTGTTGTAAAGCTGAGGGTGTCATATGAAACCAAACATTCATTTAACTTTAGAAAGGGGATGTTATACCCAAACCCATAACTCTTTTGGACAAGTACACATTTTTGTTTCCTGAATCAATCTTTGCACTTGTGTTGCTCCTTTGACACGTGACTGTCAACAAAATTGAGGGGAAGACTTAGCATTATTGCAAGTAAGAGCTTCCTAAATATCTTGCTCAAAAAAATAAGGAAAAAATCCCTAATCAATATATTTCCTTTAAAATGTACATAAACTCAACATATTTGCTAAAAGTAAACATTGCATTGATGTTTAATCTTCAACTGCAGCAGGACAGAGCTGGCTTAGATTTTAGACAACATTTTTAAGGGTGGAGACCACAGAGCACTGGGACAGGCTGCTGAGAAAGGCCAAGATCCCCATAACCCAAGGTGTTAGGGAACAATCTGGCAAACATTTGTGTAGAGTGGTCTCACCTTGGGACAGAAGAAGTAACTTCTGCAGGTCTGGAGTAGCATCTGTAGCTGGAGAATTGGGTGGAGAGAAATGTTCTAATGAGATTCAACAAGATAAAATGCAGGGTCCTACACCTGGTAAGGAACAACCCCAAGTACCATCACAGTTTGGAGGCTGACCTACCAGAAAGCAGAGAAGGGCCTGGGAGTCCTGCTGGATGACAAGCTGGCTATGAGCTGGCAATGGGTCCTTGTGGTCAGGAGGGCCAGTGGTATCCTAGGATGCATTGGGAACAGTGTGGCCAGCAGGTCAAGAGAGGTGATCATCCCTGTCTACTCAGCCCAGATGGGGGCTGTGTCCAGTTCTGGGCTTCTCAGTACAAGAAAGACAAGGAGCTACTGGAAAGGGTCCCGTGTGTGGAGGCCACAAAGGTAATTTGGGTCTGGAGCATCTGTCTTATGAGGAGAGACTGTGGGAGCTGGGCCTGTTTAGTCAGTTGAAGAGAAGACTGAAGAGGGAATTTCATTAATGTGTGTAAATTTCTCCAAGGCAGGTGCCAAGAGGATGGTGCCAGAGTTTTTACAGTGGTGGGATGTGACAGGATGAGGAGCAGTGGCCGTAAGCTAAAACACAAGAAGTTTCACCTCAACATGAGGAAGAACTTCTTTACATTGAGGATGGCAGAGCACTGGAACAAGCAGCCCAGGGAGGTCCTGGAGTCTCCTTTGGAGACATTCCAAACCCACCTGGACATGTTCCAGTGTTACCTGCTCTGCAGGACCCTATCTTGGCAGAAGGGTTGGAGTAGATGATCTCCAAAGGTCTCTTCCAACCCTAACAGTCCTGTGATTTTGTGATTGTCTCCTCCCACTCCATTTTATTTTCTAGGCTTTTAGGTTTTTCCTTTTTACCTCTGCCCTTAACAAATGTCCCCACTGAGTGTAGGGTAGCAGCCAGCAACAGCTCCCAGCATGGTGCCAAGGTGGGAGATAGATGCCATGTGGGATACAGGAGGAGCCAGGAGGGGAGCTTCCAGAAGCTTATCTCCTCCCTGAGCCACAGGAATGGTGATGAAGGCAGAAACACGATCTCTTGCTGAAGAGGTGTGGCTGCTCCACACCACACATCACACATCACAGGCCAGGACTCCATCCCCATCATCATCAACTGATGTCTTCACCACCTGGCTTTGTGGCTTCTACAATCGAGCTTTTGTGCTAAAAGAAAAATATACAAAAATGCCGAAGGGTTCTTCTTTTAAGTTACTCTATGAATGAGATTCTCAGCTTTTAGTGCAATTTATGTTCCTGGATTGCCAAAATTCTGCTGATGAGGAAATTTGCTGAGGGTTTATTTCATAATGAGAGGGCACACGATGTAGAACACACTCTGGGATTTGCATAACACAACTGAGCACAAGCTGCAGTAATTTGTATTTATTTCGTTGTGTTATCTTTAGACATTTTTCCTGTTCTTTAAAGACTGACTTACTGTCAGGAGAAGTAAAGAGTTTTACATGTGGCAAAGAACTCGTTGTCAAGCAGTGACCTCCTGGCAATTGCACCACCATGCTCAGCATCTGCCCTGAGAGGACATTTTGCCAAGTAGCTTCAGCAAGAAATCACTCTCTTCTATTAAATGCCATGGATTTGTCTAACCTTTTTGGGTAAACTTGTTCCTCATGTGTGCCTGAGTTTCCTCAACTCTCAAATATTCACAAAAGAGTTGTGTGGTTGCTGAGTGTTTGCTGGTGAGATGGGCCCTACCAGTTCCACACATGACCCCAGTTTTCAGATCAAGAGGAAATTATGACTGATGGTGATTTCTGCCTCTACTGGTAAATTGCTTAACTTCACTGAGATGGTACAAAATGTCATGTCAGAAAGTTATTTGAGATCTTTTCTGAGAAAGAGATTTTCATCTTCAGGTGAACTACAACTTTCATTTAGGGTTTCAGCATCTCTTTCTGTCAGAAGGTGTCTTTCTCAGGCCTCCTACACAGCTGCTGAGGCTTACCTCGGCCAGGGGCTTAATTTAGCTGATGCTACACAATGTAGCTGATGCTACAGGTCTTCAAACTCCTTCCTTCTTTGTCCCTTTTCTCTTTGTCCTCTCCTTCAGCGGAAAAATCTGGCAAAGATGTATCCAGATTTAGCTGTGGTACCTGTGGGTCCTTCTCACTCTGCTTCTGCAGTTCTACAGTCCCATGATTTATCTACAAATTATAAATTGTCTTCCTGAAAACAGCCCATAACCAGATTAAGAGATTGCATAGCCAGTAGGAGCTGGTGTTTGCCTAATAGTGATTTCATTGGATTTGCATTTGCTCTCCAGCATACTATATTTATGTTAGTTAAACTTGACAGTTTTAAAAGAAAAATTATGTCTTCTGTTCTTAGATAAGTTTATTAACTGTATACCAAAACATGTACAGCTCTGTATTCCCACCATGGACATTTTGGGGGATTCTTTTGTTGGGGTTTTTGTTGATTTTTTTTTTTTTAATCCTTTCAAAGTGTAGGCAATTGAAAATTTGTCTTCAGAGTTCAATTCCTGACACCAAAGTAAAAAAACCTCCCACTGTTTGTTAGCAGGAGAGGGAATTTCCATTGGTAAAGTTGTGCTCAGAAAGCTGTACCAGTATACTTTTATTTCTCACACAGTTTGAAATTCCACTCCTTTTAATAGGGCTGATTCCCAGGTATCATTTCCCAATTACTCTGGGGTGACTGAAGACATACATATCTCAGCTCCTTCTGTTGTCCTTCTTCTCTCCCCACCATATAGAAAGCCATAAGAGGAAAAGTTGTTTCTCCACCCACCTTCAGTCTGTTGGCAACCACGAGGCTGTTTCGTACCCGGTGGTTGTGGATGCTGCAGTCGAGGGTGTGATGCTGTAGCTTTCCACAAGCTACTCTGGAAGGAGCTGAGATGGATGGAGCCACCATCCTTCCGAGACCCTCGGCAGCCTCACCTGCTCCTCTCTGCTGTAGGTTGTGAGGCTTCACACGGTGGCTGTCTCACCACTGCCAGACTGCCCTAAGGAATGTCATTGGCACCTTGTTGAAAGCCTCTGGCTGAAGGATTGTTTTGTTGTCTGTGGTCTGCAGTGTCCAGAAGTACCAGGATGGGCTTGGGGCAAAAGCTGAGTGTGGGAGATGAGGATTTCTTCCTCACCCTCAGGACAAGCCAGGAGGCTAGCCCAAGACCAAAATGCTGACAACTGTGTGCATGTGCACTGCTTTTGGTGGGACTAGTGTTTGCTCAGTTTCCATCTACAGTGGTTTGTGTCTAATGGTTCCTTGGCCTGTCCATGGCCTGGGAGCAGAGGAGACACCTTAACTCCAGCAGCCAGCATGGATTTTTCATGCATCAGGCCATTAAAAGAACCTATTTCTGTGCAGCTTGGAATGTGAAGCAGGCTCCCTAGCCTCCAGGGATAACTGGATAAAGGACGTTATACTCTTGGATCTTCCTGTACCAGTTCTTTCCTCAGCACTAAGATACTCAGCAAAATAGCTGTGCAAGTAATACTTTGAGAAACAAAGTGCCACAATGCATTAAAGAGAACATTGTCAACATGATCAGAAGTGAAACCATGCAATCAAAGCAGAGGAGAGCTCTAGGCAAAAACAACTACCACTAGTCCTTGGTCCTGGGAGTGTATTTCTGCCCAGGGCAGGTGACAGCAGGGCTGTGGGGCTCAGCAGAGACGTGAGGAGCAGAGGGAGAGCCCAGGGCTGAGCGCAGAAGGGCTGAGCAAGCAGTGAAGGCATGCAGGTCATTTTCTAGCCCTGCTCCCATCAGTACATTTACACAGTCTGTCCCCTGGGACACTGGTGCACAATACCTCCAGTGCCTCCCTGGGCCTGTGACTGACTACTGAATGAATGCATCGTCCATCTGGAAAAGAACTGCCTTCTGTCTAAGAGTGTTGCCATCTCTTGGCTATTTGGGTCATGCCTATCTGACTGTTCCTCCCATCTCTGCATGGTTCTGAGATTCTCTGCATGTCGTGGCAGTGCTCCAAGCAGCACCATCTTTTGTTTGTTCTCTACTCTATTCCCAGGCAAAAGTCTTGGTACTGCCTGCAGGTACCGATATCCTCCTTGACAAAGAACACCAGTCCTGTTTTTACATGCAGTTCTGTCACCCTGCAGTTCCTGAATGCCAGCCACATGCTCACCTCCAGAAAGGGCAGGCTGTTTTATCAAGTGGGCTGAGGTTTCTGGGGTTTTGGTTTGGGGTCTTTTGTTGGAAGGGAAGGGTGAAGCTCTAGGACTACAAAGAAACCTAAAAGATGTGTCTCTTCATTTATCTCCTTTTAAACCTGCAAGAAACTTCTGACCACCTCACCTGGTTGTTAAGGCCTGTACTTCTGTCACAGACAGAAACAAAACCCTGAGTGACAATATTCCTGAACCAGGAAATTTTGAACTCTATAATGCCTGTACCCAAATGTAATATCTTCTAACATTTCATTTGAATTTGAGCAGCAGATACTAGACAGGAAAACAAACCCAACTCTTTAAGGTAAGACTCAGATTAAATCTTTCATTTTACGCTCTGTGCAGATTTTATCTCCTAAATATTTGATGTTATCCTTTAAATGCCTACTTCCTGGCTCTTCGTTTTGCAAGTGATGAGAACATATCTAGTCTAGCAACTCTGTATCTTCTGAATAGATCACACTGCATGTGCTTGTGCTGGTAGTCTGTTGCTTCCTTGATGGAGGAAATGAAAGGAATCAAGTTTTTCACCATCTTGGTGATAAGAGAAATTCAATACCTTCATTGCCTACGCAAGCAGAGAGTCTCTTTTTAATCACATAGTACTAAAAGCAAATGAGTTTACCTCCAGATCTCCTACCATGGATTCATAACACATCCCACATTCATCAGATAGAATAATGAATAAATAATGTAGGAAAAATGCTTCTAGCTATGAGTGGCATCCTTATTACAGGAACACATAGCATTTCAGACTTGAGAAATCTGAGGAAACTCACTGAAATGAGTTCTAAAATAGCTGCCATAAAAATTCATAAAAAGCTGGTATGGAATAGAGGTGGCTTCTTCCCACCAGAAGCACCAGCAGGCTAAGAACAACTGGAAAAAAAACAACTGTAACTGAAACACAGAAACAACAGGAGTGAGATCCAGCAGGAGCACCTCACACCCCGTTCTGCTCCTGGATTTGCTGGGCAAAGGGCACAAGCTCACTTCAGTCCTTGCTGTGTGAGCCAGCTGCTGGCCCACAGTCACACAGCAGTTAGGCTTTTATTACTGCACTTTAATTACAGCGTGCTCAGAAAAAGAGAGCCTCTCCATTCCTAATTTCCACACCTGCTGGATAAATCGGTGAGGGAATGCCAACTTCACATGAAAACTCATTGTCTTCAGCCTCAACAGTGGCACCAGGAGCCAACGCAGCTGGCTTTTATTGGTATTTTTAGGTTGTGATCTGGGGGCTGCATAGCTGTTTCAGCTTTCTTGGGCCTCTCTCAGTCCCTTAGGTGACAAGTGGGTCTGTCCCTGGCACATACTGCTGGCAGCTGGTCTGGTGGGGCAGAGCTGAGGAAGGGGGTGTGTACAAGGAAGAGCTGCTGTGTGCATTGCCCCATCACCCTGATGCTGAGCTATACTGCTGAGGCAGGACTTGCCAGGGATGACAGACAAAGCAACGGAGTGGAAGCACTAAAAAAGCTAGTCTCAAAATTAATGCATTGTGTAGAGGCAGTCATTTATCTGCTGCTGGGTTTTGAGCAGTGAAATGAATAAAGACAATAAATGAGGAGTGAAATTTAGTATAAGTAGTTTGTAAATCATTCAGTGAGAATCCTATGTATCTTTGCATGCAGAAAAGTTCTCATAGCAACCAGCTTTGTAGCACTACCCTTGATCATGCAGTTTTTATGTATTTTCAGCAAATCTCATATGTCTTTTGTTGGTTCTCTTAAACTATCTGTGGCATGTAGGCATCTTCTTGACACAAGCAGAGCTGCTTCACTGTCCTCTGCCCCCCAAAGTGCTGTTGAAAAGAGTTATTTGTCCCTAGCTAGAGTTACTTGAGTCAGTTGTCCCAAGACAGTGAATCCATCATGAACTTCCATTTGTATTTGGGTAATTAATCAAATGAATTATTTATCTGTTCCCAACACTTGCAAAATAGCAGCAATACAATAAATCAACCATTCCTGTCTTAATACCTTTTAAATACTCAATTTCCCAACTACCAGTCAACTGTATATGAAAAAGGAGCAACATCACATATGAGCAGAGTGCTCAGTGTTGGTGGAAACGAGTGAGATGATCCTCTGGGATGCTGCAACTCTGACTGAATGGATGAAAGACCTGGAAGACCATTCCTAGTTACAAAGTAAGAGGAAAGGACTGAAAAGAGATCTGCTGCTTGGTGTATTCTGTATTTTCCACACAGAAAATTGCATTTTTGCCAAATATAGTTAGGGTGTCAGTGCATGGGGATTGGGTCATGTTGTCTGAGCCTTCTGCACAACAGTCTTTGGACTGAATCACCTCAGCTTTTCACTTACAGACTGTGAGAATCCAAAAGGCTTTTTTATGTCATTCCAGTTGAAATAAAACCCTCTCCTTGCTGAAAATTAATTATTGAGTGTTCTGCTGCTTTATAATATATTTATGTGCTCTTGGGAACCTCTTTGTGTTAGAGCACAGAAAGCAACTCCTTAAACGCAGCTCAGGCAAGAGACATGCCCAGCTCTGCTTTGTGATGCCTTTCCTGCATGCAGATCAGGAGGTGATGCTATCCACAGGCAGTGGGCACTGCCCACAGTGGGTATGCCTGGATCTCCTGAGCACTACCTATGAAATGGAAGATAAAGAGAGCCCTGATGTTCAGGATGGGCTGCTGCTCCTATGCAAAGTGCTTTGCTCAATATGCTTCCTTCAAATTCAGGTTAAATGAGTACAGTGTAAGCCTGCAAGGAGCTGTATTCTATATTCTGCTGAGATTTCCATCTGGGCTCATCCCCATGGCAAGTGCACCTTCCAGGGGCATGGCAGGCACTGCGGCTGGCAGCTGCCGCAGCCCCCTTAATTTTGCTTCCCATCCCCAAGTGGACAAATGTGTACAGTGGAGTGTTTTGGTGACCTTTTTGCTTCTGGCTTGTGCAAGTGTTTTTTTAATGAATGTAATTTTACTGTCATGTATATGACAGTATAGCCCAGACTGATGAAGAGCAGTCTGGGCTGGGGACTGGATCCCAGAAGCTCCCCAGCTCTTGCAGCAGTCCTCTCCACCAGCACAAAGCCAGCCACTGAAGAACACGTGTCCCTGTCTCAGGTGGCTTTGCTCTGCTCATGGGGCTGTGGAGCAAGCAGCTGAGGGGTGACAGCTCACCCACAATCAGGTCTGACAGATGGAGGCTATCCTGTGCAGCACAGCTTTGCTCTGCCTTCCCTGTTTTCAGGAAAGAGGGCTTGAGCAAGCAGAGATTCCTCACCCCCGCTTGCTGGAGCTCACTAGAGCCAGGCAGAGTCACTTGACTGTGACTGAAGGTGAGAGATGAAGGAACAGGAGAGCATGGGCTGAAATCTCAGTGTATTGCTACTCTGGTAGCTCGTTCTCACTCTCAAAAAGGAATTAAAAAACTAAAATCCACAAACTCAGAGGGCTGGGTCAGTCCTTCTGTTGCTGTTATGCTGTTAACATATTTTGTGATCCTCCTACGCTCAGTTTTTTTCTTCTTATGCTTAACCTTGACCGCTAAGGAAAAAAAAATCATCTAGCAACTTCAAATTCAGTGATTCATTCCACAAGTTACTGCATTTTCTAAAACACAATCTACTCTAATGTCCTAACTGGAGGCTTATCATCTGCCTCAAAAGTTTGCATTTGGCCTAGAAAATGTAAGCAGCTGTATTCAGGCACACTTACAGAGCAGGGCCTGCAAACACAGCAGTGATGGACTTCTTAACTGAATGCTAAAGCAAGTGGGGACCAGAGGGAATTTTATTAAAACCTTCAAGAGAAGGCCTTTTGCTTTGCTTTAATCAGTCACTAATCCCCATGTGCGGCACAAGAACAAGTGGGTGCTCTGGGAAGAGATGTTTGGGTGAGTTGGCATTAGGCAGTATCCCAGCCTAGTGGTGCTAGGAGAGTCAGAATCAGGCATCACTCTGACAAGGCACTCAGAGGGAAAATATCAATAAACATGAAAAAATAAAGATTAAAACTCTGTGGAGATTTCATGTATGACAAGGCTTATACATGTATGAGGAGTTTCCTTCAGGTACTTCCTTCCTACCTCCAGTTCCCTACTGACCCTAGCAACATCCTCCCTGCAACTTGTCTGCTCCATTCATCATCTGCAGGCTGGAACAGCATACTTTTTGGGTAGAAATAACACTGCTCAAACACTAAGAGGGAAAAAAACCATCATTATTTGCTTTTAGGAAGGAAAAGACAGCAAAACCAAAGGGCTTGGATTCACTCAACTCTTTATTCAAAATGCAAGCCCTGAATATCAGCTTGTGAGAGTAACCAGATTTGGTTTATGGCCAGCTGCACAGGTCTGGCTGTGTTCCAGCCAGGGGGCTTTGCCTGCTCCCCCTGCACAGAGGAGGTGTGTGGCTCTGGAGGAGATCCCCCCATGTTTCCCACGGCAGCCTCTGTTTTCACAAATAACTTCCCAGGCATTGCTGGCCGCACCTGGAAACCCTAACATAAGTTTGTCTGCCTAGCATCTTTCTTTAGTGTCTTCTAAGTCTTAAATTTACCAGAAAACCTGCCAGCAAGTTTCGGAGACCAGATTGAGATTAATTTAAAATCTGGCCGACAAAAGAAGGCTCAGACGGAGCCAGTGCTGCACTGAATATGTCACCAGCTGCCTTTCTTCTCTGCTCTGCTCCAAAAGACAGCCTACCTACTTCAAACAGTCAGCCTTCCTTTTCCACCTTTCTCAGATGTTTTTAAGCAACCTAGTTTCACTGGAGAGCAGTCCGTGGGGGCTGGGGTTTCTTACTTTGAAAATGTGAGACCTTCTGGGCATCAGCTACCAGGAGAGTGCCAGTCACCAAAAGCAGGCGGTTTTGGAGAGTTACCAAAGCTGCTGCAGAGGCAATTTTCCATGGGGAGGAGAAAGGTTCAGACATTGTTCTCAGCCAGCTTGGTCCACACTGTGAAACCCTTGCAAAAAGGAAATGGTCTTCCTATGTGTCAGTTTTGACATTGCCATCCTGTTTCTTTCTGCATTTCAGCATGCTAATTGCTTGGAAAGGTGGGGGGTAAAAGATCTTATACTTAGATCTTTGTGTAGGTGCTGTTGCTAAGATGCATGATGGAGAAAAAAAAGTTCCTTTTTTCTTTTGATTTCATTCCCATCCTGGCCATACTCTGCAGAGGAGCAGGGAGGAGGGGTACCGTTCCCTTGCACACCAGCCCAGGGTCTGGCAGGAGGGAAGGGTGCTGTGGCAAGGGGCAGACATCCTGTGAAAGGTGGGGAGAGGCTCTTCCTGGGGCTCTGCCACACCACAGTGATGGCAAAGATGAGTTGCTGTGTCCTGGACAAGGCTCACTGCCAGTCCTCACTCTGCTGCTCCATCCTCACCATGCTCCCTGAGCAGTGTCATCTCTCTGCCCATCTCTAGGACTGTGAAGTCAAACAGCGATAAAATATACTTCCCCCTCACCCCCAATTTTTTTTTTTCACAGTGTTTTTTGCAGCACTTTGTGCAGAGAGCATGAAATAGGGCATGCCGGTGTGTCTTCCACAGTAGCTGCTTTGTTACTCAGTGTAGATCACTACTTTGTTATCACTAATTTCTTGTCTCTTCTGCAGTTTTGAAATCTTTGTCAAGGCTATTAGACTAATCATAACACTGTCCCATCCCAGAAGAAAGACCCTTCCTACAGGGGTATGCTGTTTGTTTCTGGCTTTCCTTCTTTTTGGCCAGCTTTTGCTATTTTTTTATCAGCCATGAATATTATTTCTGAATTGCCTGTTTGTAAATTGCTAAAACTCATTAACATCAGACATGAGCCATTTTCTGTTTATTTGAGAAACTAACTCCACAGTACACTGCTGTTTAGAAGAACCTCATACTGGCTTCAAAATGTGTGTGTGCAGTCTCTAAACAAGAGTTAAACTTGATAGAAAAAGAAAATTCAGGAGATGCAAACAGGAAGAAAAGTAATTGCATGAAGTGCCACATTTTGCAGAAACTCTTGCTGCTATTTTTACTTTTCTGTGTTGTACCACTCTCTCTGAAGTTGCTCTCTCAGCAAACAGGGCCAGGATGAAAGACAGGCTGATTAGCAAAATCAAGCTGCTGAAGAATCACTGATGCAGTGGGTGGTGATCTTCTCCTAAGAGCTAAGCATTAGTGCAGCAATGCAGCAGGAGGGACCCAAAATCCTGGCCATGTACAGACAATGGAAGGTTTTAGGTACCTTCTATGAGTGAAGTTTGTTTGGACTACCATGGCCAACAACTGCCATTATTTAAAGGTGGAAAATCTGCTCTTTGCTTCCTTTTTATTTTCAGGGTAGAGAACTGCAGATGCATGCAAATGTTTGCAGAGATTTCCTCATTCTAAGATACTCTACAAATGCTATCATTGTTTGTCCACTCAGCTGCCAGAATCTCTTCCTGAGAGATGTGGATGTGGAAAGTAGTGAACCACTTTTTCTTGAAGGACCTCAAGTCCACATTCCTTCAATTGACCCCCCCTGTGCTTTGCAGGGAAGGGAGAACTGTTACTCTTCAGTTAAGAAGCAACCAAACCTAAAAATGCCAATAAATCTGCTGTGGTCATTGCACTGTTTATAAGCTGCTAATCACTTCAACAAATGACAAAAAGAGAGACACTGTACTAAAAATATTTTAAAAAAAAAATCCTCTTTTCTGTCCTACTTTGTAGGAGCAAAAATGAAGCAATCCCTCCAGGAGAGCTATTACCAGCCTTGTGCACATCCAGCCCCTGCACATGCCCTGTACCACTTGCTCAAGGAGGAAGGCAAACAGGGTGGGGATGCCTTGCAGTGCGATTTCCTTTACCACAGGTTCCGTTCTCAGCTATGCTTTTTTCCTAGGGCTTCAGATAAAGGAGAAGTAAATCCTGCTGTTGCAATTATTCGGAGAAGTCGATCCCAGAGTGCTACCAATGTACCAAGAGGCTGCAAACACAAAACAGGGACACTTTTCAGAACAATTTCTCAAAAAGCTACCTGAAATACAGAACAGAATAAGTCCATCTCAATTTAACCTTTTTTTTTGCCCTTAATAAAAGTGTTCTCTGCTGACACATGCACAGTAGGCAATATGAAAGCTTATCCATTCTTTGGAAACAGCTCCTTGTTTTTCTAAAGCCAAGGTGCTCCAGTTTTAATACAACTCCACTGCTGAACTGTGCCATGGCCACCTGCAGTGCATGGGTTGGAACTGGGGAAGGATCAAAAGCCTGAGTGCTCAAATTGACACTATTTAGGATTAAACGCTCAGATTTCCTGGGACCTTGGCACCAGGTGTCAGGGACACCCTGGGAGATAGCACCTAAGTCAGGGCCAGTATCAGCAAAAGTTTCACAGAAAACAGACTGGGCTTGAAACCAAACAACCTCACTGGTGAAGATGATGTTACACCATCTTTTTCATTACCTGTGTGAGCTACAATGAAGTGATGCCTTCCTACAAAACAGAGGAAATTCAAGGTTTGGGGCTGTTACAGCTCTTGGAGATACAGAATCTATGTTAGTGAAACTTTCCCACCTGATCACTCAGATGCCACTCTGACACTCACAGTCCCACTGCCCAAGATTTTAACTGCTGACACTGAAGCCCCTTTGCAGGGGGAAGTTCCACTGAACCAATGGGTCCCCCATTTGACTCCATCCACACACCATGCTCACACAGACAAGTTTCCCTTATCCCTTCAATCCTAAATATCCCGTAACATCGTCCCAGACATTTGGCTTCTTTAAGTAATTTAATTGTTCTGCTGTGGCATAATAACATTTCAAGCTGGAGGGGCAGGGGGATCCCGAACAAAGGAAATCCTGGGCTTTGGTACCCTCACAGTCTATGCACCCACTCTTCACGCTGCCTGAATTTCATACTCCTGCGTGCAGCTTTGTTTGCAGCAGCAATTCCTTATGTCCATTAGCCCCTGATAAGTGCTCTGCAGGAGAGATGTTAAACAGTAATTTATAGCATTTTAGGGACTGATGAGAAAAATGTGTTGTAGGCAAGGGGGAAATGCTGAGGCTTGGCAGTGTCCTAGAGATGGCAGCAGCTAAGTCAGACTGCCTGAGAGAAATGCATGCTTGCTCCTTTAGGAGCAGCCCCAGGCAGGGTCTGAGCCATCTCACAGCTGAAGCTGCCCATCTTACCCACAGTTTACTGGAATATAGGAGAATGTCTTAAAAAAAAAACCCTTTGGCAAAGGAAAAAAACCCACACTGTCTTGCAAAATACCCAAGATCAGTAGTGTCAAGAACAATCTCCCAGAAGCAGAAAGAACATTGCTGCATGGAGCTGGGAGAAGCAAAGACTAGGGGAGAAGACCAGCTCCTGAACTCCTTCCAGTAGCTGGAGAAACTGGAAGCACAATTACACAATGAAGTAAAGGCCCCCAAACTTGAATAGTCCACAGGCAAGATTATTAATGTGAAGGAAAGACATTCATGCACAGACATCGTTTGTTTGACAGTGTGACCTGGGAGTTTAAAATAAATTACCTGAGGCTTTCACTCCATTTCCAATAATCTACCTAAAAGGAAGGAAGGGGAACTCATATATTTTTTGAAATATTACTAAAATAATGTTGTGAATCACCTTTCAATATCCTTTGCCTGGGATGGAAGTCATACAGCTGAACAATGAGATGACTTGCTTGCCTGTATTTCCTCCAACACCCACGATAGTTAGTATTGGAGAAAAAAGGTATTATTAACATAAATTATGGTAGAGAAAATTGAGATGGTCTTGTGGCTTTGGCATAGGCGCCAGAATATTGTCTAGATCTCTTGGGTCAATTATAAAATTTGTTCACACTGGTAAAAGTATTATATAATTGATCTCTGACTCTTACTAAGACATAAGGTTTTGATGCTTAGCAGGATTGACCACAGTTGTTGGTTATGCTGGGGATAGCAAGCTCCCATATTATTATAGTATTCAGACTGCTTCTCATTAACAATTTATAGAAACAACCTCAGGGACTTCTGATAGGAACCCATGGGATTTAATCGTCTAAGGATAAAAAGTCCATCCTTTATTCTTTGATGATGACAATAACCTCACTGGATAACAGAGGCATAGGTGACAAAAGAACTAGGAAAAAAGAATGAACACGAAAGCGACCAGACATGAAGATTTCTTACAGAAGGAGAAACATAATAGGGGCACTTAAATTGCTTAAACAGCAAAAATATTCCCATCCCAGTCAGAGCCACTGGAATGTGCTGGACCCCTCAAGCAGTGGGAAAATTCAGCACTTGGCTAAGCGTCACTGAGAAATAAATTTAACAAGTAGAAATCCAGTATTACTCAATACTTGCCCTAGCAAAACATCACTGAGTCTAACCTCAAGAGATCCCCTATTCCCACTGCCCTCCCCTAAGACTTCAGAATCAACCATTCTTATATTACTCCCAATAGCTACTTTTCTGCTCTGTTCTTCAAAAGCCTTGTATGTGCTTTGTAGGTTAAAGCAGCACTCTGATTCACTCAGCACTGACTCACCCAACACTATCTTTTGCTGCTTCACTGTCTTGGCTGTTGGAAAGTGGTTTTCCCAAACTTACTTCTTCCTATTTTCTGCTTGTTTGCTACCTCACCTGCCTCCTCATTTGCTTCATCCATTCTGCAGCCTCACTTCATGACACCTTGTTCACAACAAAGGTGAAGAAGAGGGCTTGAGTACTGCTCTTAGCTCCTGTATTTGTTCGCTCTCCCTCAAATGAAGTAGCTACAGTTTCTCCAATCTTTTCCTTAATTTCCCATTTCCTAACCCTCAGAACAGTCTGGTTGCTCCCCTCAGGAACATCACCCAACAGTCTCTATCTTCTTTGAACTGAGATGCCCGAAAGTGGTGTCCTGCCTTGGCAGAGGCCTTATTAACTTCAAACACTGCCTGAATACTTTGTGTCTCTGCCTTTGGTCACACCTGATGGCAAGCTGTCTGCTGGTTTTGGGTGCTGTTGCTGAATCCCTATTTGCTGTCTCCTGCCTTCTTTCTGAAAACGTGCTATTAAAGTAGCCATCCCTCAGCCTGCATTTATAAGGATTATTCCTGCTGGAGCATAATACTTCACAGATCATTCTCTTGCATTCAATTGTTTCCAGACTGCTTCTCCAGTTTGTAACTGTAAGTTTGAATTTTGATTCTGTCCTCCAGTGTATGTTCTGGGAAGCCTGGCATCTGCAATTGTAATGAGTGTGATCATATCTATTCTGGGATATTAAATATCATCTAGGATATGAAAGTATATATTGAATAATACCAGATCCAAGGCCGAGCCCTGCAAAATCATGCTTGACCATTTTCTTATCTTTTAATAATGAGCCACTTGGGAACTACTTAACTGAGTACAATTTTCAAGATTATATTCATTCTGTAGGGGTTTCATCCAGCATGGTTTGCTTCCTCCCTTTGAACTGAAATAATATTTTGCTATGAGAAGATAATAAGCCAAGTGATACTGGAATGACAAAACGCTGTCTTGGAGGAAGCCAAAGTCGCCTTTGATGTGCTGGTGGGATGTGCTAGGTGTTGTAGATTGCAGTGTCACACCTGAGTGTACACAAATGCCACTCACCTTTGGGGCATGCCATGGTTTCTCTGCTGACAGCAGGGTGGGGAACATGAATGGACACCAGTAGAGCACCAACAACACCATGGCTGTGTGCCATGGTTCCTGCTCACTGCAGTGTGTGTCTGCTGGGGAATTGAGCAAAAGGCTAATGTACTTGTACTACAGGAGTCCTAAGGAAATACTGTCCTGTCTGCTGTATGAATGGTTCCTGGAGCCAGCCCTTTTTTCAGCCCTCGGAAATGTGTGGTGTATATTTCACAGCCTTGTGAAGATTTGTGCACAGGGCTCTAAGTGTCTGTGAAGTTGTGTGCAGTGAGTCATGTCTTCTGGATGCTAAAAGGGAGAAATTCTCCCAGGTTTTCTCTGGAACTGAATATCCCTACTTAAAAAAAAAAAAAAAAAAAAAAAAAAAAAAAAAAAAAAAAAAAAAAAAAAAGTGCTTAGATTTTTTTGGCAAAAAAAGTGCAAAAAGTTTCAAGAGTTGGAAAGAAAAAAATTATACTAAGCTCACTCAGACACTGACACAGACTGTCTAATCATAATCTAAGTCCCTGGAGCCCCTGTAACTTGCAAATGAGTTTACAACTAGACAAGTTATTGTAACACTATTTATCAGGTTTCTGAGGAACACGTTTTGCTGGAGGACTGACACTGCAGCAATATCCAGAGCAAAACTCCAAATGCATATTAACACTTACTTTCCCAAAGTGACCAGTGTCAGGCACCTTTTTTCTACGTTCCCTTTCATACTATCTCCACCTCAGAGTCATCTGCCCTTCCTTCATCAATTCTTCCCCTCCTTTTTTTTTCATGTAGATTATCCCATCAAATGTAATTTTCACTCCCAAAATAGCCTCAGAACAAAGCAGGGGAGTAACTACCCCTGTGATCTTCAACTTTCCGTATCCTGAGAATCTTTCCAGTGCTGGAACAGGAGAAGATGTGAATAGGGCAGAGCTGTTTCAGACACAGAAAATGGCCAACTCATCTCTTCTGCTGCTTGTGGAATTATTGGTAATTTAAGGTAGGGTTGAATTAAAACATCCCCCAAAGGTCTAAATGGCACAATTTTTTACACTTCTTTTTCATTAGGAATGGGTTTTAGTCCTGTATCTGGAGATAAAACATCAGAACACTTGACTTTTTTTTGGATCAAAAATCCTAATAAACTAAGTTGCAGGGGAAGAGTAAGGTTGGAGTAATTTAAAGAAGCTGCTGTAGAAGTTGACTCCTTTTGCTTGATCCACCCTTGTTTTTGACATTTCCCCAGGCTCCCCTGCTTTTTGTTGACAGGTTCTTAGAAAATGGGTGGTGGCTTTTTCTGAGAACAGCATCAGATGTGGTTACGTGAAAAATAGGCACATGAGAGTTTTGCAGTGGATGCAAAATTGATTGAGGGCTTTTATTTTTGGTGTGGAGTGGGTCTTTATAAACCAACAGGTGAAAAGAACTTACTGTGTTTCAGAGCAACTCAATAAGTATGAGGAAAAAAATACTTCCTGTGGGTATAGAAGGGAAAAAACCCAGATATGCTACAAAACAAAGCAGGGAGGAGGTCGCTTTGTTAGGCTGATGGTTGAGATCAGTAAGCAGCAAAGACAATCAGCCAGGGCAAAATCCTGCTGCCCTAAAGGCAAAGATGGAGCAGAGGGAAGGGGAACCTGGGCATCCATGTGAGGTGCCTTGTTTTTTGCCTGTGTTAATTTAGCCTGTCTCAAGGGAAAGGGCACTGTGCTCTCCTGGAGAACAGGTCTCTGGAGGAACATCGCATGCTGCGAGCAGAGCAGGTGAGGCTGCTGTCAAGGGGATGATGTGGCAAACGGGAACGAATCAAAGCAACTTCTCTTTGTGCATCTGCAGCAGTGGCTGAGTCATTACCATTCATCACTAGCCCGACTGGTGTGTTAATTCTGGTGACAGTTGTTTTCGGGAGAGAGGACAGCTTTTGATGCCTTTTAATTCCTGAAAATAAAAGAAAAAAGGGGTGTCAAGGTAACAGGCATCCGGAGAGGCTGACTGAAAACAGTGGGTAAGGAAATAGCTTTAAGTCCTAGGGAAATGCAGCATAAAAGAGAGCTGCCACAATATCCAGGACAGTGTGGCTTGCTCCTTCACATTTCTGAAGGAAGCAGCAAATGGCTAAAACTTCCCATGCCCAAGTTACAAAGGACCTCCAATTGCAGGACAACACAGAAGAGTTAGTGCTGCAGTATTTTCTCTGTTATTCTTCCTGCTGGGCTCTCTTTCTGATTTGAGTATTCACATCTGTATTTGTAGTGTCATTCATCTTGCAACTTATTCTAATCAAGCCCAAAAACCTTCCTCAACAGAGCAGAGGCCTCTTCTGGCCCCAGTCCTCAGAGACTGACAGGCTCCACATCACCCTGGGGCAGTTTAGCCTTTGACTTTACAAGATTTCTCAAGATTTCTGCCAACCACTTCCTGCTGTATGAAGGAAACCATGGGCAGTGGCTGCCCATTGCGAGGAGTAGGTCTTACCGGGAAGCTTTAAGACAAGATACACCTTGTGGCTGTCTCTCTTTCAGCACTTCTCCTTTCCCCTCACCCCCCAAAGTCATTTCACATGCTGGCCCCACCAGCCTATGCAAGCCCAGGGGTTCCCAGCCCTGATCCTGGGAGTCCTGGAGAGGTCCCAGCCTCCTATGCCAGCATCCCTTCCCTCCAGACTGATGCCTCTCTTCTGCAGCTTTCATGCCTCTTACTATTCCTCTTTTCATACCCCTCTCTCTCTCGTTGATCCCCTCTTCTTCTCTGCTTCTCCTCATCACCCAATAATGGTGTTTCTCTCTTTTCATCACTTTCTGCATCTACTCAGCACCATGGCAGGAGAGCTGTACTGAGGCACAGGGGTGCTTTCGTTGAGTACCATCTAATCAGAGATGGTCCTTGCCTGAAAAAATAATTTCAAATAAGCAGAACAAGAAAAAGACTGAGGGAGGATATCTAGAAAGGAGGAGTGCCTTCCCCAAGGCTGTCCAGCAGGGTCAGAAACAAGTTCTCTTCTCTTGCCTGTTGGACCAAGCTGTCATGTCTATGGGGATTTGAACAAATGTAATTTTAAAGCAAAGCCAGGTTTGAGGGGGGCCTGTTGGAAATGGAGTTCCTTAAGGAATCTTGCTGCTGTGGCAGAGGAACAGCCCAGCAGGCAAACCACAATGCCCCACTAAAAACCAGTCCTGGGATGCTCTTGGCTTCAACCACATCCACCTAGGAGAACAAAGCTTCCCAACCCTAGCAAGGCGGCAACTCACAGGTTGTGCAACCAAGACACCTGATGTGACAGCGAGGGGGAGGCATGAGCAGGTGGGATGCAGCACCTCTTTCCAGGGACCCTGCACCCAGAGGAAAACTGTGCCTGATCTGGGACAGGTCTTTTCACCTTCCTATGGTGACCAAAGTGCTGCCATAGTATTTGCTAATGAACATGGCCTGGGCTGGGGTGAAATCAGGTGCTTCAAATGGACTAGTCCCAGCTTTAGTTCAAGTTGTGCAGTGCCTTGCAAACACCCACTGGGAGAGCTTTAAAAAAATACCGACAAAATAACTAGAGAAGAGCTCATTATATCTGTGACTCATCTGCCGGAAGCTGCAGTGAACACGGTGCTGTGCTGGGAGTCTCGCTTCCAAGGGTGTGGTGACACGTGCAATTACTAGACTGAGTAATTGCTGCTCAGTTCAGGTTTACTGTCATCACATTCTAACTTTTGATAGCAGAGCTATTGGGGACTGCCTGTGCTAGGCCCCACAGTGGACAGACATATATATGAAATATCCCTGAGTGGACAGCAGGACTATGCAAGGCTCAGACACTACCTAAAGGTATTTTTGTACAAGTTTAGAGTAAACTAGTTTGTAGGTAAGGTCCTCTCATAAACTGAGGGACCTGACACAAAGGAGTCAACTTGCTTTATGAAGTTCAAGAAACACAGTGACAGGACAGACCAATATGATGCTGAATTAGTAGTGACAGAGATATTCAAACAATATGCCTATTGTTGGCAGACAGCAAGCTTTACTTTGGTGTTGTTCTGTTGTACACCTGATCAGGAAGGTCCTTAGGTTTGGTAGTGCACCACAGACTGTGATTCGGATGAGTGTAACTTAGAATCATGTCCCTGCCAAGGCATCTGCCCATGGGACAACTGCCATCACCTACAGTTTTCCAGCTTGTCCACATGTCTATTGCTATGGGCCACCCCGGTGTGGGTGAGAAAGTGATGTCACTGCCACCGTGCTAAAAGAAAAATTAGTTCCATGAACACATGACAGTGAGAGAGCCTGGGGGTTTCTTCCTGTCACACTGTCCCTGGGGTGAAAGGGAGGAGCTGCTCTGCAGTCCTAGCAGGGTGAGTTGTTCCCCGGCTCTACCTCTGCCACCAGAAAACATTCCCATTCATATGCAAAACTTTTAACACCCCGGGCTGACAGGGCTGCCGCTGCTGCGCAGTTATGGCACTCAGCAACAGGGCAGGGTGCATTTCGAGCGTGTCCTGCCTCCTCTGCTCTCAAAATCAACTTCTCTCTCAGCAGTAAGGACACCCCACCTTAAAGCGCATCTCAAAGGCTGACTGTAAAAACAGGAGGTGTCATTTCTATGAATGAGATTGTTTTCGTAAATGCAGAAGCGGAAGCTGTTACCACCACAATATTTAGGAAACTGGTGAAAGGAAACAGTCGAGCTGTAGCGCAGGAACAGGTTCAAGCACTCGGCTCTGGCTGCGCCCTGAGCTGCGTCCTTGCCACGATGCAGCACTCCCAAGAAGATTTGACTGCACTCGGAGAAGAAGATGATTCCTTTGGGGAAGGTAAAGTCATCTTTTATTAAACTAATCCTTCTCCTACTTAGACTAGAGACTGGTTACTAGCCTGGGTGGCATTTCTTGTGTAAATCTGAAGTTGTGGGCTTCAAGGTCACAGGGTGACCAGACTCTTTTCTCCTTAGAGAACGGAGAACAAAGGCATCACAGATACAATAAAAATACTTTCACACTGGTTCAGCAGCTTCAAGGAAGTTACTGCAGAAGAAAGCTGGGGGGACACCCAGTGTATTTTCTACAGTGGCTGCACTGTGCAAAGTAGCACATTGGGCATTCAACACCACAGGTGCATCTTAAAGTGGTAGTGGCTCTTTACAGGGGTTACGGGTGACTTGCTACTTAAATTATCTGAGCAGAATTAGCGTCCTCCTCTCCAACTGCCACAACCTGAGGTACAAAGCCAGTGTCATAATTTCTTATCCCTAAAACTGCTTCTCCTGTTGCTTGATACCTGTTGCTTGCATCCTATGCCATCATTTACACGTGTACTGAGTGCTATCAAGTCAAAATAGCAGAAACACAGATAAGAGGGCCCAGAGGAGGAGGAAGAATCTGGCCCATGCTGTTCAATTTCTGCCGCTGCTCACTGCTCCCCTTTGCACTCGAGGCAGGGGGAGAACTTGCTCATGCAAATCTTCTCCCGGCCCCCAGCCCTCCACAGTTTCTAAGGGAGTTGAAGGCACAAAGAGCTGCCTGGATCCACTCCAAAGACTGTGAACCTTTAAACTCATTTTCAGCACAGCTTCAGCAAGCCTCATTTAAACAAAGCTCAGCTGCGGTTGGTATGGAAAACTTAGCAGTGAATAGTGCCAAATCAAGTTATCTGAGCCCCAGTGAAAGGCATCAGCTCAGAAAAGAAAGCGGTCTCAATGATGTTCTCTCTGTACTCGAATACATTTCTCACGTCTCTATGCCCCCACTCCTCACCCTGTATCCCAGTCTGGGCTCAGAAGGGCAATGAATTTGCTGACAGGAGAAGTCATTGCATTTGCATTGTGGAAGAAATCCTGGTAGTCCAGGAAACACCTCATGCCAGTGGGCAAATCAACTGGCATTGAAAGTACCCCATTGCATTTGCTGCATCCTGCATTCAACACAAGTGGATGCTGCTTCCCAGGATAATCATCCACATGCTCTGACTTGATATGGACATTTGCAAGTGCTCTGAAGAGCCCGTGGGTTTTTAAGCTTCTTTGCTGTTTCTGAAACCTTTAGCCCATGTTCTTAATCAGAAACATAGAAGGGAAGGAGAGAAATGTGGGGAGTTAGTCGACATATATATTGTGTTATCTGAAGGGAATGATACACCACTTCAAAAATCTGTTCCAGCCTCTCAGCTAAGTTGTTTCTGGCAGGGCGGATCCAGAAACAGCTAGAGGAGGCTCTGCTTTTCAAAGGCAGGAACATTTTAAAAACCTCTCCATGACCCTTCTTGGAGCAGTAGGTTGGAATAGATGATCTTCTGAGGTCCCACCCCACCTGAGGTGTCCCATGAGTCTATGAGTTGGTGACATCTTCTTCAACTCACCTACATGTAACTGGGAACAGTTGTATCCCAGCTGTTCTCTCAGACAGAGGGATTGTTGGCTCCCAAAACTGCCATCTGGAGAGCCCAAACAACACAGGCACAGTGCTAGACTTCCCCTTCAGTCCCCTCTCCTTTCTCTTGAACGGGTTAGCAAGGAAACATTAACTTTTTGGCTGCTATTTCTGGAGCGCTGTTGACCCTGGACAACCCAGTGCACTCCCTCGGGCTGGGTGGGATCCGAGCGGGGAGGAGCAGGACCCGTTTGGGTCACAGGGCAGCCCCCGCCCGGCTCATGCTGCAGGCTCAGGCGCCAGCCAAAATTTAGTCACAGCCAAAACACAGATTTTCAGGCCAGATGGAGGCACTTGTCAGGCACTGAACTTCCAGCTCAGTGCAGACCTCAGCTCTGAGGGCATGACCTATTTTTTTATTATTTTCCACATCCACCTTGATTTGGAAAGTGATGATGGCAAATCTCTGTCCACCTTTTTAACTCATCCCAAGGCTTAGCTACCATCACAGTTACAGACAGCTATATTTTATTTCTTCTAGCACTGATCTGTACACTTTTTTGGAGTTAGTTTACCTCCTGTCCAGGAGACCTAAGATCTCACTACTGCTTGTGCATATAAAAATCTCATATAACTATCTACAGGCAATATTCAGACCACTCTCATCCTTTGCCAAGCAGACTGTTATCAAGCAGACTGTTATCAATGTTTCCTTATAAAGTTTTAATCTGTTAAGCATTTTCATGGTTTTTGAGACCAGTCCCTTGGAGAGATGTGGACACCAGCATGGAGCCCAGTGCTCCAAAACGGTTAGATCAGAGACAAATCCAGAAGTTACAAGATATGTTTACTCATACTTTTTAAGTATATGTGTAATATATCAGAATCATTTCAATGTTCTGCTGAAGTCCTTTCAGGTTGCAGCATCACATGAGGGTCTGCTCTTCTCAGATTTTTCTCTTTAATCCTCAAGTCTTTCAGACTCAAATTTCTCAGGACAAAGTCAATGCTATCCTGCCAGGATGGCTTATCTCCCTTGCTCCCAGGTATGCCCATACTAAAACCAGATTAATCACCTCACTTCCTCAAGTAGCCTAGAAGTTTTCCACTTCTCCAGACACTGTGCCATCTGCATACTCAGTCAATTAATGTTTAAAGTTCCCTTTCAGGTCACTGACATAAAAATAGTTCAATCCCATGGGGAAGAACCAATCTTTGTATGTCCTCTCTAGAAACTGGCATCTTTGATGATTTCTCAGCTGGGTTATGTGTGTAAAGATCTCATGTGGTACCAAGTTCTATGTCTTACTAAAGTCCGAGCACACTATCAATACAATTATTTTCTCTAAAATCCTAATAATTGCCACTGATTGTACATCATCTCCTTTAATTTTGCTTATATGACTTCAACATCAGCTATTCCTTGATGAGCCAAGACCACTGCCAGACTATCACATCATTAGTGACACAACATTAACTTACAGCTCCCTGGAATTCCTCTGGTGTTTCAAGTTTACTGAAACATCAACAAGAAGTTCTTAGGATAACTCTTATCAAAATTACAGTTTTAAATTCTCTCCTGGGAAAGATCAATGGGGAAATATTTTCCCATTGATATAGACTATCAGATGGCACTGATATCTTCCCAGATGCAAACCAAAACATTTGTTGAAAACTTCTTTCTTCAGCATAATTCATAATTCCATAATTTTCATTTACTTATGCTTCAATAGGCATTGTTTTTCCTTATTATACCTTGAAATTGCAAGTCGCAGAGCTGGGTGTGACAAAACAGGTTAGAGCTATCCTCACAAAAATGCAATAGGTATTCAAAGCTTCGAAATGTTCATCCTCAAATAAACTTTGTTAGCTCTTTCCCTAGTTTTGTAATAATAGCCTTGCGCTGACATAGTGCTCTCTCCTTCAGAGGTTTTGCAGAGATTTTGCAAGTAACTGTGCTTAGGCTTAGTGAAGCACAACTCCCTCTCCTCTGCAACGTGATCAGTGTTGAACAGGGCACAGCTGTAGTGTGGAAAAGTTTCAAAAATAAATTCTTTTAGCCTTTTGAAAGCACAGGGAGTGATAGGTTTTATTTCTTTTAAGCCCTACTCACTATGTTAACTCAAAGCAAGTGTCTTCAGTTACTTTTACAATTTTGTTAGGTCAAAACACCCACTTTGGGGAAAATGCTGTTTAATTTTTAGTGACTCTAAGTGCCTGAGATTCTGAAGTTATATTTCATTAAAAAGAAATCCCTTCCACTAGCACTAGGCTTTCCCTCATCGCTGCAGCCTGCAGTGATGGTGTGGATTTTCCCTGATTCTGTCTAAGATGAGGAGCCAAGCCCAGAGACTGAGGGAGATTTGAGCACAAGTCAGCTTTCCTGGCAGACCCTGATTTCCCTGGGAGGAGAGCTGAGGGCTCACACGGAGGTGTGATGCCACCACACCAGCACAGCCTCTGACTGGGACCAGAGGCTCAGCACAGCAGGAGCTCCTGGATCAAGCAGACACATCCATGAGTAGATTTTGCAAGCAGTCAGCAAACATGTTCAGCATATCACAGAATTATAGGATATGCTGAGTTGGAAGGGATCCATCAGGATCATCGAGTCCAACTCCTGGCCCTGTACAGGATACCCCCAAGAGTCATACCTTGATATGACTCAAGTGCCCAAGAGTATTGTTCAAATGCTTCTTGAGCCCTGTCAGGCTGGTGCTGTGACCACTTCCCTGGGGAGCCTGTTCCACTGCCCAACCCCCCTCTGGGTGAAGAACCTTTTCCTGATATCCTGCCTAAACCTCACCTGACTCAACTTCATGCAGTTTCCTTGGGTCCTGTCACTGGTCACCACAGACAGGAGATCAGTGCCTGCCCCTCCTCTTCCCCTCACAAGGAAGTTGTAACAGCAATGAGGTCTCCCTTCAGTCTCCTCTTCTCCAGGCTGAACAGACCAAGTGATCTCAGCTTCTCCTCATACGGCTTCCCCTCAAGGCCCTTCACCATCTTCATTGCCCTCCTTTGGATGCTCTCTAATGGCTTAATGTCATTTTTATATTGTAGCACCCAAAACTGCCCCCAGCACTCGAGCTGAGGCTGCTCCAGAGCAGAGCAGAGCAGAGCAGAGCAGAGCAGAGCAGGACAATCCCCTCCCTTGCCTGGCTGGCGATGCTGTGACTGATGCACCCCAGGATAGGCTTGGCCCTCCTGGCTGCCAGGGCACTGCTCAGATTCAACTTGCCATCAGCCAGGTCCCTTTCCACAGTGCTTCTCTCCAGCCTCTCATTCTCTAGTCTATGCACACAACCAGGGCTGCCCCATCCAAGGTCCAGAATCCAGCACTTGCCCTTGTTGAACTTCTTATAGCTGGTGATTGCCCAGTCCTCTAATTTGTCGGGATCTCTCTGCAGGACCTGTCTGCCCTTGATGGAGTCAACAGCACCTCTCAATTTAGTGTTGTTGGCAAAATTGCTTGGAGTTCCTTCGAGAATTAGGTCCAAATATTTTGTTAGCATTGACCACTCTATCAAAACTGAGAATGCAAAGGAAAAGTAGAAATTAAGCTGTGATTTATTGCACATCTTTTCATGCAGCTGCTCTTTACTGACCTCTCCTCACACCTCCACTTCCCACTTCCTGTATATGTCCTCTGGTTGTACATGGGGTAACCATAACCTCCCTCTCAGGTCAAAGCCCACACAAAATCCCATCAGTGTTTCCAAAAAATGGGGTGGGGGAAACCAGTGCTGTCTTTTTCATTACATTCATTAAGTGTGTGCTACAGTTCAGTAGACCAGAGCCCCATTTTAGATGGTGCACTGCACAGAGTCACAGGGCCCTTTCCTTGCCCAGGACTGACATGCTCCTTTTGGCATACAGATACATTCCAGTACTGCTGCCCATCAAGGCTCCTGTGAGAACAGTAACTGTATCAAATGTTTAAAAAATGCACCAGATACCTTTAACATCCTGGTAAAGCCTGCCTGTATTTTATAAGAGAGAAAAGAGCTTTAGCTCTGGGGTTTGGGACCAGCTTTGAGGCTTAGCTGAAATGTAAGGTAGCTGCTGTACATGGTTATATGCACTGCCTGCACATAGTGAGGTTAGAAATGTTAGAGAAAACTGAGGATAAAGCCTCGGATGTTAACTTATAGTTGAGACTCTGTATTCAGCAACAATTCAGCAATTTTTCTCTTTCCCTGAAGCAATACTGGACACTGCTTTTCTTGGACATACAACTACAGTGGCTTGTCAAACAGGGCCATCCATGTCACAGGTTGTCTGTGACTCATGGGACCAGTTCTCTTTCCATGCTGTCTCTAGCCCTGCTTTGGTGAGACACCTCAGGTATGACTGCTCCCCACAGAGTACATCAAAGTGGTGTAACTCTAAGAGAATTATGTTTTCTAAGGATACTTAAATGTTCATATCAGTATGGTATTCCAGCAGATGCCTACCTCAGAGATATACAGAGGTACTGTTTTTCCACTGTTTTCATCCCAATGAGTTTGACATGGCTACTTTTTATCCAGCATACAGTTCCCAATACTTCAGGAGGCTGTTGTAAGGATGAGCAGCCTTGCAATGTATCAAGCATGGCACCTTCTCCTTCCTGACTGCTGGGAGACTGCAGATCAGTGTCCTGAAAACATTTACAGGTCCCACCAGCCCTACTTGTCCTTTTGGTTTATCTCACATTCCTGAAGAACATGTGTGCTGTACTCCCTCCAGCCCAGAGGATGAGAAGTCCCATCACCAAGGCAACAGTGTCTGCTTCATCCAGATAGATGGATTGTAGTGAGATATTTGGCCTATAAACTCAGATTGAAGCACCTTTCTGCAAAAGCATGATCAGACCTATTTAACATGCAGGACAAAGATGGCAAGGAAAAGAGGGTGCTGTCTTATGGAGCATTTTTGTTATTACTGTTCACACTAAATGCTCCACTCACCTGCTTCTCGCAGCTGCTTCGTTTTGGTTGCGGTCCATGGGCGGACTCACAGTTATGCAGACAGAGGAGAGAGGTTTTTGTGGTCAGAGGAGTCAGTGTGAGACACCGATCCGCACCCCAGGCGCCCCCACACTGACCCACCCGCAGTGCTCTGGGACTTCCAGCTGTCATGGGCAGCTGGAGGGTTATTTTTAACAGGGCATCACACTCCATATATGAAGCAAAAAAGTTTGAGCCCATGAGCCGCCCCCCACCAAAAAAAAAAAAAAAAAAAAAAAAAGAATTAAATGAGAGACAGTTTCTGCTTTGTTCTCTCCCTATTTTCTAATTAAAGGCCTTTGATCTTTTTAGTGCTTCCTTCTCCCTTTCTGGAAGGCAGCTTTTTTGGTTCATATCTGTTGACGATATTTCTAGATCACTAATAATAAGAACAGTGAGGGGAAAATCCAGGTCAAATAAACAAGTGGCATTTAACCAGCCCTCAGAGAAAAGAGGAAGGTATGTACAAGCCAGAGAGAAACCACTGATCAGGTGTGCTTGGGGCGCCTTCTAAACTTGCAAAACAAGTGTCGTACCAAAGGCTGAAGCAAAGCTGCCTTTCTTTTCACACAATTTTCCCCTCCTGGTTTTACATAGCATCTCTACCAAGTTCCAAGAAACACGAGCTTTTTGTCGCTCAGTCCCATCATTAAATTCACAAAATAAATGTGTCTTGGCTAATGTGAGTGGGTGGCGTAAACAACTTCACCCCTTTAATAATTCGAGGCACAGCTCAGCCGCCTGTGAAATGAGCTTCCGCCTGCCTGGATGCTGAACCAAAGCCTTGTGGTTGGTGTACCATGGGTGTGACAGGCACAAAACAACCGGGTCAGGAAGTGCAGAGTTAAAAGGCGAGGAGTGAAAACAGTCTGAGTGTATGGATGGGGGGGTGGGGAGAGAGAGGGAGAGAGTAGTCAAGCACTTGACAATGTCACAGAGGCCCTAAAAAGTTGATGGTGGGAAGATTTCCCAATAGTAGGATTTCTCCTGTATCTCAGCATTGTTTGTGGGGGTGGCTTGTCAGGCCACATAGAATTTTAAGCAGTGTGTTGTTGATCTGGCATCCAGGAGCAGGGAAATGGTTTGAAGCAGAGGTTTATGCTGTGAAAGAGTCCCTGATATTCCTGTGTCTTTGGCAACTGGAAAACAGGTGAAGCAAAACTGCTATGGAAATCCTGAGCATAAAAGGCTTCAATCTGCATAACTTAATGGGGGCTGGCATTGTCTTGCTCTAGTTTAATTGCAGGTAGTTTGGGAGTTGGAAAGTTCAGCGATGCAGAGCTTGGAAATGATACCTTGAGTTCTAATAGTTGATTAAAAGGTTGGAAGACAAGAAGTGAAGTAGAAAGATAGGAAGCCATAGAGAGTAAGAAAAGAAACTGGTATTTTGGGGAAAAGCCCACTGTGACCTTGCCTGAACAGATAAACAGAGTGGATAAACACATCTTGCTGCACCCAAATTGGGGCAGTTTGAATGACCTCTATTCCAGCCTTCTCTGAGATTTATTTTTCTAGCTCCTCAAACTGGTTACCTTATGTTCCTCTTAGTCAATAGTGAGTGTGTGTGAGAAGAAAGGAGGGGAAGGGTGGAAACAAGAGGCCCCTCCAGTTGCCAGTTCAGGGCATGGAAATAGGGATCCTTCACTGCTGGAAGACCTGGGTTCTTTTGCTGACCATGGCAGTCCCCTGGTGCTAGCCTGGCAGCAGTGGGCACAGGTGTGGCTGATGCCTGTGGGGTCCACAGCCCAGCATTCCCACCCACAGGACAACAGGAGGCAGATCCACTGCAGGAGTCGGGTAGACTCATCTTTGAGTCCTCATCACTGAGGAAGCCCTGCAGAAGCTGCTTACCATTAAAGTGATATTTACTTGAGCTTTGCCTCCAGCCAGGATCCAGTAGCTAAGGTAATGCCCATATGGGCCTGGGTTAGGTTCCCCCAGTGCACAGTGATGCTTTTAGTTATGCCCCACTGGGAAAACTACCTGCACTTGGTGCTGCTCTGATGCATCGTGGAGGGGGAGCTCAACACCCAGGCTGCTCCTGTAGCATCACTAACCAAAGCCCTGCCCTGGATTTACTGTCCATGTCATGGCATTGTGTGAGTCTGCCTACAACTAACCACAACCCATTCCACAAAAAAGAAAAGACTCTCAAAATAGTCCAGTGAAATAAATGCTCGAGCCCAAAATCCCAGGTGAAATGACCACCCTGGGAAGCAAACCCCAAAACTGCCCCAAAAACTCAGACAGAGCTCTCAGAGGTGACTATACTAGTGCACACAAGGGCTTGCAAAAGCTCCCCTTTCATCACATCAGGCTGTTCCCCAGGCCAGCCCTGCCTTCCTGCCCTCCCTGTGCCCAGCCCTAGGGGAAGTGACCTGCAATGATGGGATTTTGTGCAACTGATCCTCTCTTCATGCTGTGTAACACCAGAGTGAAAAGCCCCCAACCCTCCTCACTCCCCGAGGAGTTCATCTATGGTTCAGGTATGGCAGCAGCTGAGTGGCATCCAGGAGGTTCCCTGGAGGGGTGTCACAGTCACCTGTGGCAGGAGAGAGGGACAGCCTCTCCAAGGGGTTTGGCAGGACAGCTAAAAGCTCTTGTGAATATATTCAATATATGTCATTAACAGGGTCATTAAATTTTCAAGGACTCCTGCAGGACCTCAAGGAGATGAGCTTATAGACGTTCACATATGAGCCCCATGGCTTTCTCAAATTTGTGATTAAGATGCCAGCGGCTAACAAGGCTGGCCAGCATTCAGGCTCCATGGCATAACTGGAGCTTTGTTCACATCCTTCTCATTTCATGGTAGCTCAGAGCAGTGGAAGAGCTCTGTTGTGAACATGGATATTGTCTATAAGGCACCGTGCTCTTTTTAGCAGTTGGTTGTGACTGTGTAGAAGTGCAGTTTGCCAGCTGAGAGCTCCTGTAAGTTTTGGAGTCCTGTTCACTGCCTTCACACTGAACTAACAGATTTCCTTTTCTTGAGGGTTTTGGAGAAGAGAGATACTGTTGTAGATGTAGATAGATTTGAAACCAGATAGCATCTCTGAGATCCTCCTACAAACACATGCAAGGAGTGCCACACTAGCAATCCCAGCACACACTTAACAAGGGAGGCTTTTTTTATTGAGAGGGGTGGGAATGTTGAAAAGAATTCATACAAAAATATTCTCAAAGAAAAAGAAAGCCACAGGAGGAGTAGAGCAGTCCAGCACTGCTGAGCTCAGCTGTGGAGTTGGATGTCAGTAGCTTTTTTTTTCTAAATTCCCCATTGAAACGCAGGCACCTCGGGAGGTCCTGATGTGCTCTGCCTCTTCTGTCACTCTGGGGAGCTTCCTGCCCAGTCTATTCCTGATGCCTGTTGTGAGCCAAGGAAGAGTTAGCTTAATCAGCAACACCAGCCTCTGAGTAGTGCCAAGTTGTTGTCATTAATCACTTCAAAAATCACTGCACTGAAAATAGTACGCAGGTCAGATGTTCAAAAACTGGCATGGTTTCACTGGTGTCATTTAACCTCAGCCACAAAGCCAGAACACACCCCTAAAGAAACACTTCTTATTTGCTTTACGTATTATTTATGAATTTTAAATTCACCCACACAAAGCTGCTCTTCACCTTTCCTAGAGGAAATAACTGCTATGAATGGTCAATCACCTCCAGGTGAAGGCAGGCTGGACCAACAAGGAACGTGTATACCCGTAAGAGATGCCTGGGGGCACTGGTCTGAGGGTTTGGTCGGAGCTTCTCTGTGCTACAGACCACCCTCTTTCCCTTGGAATCTCAGTCCAAATATTTGGCAGATGCACTTGGGGCTCATTACATTACAGAGGCAGCATGTTCATTGCGCTCCCCCGAATGGCATTTTGTGTGTGCTGCACTTGTTTTGTATTTGCTATATTTAAGCCACAGAAATATGCGCTGGGGAGGGAAAGAGGGAAGTGGTGGTATCTTGGAGGCAGGGAAGAAATGAAAATAATTTCTCAAAGCTGCAGTCCTCTGTGAAGAATTTTGGCTCACAAGAAGGAAAGAGGAGCATGGTCTCTGCACCAAGGACCTCAACGGGTCACCCATACTGCAGTTTATCTGGGAATGATTACAAAGCAACTCTGGTGCTACACTAATGTAGCTAAGGATAGAAATTGCTTGGAGCCTTTGCACCTGAGGACTCCTCCTGGGTTTCTATTATGAAACTGCCCTGTTAGGGACATGCAGGAAGACAGGTGTGAGGCACTGCAGAATTCATACATGGAACTAGATTTTTAAACGTCTGGCAGTATTTGCTCCTTTGCTTCCTGCTTCCACCCCAGCCTTTGCAGCCTTCTTCTACCTGACCATCATTTTCCCCAGACCATGCTCATCATCCCTGCAGCTCTTCCCCTTCTTGCCATGACCTGTGGGGCTCACAGAGCAGCAGGAAGGCAGGGCCTGTCTCTATGCTGCTGCTGGGGGTCACAGCAAGGCAGGCCAAAGTCCTGGATGCTCCTGACTTGCTCTTTTGGTCATGGACTTAGGATACCTTTGATGTTTGCAAACATGTCCTATAGTGTCTTGCCCCATATAATACAATCTTTCATGATCCTTGGTCCTTCCAGGCCAGTTGTCTGCATCACATCATGGGGTGGAGGAGAATCAGAGTGTGCTTGTGCATGTATAAAGAAAGGTTTTCTCCTCCTCTGTGCTTTAGAGTTTGCCCAAAATTTGCCTCTCAAATGCAGGTGAGGGTGCAAGGGGAGTATGGATATGAACATGGGCTGGGGCCACATTTTAACTGTCCTGACGTCAGGGGCAAGTTTCAGCAGCAGGCATTACTGCTGGATAACAAGGGAAGATATGGGCACAGTCCCTAAGAGAACCCCACACAGATTCAGAATCTCAGCCTGCTGTCATGACAGACCATGAAGGTTGTGGCAGGGAGACTGGTCTGGGCATTTGAGAGCCAATAAACAAGTAAGAGGCAAGAGATTACCTAATGATTCAAGAGATCCCAGCAAGGAACCTAGGAACATACTGACTTTCTGTCTACAAAACTGAAACCATTCCTGGAAATGGTCTAACAGGGTCTTCTTGATCTTAAGCATGTTGGTTGTACTGAGACAGGTAGCCCTGAGCAGGAACCTCACATGCTGCAGACCCATGGAAAGCAATATGTTCCACTGCCTGCACTCCTCTGGGCAAACTGGTTTCATGGCTGTCCAGCAGCAGGACTTCAAGCCAGCCCATTACCAGTAGTATGGATGACCCTGTCCTGCAGTTATGCTCCCAAAAAGCAGGCTGATAGTGCCATACCTGTCTCTCCAAGTCTCCCATCCCTCCTATAGTAGCTTTGATCATCTCATAGTGTAGCTGACTTCTAGCTGTCCAGGAAAGCAAAAATTAGTTTACAGCAGTTTTTCAAGTGCCTTAACTAGGAAACAAGGAATGATTTTCAAAAACAAGAGATAGGGGAAATATAAGGATAGAGCTGCAGTACTAGACACGCCATCCACACACTTGGTGTGCACGTAAGAGTGGCTCAGCCAGCCCTGGTTGCTAAGCAGTCTAAGAAACTAGAATGTGCTGCTCCCTCCAACCCTGCATGAACGTTGCCATGCAAAACCTGCCCAGAAGAGGCATCAGTGCTGATTTTGAAACGGGTTCTGGGGAAAAAAATGCAGTTTGTGGCTCCTTTGTGCTTCTCCCCTAAGTTATATATGTGAGGATAGGTAGGGTATATGCTTGTGCATATACCTCCCAAACATCAAATGCTGCCAGAGGCACAGGCCATTGAGGGAACTGTTCTTGATCTGAAGGCAGCTATCTCAGACCACCACAAATGCAGCCAGTGGGACAAAGAACAGATAAAAGAAGGATTACCTAGGGAAAGTGTTATCTCTGTGGTACATCAAAAGCTAAAGGTGACTCCCCTTTCTGTCCCTGGCCCTCTCCCTCTGTATCCATAGCTGTTCCTTGACATACCAAGTGTGTCCTGACTACCATGCCACAGGACACAACCACTGCATTATGCTTGGGTCATTCCCAAAGATCCAGCTGTGCTGAGCATCTGGCCAGAAGTCCCAAATGGAATTTGTTCCTGAATCACTGCAGAAGATCAGCACTAGTAACTTTTCCCCATAAAGTGCCCCAGAGCAGCAAGTGGGAAGACTTGCAAAAGCACCATCATGAGAAATGAGGAACTTGAGGGTGGAGCAGCAACACAGTGATGGGAAGTAAAAGGGGGGAAATGATTGCACAGTGGTTAGAGGAGAGAAAAACAAGTGGGTATCAAATTCTTCTAGAAAGAGAGCAAGAAGTGCTACAGGATGACAATGAATGTGCAACAAACTGGACAGAGAAGCTATAAGGAATGGAGTCAATCCAAAGAGCAGCATGGGCAGGGTGCAGTAGGAAAGTGTGGCTAACACATTGATATGTATAATTGGAAAGAGTAATGGCAAACTTGCATATGGTCAGAATGTTAAAGCTCACATCTTGCCCAGACTGCTCATGGCAGGGGTCAGGATCTTGTCTTTTACCTCTCTCCTAAAAGCTTTCCCAAGTGATGGTTCCAGCATCTGCCATGTTCCCCACTCTCAAATATGATCATTTACCTATATTTTTGGACCAAGATCCCCAGGTAAGAGCAGTCAGGTTTGCACCCTGTGCTCCCACAGAACACTTCCCTGGTTGTGATACCTGCTGGAGATGTCCTGTGGGATGTCCATGAGTTACACAGAAACACAACAAAGACAAGTTACATCAGGAAAAAACAGTATAAATTGTCTTCCTTAAAGGCTAGGGCAGGTCTGATCTACCTCAGACACCCAAAGCTCAAAGCTGTGGTCTGCCCAACCATCCCCCAACCTCCTTTGGCCTCTTGTTGCTCCAAACATGTAACAAGAGACCTCCATGCAAACTACTGTCTGCATGGTCTGCCGAGCATTGCCACCCACCACCAGTCCTTGCTTTCAGGTGAATGAAATCACCCAGGCCTAAGTCTTTGTATCTGCATAACAGACATACATCCCCACAGCAAGCAGGGAAATTTCAACAATATCCCACTTTTTCAGGGGGTCCACACAGAGCCCTCCCACACAGTATCTTATGGGGAAAAGAGAGTTTCCCCCAGACCTCTGTCCAGACTACTGGGTCATGCTCCATGCTCCCCCTTTCCAGGTTTGTCTAGTCTGCAGTGGACCTGAAAGCCTCCTCCTCTCTTGATTCAGGGGATTCAGTGGGCTGGAGTCTGTGTGGCAATGGGAAAAGTGAAGTACCTCTCAGGATATCCACCCCCCCCAGAGGGATGTGTAACTGATGCATATCAGTCAGAAAATCCTGCTCAGCCCTTTCAAGAAGCTTTCTGAGTGCCTGGGAGGAGCAGAGCATTTAGGTATTCTCAGGCTATAATCTCTTCTCTGATAATCCTGATTTACTCTTTGGCCTGGAAGCAAAGGCTAATAGAAAGCAAAGTGCTTCCACAAAGCTCAGCAGGTAATTTAGTAGCTCTGGTTTAGTTGTCTCAAGTATAAAGTGGGGTTACCACTGCTGAGAATTAATGTTTGTGAAGGTGCACTGGAGCTGTCTCAGAGACAGAAGTATACCATAATTGTCAATTATTGCTTTGAAAAGGTCACTGTTTTCTGGAGACAAAGCTAAAATCAGCTGTTGTCACTTAGAATTTCACTGGGGACACTCATGATGACCTATTTTTAACATAACAGAAGATTACGCTGCAATACCGTGAATAATTTATAGGCATAGTAGCATGATCACAGCCACAATACAATGGCAGCTTCAGTTCCTGCATGATGATGGAGGGAGACAGAGCTCTCTGGCAATTTCCACTGAATTAGCAAAACAAGACACACGTGGAATGGCTGTCCCAGCCTTTCAAAAGCATGTGTGTCAGGATGAATACACGTCCAGAAGGACTAAGTGGGGCAAAGATTTTATCTAGAGCATCCATAAACCTACTCAGTCTCCCAGCTGTTTCAACAAGCACTGGGGGCAGAGGAGTGGGATTGTGTGTAGGGCTTGGTGTGATGGGGAGGAGGAGAGTAGCCTTCTGCATTTGCTATGCTAAACTATATTGAGAAACCAAGAGAAACAGCTCATACATCCCTATCACATGCATTTCCATAGGATAGAGGATATTTCCTTGAAAGAGGAGGTTGCAATATGAATGAGGTAATTTGTATCTGCAACTTTAAGTTCAAAAAATCTTCTGCAAGATAAGATCAAAAAGGCCAGAGGGAATTGGTAAAAATTGACCAGAACTGTAGGAGGATCCAGGTTGAAGTAAGATGTTGCAATTAGTCTACGGCACTGAAAACCTTTAACAGATAACCAGGCTTCCACAGTGAGAGCTGCCACCCCTTAAAAGGCTGAAATGGACTCAAACACATATTAAGTGTGCATGATGAGACATTTATAGCATTCAGCATTGCCACAAATATTTCCTCTTCTCTTTCCCTGGCATTCCATAGCCCAAAGTGCACAGCTGCTTTTTCCAGAAAGCCGCCTTTGCCTCAGAGTTCACATCCTGTGTGACACACATGAAATAGGGAATAGTTGATTCAGTCAGAGATGTAAAAAGGTCACCCTTAAAATTTTGCCTTGGAGCTACAGCAGTGACACTGTGTTGGCAACAGCCCCTACACTTTTTCTAGTGGAGAAACGGGTGCCTCTGGAAATACCACAGCCGTGATCGCTGTAGAGCCCATCTGAACTCAGAAACCTTGGAAACGGCCTCTAGGCCCCAGAGGTCTGCACACCAGTGTGAAGAGCATGCTTCTGTGCTTTTACTAAATCTGGAGTCATTTTGTCTCATTTCTACTTTCTAAGTCTACAGGGTTTATTTTCAGCATACAGTATAAATAACTCATATTCATTATTCCTGCTGAAAATTACTTAAGATGATAGGTCATCTGGAATTGGCAGCTTGGATTTTTTTATTCAAGGACAGTTTGGGGGATTGTTTTACATGCACAATGCTCTGTAAAAAAACCTAGCTCTGCCTTCCTTGCCATTTGCTTAATTTCTTCATGCAACATCATCCTCTGTGTGACAGGTCAGTGTACTCAATGAAAACATTTGCATTCAAAGTGGTGAGTCTACCTATCCTGACCCAAATGAGGAGAGATACAGGGATATGGGGAGGGTATCAGCATTGACTTCTCAAGCCTCCTTCCAAATTGTGTCTATTTACCAACCTAGGGATTGGGTTGGCCAATAGATTTGCCAGGGATTCCCTCTGCCCCTCACTCCCCGTCCCTCCCTCCCCCCCAAAAAAGAAGCACTTGCAGCTGTTTAAGAGGCACAAGGGAGAACTTGTTGAAGCTTTAAATGCTGGCAGAGGAACAGCAAATCATATAGAAAATACAACGTGTGTTTGGTATTTCTGTTGCCTGATGT
Organism: Vidua chalybeata; assembly: GCF_026979565.1. NCBI lineage: Eukaryota > Metazoa > Chordata > Aves > Passeriformes > Viduidae > Vidua > Vidua chalybeata. The sequence continues at coordinate 93,567,964 of NC_071530.1, forward strand.
AAAGTCCAGTATTTAAAAAAGTCACAGAAGAGACATGAAGAAGTCCTAAGGGTAGCAATAAATATATGCAAAATCCACATCTCTCTAGAGAGATATATTGATAGTAAATAGGACTATACATTTTTGAAGGAAGACTAAATTTGAAGAAAATACCTCAGGGTCTCTGGGAGAATACGGTAGTCCTGCCATTTTTTTTTTCTTGGGGTAACAGAAAAGATGCTTAAAGGAAGAAACTCAAGGTCCATTCATTGCAATGTTCTTTCATTTATATTCGCCTTTAACTGCTGTCTTCAGCCCGCCCAATATCCAAATTTAGAGCTTTCATACACACTGCTGAAGGCAACGGAGGCTGCAGCGAGCGGTCCACCGGCCGCGGGGAAGGCAAGCGGAGGCAGCCCGTTCCCTGCCCCATTCCAGGCGGGAAGGGTCAGAGGGATTTTGCAGATGTTCCGCCTTTGGGACAAACGGCCTGAGGGGCCAGACACGTCGAATGAAAAAACGGAAGAGCCGCACCGCCGCCTCTCCCAGAAAGGTACGGAGGCACCGGCAGTGCCGGCTCCGCCGCATCCCGCGGGGCCGAGCCTGGGGGGCTCCGCACCCCCGCACTGCCCGCGGGGTGGAGGCGGAGGCGGTGCTGCTGCGCGGCCGCTGCCCGCCCCCTCCTCCGCCTCCGCCTGCCTCCCGCAGCTCCGCAAGGAAAAGCCGGCAGCGGCTTCGCTCGCTGCCAGAGCGGCGGTGTGCGGCGTCGGGAGAGCTGTTCTCTCTTCTCCTCGTTTTTAATTTTTTTTTATTTCATTTGAAAACTTTAATTTTATCTTGTTTTTTTTAGAAATTTTTATTCCCTATTTATTAGTTTTCCAGCTTCGGGCGCTGCCGCCCGGGATGGGGCACCGCGGTGCCCGAGGAGCGCTGGGCGGCGGCGGGCGAGCGGCGTCCCGGAGCGGGCTGTGAGCCGCGGCAGCACCGCCGGCAGCAACAGGTACCCGGCCGGGCTCCCGGAGGGGCGCGGGGCCCGAGCCCGCGGGGGAAGGAAGGAAGGAAAGGGGCGCTGCCGAGCGGGGACGTGGCCGACCGCAGCTCCAGGGCTGCGGGGCTGGAGAGCCGCGCTCACAGGAGCGGGTCCTGACCCCGCTCATCTGCCGGCGGCGGCAAGGTGTTGGGGAAGGCAAAGGTGCTCTTTTGGGACGTTCCGGGCATGGTTTTTAGGCTGTGATTGTGAAGAAAATCTTGAACGTGAGTGTTCGCTGAGGGATATGAAACTGGCTTAATATTTTCTCACAGAGCGTGGCAGTGCTTAGCCCTGTTTCCATAAAAAAGTCTCGGCGTTTCCTTAGGTCTTGTCTTTCTATTTCTAGTGGGCTTTTATGGTATTACGGGTTAGAGGAGAGCTTAGATCCTCTTAAGTTCCCTTTACAGTCCTCTGGCTCTTTCCCAAGGACTGATGCAAATACATAACACACTGGCATTGCTCTTCAGTTTACCTTTGAATGCCCTGGTTACAAAAGGTCACCCTAATCCTGTGACTGGTCTTTCTATTGCTGCGTTAGCCGAGCATTTTGCTGTCTCTCATTCAAAGTTTCAAAAAGCTTTCTGGAAACAGTGTGCTTGTGGCCATGCTGCCTTTGCACCCTTTCATCCATCTCTCTGGGAAGAGCTGAGTGTATTCCCAGTGTAATTTCAGCATTCATTAATCTGGCCATGCATTCAGCTCATTTTAATTACCGTGTTTGAGCTGCTGTCACACAGCTGGAGCCCGGGGCAGAGAACACACTCCCAAACAGAAACATCATCTTCTTCAGTCGTTAATTACGTTTCACAAGTATCCCTCTCCTGCATAAACAAAAGTAGGAGCATACCCAAACAGAGAGCTTAAGGAAGGAGACAGGAGGAAGGTGTATTTCCTGAAAGATTCCTGTGCTGGTGGCCCAGCTGTCTTGGAGATCTTCACACACTGGGAAGAGACACAACGTGATGTGGTTTTTGTGGCCAGACTCAGAAAGGTATCCACCGGGATGGGTTCGGAGCCCTGCTTTATAACCATAATGGGCAAATGTGACAGATTGTTCCATGTTTAAATGAATGTGGGTGGGTATATATGTTGCACAGTGGGAGTCTAAAGGAAGCAAAGTTTATCTTTTTACCCATAAATCCAGCATTTTCTAAGCTAGTACCTGAAGATTAGGACAGTCGCTTAAGATGGTGTCTGTGCTGCTTGCAAGTGCAGATAAGCACTTGTGCAAAGTGAACTTTGACAATCCCAGCATCCATAACCTGATGTTGGTTTGACTTTTGGCATCCAAGCTGCATTTCCTTGACAAAGTGTGGGGTTTGGGGATTTTCTTTGGTTTATTTTGTTTTTAAAAAGCAACATGTTAAATTTCTTTCCAGGATCCTGCATAAGAAACAGAGCACTTAGCTTTGACATGTTGCTACTCCTCTCTAGAATGACAGTAGTTATACCTTAGAGGTTTTTCTGCTGCAGAATTAATATTTCTTAAATGCTTTGGAATGTGTAAGTGGAGAAGTGTGTGGTGTGTGAAGGAGCATCTGTAAGTGAAAAAGATGCTTTTCTTCCCTTGTGCTTTCAAGGCACATGACCATTTTATTCACCTGTATCACAGAACAAACACTTGGGCTAAGAGTGGTACAAAGCATGGCCTCAAAGCTCACAGTGGCATGTTTACATGCCATGCAGGGTTACCTTTTGCTCTTTGATATTTTTAAACACGAACAGGCAGAAAGGTAACTTCCACACAAAGAGCACTGCTGGAAAAGGTCTGGGGAAGCCGCCTTGCTTTCCTGCTGGGAGAAGTGGGAGTGAGAGCTATAAGCAGCATTGGCTTTTTCCAAAAAAGGGATGGCTGGTTTGACACTTTTTTTTTTTTCCCCTGATGCTATACATGTGGCAGTGACAAGCTGCTCCCAGACAACCCACTTAACTGGGGTAGTTTTCATCAGGCAAGCTAGGCTGCGAGCAGCTGGGAGATAGACAGCTTGTGTCTGTGGCCATTCAGCCTGCACAGAGCATCAGCTGAAAGCAGACTGGGAAGGAAGTGAGAACAGCAATGCCTGAACACACGCTCCTGGCACGGGCTTGTTAGAGAGGGCTGGGATGTGAATCAGTATCAGATAGGGGCTTGTCACATCACTTTCAAGCTGTGTGCTTCCTGGATGACTCTATTAACAAAATGGGAGGGGGAAAAATGGTTATTTTCTCACTTAGCAGGAGCTTGGAGGTCATTGTTTTGTTCACTCAGCTTACAGTGCCTGCTGATTTTCTGAAAGGGAGGTTGCTAAAGAAGTTTCTTAGTAAGAGATTTTCAAAATTAATCAGAAAGAACACACAGTGAATTTTTTTCCCCCTCCACTAGTTTTGCACTGATTGTTGCATTGACTCCAAGATGTGCTTGCCCCTTTCAGGAGGCAGACAGAAAGAACAGCCCACTTGGAATTTAAAGTCAAATGTGAAGTCTTTTGAGAGCAGAAGCAATTTTGCCCTGGGAGACTTTACAAACCATGGTGGCTGCATGTTAAACACATCACAGAGTCAATGAGAATTTAAGTTACCAACATCTTTGTTTCCCATGGTGTCCTTCAGACAGTTGTGTTACACCAGGGCAAAGGCAGAAGGACAGTCTGTGAGCAGGGGAGCTAGGCAGCCAAAGGAGGAATGGCAGGATGGGCTTTGCCAGCTCCCCATGAGAGAGCTGGAAGGAGATAGGCAACAGAAGCCAACCCTGGATTCAGTGAACTGGATCATATTATACCTCTCTGCCTAATATCAGAAATGGCTTAGCTAAGGCTGGGCAGTCAGCTCAGTTTGAGCTCCATGACTGTGCTTCCCTACATACCCAAAATCAAAGCAGAAACTGCATTTTCTTGTCCACAGCTCTTCTGCAGCTTTATTTCTCCTCCTCAGTGCAAGCGCTGCTCATGCCCTCACTTATCTGCACCTACACGGGCTGTGTAGCTGGCCTGGGGCTGGTTGAATCCTGTCCTGTCCCTTCCCATAAAGTTGGTTCTCTGGCACCTGAAATACTTCCAGGTGGGTATTTCAAAGGGAAAGGAAGCAGCAGGTACCAGGTAATCTTTTCTGGGACTGTCATTATCCCCATTTGTCAGCCTAGCGACAGACAACATTCAGCTGTTGTTTTACAGCCAGTGGGCACCAGTTTTAGCTCAACCTTCACTGAATCGTAGAATGGCTTAGGTTGGAAGGGACCTTTCTTTAAAGGCCATCTAGTCCAAGCCCCCTGCATTGAGCAGGGACATCTTCAGCTAGATCAGGTTCCTCAGAGACCTGTCCAACCTGGCCTTAAATGTTTCCAGAGATGGGGCATCTACCACCTCTCTGGGCAACCTGTGCCAGTGTTTCACCACCCTAATTGTAAAAATAAAAAACTATTCTCGTGTCCAGCTTAAATCTGCCCTCTTATAGTTTAAAATCATTACCCATTCTCCTATCACTACAAGTCTGCATCCAGGGGATTTGAATTAAATCCCTTGAATTTTTGCTCTTCAGCTCTAGCTTTGAAGTGTTTTTGCTGCTGGGTCTGGTGCTGTTTGGGAGAAAGAGGATGCCACCTCCCCAGTCCCATCCAGGTTAATTAGGGAGCTGTAGCGAGGCTCCAGGAACCAAGCCATGATCAAAAATGACAATCCCAGTACGTGTTACCCCATGGGATTTGGTAGGTGTAGAGAAGGGCAGGTTCATAGTGTACTTGAATTGATTTTTGGTAGCCACAAGTACAGACCTTGTCTTATTCTTTGCATACAGGCTCTGCACCCAATGGACTCAAGAAGTCCTCTAAGCATGACACAAGAAGTGACTGGCCTTTTTTCCCTAAAGTCATCTTTTTCTTGTGTCTTTTTATGTTGCAAGGGTATCCTGTAATTTTTACTTCCCAACCAGCACAAAAGAAATGACGGATTAGCACAGAAGTATGCGAGCAATCTTTCTTCTTTTCAATGGGAGGAACAAATTGAAGCTGACAGTTCCCTGGAACCAGAGCAACACATGAAGTAGTCACAATAATACATTTTATCTTTCAGCTCTTTTAGAGCATCAGAAGCTCTCTGGTCTCTGATGCCTCCAGTAAGCTGACCTTGGCTGGCAGAGCCAACCATCTCATTACTGCAGTCCCACTGCTCACAGCCTGCCCTCTGTCCTGGCCCTCAAACAGCCTGATTAGCTGCAGCAGCAGCTTTGCTTTCCAGGTTGTGCAGCCTGCTGGTAACCCTTCAGTAACACCAGAACTGTTTCAAATAATCCCTTCTGTAATAAACTTTTTTTTTTTTAATTCAAAAACCTCATCTAGCTGCAACAGCCAGAGATTTGTAATAGATGATTTTGTCCTGAAAAGCCTCATCAACAGGAAAATGTCTAGTCATCCATTAACTCCAAAAAGCAGTTGCAGCACAGAAAATCTGTCTCGTCATCACCCAGGTTCTGGTTTTAGCTTGTGCCTTTTCCTCTAAAAAACACCAGTCTAGACCAACCCTATCTTTTACTATTTATACATTTGTATTTGAGCTGACCAAAAGAAGGAACTCCTTTTCAGTGAAATCTGTAGGAGACAGGCAAATAAGCATCTGTAAATAGTGGCAGGAGGTACATGTTTCAACAGACCATGCAAGGTTGAACACCAGAGCTTCCCTTCTCTTTCCCCAAATTAACATCTTGCTGTCTGACCAGCCAAAACTGCTTGATTTCTGCCTCAGTGAGGTGTCTTTCTTCATTGTAAGATTTGTCTTGAAGCTGCTAGAAGTCTGAATCTGAACAAAGAAAAAAAATGTTTGCTTGTAGTGAATGCACTCATTGAGGGTGCCTTAGAAGCCTTGAGGATCAAGGCTTGTGCTTGGGGTTGACATGGTGACAGTGGTCTGTGATACTGCTGCAGGCAGGTAGGGCAGACAGTGTAGCTCTGTATTCAAAGACTGATAGGCATTTTCTTGTTATATAACATGAAGGAAAATGTATTTTCCATAATTAAGCAGCTTAACATCCTCTGTTAGTATTTAATTTTAAAATGATTGATTTTAAAACTTCTTAGCTGTGGTACAGAAGTAGTGGTGTATGTTGCAGCTTTGTGCAACAATATCCCTGCAAGTAATATTTGGCCAGTAAGTCTCCTTGGGTATGGACACACCTTTTTCTCTGGTCACCCCTGTAAGCATCGCTGGATCATGGCAGCAACCTGTGCACTTTCCCAACCAAGCAGGCACATCAGTGGGTGACAATGCTGTTGCCAATGCTCAATTAAGTGTGTAAAGTGTTGCCCTGCATGACTGACTACCCTTTCCTTGTCTCATTCAGTACATCCACAAAACAGTGTTCTGTTAGTTCAAAGAAGGATTTGGGTTTTCACAAATAGGTGCTGGGCTGTGAGGTTCTCTTTGATCCACGAGGCTTTTTCTTGAATTCAGTATGACACTTGCAGGTCACATCTACTTAGATATACACAAAATCTTGTGTATAAGCAGAGATGTTTGCTAAAATAAACAGAGAAGAATGTTTAGTTTATTAGAGGTTCAGATTAATAAAACCAGGAGCTGGAATTGCACACTACAGTAAGTCATCTGTGCTACACAAAACCAAACCAAAGCTGTATTAAAAATGCTAAGACTCAGCTGAGGCCAGAGAATAATCAGCTTAAAATTCTGCCTGCATAAACTGAGGTTTTGCTTTCTTTGAAATCAGAGGGAGATGTTGTCATCATCTCCCCAGATGACAGCTGGACCACAAAGCCTTGTTCCATCATGTAGGGTGCTGCACTGGAAGTGCTTTCAATACATTTGGTTTCCATGCCCTGTGCTGAAAACAGAAGTTCCCTAAAGGTTAGATGGCTTTTCATATGCAGTTAACCAGCAAAAGGTTGCTTTTTTCCCATTCTCTCCTAGCTCTACCCTTAAAAAGAAAATCATCTTCTTTCCTAGTAGAGAAGGTGGCAGCGGTGGATCCAGTGTGGCAGCTTCTATCTTAAACTGAACCCTGTACACAGGGTTCCTCCAGACACTGTATTTCATGGCATGTCATGCTGCCAGCAGCTGAAGAAGACAATTGTCTCCATTGGGAAAGGGGCAAAATAATTTTCCATCCTCATGAAAGGCCATTATATCCTCCTTTTCCTATCTCCTTAATGGTGTGTTAATATGGCATGAATAGGAAAATGCAGAAATCAACAGGGAAGGAAAGAAGAAAGGAAGGGCAGCAGAGGACAAGCTACGGTGTCATTCCTAAAAGCTTGTCATTAGCCTGCAATGGCCCCAGTAGGTCTTTCTTTTAAATGGCATACTGTGGAATAGCAGGGATGAGCCAAGATGTGCTGCCTTAATTTATGCCATGAAGAGCTACACAAGATAACTACCTAGTAGTTCAGTGGCAAAAAGCACTGTCGGATCTTTCTGGTTCATGCTTAGTTTATCTGTAATGTCTCTGTGTCTAGAAAACTCAAATGGTAACTAATCCTATAGCATAGCTGGATCATATGGCATTTTAAACTCAGGATTTGTTTTTTTTTTAATGACCATTAAAATTAAATTTACCAATTAACCCTGACTAGATCTACCTGCTGTAGTTTTAAGAGTTTCATCAGGTTTGCATTGGCTTTGTCTGTGACAGTAAACTACAGGCATTTGCAAATGTTTTGGGCAGGAACAGCAGCAGGCACAGACCAGCCTGTATCTATGGCATTAAACTCCCCTACCTTTCAGAGGAGGAAAGTACATCAGGACTGCTTTGGGAATGATCCTTGGTCCATGCTTCCCAAAATATGCACAGTAGTTGTGTAAGAAAGCCCTATCTGGCCTAAACCAGAACTGTGGCAGTGACTGTTCAGTAAAACCTCCTTTGCCCCAAGGAGGAGAAAGCCATTTCAGAGTCAAGAGAGAACAGCTTTTCTATACTGAGAATCTCGGTGTTGTAGAACGGTTTGTGTTGGAAGGGACCTTTAAGGGCCATCTAGTTCCAATTCTGCCCCTATCATGGGCACCTTCCAGTAGACTAGGTCTGCTCAAAGTGTATTCCAAGTCAACCTCAATGTTTCCAGGAATGGAGCATCTGCAGCCACTCTGTTGTAGATGTTCCAGTGTTTCAACACCCTCATTGTAAATAATTTATTCCTTATATCCAGTCTAAACCTACCCTTTTTTAGTTATAAAAGATTGCCCCTTGTCCTCTTACTACGGGGCCTGCTGAGAAGTTTGACCCCATCTTTCTTACAAGCCCCCTTCAAGTACTGAAAGGCTACAATCCAGTCTCTCTGGAGCCTTCTCTTTGCCAGTTGAACAGCCCCAACTCTCTCAGCCTGTCTTTGTAGGAGAGGTGCTCCATCCTCAGGACTCACTCCAGCATGTCCGTGTCTTTCCAGTGCTGAGGGCCCAAGACATGGATGCAATACTTGACTTGGAGTCTCACCAGAGCAGAGGGGCAGTGTCCCTCACCCTGCTGCCCATGTTGCTTTTCATGCAGCACAGAATATTGCTGGCTTTCTGGGCTCCATTTGCACGTTGTTGAGTCATCTTGATAAGTGTTGAAATGAAATGTAGTTTCAGAAAGTGGTGGTAAGGACAGCAGGTCTCCCTAAAGCTCTAGGTATTTTTTTTCTAGTGGTTCCTGTAAACACTTGTGTGTCCGTAAAGCTGTTCTGCTCTTTTTGTGGGTACCTGGTATAAGATAACTGTCTGGGACAGGGTTGGGATAGCTGTGTCCTCTGGCAATCTACACATAGCAATCACCTTTTTTATTTTGCTCAGCTGCCCCATTGGTCATAAGACTTCTTTTTCCAGCACCAGTGTCACTAACACAAGCTTTTCCTAAGAGGGACCTTAGCATAGACCCTTACCCTTTTATACTCACTCTTTCAGATGTTTCTTACAGATCCTTTAAAGATCCTGATCAGAGAAAATGGTGGTGTTTTGGAAGAAGTTTAGGCTGTTTCATTGTATTAGATACATACTCATATCCTGTGCCTTCAAGAGGTTTTAAAAGCTTAAAATACTGTAGCCAAGAGAATAATGAACTCTGCTATACCTTTAAATAAAATTTCTTAAAGTCATATATGTAAGAAGACTGAAGTTTTGAATTTGAAAATGAGCTGAAGCCAAGAGACAAGCAAGTTGCATCAGAGCAGACAACCATTCTTGGTTGTGCATGGACAGTGTTCAACTACTTGATGTACTGGAAGAGAGCTTCAGACAGATGCTATAGCCAAATGTAAATGAAGTAACGCAGGACTTCTATGGCAATGCTCTTTAAGTGGTTACACTTGTAAGGTGTAAAAAATATTAAATAAATCAGTTTCTGCAATGCTCATGTCTAGGATGTCTAGGAGAAGAACATCCAGCTTTTTAAAGATCTTCATCCTAGGACATGTAACGGTGTATGTTCAACAGTACTTTAGTGAGCAGTGTGCCATTACGACACTCCTGGAAATAGAATGATCATATAAACATCCACGGAGTTTTAAGTCACCCTAATCCCATGTATTTAAAAAGGAGCAGCAAAGCGTTTGTATCTCATTAGTGGCTGAAAGGATTTGACAACAATGATGTTTTACTTTCCTTTCAGGGATGAAAAGCCTGTCGTACTTGTTTAATTTAGCTCACTCATGCTTATATTAGAGCGTACCTGGAATGGATACCAAGAACAGCTAGTTTGTCTGTCTTGGCTGAGGGCAAACAAATAATCTCTAGAGCAGCCCACTGGTTACCCAAACCATCCTGCATGTGTTTACTTGATGCATTTACTTTCCTGCAGATGCAAAGAAATGGTATCCTCAGCTTGCTGTCCTTGCCCATGTTGCTACCATCTGCATTAAATGAGGGTTGTAAAGCAGCAAAAATATTGGTGTAAAGTAATTAAAGAAATCAGCATTCTCAAGGACAGCTTTGCTAGCCGTTGCTTTTTTCTCCTGTCACGGAGAAGATTTTTATATTCATTCCTTGTGCAGTCTGAGAAAGTGAAGCCACTCTGTGCTGCTTACACTTGACGTGCAAATTTAGGTCACTGGTCAAATTCATCATGGATTTTGCCAAAGGACTCCCACTGGAGCTGCATCTATTGACATCAGGGCTGCCTTACCCCACTTGTGCCCAGGTGTTACTCCTGGGCTTGTTACTCCAGATGTTGCTGTTGGTCAGTAAGGGTCAAGGGAGACCACCCACAGCACTCACAGGTTCCTAGGCCTCCCCTTATGCTAATGCTTGCCAAAATGGGCAATAGGTTGGTCACTTTTTGTGGTCTGAGCTAAGAAATTAAAATTACGTGACATCTGTGGTCAACCAGGCGTATGCTAAAAGAGGTGGAGAAGTAGACAGGCTGCTCCTGGCTGGAGGAGTTCCCACAACCTGTTTTGCATCCTGCTAGTCTTACTACTGCTCAGAAGATTGCTCCTAGTAGTTTATCTCCTGATGCAGGGATAGATAACAGAGCTGCCCAAAGTCTTGCACTTTTATGACTGTGCAGTGCTGCCAGAATGACAGTGTGGTTAATTGTGTGCTCAAGCCACTCTGCTGAACCGCTTGTTAGGGATTTTGTGCAAGGTGGGTTTAAAGCATGAGAGGATTGTTCTCAGCTGGGTTTCAGAAGTGCTTTTTCTTTAGATTATTTGCCAGCACTTGAACGGCAATGGGACTTTGTTTTTAATTAAATCTTACATTGACATAGAGAATTATCAGTGATGAGTAGAATTGGAATTGACTTCTAATCAAAGATAATTCTGCATACTGGGGTGGGTTTGAGATGAATGAATGTCAAATGTAATTAGATGGTCAGATTCTGATCCCTCAGCCACACTCACAAGTACAGTTATAGACCAAATTTTGCTTATTTATGCTAATGCCAGCTGAATATGATTGCCCTATGTCTCTAATGCTGTAGGGAGCAAGATTAGGGAGGGCTCCATCCATGTGGGCTCCTGCGCATGCTCACCGCAGCCACCAGTGTGAAATAATGTTGGAACTGAAAAAAAAAAAAAAGGAGGTCAGCTGCCACAAACCCATCTGTTGTGTGCAGAGCCATTTAGGATCAAATTTATTTTCCTTGGGTTTATTACAGTGAAATAACTCATTTGCATTTCCCTCTCCTTAGGTTTTCAGCTGTACCAGGGGGAAGGTGCAGTGTAGGTCTTTCTCTGAGGGGAGGTTAAGCAGAGGCTCCCTGGCAACACAACTAGAGAAACGGGGGCATTGCACTGAGAGCTTTGGTGAAGCAGTAGATGCAAAAAGGGGAGGGAAAAAGCTAACTGTGGTATGAGACAAAAAGGGTGCTGCTTTCACTTTAGCCACTGCCAATCCTTATTTCTGTGTTCTAGTGAGGTCATAAGAATTAGTGCTAAAGGCATGTTTTATAATAAAAATAAAATGAAGTGAAAAGTCCTCATGCTGACTTTGGTACCTACACTGGTGTGAGAGATGACTTACTGAATAAATGGAGCTGTATTACAGTGGGAGCACCAGCTATCAGGTTCTATGCATTTGCAGTCATATCTACTTGAACATTTTGCTCTTGACCTGGACCGTTAGCTTTTTTCTTACTGTTACTATTGCTTTTTATGCAATAAAAAGGTTAATGCGCATCATCTAGTTTGGGTAGGCAGAGCAGAAAAACAACATGGGCTGTTCCAGATGGTAGACAATTTGTATTTCTGCTCAGGGTGTCTAGTGATGAGCTAGCAAATACTGTAGCATTTGAATTGAAAACGCCCTTACATGCAACATTTAAAATGTTCTTACAGAAATGAGGCCATAAAGTACAAGCCTTTTTCCTAAAGCTTGATGCAATTTGAAACAAAAGCTGAAATTTGGTACTGCGATACTACGTTTTCATTTCTAAGAAAGAGGTAATGGCACCTTGTGCTCGCTTGTGGGGATTTCTGCATGAAAAAGTAAAGCTCCCAGCTGTGGGCTTAAGAGCTATAAAAGATGCATCAGTTGCATAAACATTTCTTTGTGCGTTGTAAGAATGGAATCCACCTGAATTGAAGGTATTGAAATACAGCTAATAAAAGAATCACTGTAGGTGTCCCTGATGGACATAAAGTCATCAGTGAGAAGTGTGCTCAAGCCTTCAGAGAGAGCCTGCTGGATAATCAGTGCGGAGGATGTCCATGGTGAGGGAAGAGACCACCTCAGCAAGAGCAGGATGAGCTGCAGTGGGCTCAGCTAAGATTCTTGTGGCTGCAAGAGGCGGGGCAGAAGTTTCCCTTCCTGTGCTGTGGCTACCAATGACTTTGATGCCCACCCAAGCATGTCCCATGTGCTCCCACATGTCTTGTTTGAAGGAGGGGGCTCCATCTCAGCTGCAGCTCCTTCTCTGTGCAGCACTGCTCTTCAGCCGTGTGGGTAAGCCCATGTGGCTCGTTCTGTAGGCTAAAATTAACGTGTGAAGCTCTCGGGTCTGCTGGCCTTTCACCGGCTGATGTAAGCTTGGGAAGTGTGCTTGTCGGTGTAGCCATATGCTGCTATTTAGGACTATCTCTAAGCCTTGGACTTGGGTGGAAAAAATGCACATGATTTTATTCTGGCAACCAAGAATAGTTCTTCGGATGGAGTTCACATGTCTGTACAGCTCTAGCAAATGCTGCCCTGCACAAGGGAGGAGCAGCCCAATCACTGGGAGCATAAGGTTGTAGTTCGTGTAATTGAGTGACCAACAGAAGACACCTTTCTACAGGTGCTTCCAGGAGACCCTCACCCCACAGAAATCTTGCTGACACATACAGAAATTATAAGCCTGCTCACTCATGCCTAAGAGTTTTTGTGTTGAAAGTGTAAAAACTCTTGTGCAAGAATTAAATTTCTTGTGAAAGTTTTTATAATGCTCCTGAGCACTCTTACCCACATAGCACTGTCAAATTTTTATGTTAAAAAACCCAAAAGGATGTGTACTTTCTCATCTAAGATGCATACCTTTGTACCTTCTGGGAGCTGAGGGAACATGGAAATCATAAATTCCAGGTGGTTATTTGGGCTACTGGCCATGCTGGCCTTGTATTGCCAAAGTGATTCAGCTAAATCAGAACGAAGAAGTTGGAAAATAAATATTAAAAATTGCTAGACTTAGGCTACAAAAGCAAGCAGCATGAATTGAAGGTGCACTTAATGAGCTTGGCGCTGAGTATGTGTAAATTTAGAATTTCATTTTGCTCTTTGGGCTTATGAGTGCAAAACAGAAAGAATTGGCATGGAGGATGACATGACTACTAGGGCATAACAGTTCCTTCCCTTGTTGTGGTTGTCTTTTGGAGAGATGCATGGTCCTTTGTCTTTTGGAGAGATGCATTGACATTTCATCTCATTGCATTTAAAAGTTTTTCTCCTTTGTAGGGCAGCCAGCCCAATAAGAATATAGATCTTGGCATAGATGAGGGAGGAAAATGTTCTTTTCTTTCATTAGTCACAAAGATATCAGTTAATTTGTCAAACATACCCTGGGTTTGTAGGTAAGAAATGTTCCTAGCACACCAAACAGAATTGGTTGACTTTTGTAGCCATCCACTCACATTAGTTAGTGGACCCCCTCAGCTCACCGTAACCTAAATAATTATCACTTGATTTTTAACAGGCAGCCTGCAGACCATCATAGATCAACATACAAACCATCTCACTGCAGGAATTACCTCTCCTGAGATCCAGAATGGACCTTGAACCATGTGTCACAAAAGAAAATAATATAGGAAGAAAGGATGATCAAGGATGCTTTCAGTCACTCAGTCCTATCCCATTTAATCAGTGATTATACATAATCCCGAAGTGTCCTCGAAGCCTCAGCTGCAGACAGCTCCTTCACACCTTACAGCAAATTCTAGACCTGGAGCCATAACTGTAGCTGCTACAGGGAGAGAACAGGAGGAATCAAGGGCACCATCACCACTGTATATTGCAGCTTTACATGGTTGTTAGCGCATGTCTAGCAAAACCAACTTCCCCTTGTCATGTGGTGGGCAAAACATAACATCTCCAAACTGGTCATGGGGAAGAAGCAAAGAAAAAAAGGCTGTGCAAAAGTTAGACTAGATTTAGCAAATATGTTTCTGCCTGAATTTCCCCTCTTAGCTTGAATCAAACACTGTTTATCAAATATTTTGGCACTGTGGGAGGTAGAGGTCTGTGCTTAGGGTGATGAAGAGAGAGCAGCCCTGTGGAAGTGATTGTCCCTTCCCCACTCATTAGCTAGGGCTCAGCTGTTTCCCCATTTCCAGACTGAAAGAAGAGCTGAGAGGGGGGACTTTTATTTCCCTGAGGACAGAGGCATCATCAATTATCTGCCATTCTTTGCTGCAAGCTGTCAGCGAATAGGGCAGCAGAGTACTGATAGGATTTCACCTTATCCCTCGACACGCTGATGGGCTCATCATTCAACTGCTCTGCACTTAGCATGTGCAGTATTAATTATATTAATTATACTTCTACACAGGGCATGCTTATATTAGCAGTAAGGAGACTGGTGTCTTTTTAAAATGAAACATCCCTGGTTCATTAACTATATAGATTTAAAAGTGTAAGTGTAGTCATTATATCCACTGCTGAAATAGATATGTCAAATCACAGAAGCATTTAATATCATTTTAGATGTGCAACTTGCATTATATTGAGAGCAAAATTTATACTGCATGTAGAAGACAGTAGCATTATATGACATAACTGCTAAATGTAGACTGAGAAACTTGATCGCTCCCTTGGTGTAGCAGCAGAATGCCCTTAGTGGTGTTCAGCTGTGGGGATGCCTGTCAGGTCAGTAAGAGATCTGGGTGAGTCCTCATGGGCTGAGCCTCACTGAAATTATACTAGCAACTGCACCCATGCATATCATCAGGATACAACTGTATTATTAAATTCAGAGGTAGGTTTATGTAGTTGATAGCAGAGAGACCTGTGAATGGTTTAAGAGGCAGGAAAATAAATCCCTCTCAACAGAGGATATCACAACAACATGAGAGATATTCATCACTCAAAGTGTATTTGCAAGATGGGTATCATTAATAATCCATTGATGCAGTGACCATATGCAGCCATTGTCTCTGAGAGTTTGGGCCAAGGAGCTGATGCAGAGTCTGCAATTTTCTGAGGTTGATTGGAAGTATCTGAGATGTCATATTATGAATATTAGTTTAAATCTTAAGAACAGATGGTGTTGGTACAATAGAGTCAACCTTTAACCTGACCAATGGAAAATAACTGAACAGAGCTGGGATATTTCACCAGTTCCTACTGCTACCTCCTTTTATCTCAGTTTTCTTCTGTACCGAAATTAAACATACATTATTCACCAAGATTATGTATAAATATATAGGGAGAGGCCACAAGCCTATCTGGGCTCTGAGTTCTGACCATTTTATGCAAAAGCAAAGCAAAAGTAGCTCCAGGCAGGTCTTCAATTTGCATTTCAATTGCACTTCTTGCACATTTTTTCTGGTATCTTGGGGAAAGTCTTAGCTACTAAAGCCTTTCAAAGCCATCTGAGTTCTTGGGCAAAATAAAGAAAATAAATAAGTACATTCCTTTTCCAAGATTATTTATTTTTTAAGTTAGCCCAAAGGAAAAGAAAATCAAAACAGTTCCAGTGTTTCTGCACAGTCAGATTTGGACACTAAGATTCTGTTCAGAGTGAAAGCCATTTGTATTCTGTTCATATGAATAGAGAAGAGACATCATGCAGAAGATGCTAGCATTTTCACAACAGTTTTGAATCTAAAGCCCTTTTCATAGCCAATGTGGTTGTGATTAGCACCCATTTTCAAGTTTTGTTTTATCTCTCTTATTTTTTGAGGAATGGTTGATGTTTATGCAGCTAAACCTCCTCTGACTGTCAGTGTTGTTTAGCTCCTCCTAGGTCTCCAGATGTTGTCAGGGTGTGTGTGTTAATGTTCCTGTCAAGCCATGCAAGTACTGAACACTTGCAAGGGATTTTCTTTCTGCTCCTTGACACTCTGGACTAGATTTTTAATGCAAATCCTTGTATGGGAGCATGCAGATTGCAGTCTAATTGTCTAAAGGCCATTTGCAAACCCAAAGGGAACTTGTTGTGCCGACCCCAGAGTGCTGTGGTCAGGTGGTTTCCGCTCTGTCTCGCAGGAGGTGGCTCTCTGTGGAGTTTGAACTGTTAGGCATAATCTGGTACAGGGAAACTCTGTACCATCTATAGGGATGTGAGATTTGACCCTGGAAGCAGCAAAATGCCTTCTGGCAAGTGCTGTGCCAGGTATCAGCAAGCCTGAGCACAGCTCAGCCCTGCAGAGGTGTGCAGAGAACCTTATGAATGTAGGGATGAGTACAGAGCCAAATTTGGGCTCTCATTGACCAAAGCCTCAAGTACCTCCAGCTGTGACTGGAGCATGTTTATTCCTGTGTGAGTTAGCCAAAGTGCATCCTCACTGTGGTATCTTCTGAGTTTGTGAGGAGCAGCTGCTCCAGAGCCTCTCTGCTCCTCCACGCTCTCCCCTATCCGTGGTTTTCTGCCCAATACAGGTGCTCACGGTCCTAGTCTGCCAGACAGCAACTTCTCTGTCCCAGGGGTTTATCCTTGCTGTGGTTAAACTCTCTGAGCCCTGAGCTGGGTGGGCTACATCTGGGCTAGGCTGGGACGCAAATGGTGAAGTACCATTCCTGCTGACCACAAGGGAGGAGAAAACTGTCTTTGACTGCACCCCTTGTGGTATCTTTGAGGCTATTCAGTCAAGGGGACAGCCCTCACTTCCAAAACAGGAAGATGCGCTCTGGTTGGGTTGTGCAATAGAGAAAATGTCTCATTAGCAGTAGTGCTGGCAATGCTGGGACTGGAAGAAGTGTTTCTGGCAGAGTTCTTGCAGAAATATTCCCGACAAAGCTGCTCCTTGGGCAATACAGTCTCCTCCAAAGAGAAACAGTAGTTCACCATGGCACTTACTGCCACCCCAAAGAGTATTTGCCCAGCTTAAGGCTACAAATTAAATATAACTCAGCAGTGCACAATGTTTCCCCACATATTTGCTTTCTGCAGTGAATGTTTGCCATGCAAGCACCATGTAGCTCTGGTGCTTATCATTAATAAATATGTTCAGTTGTGAAGGCTCACAGTGTAGATCTCTGGCTTTCACAAATGGCTGCTTTATTGGGCACTCGCAATCATTCCTGATCTGTGGGGATGAGAGGGCGGATTAGATTTGCTCTCACCCTCTCAGCCCTGTAGTTCAAAGTTGTCAGAGTTTTACAGAACATGAGCTCCACTGCCTGCAGGCAGCTCCAGCCCCTGCCATACCATCCTGCTTCATTACCAAGCTCATCCCTCAGCCCAGCTACTGGAGTGAAATGAACTGGGACCATCGGGCAGGCTGAGTCCAGCTTTTAAAACAGAGGGAAAAGAACTGCTAAAACCCCTCTTTTTCATTTTCTGTCAGGTTATTTTTAAGCTGGCCTAGTTTCTCAGTCCATTTCACAGCACAGTTGTGTCATCAGCTGAACTGACATCCCAGGAAGGATGGAGGCAGTGAAAGGATGGGTCTGCAGGATGGAGGAGCCGTGTCTGGCAGTACCCGCTGACCAGCTCCCTCTTCTCCAGCATCCCCGTTTTCCTCCTGCTCCGTGCCCTGCTGCCTGGCCTGTGTTGACCATGGTGCTCCTCACAAATTGGTGCGGCCAATCCTCTTACCAGAGCAGCACAAAACCAAGCCAGCAGAAAAATCAATTTAATTGTCTTCCGAGGGCAGAGAGACAAGAACAACAGTGGATTAAGGAGAAAAGGAAGATAAAGGCATCCCCCTTTTCCTTTGTGGCAGCAGATAGAGCTGCTGTGAACCATAGCACTTCTCTGCTATTTATTTGTGGATGGATTGAAATCATCCTAGTTTAGTGCAGATGCCAAGCTGGGCATTGGAAATGAGCACACAGAGGGCAAGGGCTTCCTCCCTGCTGAGGCCCCCCCAGACACATGAAATGCAGAGCATACAGTGCCTGGAGCTTGTTTACTCCTCTCTCTTCACGGTGGAGGGCATCCCTCTCATCACAGCATGTCATGGCTGCACATGCACCCACCGCGTCTTCTCAGCAGCCCCTGGGCTGAGCAGCCATGGGAGCAAGGATCAAAGGGGAGCTGCAGGGCGTTCATGATGTATCAATCCTTTTTAAAATTATTATTGTGTATAATCACACTTTGCAGTGACAGTGAGCACCTCCTAAGGGCTCTGCACGCTGCCATAATAATTCCCAGGACAGATGGGGACACTGGGGCTGGGGGTGAAGCCAGGCATGGCAGAAATTGTGGATGGGATTATCACATCGAAGTATCTAGTTTCTAGTCCCACATCCAGACTTGGTGGATGTAAGTGTGTCGCTGGTACATTTTCAGTAGACCCTGGGCTGGAAGTCAGAAGTTAAAATAGGACTGTTTTGGTTTTGAGTGGCGATGATTTGGAAATGCAAATGGATTTGAGCCCTGGCTCGCAGCCCTTCGTGGGGTTCAGGTACCCCTTAATGTCACGGATGGACACCAGGCTGTCTGGCCTCACTGCCTGCCTTTTGCTGTAATTTCACCCTCACTGACATGCTTTCTGTTGTTTTTCAGGAATATCTCCGAAGCTCCCTGACATCATGTCAATAGGATCACATTCATTCTCCCCAGGAGGTCCTAATGGGATTATTAGAAGTCAGTCCTTCGCTGGCTTCAGCGGGCTTCAGGAAAGACGGTCCAGGCAAGTGCCCTTGTTCTCTAAGGGGAATTTCAAAATCAGGCTGTAAGGGAGTTCTGGGCTTTAGGGGATGAAGGAGGAAAGGAGATGAGAGAGGACTTCTTTATCTCTGACTCTCTGCCAAATAAAGTGTCCTAGGCTAAAATGTCTCTGTATATTTTTTGTATGACTAAGCTGTTAACCCTCAGCCTGTTTGCCTCTCCCCCATTAATGCAGGGCTTCCTCACATGCCTCAGAGCTGTAAGAGAATTTCAGAGAACCATTTTAACTTATGCAGTGATCTTTTCAACATGTGAAATGTGCAGGAACACTGTACATGATGCACTTGCCATCACCTCCTGTTTAAGACCACTGCTGCCTAAAAGACAGTTTTCTCATTGCTGCACTGCTACGAATTCAAAACAAAGCTGTTTCCTGGAGCTTGGCTGTGGAACCTTTCTGTGCACTGCCCCTTAGCTACACAGGACTTAGGGCTTTTAGTCAGGCATGCCCAAGCCGTGCAGTCGTGGATGCTCCCAGAGGCTACTTTACAATTGATTTTAAATTATGCAGTCTCCCAGTGCCAGACCACCAGTTAGCAACTGAGGAATAACAGCAGGCAAAGGGGCTCCCATTGCCAGCCCAAGTCAATGATGGTTGTTATATGCTGACCTACCCAGCAACTGTCCTCACTTTGCCATACACTCCATACTCAAGATTAGTAATGCTGTTCTCCAGAAACTCTCTTAATTAAATCCCAGTCTTCCTTAGGACCCTCAGGCTTTACACCTAAGATTATCTGGGCTCCTAGCACCTGGATATAGTTCAGCTCTTTCATGGGCTCTCTAATGTGAGTTAGGACAGGCATGGTGCAAGACAGAGAAATGTCTGATGAGCCTCAGATTCGGCCTTGCATTTCCAGACAAGCATTTATGTCTTGGGAAGCACATATCCCAGGCTGCTCAGATTCTTAACCCATAAAGAAATGCAGACCTTTAACTGGCAGGCACAGAAGCAGATTAATTTTTTGCAAGCAGAGATACTATCAGAAGATTTCTTCAAGCTACACTCCTTTGAGATTTCTATGATTTATAGGGATTTCTTCCTCTTTGATGTTAATTTTGCAGGTGCAACTCCTTTATTGAAAATTCCTCTGCGCTCAAGAAGCCCCAAGCAAAAGTGAAGAAAATGCATAATTTGGGCCATAAGAACAGCACCACGCCCAAAGAACCCCAGCCTAAAAGGATGGAAGAGGTCTACCGAGCCCTGAAAAGTGGTCTGGAGTAAGAGCTTTTATCCTGCTTGTTGACTGAAGCTTTCTGTGACATTTTAGAGCCTAGAGAAACAAGAACAGGGATCCTTCCTCATAAGAGATGAACATACACCTCTTGAAGTCTGGATTGTGACACTTAGTATCTAAAATATTTGTATGGGAAACAGGAATACAGGAGGCAGAATCCCATTTCCGTTCACATTTTGAGAAAAGCTCCCAAAGTCTGTGATTTCAGCATGAGATTTTTTTTTTTCCCCTCTGAGTTTCCTAGAGTCCTATCAAAGGCTTGTATTGCCTTTCAGATAACATCCCAGATGATAACAGGGCTTTTATCAGCCAGATACAGGCGTAGAGACTGGAAGGCACCAGCCCATAAACTAAGCAGCAGATTAGCTTACTTGAAACTGGTTGTTCAGTGTAAAGAGGACACCGAGCTCTTACACACTGTTAAATAAGGGGACTCCTATTTATTCCCAAAAAGGCAGCAGGGAGCTGCTTTTAGGACAGATCAATGTAAATGAGTTTTTTGTCTGTAAACATCCAGTGCAGAAAGTAATTTGTCAGGCAGATTTTCTTTTAAGATGGTCATCAGCCAGCTTGGTATGTGCTGCAGAGCTCATGCATCGTTCTCTGGTTTGTGTTTGCAGTGAGTATCTGGAAGTCCACCAGACAGAGCTGGATAAGCTGACTACTCAGTTAAAAGACATGAAAAGAAACTCACGCCTGGTACGTGCAATGCTTTTTCATCATGTAGATGCACAGTGGCCTTCTTGAGGTGCTGGAGCAGCCAAGGGATGGGTGTGGGATACAGGGAATCTGCACTGATGCTCTTCTTCCCTTTTAGCCATGGTATTGTTTGTGATGTCTATTGAGTGTCAAACACTACTTTCTCATGGTGCTGTTGTGTTGCAAAATTAATCAGTTTTGTGTTCTCTGTTGCAGGGAGTCCTGTACGATTTAGATAAGGTATGCTACTCCCTTGAACACTCATTTTGCAAGGAAGCATTAATATCCATACAGTGTACATGGAAACCTTTCTCAGAGGGATCTGCTAGCCACGCCAACACTTGCATTTTCAAAGGAAGAAGTCCCACTTCCCTCTTCTTCCCAGGGTCTCTGTTCCTGCCCACTAATGCAGCATCACAGTGTGCTCACTAATCTGGCATCAAACATACCCCACCAACCCTTTTCCTGAGGTCTGCCAGGTCAGACTGGCTCTGGGATGGGCACAGACAGAGAGACAGACCCCTGCCAGGCAAGGAAGGAGGCAGAGGAGGGACTTCCTTTTTCTCTCAGCTGACAGCCATTAAATCCATTCCCTTGTGCAAATTCTCTCAGTTAGCTCCAGTCAGATGGGGGCTGATAGCAGCGTACCAGAGGGCTGAGGGGGATCCAGGTAAAGCCCCAGTTCATTCCTGCCAGTTCTGAAGAAAGAAAAATTGAAAATACATTTTCCGTGCCGGAAAATTTAGGTGAAAGAAAAGCTTTCAAAAACATTTCCTGAACAAGTCTTTTCTTTTTTTTTTTCCGACAAAATTCCAAGCTTGGGTTTAGTTTCAAAACCAGCTTGCTATGGAAGGCTATGGATCTTGAAATGTAAAACCTGATCAATATTAATAATGGGATTTCAAAGTATTGAAAACATTATTTTTTAACCTAAAAAAAGCTCTGCTTTCTTTGGTTTTTTTGGGTTTGTAGTTTTTTTTTTTTTTAATAATTAGAAAAACCTAGAGAAATCCCATCAAATAAAAACTCTCATTTAAAAATATACATTAGGTAAAAAAGTGAAGGAGCTTCATTGTCAGCAGCAGCTTAACAGTAGTAGGATGGGACAACTGATTCTGGATTCATGGTCAAGGAAATCCTGTGTGTTTTAAGGAGGAACATCTTGGATCCGTGGGGACTAGCAGAGCTAGTGTGGCAGTGTCTTACTGATTTATTTAAAGATGCCTCACCTCTGTCTTTTCCTTTCTTTCAGCAAATCAAAGCAGTTGAGAGATACATGAGAAGGCTGGAGTTCCACATTAGCAAGGTAATGAGCTCTCTCCTATCATCTTTCTTCTGCATCTGTTCCTATATTATTGAGGAAACAAACCCTTGGCCTCCTGCTACCTCTTTGTGCTGGGGAGGCTGCTCCCAGATTGGCTGTTTTTTCCATGATAGGCTGGTGGTCGGAGCCAAAGAAAGGGTTTCCACACAGACCTCAAGGTCCAGCCATGCCCCAGGACACTCCCACATACTTTTAGGTACAGAGAGAACATAGGGTTGGAGACTTGCTGGGGAAAATCTATCTCACAGCATGCTTATTGTCAGACTTTAGATAGAAGGAGAGTCGCATCTGAAAGCAATTTAATTCAGCAGTTATCTCTAGCACACACAACAGCTAGTTTGGATTTATTCCTGGATTTCACTGCTAATGCTTCTGCTGCGTGGTTTGGGGCCCACATCCACCTGAATGCATCGGTGAGAATATCAGTGGAGGTACTTGTGATTTACACTGATACATTTTAGAGCTGGATGAAATCCATGGCATGTATTCCTTTACTTATAAACATATCTGCTAGTGATTAGTTGCTTTTTTGAGCCTGACAAAGGAATGAATTCTTTTTGACAGATGAAATGTCTTTTGAGAGTAATTTGAAAAGCATTTGTGCAGCTTCAAGTCCTCTAATTATGACAACCTGTCCAAACCTTTTCATTTCAGTCCTCTCTTACTCTTGGAGCTGAAAATAAAAATATAAATCATGAGGCGATAGACTGAGATTTTGTTCCCCAAGCCACCTACTCCCTTGCTGGCAACATGAATGGCAAAAATTAGTACTTGAGGAACATTTCCATTCAAATCCTTCCCACTTCAGCCTGCTCAGAGCTAATGGTTTCTGGGTTTATAATAAGAGTGAAAAGCACCAAACGCGAGAGGTAACGCTGGTCAGTGTTACTCAGACTTGCCAGCTACGTGAGTTCACTCTCTGTAACCCACGGCAACAGAGACAAAAGGAACAGAGTGTGTGGCATTAAAGCCCATGGGCTTCGGCAGGTGGAGAAACATCTTTGTTTCTAATGATAAAAAAGAGTTTTTTCAGCAGTATTTAATCAAGGACACAGAGATGCCCTCTCTCTTTTACCTGCCACTGCTCTGTAAAGCAAGGAAAATGGGGTGCGCCACAGGAGATCCCACATGCTTGGGGAGCAGATGAGCATGTCCTAGCCACACTCACATGGGCAAGAGCAGGATATCAATCCCAGACCAAGGCTCCACTCCAATGTCAGAAGTAAATACCAAACGACAGCTATTTATAGTAGCTGTCTTTAGTTTGCTGGCTTGCAAGAGAAACAAGAGTGAATATGAGTGCAGAAAGCTTTTCTTGTCACTTCAAAATGGCAAAATGATGCCTGTATCTTCATTACCTTATGCTGAACTCTTTCACTTTGCAAAGCATTTGCTGTTTTGGGTAGGGTGTCCTCAGGTCAGAGGCTTCAGCCCCCAGTTTTTCAAGATAGCCTTGTAAAAATTGACCCAAGGCTTTGAAGCCATCAGGAAGACAAATCCCATTCCAAACAAATTAGCAACAGCACTTTTTGTTAGATGTTAAGCAAACTTAGAAAACTTAGAAAATGGGATTTGAAACATGCCTGGATTGTCACATCAGGCTCATCTCTAATGCAGCACACAAAACCACAGACTGATGAAGCCAAGGTGCTGGACGCTTTCATTGAGAGAAATTATGCCATGAAAATCTATTGCTGAGCAGGAGCACTGTGGGACACAGAGTGACCTCTTGATTTCAGAGATAACAATGGAAGGAGTTATTTTAGGTAAAACCCAAATATCATCCTGTTTTAGGAGGGATGTTAGAAGCAGAACGAAGAGACAGCTTCTTCAATTCCTGTCCTTTTCCTCACCCTGGTAGCCCAGTTAGAAAACTCACATCTTCTGTATCTGACAGATTTAGTTTATAAAAACATAAACCACTATATCTAGCTGGTGTATATATGTGCATGTATTACTCAGTTGGAGTATATATGCATTCAGTACAGGGATTAGAGGGAAAAGGGAAACCAAAGCACGAGGTGTGTAAATCCATTGCCCCTCTGAAGTCAGATCCAGGTGAGACTTCATACTGTGTGTGACTATGCTTTGCAAAACTTCCAGAATGCTTACAATATGTTTGGTCCCTAAGTTACATGAAAAGAAAGTAAGAAAAAACTAGATGTAAATGTCTGGGGGGGGTTGAAGTTCAAAATACTTTTTTAACTTGACATCAGCTGTTTGTAAGCCCTTTACTTGTGCTGTTTCCTAGTAGGACTCTCAGTTTCTGGAGGATGGACAGTAAGAGTTCAAAATACTACTCCCAGCTTCCAGTACTACCTATTAGTCAAATATTGCAACAGCTTTGATCCATTAGGGATATTAGGGAGCCAAAACCACTGCTGACCCTGTTAAATGTGCTATTTACCACTTCCAGTTGCATTTGGCAGTTGTGGGCATTGCAGTTGCCTTTTAAAGAGCTCTTCCACAGCGAGATGTTTGAGAAGCTGGCTGCATTCTTGCCTCACTGTTACAATGGGGAGAGCATGAGTAGAAATGCTTAGAGGCATGCAGTGCAAGCAGGTGAATTGCTGGCCTCTACTGTTGCTCTATTGAGTTTTTTACAGTGGAAGTTACTTTCATCTTGTGTTTCTTTTCCACAGACTGTAACACTATCACAGCTTCATTTCCTCAGCCCCTCCATTGGATATAATGGTTTGGCTGAGTTTTCTTTTAGTACAAATTATTACATTGTGTTTGCTTTATTTTGCTGGGGTTTTGGGGTTTTTTTTCAGTACACTTTCCTTGTTCCCACTAGGTGGATGAGCTTTATGAAGCCTATTGTATCCAAAGACGTCTCTGTGATGGTGCCAGCAAAATGAAGCAAGCTTTTGCAATGTCTCCTGCCAGCAAAGCAGCTCGAGAGAGTTTGACCGAAATCAACAGGAGCTACAAGGAGTACACAGAGGTACATTGTCATCAGTTCATTCTTTTCACTCTCTCACTGTTTGAAAGCCATAGGGACTTTGCCACTAATTTCAGGGAGAGTTTTATCCAGACAGAAGAAATGAAAGCAAACTCAGCAAAGAAGAATTAGTATTTGTTTTTCTTCAGGTGAATACCTGATGGCTGACAAAGACAGGTTACATGGGCCCAAAGAGTTCCTTGAAATAACAGTTTAGACTCTATGAGAGCAGGGTTATACCTAGGAACTGCAAAAAAAACCCAAAAAAAAACAAAAAAACAAAAGCATAAATCTGCCCCAAACCTACTTAAGCTCCTGCTACCTCCTTCCTGCCTGCAGATGTAGGGATGGCAGCTTGACTGGAAACGATGTGCCTACAGACATATGCTGCATCCTGTGTGTTGTACTTGCTGTGATCAAAATCTATTTTATTAAACAGTCAGGAGATGATGAGCAAGTCTAATAGTGTTGCAGACTTCCCGGCACACAAGCTGTGACAACCTTCCAAAACCTGAAGGAAGAACTGGAGAGGGTCTATACCCAATCTCTCACAGCCTTCTTTCTATATGTACTACATGCTTCTTGAGAGATTAAATCATGCTGGGAGCCACTTTGGCATAGAGCTGCTGCTGTTGGCACAAGTCCTGGCTGGAGAGGACCAGAACAGTGAGCAGGTTATGCTCCAAGGGCAAAAGCTTCCCTTTTGCCATCAGGAGGATTAGCATGAAGCAGCAGAGAAGCACAGGGTTGAAGTGTCAAAAAAGCAGGCAAAGTTGCCATTTTTTAGGGCCAGACCTAGCTAAACAAGAAGGATAGCTCTGAGATTGATGTTATTGCAAAATATCTTGAATCTATGCTTACAAACAGACCTTTTAAAAAAAATCCCAAAGAAGTTTTGTCTGCCCTCACTGTTTTCTTTTCCAACACAGAACATGTGTACCATAGAGGCAGAGCTGGAAAACCTATTGGGGGAGTTTTGCATCAAGATGAAAGGTAAGTGCCTTTTCACCTTTCCCTTCTTTCTCAAAAACAGTAGCAGTTGCTGCACACATTGGTGAGGGAATTGAGACGTGCTGTGTGACATGCATTTATGACCGGTGGGGTTTCCCACCCATTGCTGAGCCTTCAACCCCCCAGTTCACACCCCTGCCCACTGGGAAGGATTACAGAAACAGGAACACCAAAGCTTGCAGACTTTCTGAGATTCTGCTTTTTGTTTTCTAGACTAATTACCTCCCACAAAGACTCTTCCCAACAGCCAAAGCAATTCCGTTTTGAAGACTGCTGTAATTTTTGTCTCTATTTTCAGTAATTCTTTGAGAAGGTGTCTGGGAAATTATCTGAATTGCCATGGAGCTGAACTTGAAATTTAAAATACCTTCTTAATTTGACATCAGCTATTTCTAACTCATTTACTTTTGCTAATTTTGACCAATACTATTTTTGACCAAATGTAAAAAATCAAAAAGCTGGGGATAGTTTTCCTAGATAACTCTGTGATGGCGTTCACCTTTCCATTTTATTCCTTGTCTTTATGACAGGGGAGTTTATGGGTTTGAATACAATGGAATCAGTTTTACTTGAAGCCTCAATGGATCATCAAGTATTGCTAATGCTATTATCCCTTTAAGACTCAATGTCTTAAAGAAGAGATTGGGAGGGGATATCTTTTTTGGATCTTCAGTCACTGGCATGAGAATAGTTCTATAAAACAAAGTCAGCATCTAAATATTCATGAACTCTTAATTCTTCACTTGATATCTTGCCATTTAAAACATCCACAGTATTGCTGGTGGAGTTTTGAGAGCTCACAAATCTCATAAAAGGTTTTAATTCTGCCTCCTTGTCACAGTTGTTTCCTATGATTGCATTGCATAAGATTAAGATTAATCTTAGATTAAATTAACATAGCTACTCTGTGCTCTCATATTATAGAAGACAATTGCAGCAGTTGTTGTAGTTCCCCTAGCTCCATCCCTCAGGTTTTAGATGAACACACAGAGACTGAGACAGATATTTCTGTACAGGAACCCACAGCAAAGCCACAGCATGGACATGCTGAATGAAACAATGTCACAGAGTGTGTAACGGGATTTTCCAGCTCCCTTGGAGTATTTCCTTACTTGCTGTAAATGCAGTGCACAGTTCCTGGCAGTGGAACGTATTGCAGAAAGTGTCACGGTGTCACAAATGTCTTATCTGAAGAGGTCTAACCCCTTCTCTTTTGGATGCCAAATCCTCGGGCAAAATTCAAGGACTCTGGAGAAGGCAGGTACTGCACTCATGAGCAGGAGCAGAGCACAGAGCACAAGCAGCATCTGCTTCTGAACACAGTTTGCATCATGTAAAGAAGCCCAAATTAGAAAACAGCAAAGAGAAATGCCAGATTAAGTATTCTTTAATTAGGGCATCTGAGATTTCTATCTAGATAGTTTTCCCTAGAAATAGGAATCCTATAGGACAATACAGCCACCACTATTGCTAAGGCTTGCAGCAGCTTTGGCAAAAAAGCCTGCAGATCACACAGCAAGTTTCCCCCTTAAGTTATACTGCAGCATATCCAGCTAACTTTAGGATCTAATTTGAAATCAAAGCATTCCTCTCCCCAAAGCTTATCTGTTCCTAGCCATTCCAGTGAAAGTTATTTTTATTTTGTGCCCTGTCACTTACACTGAAAGCAAGCCAACCTACACAATGCTGTCAGGAAGCAGGGGAGCTGCACAGAGCTTTTATGACTGATATTTATAGGAAAAAAAAAAAAGCCTAATCATTTTTCAGAATCAAGATAATAAATGTGCCAGCAGGCTTAGCTAACTTAGCTAATCAATTGTTGAAATTTACCAGGGAAAACCCAGTGTGGAAGTTCCTGTATGGAATCTGTGTGTCCTGTTGTGATGTACAGGAAAGTGCCCTTATAGCTGTTAGAAGAGCCAGGACAGCAGGAGGTGAAAAGCCCAGATGTTTCACTCAAGGGAGAGCAATATGCTGGCCTGACACAGCAGTGGCTCTCCACCACCAGCAGCCAGGAGTCCAGCATGCACATGCTGTGTGAGCTTCAAGTGGCCCTGCCTCCTTACCACAGCCCCATGATGACCCTGTCCCCTAATTACTTATGCTGATCCCCAGAAGCAAGCTCCTGTCCTGCCTGCATTGAAGGCCCAGTGCTTTTACAAAGGCATGATGTTTGAAATTGTATGATGGAGCCATTGGTTCCTGCCATTTTTTTAGTTCCCAAAAGCCATTCAGTCACCAAAAATTTGTTTCCTGTGAAAGTACTTATGCCCTATTGTCAAGTCAGCATTTAGCCTCCTCTTCATCATGCTGAAAAGACTTGACCAGCCTGGTTGGGCCAGTCACAGCTCACAGACCTAAACATCCATATGGAGTTTTAAGCTCCACGTCACCTCACCCACCCACCCCATTCACTGGGCAAAAAAAGGACCTTTTATTTTCCTTACATGCTTTTGGTGATGTGTCCCAGGAGAGATCAAATTCACTTATAAAAGCATGCTGGGGGAGAGAGAAGCAGTGGTGGAGAGCTAGTAATCTTAAATTATTTATAAACAGTAAATAAATTAGAAAGGAATTGGTAATATGAGCTCTGTGCAAGGGCCTCTCTGTTCTGCTGAACACTAAGATGAGCAAAGAAAACTTCTGGTCAAAGAAATGGAAGAGGCAGATAAGCAGATCATGGGGACAGCCCATGACTGCATGCAGGGATTGAGTTGCTCCTACAGTACAGCTAGCAGGACTAATTCATCCCTGCAAATACAGCCAGCACTAGGGCTCGTCACACTTGCCTTGGTTCTAACACACCCCTGTGTGTTGCATTGGGGCATCCCTTTCTCTGCCACAGACTTTGTATGTGGCCTCAAGACGCTTTCTTTGGGCGCTGCAACACTAGAGGCATAGATTTAGGCTCACACAGGCAAAGCTGGGTAAGTTTTTATACCAAAACAAGTGCAATGGCTACATACTGAGGGGTATCTGGGAGAAAGGAGAAGCTCCCTCTGTGGGAAAAACAACCAGTTGAATCCTGTAGAAAAGCAGGTCAGCAGGCCAGGAGAGGGGTGGTAATTCCCCTTGGATTTCAGTGTGGAGCCTCAGGAAACTTTCATTTCATATACACAGTGCTGATATAAAAATAGCATTGTTATGTCCTACCTTAAAAAACCCCAAAACCAAACATAGATCAGAAGTGCTTTGCTGTGCTACTTCTCCCGCTCTGGGGAAAAATGGGATTCATCTGGTATTACAGATGTCAGTCATATTTTGTGATGCACTTACTATTGAAAGACACTCAGCTATTATGGGAATGATAATGTTATGGAAATGCCAAGCAGAAGGAGCCCCTGTTGCTTGCTGTGTCTCCCTGAAGATGTACTAAAAAGGAATCTGTGTTGAAGCGTGGAGCTCGGTCAGTCAGTGTTGAGCAGCACTACAGGGGGATCAGCAGCTCGCCTACACCTCACCATGGGAAGGGCTCTCAGCTGAGTGTCTGAAGCCAGATGACGTCAGGAAGCTATTTCTCCTTTTTCTATAGTTACTATAGAAAAGGAAACTTTAGGCTCTAATTGGGAAAAAAGCTGGAAGGTATAAATATTCCATGTGCAAGAAACCACAGGCCAATGAATTTTACGCAAAATAAAGAAGAAAATTATGGTGGGTTGTCTTGGTTTGGAGGGTGCACAGTAAGAGGGGGGATATAAACAGCAGCTGGGGGGCTGCAGGAGAGTGTTGCTCTCTGGGCACCCCACTGCACCCCACTTGTGGGCTCAGCCACGCTTGGCAGCCCAGGCCCTCCCACAGCCCCTCTGTGTCTTTCTTTCTCAGGTCTGGCTGGATTCGCTCGGCTCTGCCCTGGAGATCAATATGAGGTATGTCTGCATGACTTTGTTTATTAAATAGCAAAAGAATCAAAAGGAAGGCATACTTCTGCTGCTTTTTACATCATGATGAATAAAACCTTTTCACATCAGCACCTCAATAAACAGCTATTATTTTTCCCATATGTGCTCTGAAAAATCTTGCATTTTCTGTATGTCTGCTTTTGTCAGGGCATCTGTCAGAAGACCTGGATTTTACATTCAGAGAACTGGGTGATGGCTATTCGAAGAACCATGAGCTATTTTTTTTTAGTTTTTAGATATCTTATTTGTGACAAAAAGCATATGTCCCATCCTATGCACGAAGGGGAAATGGAACACATCCTTTCAAACATCCTTTACTGAATGCATAGGTTCTACTTCATCATAGAGCTAACTGGCAGAGAGAATAACTGAGTAACTGCATAACCATTGCTCGAGACCCAGTGTTAACCTGCCGTGAGGCTGCATCAGGATCTCTGGTCATGGCAGTGTTTCAGTTGAGATCATCAGGAGTAGTGTGTTAATTAGAGATGGATTAAAGTAAAAGCCTCCAGCTCTGCCAGAACAGAACTAACCTTGCAAGAAATTTGCAGTGGATTGATAATGGATCCCTCCAACCAGAACTTCCTAGCTGCCTCGCTCATAGATTCATTTGTTCCCACTCTCATTCCCTGTGACAAATGATTCCTGCTTCCTCTGTGGGGTCATTTAGTTGGTGCAGGTGTCTCCCAGTTGGCCCAAAGTGGTCTTCCTGCTCTTGGTGCTTCGAACTGGGTTACTGCACTATGGATGTCGTTCATTTCCGTCATCAGACAGCCAAAACCTCACAGCTGGGGAGGTCTCTGATAGGGAATGGCTGAAAGCTCACCTGCCTGGAAAGGCAAAAGATCCAGCAAGTTGTAGATGTTAGGATAGACCACAAGTGCTTTCATCTTGCCCTCCCAAATCTCTCTTGCCCTGCCACTTTCCCTGTAAATGGAGTTAAATGCCTTGCAGCTTTTTTATGAGTCACCAAGATACATGAAATTAAAAACTTGGGTGAGGGGTCCACTACCAAAAGGAGCAATTAGGAGAGCTGAGAGATAGAGATCCTCCAGTAGATTTTTCCTTCTGACTCGATGGGAAGTGGAAGGGCAGCACCTACGCCACCTAACTCTTCTAACCTTTGTCTCAGACCCTTTGCCCAGTTCTGTTTCTGATATTTGTGCATCATGAAAGCAGATTTCTCAAGAAGATAGGGATTTTTTTTTTTTTTTTTTTAGATTTTCATGCGTTACGGTCGCCAGCGCTGGAAACTAAAAGGCAAGATAGAAGTGAATGGCAAGCAAAGCTGGGATGGAGAAGAGATGGTTTTCCTCCCTCTCATTGTTGGACTGATCTCCATTAAGGTATGCATGCTGACTCCTTTGCCTGCAAGCAAGGCAGGAGTCAAGAACCTGCCTTCTCATGCACCATCAGCAAAAACACAGAAGCAGATCATTAAATTCTTTAGAAATGAGCCATAATTAGTATTTCTGACACACCTACTAAAGTGCTGTAGTATGGTCCAGTTTAGATACCACAAGACTAATCAGTTTGTGAGAGCTGTGGGAGAGATTTTCTTCCCAAACTGGAGTCTTTCCATCACTATTCCATTTCTCCATTGCCCCTAGCATCCCCACACAGTTTTCTCCTGGCTGGAAGTCCATATGCTTTCTTTCCAACAAGTCTTCAACCTAAAGATATCTATTCTCTGACCTCTGTCTAGAAATTGGTGCTAGAAACCATTCCAGATGTCCCTGATTAGGAAGCTTAAACAGAAGAATGTTTTGAAAGTCTTAGGGGAAATGGCCCACTTAGACACTGCAAAGACTTTATGAAAAAAAATGCAGGTGATTACAAAACCCACAATCAAAATAATCCCAGATGCATGAGACAGTAGGTTTTCAATGAAAGGCAAGTTGTGACACATGGTGAGTCACTCTCCTCAATCTAACACACAGGTTTAAGGTGGAAAGTTAGGAGAGAACCCCTTTTTATAGTACACAAGAATCCCAGTATTATTAAGGTTAATGTGTATATTCTGTTCCCTTTTTGGACTCTGTCCAAACACTTTCACATAAAAGGCTCAAGAACTGACTTTCAAGCAAACAGCCAAAGGCTGGTTTGTGTAGGAGCTGCATATAGAACTGTCACTCTGAATTCCCAGGCAAATATATCTCTAAATATGAGTAACAACATTCATAGAGGTGGTTCCTCAACAGTAGATCTGTGGAAGTCCTCACCAAATGCCATCCTTGGTGCAAACTATTACATGGCTTCAGAATTACAAGAGAGAAATACCTGGAAGAGAGCTCTTTTGGGAATTATCAATTAGGCAAGTTACATTGGGAGATCCCCAGTCAGGAATTTGTCAACTGCTGGGACACTCTATGGGCTCCCTGTTCTCACTCTTCCCTTGGGCTCTGGTTGTCATTACTGCAGAAAATCAAATACAAGACTAGACAGCCTCTTGGTCTGAGCCAGTCCTCTTCTGACTCCTGTAAAAAACATAAAGAAAACATGGAATCCTGATCATATGCAACTATGCATTTTCTAAAAAAAACCAAAACAAAACGACCACCAAACCCCACATTTTTCCTTGCAACAGACAATCATATCTTAGAAGCTTTTTGGCAAGGGGGCCAGGCCAGACAATCAAAACTATTATCTTGGGACTAAGGATTGCAATGCCTTTTGTGGTCCTAAATATCCTGTTCTTGTCTCTTACAGGTCACAGAAGTTAAAGGGCTTGCTACTCATATCCTCGTGGGAAGCGTAACCTGTGAGACAAAAGACCTGTTTGCAGCTCGGCCTCAGGTGGTTGCAGTAGACATTAATGACCTTGGCACAGTAAAGCTGAACCTTGAGATCACCTGGTAGTAAGTAGAACTTGTTGGTCAATCAGTCAATCAATCAATCAATCAACAATCAATCAGCTGTAAAACTTCAACCAAAGAAAAATGATTCATCCATGTGGGTTGTTCTCTCCATATTTTTCCCTGCTGAGGAAGATTGTAAAGGAACTGTGGCCCAAGTTTGGTATATGAGAAACAGTTCTTGGTCAGCCACAGTTTGCCTACTTTTCCTGTGGTAAAGAGGGTTGTGCCTAGTTTCAGCTGTTAAATTAAGTTTGGTATGTACTGACATTACAAGGTATGGGAACTGCTTAGTGATGATAATCTCAGAATTGCCTTAAGCTTATTTCAAAGCTTAAAAATGGGATATAACTGAGTGCTCATATATACATATGTGTATATATATATTTTATATATATATAATGTATGTTTTTATATATGCATAATATTTTTTAAAAATAATTTTATGGATTTACACTAGCATAACAAAGTTCAGTAGCTGGCCCATCTTGAAAAGCTGGCTTTTAAGGGCTTCATACACCATAAGAGTGATGGGAAATCTCTTGGTGTTTTCTGTTCACGTTGTTCAGCATAGGTGAGCTGGTAGCCTTAGGGTACAAACCCAATTCTCACTGCATTTTTATGAAACAAGTAAATGTCATTTCTGAAGAAGCATTGGTGCATTTAACTTTTTACAATCATGTGTGCTGTTTCTTGTAATGCAATAAAAACATGAAGCCAGCAATAACAGCTCCTGGTTTCTTTCATAATGCAACAGCTCTATTAATAGTTGAGCACCTTTCTCATTAGTATGTGTGACACTTGGCAACTCAAATGCAAGAATACTTTTCATGTGAGAAGAATAACATCAGACTACACTGCATAAATGATTTCTGAGGGAACACTTTTATCAGAACCGAAAACCACACTTCTGAGACTGCTGTCTAATTAACAACATTTCCTTTAAATGCTTCAGTTTAAAAACTTGCTACCTCTGGGTTTTGATGTGCTAATAAACCGCCCTTTCAAAAATGCTTTCTATGGACCTGAAAGTCCCTC
Organism: Vidua chalybeata; assembly: GCF_026979565.1. Lineage (NCBI taxonomy): Eukaryota > Metazoa > Chordata > Aves > Passeriformes > Viduidae > Vidua > Vidua chalybeata. Next base: position 93,601,675 of record NC_071530.1, read on the forward strand.
TTGCTCAGCCTAACAACCTTTTATTTTTTCCCCTCTTGCTTGTGTATCCATAGTCCCTTTGATGTTGAAGACTTGACCCCATCCACAGGAAATGTGAGCAAGGCATCTGCTCTCCAGAGGAGAATGTCCATGTACAGCCAAGGCACTCCTGAAACACCAACATTCAAGGACCACTCATTCTTTGTAAGCTCTGTTTGGCTTTGTGTTTATGTAATGAGAAACCTTAAAGCAGTTCAAACACTGCAAATGTTTCATTGCTTTACATGTCTAAGCTTTTTTCCCCCTGGTTCCAGCAGGTTACCCTTACAAATACTTATAAAGCAAGTGCATTCCTAGCTGCTAATCCTAAAAGAAGGTGACTATGATCCTGGCATCTTTGAAACTATGTGGCCAATTAATGCATACCTATCCTTCCTGCCTGACTGCTGTGATGCTTGAATAATCTTTAAAAAATGTGTTTTCATATTGCAACAGTAGTTAAACAACCATTATAGCACAAGTATTTTTAAGTATCCTGTGATAAAATTTACCCCTGTGCTGAAGATATTCACAGGGTGTTCCTACATTTTGCATGAATCGAATTCTGAATGCTTAAACAGGCCATCTGTACAGAGATTAACTTTACAAGTGCTGCATCCCATGCTTGTAATTTAGTGCTCTGCTACAAAGCATTCGTTTAACTTGCCCTTCCTCACACCCTCTTTGCTTCAACTGTTGAAGAAATGGCTGCATCCCCTACAAGACAGGCCAAAGTTGACAATCTTAGATGCTCTTCAAGACACTTTCTTTGACAAGCTTCGTCGCAGTCGCTCTTTTAGTGACCTGCCATCGCTCAGGCTAAGCCCAAAAGCAGGGCTAGAGCTATATGTGAGTCTTGGTTTTTGTTTGGTGAAGGATTTTTTCAGTTCCTGTGTGGCATTTCCATTCCCACGCATGCTTTTCATGTGTTGCTCTCTGTTGCAACTCGCTCATTTTGCTGACTGATTAGAGGGCAGGACATAACTGTGAGCCCATGCGGCTCACATTAAATCAAAATTCCTCTTGGTTTCCACAGAGATAATGATCAGAAGTCAACTATCTGTGGGCAGAGAGCAGGGCAGGAGTACAAGCCAACAGTGTTCTTAAAAAATCACCTGCTACACTGATTGACGCTCTACATTTGCCTAGTAACATGACTTTCAGAAGCTAAAAGCATACCCATGTCAAGGGAGAGAAGAAATAAACCTTTGACTATGATTATGCTTAGGGAGAAAAAGCTGCTAATAATACTAGAAAAAAATTTCAAGTTTTGGACGCTTAAACCTTAAGCTTAACAACGTGTTCTACAGTTGCCTACAGTTCTTTCCAGCAAATTGTCAGCAAAATAGTAGTTGCCTTCCATCTGTGCCATGCATTTCCGTGAACTGGCCACATAACAAAGCAAGGTCTGTAGGTTAGATAGGCGGGCTGTGACTCCTATAGTGATTTTTCCCCATATGTCAGTCAGAGATGAACATATTCATATATATATCTGCCCTGATAAGTCTGGAGTCTGCATAGGCTGGTTTTGCTTCTTAAATGATCAATGTCCTGCTCAATACACCACCAATTTGCTGACTAATTTCAGCAGAAACTCATGTTGGACTGGATATAACTCTAGGTTAACAATTGCTACAGACATCCATGCCACATGCCGGACATTGGATAAGAAATAGCACAATACTATCAACACTTAACCACTAGAGAAACTGGAGCAAAGTGTGTTACATTTTATGGATTTCTACTTTAGAAGTCAGAAAATAAGTAGAACAGAGGTCTATAATGAGTAGGAAAATGCAGACAAATGCATTATGTACAATTCATTAAAAAGAGCCATGGTAGAGGAACTAGAGCAGTGCACTGGAAATACTGTTTGAGAGAACAGGGTAGGGTGAGCATGAGAACATGGTAGGGTGAGCAGAGTTCATGACTCTCTCTGGAGATCATTTCCTAGAGCTCTCTATTTAGCAGAGACATGTTGAGCCCAGGTTTTCCAGAAGTTTTCATGGTGAAATTGAGGAGCTGTGTCAGATGAAGGCGGAAGTTTGATTTGAAATATTTCTTCCATCTCTCAAGTCTTCAATGTTTCTTTAATCTTTTTCCTTGCCTTTTTCTTTCCTGGGCACATGCTGTTATTTTTTTCCTCTTTCCAATGCTGCATGAAAAACATTTTCTCCCTGTTATCTTTTCAGTCAAATTTGCCAGATGATGTCTTTGAAAATGGGACAGCGGCCACTGAGAAGCGGCCTCTCTCCTTCACTTTTGGTGACCTGCCTTATGAAGACGCCGTGCCCCCTGCCAACTCAGCAGAGTCCTCGTCTGCTCATGTCAGCTCCAGCCCTGACATCACTGCGACCCCCGCCCAGCACCGAGCCCTGGAGTCCTCCCAGAGCTCAAGCCTAGACTGTAGCAGCAGCGACTCCCGCAGAGACTCTGTTGCTGAGCCAAAGGACCTGCCGTCCCACGGAGAGGGAGTGGTGGCTGAGAGCAAGAACACCCCAAGGGCAGCTCCTGAAGTTTGCCAAAAGATCTCTGATGCTGGGAGCGATCGTGTCTTTGTAGAAACGAGTGTCCCGGTGTCTCTCCTGCAGGACACGGATGAAGGTTCAGAACTCAAGCCTGTGGAGCTGGACACCTATGAGGGCAACATCACGAAGCAGCTGGTCAAAAGGCTTACATCAGCAGAGACACCCCTGACCCCAGAGAGGCTGCCGTGTGAGGGATCCATTAGTGGGGAATCAGAAGGATATAAATCTTATCTCGATGGAAGCATTGAGGAAGCCTTGCAAGGGCTTCTCTTAGCTCTTGAGCCACATAAAGAGCAGTATAAAGAGTTTCAGGACCTGGATCAAGAAGTGATGCATCTAGATGACATCCTAAAAGTGAGTACATTTTCAGAAAATGCTACCCTAAAGAAAATCTGAGCAGGTAGAATGTCCTTGCCTGCCTCACAAACATCAAAGTAGGCTTTCTGGAGAATAGTAAACTTCCCTGGTAGCAGTAGATTTGCTCCTGCTTGGAGCATCCTTTGATAATGTTGCATTTTTAAACTTTTGTCAGCAATGTGCTTATCATAGCCTTGTGTCTTCAAGCAACAGATCTTTTATCAAAACCTGGGGGAAAGAAAAAAAGGTGCTATGACAAAAGGGTAATTAAATTACACCCTTCTCTGAATGCTTTGGGAACCATTGTGAATCACCTCTTGTGAACCCATTGCTTGTGCCATACTGGGGATCAAATATAGCCAAACTTCTGCCTTTGAAATCTATGAGTCACATCCTCAGTGGGTGTACTTTAGCATGCTACCCCTGAACTCCGTGGAGCTGTGCAAAACTACACTAGCTGAGGATCAGGCCTTGTAGCCATAGAAGCTGAATTTTCTAAATTGCCAAAGGGATTTAGAAGCACAAGTGTCACTGAAGGTTGCTGTCCCCATGTCACCTAGGCATGATCTTTTCCTTTTTCCCTCATCCATTTTCATAATGAGAGACATCCTGTCATTACATCAAGATCAAGAGAATAATGTTAAAATTCAGAAGAAAAGGGGTTTGCATGTGTATTGTTAATATGTTTACTGTGGGTCGCTGTTACTCGTATCTCCCCCATGAATAACAACTCATGACACGTCACTCTGCAAACAGTATTATATGGGAAATAATCATTTCAAATGCTTCATATTCATATGCAAGTTGGTCTGCTAGTCATTTAAGCCTCATAATTCGAAAACATGGCTGAGGAGGAAGCAGGGAATAATTTATTCTTCTGCATTATATTTTTACAAAGAAACTTTGTTAACCTCCTTGTTTCCATTGCATGGTACTTTCCCAAGTTAAGTGCTTTTTTTGACAGCCTGCAGCCCCCATTCCTTGCATTATTTATTCCTAGAGGGGTTCAAACAGGCAAAGGTATCATTACTATTATTTTCTAACTTAGTACAAGAGGTCAACTATCCAAAGGGCAGAGAGACAATGGAGACTGTTTATTTAGGCTGCTTTGATCAGAAGTTACAAACAGACAGACATGGGATGGGGGCAGAGAGGATGGATGTGTGCAGACAGGATTCCTGCACACTTGAGATGGACACCTCTTCAGATCTGTTGAAGTCTGGATGTCACCTATTGATCAGTTCACATACTGGCACTCAGCATCACCAGCAAAGGGCTGCATGGGCTCCTCATGCAGAACGGTTGAGCTGGAATCCAGCTGTGGCTGAAGAAATCTCTCTTGGCCATATTAGATGAGCAGAGAAAATGGCCCACATGTTGCTGTTTGTGCTTGCTTGAAGAAGCTGCACTACCCAGCCCTGAAGGAAATGGAAGCTGAAACCATTGGTGCTGCACAAGAAGCAGGACACAGTTCATCCTTGTCACAGATGTGCTGGGAAGTGTGTTTGATCAGCTATTGACTGTACAGTCAGTTTAAGGACTCAAACATCCTAAGTGCAAATGTATGACCATTAGTAATGTGTGCAAATGAATTACAAACAGAACTCCAACTCCCTTCAGCTCTAGAGCAGCTGGTGCTGGATCTGAACTCCTCGGAGGCCAATGCATTTTTCTTTGAGCTGAGACAAAGTCATGGCTCCTGCCTGGGACTGGAGTATGTGACCTGTGTAATGGCACCAGTGGCTCATGACTGTTTCTGATCAAATAATCAATCACATGGTGTGAAAGATGTTGAAGTCATTGCACCAACCAATGGAGATGATCCCTCAAGTTACATCTGATCCTTCAGAATGACCCTGGAAGCAATTCTCTGGGCACATGTGGATGAATTGCCACATGGGGCCGGAGTATTTCATACTTCCTACAGCAACAGCAAGGTGTCCTTTGCATTTCTTCCCTGCAGTGAGGTGGGGATGGTGCCCCCCCCTCTCTCTAGCACTGTTAATTTCTGAGTTACAATACTGCCTTTCTCTGTCACCTAGGAATCTGATGCCTTATTGGCTTTTCCTTGATAATCCATTTGGCTTCAAAGGCCACAAAACTCCTCTCATTCCACTAATAAATGTGCAGCTATGGGATAAAATTCATTCTTGGCTAAGGTCTGTTAGAGTTACGTCTGGAATAAATCAGGTAGTGCCATTGGATATGTATAAATTGGCTTTTGTAGCTAGAATAGCAATTAAGGAATGTGCCTTCCCCTTTCAACTTCCATTGCATTAATTCCCATCATTCCTTTTGGAAAATGCCAAGAGCTGCAAAACTTGGATTCAAGAAGTACCTCTCATTTCTATAAAACGTGTTGAATTTTGTCTTTGAGGGTTTTCCTTTGGGGAAGAGAGTGGGTAGCATGAGGAGGGGAGCAGGAATGAAAGGCTTTCCCCAGGCTTTGATTGTATATGCTATGAATATGAAGGCTTGAAATGAAACACCCAATAAAATGAAGTTTTAAAAATAAATTGAAGAATTTGAAGTTTTAAGCTTTATCATTTTTTTCTTATCTTTCTTGTAGCAGCTAATATCTGGGGTTTTCATTGGTTCGTTCTGCCTTTGCAGTGCAAGCCAGCAGTAAGCCGAAGCAGGTCCTCCAGTTTAAGTCTAACAGTTGAAAGTGCTTTAGAAAGCTTTGATTTCCTGAACACCTCTGACTTTGATGATGAGGATGGTGGTGGTGTGGAGGTTTGTAATGGTGGAGGAGGTGCAGACTCAGTATTTTCAGATACTGAGATTGAGAAGAATAGGTAAGTTTGTAGTACCTGCCAGCTGTGCTTACACCAAACTGACACCCTGGCTCTTTGTCACTAACAGGGGATCCTGGTGCACAATTTATTCAAGGAAGACTGACTAATCCTTGATGAGTTTTAGGGTCAGAGGGCTCCCCATGGCTGCTGCATACAAAATCTTTAGTTTCCAGGACCATTTTTTTTCCTCTGTTCAAATATATGCAATCTGTCCTCCAAAGAAGGGTAAATTGAATTAGGCTGGCATCAATACTGGCAGAGCCTCTTCCTTGACATAGGTTTGGACCTGGCTTTCCTTGGATGTAATTACTAACTCCTCTGTGGTTTTTCCCCCCTCCCTTTGTCTTTTCTCTCTAGCCGAATGAGTCTTTGCAGTGGATTAAGCTTGTCAGTAACAATAACACAGGGCCAGATTTAAGCAGCATGATGTAGGTTGCCTTTGGAATGTAAGAGTGGTGACTGGTACTCTGTTCATGGCCCTGCGTGTTACCTGCCCTTCTTTCATCACTTTTGGTCTTTCTGAGAAAAAAAAAAAAAAAAAAAAAAAAAAAAAAAAAAAAAAAAACCACCACCAAAACAGAAAACAAAAAAGCTGTGGTGTTGTGCCGTGGCCTGCCATTGTTGTGTGACTTTAAGATGCTGTGCTTCAATCATTAGATCTTAAAAGCATGTTTGCCTCCTTTGAGCTGACACGATGCCCAGCAGGCACGTAAGCGGCACTAGAGCTGGAAAAAAAGAAAGGAACACAGTTCCCTCCCTGCCCGTGCTTTCCAACCAGGGAGCTATACTACTCATAGCTTGCTTAAAGCAATTTGAGTGCAACGAGCAACCACTGTGCAGTTCCCATCATCTCATGTCCTCATTCCAGAATAAGACTTGGTGGGAAAAAAAAATTGGGAAATTGTGTTGCTTGCTAAACTGGCACTCTGACCTCAGTCCAGTCTGTGCTGATTTAAGGATCTAGCTTCAACCAGTTAAAATAGAAATTAAAATTGCTTTTTTCCCCCCTCTGGCTCATCCCCAGACAGTGCAGATTCCCACTTCCATTTTTAGATGCATAAGTGTGTGACTCAGTGTAAAGATTGCAAGTGTTGAAACTTCTGAACTTGCAGCCAAACACACTTGCCATCTGGGGACTGACCTCAGGCTTTGCATTTAAACACAGGGAGGATCATTTGTGCAGCAAGACAATATTGGAAATAATAAACACAGTAAGACTAGCTCTACACTCTTGCAGAAACAATTGGCAAAGTAAGCTGTACACATTGTGTCTAAAACAGCATATGAAAACATCATGTCTCTTACTTCAGCAGTGGTTTTCCTTTCCTTCTGCAATGAGCCTTAAATTTGACAGCAGGAGGACTCTGAAAGCACAGAGCTGTTCTTAGCAGCTCAGTGCTTGGGGAGGAACAAATTGTCATGGTTCTTAATCCAGAGTGACTGGGCAGGTGATTCATCACAGATGGGAGAAAGCTGTCACCACCAAGGGGATTAACCATGACAAACCTTGCTGTTGAGGGCATCACATCACTCAAGGCAGGCCAGTCAGGAGACAGGTCTGTCCTCTAGATGGGCATGTCCCTCCTGTACCCAGAGAGGGCAGCCCTGCTCCTTTGTGATATGATGTGCCCATCACCAGGTTTCTGTGCACTTTCAGCTCTTCTGCCGTGCTCTTTGCTCATCCCCTTGTGTGTGAGTGGGTGTGTGGGTGTGGGTGTGTGTCTGCTGTGGCAGCTGCCGGCCCTGCACTGACCTCCTCCTCCCTCCCTCCTCCCCAGTTACAGGACGGAACACCCAGAAGCCAGAGGCCACCTGAGCGAAGCTCTCACCGAGGACACGGGCGTGGGCACCAGCGTGGCTGGCAGCCCTCTGCCCCTGACCACAGGCAACGACAGCCTCGATATAACCATAGTTAAGCACTTGCAGTATTGCACCCAGCTCATTCAGGTACCAGCCCAGCCTCAGCCGGGGCATTTATTTTAAAATCATTCCTGCCTGCAGCATGGGTACGAGCAGGCTGGCAAGGTCAGCGCTGCTCCTGTGAGGCACTGGGAGCACAGGGCTGGGACAGACATCATGCTGGAGTTGGATGGTGACACCCTGACTCCAGCCAGAGGTGCCTCCATCGTTTCCATCCTGGCCCGTTTCGGAGCAGACCTGACATGGAACTATGGGATACTTGGCATGAGCTGCCCAGGAGAGCTGAGGGGCAGCGCAGTGGGACACAGGGGCATCCCCTGCTCTGGGTTACAAACTCCTGCTGGCTCTGCTGGGAGGTCCTCAGTAGAGTTAGTTCCCAGTTAAAGCAGCCTGTGTCTTCAGACGTAAAACAGGAACCCTGTATCCGCTGTTTAACTGAGCCCCAGATGAGCCTGCAGATTCAAGAGCAGAGATTAATTTTTTGCACAAGAGGCAGAGAGATTCTGTCTGCAACAGGCACAGTGAAGGCAGCATGAGACAGCCCCCCTGGGGCATCAAAATTGTCAGTTCATGCTCACAACTAGAGGTTTTTTCTGTAGTTTTTTTTCAGAGCCCATGCACAGCAAATGTGAATTTAAACATCTAGTAAAGGAGGTCATCAGGGCTTTCCTGACAAATCAAAACATGCTGCAACTTTCTCTTCACAATTATTTTACTCTTCCATCTTAGATATAATTAGCTTTATTTTCCCAAAGGCTCATTGAAGCAATAGAGCGTGAGCCTGATTCCAGCACCCTTAGTGCTGAGCTGGAAACTCTGCTGACTCACAGCTATGAGAAAAAGGGAATTCTTTTGGTTTCAATACAAGAGTATACAGTAAATATGCAGCTGAGCAAGGTGAACTTGAACATCCACACACAAAGCAGATTTGATATGAACATTATTTATGTAGACTGCTGAAGAAGATACAGATATCAACAGTAGGTAGTATTAGCAAGGATTCATTAATTAATAAAATTAATAAAGGCACCAAAGTAATTGATCAAAGCTGAAATGGAGTGGAGAAAGAGCAACATGTGGTCTTCCTCTATGCAGGGTTGTCCTGAAAGTCTACAGCCCATGTTGTGTGAAAGCCAGAGTAATATTCTTGCCTGGCTTTAAGTCTTGTGGTGATGGGTTTCTTTAGCTTTGTGGAGTGTGTAAATCAGTAATTACTTACGCAAATGGCTACTTGGATACTCAGGTGTCTGGATATGGATGTAGATATTGAAGGTACAAGCAATGATGCTTATCAACTAGGACCAAAAAATATCCCAACGACAAAAAATTCTTTAAGTTAAGGAGATCCTGTGGTTCGAGGCAATGAATTTGTCATTGCACTTCAGGTGTTTTTGAGTTCTTTTTTTTTTTTTTTTTGTCTGAGGCTGGGTTTCTGTTTGGTTCAGTGACTCCTTTTTGTCTCTTCCCATTTGTCTTCACCAGCAAATTGTGTTCTCCAGTAAAACACCGTTTGTGACAAGAGACCTCCTGGATAAGCTGTCCAGGCAGATCCTCGTGATGGAGAATATTGCGGAGATCAGCACTGAGAACTTGGGAAACATCACCTCTCTTACTGATGGTAAGAAACAGCTTTCCTTCTGACAAGGATTTGCCTGGAGATGTGTGTCTACTGAAATAATCACTGTGCAGAGCTCACCAGCAGTGCAGGAGAGGCCACTGCAGTAACGGTTCGCTCAGGGTCACCAGGAGGTGCAGCAGTCAAGGCAGGTGTCACCTACATCTGTCCTCAGCACTGGTATCCAGAAATATGTAAGTGAGAAGAGAAAGGACTTCTTACACAGCTTGATGTGCAGAAGATGGACAGATGTCATTGGTGTCATAGGGTGGGGATACTTCCACCTCTGAAGAGCCAAATTATCCTTCCACCTTTCTTTCCTGAGGAAAGGCAGGATTTGCATTACAATATCAGAGGCATAATACAACTTCTTGAACATTTCATTTTTAGTCATCTCTATGGAGAACTTCTTAGTTATTTTTCTTTCTGTATCTGCTTTAATACTTGGAAGAGTTTGACACATAGTTACCCTCATGTACACACTGGCAGGATAGGTAAATACTACAAGGTGTATTTACTATATCAGAAAGTTGAGGCAAAAACTGAGTGACTTACTTGAAGCCAAAGTGTAGTGCTAGGACAGGGACCAAACTTGTGCAGACCATTTGTGGTGTTCCCTTAGTATTTTGTGCTATTTAAAAGGAAGAAACATCAATGCCAAGAACTGGATCAGGAGCAAATTTTCTCACATTACCATGGGAAACAGAAAAAAACATGTTACAAACCTGGGGTGAGCACGTTGTCATGTTCTGTGAAGGTAATGGCTCAAGGAGACCCAGCAAACAGGATAGGGTGAGATGTTTGCTAGGTCCCCCTGAGACCCATTCTTACCTTCTTTTCAAAGCTGATGCTTCCAGCATGGCTTTGTTTCATCATTCATTTTGTCTTCCCCAGCAATTCCAGAGTTCCACAAGAAGCTGTCACTGCTGGCTTTCTGGATGAAGTGTACTGGCCCTTCAGGAGTGTATCACACCTCTGCAGACAAGATGATGAAGCAGTTGGATATCAATTTTGCCACCACTGTGAATGAGGAGTGTCCAGGACTTGCAGAAACAGGTACAAACTGCTGCAAAAAAAAAAGTGGCAGCCATCAAAATGGAGAACAGTTGTGTACTGAGCTTTGTTTTCTAACCCCTCGGAGATCTGTTTGGCCACAGTTCCAAGATCTCAGTTGAAAACTAATGCTACAACTCTTCAAACAGTTTTGGCCCCAAATAATAGGAAAAAAAAAAAAAAAAAAAGGTGAGGTCAACAGAAAAGAAAATGCTATTTTAAGGTTTATGAGCTAACCAGAAAGAAAGTCAATTGCCAAATACAGATTTGTAAGTGATTCAGTGAATCGGGAACCCTTGCACTTAATTTTGTGTATCTGTATAATTCCCACACCACATTGCAGTGCACTGGGGTGAAATTAATCCACATTCAAGTGAGTTTGTCTGAGCACAGGTTCTTATCTTGCATGGGATGTACCACACCTCAAACTGCAGCTATACTGACTAGCTCTTCTTTGGACAGAATGGGGATGGAGGCTGATTTGCCCAGCTGTGGCCACCTGCACTGTCGATGCCAACATAGGGCAGTGTTCTCCTTTCTGCTCCATGCTACAGCTCTCACAGACAGTGCCTCAGAGTAGCTTTCTGCATGCCACACTAGTGCAGGAACATGAAAAATAGCAAAGCCAAATCCTGCCTCAGTGGCACTGTGGGGATGTAGCAGGCAGTGCATGTGGAGAGGGGTTTACGATTCAGGATATTGTTTAGGTAGAAATGATGCTCCACTGATTGCACAGGAAGCTGCACTAGCCATCTGTAAACTGGCAGAGGTTCATCCTTACAAAGGTATTCTCTGACAATGAGACCCAGACAGGGAGAAGGCCTGTCCAGCTTCTAACCTAACCACAGCTGAGTTTAGAAACGTTGGGAAGTATCTGGCCTTGAAGATGAGGTTCTTTCTTTCCAGTGTTGAAGTGGACTGCATAATTTTGCCAGCAGCTTTTGCTCTCACTAACCTGTCCCTTTGTCCATGGCTGCCTGCAGTCTTCAGGATCCTGGTGTCTCAGATTCTGGACCGGACGGAGCCTGTCCTCTACTCCAGCATGTCCTCCGAGACCATCACTGTCTTTCAGTATTACAACTACTTTGCCAGCCACAGTGTCAATGACCTTGGAAGCTATTTGCTGCAGCTTGCAAAAGAAGGTAGGGTATATAAATTCTGCTGGCTGGTTAGGGAGTACCTCCCTGTCCTTCTGAGCTCAACACAAGGCAGCTCAGCCCTGAGGCTGGTTTTACAAAAGAGACAAAGAAGTGTCCTGGCTATTGAGTGAATGCACCTGAACTGTTGTACGTGTCGAGGGAAAGGAGCTGATGCAGATAGACTCTCAGCCATTACTATTTCCATATTTAAATGGGAAAAAAACTGTTTTGGAAAGCACTGTTTTTCAGGGGATGGCTGATGGTGGTGGGCTGAGTCCAAGGTCTGGGAAGTTTTCTGTGCCCACAGCTTGGATAATGTCTTGGTCTCTCACCACCTGTTATGGAGACACCTTCTGATGTGCTGAGAAATTCTCAGGGACCAAGGGATCACAGCACCTCAGATCACAGCTCTGCCACCAAGAGCTAAAGAGAGAAGCAGATGCTGCACAAAGTGTGCTGAACAGCAGTCCCTGGCAAGCCGAGTTTTCTTCTCTATTTGAAAGGGAATCTGAGGAACCTTGCCTAGTTTTCCTTTTTATTTGGGCATACGAGGGAGCTCTTGCTCAAAAGCCTGGAAGCAAAATAGCATTTCAACTCACCTCTGAAACATATTAGCCCTAGCTGTTGTTGGCAGACATCAGTCTATCCAGGAAAAGCTCTCACAAAGATACTCTGAAAGTAAATACACTAGCCAGGATATTTGGTTTCAATTGTTAGAGTGAGAATTCACATCTTCCAGCAGAAAGCAGGGATTTGACAGGTGTGCCTTTAGCTCTGGGTAAGCCCAAGTGCTGCACTTGGGCCCATCTACTCATCTCCTCACTTGAAGAAGGTCTGAGAAACTGGCCCAGCTTAAAGCCCAGACAATTCCCCATGCAGATACACTGCCATGCTGCAGTTGCTCAGATGGGAATATTTTAATATCCTCAATGTGTGTAATATAAATCAAGGATTGCTAGCGAGAAAAGGATCAACCCAAAGTACTGAGAGGATAAAGTAAGTAACATAGACCTTTTTCTTCCTTTTTCTTGCACTTCCAGCATCTGTGGTTCAGGTGCTGCAGTCAGTGAAAGACGGAAAACTGCAGCAAAATGTGTCCAAAATAAACTCCAATAACCTTCCACCACAGCAGGAAGTTTTAAGAGCTTTGGCTTTACTTCTCAATGAAAATAAAAATGAAGTCAGTGAGACTGTGGCATCACTCCTGACAGCAACTGCAGAAAACAGGCACTTCAGGGAGAAGGTAAGTGGCAGAAAATCACCTGTCGCATGAGAGACCTGTGTCATCAAGACTTTTTTCTACCTGTATGCCTCAAATATCTGTGCATATAAAATAACTGATCCAAGTTTGATTTAAACTGATCCAGAGGGATATCCTGTCTAATTTTTCTGCACATGTGCAGGTCTGTTTCCATCTTTGTGCCAGTCTGCTTCTACCTGTCATTACGCTAAACAGGTACCAATCAAAACTGCAAATACTTACTGAGTGCTGTGCTCTCCAGCTATCTCCCACACTTCAGCATTTCTGCTGCCCTGTCTCAGACTTGGCTTCAGTCCAAGGCTTCAAGGTAACAGTCCCCAGCATCACCAACACGCAAAGACGCAAAGATGTAGGTCTCAGATTTTTTTTTTCCCAAAGGAGTCTGTCAGCTATGGGATTGCCCACCATTTCCAAAGGGGATGAACTGCCTTGGGCAAACACAGCTCAGCTATGAGAACTAAGATTTGAGTCTATCTCTGATACCAAATGCAACAAGCAGGGCCAGGTTAAACACAGAAATTAAATAGAGGGGAGAAGGAGGAGAAAGAAGAAATTAGGGATTGGCTCCTGCCATTTCATGGCAGACCTTTCCCTACTATCCATCTTGTTCTTTGTCAGGAAAGAGCAAAAGAAAAGGCATCTGGAAGAGGAAGAGTGGCAGAAGGAAGGCAAAGGGAAAAGTCTTTGCTTCTCTTGTCTATCAATCCAGTCCCCTTTTTGTTTGCCCTCCCACTTCATCATCCATTTTTGCAGCCTCTTGGTATTTCATACCATCCTTCTCCCATCCCCAGTTTCCTGGTGGCAGCATCTCAAGGCAAATACAACCTTCTCCTGGAACAAGCATGTGTAGCTGATACCTGGTCCACTGCCTGCGGGAAGGACCAAGAAGCCAGGAGTGGCTTCTGTGAGGGTATTATGCAGCCTTATGCTGCAGGTGAATTCACTGTACAGCTGAGTGCTGCCGAGATTTGCTGCTGTGTAGTAGCTACTAATTTCTAAGGTCAAGCAGTAAACTGGTCTAGCAGCTCATGCTGACATTGTAGTAATTATTTTAAGTCTCCCTGGGGTCTATACCAACGAGTTCATTATTATCCCTACATTAAAGAAACCATCACAAGGGCCACCTCTTGAGATATTAGACTCCAAGGCCCATTCAGAGCTCTTTGGTGATATGTGGTGAAAGGCCTTCAAAGATGCCAGACAGTGCATCTCAGTTTAACGTGAACTCCTCCTCCCCAAAAGCTGAGGCTGCTGATCTATGACTAGTGGTCTGGCCTGGATCTGCTGTAGGGAATTATCCCACCCTGTGCCATCCCACATGCTCACTGTCAGGGAGGCAGGCTGCAATTGCTCTCCCTTTAACAGGGTAGCAATACCTCCGTGCTCCACCCTTCTCTATGGAGGCACAGACATTTTCAATGCTATTCTTCTTTATCTGTTTTCAGGCCTTGATTTATTACTGTGAAGCACTAACCCAGCCCAACCTCCAGCTGCAGAAAGCAGCCTGCTTGGCTCTAAGATACCTCAAGGTAAGAGACAAGGAATACATTGTGGTGCTTGGCTTTGCTTTATAGAAAGGACATCTGATAGGTACAAACAACAAAAGAGAAATTGCAATAACAACAGCAGTAGTGTTTTTGTTTTGGGTTGCTGTGCTCCATCCTTTTTCAGATAAAGGGAATGGTTTAGAACCTTCTAAACCACAAACACCTGGGCTCTGTGACCTTGGTAAAGTTTTATCTTTTGCATATCATCTTTTCCTCCCTCTTATATTGACTTCAGGAGACTCAGTTCCACATCCCAGAGGAAAAAAAAAACAAAAAAAAAACCAAAAAAAACCAAAAACAACAACAACAACAAAAAAAAAAAAAAAAAAAAAAAAAAAAACCACAAAAAAACAAAGCAAAAAAACCACGTTAATCTGTAAACTACTGACTGAGAAGGATAAGAAAATGCTTTCCCAGGATAAAATGAGCTCTAATGCATGTGGCCTGCAGTAGCAGAAAGGAGAGATCACAGCTTGTTAGAGTAGGGTCCATGCCAGCAGCAGAAAATACACCTGCTCCAAATGCTTCCCCTCAGGGAAACCCCATTCCTCCTGTCTCCACCAAAGCCCTTTGCTTGGAGTGGGAAGGACAGTGCAGAGGATGGTTACTATTTACATGCAAGGTTGTGGAAAAACCCCAGAGTGTCCTGTGTGGTGCTAATGCAGTTCTCTTTGCACTTCCCAGGCTACTGAGAGCATTAAAATGCTGGTCACACTCTGCCAGTCTGACAATGAAGAGATCAGAAAAGTGGCGTCTGAAACCCTGCTCTCCCTTGGTGAGTTGCCTGGTTTAGAGCAGTATTTAATTTTATGTTTTAACAGAGCAGCATGTGAGACACCTGAGCTATGTAAATGTGAGACTGTAAATTGAAACAAAATTTTACAGAGTGACTTAAACAAGCCAGAAAATACAGATTCTTAAAAATAATTCATTTTGAAAATGAGCCAAAAAGAGAGAAATTGAATTGTGTGAGTCTGGAGGGGGAAGTAGTAAAAGGAAGGATAGCAAAGGAGAAGTTGAGAAACAGAAATAATTGATAATTAATCTGCAGTTTCTGGGCATCAGTACTTCAGTGGCATGGAAAAATTGTGTTTTTCTGGCCTTTTGTCTAGGCATGAATTTCTTCTCCATGGGGGAGGTGTCTTTGTGTTATTTTAATTATGCAAATCCTTCAAATATGCTCTCTTCCATTCAACACTTCAGCAGGAATTCAGTCTGCTGTTGGACATGTTATTGCTCAGGTTGTAAAACAACTAGCCCAGGGACACTCGAAAACTCTGATTGTTCTGCCATTCTTCTAGACAACATACAGAGGCCAGTTTTGGTTCCTAATTGCCAGTTCAACCCATTAGGCTCAATGCTATCTTCGTGAAAGTGCATATAGATGGCAGTAGCTAAGGAAAAGGCGTTTGAAAGACACAATAATATTTACCAAACATACTGCTTCCTCATTTTCAGCAGTACAGAAGTAATGATGTGGATAGACTCACTTCTTTAAAGTGCCAGGAAATGGGAGGTGGATAAACTTTATATTTTCCAAGGATGACTCAAGTACATCACAGCAGCAGCTGAGACCTTGACAAGCACAATAGGTCATTCAGTACGACAAACGTGCAGATACTGTCACCTCGTCATACAAGCCACATCTGCTTCTGTTTGGCTTTAGATAACCAAGCAAGCTACATGGGAAATTTCAAAAAAATAGTAATTTGAACATACAGAGCATGTTTAACTTTTCCAAATAATTTCTGAAATTGCTTCTAACAAGATAAAGTTTAAGAAGGGGTAGAAGTTACTGGCCAATCAGAACCTTCTAATAGCAGAGAAATCCAGTATTTTAAATGTTCTAGGGCAATGACATAATACATTATTATGCTTTATCATTTTGCATTCAGGTGAAGATGGGAGACTGGCATATGAACAGCTGGACAAATTTCCCCGGGAATTTGTTAAAGTTGGAAGCCGCCGTGGAACTGAAGCTGCCACAGCTTTTTAGATGGAAAAGAACCTGCTAATATTTAACAGGCATTAAAGTAGGATGGAGCTGCACTTCAGTGTGGGAACAAAAGGAAGACTTTAAAGAATTTTATGAGAATGTTCCAAAATGTAGCCATTTACAGACTTCTTTAACAAAAGGAAAATCTAAAATCCAGCTTAAGGATTCCTACTGGCTCCTTGTTGCAGCTCATGATGGAACAGTTGGATGCTGAGGAACAATACTTTCTTGACTGATTCTAAACAAATAATGTAATTGCAGTTATTCAGCCTCAATAGACTTCTGTGAGGTTTTTAGAATTTGGCATCTCCATATATTTTCCTATTACATTTACTTCCTTGAAGTTGTTGTGAAAACTTGAGACGTGTGATACCGTATCTAACAAGGACACTCAGGAGGCCACCTGAAAAGGCATGCAAAGAAATTTTCCCTTGAATCCCAAATGAAGTGTCTGCTGCCATGCAGTGTCCCCAGCAAAACTTCAGTGGCAGGAAACACTGCTCGGCTTTCTCAGTTGTGTCTTGGTAATGAAATACAGGGAAAGTTCTACAAGTTTTGCCTGGAGAAACAGCGTGATGTAAACCCTGGGAGGCGTCATTTTGGTGACTCATTCTAAATGCCTCCACTTGTCTTTTATTCCCTTCTCTTGCCCTCCAGCAGCAAACCATCATTAATCCAGCAATTTCTGAGAGGGATCAAACAATCATGTAGGTTTCTGAAAGCTAAATGAAAAGGTAAAGTGCATTTATTTATTCTGAGAAGAAGGAGTGAATACTGCTAATTGCACGAGTCCCCAAAACCATTTTGTCCTGCAAGTTGCAGGCAGGATTGGATTTTGTACATTCTAATTAGAGGAGCATAGTTTCTATAGAGTGATTTCAATATAAAGAACAGAACAAGCTCAAGTGCACCTCGGAGGCACTAATAAACAGAGGGGGAAGTGAATGCACCTCCCCTCCCTGCACTGCAAGGTTGAAAGACAGTGAGTGCTTCAAACTGTTGATTACAAGCCTTAAGTTAACAGAGGTGAATAGAATTTAACAGAAGAGTGTTCCTGTACTGTGTTCATTATGCATGAAATGCTATTTAGATGTCAATTGAAGTATCCAAATTTGCATAGAAAATATTGCAAACAGTTCACATCAAGAGGAAACCTTGTGAGCCAGACACTTTGGCAGGCAGGGGTCATTTGTTTTGGTTTTTTTAACTGTGAATGTTACAAGAATGTACATATCTGTATATTTATAAATATATATATTCTTCCTTTAATTAAAGAAGTACATTTTGTACAGTGCAAAATGCTTACTTGTTTACTGAGGGATATAAACTCTTTTTGCAGAAGGTGAAATAGCCATGTTATGGTTTTTATATTACACCTGTCCCATCAGTTGAATTCTTTCAAGGTGTCCTTTTGTATCTACTTTTTTTTTTTTTTTTTTTTTAGTTTTGTGGCATTTGTACTCACCATATTTCCTATCACATTTAAGTTATAATAAAGATTATTTTTAATTACTAAGTACATCAGTCCATATGTACAGTCACCCTTTCCATCAGCAGCCTCTTCACTATCAGGCTCATAGTCTAAGTTCAGAGCAAGCCAGTTTTGTGTATCATTCATGATACTTATCAAGAAAGGCTCCACAGGGACTACCAGAAAATGTGCTGGAGAGGCTCCAGGATTGTTACCAAACCTGCACTGATTACTCCTCCCTTCTGTGAATTCTGTGAAGACTGACTCTCCTCAGAGAGAAGATATTCCTTCCATTCGTTTTCCCTTTTCAAACATTCAGCCTTACAGCACGCACCTTGGGGAATGTAGAGCTGCCTATGGAGCAGGGAGCCAAAGCCACAGAGAACAGGGAGCAGCTCACATACAGAGGTACTGCATCAGATGGAGGGTGTTATCTCATTGTAGTTTAAAGCCACCCTTGCAGAAGTTTATTAGCCTAAAGCTGATCTGCTACACCATTATAATCAGGATTCATGACAGCTGTGACAAAGTGAACAGACCTTAAAGCTTCCAAAACTGAAGGCAAAGAAAAATGACCAAACCATTTATTTGTCTCATAGCTTGTACATTTTTATGCTTGCAGAGCTGACAACGCTGCCTTTTCCTGGCACATTGACACAGTCCTTGGTGGAGTAGGAAAAACCAGAGGTGAGCATCACAAGGCTCATGGTTACCGACTAGTATAGAAGGAAACAGCAGGCAGTAATTACAAAAGCTCTTAGGGCTGCAGCAGGCTTGCTTGGACAAATTTAAAGGTCAGGGCCACCCCAGGAAAGTATGTTAGGAAAAAGTTCCCATACCAAAGTAGCTCAGCAGCATTGCAGATGGAAGAGATGGGCAGCTCGCTAGAAGTACACTGGGAAAGGGGTTTATCTGGTGGTAGAGGTATCTTTACCTTATGCTGTGGTGGGTTTTACTACCCCTGCCATGCTGTCACTGTCTCAGCATTTGGCCCCCTAAATAGAAATCTGTAGCACCCCTATACTACTGTAGATACAGCAGCAGCATGTTAGGCTGCCCAGTTTCACACTGCTACTGGCAAGGCTGTTATATCCATCAGACCTTCAGAAAAGTTACACTCTATAGCTTCACCCTATCCTGCAGTCTGTGATATATACATTATAATTTATACTTTATAAATAATGCTCATCATTAACGTGGACTTCAAAATTAGCAGTCAACAACTGCCAGATACTGTATCTTCAGTATGGCTCCCTGCTTTGCAGTGGGATTGTCCTGAGGAGAGGATCCACAGCACCCAGCTTCAAATAGCTGCAGTGCCCCGCAGGTAGGATAGATGTGTCCTCACAACTGATTACATTTCATTACAGGCATTTGCCAGCAGTTCATCAAACAGCAGCAAATTAAGGCTCCTCATAACACCATTATCAGTTGCTAAACTATCAGTTGCTACAGGAATGGAAAGATAAATGAATAACACAATAAACATTTTCTGCTGAAAAAAACACTGATGAAAATGCAACTCAGACTTAAGAACACTGGAGTGCTGGAAAAGCACAGCCTTGGCAAAGTTTACACATCTTCTTATTAAATTCTCAAATCCAGTTCTGAAAACAACCTGAGATGACCCTTGAGGAAAAGTAAATGAATATGCATCTCATGTTCTTAACAAAAAATAACCCATGACTAACTTAATTACTTATGCAGAGGCCACACCATAAGCTGCAACACAGGACAATGCTGCAGGCCCTCACGTAAGCAATCCCATGCCAAAAACCAAGCGAGTTTCAGCTGCCCAAACAAGTTGCTATTATGGTCTAGTTAATTTCTCCACACATTGTCTTAAGTACAATGGGTGCTTTGTAAAAATAACAATTTTTAGTGTAAACCAGTTATGAGTTCTTCCTCATACAATCCACACAAACAATCCCCCTGCCCCATGGTTTGCTTATCCCTGCACAGCTGCTCATTCATGAAACATCTGACACCTGCAAATGACCCACCTCCCCACACCTTGCTCTTGCATGGCTGAAATTCAGCCCTGTTCAGACATGCACATTTTATGGGAGAAGTGCTAGGACACTGTGGCTACATCCCTCTTCCACACAGCCTGAGCCTGCCTCAGTGAAAGACAAGATTGTGTCTGTACCCTCTGCAGGAGTCAACAGGCTGGCAGCACAAACGCATTTGACTTCTTGGGAAGAATCACATTCCGTAGTTAGGTTCCAGAACTGATCATTTTATTGTGCTAGATAGAATGTTCTCTCTGTAACTTAGCTGGATATAAAGGTTGTCTTTAGTGATGCTCATTTTCAGCTGCTACATAGCTGTGTTACAGTGACAAATGAGTTTCCCTACATACTGGTTGTACGAGAACTAATCACAAACAAGTCTCTGTATAATTTCTACACCTTTGACAAGCTGTTAGCACCTAAATACCAAGCTCCTAGACTTAATATGTAGCACAGTGCTACTACATGCATGTTCATAAAAGCACTCAGGAATTTTCAGAACAATAAACTCGATCCTTTCAGAATACTTTTAAACAGCAATTATTGCAGCATCCTAAAACTGCTGAGAACATTTCCATACATTAATGTCTGATACAATAGGCATAGTCACTGTTTGATCAAGGTTCAATGCATCTGTGACAAAGCATGTATAATGGTTTTATTACTGTGGCAATTTGTTTCTCACATGTAGCCTTCTCAGGCATCACAGGTTTTTTCAGTTTCTACAGCAAATTATCCGCTCTGCTAACAAATTGCACTTAATAAAACCATAGTAGTCTTGGTTTAAAACATTAGTATGTATTACTAAGTGGCACATGCCTTTTTGATATAAGAATTTACTCTACCTAGAAGTGGGCCAAATGCTGTAACACATCCATCAGCCTACTTGCAGTACTTCCATGATTTACTTGTACATAGTCTATTTCAACGAAGGATCCAGCATATCAAGGGACTGTCACATCTTTTTATTTAAATAAAAATGAATCCAGAAAAAACATAAGATTTAAACCTAATAAGCATTCTTCTTGATTGACATAAGATACTGATGTAGAGATGAAGATACTGCACACAAATTCTGGATTTGTCTCTTTCTGGCAGTTCTGTTCCAACAACAGCACCTGTACTACAGCAGCTCACACAGCAGGAATTGAAACAGTGGAAAAGTTGCACTTGCTGTCTCAGTTTGGTCTGCTAGCCATACCACAGTCCCTTCTTCCCTTCTACAGCCTCTGCAAATAAAGTATGACTGATGTCTAAAAATAAAGCCACCTCTAAAAACGTTATAGTTAACAATAACTTAAACTAAATTGAACTGCAAAGAACAATTATATCAAAATGAAAATGCTTCCTTATTTACTAATGTTGAACTACTTTGTTAAGAAAGTTGCTTAGAATCTGAGATAGGACAGGTCTAAGTCATTTGACAAGCATTATCCACTTAACAGAAAACCAAGGTTACTTTACAAAACATTTGCCCAGCACCCAGTTTTGTTTCTTCAAAACAGCATCAGTGCAAGATAAAGGACACACTTTTATCACCTTCTCAGCACTGTGATGGAAATGAATGTCTTAGCGCTCCCTGGAGCACACATTGGAAGATAATCTTGTGCTTACAAAATTCACAAGAAAATTGTGATGCCTCATTTTCTAGTTAGCATGCTTGAGGTAAAATAGCAGCCAGGAGTATTACTGCCTACAATGGCTTCTGACATTTCCTGGATGTCACAACTGAAATCTGTTGTAAAACATCTGTTAACTTATCAACAGCCACAGGAAGTAAAACAGAAGGAATATAAAGGTGCCAATCTGATAGCTCCAGAGTCATTCACACATACCCTGAAGCAACCATCTTTGGCAAGGCCAGAGAGATCCACAAACCAGGAGGCTTCTATTCACTTCTGCCTCCTGAAAGCCACTCAGCTTTAAGCTCCTCCCAAGACATGGTGACAGGCACCATTGTTAAAGCCTTGTCACAGAACTGCCCCGAGTTCACTCAGTAGTAGAAAATCTGTATCCTGCTCCATCACAGCCCATGCAGATACGAGATAAGGTGCTCAAGATTTTAAAGACCCTTTCTATTCCTGTAAACCTTTCAAAACCTTGGTAAGAGGGTGTCTGTCTCTTGGTAAATACCACAGCAGTACCTTGAAAACAGTGTTTCCTTTCAGAATAGCTCTGAAGTATAGGCTGCTTTGTCTCCACCTAGTTTTCAAGTACAGCTGCAACTGGGTCCAAGAACACACCACCTTCTCTTCATAAGCCAACTAAAGTATTACTAAAATAAAAGGTCTAATATTTGCTACTTAAGCTCTCATTACACAACTTGTAAAATGCTTCCTTAGAAGGCAGAGGAAATTAATTTTAAAAAGCCAGAAAATCATAAATCTAACTGACCTTTATATTTTGACTTTTTATTACCCAGGAAGATTTTCTGAAACCTCACCAACAGCATGCAAATTTTTGCTTTTCCCCCCACTCTATCCACAGAAAAAGCAATTTTGTTCTCCAGAATTCTGCAAATCTAAAAAGAACTAAAAACTGCCCAGGCATTCCCTCAAACTCTTGAAAGCTTCCACCAACAGGAGTCATAATTGATTTAAATCAAGGATTAGCCATTCCCCTGTGAATTAAGACACTATTTTGGTAATGCAAAAATTTATTTATCAATTTTCATGCATCATGTCAGACCAACTGATAAGAAAGATATTTACACAACAGTTGAAATACACAGTATTTGCGTTTCATACAAGCAACTACATGCAGTCTGTAGTAAACTTTCCATGCAGTATTCATATGCTCTTCCCACTGCTACATAATTTCAGTTAAAAATACCAACATCTGCAATGTTCCCACAAGAGTTTCTATACCTGAGGTTTAGTATATCCTTTCAAAAGGAAATCTGCAATTAAAAGCCACATACATAATAAGCCTTTTTAAAGGTTGTCATTCTAGTTGCACATGGCTTGCTTCCTTTGAAAGAAGATCTGATCTATCCTCTTTCAAGCCAGACAATACTTGTGATGTCTCTTCTTCAGAAGGGCTGTCTGCCTCATCTCCACAATTATGCTCTTCATTTTCCTGCCTGGGTTCCCCTAGAGCCAGACTCTCCAGTGTCTCAAGATTGTCAGGTGCTTGCCCAGTTAGCCTCTACAAAGAAACAGAAGACAGTGAATTTAATTTTTTTTTTCTACTTAACTATGAAATAGTGAAATAAGACCCTGCATATTAAATTAAGCAAACTAATCACCTTAATTTGGATGTTGTTGATATAATCAAAACATTCCTCAGTTCCAAAAATCTCAAGACAAGTTCAACTCAAATTACTACCTCTTGCAAACCACATTTGCTTCAGTTTTTCTTAAGTTCTTCAGTAGGACAGGTCTTAGGCAACCTAAAACATGGGAAACTGGTTCCCAAGTATTTACTATAGTACCATATATATTTCATTTTAGAAAAATTACTGTACAAAAAATTTACTCCATTTTTAGTTAGAGATGAAGCTACATTAAGTCTAGATGAGCTTTAAGACCCAGCAGTCTTTAGCACTTGATCAACCTAGAAGTTTCTCACCTAACCTGATCTAAGGAAGATAAATACAACTGTAAAGAGGCTGGTTTTGAAGCTACTGGTTGTTTGATGTATCCCTTAAGCTCATTTAAGCCTCAGAAGGGTGTAGCTTACAATTAATATGCGATCATAACTTTTGAGAAACTGTAAAGAAGTTTCCAACTATATTAGTTCAAGTCCTCAAGTAATGTAATTTCTGCCAGTGGGTTTATCACTAACAAGCAGTACTCCCCAAGTAAAAAAAAAAAAAAAAAAAAAAAAAAAAAATCAAGTGTAGCAAAATAGTCTTTCAAGGCTGATCTAAGTTACTGAAAAGTAACTTGATGAAGTTTAATTCTTGATTAGACAAGTTACTTGCATAATTTCATTTTGTTTCCACTTCCCAGTCTAGTCATCACAGACTCTAAGTATTTGCCAGGCACCCAACTTCATATCCCAGCTTAATGAGAGCTTAATTCCTGCAAAAACAACCTGAAAGCCACAACATCAAGGTTCCACAGCTATCTATGTATTTATCACAGCTTCAGTGGCTCTTACAAACAATCCACTCCTGCTAAAGGAGCCATGGAATTAGTGACACAACTACTTGCCCCAAGGAATTCTCAGAGAGCTGTTAGGAAATTTATGAGTTTATGAACCCTAAAGACTCTGTGTACAGCCCTTTTTGGGCAGTGAAATTGGCACTATGCCTTGACCTTAAAGAGCATAGTGCTCCCTCTCACTGCTCTACTTTGTCACTGTTTCAAGTTCAGTTTCTCAAAGGACACAGCCAGTACCAACCTATTAAGCACATGAATTTAAAGTCATCCCAAAAAAGTGAAAATCAACTCTTCCTTCCCTTATCACATTCTCCAACATGCAAATCCTGTTCTGTTAAGAGAGTAGGTTGAATCCCTCCTTCTGAAAACATCCATCTTAGTACTCTCATTACTCCTATAGGTTCTAAGATGGGAAAAAATCATCCTCTAGAAGGAGCTTTTTGACTCTAGAATTAGAGCAATTCTGCAGGAAACAAGTCAGAGAGCAGTTTAAAATGAAAAATCATGTGAGCACATAGAGAAGTCATGATTCATTATAAATACCTTGGCTGGTTTCTCACTTTTTGTTCTACAACATTAACTGAAAATTGCTTTGAGTACCTCAATCACACTGGTCATATAATGGACATGCTCAGCAAGGGTCATGAGCTCTTCATTTTCTTCTTTTAGGCGGGCAATTTCACCATCCTTCTGCTCGATTTCTTTGTGTAACTGAGTTCAAATAACAAAATGTCAGAAGAGGAAGACAATAGCCAGATAACTTTAGCAGTTAGGCGTCTTTGAGTAGCTACCTTTTCATTTTCTTGAAGCACTTCAAACAGAGCCTTCCTTCTTTCTTCAGCCACTTCTTTCCAATACTGAGATGAAGGATCTCCTGAAGTTAGAGGCTACAGTAAGTCTGTGGCTCTTCTTAAGAGCACCTTAAGATATCTAACTTGCATACAAGTGTTCTGTGAGCTGTGATACTGAGAACACACTCTGTATAATGTTTTCAAAGATTAGTTGTAGAACTGCAACTAGTGACACAAGCTTACAGGAAACAGATCCTGCACTGCACTAACAGCTGTACAGTGCCAAGCTGCCTCAAGCAGGGCAGCAGGCTCTGCAAGATGGACACATTTGCAAATGCTGCTCTGAATGTGTGCTTTGTGGAAGACAGAAGTGTTACTTCCAAGTCACTGTCCACACTGGGCATAATGGTTCTGAGAAACTGCGCTGTGGCAGAACAGGCTTTCAATTCAACTTAATTATTAGTCACTGGAAACTTCTAGCCCAGCCAAAATAAACTATAAGACTTCTTAATACAGCTGCACACCATGCTTCTCAGCTTCTGGTTATCATGAGCTAATCCTTAACATCTATACTTTATTTAATATAGAGGATAAGTATCATCAACTCCTGCTAGACATTATGAAAAACCCACAAAGCCCTTATCTAAATTACAAAGGAAATATGTTTCAAGTAGTACTCCAACAGCAGCATAACATTCAAAGTGCAAGAAAACATTTCAGGAATTACCACATACCTTTCATCATGAGATCTTCAGCTTGAATGACATTCTCATTCTCTTGCTCCTTGTCCACAGACACCTCAGCTTTACAAGCCTTTGAGGCAAATTTGTTATTACAGAGTTTCCTTCTGACTGAAGATTTATTCTGCATAAAACATGGGCAGGTTTAAGTTTAGAGGAACATCTCAGCCTACATAAAAATACAAACTTCTAAGCCTGCACACTCATGACTGCAAGTAAGTCTCTAAGTCCTGCTTTCTTCACATTATAGTTCTAGTTTAGACATCTTCCTTAATACCCAAAAAACTCAAATTACTAGGTTTTAATATTGTTTATTACTAGAACAAGCTTGTGTCACTCTAGTTAGCATGTTTTATTTTTTCAAATATATTAGTTTTCAGTTAACAGCTCAAAAGCATTTCACTATGACTAGAAATAATTCCATATTTACAGATTATCTTTTAGTTTATACCTCATTACGCCTGCCAACCAGGTTACCAGCTGCTGAAGGCTGAATCATTTTAAGAGTCGGTCTTCGGGCAGCACTGCATGTGGTATCTGTGAGATACTTCTGAAAAGACAAAAATGGTTCAGACAGTAGCCGCTCTTCTTTACATAAACTGAAAATTAGGAATCCATCACGCTTCCATTAAGGTAACACACAATTCTTCTTTTCAAGACAAAAAAAAAAAAAAAAAAAAAGACACTGTAGCCTATATTAAGGCTTTTGTAATGAAGGTGATCTAATTACTTGTAGCAGAGATTGATCTTAATCACATGAATCCCTGCCTCTCCAGAAATATTTACCTTTAATAAAAGAACTTGAGCAGAAATACTCTGATTAGATTTCAAGACCAGTGACTTTAGCTGGAGCAGCAGCCTCAGACTCTTGCGGACAAGGACCAAAGTGATTGCAGTTGCAAGGTTAAGTTGCAAGGTAAAGGCACATCAGGTAGTAGCTGTTTTTGTAACCCGTGAATACACCATCAAACAGTGCTCATTTAAATAGATGTGTTACTTTGATTATCCATTAAAATGGATGAAAAGTTTCCTTGCTTCGATCCAGACAAGCTATTGTTTTGTCTAACCAGTATGTTTATCACTCTTCCTATCATGCATAAATGCCTCTTTCCTGCATCAAAGCTTTCTGATTGGGTTGGTTACACTGCCACCATGGGATAGCAAACAATGGCAGACAACCAAGCAAGAACAGCCAGGATACAATGCCACACCAGCGTGAGAAAGTCACCGATTCACACCGTACTTCATAGGACAAGAGCTCGCATTTCCCACGGTAGTTTCTGCCACCAATTATCCTACTGTTCCATTAAAGGACAAACATTAACTGCTGTGGGAACAAGAATCACACCGTGTGTCAGACACTGCTTGCTGTTACTTAGGATTAGAGTTAAGTATACTCTGCCAAGAAATTATTGGCCAATACTCAAGTTAACCCACTGAAAGTGCAAAAAGCCACACCAAGCAATTTATACCCTAGACACACTATGGGACAAGAGTGGCATAAATCAGACCTATCAATTAGTAATTTTCATTAATACCTGAAGCTTCCATTCCAGTCACTACACCTCACCATACAAAAACTACCAGCCTCTATTATATACAGTTTTGAACCAGTCTGATTAGGGTCTACATCAAAATATTCACCAAGAAGAGTTACTAAGGTTTGTACCTAATCAGTTAACTTTTAAAAACCTAAAATGTTTAAGCATTTCTACCAAGTCCAAGGCAACTATTATGAAGGTGACTTTAGAAATTGAACTGCCTGCTCGAATATTTCAGTTAAAACATGTCCAATACAAGACAGATAGAACTCTTCAGAAGTTCCCACCCATAAAGAACAACCTACAAAACCTACTCCACAACCCCTAAGCATAAGCCAGACAGATTCAGTAAGGAAAGGCACATAGGATAAACAAACCAAACCAACCCCGAAAAATTAAACGTAGAGACAGTAAGCTCAGTGTCAAAGTAAAAAGGACTTGCTGAGCAATAGGAAAAAAAGTAGTCATAAGCACATAAACCCAAGCAGGACAGCATGTTCCCCAGCCACATTGTCTGCCAGGCGGTTACTCAAGCCAAATGGACATAAGCCAGGTGGAAGCACATTGCAACAGATCCCTTTCTATTCCTTCAGTGGACAGAGGAGCTTGTGTCAGACAGAGAGGCACTAGCTTCCAGGCTTTAAAGCCTGTACCTGCAAAGATCCTGAGGACTGTTCTGCGGTCAGTTTCTGTTTCATTTTGGAATTCATGAGATCAACTGCAACAGAAAAAACAGTAAAATTAATACAGCATCTCTCTACTCCTGAAGTTCGGGAAACACTAATTAGACAACACTACCATTTCGGATTATCAGCTTTCATGGCTGCTTTGAGCAGTCGGCCATGCACGGCGTGGTCACTGGGCCCCTCCAGAGCCCCTCCCGAGGCTGCAGCCGGGACACGAGCGGCGGGAAGGCAGCGCCCCGCACCGCCAGAGCCCAGCGCAAAGCGGCCTTCCCGCAGGGCTGGCGGGGTGTCCCAGGCGCACAGCGGAACGGCTGCGGGGAACCGGGCACTCCCCGCCACCACCCCCCGGCCCCGCTCCCGCCAGGAGCTCACAGGGCCCCTCCCTCCCCGCGCGCCGCCGCGGCCAATGGGGATCAGCGAGCCAGGAGCCCGCCAACACCCGAACTCGGCCATGGAAGCTTGCGGCCCCAACCCACCGCCGGTGGCGGCGGCTCAACCGAGATGGAGAGCGGCCCCCTCTCGTCCTTCCCGCCCTCTCCCGAGCCCGGTGTCCCAGTCCCGCTCCCTCCCGCCGGCCCCGCTCACCGGCGGCCGCTCCCGCACGGGCCCCGCAGCGCGCGCTCGCACACCCAGCCACGTTCTATAAGGAGCGCGCTGGTGGTCACGTGACCCGGGGGGCCCTCTCCGAGCCAATCGCGGGCCGCGCTCCCCCCGCCCCGCGCGCCGAGGCCGGCGCTGAGGGGGCGCGCGCTGCGGCGCGCGGTCCTGCGGGGTTTGGTTGCTTCTGGATTTTGGTTTTTTTTGTTTTACTTATAAAGGAGTTGTGCCAAATCAGATTTAATCACGTCTCCGCTTATTCTCATCACTCCTATCTAAACACGGTACAACCCGCAAAACCGGGGAAGAAAATTAGCAGTGTTAAGCCACAATAACTGCTACACAACACTAATTTTATGCATGATACAGACTACAGCTCATATTAATTATGCCTAAGGCGTGCTGTTAAATTTGTTAGAAGCCAATTGACAATTATATTCTTGCAAACATTTGCACATTTATCTTTTATTTATACTAATAGTATCTTCTGCTGACTTGTGAATAAACAGTTTGTTAAGGACACATTCCTTGCAATCAAAGTCTCACAGAACAGCTATCAACATTTTTCCCAGGCAATATGATGGAGCTAATAGAAATTAGGATAACTACAGAGAGAAGTATTTCTTTAACCTGCTATTCTGTCAGTCTCCTGTTTGGAAATAAATTCTATGGCACTTAAGAGAATGTTTTAAGTAGAATGTCACAGTCCAATGAAAGCAAGAAAGGCGGAACATAAAAAAAGATGCATTAGGAAATCTTTAAACAAGGATAAGGAAATAAAACTGATCTCTCTCATTCAGTCTCTCATTGACCCATTTAAATTTTCATTGTCCACAATATCCTTTGGCAAGTACCTCTAGAGCTCAAATAACCTTTGGTCTGAAGAACGCCATCCTTTTTTTTTTTTTTTCTTTTGAACCTGATTCCGATATTGTCACTTGATGTCCCCAGTCCTTGTACTGGAATGGACAACAAACAACCTGCCCTCATCCAGGCCACTGTTACACAGGCTGCTCTTCAGTTCCCTTTCCCAGGCCTACTCAGCTATCCGTGGCATGACAGGTGTTCCATCTTCCTGCTCTTTTGTGAACTGTGTGGCATTTCATTTGCCACTGTTGAACACAGGGCTGGCATTTCTATGGAAAAATCTGCCATAACTTTTAGATCTTATTCTTGAAATTAAAATTTTCTTATGCATATTCTTTGACTTTTATCTGCATTGAATTTCATTGCTGTATTTGCCCATCACTCAATTCCATAATGTCCATCTGCAGTTTTTCAGTCAGGTTCCTTCTTGTTATCTTGAATAATACAGTGTCATAAGCAAGCTGGCACCTCAGTAAGCTTTGTCTTCTATTCAGCAAATGAAAATAACACATGCAGAAACATCATCTAAATTAACATTGTTCTGCTAAAGTGCTAAAAAAAAAGTTCATGCTCTTAGGTTAGTTTAATTCTTGCTGATTCTGCAAGAAAATTTGAAATTTCCATGTTTCAAAACACCAGCAGATATACTTAACTGGTTATATATGCACACAGATCCTACCAGCATTGAATGTCATTTCAGAAAAATCTCAGTACAGGTAGTGCCTATATAAGCACAATATAAAAACATTCCTATTTTTACATTTTATGTTTTCTTATACATAAATTTAAAATTCCAATAAAAACTATACTAACATTTAAATTACAGGCATCAATTTCTATCATAAATCATACTTAAGAGGCACTGTGTGCATTTTATGGCTCCAATATATAAATTGTACGTCTTGTAAATACTATGTTTTCAAATGAAACTTTCCCAGACATTACCTTTCATTCAGGTTTAATTCATAAAAGATTTTCAGGTGGATTTACAGTTCAGAAGTGGAGTAACTGCTTTTGGAGGTGTTGGTAATTGGAAAGATCCAAGATAAAGGGAGATGGTTCTGATGTGACAGTCTTGTTTGTTTTTCCTTTTAATTTGTTCCTTGCTGGAGGCATACAATCTGGAGGTTTATTACAAAGCTGCCACTCCTTCAATTTATCCATCTGAAGAACGTGTCCTCTTACGAACCACCATGTCCCAGAGTTCAATCTCTTCAGTTCAAAAGGTTTGTAAAGAACCCCATCACCATCTCGGAAAGAACACTGAGAGTTTTTTATTAGAAGCTTATTCATAGCCTTAATTGTGGGAAACCAGTATAATAATGATATAAAAACCTCACAAAAAAAAAAAAAAAAAAAAAAACAAACAAAAAAAAAAAAAAAAAAAAAAAAAAACAAACAAAACAAAAAAAAACCAACCAAGGCATCCAGGTTATTTTACTGTAATAATTTCCCTTTTGTAGCCAAAGTTCCAAAGTTTTAATTTAAACAGGGATTAGGGCATTTTTACATGCAAAAATCTGTCAACCCAATGCTAGCAGAATACATTTTTCTTCAGACTGAGTGCAATATAATGCATTTCAGCTGGTTTGTTTTATAAAAAATAAAACCCTCTGTCATGAATACTTATGACTATTTGCACTTCAAGTGAGCGTAAGCAAACACACCGAGGTTTCCCATAGAGCTCGGCCAATTTGTTAGATTATTCATGGCAGTAGAGAATGTGTACTTTTTAGAGCTTTTGTACTCCATTGCTGTTGATAAATGTTATCAGTTTTTACAGCAAATGACAACTGAAAAACAGGCTCCTTGGAGGACTTCATGTGCCTGGGAACGTGGGAATGGGTGGGTCTCCAGCAGCTTGGGAGTCCTGTATTGCTTACATGCGAGTGTGTGGAAACTTCCTAAGCATGGCAGAGGGAGATTCTGGACTTGGCTATCTGAATCGAGTGCTGGCAAGGACGTATTTGTACTTGACAGTCACACTGTGCCTTTTGTCAAGGCCTTTCTGTACTCTGCACATAAATGATCTAGCTCTGGGCTGCTTAAGGACTCTTTATTTCTACCTACCACGTTAAGTACAGGTAAACCACACTGTGATTTTTAAAAATTTTGTGTACTATGCTATTAAATAAATATCATAAAAGAGCTCCTGTTTGTTAGTGTTTACTGTAAGTGTTTGGGATGCAGAGGAACACCCTGGGAGAGGGCCAGGGCAGCCACTGCGGTGCTGAGCCTCTGACTCACGGCAATGTCCCGTCGCGGTCCTGCCCTGGCCGCACCCTGCAAAGGGTCCGGGGAAGGAAGCCCCGAGGCCGCCTTTGGAATCCTTGAATCAGTTAAGACCTGTGGCTCTCAGGGTCCCTCGCTGATGTTCTTTTGTCCCTCCTGTCTAATATTTATTTCAGGGATGAAAGGGCTCCCCGCAGTCCGCCGGGTGACAGTAGGTGGCAGCGTGGCATCACGCTTCCCCTCCGCCTCTTGTTTTTCCGTCGTGCTTCGTGTGTTACCGACAAGAAATTCACGGTTTATCTTCTTTTTCCCGGGTTAATCAGCATGGAAGGCTGCATGCTAATGAAATCCGTGGATTATGTACATGGCACAATCCAGGTATAATTCATAAAGCCGACTGGGTTTTGATGATGGCCACTGTTAATAATTAGATTTCTCCAGAGAGTACACAAATTTCATGTATTAGAACAAAAGATTGTCCTGTAAACTATGATCCTGAGTGCCTCAGAGGTGAAAAGTTAAAAGAAACATCTACATTGTACCTGGTTATTTTTTCCCTGGTTAAGTACTGTGTAAGACACTAAGACATCCTTTAAGACACTGTTAGGTCCTAACCCACAGCTTTAAAAAAAAAAAATTATAAAAGTGCTTTAGGATTTAAAAATTGAACATGCTCTATAAAGGCTACAAATTAATAATAAGTTAAAGCTACTGTTGACTGCGAGTATTTAGAATATAATTTACAGACTGAACAAATAAAACAAGTTTTTTCAAATTTTACCCTTCTTCTTGCAAGCATCTGCTGATCAAAGACAAAACTAACATTATTTAGAAACTCACATGCCCAAGAACTTATGTCCCATTTTATGACCAAAGCCCCGTGAAACTAGAAGGTGAGACATAAAGAAGTGCCAAATGAAGCTTAATATTATAGCATCAGCTGTGCAGTGGTGTGTTGCTTTGGTTGTCATCTGGTGACAGTGGTGTGCTGGTTTTGGCAGGGGTAGAGTTAATTTTCTTCTGTCCACAACTGTCCGTCACAACAATAAGTGGACAGTAGTGGACAACCCAAGTCATTCTATGATTCTGTGATTCTAACTGGGTCCAGAATATGATATAAGGAATGTTATACACATTAAACACCAACATTTATTTGCACAAAAGCATTCCTCTTATGTCTTAGAAACTAATGTTTTCTCTGAATGCAGAAACAAGTGAATCAGTATGTTCTGAAGCATATGAGCTTTAATTACCACCTAATTTGTCTTGTTTGAATTTGCAAAGAATACTAATTTATTTTTGTCTGATGCATAAATATTTGGCACTGAATTAATCATAGTTCTGTTTTTGAAGCAAGTAGCTTCAGGGCTGATTCTTCTTCTAACATACAGTACAGTATGTGTGGAATGTACAGAAGAAAGATAACAGAATCCATCTCATCTCTTCCTAAATATGTCTATAACATACATAACAATTTGCGACAATCTATTTAAAATAATTATTAATATGAAATTATTCATTTTTAAATAATCATTAAGCTGGAAATTAAGAGCAGAGGCATTAGAGTACAATCTTGCCCACATGCTTATGAGTAAACATGTAATTCTGAAAACATGAATTAGACTCTGAAATTACTGAAATTTTAGGAAAAGGAAACTCAAAATGAAAAGGTGTATCTATAAAGTTATCAATAGTTTTTAATTTACAGAAAAATCACAAGTTATTATGCTTTTATTTATATATTATGCTGTTGTTATTATTATATTTGCTTGCATAATAACTTGCAAAGGAGTGCTAGATTTCACTGAAAACAGTGAGGATATGATATCACAGTGACTAGAAAACACCAGTTTCTCAGAGCATAGCCAGCAACCAGATATTCTAAACTTCCAGTGCTTCTCAAAATTCCATGGCTCACTTCCTCTCCCAAGGAATATATTTTTGCGATGAGTACATGACTGCCTTCACACGGGCCATTTCCCATGCTGCTGGATTTTGTATTTCTGCAGGATGGCAGCCCTGATGCTGCAACCCCAGTCCTCAGAGGGGTCTGTGTGCACCTGACTCCTCCAAGGGTACAGGACTGCAGCTACCGTGGTGTTGTATACAGTCCTCCACACTCTGGGGGAAAGCCTCAAGGACACCAGCTGATTTGTCTGTGCTGTGCTAACCAAGCAGAAGCTGACCCACTCTGCTGGCTGGTTTACTCAGCCTGGATTTATCATGCACAAAAAACACTATTTTTGCTGTGTTAATGGGATTTAAGTCTAAAAAAAGAGAACTATTACTGCATATAATGCCACAACCTGCTCATCAGGTTTGTTTTGTATAACATGCACATTCCTTTCTTCTCCGTGATAAGCCTTACTTTGTTTTAAATTAGAGAGGCAGTCTGTCACTGGATAGAGTGTTATAATTGCAAAATACACACCCAGCTTCAAGGGCCACAAGCTTCTCTTATAAATGATGCAATATTGCATAACCAGTATGAAGCATAACAATAACATGCAATTATGCAGTCAAGAGAATGATGGATCAATAGGATACAAATATTTATTTTGCTAAGTCTTAACTCTCTCTTCATTAAGAGATGTTACTTTTTGACATGTTTTAACTAAGATGATGAGATTTTTCTGCCCTACGAGCTTCATCATTGTGCATGATGGAGAAAAAGAAGCACAACTATATAAAAGTAGGACAAGACTCAGCCACTACTCATGAATTTAATAGCGCAAATATTTCTGCATGTAAATGTATAATAAACATAATTGCGTTGGTTAATTTACTCATTTGCGTAAATGTTGTCAGGGTACCTTTACTAGACAGTGAGCCAAAAGGAAAAAGAAATCTCTGAGCTTGCTAAAGAAAGGAAGTCATCTATCTAAGGAGGAGCACCAGTCTTTACAGAAGGAACCTGGAGTGATTCCAGCTCCCCATCCCTTTCTGAAAGGATTTGAGCAGCCTGAGTTTGCAGAAGACAGGTGGTCGCTGCTTAACATGTAATACTTTGTACTTCATCTCCCTTTTCCTTTACACACAGACACACACACACATACCTATATATGTATATTTCATCTAAGTGTATGTATTCCTCTCCTCATAGCTCTACTATAAAGCCCTCCAGAAGAAAAAGAGCTCTTACACCATCACTACATTTGACAAAAGTTTTTGGATGCATTCCTCGGCCTGGGGCTGAGCAGCTGCCCGATCCCTTGTGATTGCATCCCTATACTCAAAAGGGCAGCTGGAGTCCCTGGGCTGGAAGAAAACGCCTTCCTTTCCCCTCCGCAGGTGGGCAAGGCGCCAGTTCCCTCCGCGGGCCTTCTGTGCCGGGGCAATCCCCACGTCAGGCGGTGCCGAGCTCTCGCTGTGCTGGCACAAAAAGGGTCACAGGCCAAGCGTGAGTCATGGCTTAAAATAGCAGCGGGCGCAAGACTGCAGCACAAAATGTCGCACAGGGCAGTGTAGAAAACAAAACTGGACCAAACTGGCTGGAAGAGCAGTTATCTAAACGCAGCTCTCCTTAAGGACAGACTGATGTTATAGTTAAAAAACTCGGTCAGCCTGAAAAAGCCACAAAAGTGCAGAGCTAATGTAATCCTCCTATTTACCTGCCTTGCTTTTTACCACCAAATAAAGCGTTATTTTCAATCGGCATTGCCCATTAGGACTAAACAGCAATCTCTAAGTAGGTAAAAATTATCTGTTTCTGCTCTGTTCTTGTTCAAACAACAGAGGAATGTTGTGGTCAATGCCTGTGTCAGGGAAGGCAAGAGGACTGTTCCCACCCGAGTCTGACTAACACCCGGGGAAGATAATGAAGTCCAAGGGCTGAACACAGCTCCTGTCTATAAGACAGGCAGGAAAGAGATGTCCGAGGGAAAGTATGTAGAGGTAAGGCGTGCTAAAGGAAAAGAACTAATTTGAGGGTCAAGACAGGAACAAGAGACTGGGGAACCAAACACTGAAATGTGGAATTACTGGAGAGTGCCATTGGCATGCTGCATGGGCTTTGAAACACGATCGAGAGAGAGACGGTGCCCACACTTGTCTTCTGCCTGTAATCTCTGCAGTACCGCTGCTATTCCGGTGAGTCACAGGCGCCAGCTTCCAGGGAAAGGTGGGAGAGCTGCCTTCACCCACCCTGGCAGCCCGCGCCGTGCTGTGGCACAAACGAGCCATCACCACCCCGTGGCTCCCCGGCGCCAACCTGCGCTGCCGGCGCTTCGGGAGCACCCCCGGTCCGCGGCGTGCCGGACAGCGAGGAGCTTTCCCTGGCACTCAGGGATGGGCCAGCAAACGAGCCCGGTGCTGGGATGGCGATTCCTCCTACGCGCCCTGGGCCTTCCCACAGGGAGAACGCTCAACAGCAGGCTGTGTCCACGCTTCGCTTCCATTGCTTCCATGCCATTCCTCTTTCCTTCCAGAAAACGGGAAGTAGGGCATTAGCCTGTCCTTGTGCAGAAATAAAACCGCTTACTTCTCTCCAAGGATTAGGTTTGTGACTCTGGAACAGAAATTACTTATTTATAAAACTTAGCCAGCCTCCTCGGGAAGCTCTGCGACCGCCACGGACGAACACGGCTGCTGTGGCGAGATCAGTGCTGCAGACACGCCCTTGGCCATGTCAGCTTCGAATACACGTTGGACTTCAATTGTTGTTTTATTTACAGTTTTACTTCGCATACGTGGGACGGGCTGAATACAAATGCCGACGGACCAAATTACACAAAATATGCCACTACAAGGCTTGTTTAACCTATAACATCACCACGCTTAGGGCTGAGACAAGTTTAAGTATTCCCGCAAGGTGACGGAATTTGGGGACGAAGCGTTTCGTCGGGTGGGGCGCAGGGGAGCTGCCCCAGGCAGATACCACCTCGGGAGGGCAGGGCGGGGGGGGGGAATCATGTTTCTTCCCTCCCCTTTGCCTCACACCCTGCCCATCGTCGTTCCCCCCCCACCCCCGCCGCAAGAACGGCGTTGAGCAGCCCCATCCGGGTCCTTGTCCCGCGGGCACCACGCGGGGCGAGCGGGCGGTTACACGATGTGTGACCGCGGGGGGGTAGAGGGGAAGAAAGTGCTGGGCAGTGCGGATTCCTGGCGCGGTGAGAGCTCGGAGATGCTCCAAGCCGGTGTTGTGCTTTGCTTTCTGTTATTCTCGACAAGGCATGGTTACCGAGGTTGAGCTCTACTTCCTCGACGACAACAGTGCCTCGCCCCCCGGAGGCACGAGCGCTTGGTACGCGCCGGCGGTGCGGGTAGGGCGGTGCCTGTGTGACTCAGGCGCTGCCATTTTGAGGGGTCCGTGGTGGCTGCGCAGCTGCACTCCGCACTCGCTCCGTGCCGAGGCACAGGCACTCCCGCTCCTTCCTGCCCGCTCTTGCCGTCGCCCTCGAGGACGTCCCGGGACCGCCTGGACGAAAAGAGGCTCCTCAGCCCTTTCATCATTCTTCCCGGCCGTCCCGGTCCTGTTCCGACGCCGCTCCGGGATCTCTCTATGCCCGCCGCCCTCCTCCGTAGGAGCCGCTAGCGCAGGGACAGCGTCCTTCTCCTTCTCCTCCTCCTTCCGCCGCCGTCGCCTCTTCCTCCTCCTTCTCTCTCCGCCACCATTTCCCCACTCCCCGGCCCCGGGGCGCTGAGCTAGACTATGGGGACCAGGTCGGGGCCGAGCAGCGGCAGAGCGGGCGGCCCGGTCACCGTGTCCCCTGCGGCAGGGATGGGGGGGCTCCGCGGCTTCGTGGCTTTATCTTGACATGGCTCCTCTCCGTGCTGCCAGCACCGCCGCCACCTCCTCCTCCACTGCTCCTCCTGCGCCCGCCGGCTGCGGGTAGCGAGCGGGCCACGGTCCCGGGCTCTCGTCTGAGCCTCTCAGTCTCTTGCTTAACTGGGGGGAAGCTTTGGAAGGGTTCCTTTTTTTTGTTTTTGTTTTCCTTTGGTTTTTGTTCCTTTTTCTCCGGGGAGAGAAGGGGAGAAATACTTTTTTCCCCCCTCCTCTTCTTAACCTGGTCCGACGAATTTGCTAACCTAAAAACTTTTAAACCCCGACTAATCAAACACCTGGGGAGGGGGAAAAATGTCTGGAGAGAGGAAGAAAATAACCTGATAATTGGGGATTTGTTTTTTTTTTTTCGGGGGAGGGTGATTTAGAGGTTTAAAATTGCAACCTAGATTGCAATTTTAAAAAATACAAACAAAAACCTCGCAAAGAAGTCTGTCACCGAAAAGCAGGAGCAAGACGCACTCCATGTTTTCCGAGTCGTGGCCATGAAGTGAGAGGGGAGAGAGGCGGTGCTGCTGTGGGTGTCCCGCTGCCCCGGGCGCGGCCGCCCTGCGCGCAGAGAGAAGCCCAAGGGAAATCCAGGAGCGCCCGCCATGCACAGCCTCGGCTGACGGTGCTCGCAGCAGCAGAGAGAGAGGGAAGGATCCCCGGGGGATCAGCAGCCCAGGGAGCGTATGAGGTGTCGGGGGATGTAGGGCTCTCCCACTGGTAGGGAGCCCGGGTTTGGGGCACTGATTCAGGTTTAAGTCTTTCGGTGAGATAATACTGTCCTTGAATCCCTGTCCGCCCCTTGTCAATGGCCATCATGATCCCTCTCCTCTTCGGCAGCAGTAGCCTCAGGGTAGCGATGAGCAGGATGAAGTTAGAAATGACTCCGCTGTCTTTTCTCTTTGCTCCCCTGCAAACCAGCGCTTTGTTGTCTGTAGTTGATTTTGTTGTTGGCGGCAGAGAAATGTCATACTTCCCGGGTTGTGCACTCCTCCTTTGCACCCTTTTCTCTGCTCTCCATCAAGTGTAATAATTCTGAAGAAGAAGACGGGCAACATAGCAATAGTGGAAGGCTGAGAATAATAATCAGTAGAGTCATGAATCTGGCTGGGGTAGAACGCAGTTTGTAATTTCAGCTTCGGGTTTTTTTTTTGTAAGCAGAGCAAAAGTACCCCCCCATGGATTGGGCTTGTGCCAGTTGCTTTTTATTGTACACATAAATTGTGATTTGTTTGGGGTTTGTTTTCTTTTTTCCCCCTTCATTCTTACCCACTTATTCCTGCAGCTAAACTGTTCAAATTTTTCTCTTCGAAATTCTTTGGGTTTTTTTCTTGATTTATTATAAAACCTTTTGTCCAGCCATGGCTGGACAACTACTTTCTTTGTTTCTTGACCCCTCCAATACGACGTTCTCATAAAGTATTGCCTGAGGTGCGGTTTTGCGTTACATTAGCGTTTGATTTATTCAGTTGTATTAGCAGGAATCAAACGACTTGTTTCTGTTGTACTTAAGTCTTACGAGAAGGTGCCCATAGTTTAGCGACAGTTTCTAAAGGCTTTAGTACCACCTGTATTTCAAAATGGGGGACCCAAACTCCCGGAAGAAACAAGCTCTGAACAGACTTCGTGCTCAGCTTAGAAAGAAAAAAGAATCTTTAGCTGACCAGTTTGACTTCAAGATGTACATTGCCTTTGTGTTCAAAGACAAGGTAACTTGGTTTTAGTGTGTCTGTGTGTTTGTTGCGTTTTAAGTGTTCTGTGCAAAGTCTTGCTGCCTGATTGCATCAAATGTTTTATTCTTAACGGAGTCCATTGACTTCTTAATTTTTTTCTTAAATTGCTCATTGCTATAATACTTAGTTCATGTTTGTCATTTTGGCTCTTTGTGTTTTGTAGTTTTGTAAGGCAGAGGGTTCCAGTGCCTCGTTAAATTGTTACTTGGTAACTTCTGTATTGGGTAGATGTTTTTTAAAGTTAGCACTGTAACTCGTTAAGCCTAATTGGGGTCTGACCTGCACAATTGCTGGCTGTGAGCAGTTGGGCTGTGAAAGCAATCTGGCTGGGGCGATTGCCGAGTGTGTTTATCTGGTGAAAGCAGAAGGGAAGACCTGGCAGTTGAAGGGAGGAGTCGCAAGATGTGATGTGGAAACGGCCCAAGTGCGCAGGCACATGTGGAACTGCTGCTGTCATTTTGAAAGGGAGTGGGAGGGCAAAGAGAAAATCTTCATGTGCTTGACTGCCTCCTCTGCGGCTGAATTCAGCACATCTGGATGGGGAGCTCGGTCTTTCTAAAGCCAGCTATAGACCCGCAATTGTGGGAGAGTTTTTACCCGCAAAAAGTTAAGGAAAGTAGGTACTTAGAGGAGGTGAATGTGCTGAATATATGATGAGGAAGTAAAGTAGAAGCAACAGAGTACATAATGATGTACTCTCAGAGATGAGCTCTGAAATGGTTTAATTTCCCCGTATGTATATATTTTGCATTTGCTGTAATAATTAGGTGTTTTTAATGAAGACTTTTCCTTGAAATTTCTGAGTTCAGTTTGCTCTTGTTTGTCAGTTCTAGTGCAAGCAGAGATGGATTTTATTGGGGTATAATTTCTGGGTACTGTGTAATAGTAACATAAAAATGAATGTTTAAGCAGTGGCAACAATTAGATTTTTTTAGATGACACAGCTTTAACTCGTTGGACATCAGTACTACTTTCTGGTTGCTTTGTAGAAATCCATTGCAAATGCCTGTTTTAAATCCTGTTATATTTGCATCCATCACAGTGAATTGAATATGTCCATCCCATACCATTTTGATTAAAGTAGGAGTTTAGCTGAAGTCAGCATGGTCAGCAAATAGTTGCCTGTTACCTGTGTTCTGATGGGGGGGAAGTGGAGCATTATTTTATGAGATACACTTTGTTTCTTAAGTAAGTCAAGGCTTCCAGTGCACTGAAAGAAAGCTGTTAGAAACAGACATATAACTTCAGTGATTTTACATTCTTATAATATTTTGGCCTTGCTTGAGAGATGCTGAAATATTTGTAGTGAGTATAAAAGTTATTTAGCAAATGAAAATAGTTCTCCTTTGAGAAGATTATAGCTAATTTCTCAAACACCTGCTGTCACCAATGTGACATTGAAAGATTTCACTTTTCATAAAAGGCCAACTGTAAAAAATTGAAGAAAAAAGATGTGACTTGATTGATATTTGCAGAGAGAAGCTTGCAGAAGTTCTTTGTCATCCCAGAGTCATATACTTGAAGAAGGAGCAAGTCTGTTAATGTTTAGATAGAATCTTAGTGTTTTCAAGATTGATATGTAAATCTGCATTTTTGGAGACTACAAAAATCTGTTCAGCTTTTATAAAAGTTGTCGGTCTGATTCTGTTTAATTTATAAACTTTTGCAGGTAAATTTTAGTGTGATTTGTGTCAAAGTCTCCTAGCCTGTGTAATGTGTACTTCATACATACATACAGAAAATCACGAATCCTGAAATAAACTGTTACCTATAGTTTCCTAAAACGGATTGTAATCTTAATGTAATCTGTGCTTTTTTTAGAAGAAAAAATCAGCACTTTTTGAAGTGTCTGAAGTGATACCAGTCATGACCAATAACTATGAAGAAAATATCCTGAAAGGTGTGCGGGATTCCAGCTATTCTTTGGAAAGTTCCTTAGAGCTTCTGCAGAAGGATGTAGTACAGCTCCATGCACCCCGCTACCAGTCCATGCGCAGGGTAAGGCTGCATTTTGTGCTTGCTAAATTATACTTTTGTATAATTGTGCTTTTTTGTGAATATTAAGGCTTTTCTTTGTGAATATTAAGGCTAATCTTGCCTTTTTTGTTTTCTCATTTGCTGCATGAGGGCTCTGCAGGCCTGTGTTTATGGGGTCTAGTTTGAAGGGTAGCAGTGGGGTAATAACAGTTCTGAAACTGTTGAAATATGTAGTTCTGAAGTTTTACCTTCCATTTGTCTCATTCAGAGATGTGCCTCAGGAATTTTATCTTCTTGCCATCTTTGTCCTTTAGAAAGCATGTGTTAATAATTCTTGCAACAACTCCTGCTTTACATCTAAGTAATTTTGCTTTATGAATATTGGAAGACAGTCTTTGCTAATGTTTTCTTAAAGCTGTAGTTTATATTAAGTGGGTACTGATACTAAAATTCAGTGGAAAGCAAGGAAGGCTTCAGTTGTGGTATAAGTAATACAAATGGAAAATCAAACAAATGTTGTGTAAGTATCATCTCTCAAGTATGTGCCTGTCTAGATAAGTTGCTTATCTATGTCTTTGACCACTGGAGGGAATGTAAGTGCAGAACTTTACTGCTCACAGGATGTGATCGGCTGTACCCAGGAGATGGACTTCATTCTATGGCCTCGTAATGATATTGAGAAGATAGTCTGTCTCCTGTTCTCTCGGTGGAAGGGATCTGATGAACCCTTTAGGCCTGTTCAGGTATTTGGTTTTGGGTTTTGACTTCAGTAACTAACTTGTTCCTGGAGGGAGTGTTTTCTTTTACCAATAAGTTGATAATGTATGCAGGTTCTGTGGATGTTAGAAAAATATGCTGTCAGTGTTCTGAATGCCAAATTCTGCCTCCTATCTTTATGCACTGTTGTATTAGCCCTTCCAAAATGTAAATTTCCAAAGGGCCTTTGCAAATAACACATAAGTATAAATGCATACAGTGTGTTTGTATTTGTAGGAGTGGATTAGATATGCCTCTTAGTACAATTGAATCTTTGTCTAAATGTGATGGTGTTGTTAAGGTTCTGTCAGTATTCCAAATTGCTGAGTTTGATTAGATGGAGGAGTGAGTTGGATGGAACCTTTGCATTATAAATTGTTGCACAAGGATCTTCTGCCACAGGAAGGTAAATTGGGTTTTATATATGCTGCAGGTAAAGTACCTTTAAGTTGTTAATGTGTCATTGCAATGGCTGATGTCAGTGTTGGCAGAATGAAATTACTGGATTCTTTAAATTGTGTCAAGATACTGCCACAGTCCCCAGTTTCTGCTTTTCAGACTAGATCAGAAAAGGAAAGAACAAAAGTGGTTGTAAAGCCCCAGATTGGAGGAAATTAATGGGTCACACTTGAACTTTATCTTGAAAAATATTTTATTTCCCTCTCTCACACCATGTAGGCCAAGTTTGAATTTCATCATGGTGACTATGAAAAACAGTTTCTGCATGTTCTGAGCCGAAAGGACAAGACTGGAATTGTTGTCAACAACCCTAACCAGTCAGTGTTTCTCTTCATTGACAGACAGCACTTGCAGGTAAGCTTATCTTGTCCTTGTTTTAACAGGTGCATTTTATCACAAAGAGCTTTTTCTTCTCGGGAACATCAGTGATTTTGCTGCAAGGTACTCAAGTAGAAAAACTGATCATGCATTCATGATTGCATTTTGGCAGTTTCAGGGAAAACTTACACTATAAATAGGACTCATATGTGCAAAAACTATCTATGGGCCACATATGTGTTCACATAGAATTAATGTTCTTGTATTAAAAATTGAAAAAAAATCTGAAATATGCCTAACAGTGATTAAGAAAAATTAAAGCTTTGGTTTAGGTGACAATACGGAAATAATTCAAGTGAAGAATGAACAAAATAGTGGAAACATTTTATGCATTAGAGTTTGCAGACTAATATTAAGCTCTAGCTGTTTGTATGTATGAAATAGTGAATTTTAAATGTCTGTGGAGGTCTGCCTATCAGTCCTGAGTTAACATCTAAGCTTAATACATTTTCTTTGGGTTTTCTTTGCCTCTAGACTCCAAAAAACAAAGCTACAATCTTCAAGTTATGCAGCATCTGCCTGTACCTGCCACAGGAGCAGCTCACTCACTGGACGGTTGGTACCATAGAGGATCACCTCCGTCCTTACATGCCAGAGTAAGGTACTGGCCAGCAAAATGGGGAAGATCACAGAATGCAGCAGTGGATTTTCACTTTCCTCACCACTTCATTCTTTCAGAATTTAGAAGAAAATGGACTCATGTTCAGAACACTATACATTGTGAAACTTGATCATCCTGGATTTTTTTAATCATTTGTATCTCAGAACTTTGCAATTTTTTTTAAAGATGTTTTCTGCATGGACCTTGTGAAAGAGAGGATGCTCTGCACACTTCTGCACTGCATCAGCATCTTACTGAAATGTGAAATGAAGGGACTGTACATTGAAACAAATGTATCTGAAAGCACAAGGTGATCATTTGTGGTGGTGTTCCCATTTGTGCTGGTCATGCCCCCTAACATCTCTAATGTTAACCATCAGTATTTTGAGGGTGAGAAGTGAATGTAACGGGTATAAAAGCCTTATAGCTTTGCTGTTCATGATTGTATAGAAGAGCACTATCATTCATTCTAATGAACGAAGAAGTGGCTATTACAATAGGAAGTAAGTGTGGGAAAGAAATCTTTCTTCAAAAAGAAAAGCATCTCATTAAATGTATCGGCATTTTTTGCCTCTTTTATTTTGCTGGGCCATGTCTTAAGTTTACTGGC
This sequence comes from Vidua chalybeata, assembly GCF_026979565.1. NCBI lineage: Eukaryota > Metazoa > Chordata > Aves > Passeriformes > Viduidae > Vidua > Vidua chalybeata. Next base: position 93,645,234 of record NC_071530.1, read on the forward strand.
ACTTTTGTTTTGGATCTCTTTCCCCAAGTTGCTGTATAACAGTATGAAGGTATTCTTTTGAGTTAGATGCATTTATACAGATGAGGCAGACCTGGAGTCTGAAGTTGCTAAAGCAGCTCAAAAAAAGGTAAAATAATAGCTGCAGAAACAATGTTGGTAGAGGATTATTTTTTCTTGAGATTTGAGACTTGTAAACTTGCAGGTGAACTGTGCAGGAAATACTGGTTTCTAAAACATTTCTTACAGAAAACCTGTTGAGGTTTTTTTTTTTTTTTTTTTCCTTTCTTTTGGAATAGACATTATAAACCAATGTAAAATAGTGTTCGGAGTGTCAAAAGTTGGTTCTGACAGAATATTTTAAGATTGTGCAATGATAAAAGGAAGACTACTGTATAGTTTTGATGACAAAGAAGGCTCTGCTTAAGGGTTGAGTACTTTACTGGAGTAAAACTGTATAAGCCTACTCCTTTTGGATAAAACTAGTGCTTACCTGTTTAAAACTTGTATTTAGCTTTTGTTTGGAATTGGAAAAAATTGGAAATTAAATAAATTAGGTAAAAGATGGCTGGTTTTATTAATGGAAAGCCTATTAATTGAATCTTAGTAGCGTCTTGCATCTTAAGAGTGTCACCCACTACAAACACTGAAAATATACAGACTGTAAAATGTTAAGATCAGCAAAGATCAATGGCAAAGGTGTTCTTGCAAATGTGGACCATATGTTTTGAAAAGTACTGGGCAGAAATAATGGCATTACTAGTATCTTACTGTATTGGTACATAAGTATTTTTACTTCCAAGGCTTTAAGTTCCTACAGGTTAATATGAAACACTCTACAAAAACACCACCTGAAAGCTCCAACTTCACTTTCATAGTTGCCTTAAGTTACAAAGAAATGCCTTGAAAGCGCTGCTCTTCAGAATGCTAAGATTTTCTAAAATATTTAGTAACCACTATACCTGCTAATAGTACTGAAAATTACTCAGCTTTAAGTGCCTCTTCTTTGATCTGTATGACAAATACAAAATGTCCACAAAAAGCTTGAGCTAAGTTTCATACGGTCTGGAACATTTAAGTTTCTGGAATTTAGAATTTGCTTCATAAGTGCCATCCTTTGTTCTTAATTTGTCATTTTGGACGTCATCTCACCACAGTGGGAATAGGGTCGTAGTTATCTTGGTTAGCAAACAAATGACAATTCTTGCATTAGGTATTTTGGTTTTCTTCAATCTGGTTTCTCTTAGAAGAAGCTTCAAGATGTTAGCCTGAGTGGCTGTGTACAGTGCTTTCCAAGTGTCAGCAATCATATGGATTTTAACTTTAATTCTCTGTATTACAGGAAACAACCAGTTCCGTTTAATTCCTTTTTTAGTTCTGTACAGGGTGCGTAAGACAGGCTGCTCATTTTTTCCTCGTGACAAACCAGACCATGCTTCCTTGGGAGCGACACCGTGTTACTGCCGCTCTTGGGAGAGCACAGGATTAGAGAAAGCAAAAAATTGGAAAACGAATTTTGTTAAATGTGGTCTGTGCTACCCAGCTAGCAAACCTTATGCTTTTGCTGTGCTATCAGAGTGAGTTGAGAACCATCTGCATTGTCTAAGTAGTGGGGGAAAAAAGATAAGGGTCCAGCAGGTTTCAGAGCATGAGAATGTTGGGGAATATGTGAGTTTGTTCTTGTATCATTTGGCATCTTTGAAGAGTTTCTCTCCCCTTAAACAGGTCAGCTTTTGAGGGAAGAGATTCAATTCTTGTTCCATTCTTTCTCAATGGAACTTGCAGTTTAATCTCAAAATATTCTTCTGCTAAATTACTTTAGCAAAATGCCCTTCAGAAGTGAATGGAGGAAGTTCATAACATCTAGCTTTTGGTTCCAGGCCCTCTTTATATAAGTTTAATGGCGTTTTGGTAGTCTTTTTTCAAAATGTAGGTTTTGTCTCACAAAACTAATTTTCCAAAGCACAGTTCATGATGGTGTGCACCTCATTTTTGGATCTGTTTGTAAATACAGAAAGGCTCTCTTAAAAGAATTTTAGTTATTGCCTACTGTCAACTGCTTGTGTGGCTCCCTTGGACATACTAATACCAAGAATTGAAATACACTCAATATTGCACCTGAATATGGGAGTTTAACTGGACTGTTGCTTAAGAATTTGTCATGAGATCTTGGTAAGTGCCAAGGGGGCAGGGATAAAATAAGTAGAGAGAAGGCCATTAAATGTTAAATGCATCTCAGTGAATTGGCTGGTGAAGGGAAGCTTGCTTCAGGTGCTTCCTGGGTGATGAGAAGCTTCTTAAATGTTATAGTCTGTACATGACTATGAAGCTTCTTTTCACTTCTCAAGCTTGTTCAGCTATGCAAGAGTTACCAAAATATGGCAAGATGGACAGAACTGCTGTACAAGTACTGCCAAAATGCAACAGGCCTGTAGTTAGTTGGCAGTTGATGCCCTTTGTCATGTCTGTCTCAAAGTATAAATTCCCTCTCAAAAGCTTTATTATAGCTTTAGTGTTATTTTATAAACATAAAAATTGATGTTAAGTGTTATATCAGGTAGTAGAAACACTGGGGTTAGTCAGTGCTTCTCTTAAGAAAAGGAAAAACTTGGTTATTAATCTCTGAGCATTTAAAGTTTTAGATCAAAGGTACTGATCTCTTGTTGCAAGTTCATTTTTTTCATTCCAAAATGTTAAGTCTGTTAGAAAAACAGGTGGAGAGATGAAAATTGGAACTTGTAAAATGACCTAGACTTTCAAAAAATTGATATTTCCAAAAAACCTATTTGGTTGTACTTTGAAAATACAAACCTGAGGATCAGCCTGCACTACACTAAGTGGCTGTGGTCTTTGGGAATGACCACATCTTTTCCTTGACACATAAGGTGCAATGGATTAGTTTTGAAATTACTTTACAGCGTCACACAGATGCCATAAACGCTTGGGCCTTGCACATATTTGCGCAGCTTGTGAGCTCTGCAGGCATCCTTCCCTTCCCACCCCTGCTCTGCTGCCGGGAGAACACTGCTTTTTCTTGCACTTGTGTGCTGAGTCATTTAGGTTATGTGCAGTTACTGAACACCAGCTTATGTTGAATCAGGATCTGGGGGGCTGAACAGTGGGAAGAGTCACTGAAGGGTTTTTTGCCTCTTAATAATGAGATGAGTCTAATGGACTGTTGGAGGCTTCATTTAATATTGCATTGATGTTACTGCCATTGAGCATGATAGTTGAAGTCAAGAATGAGTAGAGTGCATTTGCATTCACAAAGCAGACAGACATGCCATGTGAGTTTACTTAATTGCTATTTACTTGTATTAGCCTGGAAAATCATCTCAGATTCTTCATTTTACATTTATTGCGGCAGTAAATTCACAACTGTGTAAGCTTACAGATTCTGGAACAGCTTTCTGGAGTAAAGCAATGAGACAAAACATTATTAAAACCCTTCAGGTCTGCAGCAGTAGGTGCGGCTTTCTGCTTTGTGCACCGCAGCTGGGAGGGAGCTCACAAGGCTCACTGGGTAGTGCAGATGCTGTAGAGGGAGGGCTGTATCAGCTCTACAGGTTAACTGAGCTAAGTGTAATTTCTCTTCTGCTTGGGTGACTGAAATGCTTTTTAGAGCTGAAGATATCCGTGACCTACTTCTGCTTGGAAAGGATTTACATATGGAAAGGTCCCTTAATTTAAGCACAATTACTGTATGCTAGAGCACCCACGAAAAAAAATTGCTCTTCTGGACTCCTGAAATCTATTCAGGCAGCTACTGCTTTTAAGCAAAAGAAATCAAAGATCCAGAATTTCACTAGTGTTACAAGCCCCAGGTACTGTCTTGGTAAACAAAAATAGGGGTCTTTTTTTTTGGTTGAGTTATTTTTGGTTTTTTTCCTGAAGGATAGCAAATGTGTCTTGTTTGATAAAAGCTGGCAGGTAATTTATTCTCTTTTAAGCGAGAACTGTATAACTGTATATGCTGCTGTGTCCCACAGCTGTGGCAGCTTGGGATCCTGGTCTGGTGGTAGCAGTGGTTCAGTGAATGCACTGCAGAAGCATGAAGGTGATAACCGTCATCACGTTGGCCCTGAACTCAAATAACAAAATAGGCATATAAGTGGGGTTTTTTTCACTCCTGGGGACAATGAGGTAAGGAGAGGTTTGGGGGGGTCTGGCTAAATGTTTTTTTTTTGCAGATGGAAATTCTAAAATTGTGAATGATATAATGCAGTGGGAAATTCTTCCATATGCCCTGCAAGTGGCTCAGAGCCAGTCAATGAAGCTGAAGAGATTTCAACTGCTGTTCAGAACAGTTACTTAACAGCCTAATTCACCTCACATCCCTGCCCTCCATGCCTCATCCCTGTTAGGTGGTGGTTTGTGAATTTGAGAATTGTAAACCAGCAGCTCAGCCATGAGAATCCTGCGATGGGTGGCTTGACCTAAAAGGAGGAATTCTGGATAGTTCAACACTTGTTTCAGCAGTGACACCCTTCCTTACCTACTCCCTAGTTTATTACTGACATCTTCCCAAGAGCTGGAATCCTTAATGACTAAACCCCTTCTCACTGCATCTTAATCTGTGATCTGTATCTGCCCTGATTATCATTTGGACCCCTGGTTTCAAATGCCAGTAGGAACAAGTCTGCTCTTGATTCCTTATTTTCTCAAGGCATCTGTAAAGCACAGCTGTACATGGTGCAAGCCTGTGGGTGTCAATCTGAATGCATTGTGCAATAGCAAGGATGTGAAACCAGCATGAAACACTTGGCTGGACAGGGTACTGCATGAAGTGGGAAGCTGAAGTTACTTTCACTGAGAGAGACACACTCTTCCTCAACATTTCATACCACTGAAATGTGGTATGAAATGGCCACATATGTGGCCTCTGTAATAACAGACATCTAGACATAAGTATAATTTGGGTGTTTGGTATATTTAAAAGAAAAACCCCAAAACACAACAAACTGCAATATGGTCTAATTTTTAGCTGGTAAGATATGGAACTTCCAGTTGTCTGTAAGCTACTGGATATGTAATCTGGTATACTACCAAAACTCACAAGATGAGCTCATGGAATCACTATTTGCTTGCTTGTAAGGGAATTATGCCTGGATCTGCAGTGATGGAACCAGGTCAACCCCACAGGAGGTCTGTTTGTGCTGATGGTACATGGTGGAGCCATGTACCACTTGTCCTTATTACATTAATTTGTTTCCATTACTTTGAGATTCAGCTAAGGTAAGATACAGATTTTTCAACATGTAGGTTAGAGTGAAATCAGTAAAGAACATTTCAAAGTATTAAATCTGATGCTTGACAGTTTGCTTTCATAGCTAGGCAAGCTCAAAGGTGTCAATTCCTTCTAAGATCATCTCTGTGCCTGAGTTCAGCTGTGAAATAAATTACAAGGTCAACATACTGCTGCTGGTGAGGGATAACAGACAAGGTTGTCTTAAAATAATCCATTTAATTAACTGCTTCTGAAATAACTGGCCTGCATATTAACAATGTCCCTCTTATTAATTAGGCAGTACTAAAATACTGTGTTGAATAGTCTATTGTAAGGGAGAAGAGAATTCACTTGTTATTTCAGGAAGGTTTATTTCTGTTTCCCTCTCAGCCTGAAACAGTCTTTGCCAGGCTTGAATGGGAGCAGGAGGATACTGCTGTTTCCATGTTTAGGTTTGCTACTCTCAATTGGCCTGGACGCTTTTCAGTTGTAATTATGAGGATATGATGAATGCTAAGTGATAGAATGGGACCACTTAACTCTGATAGGTTCCTGAGACAGCCAGCACTGATTGAGGGAAGTCATGTTAAGTTGCAGTGGGACAGTAACACAAGGACAGTGGCCCCAGCACATACAGCTAAGAGTGTTGAGAAAATATGTTTGAGAGTGTAATGTTGAGAGTGTTCTCAATATTTTGGCACATATTGAATTTGGCACCTCCTTCGTTCTCACCCTCTGCCTTTTATTTCAGGTAATAGTCAAAATCACTCTTGTGTTCCAGTGAGGGGAATGGGTTTATAGCAATTGGAGGGGAGCAGTTTTAAAACTATCTTCTTGGACTCTACATGAGTAACCCACGTAAGAAAACTGGTAAACTTAAGAATGAAAAAAAGATAACTGGAGATGCCAGAACAGGTTAATAGGAAGATAACCAGAGCAGCAATCGCCAAAGTCCATAAGTGCATCCACTTGCTTTGATGGATCCCCTCTGCTCATCCAAGTAATTGCAGAGGAACTGGAGATGCTTAAGACTCCTAACAGTGCTCCAGGCTGAGGGAGCTGCGACATGAGAATTTCATACAGTGCAGCATCTAGCTCTGATGAGCAAAGATTCAAAACAAGAAAGGTTACTGCTGTACAAAGCACCTTTGCAGAACGGTTTCATCAAAGCATTGTGTTTCTTTAAATGGGATTCAGGCATGATTTCTGAGTATGAGTGAGTACAAGTACTGGGGGAAAATCAATCATGAATGTACTGCTAAAGAGAGGATGCTACTATTAAAAGTTCAACTAGCCACAGGCATGTAAGCCCTGTATGCTTCTGAGGCAGCCCCAGAGAAAAAGCTTTTCTGAGAATGTATATATCATGAAAAACTGTTCTAAACTTGCAGCAAAAATACATGCTGGTAGCCTGAGCCCACTGTAGATATTTTTTTAGAGAACTTCCACTGAAGGGTTAGTTATCCGCTCATATTAGTTGTTTAAAAGTCATTTTGGAAAGATTAATGACACATTAGTAAACTTGTACAAGATTGTATTGAAAATCAGCCTGCATGAACAGGTCACCTAATTCATTGAAAATTACTTCTTTAGATTTAGGAATGCACAGAAGAAAACCCTAACTGCTCATCACAAAAGTCAAATGACTGAAGACAATGACTCAACTTCCACAACAAAAAGGACTTACACTTGCCCTTTACTAGTGTAGATCAGCTTTTTGCTAGAGGAGAAAAAATGCACTGCATATATAGCATTGCTGTTCTTATTACAGCTTGATAACCCTGCCATGGATCATTTGGCAACCGTTTGAAGAAAGCAGTTAAGCCTGTCCAGAACAGTGCAAGAGGAGACCTGATGAACCTGATGAACAGCACCTGATGAACAGCAGCTTAACTTGACCACATTGAACCCAGGTCAGATAATCTACAGCCTTAGCCTGAATGAAAGCTCACCAAAATTACTTTTTCACGTCTGTAACATGCAGCTGATGGATTTTAAACAAATATAACCACAACCTCAGCTAGGGAGAGGTGAAAAGCCCACATGATATAATTGTATTTTCATGTTCCAGGATCAGAGGGAGATGATGACACCTTGGGTGAATTTGTGTACAAGGGGTCCACCACACCCCCTCTCCACTACTCCATGCTGACAAGCCTTTACTTAGTGCAAAGAGGCTACAAGACTATGAAAAATCTTTAAAAAGGTAGTTTCAGAAAGCTTTATTGAATACTTCTTAATTTATTACAGAATCAGTAAATTACATTTTGCATTAGCCTGCTTTGTACTTTCCAACCAGTTCTGGACAATGTTACAGGAACTCTGTACTATCATCCCAGGGAACAAGTACAGTTTGGAAGGACTTCTAGTGGTGTTTGAGTGTGACTGTGACAGGCCTGAAGACAGGGTTGCTTTATCACATGACACTACAGGTGGAGAAAGCAGATCTCTTAAAATGCTGTCATGCTGGTTAACCATATGGCTGGTCCAAAAGCTCTTCCCTTCTGCTATCTTGACCAAAAAAAAGCCAGGTGCTTCCCTATGTTGTTGCACTCTGTTGTTCATCCCAAACCCAGGGTTGTTGCAATTCTGGTGGTAATTAAAAAATCTATTTGTTTATTATAGAAGTGAGACAAATTCACTTGATAGAGACTATCACAATTTTGTGCAGATGATTTTGCATAAGTGAGAAAATAATTCTAAATGGGATTCTGAAGTCCAACACTATTATTTAAAATACTTTTTCATATTAATTTCCTATGAACTTTGTATGTCTACCTTGTGCAATTAACTTTCCTGTAGCCTTATTTGTTAAATCCACAGTGGCAAATGCGAGAGTTTTTCCTTGCTTCAAAATCTGAGCTGTAATCAGTATGTCTTCTCCAATCTTAGCAGCAGAAGTGTATCTTCAAGGAAGAAAAAAAGGAACAGGTAAGCAACTGTACAGAGGATAAACCCAAGAATATTCCTGCATTTTATATTATCATGAAGGAATTAGCAGAAGCGGGTAATAAAGCCACATCTCTATATGCCTGCCTACTTGCAAACCCCCACTTAATGGATTTGAGCTCCTCTAACTACTGGCAGTGATAAGTAAGTATAAGAGTTCTCTGAGAAAATGGAGGCTAGAAAGAAACCCATTGGCTTGGTTCAGAGGAAGAGTCTGTTTTGGAACAGAAACAATGAGGTATCCAAGACTTCAGTTAAAAGTTCAGCTCCAAGTCCTATTCCAACCACTGCTGGCTTCCTACAGCCTTTCTAAACTAGTCTGGCTGCTTCAGCTGCAAAATGTCACTGTCACAAAGGCTCCAAAAGGTCATTTCTGTATGGAACTGTAAGCATAGGTTAACTGTTTCCATACCCTGGTTAGAGGAAAGTCATGAAAATCTGGGCAGCCCTCAAACGTTAGACAAGGCTTTGTTTTTATTTACATGAGCAGGAGGGTGTGCTTTTAAAACACACTCTTTGGGGAATAGGAAGAAATTTCTGCACAAAGAATTCCGCTGGAAAGAATTAGCAGGAACATGATCCAACCATGATCTGAGGTAAGGGAACAATATTCAAATGTTAGAGCTGCAGAGGAAAATTAAGAATTGCTGGATATTAATCCTGTTGAGATAAATTTCAACAACGAGTCCATTTTTATACACGACGCCATGTCACAAGAATGTCAGTCACGCCTAACGCTGATGTAGCACCAGCTCCACTGCTTGACAAGGGCAGGATTTCAGCCTTGTCTCATTTCCAGAAGCTGCTGCTGATCCTCTTGTGGTTACCAAAAAAAATTTTCTCTGTTTCTCTCTGTTCTTTCCATTACTGAAATAGCTTCCTCATGACAACTTTTTAAAAAGCTCCTTCCCGAAAAGGAAAAAAGTTCTTGTAACAATATTTGATATCCAATCTCACTTGTTCAATGAATGCAGTAATCCAAGTTAAAAAAAGATATTAATATTGCTTCATGTAACATTGCCTAAAGGTAATTTTAGATCTCCTTCAGAGACAGCACTTCAGATTTCAGCCCTTATGTAATTGGGTGAACATAACCGATAGTGTCAATAATTCAGATGTTGGCCTCTTGTTATACTACTGCAGGAAAAAAAACATAGTAACAGGAGAATTTTAGGTTTTAATTTCCAGTAAGATCCTAGTCGTCACAGTGGTAGCATGAAGCTTAAATAGATGCCTAGTGGAGAAATCAGAAGGTGCTGGGAGAGAAAGGAGGAAACCTGGTAAAGATACAGATCACTCCCCACACACTTTTAAAGCTTTTTTTTTTTAATGGCAGTTTTGATGAGGGGTTACTTTTCTAACATTTTTAATGCTCTGTGCTAGTTATTCCAAGTAGGACTACTTTAGTTCCAGTTGGTCATAATCTCTTCATTAAAAGTAATGAAGCAAAGTTGACAAACTACAATAGCATGATCAAAGAAAGTTTCAGGTCAATTGGTTTTTTAAGACACCATGCTTTGAATTTTCATTACAGGAAGAATTATTCTCAGTATAAAACTACCTTAAAATAACCTAGAGCAGAGGATTCATCTTCCACTGAGAAATTCTGATTCAATCTGTAATTCACCCTCTATACACAACAGAGGTAAACTCTTTCCTGCTTTAATATTTTTCTCTGAATTATGGAATAATACTAAGAAAAGGGTGTATAGAAAGCTGCTTACCCTAGAACTTGGGTTTTGAGGAGACATTAACATACCTGCACAAGCTGAAACCAAACTAATTTCTTAGGAGTAAAATTGGTGACATATCATCATCCCTTTACACTCTATAAAGGAATGGGCACTGTCTCATCAACACATGTAACAAATAAAAGCTTAAGAAGGTCCAACTCAAAATTTGAAACCAAATGGCAGTCTCCAAAAACAAGCATGCAACTCCTTTAATTTATCAAAACAGGACTTCTCAAACCAAAGAAACACCCATTTTTAGTCAGTGCCACAGCACAGAAAAGATGTCCAGTGGAGTCAGTAGGGGAAGAAATGTTTTTGGTAACCATAGTGGATGATACCTACGTGATGTTCATGTCCACACTGACCCCAGGCGCTGCTCTTTCTGTGTACAGCAATGCTGCTGTTGACACCACATCCACAAGGGTGGCTGTCAAACCTCCATGTAACGTGCCACCTCTGTTTGTATGCTCCTCCTCTACTTTCATTTCACAAACAACTTTTCCAGGAGTTGCAGATTGAAGTTTCATCTGTATAACCAAAAAAAGGAATAAACTGTTTAGTGACAGTAGTACCAACACCTAATATTGCCCCAATCAAATTGAAGTAAATTTTTTCTGACTCTGGACTCAGGAGACAAATTAAAAGATGGAAAATAGAGTAATTCATCTGTCCCATTAGATATTTCCATAAATTTTGAGCAGAAGACTGTGGCTTTAGAAAAATGTGTACTTCTAATGCAGACAAATATTTAAACTGACAGCTTAACAGAACTTCAATATGTGCTATGCTGTCAGGAATTGCTTAGGAGGAAACTGTCTTCAGTTTTCCTTTTGCTTTAAGCCGTGAGTGAAAGACCAGATTAGAGGGAACACAAAACTGCTCTAAGTATCTGTGTGTACCATAGTTGTGAAGGCAACTGGAAATGAGACCACCAGTAATTCATTAATCATTAGGTAAGAGCAACCTCAATAAAAATCAGTATTTTGAAATGAGCATTGGAGATACTAATAGACTGGCCTCTCTGATGGGAAATTCATATTCATGAGTAGAAGTATCCAAGGCTGTATCACAGTGTTAGAGCATCATTATCTGCATATACACTTTTCTTCCAGCCCACAGGTGGTAAGTCCAGAATTACAGCTCACCTATGATACCATGCTTCCCCCTATAACTAACACAATAAGCTGGAATTTTGAAACCAAGAAGTTACTGCAATTCAGTATTTGAAAATCTCTATTTACATTTCTTCAGTTAGTAGCACTATATTCAAAACCTGAAAGCAGATGCAAAACTGGGATAAGTTCCACCTATATTTACATGTATAACTAAGACTTTTAAGTGCCTTTAGACTGTTAAAAGTGAAATGTGGATATATTTATTATATTTACTCCTACTAATTTTCAGGTTTTTTTACAAGGGCTTTTTAAAACTTGAATGTTTCCATTCTGTTACCAGCTAAGCTTAAATATTTTTTAATCCTAAAAGGTATTAAGGCTGAAATGATTCCAGTTTCATTGTTCCTTATTTATAATGCAATGTAAGAGCTGAGTTTCACCCTTTCTGATAAACCAAAGTTTATCCAAATTTTGCAGACAAATGATACAAAGATCAGTGACCATGTAGTACAGTCTTCTAATGGAAAAAAACTGCTATTAAACAGAGAGGAAATTACTGAGGCAACGTCCAAATACAGAAATAGCACCTGTATCAATGAAAACCCCAATGAAATCCTAAATCAGGCATGCTGCACTGCACCGGAGGCCTGAGCTTCTGACAGAATTTCTAAGAAGGACTTTACTGATGTTCAACACTGGGAGCAGATTGCTTCCACTCCTGTCAGGGACTGGTGCTCCACCCCACCAGCGAGGCAAGGAAAGCATCCGGTCCCATTTGTCATTGCTCTGATCTGGCACTACATGCCTGCTCTCCTTGATGAAAATAGTTCAGTACTTGAACACTTCCAGGACCTACTCAGCTAGAGCTGCTGGTCTGTGCTTCTCCTCCCACGTGTGCCTGAACAGCACACTGCTTCAGCTTCCAGGCTTTAAACACAGTCATTAAACCCTGGGTAGATACCACATTGGAGTTACACCAGAAACTAAGTGTGAGGCTGGAGGTGAAAGGTTTCAGATTAAAATGCGTCTTCTCCGGAACAAGAAAAACCTTGAGTAATTTAATTATGGTAAGAGATTTCAAGTATCTCCCAAAAAAGCAGCAGTTACTTTTAATTCAAACACAACTGTACTTTTATTTTTATTATGATCAGATTCCTAGCATCCTGCAGTCTTCCAATCTTCTAATTCTAGAAGATTGCAGGAAAAATCTGAAAGTATTCCAGAGCCAGATTGGAAGCCTGTCTCCCAGGGCTCACTTCTAGCCAGTTACCTTTACAAGCTGAAATGCTAATATTTGCTCACCACTTATCAGGATTTAAAAGGAACGTAAAGTTATCACAGTGAAGTGGTGACTAAGAACTAAATGGACTCTATAAATATACAAACTATCTTCTTAAAGCTTTATACATTTTTTAAAAACTTTATACTCACCAACATGTCTTGGAAAAATAAGACTGTAAGAATTACTTTGCAAAAAGTTGATTTCTATTAAATTTATCAGATCATGGAGCTGTCAACAAAAGCACTGCTTCCATTATAACATTTGCTCCTCTATAATGCAAAGCATATTAATTTTTACATGGCTGATTTTCTTAGATATATTTACTCCACCACTCCATGTCACAGTTAAACAACCAAATAAAAAGTGAAAATTTAATGAGAACACTGAAACTTCTTCTAGAACAAGAACTTTCCTACACAGCAGCTATGCTACTGCATACTACACAAGCTGCAGTGTAAATTAACAGTAGCTTCAGCTTTTTTTTGAGCATAATGTAGCATGACACTGCAGCAGCACCAATTAAATTTCTTTACACCAGAATGTGAAGGTATAGTGAAGGCCTTGTGTAGAAATTCAGAGAGCCCTGGGGTGTGCGTTGTGCTTTCAGCCTGACTTAAAGCTCAGCAGATGTCATAACGGGGCATCTTTCGAATTTTAAACAGGGAAGAGTTTGTTTCACGGTCCTGGAAGTTAGTGGCTTCGCACGTACTGCGAAGGAAAGAATGCCACCTGCTGAATGACTCCTGAAGGTTATTCAGTACAGCCACCTTCAGAGAGCTGCTGGAAGGTAGCTGGAGCATTTAGCGAGAGTTACTGAATAACAACTGAGTAATTATACTTATTATAACAACTGTTTTCTACCCCGTGTTAGCAGCACGGCCACACGGCACGGCGCCAGGCCTGGAATGCGGGGAAACACCGGCCAGCCTGCACCACCGGGCTCCTGCCGCGCCCGCAGCCCCGCCAGGCTCGGCCCTCAGCAGCCCCCGAGGACTGACCCCCTGATCCCGGTTCAGCGCGTTATTCCGGGAGGGGACAGATGGCCGAATAACCGAGCTATCCCGGCGGGGCCGCGCCCCCGGAGCCCAGCCCTCCGAGGGCCCGTACCTTGCGGAGCACGCGGTCGAAGCCCTTCGACTCCAGCATGTACTTCATAGCCTCCTGCAGGCTCTCCACCGTGAACCCCATACTGCCGCCCCGCTGACCGCCGCCCGGCCGCGCCCCGGAACGGCAACCCCGGCGGGCGGTGCCTCTCCCCGCCTTCCGCCGCAGCCATGGCGGAGCGGGCCGAGGCAGCGCCGAGCCCGCCGCCGGCGGAGCACAAGCGGGAGCAGGAGGAAGAGGGTGAGGAGGCGCTACACGTCGCCAAGCGGAGGAAGGTGCTGTGCTCCGAGTTCTCCGCCATCACCAGCAGCGACGAGGCTGTGGCGCGCCGCTTCTTGGCCGCCAGCGACTGGCACATGGAGGTACGGCCGGGGCCGGCGGGGCCGCGGGGCTGCCCGGCGGCGGCCCCTCCCTGCCAGCCGCCCCTGTGTTTCAGAGGGCGCTGAACGCCTACTTCGACCCGCCGCGGGACGCGGAGACAGCGGCGGGCGGGGCGGCCCCGGCCTGCGCGGACAGCGGCAGCTGGTAGGTGACAGGGACGGCGGGATGTGGCAGGAGGAGGGGGTCGGGGAGCGGAGCCTCCCGGGGAGAGGCAGGTTCTCCTCCCCGGGGAGAGGCAGGTTCCCCTCAGCGGGCAGGCGCTGGGGCCCCCACACCCAGGGAGAGCTATCGCCGGGCTGAAGCGTAACGTGGAGAGCAGCGCTCCCCTCCCGCCGGGCATCGCACCTCGGCTGAGGTGTAGCGAGGCAGGTGGTTCCTGTTCCTTTTCTGCTCCCGTTCTTGGCCTTTTGGGCTGCATTTTCCCTTTTTGGATCCTCTGGACTGGTGGATTGTGAACCTTTTGGAGAAGGCACAGGGACCTTTTCTTCTCGTTGCCTTGTGTTGTGCAGTGATACGTATGCGGATTTTACCATACACGCATTTGTATATGTGTAAATTATGCATATTTGTATTATAGTGGATATATGCGTATTTTTATTTCTATAAATAAAACTGGCATGTACATGCACACCTTTTTAAATGTACCTGTGATAGTTAAGATGTAAAATCTATGTTCTACATACACCATCTCACAGCATATTTGGAGGATGAACAGAGTGTATTGATCTGCATGTGGAATTGAACTTTTCCAGATCCCTGCCTGCTGTGGTTTAACCCCAGATACCAACTAAGTAGCACACACCTACTCATCCAGACACCCTGACTTACCACCACGCTCTCAGTGGGGTGGGAAACAGAATTGAAAAAAAAAAGATAAAACAGTTTTACAGTAGAAATAAAATTAATGATAATAATATAAAATTAATTGTAATGAAATTTGAGATAATAAAAAGAGAGAGAGAAATGGAAGCCAAGAAAAGATAAGAGATGCGCAGTGCAATTGCTCACCACCCACTGACTGATGGCCAGCCCATCTCTAAGCAGCAGTGAGCTCGGCCTGGCCAGTTCCCTCCAAGTTCATCCACTGAACATGGTGATCTGTGGTACGGAATATCCCTTTTGCCAGTTCAGGTCAGTTCACCTCGTCATGTTTCTTCCCAGCTTCTTATGCACCTGGCAGAGCATGGGAAGCTGAAAAGCCTTTGTCTTGAGGTGGCAACTATTTAGCAACAACAAAAACAACAGGGTGTTATCAACATTATTCTGACCAGGTTTGCTTGGCAAGGTTTTGGTAGTGAGGGGCTACAGGGGTGTCTCCTGTGAGAATCTGCCAGAAGCTTCCTCTGCGTCCGACAGAGCCAAGGTCAGCTGGCTTCAAGGCAGACCCGCTGTGGAACAACCGATGGTGGTAGCGCCTCTGGAATAACGTACTTAAGGTTGAAAAATTGCTGCACTACAGCATCTGCAGCAGAAGAGAGAACTGAAAACATCTCTGCAGACACCGAGGGTCAGCGAAGAAGGAGGGGCAGGAGGTGGTCCAGGTGCAGGAGCAGAGATTCCCCATGTGCAGAGCATGGTGAGGCAGCTGTGCTCCTGCAAGCCCATGGAGAACTGCAGTGGAACAGAGATCCACCTGCAGCCCAGGGAAGACTCTACACTGCAGCAGGTGGGTGCCTGAAGAAGGCTGATCCCATGGAAAGCCCACACTGGAGCAGGCTCCTGGCAGTACCTGTGGGCACATGGACAGAGGAGCCCATATTGGAACAGGTTTGCTGGCAGGACTTGTGACCTTGTGGGGAACCCACTTGGAAGCAGCCTGTTCCTGATGCACACGGAGAAAGAGTGGGATTGTGGGGAAAGAGTTGAACTACTCAAGTGCTTTGGATTTCATTGGTTACCATCTGATTAGCTTACATCGGAATGGTAAATGTCATCTTCCATCCATAAGGAGGAGGAAAAGCCACTTACTTCACACTGGGGCCTGTATGTTTTAGTTACTGTGCTTTTAAACGATGTGGAGATCAATACATGCATTAGAAGATAAGTGAGGTTAGTGTTATGCATATTAACAAACAAATGCACTCTCTCTTTAGCATTGACCTCACTGCAGATGCAACTACAAGTACTGCTGGTGTCAACAGTGAAGACACACTGCAAAAAGAAGATGACAGCAGCTTCTCGCTGATCACCTGGAACATTGATGGGCTGGATCTAGGAAATGTGAAAGACCGAGCTAGAGGAATCTGTACATACCTGGCATTGTAAGTATAGCCTCCTCTTTGTATTGTCAGGTACCTGGATTCAACAGAAAAAAACAAAACTTCTTGATTTAAGAATTTACAAATCTTCATGTCCCAATTACCTTAATGTTGGTTGCAACAGATCAATCACTGTATAAATGCTAAATAGCTGAGAGTTGTTATACTGACTGTAAAAGGTGTGAACCTGTGCAGCATCCCAGAGGTTAAATGTTTTGAGATGGCTACTTTAAAAGTCTAATAATGAACAACATTGTTCAAGTTGCAATCATACATCACGAACATAGTTCATAATTGCATCCTGTACATGAGAATCTTCTGGAAAACATGTCCCAAAGCTATTTTGCAGCTGCTTAAGTTGAATTCCTCATGTTATGTAGTATATGAAACCTGCAAGGTCGTGGTAGAAGGGAGTCATGCATTTTATTACCATGTCAGTTTCATGTTCATAATAACAATTGTTTCCTCCCTTTTAACAATGGTGGTGTCTATGTGCTGCTAAATACAATGCAGATAGGTTTTTTCTTTTTTAAAGAGCAGATTCTTACAAAACCTAGCAAAACGAGGGCAAGGTGCACCTGAAATCCCCGACTTTGTTCCATTTGGCCTCAGAGTGTTGCAGTACTACTTCTCAGTAATTAACTGAATTTTTTCTTGCCTTGCTGATTTCAGATACAGTCCGGATGTTGTGTTTTTACAGGAGGTCATCCCACCACATCTCCCTCTTCTCCAGATGAAAGCAGGCAATTACACTATTATTCCAGGTAAGAAAAAATCCTCAGGTACTAAAGACAAAAAACAGAAAATAAAGTTTGGGTTTATTCTGTTTCTCTTGCCAAATCCTCCAACTATTTTAAAGAATACAAAGAGTAAAGTGAAGAAGGAAGCACTTGATGTTTCTGTGTTTTGGTATCAGCATGTAGCTTGATGCAAATTATGCATGTGAAAAGCTTGCTTTTCTGGCATTTTCCTGTGTATTTCTTTCTGCATTTTGAAAGATTGGTAGAAAGGGTAGTCAATAAGTACCATAGATAAGTAACTTTTTTAGGTATTTGCATTTAAAAAATTTGAAAAATTCAGAGCATTATTATGCAACTTTTCACTAATGACTTAAAAATCAACATATTCTCAAAGGTTGTGGTAAAAAGGTCTCTTTCAGAACCTTAACTGCTTCATGGCAGTTCTACTGTGGCACAGCAGAAGATGCCCTCAAACATTTCTTTGCTTGGTCCTCTGTAGGTAACATAGATGAGTATTTCACTGCTGTAATGTTAAAGAAATCGAGAGTGAAGCTACTGAAACATGACATAATACCTTTTCCAACGACTGCCATGAAGAGGAACCTTTTAGTTGTGCATGTGAGTGAGTCAGGATGTACTAAGCAGCTGTACTTCTGTCTTCCAAACAAAAAATCCCAGGAAAGGCTGAACTGGCTTTTTCTCTATGACAGTCTCAAAGAGCAGAAAAACTTCTTCAAGCATACAAACCCAGTTGCATTTGATACTGACAAACTTAAATCTTTTATGCAAGTTACTTACAAGTTACTTAAATCTTTTATGCAAGTTACTTATATGTAAGTTACTTATTTACTTTGTTTTCAAATCTCATAACCTCTGAAAACAAAACTAAAAGCCTGTTATCCTTCTGTAAGCCCCTTTTCTTCAATGTAAAACTAATACTAACCAGAACTCTGACATTCAGTCATTAGCTTTGTGATTAGGTTTTGTCTTTAAGCTTCTTACCTTGATGTGGATACTAACACTGCCTCTTGGTTTCACACATAGGTGAGCGTATCTGGTATTGAACTTTGCCTTATGACCTCTCATCTGGAGAGCACTAAAGATCACTCCAAGGAGCGTATGAAGCAGCTGCAAATAGTGTTAAATGAAATGCAGAAGGAGTCTGAGTCCACCACTGTTATATTTGGAGGGGATACAAACCTCAGAGACAGCGAGGTAAATAAAAATAAGCAACTTTGTTATTTAGAGAAGGTATTTTGACAAAGCCTTCTCAGGCTTTTCTGTTGTCTATATGAGAAATTACCTACTTAACCAGAACAGAGATATTCAACACTTATTCTTAGTGTGGAACTGTGACTAAGTAGAAGTAAGTGTTGTTATGGCTGAGATGGTATGTATGGAGACCCCTTCCCAATAACAAAATACTTTAATAATACTACTTGTATCTGAGCAGATGCAGGCAGATTTGATGAAAGTTTTGACTTCAAAAACATCTTATTTTGGGAACCTGGTCTTTACTTGTTCAACTCTCCAGTTCTCAGAATAAATGAAGGAGGAGGGTGCTCTGGAGAAATAGACCTTAATCCCTGGTAATCAAGACATTCAAAATTAGAAGCAGGTTTTGGCTGATGATACTAAAAGGGAAATTGGTGCATTATTACTAGAAGGTCAGCATTTCACGTCTCCTTATCATGAAATTCTGTTGCAGTTAACTGGAATGACTTTGGTTTAGGAAACATGGTGTTGGCCCCTATACCTCAGCATTTCAGAGCTGACCATTTATTTTGGAACGTGTTTTGCATTTAGAAAGTGCTACAGGAAATGGTTGTGCTGTAGAGTATCTGGAGAAATACCATAGTTTAGAAACATCTCCAAGATCTTTGATTTTTAACAACTTACGTTTTGCAGAAAAAAATCCAATGCTGTGATAACTCAGTTCTATTTTTTAAAGGTAGAATTTGTGAATTCACTATCTTCTGGGATTTTTTTCCCCTCTTTCTACCTTCAGGTTACTAAACTTGGTCATCTACCTGACACCATTAAGGATGCCTGGGAGTTTTTGGGTAAACCTCAGCACTGCCGCTACACTTGGGACACCCATTCCAACACCAACCTGAATGCAGCCTACAAGTGCAAGATGAGGTTTGACCGTATTTACTTTCGGCCTGCAGTGGAAGGGGGGCATTTCATTCCACGAAGCATGGACTTAATTGGTTTAGAAAAACTAGAATGTGGCAGATTTCCTAGTGATCACTGGGGCATTTTGTGTAATTTTGATGTTATATTATAAAAAAGAAAGAAAGACTTCGCCTCTTCAGTTTTTAGGTGATTTATTCTTGTTTTTACAAAATTTTACTCTCTCAGTTTAAGGTAGGGCATATTTAAGTTTTCAACCCCAATACATTCTTTGTTCTTGGTTTCTGCAGGAATGGCTTTGTTTCAAGCCAGGTTTCCCTTTTCCTATTGTATGCATCTTCTCTTGAATCACGTTTTATTATATTTATTTTTAAAAATATCTGCAAAACTAAACAAATTCTAGTTTTAAAATGACAGGAAAAACCTGTAAATACAATTCATAAACATACTCAGTGATTTAAAAGACATTTTTATTTTGGTGTGTATTATGATCTCATAATAAAGGCTGCTTTTTTTCTATTTTAAGACTACTTTTATTGTGCCTTCATTGTTTATTTTGTAGCCATTCCCATTATCCTTTATGACCTTGTCTTTTGTAGGATGTTTTGTGTTAGCTTCTGAAGTTTGTATTGAATGTACAAACCCCTTCAGGCAAGATAGTAAAGGAGCTGAGGAAAGAATGACTAGATTCTCACAAAATAAGGGTTTCTTCAGTAGAAACTGAACTACTGTTGAGCAGATTTAAGAAAAATATGCCTTCTATTTGACAAGAAAATGATACAGGCAGATGCATGGAAGTGGTTCACTTGGGATGTGTATTCCTTACTGGTGTTTGTTAGCCTGGATATGAGGTTCAGACTAAGATGTGTCGTGTTTCAGTGAGGTTTTATAAACTACTAGGCAAAGCCTGAACAGCTCAAGGCCTTGTTGATTTCGCAGAAGATCAACCAGGCCTTCCTACTCTAAGAGCTGTGTAATCAATCTTGTAGAAGCTGTTGTTTTATAGATGCACAATGCTGATATAAAAGGGAAAGCCTCCTAACTTCCTGATGTGAAGTTCAGTGCACAGGCATGGAGAAGGAGGACAACCTCCTGTCAGTGACGTGAAGTGAATGGACTTTGACAGCATAAATTCTTTTTGTTGTTGTTGTTTGTCTTTGGTCTTGAGCCCAAAGCTTACAAACAACTTGTACTTTGCTGCACTACTGTGGTGGCTTGGTTCCACCTAGTAGCCAGTCTGCCACCCAGCCACTGGCTCAGTCCCCTTCCCCAATGAGGTGGGAGGAAGAAATCAGAAAAAAAAGAAACGAGAAAGCTCATGGGTTGAGATAAAGACACTTCCCAATTATCCTCATGGGCAAAACAGACTTGGTTTGGAGAACTTAATTTGTTTTGGAAACACATGCAAGGAAGGAAGTTGCAGGAAGTTCATCTGGAGCATGAAGAAGAACTTCTTTACTGTGCCGGTGGTTGAGCACTGGATCAGGCTGCCCAGAGAAGGGGTGGGGAGATTCCAAACTCACTCCTTACTAATGTGCTCCAGTGGACTGGCTGTGCTTGACCCAGGAGCTAAATGACTGCTGGTGTTCAACTTCCAACCTTACCCATTATGACATTCTGTGACAGTAATTTACAGCCAGTAAAAGTGTTTGACCACTCTTTCAGTAAAGCTATCCATCCTGATGTCCAGTCTAAACCTCTCCTGAGTAAGTTAACCAGCTCTTCCTCTTGTCACAGCAATGGGGAGGCCTGAGGTAGGTGCGGTTTTCCTTTCATTCAGCAGGAGGCCCAGGTGACCTTACTAAACAAGCAAATAAGCCTCAGGATGTTAATTCATCTGCACAGAAATCAGCTGCAGAGATCTCCTGTTCTGCTTTCACTTCTTTAAACAACAAATTTTTTTTATTAAAGGTGAAAGAGAACAGCCTGTTTTGGGAAAGATGTCCAATCCTTGATTGCTTTCAACATATCCCATTATTTTATAACTGCTCAGCTGCAAAAACAAGGAGGGAGAAAGCATTGATACATTTTTAAACTCATGTTGAGGTCATAATCTCTTCTTTCTATTCCAAAATAAATAGTTCTATAAGAAAGTGAAAAATAGGTACAATTGCCAGGATTTTCTAACTGCCAGGCTTTTCCTTCTGGGCTTAAAATGGGGCTGACACAGATCACACATTACGACTCGCTCTATGACAATCTTGTTCCTTACTAAGCCTTTGAAGAAATGTCATGGGGTTTGTTGTCAGGGCTTACACCTCCTCCCCCTCCCTGGTAGTTCCAGCCAGAGGATTTGTGGGGAAGGTGAAGGCAGTTTCACTTTTCTAGCAGTGTTTGAGAAGGGAAAAGTACAATAAACTTGTGTTTTGTCATCAAGAAGCACCAGATTATGTGGCCTTCTCTATTATGTCTGCTTTTGGTTATGTGGCTGCACCTTCTGGATGATTTTGGAAGACCTGAAAGAGGCTGACTCCTGTTGTTCTGAAATAGGTTTTTGAATCAGGGATAAAAAAAGTGAAAAAAAAAGAATTCAGACTAGTGTGTGATCTATCTCAATGCCTAAACTCCAGATCCACTTCTAGCATTGACTGATTCCTCTGATCAGCAGTCTTTCTTAACCTTTGGAGTAGACAGTGGGGGGGGGGACATAAGAGCAAGCAAAGACATAACATTTGTACGGGCCAATTCATTTTTATAATTATAAACAGTAGGTAAGAGGAAGACTCAGTGCAATTAGTGGTTAGTCATTCTTTTAAAATGAGGAAATTGTGCATACATCCTTTGAAAGCATTCTTGAACCACAGAAGTAATATTTTATAAGAAGACATGAACACTAAATGTTTCACTGACTACTGGATGTGAAGCAATACATCTTTAATTAAATGTACTTTAAACCACTTAATAAGCATCTAAATTGCTGACAATCAAGAGCAGTCAGAGTCTTTAAATTAATTAGCCTCTTAATTTAATCAGTGATGTAAAAGGTAAAATATCTGCTGAATACAGCAACTAAAACTTAAAGGGGTAGAAACGGCAAAGTTAAACCAAACAAAACATTTCTCAGCCTGCAATTTGTAATTTGATTTATTTTCTTGATTCAGTAGCGTAATATTATGGCATCTATACAGCCCAAAGGATATATACAAATGTGAATGTGAGAAAATTAATAATCAACAATAACCTGTACTTGTGAAAATAATGTACAATTGGAGCATTATTTTATTTACTCTTTATTTTATTAACTCTTTGATAACTCTCAGTTACCCAGAGAAGCATTTTTTTTTCTGATAATCCAGCCAGTCTTAAACAGTCCTACATGAAAAGAGCTTGAATTTACTAAAAGAGAAGATGTATACCTAGAATTAAATAAAGAAATGTTAACCATATAGGGAGTTAAATAATAAATAGATGGATTTAAAAAGAAAAAAAAAAAGGCGGGGGGGGGACAGCACGTAAAATTCACAGGGTTTTGTTCACTAAGAGTATAATAAATGTTCATTAATGAAGATGCATAGATTTTATCCTTTTATTTCTTGGAGACAAAGCTTGTTGTGTAACATCAGCTCAGAGGAAAGAGAGTCCCAGTGACTGAGAAGTCTTCAGTGTAACACTGACATTTGAGAAAGTAGGAGGCTTAAACAGTAGGCACAGTGGGCTGAAACGCTGCTTAATTACAACAATTGAAATGAAAGTTACACTGTTTCTGCAGTGATAACACTTAAATGAAAGACAAAAAGGAAGGATTACACCATGCCATGATAAAATTTTGCATTACAATGTTTTCTGATACTGGTGTGACAGAGGAGCTGACGAAAACCTACTGAGAAATCATTTGTTGAGGCAGAAGCTTTACCTGGACCTGGAAGTAGATACTGTGTGCAAGTACAGCTGGCAAGGCTGGACAAATATGTCCAAGAAAGGGAACTCACTTTCTTGTGGCTTTCAAAAATTCTCCCAATTATTGAAAAACCAGAAAAAAAATCTGTCTCAGATGCCCTGGAGGTGAATGCTATCATCCTTTTCAGTGTTGGTAGACACTTACTCGGGCTGAAACAGGTCAGAATTTTTTTCCATTTGGGATGGAATGTGGGGGGAAAGGGGTCTTTCTGCAAAAGCACAACACTGTCTCACCAAGGTTTGGTAAGCAAACTTGTGCATGTTCCACAGCTCCAAGTAGATGGCTGGCAGGGTTCAGGGTGCTCAGAGGGCTGCACCAGCCTCCTGCCATGGGAGAAACCTCCCAGTAATGCTATGCCTCGAGTCAGGGCTTCCCTGCCACCAGCACCAAGTGGGTGGCAGAAGCACCATTTATGTTGATGGATGGGTGCTTGCCAGGTCTCCTAACTACCCCTGGATGTCTGGCAATGAGTTACCTGTCCTGGCTGATGGCAGCTTCACAGGGCTTTTGTCTATCCAAGTGAGTTCACCTGCTGTGGAAAGGAGCTGGAGGTGAATCAACATTGATCTAGTAGGCTACGTTTTAAAGCTTCCATGGTCTTCAGATAGCTTGCATCACACTCAGCCTATTAGTTCATCAGTGTTAAACCTCTTAGCTCATCAGTGTTATGAAAGGCAAGAATTGGCTCAGCAGGAAAATACCATCTTAGCCTCTGCCCACTGCAGTAATCTGCTTTCTCGGTCTGCTCCTCAGTTTGGTAACATTTGTGGAGTTCACAGGCAGAGAATGGGCAACAGGGGCTGCTGCTGGGGTTCTCAGTTGGGAGCTGTTTGCTCTGATGCCTTTGTGATTGCATGGGACTGGCATGCAAATGGAGAAAGAAAGTCTGCTTGTGACAAAGCCAAGGGCACTGGACCAGCTACTGCTGTGCAGAGAAAACAAAGAGGGGCATTTGCTGCTTTCATCCTTTCCCCTACTTTCACTAAGATGGTGGGAGGTACCTCCTGACAAGACGAGAAGAAGGCTTATTTCCCTCAGCCTGCACTGCACCAAGGAGCCCTTTGCATACTTGCACAGATGGTTCAAAAAGCTCTAGCTTTGAGTATCCAAGTGAGTATTTTTTCTTGCAGAAGAATCTGAAGCTATATCTGGTGCTTTTCCAGTCAGTAAAATTAGGAACTCACGAGCATGCAAAGCATTGGAGAGCAATCATCTTCCCTCACTGGCTCTGTAAATCACCCCTGGTTGCCAACAGGAAGGCTGCAAGGCATGAGAAATGGGGCTGCCTTTACTAAGGACAGATAGCCAGGCTTCCTCTCTCTACACACACTTCCCTTTCACAACCGACCAGTCTCAGTCAACATCCAAAAATATATGACATACTCATTGATCTTTTTTTGTGTCGTTATTAGAACAATTATTTTTACATCAAATAAACAGACTTCAGCCTCCCTAACTGTGGCCTAACTGTAGAAATCACAGTAACTGAGGAATAAAAATTGACATAACAACAGAGCATGAAAATTATTTTAAATGCAGTCAGACAATTTCGGAGTTACAGTTTGTTATAGATTGAAATGACCAACAGCCCAATTTAGGTACAAATCAATCAAGTAATTTATTAAGCAAGAGGCAAGTAAGCAAAACAGCGCTGGGCGGCCGGGGAGTCTCATGCTCTGCCAATGGCACGCAACTTCCCCTTTTCAGCTCAGGTCTTTTATACAGTTCTTTCTCCGGGTAACGTGTCCTTTCTTCTTGTACTCTGCACATGTGCTTTCCTGTTGCTAAGGGGTCGCTTTCTGCCTCCTGGTGGTCGAGGGGATGAAGGCAGAGGTCTTCCTCAGCATGCCCCGTGGGTGACCTTCTGGCTCATGCGCATTACAACTTAACTTATACAATCTTTTGGGTATGTCCGTGTTAGGCTTGCTGATATTGCAAATGTTTGCGGTTAAAAGTAGCACTTGTGATTTGGTTACCCAATTGCATAAAATTGTTGAAAATAGCACTTGCAAGTTTCACAACGTTGCTTTATATCTTGTCATCTAGCCAACAGACCTCATAGGTCTCTCAATGTCTTATGATTTGATTACCAAACTGCGTAAGATCTATCACACAGTTCAGAGGTTTATATTGTATCTTTACAGAGCTTGCACCAAGGGAGACTTGACTATCTTCAGGAAAAGTCATACAGCCTACTGTTAAAAAATATTGGTAAGGTAGGAATCAGAGGGGAAGTAAAAAGACAAGGCAAAACAGTTGAATACTGAAGAGATGACATTTCTCTGTGCCTTTTTGACTAGTAATGAGAATCACCCCCATATTGCCTTAAAGCTAAATTAGTCCAGCACTGCAGAGAAGTTTGTGGTTATCCTTTCATGATGACACCATCATGGACTGTATACCATGTCCTTGTTTTGGTCTATCATATCAAAGCTTATCTGATGGTCTATGAGCCAGGAAAGAGCCAGGGAGAACATTTTTTACTGGAGCAAGTTTTCCATTTCATCTCAGCAGCTTTCACTTCACTGGCTCCTAGTGGTAATATTAAAGAAGAAATAAATTCTGTGCTCCACACGTCTCCTCTTCATCTATCTCCTGCAACTTCAGTATAGAGTTTCCACAACTAGAGAATAAGTGATCTTGTGTTTTCACTTTTGCTTTTGAGGAAAATTCTATTTTATTGACAACTGGGGATGCCCATAAGCAGAGGGAAAGAGTCAGATCCATGAAAACTTAGGAAGTAGGTTTTGAAGCAGAGTTGGAAAAATTCCCTTCTGCAAGGAGCAGATTATAAATTAGCACTGCAAGGTTGTCACCTTTCTGGTGTTTAGAGAGTGGAGGAGCCAGTATTTTAATATTTCCTTATTCTGCAGAAAAGTAACTGGTAAAGCAGCAGGGATCATACACATATGTGTGATGTGTTTTCCACGGACCACCTGCTCCACTGGTTTGCAGTCTGGGGTAGAAGACTGAAACTTTCTCAGCTATTAAAAGTTCCCCCATGTCTGTGTGGCTTTGCTGGGCACTGGACATGCTCCATATTGCAGTATTATCTGCCATTACAAAACATTCTGAGGAGAACAAGGGTGCTGAGTGAAATGTAATGTTTTTGATTAGATTGCCAGGAGGGGGAATTTATTAGGACTGGCTGGCAAAAATCCTCTCTGTGTTAGTCTTCTGCTAATAAACTTTGCATGCTTTCTGCTTTATGAGCATGAAGCGAGGAAAAAAGGGGGATTTTTTTTGTTGCAGTTATTTACAGTCTAATTTTTCAGGCCAAAAGATCATATGAATGATCTTAATTATAAATATACAACAGAACCAAGGTGAAGCACAAGTCACAGAGGATCCAGTAACTCTGTTTTCAATGGATCAGCTTCTCACACAGTATCCTTCGGTTGAGGCTTTCAGATACTTAACTAGGTTGCAAACAAAATGTTCTTTCACAATGTATTTTTGGTTTGAAAGGGGATTGGTAGCTTTCTTCTGTCTGCTTGAAGCCTGCTGAGCTGCATGTACTGTACTCTCTTAAAGCTTGGTTCTTTGCAATTCTGAGAATAAAATACTGCACTTGCTCCCATTGACTGACTGAAATAAAATAATCTATGATGCCTGAACAAGTCTAAATGAAATAATAATATCCTTATTAGTGAAAACCAGATTGTTGATACAATAATTGAGCAGATTTATTGTCATCTCCTTGGACTAGTCTGCTGAAACAGCCTGGTGTTTTATTTAATCTCATATCAGAGGAATTGCAGACTGGTAATCCATCATTAAACAACATTTAGAATGATGGATGAAAATGTCAGCTTTCCCAACATAATCAATCCATATCTCATTAAAACATATTATTTATGTTTCTTATAATGGAACCTGCAGGGGTTTCTCGAGGAAAATGGAGACATCAGCTGTTGTTGAAAGATGAGATATGCTGTAGTTTATGAATTAATAAATGCATATAAAATTGCTTATCCACACTATCAATTGTCTTTTACCATTTTACAGATAAATCGAGTGCCTTGGCTTTCCTCTTGCTGTGTATGGCAGCATTTTGTTATGTTCATTTTGTTGGTAATAATTCAGTGAGAAAAATATTAAAAAGCATGTAGGAAAGACCATTTTGCAAATTATTTCCAAGACATAGTGTGGGGAAAAGCCCTTGAATGCAAATTAGTAAGAAAGACTTTACTGTTCTGTTGCTGTTTGCTAAGGTCAGCTTTTGTCCCCATTAGTCCCCATGCAGACTAATTATTGCATTTCTTTAACTACAACAGAGTTCCATTTTGAGGATATTTTCTACTGTATGCTGGCTCCAAGATGAATGAAGCCTTGATTTATGTGGTTGTGGTGCTGCTGTAGCCGTGGTCACAATGGCAGCTGTTGCCTCACTTTAACTACATTTGAGGATCGCTTTATGCTTCAACTCCTAAACATCAATAAAGGAAAATGAGTAGTAAGTGACTGCCTTGTCTACAACAGACCAACTCATATTTCAGGTGAAAATGAAGACTAAATGTAGCTTTGCCTGTGGAATTACCATTATCTGCATCACTAGCAGAAGAGAGCTGGCCACAGGAAACAGTTCCTATCTGTACAGCAACCAATGCAAAAGCAAAACTGTCATAGTGTGATCTTTATCGGGTCATCTTCATTGCACCAGACCAGTGACAAATGTGTATGTTGGTCAGCTAGAGGTGCTTTGAATTCCTGATCCTATATGAGTTCTGGGCACAATGCACTCCCAAAATTGTTCCAGTTCATTTTACCCAAGGCAATGCTGGCTGTGAAGGGAAAACAAGCAGTCTCTACAAGCTGTTAGCTTTCCAGATAACAGCCTGTGTGTATGGAAACCAGATATACGACATAAAGGTCTTGTATTTTTCTCCACCTTAGACCTGTGGAGATATTTTACTTCTTTTCAATTTTCTTTGATTCATATAACTTCACCTTAGTGAAGTGTATGTGAGGACAGGATCTGTATACACAAGACAGCATTTTTGGCTTGTCTATATCTGTATACACAAGACAGCAACAGTTCTTGGAAGAAAAGGTTTTCAGAGCACAACACAGATTTTAAAAATTACTTGTATATCCTTGTTACTACTTGTATATCCTTATTACTACTTGTATATCCTAAAGAAGGAGAAAATGTCACTTCATGCAATGATGACATAAATTACCTTATCAAATCCCCTAGCCCAATCATAAAAACAATCATAATATTTTCACACTTACTCAGAAATCTATCAGTGAGCTACTACAAAACTGGTTATGCAGATTATATGTCTTCTGATATTACAGTGATACTGTCTTCAGATTAAATAAAGGTACATTTTATGGCAGCTGGAGGAGTAACTGGAAGGCAGAAAAGATGTCCAAATCTCAGCAGTGATGTCCAGAGCAGAAACATGAATATATTATTAAAAAATGGCAGAAGTGAGAAAAGAAATTTGGTTTCTGTCAATAAACCAGAGAATGCACATATATGTCCAGTTTAGTGCCCATCTCTGAAGGGCACACATACATCACAAAATGTCTGGAAGTCATATTTAGGGAACTTTTCTTATTCATTCTTCACAGGCAAGGGAAAAGAGAATGAAAGAGAATTGTATTTTATATTATATTCTCTCCCAGCACAGTTTTCTAAGGAAAAAAATATATCTTTAATCCCTAAGGAATTGTTCAATCAGCTTTATGGTAACAGTGAGACTGATACTGCCCCTGAGAACCTGTATGAGATGACTGTAAAAATATAAGATGAGTCCATCTTGCATAGCCAGCCCTTTTCAGTAAGACTATCACCAAGTTCTCTTTTATCGGATAAGAAATGTATTAGCAACAGGAGACACACAGTCTACATTTTCTAGTCATCAGAATACTTTTCCACAAACACTCCGATTTTTGAAAAGACATGTTTATCTTTTCTCCAAGCTTAATTTTGACAATATTATAAAGACTTCTAAGAGACCTAAGGATTCAGTGAAGTTGTTCCTGTCTCTTTAGCAGTACTGTGCTTTGCCAGCAAATGAGTCATTTTCAATGCCATTCGACTTCAAAAAAGCATGGACTAATGTTAGTCTGATCCTTTTAGCTGAATTTTGTTTATTTTTCTGAGCACAGGAGAAATAAAAAAGCACCAGCAGTGTGTGGGTTTTGGAAAGAAAAATCTGGGCAGCACTGATAACATTGAGGCAATCAGTGAAGCCAAAATCCGTTCTGCTGCAGGAAGAGGCAAGGTTTTAAATAAGTACAAATTGAAAGCATATGACAATCCAAAACTATGTAAGAAATGAAAAGTGTTGAGAATCCACAGGTATCAATGACCCTTTTAACATGTTAATATTTCACTTTTAGTGAATGAAAATTATCTGTTTATTTAACCATAATGCATTCTTCAGAAATGCTGGCACAGATAAAGAGAAGTTTTCATGTTTATTGTTGTTAAACTAGGTATAAGCTCCAAAACGAGGTACTGGATAGGAGGTGTTTTTTGGTTGTTGGGGTTTTTTGTTGTTTGTTTTGGTTTTTATTAGTCCTAAAGAGATTAAATGTCAGAACTTAGGCCACTGAATAAAAGCAAAGAGGAAGTGGGACAGTGGATCCAAGGAGCAGAGAGATTGAAATTTATTTGGGGTGAGAGTTCTGCCAGATGCAATTAGATAATGTCTTATTCCTGTGTGGGATGTTATTTGGTGATAAATACTTCATGGTATTGCTATTTTTCATAATTTGCTATATGGCTTATAATTAATGCTAGGATACTACTTTATCATTAGACTGTAGAAATAAAGGCATGGCCTTCTTTAATATCATCAGGTGATGCTTTAATTAACTTTTGAAAGAGTGGATGGTAAAAGAAGGAAGAATTGGATGGTGAGATTTGAGACTACGCAAGAGCTGCCCCAAACATGTTCAGGGCTATGGTACAGGTGAGTATCGTTCTAAGGCACAGTTAGTGTGGTAAAAAGCTTTCATAAATATTTCACAAGTGGTTGAAGAATTTATGTGTCTTGCAGTAAATATTAGTGCTAAAGTATTTTCTGCAGTAAGAGAAAGAAACAGCACCAACTTTGATGCTTATATTCATTACATGTATTATCTGTATGAGCCCACAATATTTCAGATCCAGTGTCTTTTTTATATTGAGTGTCTTTTCTGTAATTGATTTTACAAATAAGCAGTAAGTAAAAATGTATTAACTGTATGAGCCCATGATACTTCAGCTACAATGTCTTTTTTATGGATGTCTTTTTTGTGTATAATGAGTGTCTTTAGAATAATTGATTTTCACAAATAAGCATTTAAAGTAAAAATATTCCAATATAAATATTTACTACTCTATATTATCTCTATAAATCAGTTTCTGACATATTCTGCTGGGAAGAAAAAAATCCCTTTTTCCACTTAGTGGGTATGTAGTCTGCAATATTGAATGAAAGCACCAGTATGCACTATTTTATGCTGGAAGCTATCAATAATATGTACCTAATATATTGTATTGAATAAAAGACTACATAAATCAGTTTTACAAGGGATCATACAATGCTTTTAGTGAATTTCCAGAGTGTCATAAAACCTATAAATCAATGTATTTTTATCAATTCAGTGTGAGTGGGTTTAATTAATTCTATATGCCTGAATAAAATTAATTATGTGTTTTAAACATTTGGATTTAAAACAAATATTCAGAATGACATCTTTTATGTTTATAATGTTAAAAGATAGCTGTTAGTTAGTTAGTTAGTGGATACTGTGCATCCACGATGTGCCATGCTAGTTTGATTCAAAGCTGAAGTCTCTCAAATTGAATTATGAGAATAAGAGAAGATTAAGACACCAGAGTACACTGAAGAAGGATTTCCACATCCTGGGTAGACTTTTCAGGTCATTTCCAGTGGTAATTTGAGGAATACAATTTTTAATTGTGATGAGTGACTTTGGCTGAATGCCATGCACCCACCATAGTGCACTATCACTCCTCTTCTCAGCAGGACAAGGGATGGGGGGAGAAACTGAGGGAAGAAAGCTTGTGGGATGACACACAGAGGCAATTTAATAAAGGTCATACAGAAGCAAAGGAAAACAAGAGATTTATTCTCTACTTCCCTTCAGCAGGTCATGCCTACCTCCTTCCCAGGGAGTAGGGCTTTAGCACTCATAGTGATTGTTCTGAAAAACAAATGCTGTAATAGCAAATGCCACTCTCTTCTCCCCACCCTCACCCTTTGTTTTATTTGCAAACCATATTAATATGGTATGGAATATTCTTTTGGTCAGTTTGGGTCAGCTGTCCTGGCTCTGTCCCCAGCCCACTGGTGAGTGGGGAATGTTGAGGGACAATGCTGATGCTGTGCCAGCCCTGCTCAGCAGGACCCAAAGCACTGGTGAGTTATCAACACCTTGCAGAGCAGAGCTCTGTGAGGGCTGCTGTGGGGAAATGACCTCCAGCTCAGCCAGAGCCAGTACATTCACACATCTGGTGCTCTTCAGCTCAGACCAGCCATTTGGAAATGGAAAGCAATTCTGTGGTGGGATCATTGGGAAAGAGCCTCTAGACATGCAGAGATGCTCTAATTTATGCTCCATCAAAGGACACAACTCCCTAGCTGGAGTATTTCAAGTGAAAGGATCCAGTAGCTTTGAACAACCTTCCAGCTGGGTACAGCTGTCAGTAATTATCAATCTCATTGCAGATATGAAAATCACCATGGAATCAGTAACCCATGTTTCTGTCTCAGAGAGGCAGAAGTAATTCTAACTCTAGAATGAATTGCTGTGGTCTTATCTTCTCCTGTACTGATTTTTTCTGTTCCCCTTGATAAAATACAGCATACAGTACAAGAGGGCAGAACACAGTATAATTTCTGTGTGGAATAGTACTTTCAAATCCCATGTAAGTGCTTTAATACTATACTGTTCAGCTGAAAATTGCAAAATATTTATCTTCACTACTAGTTTGGCACAATTGCTAAGGTTAGCACTTGGTTTATGGTGTTGATAACAAAAAATTAAAGGCAGTGTAGTCTATGGATTTCAAGGAAGACAGTTCAAAAATATGGGAGAATAACATGCTTTCTCTGAGCCTTATTGATATTTCTTCAGATATGTCTCCAAGCAAAACTTTAAACTGAAAACCAAGGAAATGCTTCTAATGCAAGGATAGTAGGATCTGCCTCTTGATTTTATGAAAACCATAAGCAAGTGATGGCACATGTTGTGCAACTGATACAGAGAAATCCTCATTCTCATAAAGGCAGAAGTTTCCTAGCTCCAGATTCACAGTCAGTAAGCAGGTGATTTTCCTTGCATGTGTATTTTGCTAAGATGGAGGCATAATAAGTGTTTTTCATTTGACTTGGCTTGATTTGATAGAACCTTTATGCTCATTACAGAGAATCTGGAGAAAAGCCAGTTTGAGAGAAAAAGAAGAATTTTTACATCACTTACCAAAATATCTATATTAGGCACAGTGTAAGCATATAAACTGAAATTATTCAATACATTTTTTATTGTACTGCCTACAAGAAAACAGCATTGAAACAGCATTGATTTTTTAAAGTAAGATGTTGTCTAGTCACTGCCATGTGTCTAAGGTCATCAGTTATTGTCTGCTCCTTGGAACACCTTGGAGATATCACAAAAGCTGAAGACCTTAGAGATTTGATGTGCTTCCACTTGAAATTTTATCCCACTCATGACTGATTACTGGTTATTTGAATAGTGAGAACAACATGCTTATGACTTAATAAATGTTTATGAGTAAAGATAATGATTTAACAATGGTTAGTTTAACATTCAGCTAGTGCTTAACATATGCCACATGTGCTTCATTATCACAATCACTAGGAAAGATACTTTTCATGAAATAAAGGTACCAATTTTATCATAATAATAAGTCCATGCTATATTCACAGTATCTCAGACATTTTCACTTGTTTGCATTATTTTGCACTGAATAAAACAATTCCATCTGTTCATGTTGTGTTTCCTGGGAGCTCATTCTCGGCCATTTGTCAGCTGGTTGCTGTTTTTTTAGAGAATGATGCTTGTCATAAATCCAGTAAAAGTTAATGAGTTCCGACTTCCTGGATCAGCTTGTGGGTCTTTGTGCACTTTCTCTCCTCCAACACGGTGTGCTATGATGAGCACGCAGACTCTCCTGCCTCCAACACTCTTTAAGAAGCTTTTGCAGTAATGATTTATGGGAACCCACAAAGTCAGACACTGCAGGTTTAAAGAGGGAGCTGCACACACCTCTCAAGGGCTCTGTGTGAAGCCTCTGTTGCTGGTACAGAGCTAAAGCACGCAGCTTCTCCTCCTGAAAATATTCTGGATGTTAGAACCACAGTATGTACAAACCTGGTAACACATAACAGAAGCCTTGCTATTGGCATAGACCTAGCAGGAATTTAAGCCAGGATATCCTTCTAATATCCAAGCATTTCAGGAACAGGATCATGGGTAAGAACTGTGTTACTCTCTCTTGCAGTTACCTGAAATCAATGCTTTTGTTCTCAGCCATAATCTTGAATGTAAGGAAGTCTGATGGGACCACTGTATGCTCTCAGTCCTCCAGAAACTCAAAGTACTGCTTTTCTGTTCTTGCCTTTCAGAACCTGCTTGATAATTACCAGATGCAAAGACACTGGTAGCACAGTCTTGCTGAATTATAAGGAATTTAGAAAAAAACTTGTAATTGTAGCAGTTTAAAAGCTTTGACTGTTACTATAAGCACCACTTCTGGATTAAATTTGGTACCACTTTTTCAAAATAAATATTTTCAGCAGGCCCTGCAGTTAAGTGCATCATTACGATTAATTTATGCAGAATGAAGCAGCCTTTTAATTGGTAATGATTAGCGAACTTTCTAAATCTGTAAAACTTCAGTAGGCTTAAGCTTTCAATATATAGCGCTGTCTATTTTTACACCACAGGCTTCCATTTAACAGAACAGGAAACAGCTCATCCTGAAACTGCTGATGCTGCAAGCTCAAAAAAAAAAAAAAGAAAAAAAATTAAAAAAAGAAAAAAAAGAAAAAAAATAGGCTTTTACTTCACCTACAGTGCAGCAGGAGTGTCAGCCCATATCAGTTTTTATCTGACCAGAAAGCAAAACCTAAGAATTTTTATCATGGCATTATCTAGATCTTGCTACAATCTTGACCCAAACTTACCTTGAGATCAGTGATTAAACAGAGAAGAAATGAGGGTGAGTAGAAGTAAGTTAGCTTTACCTTTTTTGCTTTCTACCATCTAATTATGACCACTGCCTGTTTTGTACTTAGATTTTATTAAACACTTCTTGTGTAAGGTCCAGTAATTTGACCACTTTCTCAGCCCAAGTTTTGGAAATTTGGAAGGTAAATACATAATTATTTAATGCGTAATACAAATTATGTGGCACCACTATAGACTCAGCTGGAGCTCTTATCTAGGCCAAGTGTAAATGCTCTGTAATGCTCAGGGGAAACTGGTGTGGCACCAATGTAAAAGGCAGGAGAATTAGAGCTTTCTGGTAAAGTGCTTTCATGTTCTCACCATAGCCTTGTCTCCTCATACCTGTTCTGCATCATTTATTTTTCTGAGCACACTTGGGTCAGCTTGGAATAAAAGCTGTCACCTGAAGTTTACATGCATATGAGAGAATAAAATAACACCCTTCTAAAATGTTGTGGGACTTCAAAGCCATGTTCCCCTGTGCTGCATTTTGTGAGCTGCAGCACCTTTATGTGTTATGACAGGATCAGCTGAACTCAAAAACTGTTTTCTTATCAACTGCTCAGAACCAATTGGTGCTGTTGCAGCTACTTTACAGGTTTCTCATGGCAGCAGGGAAGCTGCATGGGGAGGTTGGTGTCACAGCCCCTTCACAAGGCAGCTGCCAAAGTGTCTGAAGTACCTGTTCCTGTCCTTAAAGAAGATTACTCTTGATTTAATACAACTTCACTTTCACACCCAATGTTGACCTCATAATCATCTATAAATGTAGTTCACTGTGCCCAATATATGGATAATTTTCTTTTTCAGTCTGTGCAAAGAGAACAAACCTATGTCCCATACAAAACACCATCCAATCCATTTAGGAGAAGATACTGTGGATACAAACTCAGCTCTTTATTGTTCCTAGACCTTGTAATACAAGCAAACACAAAGTCAGAAAAATGAGCACACACATCTAAGTTACTTCTATGCTTTTGGCCCTTTAGTGCCTAGGATAAGAAAAAACCATGAACCTGTGAGGTGCTTCATGAGCTGATTGCTTACATCTGAAGCATAAATGTCTCCAGAATAGCTACTTAAAAAAACATATTGCTGAATTGTGATTTGCACATGACTTACTATAATTAGAAGGGGAAGCTACTAGGAGGAAAAAAAGGAGTGTAGAAGTAGCAAGCAATAAGAATAAAGTTTCCATTTATCTTTGTTTAGTGCAAAAGATGTAAAATTACAACAACATTCAAGTCCTATTTATGCAGATGGCCCAGTCAAGGGTACTTTTTCTCTCACAGGTTAACTCCTTTAGACTGTTTTGGAAGGATGCTACATGGAAACATTTATGTTTGTCTTTCTCCAACAATGTTTTTTCTCACAAGGTCAGATTTACCAGCAGGACACCAATATCCACAACAAAAGTGCACTAACAAGGCAAACATGGACTTGGTGTTATTGAGTTCCTCCCCCGTTGTTTCAAATGGCACTTTCATGTGGGTGAATACAGTGTGAAGTGACAATTACATCCTGAATTGCTGTATTCTGAAGTGAAAATTCTGAAGTGTATTGCTGTATTCTGAAGTGAAAATGAGGCAAACCTTATGCAGTCTATCTATGAAATGATTCCTGCTTGTGCAAGTGCAAAAGGAGCTATTTGATCAAAGTGGTCCTGCTGTGAAAGATACCTGCTAGTAAAAGGAGAGAAGACAGGATTGCATTTTTACCAATTATTAAGCATTAATAGCAAGTCTACTTGATTAGAAGTGGGACTGTTTCATCAAACATGATCATTACAGTTTATAGAGTCTTTCAGTTCCTTCCTTCAGGTTGATTTCTCTGACTGCTCCATAAGAGTTACCTTCTTCCCAGTCATTTCTCTTGTCCAGCCTTGACCCACAGATAGTCTTTGGCATTTCATGATATTGTGGCTTGTGGTAGCAGAAACTGCAGAACAGGATCTTCCCAGTGGCCTCAAGCCAAAGTGTTAGTTGTTGGCTAATGTTTAGAATGGAATGCTGACAGCCATGGGTGAAAGAAACCTGACATTTTGCGTTTCTGTAAGCCTAAAATCTGAACCAAAAAATGCACTGAAAAATCCACATCCTTGCCAAAATTTTTTGATTCTTCGAAGAATCAAATGCCTTTGCAAGATTGCAGTAAAATTTCATTCAATTATTCTTGTTCTCATATCATATCCATTTATGTCTCAGTTGTGTAAAAAAGGAAATCATGCTTTCTAGAGAAAAAATCCCCCACAACCTAATCATAAGCTCAGATTTTTAGGCAAGGCAGAGAGTCAATATTTGCCAAAGGTGCAATCATCCATTGAAGTAGATAGTCATAGAAGGAAAAATTAAGGATAAACTTTAACCTGTAAGTAAAAAAGCTTTTCTTCTAGCAAGTCAATAAAGTGAAATATATAGTCAGTTAATGTCAAAGTACACCCTTCATTCTGCTTAATACCTTGCATAATTTCTCAGGTTAGAAAAGACACCAGGCTCTGCCACACAACATTTTGACCATACAAACTTTAATTGTTGGTATAATGATGCAACTTGGTACTTTAAGCTTTTGGTGCCTGACCATAGTTACCTCACTTTCCACATTGAAGTTTTTGACCTGCTCCTAATTTTCCAGTCAAAAAATTCTCATTACTTACATAGCTAGCATGCAGGTGATTCCAGTCTTAGGCCAGTCTTAGGATGAGATGCATCACTGTTTTGACACACTGAAAATAATGATGACAAGACAGGTGTGGTAAAGTATGAGTCTGCCTGAAAGGAGTGGTGAACACCATTCTCAGCCAGTGCAGTGCTCCTGCGTTTGGGCTTGAAAGCTCTGACCTGTCCTAGGCTGCTTTCTGGGCACAGGTGGTTTGTGAGTACACAAAATGGCACTGGCAATCTGTTAGTGCTGCACGTGGTTGTAGGTCCTTTTTAAGAGAAAATGTTTGCTAGCTGAGAATGACAAGAAATTTTTGTGGGAGGAGGACATCTAGTGATCCGATATGTATTTACATGAGCTGCATCCTTGCACAGCTGAGTCAGCCAGCTAACCAGCTACAGGATTTTTTGAAGAATAGTGAAGAAGGGGGCAGGTATGCTTTGCTATAAATCTTGGGGTTTTACTGAGATGACACCCAAAACAACAGCAGCCTTTTAACAGTCTAATTTTCAATCCAAGGCTCTTGAAATTAAATGTTGCATAGAAGTAGTGATTCTACACTTCTCATCTACAGCCATGCCACCTCCCACACTGTATTTTGCTGACATTAATGACTACTTACACATTTCTAGCAAAATGGCCATTGAGATCCTGATGTATTTGCTCTTAAAGCTTCCCATTGGACTACACATCTCGTCAGCATAGCAGCATCTCTGAAATACACTGACAGCTCTTTTATAAAGATCTAATTAAAAATTTATTCTGAAAACATGGTTTATGACATCCCAGAGTGATGAAAATCAGTTATTCAGCATTGTAACTGCAATGGGAGAATATCTCTGTAGTTCATGTTATTAGCCCCTGACAGATTGGATTTCTTTTTCCAGATTTCAACTTTGAAAAACCCTGCTAATAACATGCAGCTTTTTGTGCTGTTTTTGTACCAAACTAGTAACTGGTGGGGTTTAAGCTCTGTGTGTGTGTATGTCACAGGCAAATACCAACATGAGTGATTCTCAAAGTCAAAGGGAATATCCAGAAGGGTTAAGAAAATCTCTTCAAACCATGTTAAGAAATCATGTCCCTGATTAAGGACTGAAACCCACCCATTCATACCAGAACAAAACCTAAACACAGAATCAATTTTTTAAAGAATAGCTTATACTCATAAATCCATTACAGTATGAAAATTCTAAATCTGCTTTGAATTTGAGAGGGATCAGTTCTGCCCTACATGGTCTTAGACTTGTTATGCTGTATGATGCTTGTAGGTGGCATTCTCACAGCTTCCTAATACAAATATTCCTCTGAATATCTGATTTTTCTGGGAAGGTAAGAGCAGATGATAGATGATAGCACTAATACTGGAGTACAAGTCATATAGCCATTTTATACAGAGAGACAATTACCTAATCTTTTTCTCATTTTATCCAGCATAGCCCATGGAAGTTGGCAGCAGCAATAATTTTTTAAGGAACAATAATCCTGAGTGTTTTATCATAACATTTTCTTAAACTCCTTTGGCTATTGAACAAGGAATTCAAATTTCCCTGTACATAGACAATTTCTCTCAGGGTTAGGCAAGGTTTCTTTGTCACACAGAACATTTTCATTCCAAAGTTTGATAAACAAAGTCAGCATTGACCTTGTTGTGGTTATTATTCTGGTTGTTAATATTTTCAAAATGACTGATACTTTGTCTTCTTAAATAAAGAAAAATCCCTCTCAGAAGAAAAATATATAAAAATATATTGCTTCCTTCTATTTCCTGATTCTGAAAATTACCAAGCTCTGAACATAATAAAATTGAAGACCCATGAGGGTGACCTAAAGAATCACAATGGTGAAGAATTGTGATACAGTGGTTTAGCTAATTTTGTAGCAGCTGCTTGACACTAGAAAAATGAGAAATTACTTTTCTGTTGCTAAATATAATTAATTCATTTTCTGTCCTGTCATAAATTGCCAAACTTTTTAAGTGAAAACAAAGATGTGGTGCATGCAGATATAAAGGTTAATATGAAAAAAGATATTTTAAATGGAGAAATGCTGCATATTTCCACAGGAGGACTTTCTTGCATCAGATATTGCATAATTCTTCTAAATAAGGTCATTTAAAATTAGCAGATTGATGTAACACAACTTCTGTATCTTCAGAGCAATTTTCTATTATTTGCAAAACTGGCTACATATTCAAGAGCATAAATACAGCTGAGTGACTTCATTTCGGATAATTTTTAAGCCTCATTTACTTCTTTTTACTACAATCTGTGTATATGCAATAGAACAAGGCAACCACTTTTAGTTAGAATTAGATTTAAATACCTTTCTGAAACAGACCATGAAGCACCTGATCATTTAGTGGTGACATGGCTTTACTCTTTTAGCTGTATTTGCAGTTGTATTCAATTCAGTGTGGCTCAGCTTGATTCTGAAGGCAGCAGTAAGTATCATTTATTGTTTTATGCCATATATGCTGATCACTCTAAAATGCTCATAATTACTATTTCATACACTTATGACAATATTAAAACTGGAAATTTGCCACCTTGGGCAAATTTCAATGCATCCCCAGCCTCTAGGCTAGGCTTTTACTAGTCAGACTGTTCTAGGTGTACAGTGGCAGTCACTAGAATCCCGCAGAACCTAATACCCCCATATTCCATAGAGCTCTTTCAATGCAGCAGATGTCCCAAGGGACCCTATAAGTTCATGCTCAGGATGAGTTTCCCTGCGAGACAAAAGCCTTTCTGGCACAAGACTCAAGCTGCATTTCTCAACTCTAGCGATAACAAATTTTGTGGTATTCACATGTCCTCTGAACAGAGAGAGACTAAACTTTCTCAGGATTTCTCCTGAGAGAAGCTGTGAGAGAAGCAGAGAAAAGAGAATCAAAACAATTCTTATCTCATTTGCTACTCCCTGTTTGTGCCCAAGTGGAATGTGTTCTGGAGCTTGTTTACCCAAGGTGATTGCTTGACTGGATTCTGGTAATGGTGTTTTGGATTCATTGACCAACTGGATCCACGTGTGTGTCTCAAGAGAGAGTCACACGTTTTTCTAGTTAGTTAGTGATAGCTCTTGTTAGTGTAATATAGTGTAATAAAATTATAGTATAATATAGTATAATAAAGTAATTAATTAGCCTTCTGAAATCATTGGAGTTCAGACACCATTCTTCCTCAAGTTGGGGATCCCAGCACCCATAAAATTACACTTAAACTTTCCAGAATGTGCAAGTAATATTTATATATTTAGTAAAGGTAAGACTTCAGCAGCTACAGAAATTATATTATCTTATATACATTATCTTGTATGGTCTTTGCTGGCAAGTGAAAGACCAGATTTCTTCTGGATTTCTTCTCTACAAAACTGGAGGGATGCTGGAAGTCATCAAGCAAGTCACACAAGTGAATGCAGTTGCACAGGTTGAGAAAAGGAGATGTCCAAGTAAATCCTGCTTGAGTCAGTCACCAATAGCATCACTGGAATTAACAGGATTCAAAAGGAGTGCAACCAGGATCTGCTAATAATAAATAATGTGTTCTTGGGGTGAGAGGTCTCCTGGTACTCCCTGAAGAACTCTGCTGAATAAAGAGGAGCATGACTTCAATATCTTTGGAAGCCACAAAACTGAATTTAATTTGTTAAACCAATCTGGTAAATAATCTATGCGCTGAACAAATCACATAAAATGTTTTCAAGAGGGCCTCTGCAATGGGCCTGGGAACAGCCAGGGCAAGTTATTATTCAGGCTCCTCCTGCTGCTGTTGTTTCTTCATGCTCCTTTGTGGATGTGCACTGGAGCTTTTATCATCTTATCTAATAGGCAGTGCATTTATATTTTGATCATTTTTAGAGTGGTTTATGAATATGATCTCCCATTAAAGTTTTTTCCCCCAGAAGTATCAAATCAAATGTTTTCAAAATTTCCTTCACTTAAAAAATATGCTAGATTGAAGTTAAATCAAGGTTTATTTTGAATTTGTCAAAATTTACAAGACTTCTTTAGGTAATATTTAGTTAAAATATTCCACATTTACGAAATAAATACCTTGTATTGAAGCTTAACAGGTATGCAAGTCTGAAAAAAACACCATTATATCATTTTCCCACCCTACGCCACTTTAATTTGGTTTAGTTTTTGGGGGTTTTTTTTTGGTTTTGATTTTGTTTTTGGGTTTAGTTTGGTTTTGTTTTGGTTTTTGGTTTTGTTTTTGTTATTTTAAAGCAAGTAGACCAAGTGTAGAAGCTGTTTACAGAACACTGCCTATTTGTGGGTGAAGACCTTGAAGTGTTCCCTGAGCATGATCCATCTTGGATGCACAGTAGTGACAATGAGGGTCTCTCTTGGGAAACACTCCTGGGAGAGATGAGATTCATCACATGGATCATCCTTGTTAAGTAAAGCTGCTTTTATAGGGCAGCAGACAACTAAAGGGTGGCACCCTGAGGATTTGCTGCTTCTGGGATACTTCTAGTTATTCAGTAAATTTTAATTAATTGGCTTGCCAGTTCCAGTATTTTTTCCATTTATACGAAAGTGAATGAAAGGAAGACCATACGCATTTCTCTACTTGTGCACTAAATGTGCATCTCAACATTTTTTGGAACATAGGAGGCTTTCTAGGACCTGGCATATTTTTATGCATATGTGTGCTGAGCACTCCACACCTACGAACAACTCAAAGGTCATGCGTACATGGTCTGATAGACTGCACAGCTTCCATTTGAAATCAGAGGCACAGTGCTTTGCAAAGGCAAGAAAAGCCTGAAGCAATAAATCCCCCAGCTCCCTGCAAGTAGCATCGGTGCCAGCATCGTAGTAGCTGTTCAAAACATTAATACTAGAACGCAGAGAACAGTTTTGCATAAGATCCAAGGGTAACAAGTCAATAACTAATTTACACTGTCATGCTTATTTAAGTACTATTTTGTGTTTCCTAGGGACACAACATAACTTGGATAACACTTACTGACAGATGACAGATTGTCTCCATAGCTTTATGCAACCTATGCTCTGCAAAATACTGTTTACTACAAGCAAAATCAGTACTTAAGATAAAAACTGATAAAAACATTTCTTTCCTCTTTTGCCAAGGTTCTCATGTTAAAACACTCCAACTCAACACAGTCAAAAATGGAGCAAGTAATATAAATTCAGTAATATAATATTATACAAATTAATACTCTATCAGGTGCCAAAAGGTGGAACACAGATCGAATTTTCTTCTGGATTTTCAAAGTAAATAAATTTTTACATTCTTCTCATCAAGAACAGTGCAACCCCAGAACATTAAAAAAATGAGTTTCACATTATAAAAACAGTGTTAGGTAACTAATAAACTCACTCAGAATTTCCTGGTTGTATCTCATTTTAGTTAGCATGATAAAATGAAGAAACCTATCAGGATTTTTCACAAAATGGGATCTTAGTAACAGTTAAATGTTACACAGGTCTTGTCCAAGATTTTAATTTTAATTGTTATTTAAGAGTGGCGTATTTCACTTGCCATTTTTCATGAACTCATGTCCAGATTACCTGAAGGCTCTCCAGCATCTTTCCTCTGCCATCTCACCTGAGCCTGAAGGAATTTTTCATTGCATGAGCTTATTTGTGCTGAGCCAACAGGCTGGTACTCTTAGCTGTGCCAAGAGCATAAAATTGTCTCTTATGAGTGGGAGGCAATGAGAGGGAAGAGGTAAAGCAGTTTCTTTCCTGAGCAGTTGCTTGGGAGGAACAAGATGGATGGCTGGTATTAGCAGCCAAGATAAATCCAAGGCAGGGTGCCAAGGGATGCAGAACTCACACGATGGCGTTTGGCAGCCCTGTCCCAAAGGCCACCTGAGACCTCTCATGTCTCGCTGGGCTCTGGGCAGACAGCTGCAGTTTTGCCCCTGCCACACATCCCCAGTGGGCAGTGGTCTCGAGCAGTTAATGTTTTGTGTTTGTTTGCTTGCGTTTTTCTGTGGAAAACCAGCCAGGAGTCAATTGTAATTCTAAGCTGGAAGACATCCAAAATATAATAAGATAGAGACTGGGAGAAACTGGTAAACAAATGTAAACATCCTAAGATTAGTTATGCCACAGGCAAATAATTCAGAGTTTAGAGAGAAGCGTTGCATTCCTTCAAATCAGGTGTATGTATTCAGTATTCTCTACTAGTAGGTGGCTATTCAAGATTTTAAGGATGAGTGGGAGTTGCTGTTTTTTGGACAGGGAGTGTTATACCAGTCAGGGAGAATAAAGGGTCTTATTTATTTATTTTCACTTTAATTTATTGTTTATTTATGATTAACTGTTTATTTTCAGCGATCCTAAAGTCTGACCTGTCTCTGGGAAGTCTGATGCTATGTGATGAATCCAGAAGTTTCGTGTCCTTCCCAAAGCAGAAAAAACCTGAAATGTGCAAGAAGGTTACCACAAAATGCATCACACAAACATAGATCTTCTGAATTATAGGTTAGCATAAAATACAACACTTCAGTAAGCCCTAATAGTAAAACCATGTCAAGACATGTCAATCAGTGTGATATAAATGAAAAAAAATTACACTATTCCACTGTGATCATTCTGTGAAACTTCTCTGAAGTAGATTAAAACAAATGCTTATATCTGTCTTCCTCACAACTTAAATTAAAGGAGTATAATATTGCTGTGCTTATAAAATGATATTGACCTGCTTTTTAGAAGTCAAATATGTAAGTGGTGAATAACTGGAATATGATATGTGCGAAAGACAATAGGCAAATGAGTCACCCCTGAAGGATTTTTGTTTATTCTATATCTCAAGCCCTAAACCTCGTTGGTTCACAGAAGTATTTTATTTAGTGTTTCCATGCCTTTGTTTCATGTTCCAGAAGATGGCAGTAGTCCCACAGTATCTTATGGATATATAACAGCTATTTTGTCTCTATACAGGTTTTTTTTTTTCAGCTGACTTTCTCTATTTTACTACTTAAGGGGTAAATATTCATTAGCATTACTGCAATGCTAACACACACTTTGTACCCAAATTTTCTTAGCACCCATTCAGAATTTGCTTTTAAAAAAACTGATTTCTAAATAAAACTAAAATTAAAAAAAAAAAAAGCATTTGTATTAAAATGCCTCATTTAAGGCCATGTAAAAAGACATTTCAATACTGTGCATCTACTACTCCATTCTAGGGAGGTATTAATGTCTGTTCTGTCTTGGGCTGGAGAGCAGAAAGGCATTATTAAGCTAATGATAGTTAAAACAGGTTTAATTGCAGCCCTGAGCAATCAGAAAACTTAAAACTTTTCAGCAAATATTATCTGTGCCTGCTGATGCCTAAACTGAGGTACAATGAAAAGCTTTTTTATTTTCATATTTGTGCTGCTAATTCTCCATTTAACCAGGAATCTTGTATTCGGCATTCTCTAAGACTCCATAAAGTCAAACCATAACACAATAAAAGCGTTAGGTCCTCTTTTTGAAAAAAAAAAGAAGTGTAATACACTGTAGTTGCAGCTGAAACCAAAGATATAAATCTTCAGAACCTGATGCTGGGTGATAACTGCAAAAGATGATACCTCTAAATGTCTGTAGGCAGCAGCATCATATTTTGGAGATCACTGGTGTGGCATGAGGCTTAGTGTGACTACAAATGCCATCAGAGGGAGCACAAGAATATGGATGGGTTGTTTCCAATGACACTGCTTGCTGCATTTATGATCTCTTGCTTACTGCAGAGGCTCCTGAGTTGCATGTGCATTACTTAGCTCACAATACTGTCTCTGGTGCATCAAAGCCCCAACGAGAGCTGCCTCTATGTGCTCCACTGAGACTATGCCCTGTCTCTTTGTCTGCATTTTCTCAGCACTTTACACAAAAAAGACTTGAGTTTGATTGGAACATTTAGATCTTACTTGATTAAATGTAATATATCATATATATACTCAAGTATATATACTTGATTAAATGTAATATATCACTTTAATACCATCTCCAGTATTCCTGAGGATCACTTCCTTCCCGAGTGTCTTTCAGAGTCTGTAGTTTCTATTTCTTTTAATCTAGGAGCCAGCCATTCATTCCATTGTGATTAATACATTTTTTG
Organism: Vidua chalybeata; assembly: GCF_026979565.1. NCBI lineage: Eukaryota > Metazoa > Chordata > Aves > Passeriformes > Viduidae > Vidua > Vidua chalybeata. The sequence goes on from NC_071530.1 coordinate 93,690,016, forward strand.
CCCTGCTTGCTGTGCAAACTGCAAAATTCATGGAAGTTATTTTAGGGACAATAGACGAATGGTAAAGTAGCACTTGTGAAATAACCATGGTGAAATCCTAGCAAGTTTTTCTCCTCTCTTCTTGTTTCTCTTCCTCTTTCTCTGTTCTCTGAACTCAGTTGAGTTCCTGTCATGATGACCTGAGACTACTTCAAGGATGAGTAAAGAATGATTTAATCAATCAATTATTTCTCTTGACCTTGTTTCTGAAAGAAAAAGGAAAATGTGTTCAGAATAATTTAAAGTCCTTCCCCTGTAACTTCAGCTGCCTGGAGCTGAATACGTCTTCATTATTTTTGGAAAAATGACTGAAAGGCCCAATTTCCCTCTCCAAATCCTCTTGAATGCTACTGCAGCACTGAACTGCAGTAAGGAGGATTCAAGGCTTTAGAGACTTGTGCAAAGTCATGAGGAGAAAGATGAACCCGGTTTCAAAACTCCAACAGTTTCAGGTCCCTAAACTGTTACCAAAAGATGAAGATTATCTGGTGAGAGATGACTTTACACCCTGTGCCTATAACAAGCCATAATTTACTTCATTAATCACCATTTTTAAAGAAAGGACAAATTGCTTCAGGGTCAGAAGCTGATGGTGACTGGTTTAAGTTGGACTTGAAAACACCTCTGATGCAACTGAATGTGGCCCTGTGGCTCTGGCAGGAGGAGCTGCTGCATGTGTGAGGTGGCAGTTTCAGAGACAGGAAAGGCATTGTGTTCTATGACAAAGCTGCTAAAGAAAAAAATGAGAACAAGACTGAAGCAAGGGAGCACAATTAAGCATTCACCCATATATTTAGAGCAACTAATGAAGGCTCTAGAGCAGCACAAGACCTTAAAGATCAGCTAGTTCCAATGTCCCTGCCATGGGCAGGGACACCTTTACTAGACCAGGCTGATCAGAGCCCCATTTCTGGTGTCTTTGTTGCTGGTGTAGTGGTTGAATAACTGCTGGAATTTCCTGTATTCCTTACGAGCAGGAAAAGGACTGTACCCTTTTATAATGCTGCAGGGAATTACAGAGGGGTTCTGGTCACGAGGAAAGTTATAGAGAAAATCTTCCTGGAAGTCATGTACAAGTACAAGAAAAAGAAAGTGATTGGGAACATCCTAATTTCCTTAACTAATGGCAAGTTTGACCTGACCAACCTGATGACCTTCTGTGGGGCAGGGACAGGTTCTGGTGACTAGAGGACAGGAGTGGCTGTTTTCCCACCTTGACTCTATGAAGATTTTTTACAGTTTCACACAATTACCTTACAAGCAAATTGTTGAGTTATGGTTTTTGATAGGTGGATGGAAAATCAACTGGCTTGCCAGACTCCAAGGGCTGCAGCCTGTGGCATGAACTCTTACTAGCAGCCAGCCGCTAGTGGTATCCCTCACGGGTTATATATTGGCACCAGATCTAAATCTAAAGATTTAGACATCTTATGAAGGACCTGGATGATGGGATGTAGCACAACCTCAGCATGTTCACAGCTACCAAATTGCAGGTAGCAGTGGACAGGCAGGAGAGCAAGGCTGGTGCAAAAAGAGATAAATGACATAAGAAATGTCAAAAGACAATGCATGGTCTTGCATCTGGAATAGGCCAATCCTGTGCAAGAGAACAGGCCAGCTGGCCAGAAAACAATTTCACAGAAGAGGTCCTGGTTGACAGCAAGTTGAGCATGAGCCAAGTGTACCCTTGCAGCAATGAAAGCCAGCTGCATCCTGGTATGTGTGAGCATAAGCATGGCCCTCGTTGCTTGCTAGCTCACTGCTATCCCCTGCTATCACTTCCCAAGCTGGGGAGAGGTTCTTCCCTTCTGTTAGGTGTTTGAAGTCCCCTCTGAAGTATTGCCTGCTGTTCAGGCTCCCCAGACCAAGAAAAAATGAAGCAAGTCTAGTAGGTAGGTGCATTTGATATTACTCCTATGCAATTTCCTTTTTCTCTATAATAAATGGCTCATGTAGAAGTGCAACAGAGATAATTCTGAAATCCATTGGGAATTAGTAGATAACATCTACATTTGAATCTCGTTGTATAATAATAAGAATAGAAGAACTCTCTGCTGTTTTTAACCAACCTGCAACACCTAGAAATGCCAGCATTCTCTGTTAAACACCTAAGTCTTATTCTTTTTATTGAAAATTCAAGTACAGCCAAGAATGCACCAGCCTGGTCAGTAAAGAAATATACAGATTCTTAGTTCTTCCTCCAGAGCAGGAGTTCAGGGTTTGCAGTTGAAGACCCACACACTAATATAAGCACAGCAGAAGGATAAGGGGCCAAAGAGGCACATAATGAAAGTGAGGTGCTTCCAGCAGTAGCAAGCTGGAGAGCACACTGTGGCTGATACGTAGAGTCCAACAAATACCACATCACTTCCTGAAGAGTAATGCATGGCACAGTCATAACTAAAGCCAAATTTATTTTGATACATGCTTGGAGAGAAATTATAGGCATTTATGGTGTTTACTATAATTAATTGGGTTAGTTCACATGAATTCAAATTCTTCAAGTGTGTCTACAAGAACCCAGAGTTGTGTTTGGAAAATGTGGCACTTTGGTTGAATGGTTGCACTTGTAGAACCTTGGCTCATGAAGCTAGGGGAGGACAGATGCAGGCTTTGTGAATCTCCCATGGCAAACTAATCTCACATGCACGTTGGTTCATGTTGATTGTTGCTTATTTTACAGTTATGTTCTCTTCCTGTAATACCTTCTAGGGCTTTTCTGAGATAACTGAATCTTAAAATCCATACTGGGGATGAGAAACAGTAAACACTACTCTTATTTCCTTCCTAGCACTCTGTTATTTTCCTTAAATGAGCTGGCATTGGTGCTGAGTGACAAAATACAATCCGTGTAAAACACATTGATGATTATGTTGCGAAAAGTTAGAAAAGCTCTTTTCCCCTTTCGCTTTTGGCAATCTAGTTAATTTAGAGGTGAAAAAGCCTAATATGAAACTCCATGTTGTGCCATGTTATCTTGGATGCTTTCTTTTACCTTGTAGAGTAGCCTTCATAAAGCAGAACAACTAACATAATGAAGCATAATTCAACATAATAGTTGAATTTGCACTTATTTTCTGATAAACACATGCAACTTTTTGAAATTTCATACTTACTGGGTTTAAACATTGCAGTATTTTGCTTTTTCATAAAAAAGAATGAGCCAAGGGAATGCTTCTTTCTCTTGTCACGCTGTCTGTGTGTACATATTTATAGCAATAAACCAAAAATTTTGAGGGAAGCCATGCCACGTATCCAAAGGGATTGACATTTTCTGCTCAACAGCTTCTCCAAACCACTGCAGCATGGACATTTTTACCAGGAGAAGATTTTTATTAAACAAAGTACATAGAAGTGTGTCTGAAACTCTTTGATGTATGTCCTTCAAAATTGTTTCAATTTTTCCTGTATGAAATATATTTTTCCCATGCATGCTAAATTGTTGCAGGTAAATATTTCTCTTGAGCCACTTAACTTTTATCTTTGCTTTCCCTCTGCTCAGGAAAATGAAGTAGGGCTGGTTCATAGAATCTATATTCTCCCTACATAATTTAAGCAGCAAAACAGATTTAGAGATGAGGAAAAAGGGGGATTATCTGGGACTTCCATCAAGGCAAGTTTTCAGATAGTAGCTAGGACAAGGGGAAAAGATAATTAGTAACATTAGGCAGCTATTCCCTTTTTGCCAGTTTAATGACACCTGTGGCGTTCAATTTTCTTAGCACTGCATCTATGGTTTGAGGAAAACACAGGATAGGGCTGCATCCAGCACAAAAAAACCTTGCAATACTTTGATGTGAAGTGACATCAAAGCTCACTGGTGTTATCAGAAACCCATGAGGTTGTATTATCAGTATAATGCATGCTCAAAGCAAAAACTAAAGTATTGATAGTCAACTAATACTTGGAATTTGCCAATCTAGGAAACAAGATGTTCCCTAAAGAATACATCACAAAGGGAGCCATGTGAGACTGCTGCAGGATGATGCTGTTGTGAAAGGAAAGCAAACACATCAATGCACAGGACCTCAAACTTGGATTGCCACCGCCTTCTAATTCTGACCTGACTACACGTGTCTTCACAAAACACTTCACCTCCATTCCCTCTCTGCTCACATTGCCTACAGAGGCTGTAAATTTTCTTTTAAGTGAAGGCGCTTATTAGAAGGAAGATGTACATTTTCTGTAAATTTTTGTAGAAAGACAAGTAGCTGATGAAGCTGTCACCACTGATGGGTAATAACTATTTTATGGTGACAAACAACAGAGGAGGAGAAGTGAGAACAGAACCAGGGGAAGACCTGAAAGGAATGACAAGTGCTTTATATTTGACACTGTACCTTTGATTTAATGAGTCTGCTTACAAGCTTCTGTTTCAAAGTGTACTTGTGTGACTTACAGGAGTGAAGATGCAGTTCAAGTTGAATCAGTTACGGACCAGTGTTGATCAAAACACAGGAGAATGGTGGGAGCGGGATACTCTGTGAGTCTGGTATTCATCAAAGCTCACAGCAATTTTTCTTGCTTATCATCAGCTCTGCTCCTTCTGACTATCTTCTAACTTACAAGTTACACAAATCAGAATCCTGGACTTGTAAACAAAATTCTCAGACACACCCATTTTTGTTTTCTTTTATTTTCCTTCCCCCCCCCACCAGTTGTTTTTTATCAAGCAACAATTTTTGCCTGCAGTTAAAATTATGGATTCAAACCTTTGAGAAATTTCTCTGTATTTGTGTATTTCAACAAAGTATGCAATGCTAATATTCTCCCCTTAATTAATGAAAGCTAAGTCATTAGAGAGACAGACTTAAAGTTGTATAACATGCAACAAGCTTCTGGTACAACAGATTTCAAAAGAGCTCCACAAATGAACAGTTTAGTTGTTTAAATGCATGTACCAGTATGAACATAGGTTCCTTGTTGTTTTACTTCTTCTTAGTCAGATGTAAGCACTGTGGAATATCATGGATGCACTAAGGGCTATAAGGGCACTCCGAGGGAGCACTAGGATGAGTAAAGGAGGGGATCACAGGTTACTGGCTGGTATTCTTCAGTACTTTCACTGATAACTTGGCTGACAAATCAAAGGTCATTCTTACTCAGCTAGTAAGCAATCTTTTGTTTCTTAATGATAAGCAATATCAAACTGGGAAAAAAAAAAAAAAACAACCTGGAATTGCAAACATCCCTGACTAAGTGGAGCTGAAATAAAATTCAATCCTTCACAACTAAAAAGAATGACCCATAGTCAAAAGATAAGCAAAATGTAAATGCATATGTTCTTGATGTCACTGTCTTTATAACCCTCAAATTACCAACCTACTAGATGAAGAATTAACACTAAGTCAGTGATGGTTCTGTGTTTCTATGTCATACTTTTATTTGCAACATCAATAGGGTGGCAATAATTTACTATGGATCCTTACATGAATCTAACTTCCAGCAGGTAAAACTAACCACTGGCTTCTGAGCTATAATTTGGGTGCAGGTCCTTTAAGTTATCTGTGTGGCTTTCTTGGTGTCTCATCAGTAGTGACAATGTCAACTACCCAGAAATTGTGACTACAAGCACATTCAGTTGCAGATGTTTAGATGTAAAAACGTTCAGTGCACTAATTCTATTTGCAATCCTTTTATTCATAAGTAAATGGGTTTTCATTTCAAAGAAGTTACAAAGAGAAAGCTATAGAGTTTGTATAATTGTTATGACAGCCAAGCAGCTGTTGATATGCTTGGTACAACTCCAGCAATATTCCTAAACTTCAAATAAAACCTGCTAAATCCTACTTTTAGTGCACATGGACCTTGAAGTCTGAGAAATTCTAGCAAGATACATAATGTTCAAGTCTTGCTCACTCCTTACTAATGAGGCAATGTGGGGTCCAAAAATCTCTTCATAGCAACATATCCTAGTAGTCTGTCTGAAAACATGATTTCTGCTTCAACTACTGCGTAAGATTTAACCTACATCAGCAGACTGATGGTTATAAATCCATATTTCTGGAAAGTTCCAGATTTAAATTACAGGCATGAAGAGCAGTACCTGTTCCTGCAGTGGCATTAACATCAACATGCCTGCTTTTGCTATTTCTTCCTCCGCTTTGTAAAACATGCATCTTCCTTATAAAATGACCTGAAAGCTTACTATTTCCCCCTAAATTTTATCTTTTTTTTTCTATAAGAAGTGTTCAGTCTTCCATGTCTGAGTCACTCTTTATACTCAATGTATTTTGGGTCCCTTCCCATTCAGGATATTCTATGGTTCTACGATTTTAGATAAAACATTTAGATGGACTCTCTCAGAGAGCTACACAGAAGAGCTGGGTCTTTACACATTTACTCAGTATGTGATCTGTGTTTTCTTTCAGTTACTCAGGTGGAAAAAAATTGTAGGGAGTGGTGATATCCTGAATTAATTTTAGTCATACAGGTTGGAAGAAACACAGGAGCTTTCAGTACAGCAGCCTTTCTCCTAGCCTAAAAATAAATGCTTCCTTATCCCCAAAACTCATAAATGATTGGGGGTTTTTCCAAGCTACAGTAGTTTAATTTAAGAAATGCTTATCTTATATCCTTAGACCATTGTAGTAATCACAGTATTGTTACCACTGCTGTAAGAGCAGTAGAAAGAGGTTCTGACTCCAAAATAACTGCAGAGGGCAGCATTAATTCATTATTTAAATCCTCCAGTGACAGGGAAGTTCAATGCCCCTTGAAAATCCCAAATAATATTTTATATGTAAATAATCCAGGTTTGATAAACAACTTTAGCATGCATTGCCAAAAGCAAATGTGAGAGGATTTTGTGATACACTATTTATTTTAAAAGTATGTAGCTACGTTACATTAAAATTTTCAGATTCTGAATAGACTGAATAGTGTGTTCTGTAAGAACCTATTTTGTTTATGCTTTATTATAATATGTTGCAATACAGTGGTATTCTCCAACAACTTTTTACAATATGACTAAAACCACAAAAGAAATATTGGCAGGAAAACAAGTTTGACACTGTTCTTGTTTGTCCCTGGTGAATGTCAAGTTATTAAGACTTATACCAACTAGAAACTAATGCTTTTTAACATTATGTTGATTTACACAGATATCCAATCTTTAGTGCTAGTGAAGTTATTGTTCTCTTTGCAGTTCCTGGGACTATAAGATGTTTTTTCAGGGCACATGGCAAACTTGAATCTTTTGTTATGGGTAGGTAGTCTTGTGAGTACATAATTCATGGGAAAGACTTCAAAACATGCTTACCCTTTGTACACAAAATAAACTACAGACTTTTTCTCTCATCATCTAGAGCTCATCCCAGAGCTCACTTATTAGCAAACTCAGTGCAGAAGAGCAGAAAAAATGCACCCCCAATTCAACAGGCACCTGATGGCTTTCTCAGTCTTGCTCTGTAAACCATTACTTTTCCAGAAGCCTTTCCAGAGTCCTGCTGTATTTTGTAGAACTCATCCAACACACCTTCCTTTCTATTCTTATGGTACTTTTTATTCCATTTAATCTGACTTTGGCTTCTCCCTTTCATTACTGTCTTACCCTGCCTGCAGACTAGGTATTCTCTGGTTATTAGCATTAGAATATGTAGTTGCACATTTTTCAGTGCCATGCCTAATTGAATCTGCTCTTCCATTTCAGTAAAACAAAATGTTTCTGTTTTTGTATGTACAGTGCTTGGTGTGTGTGTGTATGCACACCGTGGTCCATCTGAAAATGCTCTGAAGCTCACTCCTCTGCATGCTCATTTCTGTGGATTCAGATTGTTAAAGTCTGATGGGAAACCACCCTTTCTTCTGAGGACACTTCAAACAGCTACTTGCAGCTGCCATATCTGCTCCGCTTTTAAGTCTTTCACTGAGAAATTTCAATTTTAGTTTATGTCTTTCATTTGAAAAATCAAAAAGCAGACACTGAATCTTGCCACTGAACTGCAATTTTAAAAGCATGAACTGCACCAAGATATATAGGTCTTCCCATTGTAAGGAAGGACTCCAGTTCTCTGTCACATTTGCTGTACAAAAATGGGCTGTCTTTAGCCTCTGACAATATTTTTTTAAAATTTGTGGCCCTCACCCATCTGCATTTCCTAGTTCATGGTATGTATGTATAGGAAGAGAAAAAGAGAGGGAGAGAAATTCCTCCTAAAATTTATTTTAATAGAAAAGTTCCCTGTTTAAAATAGTTGTTGATGCAGAATTTTACTTAGAATTTATTTATAAAAAGATTCCACAGATGCAAGCAGATGCTAACTGCCTGCTGCTACAGTAAGATGTCCTGCAGCCTAAATAATATGTCTAACTATGCCAGAACAGCCAGCAGCATGTGGACTAAAACTGCTTCATCCTGCACGCTGTGTAGAGACTGATTGCATTGGGGCATGGTGATAACAATGGGAATGGATTTAAATGGCAGCCAGAAACTTCATATAATTGGGAAAGAAGACAGATCTTTTCTACTTTCTAACTTTGTCACATGTCAACTACTAAAGTGTGGCCAACATGGAAGTTAAAATAATAAATAACAGTGCTATGATATTTGTTGCTGTTTTCCAAGCATTTTGTCACAATGCATGTGGAAATGGATTTTCAGACTTGAGAGGATTAACTTTTTGTTTTCTAACAACATGTAAGACTGTTTGGAGTCTTGGATGTACGAGGTGAGGAAGTCCTTAGCAATGTATGTAGGCAATATATATGCTATTACTATGGTTTCATAGTAATAACATCACACTGCTGGGTATTTGTGTTAGGTTTCAAAGACACACAAACCAGGTAATTATTGTATTTCAACATAATTATTGTATTTCAACATTTCAAGAGTCCTGATAGACGTAAAAGGTGCCTTCACAGTTACTATTTGATGACAATAGTGATCCTGATGTCATTACAAGAAAGATTTAAGTGAAACATTTTTTCAAGAAAAAAATATATTCTGTATTTCACTAGGTAAACCCCAATATTTGTACAGAGATAAGTGTTTCAATGATTATGGATTAAAAACTGCAACTTTGTGATTTTTATTCTGATGAAGAAATGGCTCTTTTGATAAGGACAGGCAGTTGCTGCTCATTTTTACTCTTGTCCACAAAGATAATAGCTAAATATCTAAACATAATAGCACACAGTTATTATGTTATCATCATATGTTGTAACAAAATGATAATTGCAATGTTATAAGAAGAAATGTTAAAATATGTCTTGTTAATCTTACTGTACAGTAATTTCTGAAATTGTTTTGCCCAGTTTCATGTTACTGCTTCAAAAGATCAACCTAATTAAGGACTAGCTGATTAAACAGCTGACATAACTTGTAGGCAGAAGGAATATTCCTCCACAACTTCCCTGGCAATCAGCTCTTTGAAGGGTTGACCCTGGCTGGACTCCAGGTTCCCAGCAAAGCCACTCTATCACTTGTCTTATCTCAGAAGAACAGGGGAGGGAAAATATAATGAAATGCTCATGGATTGAGATAAGGACAGGGAGAGATCACTCACCTGTTACTGTCACAGGCAAAACAGACTTCACTTGAAAAAAGTAGTTGCATTTATTACCAGTCAAATAAGAGTAGGATAATGAGATAAAAAAACAAATCTTAAAGCCTCTTAATCTTACACTTCCCTTCTTTCCATTGCCCCTGAGTTCTACCCCTCCTTCCTGTCAGTGGCACAGGGGCACAGGGAGCACCACAGTGAAACATCTTTGGGCAAGATCCATTGCTCTTCAATGATTTTAGCACTGTTTAAGCCATTAACCATTTCAGTCTTGCACACCTCTCTGAGGGATATAGCATACGGAGTTATTCAGGATCTTATTATATGAGATGTATTGTCACAGAAATCCAGCTGCAAGGGAAGGTGTGAAAAGCTCCATTGCATGCATCAAAAAGGAAGCAGAATTTTAAAGCAGTGAATTCAGTAAATTAACCTGTATCCATGGCATTAATAGAGTGGGTGTCACACTGATAAGCCGTGGTGAAGCAGGAGCAGCCTGAGGGTTGATGGTCATGGCTAGTGAGTGTTCTGGTTTGAAAACAAAACCAGTGAGAGACTTCAAGTCAGAAGTACAATTTATTGGGAAAAGTGGAAAAGAAAACAAAATACATGCAATAATACAAAAGAAAAACCACTGACAGAGTCAGAATACAACCTGACACCCTTTTGGCCAGGGTGTTGGTAGCAGTCGAAATTGGAATGGCTGCGGTCCTCCTGGATATCCAGCGGAAAAACCTGAGTCTGGTGTCGCAAAAACCCAGATTATTTCCAGTTAGGAATTCTTGGCTCCGCCCTCTGGGCGGAGCATCTCACAACGGGATGTTATAGCTCTTATCAGTCATGCAGTGACATTCAATAGTCCATTATCAGCAGATGTCTCCCCGGAGGGAGAATTGGTTGTGGAAGAGATAAGGAAAACTGCCCACTTAACAGAAAACAACTGCCATACAGATGGCAAGTGGAATACATCTTGCCTTTCAGTCTGGGACAGTGAGTCAGTGTCAGAGGCAGAGCCGTAGCATGGTGGCTGGGGGAACTGACTTCTCCATTGCTAGAAGAGTAAAACACACACTATGTTCATGTCAGACAACAAATATGAGCCTTGTTCTGCTCCAAAACCTACTCAGTGAGATAACAGAGCGAAGCCTGTAAGTAATTTCCCTCGTGGCATCACTGGATGCCTTGCTATTACCATTGCAATGAGACAAACCTTTTGTCCATGGGGGTACAGTCACACATGGTCCATTTCTCTGTGGTTGAATTCACATCCCTCAGCTCTATTGGCAAGATAAAGTCAGAGGCTTTCAGGAATGCTGAAAGGTCTGCATACCCCTTGGACAGGAAATACAATCATAGAATCATTTAGGTTGGAAAAGATGTTTTAGATAATCAAATCTAATCGTTAACTTAACACTGCAGTGTTCGCCACTTAACCATATCCTTGAGTGCTGCATCTACCCATATTTTAAATATCACCAGGAAAGCTGACTCTGCCTTAGGTAGCCTGTTCCTACCCTTTCTATGAAGAAATTTTTCCTAATGTCCAACTTAATCCTCCCCTGATGCAACTTGAGGCTGTTTCCTCTTGTACTGATTCTTGTTATTTGGGAGAAGAGACTGACCTCCACCTGGCCATATCCTCTTTTCAGGCAGTTGAAGAGAGTGATAAGGTCCTCCCTGAGCCTCCTTTTCTCCAGGCTGAACATCCCCAGCTCCCTCAGCTACTCTCATAAGATTTTCCAGATATCTATAGTCCCTAGGTATTTTGCATACCTTACTTACCTGCTATGAAGTAATTATTTTCAATATGCTACAGCCAATTTTTTCTGAGGTACATCTGATCTATCCAAAGATGTGAAAGAGCTCCTCTCCTTTCAATGTGTATTTTAGCTATCAGGCTATTCTTTTGTGGATAGACTAGATCCAGTTATTTAAAGTCAGTGTCTATGATGCCAGAAAACATCAGGATGGTATTTAAACCAGGAGTTTTTGAAAAATAAATACATACCAGAAGGTCAATTTAATAATTAGTCATCAGTAATCTTCTGAAATGGACCCCCATAATTTGCCATTTCATGTAAAAATTAGTGCTTTTTGAAATGAAAAACAGGTAACTTTCATCTGCTGTGTAACCTCATAATTACTATGCAGAAAATAGAGAAATTAATATATTTGTAGTAAAGAGTCTTAGTAAATTGAAATATTAGTACCTAATATTTCAAATGAATATCATGACTGCTGTTTAAATGCCATTGGTGTGTAGGGTTAGTTGAAAAAATGTTTGCAGCTACAACCTTGTTATGGAAAAATGGAATGGAAATATTTCATAATTGGAAAGGTGAGCTAAGAATGCTGCCACCTAGGGAGTGCCAGGTAGCCCTAAAGGCTTTGGTTTAAATGTTGCAGCTGTGTAGGGAAAGAAAAACCTGCCTTGGCAGAAATGAATGAAAAACAAGCATCATTTGGAGAGGGAAGGAAACAGTAACAATGACAACAAACTCAAATAAACATACCCAGCATATTGAAACAACCCTAATGCAAGTGTTCAGTTTCTTGTGGTTGCAGAGAGCATGTAACAGCAACACATGAAGAGAAAAGTGCCCTCCAAAATGACTCTAAATTTTGGGTGTTTCCTGATCCTTCCTTTGAGCTCATAAACCATGAGGGGAGGAGGAAAAAAATATCGTAGCTGTAGCCATCTCTTGTTAACACAAAATAATGTCTTTGCTACCAAAGGAGGAACTTCTGAAGGGTCTAAAGGCTGACCTGTGGGACTGGACAGCAGCACAGATGGGAAACCCAGAACACTCTGACAGAGTTTAGCTCTGTAGAGCCAAGCAAAAAAGACCCAAAATGGATTACCTTCTCCAAGTTTTTATTTCTCAGTTCCAGAAAATTAACCTTGGAATTTTTTTAATAAACACTGAAGACAATTTTATTGCATATGTGCATATAATTGATAACAGTGGAAAACTTCTAGATTTTATAGCCCTTGAGCAGCACAATAGGCTATATTCAGTATCCTTACTGGAGGTTGATAGTTTTATCTCTGTCATCCTCTAGCTATCTGATAAAGAGCCTATATTTGCTTGATCAGCTGGTATGGCAACAAAACATGGCATTTATGTTCATTTTCTGTAGCAGGTGGTTCTATGAAATATCCATACTGCTGCAGGTGTCAGTGGTCGGTTGCTGCCATCCAGGCATAAAAATGTCCAGGGACACAAAGAACAAACCAAATAATCTTCTTATTTTCATAATTTTCATTGCTGAAACAAGCAGTAGGATCCAATGAATCAGTTGTATTTATTGAAAGAAAATAAAAATACACTAAGATGTTAAACAGGAAAAGTAAGTTAGTTACTGTGCCCTCTATACCACAAATCAGGATTCTTGTTCTGGATGTTACTGATGATATTAAGACTTTAGGCATTAGGAAAGCACCACATTGTAATGTTTTATATTCCTTATGATGTGGATAGTTCCCTTCATTAAAGCATGCTTGATAACAATTATTTCAGCCAAGCTGTAGATGAATATAAGAACAAAGCACCACCCTTAGTTAGGACTATTAATTGAATTTGACAATAGAGGTAATCAGGGTAGGAGGAAGCACTGAAAGAGCAGAAGCAAGTACAGTTGGCTAGTCAGGAGAGACAGGCATGTGTGACATATGGCAGTGCCTGAGAGCTTTGAAAACTCTGCAGTAGATGTCACCCTCAGCAGGAATTTACAGCCCCTAAGCAGACCAAAGTCAACACAAACTGTTAAGGAAAAAAACCATCATTTCTCCACTCAGCATGCAGTGTGCTGAGCATTTCTTGGGAAATAGCAAAGTGCAGATCACTGATCTGATTGATTACTCTGGGACCACATCATCAGCATGGCAGTGGTCACTGTGGGAACACAATTTTCCAATTTGTAGCTTTGCTGGCTGTAAGTGTGTCAGTGGAAGGGGAAAGGAAAAGCTACACAACATGGCTTGTCATGGTGATAGCAGCAGACTCCACAGCAGCAGCAGGAGGTTGCCATTCCCCCATCTGGGCTCTCCAGGTTGCCAGTCACCCTGTCTGTGTCGAGCATTCCCCAGGAAGGATGGAGTACAGGGCAGCAGGGGCAATGGTGCTGCTGCAGCTGCTAACGCCATGTGGGAGGGGCCCCTGCACTCCCTTGGGAGGCAACAGAAATCTAAAGGGACCTGTCACTCACATGTTTTACCCTTCCTTGTTGTTGTCAATCAATGTTTAATTTACTCCCCGATTCTAGAAAGTTCTTCATCTCTGTAACTCCCATTGGTTCACCTGGTATAACCACTCCTCCTCCGTACGCTCACTGGTTCCTCGTATGTCACCCCATCCTTGCTCCTCCCCTTGATCCGTTCCCCATTGGACCATTTGTACCCCAACCAAGAGGAACTCCTTTCCTCTTATATACCCGGTCCCGCCTTCCCTCAGGGCTCTCGGAGTCTGATCCCTACTTGAGTGGCGGTCTCCCTGCTCCCTCTGCCTTTCCCTTGCCCTCTGCCTTTCCGTCAATAAACCCTCAAGGATTACAGCAGCTCGAGTACCCTCTTGTCTGTTTCGGTGGAGCTATCTGCGAACCATCAACCCCTCCCCGTGGACCGGTCAGTCGAGGATCTCCCCCGGCCTGACCGAGCACCCGGGCAGCCCCAGGGGACATAATTGCAATGCCACCCTGGTGTCCTTGCATTGGCAGCTGCAGCATCACAGGGAAATATCCTTGGCAGGCTAGCCTTGCCTTTGGATGCTCTCCCCACTCTTCAACATGTAAAGAATTCTCTCCTTGATAATTTCACATGTAGTTGATTGCCAGCTGCCTCACAAGTACTAACAGTAACAGTAAGAGAGCTTGTGCTGACTGGATACAGCTGACATGGGACTGGAACCTCAGAATGCCTTCACTGCTGTCCTCAACACAATGCAGCACTCCAGAGAAACTTGGCACAGTTCTCAGGGTGATGGCTGCTGCTGCTGGTTATCCCTGGCTCCTCTTCCTGACTGTGCTAAGATACACAGGGGCTACAGATTGTGGTTGTTTGCCTTTCCCAGGACTCTTTTGTAGATGGCATCAACAAGATTAAGCAACAACAGCCCCAGTTGATTGGAGTTTATGATTTTTTAAGGAAAAAAAAAAAAAGCAGCAGGAAAGTAGTGACTATTAATTGTGACAAACATAAAATTTGGATCTTTCTGAGCCAATAAATGATGATGGTGAGTCACAAAATTCCAGCTCCAGTAGTTCTCCTAAATTGGCTGCTAATCCAGAGTTTAATCAAAACACAAATGAGTCCATTTTACAAATGTGCTATTGGTAGGTCTCTGAGCCAAGAAACTCACACATCTCATGCAAAGGCCAGAGGTGATAGGTAAGGTATTTATAAATGTTTGCAGAATCTTAAGTAATTTCCAGCTCACTTCTTTTAACTCCATTTATAATTTCAAACCTTTGAATGCCCCAGCAGAAAAAAGCTGGCAATGGTGGGGGCAGAAGCCAGGATTTTTTTTTATTCAATTTCATGGATGACAACAACCCAAATGCAGTTACTATTGAGATTTGGCTTAAAATAATCTCCTTAATCTACTCTACACCCTTGTTTTCTAGAGACTGAGATTGCTTTACTCAAATTCAAAGACAGTAATAACATGAACAGAATAGAGTGGAATGGGGCAGTAAGACTAAGACAAACTGGCAGAATAGAGGTCTCTCTTTTTTGGAAGTCAAACAAGAACTGTCTAAAGGCTTGGCTGTTTTTGACATTCAACACTTGGAAATAACTAGTAGTAGTGGGACCCAGGTTTTCTGAAAATCCGTTCTCTTTCTCAGTGCCTCTGAAATTTTAGTGCTTTCTATAGAATTCTAAATTTATTTGAAAATGATAATTTAGATGTTTAAAGTGATGCACCAAGCAATGGGATCAACCTCTTGAAGAGGTCCCCTTTCATCCTACAGAGAAGAATGAACTCTCACCATCTACTCCTACAAACTAGTTTTAAGCAAAACTGTAGTTCAACTGTCTTTGTTAGCTGCTCCTCTCCAGCTACCCCTTTTTTGTGTTAGTGACTCAAAAATGGAGCACAAAATTCAAGAAAGTTAACCTGAGGTACTATTAGCCCTAGGAAAGTATTTTTGTACAAGTAAAACATACAGAAAATGTTAAAGCGCTCTCAAAGCTAAGTAGCAAACCCACAAAAGTTACAGGGAGGATAATTAATTTCTAGAGACTTTGGTCTCTGTCTAAATAAAACATAAATGAAAAGAAAAACAGAATCAGAGTATATACAAGCTCAAAACACATCAAAACTAATAGCAGTGACTAACAAGAATGAAATGAAAGATTATTCAAAAAGTTAATTAATGAGATGCATAAGACAAACTGATTTAATTGTTGCAATACATTTGTTTTAATAAAAATAAAGCCATTGGATTGGGGCTTTCCCCATGTTCAGTTTTTCGTGTTCCAGATCATAATTTATTTTTGATAAATTTGGAGACACATGTCTGGGAATAGGAATTGTTAACCTGCCACATGACTGAAATTGCTTTTGCTGTTGCAATTTTATGGTGAATGCAAATGGGACAATAAGATTCTGTATATGTAATTGCTGAATTTATTATTCATAGTACTGTTTTTTTTAAATACACAGAGGAGATGATAAATTTGCACTCATTTATCTATTATCTGAGAGACCCAGATCCATTCACTTTGAAGACAGTTACAGAAACAAATAAGGAACAGCTATTTGCACAGATTTTTGAATAAATAAATAGATTCAATTAATTTATTTGCCAGGGATTTGGGTCTTACACTGCTATCTCATGGAAATACAGACTGCTGGTTGCCTGCCCCAGTTTTCACTTCCAACAAGTTTTGCTTGTTCTGGTGTGCCCAGTGAGGTTCTGGACTAGGAGGCTCATCCTGCCAGGCTCTCTGACCAAACCAACTGTCCCAGATTGCATCTCACAAGAAGGCTGCACTAATGGTCAGTGACCTGGTGAAGACATCCCCCAACAGCAGATTACTCACGTGCTTTGGAAATCCATGTAATACTTGTTTTCAGATAAAAATACCCCTTGCTGTGAAATTTACATTTCTCTGTCCTCTGTGCATTACATTCTGGGTATGAGCATGAAAGGCATATTTTTCAGACAGTCTAAGCTGGTCTAAAACCATGCTGCTACCAATGATTTTACACTTTCCCTGGCTGTGACTCTATATTCACATATGTTGGCAGAGCCTTATGAGTTTGACCATTTAATTACTCTGATTGAACACAAATTTTTCCTTTGTGCATAAAATTTGCTTCCAGTCCTTGCACAGCTAAATCAAAGTCTTTAACTGAAATAAGAGCAAGTGAGGGGACACAAGACCAAAGTGTGGGTGGGACCACCAGCATCTCATTCCCCCATTTTGGTGGTATCATGTCTTTAGATCGGCTGGAAGGGAACAAGCCTCCTACCTCCAGTTAGGCAGTTAGGATTTGATTTATTTAGTAAAAGGTGTTAAAATTTGTTTAGTACTTGATGTTTTGCAACTGCAGCTAACATTTAAACTATGTAAAATGAGGCTGAAAGTCTGATGTTCAGTTAAAACATTTTGCTTTCACAGATTTACCCTTCCTCACAGCTGGTTGCTACATCAAATTTTATTCCTTTCTTTCTCATCATGCGAGACTGTCTTTTCATCTCTTCCATCCCCCAGATTCCTTCCATCCTGGAAAACATCAATGAAATCACATTAGTTTTACCCTAAAATAATTTAGTAGCATTTAACAGACTGTGGATTGAAATTCATGTCTGACATGGTTCTGGTTTTGCAGTGCAAATTATCCTGGAAAATATGGCAGAAAACTGCAGGGATTGAAAAACAAAGGCAGTTGTAACAAGAATCTGAGGTCAGTAATATCACAATAATATATGGAGGAAGAACACAACCAAGCTGAAAATGGAACTAATCTGTCCCATGGGCCACTACTCAGCTGCAGTGCTTGTGCCACACATCAGAACAAATGTCCTTCATAAGAACGTTATTTGACAGGACTTTGGGGAGCAAACATGTTACTGCTGCTGCAATGCCAGTAAATTCTCCCCAGACTGTTCCTGACAAGTGTTTTGTTCCTTCCCACTCACTCCACTGAGAAACAGCCTTCTGGACAGCATTCTTTACTTGCTTGAACCACAGGACCAAGAGCTGAACACTCTGTGCATGTCTCTGCTCAGACCCACTGAACCCCTCAGGATGATGTCTTAGTGGAGACAAGAACTGGGAAGGGGGGTCACCTATGTGCTGTCTCTCACAGGAGATCAAAAAGAACTAGGGAAAGTCTGATTAAATAATCTGTGGACATGGCAGGTGGTTGTTTCTGGATGAGCACTTACAAGATGAGAACAATATTCCTGGGTAAAGGCCAGTAAGGCAGCAAGGAAGGTTGGTGCAGTTTAAGTGCAGGAGGCTGTTTGAGGGGAGTAGTGTGAGCCATGAATGTGGCAACAGAACTTCTGGCTGACCTCTCCAGTATTTCCTCTCGTTACTGGGAGATCATATGATTGATGTTAATGACAGAGCTGGCCCCATCCATCTCCTATTGCCTCTTTTTGCCAACAGATGTGAACAAAATTAGCAGATGGTATTGTTCTCTGCTGTTGCCCCAGATCTCATTAATGAGGCAGCCTGAGTGCAGTCCTTTATTCCTGCTTCCCTGCCAGTCAACCCCTGGGCCAGGATAACAGCCCTTGCCTTTCTCTTGGCCTCATGCTGTAGTCCTCAGTAATTTTGTTTCAAGGTGTTTAGAGGCTAGAACTGTTTAATTTGTTCCCTTCACCATTTTAGCTTGATTCCTGCTACAGCCTTTTTGTTCATGTGTCAAGCTCCAAGAGAACACTATTTAAAATGTGAAGTGTGAAAGCACCAGAGAGCTGCAATGGCACAATGTGTTATTCTCCTCCATGTAATCTGAATAATTCGTTAGCTGAAAAGTCCAGGAGCGAGTTTCAAATTTGCCATCCTCCCCTTTTTTTGCAGAAACCACCTTTTTGAGCCCAGGCCAGTTAGAGATTCGATGGCATTGAAGGTTGCTTTTGTAGCTGAGAACTGAAGAGAAACACCAGTTGTGCTGGCCTGTAGTTTAAATAACCAGATACCTGGTTAGATACAGGCAGCTTGGGTGAAAACCTGAACACCCACTTGGTTCATCCAAACACATCGTATCTGTGCTCTACCCCAGAGCCGTGGTTTATTTCAGTTATGTATTACACATGTTTATTTCTCCAGCGTGGTCTGTTATTGCCAGAAAAGGGAACTAGTGGGACAGCAGATTTGTGATCACTGGTGAGTGGGAAAAACAGAAGTATGTGTGTTTTACATCATTTTTAGTAAGTGATATTTTTTTATTTGCAGAATTTAAGAACTAAAGAAATTATGTTGTGGCCAAAAAAGTAAAAAAGACATCTCTTACATAGAAAGTCCATAAGAATTGGTGTGCTTAACATATAGAAAGAGTAGGTAAATGTATGTTTACCTACAAGGCTTTTTTTCTGATAGCTACTTGTGGAATATTAGGAAAACAGCCATTCTTTCAATTGCATGGCAGACAAGAAACAAGGATGGTAGCATCAAAGGAAACTGTCCCTGAATTTATGTCTCTCTGAAACCTCCGGATACAGAGCCAGGAGAGTCCTGTCTTCCACGTAGCCATTTTTATAGCTTTGAAGACAAGTGGCTATCACCTGTGTACACACACAGATAAAAGAAAAAGGCAAGGCAAAATCAAGCTCAGCATTTCCTCTTTCAGGGATAATGCACTTTATCTCTTAAATTAAACCACCTTTCTCTTAGCTGAAAATTTGTTTTCTTAAGTGTAATTGTAGGAGAAGGAGGCATGAAGGTAAGAAGTCATATTAGTAGCTATGTTAGTATGGAACAAATATCAAGTTACCATTCTGTTACTGTTCCAGTGACAAATAAAAAAAAATCAATTCATACTTTGAGATTTTTTCTATAATAATGTTGATGAATGCTTTTAATAAAAAATAATGCAATTTCTCACTCATTTTTATATTAATAGATTAATTTTTACATTTGGAATTGGAAAAACTACCTAATTATTTTTATTATAGTGACATAATAGTCATCACAAAATGTTGTTGTTTGAAATGAAATTCTAAAGCTTTAGTTCCTTTTTTGTCACCACAAAAGATCAAGCTGGTGGTAGTAGGCATTTGTATTCCCAGTGGGGCATGTTTATTGCTTGTATAACCAGCATGGTCTTGCTTAAAGTTTTCTGCTTTCATTTTTATATCAAAGAATCACAGATTCTATCTGGTACAGATTTATAGTCACAGACTTCTGCAAACATTCCCCTGGCAATATGTCAGAGTCTGCTTTGTCTTTTTGCTTTCTTTCCAATTAGCTCAATAAACATCAGAGGATTATTCACACCAGACAGAAAAGCACTGTAAAGCACAGCTGAACACTTACCATCTTACCTTGCTACACCTCAAATGTAAAATGTGAGCAGGAACCTTTGGGCTTAGTTCCAGTAAGCCAAAAAATAAACACATGTGCCAGGATGGCAAGTGTGACCTGCTCCCTGCTCATCAGGCACCTTCTGGGGATGGATGGGACCCCACATGAGAGGAGAGGAGAGGAGAGGAGAGGAGAGGAGAGGAGAGGAGAGGAGAGGAGAGGAGAGGAGAGGAGAGGAGAGGAGAGGAGAGGAGAGGAGAGGAGAGGAGAGGAGAGGAGAGGAGAGGAGAGGAGAGGAGAGGAGAGGAGAGGAGAGGAGAGGAGAGGAGAGGAGAGGAGAGGAGAGGAGAGGAGAGGAGAGGAGAGGAGGGGAGGGGAGGGGAGGGGAGGGGAGGGGAGGGGAGGGGAGGGGAGGGGAGGGGAGGGGAGGGGAGGGGAGATAATCTCTTTCAAAAAGGATAAATCTGGAAGTTTGGACTAGCCCATCTCATAGTTGACCTGTGGTAACACAGTGCAGGACTTCAGGCAATGAGCTTTCAGTTAATATTTTCTACTTTAAAAAAGACTGTCCTACACCACTTAGGATTGGTTCTGAGTAAAGAAAGATTTTCATTTGACAATGTATTTTGCAAAGTGAAATAAAATATGAAAGCAAAATAAACAAAACAATGTATCAAAAGGTCAGTACTATGAGAATCTTGCTCTAGAAATACAAAATTATTTCTAAGCTCAGGCTTCCACCTGCATGCCTGTAATTCAGTAAAATTATATCCATAAAAAATGCCATTTTTATTTATGTTTCAGTTTAAAAAATGTGCTTGTTTTTGTTGTTGCCTGTTCAGGTTGTTATGAATACCTTTAACGGTTTCTAAACATGATCTAATTATTTCTTTAAAACATAAATAATGGAACAATCTTATTGTGATTTGTGATTAATAATTTTTAAAAGTCTATATAAAGAAGCAGAGAAAACTTAGGCACTATGATACTGAAAATTGCTCTAACTCATTGCTATGTTACAAAACTTACTTTTAAGTTTTTGAACACATTAAATATTAATTCTAACAATTCTCCCTTATCTCCCCAGTCACCATGGAGTTACCAAGACAAGTCCAAAGGACAAGTGACAAAAAACCTCACCAAAACAAAAATTATCATCTCCTATTATTTGCTGAGAGAGGTTCAACTTTATTAGTAAGTTATTTATCTTTGAAGAAGATACATGCCACTTAACTTCAGTCTTTCTCCTTCAGAAAGTATAAATATTTTGCCATTTCCTATGCACTCAGCAAAATTTCCACACCACTTTGTGAAGACATGTAACATTAGATACATTTTCAAACACTTTCTTTGACACAGAGAAATATTTGCCAGTTAGAATATAGCAATCTTACTTCTCATCTTACTCTCCTTGTATCACTTAGATTAAAGTTTTGCTTCACTAACTGGTATAATTAAAATATCACAGTGAGAGGGCTTAATTTGAAATGTCTCTGTGAGCTAAATTAATTGTGTATTCTCAGACTGAAAGTCATACAGAAGGATTTATTCTGTATCAGATCTAGTCTGGTATGGTATTTTGTGGAATGCTTTGTCATTGGGACATTCTCCTTTAAAAGAATCACTCATCAAAAGCAAACTGCTCATGTGGGCTTTTCACTAACCTACTCTCCACTAAGAGAAAGAACTAGAACCACATTTCACACAATCTCTTTTCGAAGGGAATAGCACCAATAGGATCAAGAGTCGAAATTATACGGAAATGGAAAAAATTAAAAGCAACAGGTGCTCTTAGTTTCTAAACAGAATCATAATTAAGCTCCTTTAGCTGAATTATCTCAGCTGTATGTTCAGCTGAAGCCCTGCACTAGGTAAAAGCCAGGCCTGCTGGGCCTGTCATGTCAGGATGTTGTGACCCTGTGTGCCTGTGGTCAGCTGTGATGGCTCTGCCCCTGGCCAGCACCAGCCAGCAGAGCTGCACAGCTGCAAACAGGGCAACAAATGCAGTGATGCTGCAGAACGTTCCAGGCCCTGAAGATAGGGGCAGAACGTTCCAGGCCAGGGGGGTGTATTCTATTGCCATCTGTTAGAGGTGGGGCAGTTTCTTCTGTTAATTGGGCCCCCTGTTAAAAGCAGGTGGGGCAGTTTTCTTTATCTCTTCCACAACCAATCCCCGCTCTGGGGAGAGATCTTCTGTTAATGGGCCACCAAGTGTCACTGCATGACTGATAAAATTACATCATCCCGTTGTGAGATGCTCTGCCCAGGTGCGGAGCCAAGCATTCCTACCTGGATATAATCTGAGCTTTGGAACATCACAATCAGCCTTTTCCTACTGGATTCTCAGAGGATCAGCCTTTTTTCCACTAGATTCCCAAAGGAAGATCAGGCCCAATCTCCACCACCACTAGACCTTCAGAAGAAAATGACGTCTTTTCTATGAGCTCGTTGTTTCAACAGAACCACGCCTGTCACTACAGGAGGACTGCAGCCACCATTTAGTGGGACTGCTACCAACAGGGTGTTAAGTCATATTCTGACTGTCAGTGTTGTTTTGTATTACTGCATTTTAATTTTTATTTTATTTTTTCCTAATAAAGAACTATTATTCTTACTCCCATATTTTTGCCTAAAAGCCCTTTAATTTCAAAATTATAATAATTCAGAGGGAGGGGGTTTACATTTTCCATTTCGAGAGAGGCTCCTGCCTTCCTTAGCAGACACCTGTGTTTTCAAACCAAGACACTGTGTTGTAGCACATTTCTGACTTATTTTTATTGGCACTCCAGACTGAAGCCATGCTCTCCAGTTTGCTTTCAAGTGAGAGCTAGGTTAGTTCTGCATGCATTTATTGCATGCATTTATCCCCACAAGTAAATCAAATAGAATGATGAGGTTATATAGTTCATGTTTGAGGACCTTTCTGTGACAAGACAGCTTCACAGGAGATGATGTGATTTTTGGTCACCTGCCCTCCCCAGCACCCCTTCCCTCGGCTGTGCTTTCAACTTGTCCTCTTCATGCTGGACACAGCATTCAGTGAGCATGTGAATCAGCCTCCAGTGAACCATTTCAGATCATTAATCATGCAAAAAACACTTTATTATTATTTGTAGCTGGATTTACAGTGGTCAAAAAGAATTTAAATGAGTTTCAGAGCTTCAAGCACAATACTCCCTGTTTTGTGTCAGCCATACCAGAAAACTGATTTTGAACCATCCTTTATAAATCTTCAGAGAGCAACTCCCAGTGCTCTATATGATTTTAGCTGTTGATAGATTGCATTCCACAGCACATGCAGAAACAGAGTTGTTGTGAATTCATATTACCTTCATAATCAAACATCCTATAATTCAACACTTAATTTTCTGTCTTGACTGAGAACTTCATCACCAATACTTGATTTTGTTTCAGCACACAGATAAAAGCATTAGGTATTAGAGGCCGAAAATCTCTGCAGGGTTTCACAAGAAGCACAAGCACATAATTTCTTATTTATAATTACTACTGGGACTTGTAATTTAATCTGTCCTAAAGTCATTAGTGCCATGTTGATACTGTACCACCCCAGATAATTAATCAAGATATCATGCAACACTAAGTCAAATGCCTTGCAGGAGCAAGTCTGCTACATCAATAATATTATTTTTATCAACCAAACTTGCAATCTCATCAAGAAGTAACTGTGCTAGTAGCAGAGAGAAGAACATCTTTAAAACTGTGAAAGCACACAGAGGCTGTTCTTTTATTGTGTTTACTTTGCTAGCAAAGTCAGCTTATGAAGTTAATATTGAAGAGGAGTTCAGATGGTCTGTAAAGTGATTGAAACTTCCAGGAGTGACTGGAGCTTATGTAATATTTCTTCCTATGTCTTTGCTCAGCTGTTTTGTGCTATTTTGATGATGAGCTGTTGGTTTTTTAAACCTTTCAAATTTTGTCTATGTAACAAACTTATTTGGCTTTGGGATTTTGCCTGAGAAATGGTGGCCACTGAACCCACTTACAGATATTCTAATTTAATATTTTTTACTGTACATGACCTTTGTGGAATCCAAAACTGGGCTGCTAGGTACATCAACTTTCCAATATATAACTGATCCTAGAAAGTATTTGGACAGATATATATATTTCTTTTGAACAATTATGACTGGATAAGGTCCCAGGAAGGAGGTTTACTGAGTCTGTAGATCTAAGACTTGCCTTCAAATACTTTGCTCCGCAGTCCTCTCAGCCCCATCTTTCGTAACACCTGCAGTAGTCATTTCTTCACTTTGTTCAGGATCAATGCCATGGCTGATGAACTAAACAACTTTCACGTATATTTTTCAATTTTATTGACTAGTCGTGCAATGCTGATCTTCTGTCACCTCAAGGATCTTCCTGGACAGCTTCTGGTTTAGAAACCTCTGTCATTATTGATCACCCTCTTCTGAGTGACAGTTTAAATGGCACATATTTATTAATCAGTCTTCTTCAACAGAAATTGTTTGTTTGCTACTAAATTCAGAACATAAGCTTCTCTGAATTATTACTGATGTCACCACAATATCTTCCTAATGACATGCTGATGCTACTAGTCCTTTCTTTTTTCATCACTGAAAATTTCTTTTTCTGACTGCCCTTAATCCTTACTACTTATTTTTTGCTTAATTTATATATTTTATGTCATTCTCTACATAAAACTCACAGCTTTTGGTATCACTGTGTAAATTTTTCCATTTGAGCAGTGTTGAAGATCCTGTGGTTAAGATTATGATAGCTTTTAGTTAACACCTACCTTACTTGAAGCTGACAGTAGGCCAGCCAAAGCATTTTTAATTAGTGCAGCATACAGAGATCATGCAGCAGCATACAGAGAACTAGATCATGGTTTTAGAGCATCTAATTTTTCTTGAAGAAGTATTGTTTTCCTTTTTTTTTAGAATCATGGAATGATCGAATGTCCTGAGTTGGAAGGAACAAGAAAGTTAATCTAGTTCTAACCCCCTCTGCCATAGACAAGGACACTTTCCACTAGACCAGGTCACTCAGAGCCCCATCCAGCCTGGCCTTGAACACTTCAGGGATCAGGCATTCTCAACTTCTCTGGGCAACCTGTTCTGACACTTCACCATCCTCACAGTAAAGAATTTCTTCTTAAAATCTAACCTAAACCTACAGATATTCTTCCTTGCCCTGTCACTAACTGCTCTTGTAAAGAGTCCCTCTCCATCTTTCTTAAAAGATCTTTTCAGGTACTGAAAGGCCACTGTTAGGTCATCCTGAAACCTTTTATTTTCCAGGCTGAGTAAATCCAGTTCTCTCAGCCTTTCCTTGTAGGAGAGGTGCTCCTCTCCTCTAAGCACAAGTTGTTATAAAAAGAAGGTTTCTGTGATCATGACAAGCATTCATTTGTGTGTATGTGTACGTGTACCTTTCCTTCTTCCATACCCCACTAATATTTGAACCCATAGCTCAGTTTTTCCTCATTTTACTGGGGTAAGATAAACCCAAATGGGCAACAAATCAATGAAAATGCAGCAGCCAAGGTAAAGCAGGAAATCTACCTGCAGAGGTGACTGCCACGATAATCCCCTTTCCCAGAAGATCCATGTGGCATTTTACCTGCTATATATCCAAGAAGTGCTGCAGCCAGTATTCATGCATTGTTGGCAGAGACCTGTGAGAAACCAGGCTTCCTCATTTGGTGTCATCACACGTGCAATCTACTGAGTTAGTTCAAAAATTACTTCGCCTATTTGATCGTAATTGCTTTCAGTGCTGTGAATTGGCCCTGACCAGCACTGGCAATTTGTATGACCCCCTGCCATGTTCACTGTGAAGTTGTTTATAACAACTCAGTTAGCTAAGCTAGACCAACACGTGTGCAATAAGCACTTCTCGAAAATAAACCAGATGAATCACTCTCCAGAAGTGCCTTTATCTCTGCTGAATACTAAGGACACTTGAACAGCTAGCTTAGATCAGGCATCTAAATTTTTGACAGCTAAAATTAGTGTGGAGAATCTGGGCAAAAAGCCTGGACTGGGTTGCTACAATGTGTATTGTGTGTGTCTGCTTATTTTAGCTTAATGGCAAAACTGTCAGCGTCCTAAGACAGGTCATTGTCTTATCTATGGTGCTTTTCCCACTGCACTAACATTAGGTTTAGTAGTTTAGTAATTGTCAGACTTAGGCTGGAACATAATAGCATGATTTATGATGTGGTAGCATCTTTGTACATGTGCATCCCTATACAGATCTCCCTCTCTCTAGATATAATATAGATGATATATCAGTATATATATTTATGTGTATTTAAATAAATAAATAATAAATTTATACACGTGCACACACACACACACACAGACACACACACACATATATGTGTGTGTAGGGGAGCAGCCATCCAGAACTGGGTATGTGGGGATACAGACTCATCTGGATTATGTCCAAAATAAAAAGGTATTTCTTTTTGTAAACCTAGGAGACCAAATATTGGAGTTCCCAACTACATAAAATGGGCTATTTGCCTTCTAGGGTTACTTCTAGGTTTCTTGTTGAAAAATATAGTGTCTTAGAACATCACTGGATGCCTGAGGAAATATAGTTTCCACTGTCATATATTTTGCTCTGATTTGTTCATCTCTACCACCCAGGGAATATTATTGTTTGAAGCAGCACATTGATCTTCAAACAACATATCTTCTAACTACTTTTTAATGCAACCAATTAGTTCTGGAAAGTTTTAATTCTTATAAATATAACTCATAAATAAAATGTCTAATTAATATTTTTCCTAAGTGACGGAATATTTTTACAGGAAAGAAGAAAGCAAAATTTCAGAAAAAACAATCTGAAGCAATTCCTACTCAATATGAGGTTTGACACGAATTTGCTAACATGAGCAATGCAGGATTCCATGAAAGGCTCCCTAAAGTGGAAAAATGAGTTAATATCCTTCTCCAAAATGTAAAAATACTGCTTGATGTTTCTTCACCAAAATCTGCCACACAGTACTTATACCTAGTCCAGTATCCCAGAAGTAACCAATAAGATTTTATCTAGAAATGTAACAAAAAATAGAAATTAGAAGAAATATATGCAAAGCTAACATTTAATTGTTCAAACCATTTTTTTTCATGCCTCCTTTATTACTCATTGGCTTATTCCATAGTGTCTGAGAGTCCTTGTCCATTTAATGTGGTGCTGACTAATATAATTGAATACACTTACTAGCCATAGTTGAAAACAATATTCCATTTACACTGAAGGCACTTGACACTATCCCAACCTTGCCTTAATGTGTGTGTCAATGTAATTTACATCTGCTCTACAATCTCTTCTATGCTGCTGTAGTGGCATCAAATGATCTAGCAGATATGAAAATCTGATTCTGCCTACTCTCAGCTCTGTTGTAGGAAAGAATACTGAAGGTAAGTAGTGTTACTCTAAAATTGCACATGTTTTTATCAGTCTTAAATATCTTCATGAAAATTAAGAAGGATGTCTAATTTACTCTTTAAATTTGATATAGACCATTATTGATTGTTTTAAAAGAATGAGCCTTCTGCCCCTTCCAACCCACATGGCTCAATGACATTCCATTTTGCTGGATTATTTCTCCACTGGGTTGGCAGGTTGAGTGGGCTGTCTCAGCAGTCAGACAACTGTAAGCAGGTTATTTAGTTTGCTTTCTTTTCAACTCTCTCACTTCTGCACTAAGAAGAGGATCAGAACTTTACTTTCAAGAGTTGGGCAAAGCATGCATCCAAACAATGTCATCATGCCATTTTTTTTGTTATCTGTTCTCTGCCTGAGAATTACTAGCACTTGATTTACCTCTCAAAGGTCAGTTGATTCATGTACAGACTTCTTGCAAAGTCTTAACACTGATGAATGTGAGAGTGCTTCTGACTTGACAGACTCATGCAGAACTCTCTGTTATATTCTAATCATTTAAGGGGAAAAAGTTAAAAGAAAAAGACCTGAGATGCATGCCCCATATGATATGGAGAAAGAGTCAGTCACACAGCAGCCCTCCTACTATTTGCCTTCCATGGTATGGAAACATGAGCATTCAGGCTGTATGTGAAATGCAGATCACTCAAATACAGAATCCCTATAAAATAAGGGAAAGAAAAAGATGGATTTTCAAATTACTGTACAGCAATGACTAATATTTGCTTGCCTCTGTGTGTGTGATGTATTTCTCAAAATATATCAGCTGCCTTTCAATTTGGTTATTTTTGGACTATTTTTCCATATAAGATTTGGTAGAAATTTTATAAGTATGATCATATCAATGAAAAATTAAAAAATCTGTCTGCTGTAACAGAGATAGTGTTTTCATGACTTTTTATATAACATCAGTCAAAAAAAATTGTATTCAATAAATAGGTCTATTTCCCCCCCACATGCACACTATCATTAATGGTAATTATCTTGATTAATGGAGGGCAAGAAAGAGGAGTAAGAACTGAAATGAGAATTTAAATCGAAGAAGCCTCAGGGTCTCACCGAAGAAAGCCAGACCTTAATTAGCTAGCAGAAAAAAGGATTTGTGGTGAAACGTCAAGAATCAAATTAATAATAATTTTTTTTTCCTCTTAGGTAGTTAGATGCTTGTAAGTAAAAAGAAACTCATCCTAAATAACGTGGAATTCCCAGATTCACAAATGATGCAAGCTTGAGTTTCCCAAAGTTGTCCTTTCATTCTTAATGCCTTTGTATACATCCTGTTGATCTGAAGCAAAGAAATACAGGAAAATAAACAAATTAATATATTTTTCTGACTGTCTACAAATAAAAAGAAGCAAAAGTACAGATATTACTTTTATTTCAAATGCAGCCAATAAAAGTAGCATTATGGGAGTTCTTTGCGAGGCAACAAGTTAAGTAATCTGACTCAATAAGCTACATGAAAAGCACCACTTTAAAGCACTGACTATTGGAAGATGAAGATAAATCAGGAGATCAACAGAAGGACTCTGTAAGTAAAAATTAAATTACATATTTAGTGCCAAGAGTAGTAACAGCTATATTGTTGCCTCAAGATAGTTTTAATTTTAACTTCCAGATGTTGACTAGAGCTGTGCTCTTTGTTACCATAGTACAAATACATCTCTAGTAGCCTAAAAAAAAAGGAAAAAATTAAAAATTTGATTTTCTTTTATTCTTTTCCCAGTGTTTCACAGCAGGGCCACTTATCACATCCAGAGGAAAAAAAAAAGGAGATAAGGATATACTTTGTAAAGCTTTAAAAAGTTCTCATCCTCCCAGCTCTGAATGCTCTTCATTCTGGTCATACACACAGGAAATGAGGAGTTCAGGTGAGTTGCCTCTCCATTGCCTCAGGCTTCCACTGCTCACACTGTTGTTTGCTTGCTGGTCTGTTGGTGTATACAAGCCTGGGGTTCACTGTCAGTTATTTCCTTTACTTAGGAGACAAAAATATGGGACAAGATAATTCCTCTTTGCGATAAACCAGTGTTTGAGGGAGAGTGTAATTAAAAAAAAAAAAAAACCCAAAAAAAGACTACATTACAGAAATCCTGAAACATTGGTAGGTATTTCTGTAACACCGCCACAAACAGCCAAGACAGGCTACAAAAAGGGAAGTATGGATTCAGTTCTTGTCCCACTGATCTATTATGAAACAAATACAACAAACTAAATGAAAGAATTGAGATGGTACACCTGTTGGCTCAATTACTATTTTTTCTAGTGTTCTCCCTTTTATAGGAAAGAGAATAAATTATTCAATTTTCAGGTGTTTCATGAACCTGTTTTAAGACACTGGTCTTTTCTTTTGGCTTCAGATCAGATTGCACACATGCACACACACATGCAAGACATTATGCTGAATCAAGTTTCAAAGTGATTTTTTAGGCTTTAACATATTTAGACTTCTACTGACCTTGCTGTTATGGTAGCTCTTAACTGGGTGTACTACATTTACCAGAGAGGAGAAAGCAAATGTGAGGATTATATCCTCTTGCTCCTGGGTCTGCTTTGTAATGCTCCTATAGCATTTCTCTGCAGAAAAGCCTGCAAACAGTTTTGAAGATACAGTTTGGTGCATTATGCTCTCACCTAGAGCACAGTGGATGTGACTGCATCCTCCACTGCTCTTCTAGCAGACTGTGCAGCTCCAAGCACCTCCACGTCCCCTTTAGCAACAGCACATGCAGTGCACAGCCTGCTATAAAATTTCTACCAGTGAGATCCAAGGCAATCCTCTGATGCTCTGAAATATTTTGAACTGAAGGGGCAAAAAGAAGAAGTGAGAAAGTAAGAGAAAAAAAAAGATATTGGGAAGTAACGTCCTGAAGATTATAATACACATTTTCAAGGAACTTTTAGTACATTCTAAGTATGTGCTCTAGAGTTGAGTGTAGTTGTATTTGAGTTTTCTTGCTGTATATTTAGTAAGTTTAAGCCTGTTCCACGGCTATTAATTGTAGCATGAACACAACCACGTTATTCCACAATAAGATGTTAGGATACTACCCAAAAGGTAGATGTATTTGTTTAAAATGAAAATGAAAAATTAAGTGGCAGAACTGATAAGCAGTGGTTGGAATTTCCACCTTTCTTTTAAATCAAATAACAGAAATGTCCCACCAGTTTTGTTTTAAAATTGGTGCTGCAGCTTTTAAGTGTCAGGTTTCTTTGCTTGCCCACACTAATGATCAGATCCATTTCAAGGCACCTGGTTCTACTTTCTGCTGTGTGCTTTTGGCTGGGCAGGTGCTGCATTTCTGGTGGTCTGCACTCTTGTCCTGCCAGGAAAGAAGTCTGTAGCCAAGTCAAATCAAACACAGGTTGATATGAGAGGGAGACAGCTGTCCTTGTGAGCTGCACTGAGAATAATTTAGGCTGTGAAATCAATGCTGTGACTAACATAGAAATTTTCATCGAAAAGTATGTTTTCTAATCTAACTTCAAATCTAAAATAAACTCTGTTTCCTCCAAGAATGAGTTTCAGACAAGTGACATTAACAAAGTACTGGTCTCTAAACCAAAATAAAAGAAAAGGAAATCAAAACCACAAAAGGAGACCACACAGTTGAAATGTTTTTAATAATCCCAAATGCCAAGGAAAAACAGTCTCAAGCAAGAGAAAATAAGCCTCAGTTTGATCTCACTTTGGAAAGAGTGAGGTTGCACAGTTCAAGGCTTAGAGACACCAGACTGGGCATAAGAAATTCTGACAGGTCCCCATGGCCTGGACTTGCCTTGCATTCTCCTCTGGGAGGCATAGGGTCTCCGGGGAAGTCTGAAGCAGGATTCATGTCAGGCTCTGATTCTGGGCACAGCTTCACTTAGTCAAGGCTGATTTCTTTCTATTTTCTTAGATTGACAATGTAAATGAGGCAGAGCACTCGTCTTGGTACCATATCATTAACCTTGAATACTTTTATTGTCTCACAGTCTTCTTGATGCCATTCTACCACAGTTACATATTAGTAGAACATTCATTGTTGCTTTCTTCTTGACAAGCTCATCAGATACATCTTCTCTGCTAGATTTTGTAATTTTAGATTTGCAATCTTTCATGCTTAACTTTGGCCGCCATAATTACTCACAACAAAGTAACCATTAAGAGTTTAGACTCTCAAAATAACTTAATATAAATTCAGTAACTTAGCATTGCCCCTAGTAAATATAAATTTATTTTGGAGTTTGTTTACCAAAAAAAAAAAAAAAAAAATTAGGGGAGTTTCTCTTCCCTCTCAGGTGTATTACTCTCAGTGTTCTCTGATAAGGTTTCAACAAGAGCAAGAGCACATTCTTACTGACATAAAATGAAAAACATTTTCTCTGGTGTTACCATCATTTTTAGCAATGAGGTCGCTTCCCAAAAGATTTTATTAGGATTATAAACTATATGCCAATGGCACAGATGGCAGAAAAGGATATGATCATCATAAAACGCTCAAAGAATTACTAAAGTTTACTTCCAAGTAAGTAAACTAAGCTTGTGTATAAGTATCTAATAATTTGTCCCTTTTAAGTAACACAAGGTTTTCTTTAGTGCAAAGCCATTTTAGCTTCTTCCCTTAAAGGAGCAGAAATGTTTCATCTTTTACCTGTCAAAAGACAAAATGAGTTGTCCATTTGTTCCATAAGTTACCTGAAGACAGCAAAGCCAGCTTAGCTTTAACATCTAAGACATTTTACATGCACTGAGGACGATGTGTGTGCCTGACTATATGCTAAGAAATGTGCAAGGACCAAAGAAAGGCCACCCCTCCGTCAGGAAATGACTGTCTTCAAACACCAGTGCGATAGGAGATGTGTAGTGTTAATGACTTGGAAAAATGTTGCATCAAAACCACATCCACATCTGCCTTCTTACTTTTGTGAGGCTCTTAAAACCACGTTGCAGGCGTTATTTTTCAGCATTGTGTGAAAACTCAAACATAAGAATGTATGTAACTATAAGCAGAAAAATTTGCTTATTTTTGTTTGTCCAGAATTAATTTCATCGAGGAAAGTTTGCTGGAAGTAGAGACAAAGATGTTGCAACAAGTTCTTTGTGGAAATAAAAACTTGTCTTTCTTTGAACACATCTTTCTTTGTGGAGCTTAAAGGCTTCTGCAAAGCTTAGTGACTTCAATCCGCCAGCAATGGAGCATTATTCACCCAGAAGCTCTGGGTTCTCTGGATGAAATTAATCTTAGGAAATTGTAAGCCTATCTGACTTTGCTACTGCAAATGCTTTGGGGTACAATCCTTCCTTTTGTAAAATGTTCAGTCTTCAAAAAGTAGTAGAAAAAAATATGCAGTGCAATAGCCAGAAATGAAGCTGGTGTGATGAGCATTTTCATCATGTTTCTAATTTGAAGGCCTATTGTTCCTTCCTGTTGAGGTCCACTGGCATTTTCATTGATTTTTTTTTTGCCCCCAGATCCTCATCCCTTCGAAAGCAATGAGTCTTCTCTGCATCACACAAAAATGCAGGAGAAAATCTTTTGCCTTTCATTATCCTTTAGAAGTATTTCTGTCTGTCAGGTTCCTAAATGTAATGACCAAATTTTTGGGAACAAAGACGCAAAATAAATTTCCTGTTATCTGTCTAATGCAGGGCTTATTCTTAAAAGTAGAGTTTTTGAAGTGCAGGAACCTGATGAGTATGCTAATTTTAATACCCTTTTATCTTCTGAATTTTAAGAGAAATTTACATAATTTAACCCTGAAAATGTAGAGTGCTTTTTGCTGTGTGTCATAAAAGATATCTATTATAAAAGCTTGCTTTTTGGCATGCTTTAAAGATTTCAAAAGATACAATACCATAAAATGGAGAGATTATGAAAATCTGTATTATAAAAGCTGCCAAGGTCATAATTAATAAAAGTTTTATTGTTGAATCTGTTAAGAAATGTAGTTCATTTGCATAAAATGTTTTAAAAATGGTAGTTACATAATTGACTTTTCATTAAAAAGAAAAAAAAAGAGAGCGAGAGACAGATGTGAAGAGAGTCTCCTTTGGATTCTCAGGCCAGATCTGAAACACTTGCAATGTAAAGCTTTGGATTGGATCTCTAGACAGAAATCTTTCTTCAATGACTGTGTAAAAATGTGTTCTTTTTCATGTGGCTTGGTTGTCTGTGTAGTCACACACTGCTGACTGTAATGAAGGAGAAAAGTTCCTCATTTTCTTACAGGCTGAGTGACCCTGCACATATATGAGCATATTCATGTTTACCTGAGAGAATAATGCAGTTTCCAAAGCTCTAAAACTGATAAATTAAAAACAGAGGGTTTAGAATTTATTGATATAAAACATAGATACAAAATTTGAGTGAATTCAGATGACATGGAATTAATGGAAAATGACAGAGAGACAGATCTAATGTCTTTTCCTCATATCAAATTTAAGAAATGAACTTCATATAAAACTGTATTTCCCTTTAATGAAAAGTGGCCATGCTTTTTAGCATTTCATTTTCTAAGCTAGAGAATTAGTGGAAAAATTATATTGCACCACTAGAAAAATAAAGTATACTATTACGTAAATAGATATTTCTTATCCTTCACTGTCTGAAACCCCTAAAGAATAAAGGTGAGGTGTCCCCTGTATTAAATATGCTCTTGCAAAGGTGAGTGACACTAAAGATTCTGCTATTTTATTCCAAAGTCTCAGAAAAGGAAGTTGGGATATGACAGAGATTTAAAGAGACTCTTTTATTCTAAGTGTAGTGCTTGTGAGATTTAGAAGGGTTTGTGTATCTACAGATGCATGTAGGTTCAGCCTGAGTTATCCAAGTCCACATTTCACAATGCTCTTCAAACAAATTATTTATTTTTCTGAATAAAAACCCAAGATCTTCTCCTTCATTAAAAGCAACAACAAAATCAAACAAACAAAAAAACCCAAAACCAAACAAAACACAAACAAAACAAAATGAAAACCCAAACCCAAAAAAACCAAACAAAACTAAAACAAAACAAAACAAAACAAAACAAACAAACAAAAAAACCAACAAAAACAACAAAAAACTCCAAAACATTTAAAGGTTGGGTGTTGTTTTTGGCTTTTTTTTTCTTTCTCAATTGTACCGTATTCTTTTTTCTTTAGTAGTTTCTCTGGCACAACTGGAAGATAACAGACCTGTTATAAAGCTACAGATGTCACAAAAAAGTGACAGATTAGTATTTTTGAGGATACCATTATAGTTGGAACCACTTGAGTAGCATTTGAATACAACAGGAACAAGCATGATTTCCTGAAATAAGAGAAATAATCAGCAGCACAGACATAAATTGGGGAATAATGAGGCAGACAGTATTTCTACAGAAATGAACCTGAAGGACATCTTCACCACTCTCTGATGTAGAAAGCTTCAATGATAGAAAAGGATAAGAGCTGTACCTGTAGGTTACAGTGCATTGAGAAATGATGGGTGTATTAGATGAGGTTGGGTGAAGTAGCTGATCTCTCAGACTCCCACTTCACTTTACAATTATGCTGTCTGCAGAAGAATGCACTGTCCAGGTAATTTATGAATAGTACTGCCCATTCTTGCAGAGACCTTTACAGTGAATTATTTCTGCACTGTGCATCGTGGTTCTCTACAGCTGTGGCACTGTGAGCTAAGGAAGCACCATCCTACTGCTGCATTCCTCCAGAAAGGCAAAGCACTGGAGTAAAAGGAGATTCAACCAAACACTGAAATGGTTGTGGAGAATATTGAGGTTTATATTGTTGGCCTATTTAAAATATATTTTTTTAATAAAGCTGAGAAAACATTTGAAATATACAGTAAAACATTAAAAAAAATGGAGGATCTTCTTGGCTGTAGGAAAACATTTTAAGAACCAAAAAATATCTGAGAGATTTGCATGTCTGAACAACTACCTCTAGCCAAGGAAAGTATTTACAAACTGAATTTCATTTCCTCTCCACACATCTTGGATGTACTTGTAAGATTTTAAAATGTGTAGTGTTTAGGTCTTGTCTTTGCTATCTCTACTCCTTTTCATGTAGTTCTAAATTCTACCTCTTCTGTTTATATTTCTGCAACTTTTGGAAATACAGACATTTTCCTTATACTATTTAGTTAATTGTTTTTCAAGTGAAAACTTCTTTGATTAGATTTTAATAGTTTATAGGGAAAGTTACCACAGGTAGAATACACTTTTTTTTTTTTTCAAATAATCTGCCCCTGCATTGAAAAGCAGAAAAAATAGTTAC
Organism: Vidua chalybeata; assembly: GCF_026979565.1. Lineage (NCBI taxonomy): Eukaryota > Metazoa > Chordata > Aves > Passeriformes > Viduidae > Vidua > Vidua chalybeata. The sequence goes on from NC_071530.1 coordinate 93,725,723, forward strand.
CCTTGGGATTAAAATGAGTAATTAAGATATACAATAGAGCTAGGAAAACCATTTTTAAAGACTGAAAACTGTGCATGATATAAAAAAAAGTCATGAGGAGTACTGCAATTTCATTTCTTCCAGGGCATAATTTTCTCCGTCTCTCTTTATTTTGTTTTTATTTGCCTTTATGATAAATGTTTCTCATGACGCAAATCAACTTTGCATAGGCACTATTACTTTGTAATAGGAAGTTTTGCATTTTCTGATGCTGAGAAAGAGATTCCTAAAATCATGGGACTTGCTTCTACTCACATTTTCAAAATTTATATCATGATTGTTTATGAAGGCAATAAATAACCCAAAGATATCCCACAGAGTGAGGCAGTTTTTGAATTTGTTTGGAACTTCTTGAAAATCTCTGTTAGGATGTGACCCATGATAGTCTCATGTAAAGAGACTGTAAAGCATTAAAAAAGTTATATATTCTTCCTTCATGTCTTCTGATGCATTTCTACACAAAGTGCAAATTGTTGGTATTTTAGTAGAATTCGAACAAGCCAGACTTAAAGGAGACTTGCATGTGTTCAGTAAGTAATCTGGCTATGCATATGTTCACTGACAACCCATTCCAATTACATTATTCTATGTGAAAATTTATTTATCAGAATTAATAGAACCCAACATAAAGAGTAGTAATAGCTGTTATAAAAATATTATTTTTATTTTCCATCTCTCCTTGTGAAATTTTACTAATAATATTCTGATAGATCGGAGTTTTATAGCACCTGGACTGTTCTGGAAAATGAAAAATTCAGAAAAGCATTTCAATTCTTGCTTCAGCTCTACTTATGGAATCAATCTTAAGATACACAAGAAATTTCTGAGTGGAAAATAAGGTTGAAGAAAGGAGATAAGATGAACAATAGTACCATCCAAAAAGCAGGAAAGGTGAGAAATGGAGGAAGTAGGTTGTAGTTTATGAATTCACTGATGGGTCTGAGTAGTGAAGCATCGAGTCATAGCTCTTTGAAGTGAGATTTTTGTTTCATTTTTCATTATGTTTTGTTTCATCTTTCATTTTGTTGTTCTTTCATAAGAACAATAAAACCATGCAGAAGTTCCAAGGAAAAGAAAAACTTATCTGTGAGGCAATAATTTTGTCAGAAAATAAATTTGCCTTTGTCAGAGAGAAGTTTGCCTTCCAGAAAACAGCTGAGTAAACAAGAGGAAGGAAAGCATTAGAAGTACTTTGCTCCTGCATGCTCTCACTCTGCATCATTTCATGGCCATTGCCACGCGAATGTGTTTTGCACAACAATAACTCACTGGTTCTCATGGCTGGGTGAGGTCGTTTTGCAAAGTTCACATGCTCCTGTGAGCAGGGACTACACTTAGAGGTCAGTGAATGTTCACTTGTCTGTGGAGCAAGAGGCTTCTTGGCACCTGCGCTCTGTCTTGCTGCTTTCATGTTCTATGCCATATTTTTGTAATTCAGGGTGGTTTTCCTGAGTAAGTTTCGGTGTGAAATTCTGAAATTCATACTCTACTGCAGTGTTCTGGGTTGGGTTTTTTTTTTGCTTAGTAATTTGTTGGAGTTTGTTTTTCTTAAATATATGTTATTGGTTAGAACAATTAGCCATCTGTTTGTCTTTCACTCTTTTACATGAATAGTAGGTTTTGTCAGTTCCATCATTTAGAAGAGCAATTAATCACTTTAGAAGTAATTGTAATCTTTCTTATTTTGAGAAGTTTTTTGTTTAGCTTCCACACAATGGAATTTCGAAAACGCCTAATATCAAAAAAGGAAAGATTTTTTCTTTGCAACACTGTTGGTTAGCATCATTACGTAGCAATGTTTCTTGATGAGACAGCAATAAAATGTCTATAATGTAGATAATAAAATTTTTATAATGAAAAGTTTTCCAATTGTCCAGCTACTGCTCTTCTCAACAAACTTGAGGAGGGACAATTTTTTCTCTTTGCCTATTAGGATAGGGAAAATACCGAGGAAAGTCTTACTCTGATGATTTTGCAAGAAGAAAATCTGCTAGCAATTACCTGAGAAGTGACAGGTAATGAGGAATGACTGTGAAAACTTCAGCACTTCTTCCATCTTGTTCTTCAATAAAAGTAATAAACAAGAGCTAGCAGCAGAATTAAAACCACCAAGATTTGTTAGAGAAAGGGGAAAATGGTGGGAAATAAAATAATAAAGTAGATAAAACTAATGCTAGTAAGCTTAAAGAAGTGATCTCAGAGAACTGAGAAGCATAATGTTGCAGGGGATAAAATAATGGCTGTTTTAAAAAGGGAATAAAGAAGAACTATAAAATGCTATATATTGTGCTACACTGTCTGCAAAAATAATCCAGTGAACTATTTGTAAAGATAAGGAAGAAAAAAAATTAAGAGTACTGTCAAAATGTACGTACTTAACAGAACTCTCCTGATAACATTGAATCAATCAAATTCCCTCCTGTGACAGAAGGGCAGAAGGCCTGAGGAAGCTGCAGATATGCATATCCAGACTCTGAATCAAGCCTTTAAAATACAATCAGGTCTTCTCTGACAGGTCTTATAAGCAAGTTTTCAGATATCAAAAAGGTAGAAATACAGGTGAGTGCAAAACTCAGAACAGCTGCAGTCCCACTGATGGGCAGGATCAGGTGGGTACATATGAACCAAAGGAATTATTATCTAAAGTCTTCTGCCTTCAAGCAGGAGCAGTCAACTGCACAAAGACACGGTGAACAATTGTTTTGTGGAAGAGGAGTGGGACATGCTAGAATCCCGCAAGCTGAAGATGCATCAGCATCATCCTCTCCTTCCAACATTATACTGCCAGGAAAAAGTTTTCTCCTCTAAAGCAAGTTACACCAAGATGTTGTGTTATATCCAGCTGTGAGTATCACACTGCAAGTAACGCATAACAAAGAGATTTCAAAGTGCCAGCAAAAGAATAATTACAGCTCTGTAATAAGGTTCCACAAAAGAAGGCTAAAACACAACTGAGATTCTAGTTCAGAGCTGCAAAAGTGAAGGACACTCCATGTATGTTAAAAAGTCTCCCCATGTCCAAATGGAAAAGGGAAGACGCAGAAGACTTAAATTTAGAGAAGAGATACGTAGCTTAGACACTGAGAAAAGATTCATAACTTAAAATGTCCTACTTTCACATATATATATGGGGTGGACATATTTAATAGTTCAGGGAAAAAGTAGTGCAACACTACAGATTATTTTCATAACCCTGTTTTACTTCTCCAATGCAATACCACTTTAGTCTACACAGCCTAACCTTGCAGATCATATGAGTATAATGAATTAAACGCTTGTAAGGTGATTTTGAAAAAAAAAGACAAAGCCCTCTTTCCTCCCACCACCTATAAAGCAGTGGGTACATGGCTTAGCTGCTTGACAGTGCAGACTGCTCAGGCTAATGAGTTTTAGTTAAGACATTTTTCAGTCTGATTGCCTCGTTTGGAGAATTTGTATGGAAGCACCTCATTAATTCCAGTTTGTTTGAACCAAGCTCTTTATAACTTTCTAGAAGCATTACCTCACTCTGGCAATCTCTGGGAACATCCTGACCAGCTTTTGGTCTAATGAGCAATCCTGAAAATTGTTATCAGAGCACGAGTGGAGAGACCAAGTGTGCTGTGCAGAGCATTAGGTACAGACATGAGAAAATGCACAGCTCTGCATTGAGCTGTTGATGCAGGTGCACTTCTAGAGGTGACTGTTCCCAGAGGACAACCACCTCCTCCCACACCCATGTGTCATCTAATCAGTTCTGGCTAATTGGAGCATCTCCATAATCTCATGAGCACTTTTTTGCTGCCTGATGGCAAACATCTTAACCAGCTTTTGAACCTCACTGTTAGGACTAAAAGTGTCTTATATTTAACTGAATTCTATACTAAAATATAAATGCTTGAATTTGCTGGGGTAGTAAATTAAAATAAAAAGCTTTCTTTCTTGCTTCCATTCTTGCACAATGCTGATCTCAGGTACAGCACAGTATTTGGTCAGAAGTGCTCTGCCAACTCAAAAGGTTTATAGCAATTGAGAAGTTTATTCCTAAGGAAGATTAACCAGATACAGCAAATTCCTATACCAGCAAAATGAGATATTAAAGAACCTCAGTGTTCTGTCACTCCAATATTAATTTCCTTTCTAAACTGCATTTTCATAATGGGGATTTTAGGAGGTTTCTCCCCTCACAAGTTAGAGGACATCGATGCTGATTTTCATTATGACCTCCCAAAACCAGAGGAACGTTTTGCTTTTTTTATCTTGCTGGAGATTTTGATCATTATATTTTCCAAAAAGGTAGGAAAGGGATGTTTAAATTAAAAGATTATGCCAGCAGCGGAACAATGGGCAGAAACTGGCTGTGACTGAATTTAGGCTAGAGATTGGAAAGTACTTTCCAATCACCACACAGTGAGATCCTGAAACACTTTCCCAGTAGGAGGAAACACATTTCCTCCTTATTCTTAAAAAAAGTGTCAATAAGATGGTGATTCTTATTAGACAACAAAATTACACTGTCAGTAGGATTTTTTTGTATGTTTTTTCTTATTCCGATTTTTCTAAAATGTGTACTCAGGAGGGATCAGAAACAGGGTTAAGCAAGGTGTGAGATACACAGGAGGCTGCAGACAAAAATGTCACTATACACTCTCTGTCATCATTTTCACTCCAACTCCTACAGCTCAGTGATTTTTAGGATACCACTCACAGGCAATTCTTTTTCAAAGAATTTCTGTGTGTGCCCCAGAGGAAGTGATGGGCTCTGCTAATCAAGAACATTATTATGGAGTGTGTAGCATTCAGGTTTTTGAAATAAATTTATTTCAAAATCCCACATGGCCTTCACTCTTAGTTTATTAACAATACCATATCATTCTAAGCCATGAACATGAATTTCATAATTATTGGTCCAAACTAACTGGTTTTCAGATTGTTTTTAAAATATATTTATACTGCATGATGAACACAGATATACTAAACCTGAATCACCGGATAAATATGAGTACGCTCCAACAAGCCAATGGCTCTCCTCCAGATGTATTTAGAAATGCATTCTCTCAAGCTCAATTATGTGATTTAAGAGTAATAGTGACACAGAGGAAAACAATCATTATTTAAATTTTTTCACCAGCTTAATGCATTTTTATACTTCCAAACTATATGAGTGCTTATCTTTACAGCAAAAACCTCAGGCAATTCTTACATTATTTTTAAGAGCAATAATATTGTACATATGAGTGCTTTAAATCAGCCATTTACTTAATTTGTACTGGTGTTTCAATTTCTTTTATGCCTTACTTTGTTGTATTAATAAGATGTAGGTTTCCATGCTGAGCAAAATTTATGCATCTGCAGACAAATACCTATCTTAGGAAAAGAGAAACAAACTTTGGTTTTGATTCTTAGAGTTCTTCAAATAGTGAATGCTAGGCAGAGCTGGATAATGTTACAGAGATACTTAAAAATATTTCATTTTCGGAACCAAAGCTAAGAATTTCAGTGGACTGTCAAAATTTTCCTTTAATTGAAAATGCAAGAAAGATGTCATTGGTAGAACCACAATATTAAGTGTGAAGCAAACTATGTCAGTAAACTACAAGTCTGCTGTAGTTCTGACCCTTTAAATCTCTGAGTTATTCTATGCTGGCACAGCATGGTGATGAGAAAGAGGCAAGCAATTGCAACTTACTTTAATTCAGAGCAAGTGATTCACAGAGTGTCTGCCTACTGATTGTGCAGGTTGTTTAATTTGAAACTTTTATTTTCTCGGTGAAGAGACAGGACTTATGGACGCTGCTTTATGTTTATGTTACTGAATAAATAAAGCTTCAGAATGAAAACCTGGTTTCCTATGAACCTGTTATTATCCTCAGGTGGTTAGATGAGTTGCCAAGAGAATTACACGTTGTTCAGTCATCAGATCAAGAGAAAAGAAAAGAAATGAGATTAAGCATATTGCCTTACACACTCTGAAATTTTGATAGAATTGGATAATGGAATGAACAAAAATTTCCACTTCTCAGAAGCATCAGAAGTATCCTAACACAACAAGGTTCTAAGCTCCAGTTTTGTCTTCAAAAAATAAAAACAAGAACCTAACTTATTAGCATCTCTATCCTGGTACTGTGAACATAGCTTATGTCACAATGAAATAGGAATGTTTACACATCCATCTAGAGCATATTTTTGACTGTTTTTCCCCACAATAAATACCAGCAAGATCTTGCAAAGATAAATCAGGTGGGAACTGTATTTACCAACAGAACACATTGCAGATATGTTTTATAAAATATATTCCATCTATTTTATATTCAGCCTGGTTTTTATCTATTTCCAATCAGAGCATGAATCCCAGGAGAGACAGTATAGCTGGTGTAAAAAATAAGTCAATGATGTATAAAAAAGCAACAAAATAGGCTGGGCTAAAATTTAGAAATCTACCAAAGGACCATGCAAATAGAGGGGAAGTCACACTCTGCAATGCAAAATAAGCAAATATCAAAATGCTGGTAATTTGCAATCTAAACATATTTTGTTGCAGGCAGTTTTGTCTGCCTGTTTAACATTCTGAGGCTTTGAGGAAGGAGGGCATGTTGAAGAGCTTTCTAGAAATTTCACTGAGTTGGTTTATTTGAGGGATTTAGGCTTTATTTTTTCTTAAGGAAGATCAAAAGCAAATGGCTTTCAGATACTGCTACCTCATTCATCCATCTTGCCTCACACTCTGATGCTTCTAGCATTTCCTTTCACAGACTGCAACATCATTTTTCTCTTGGAACTATAACTGTCACCTCATATTTTCAAGTCAACATTAGCTCATTGAAGCTATCTGTAGTCTTATTTCTTTTCAAAAATAAAGAGTTCTGTTCTTTCTAATTTCATGGCAGGAAAAAAAGTGCACTTTAAGAAGAAATTAATATTTGTATATTTGTAACATTGCATCAGTTGCTATTATTCACAATTTCAAAATCTCAAGCTTATGGTCTTTGCTTTAGAGTCATTCCCTGAAAATCCTTTATGTTATTTAACATTTTTAAATCATGTTAAAATATTTACCAGAAATTATATTCATCAGACATTTCAGAAGACTGAGTACATGAAATCACCAATCTTTATGCATTCAGATGAATTCATAAGCAGTTCTATATCACCACAATGGTATTTAGAGGACATTAATTTTTCATGAACCACCCTATGGCAGTATTTGCAAATAAAACCCAAAAGAGCTGAATGAATCCAGGTTTAAAAAATTATTTTGGAGTCTTCTTTGCTTCCCAAATGTTATAAAAAGTATGTATCATTTCCCCAAGCTGTATGTTCCTACTCTTTGCACAACATACAATAGGTACAGAAGGGCTTCAAGAAGTAATTAAACTCTCCCCTGGTAATCTTGCTGGATTATTATCTGGAGATCTGCATCTCATCCAGGAAAATTTCTGATTTTAGATGGTTCAGTTTGGTTTTACAGAATTGAGTCAAATCAAGAATGCTTATTTTCAGTAATTTAAAATTAAGTATGGAGCATTTAAATTGCTTTTGGATGAAAATATATTGAAGAAATTGTGTTTCCCTAGTTGCGGCATTGCACTCTTTCTCCCAGGTCCAGAGCAGCTCCGGCGCCCTTCGGCGCCGCCTCCCCCTGGACGCCCGGGTCTGCCGCTTCTCTCCCGTGTGCCGCTCAGCTGGCACGCCGGTCGGGGTCTGCCGGGTTCTGTCGCCCGCGCGAGGGTCCGAGGCAAAGAGGGAAGGAATGTCCAGATCACCCACAAGGAAGGCAGGAAGGCTTTATTGTCGCTCAGAGCTGCAGTGGGGGGGTAGCGACCCGCGCTTCCCACTCCACGTGGGGGAAATGGCACTGGAACCCGGGAGGGAGCAGGATGATATAGGGATGTGATAGGGAGGGCAGATGCCGCTCCCCCAGTCTGTGCGGGTGCCATGGTGATGACGTAGGATAGCGACCAACCAGGGAACCGCAGGGGCAGGCACCAAGCCTCAGGCTGAGTGGGATTGTGGGGATGGGACAGCGGACACGGGGGTTCCTGGGGCTGGACGAGGGAGTGGTTACAGGAGCGGCAGAGGGGAAAGCCCAACGGCAGGCAGCATGGGGCTAGCCACTGCAGGGCGGGGGGGCGGGAAGACATGGGGGAAGCACGGGGGTACACAGGACTGGGCTAGCTAACACAAATAAGAACCCTTAAAACCCAATCCCAGGATGCAACACCTAGTAGTTATTTTAGAGCTCATGTTGCTTGAAATAGTTTTTTAGCAGCTACAGTGCTGAGAAATAAAGTATTGCAGATCACCACTGGCACTGATCTTTCCAAAGAATTAGTTATATTGTTTTCTAATAGATCTTTGGCATGTAATTATGGAATAAAAGAAAAGGAAAAAAAGCTATGGAAATAGTGGCACTTTCCATTTAAAAAGTAATATAGTATTAATGACTTGTTTCTGATTACTTGTATATGTAATTTTAATTTTCATGTTAAAGTAAGCACAGAAATAGATTTTAAACTTGAGGAATTTAAAACATCACTTTTGGAAAGGATCAATATAGAGGTGAAAGAATCTGTATAAATTAGAAACAAATTTACATTTTAAATTATAGATAGATGGATAGATAGATAAATAGATAGCTCTGAAAGAGAAGTAGTCTTCTCAGCTTTTTTTTTTAAAGAGCATGTTGGACTTAAAAAAGTTATTGAGAGATGTCTATCTTTCCTAGTCCTGATGAAATGAACACTGAAAGGGCAGAAACCTACTTTTATGAGATTTTTATTTCCAATCAATGTGAAAGGATCATTAATCCTTGTCAAGGACTGCCACTTCTGCATGTGTCTTGAAATATCTTCCTGGATATGATAACAGCACAAATCTAAACTACACCATTTCTTCAGACTTTAACCAGTTCAGATTTGAAGAGAAATAAAATATTGAAGCAAAACCTAATCCACAAGTAAATTGCACATCTTTTCGTTTGTTTGCCATCTGCAGTTCTCCAAAATAAAATTTTTTTTTTTGCTCCCAAGAGCAACCAAGCTGAGACATGTGTCATAGGTGCATAGATACCACACTGCCATCTTACTCACCCTGCTGGATTATCTTTTCCCCCTTGCATATCTAACCAACATACCTGCAAGTTGGGACAATTGGATAATAGTCTCCAGGTTTGTGATTGTAGAAGTGCTTTATAGACGTTCTTAAAATTTTAACCTGGCCTCTGTTGCTGCCAATCAAAGACTAAAAGAAAAGGTGAAATAATACTTCAGTGCTTCAGCATTATTTTAAATTGCCTTTCCACCCTATTTCTCTATTTTGTCTTTTCTGGTTGGATTCAATACCTTTCCCCATTGAAATTAATCATAAAATTAAATTGATTTAATCTGTGCCAGCTTAAACTCACAGTGAGCATAAATAAAATTTGGACTTCACATCTTCTTATCACACTTCTCAAACATATTGTCCAGAGATGTTGTGCAGTCTCCCTCACTGGAGATACTCAAGAACCATCTGGACACAATCCTGCACCATATGCTCTAGGATGACCCTGCTTGAGCAGGGAGGTTGGACCAGATGACCCCACTGTCCCTTCCAAAATTACCCAGTCTGTGTTTCTGTGCTTCTGTGAAATGTACAGAACACTCCACTTAGAACTCAAACTTATAAACATCAAATCAAAGAGGTGCAAATCTGACATGCATTAAAGCATTATATGCGTACTTTTCTGCAGAAGCAGAATGGCCATACTTTAGTAAAGAGAAGGCACAAGGTTTTTGTTTCTGTGGCCCTATTCCAGGACAATACAACAACATCTACACTGTGCATTCAACCCACAGTTTATCAGACCTCTTGGAAGGAGGAATTCTGATTTAATAACTCAACTATTCAAAATCTGTGAAATAAAAAGGTCTTTAATGGACAGAAACTTTACTATTACTCCTAAAAGATATAAAGAACACTGTACTTAAAATCACAGACTAACTCTATAAAATTCTAATGTATAGACACATAAAGTTGCTGCATACTCCACCTAAGCCTCTGCATCAATGCAATTTACAGATAATTCATAATGGCATGTTAAATTATTGCAAGGCTCTAACATAATGTGCAAAGTAAGGAAAAAAAAAGGAAGAAGAAATAAAAGCATGCTAGCTTAAATGGAAAGAACCAAATGATCTTATCAAATCCCTCTAAATACTGAGACAAGCTGTTAAATGTCAAGGTCTTTTGACTTGGCTACCTGCTTCTCATTGTGATGTTTGATGACTCCATTAAACTCCAGCACCCTGCTGTTGGAAAACTGCAAACCAGACAACAAATCAGTCAAGTCTTGAAAGCCAAGTTATGAGCCTTGTAGAAGAGTAAGCACATACCAGTGAACAGAACAGAAAACCTGCCAGAACGAAGTTGCTATGTTCTTCTATAAAGAAACTAACTTCTACTTTCCAACAGGATGTGAAAACACATTTTGGACATCAATGTTTTTAGTTTAGAATAATATCTGCTGTCATTCCTTCCATGATCACTTGGACACCCTAAGTGTATTAACTAATAGGACACACAGTATTTCCATTAAAACATAATAGATATATAACATCATTTTATTCAACATTTATTAAAGTAGTTCTGTTCTGTGTAGATTTCAAATTTGTGTGTAATTAACTTGTTGTCTAATCATTACAAACTCTGTAATTTTATACAGTTTCTTCTGCTAGGCTTCCCTTGCAGACAATTTCCAAGCAGTTTTCTTATACGTTACCAAAATGCCAGATTATAAAATTGGATTCCTTTTCTGAAAATATATTTTTTCCATTTTAGTTTCTCTTGCCTTTGGTTATCCTCTGTTCTGGTTTTGCTATTTTACTGTCATAGATATTATCTTAGTCCCTGCTGCAGTTGGGAAGGGGTGTAGCATAACCATTCTACTGTTACACAAGTCAAGATAATTTCTTAACTGAATAGGCTCTAGTTTGGTAATATTTTAATTTTTTTTTACACTGGAAATGTTTATTATATATTGAGAAGTGAAAATGTAATATCAAGACACAAAATGGAGGGATTTAACCCTAGTAAGAGTACCTAAAAGCTCATTTTTTTCCCTAAAATGAAAAGATTAATTCCAGCAACAATAAAACAATTTTTATTTAAGCTATACTGTTTTCCTATGAATCATCAAGAAGGTGGAAATCTTTTCTTCTGAATTTTCTGAGAAAGTCCTTATCCTTATCTAAGGAATATTTTTCTATTATGAATACACCAAAATGTTGGCAAGTGTTGCAAACTGTTGTACAGCTATGGCTATTAATTAGCAAGTAGTTCCTTTGACAGATTAATAACTTAAATTTTTAATTACCAAAGAAATTGCTTATCAAATTGCTGTCTGATGGTTAAAAATACTTTGTGATTGCTCAGTAGTCTCATTTGTCATAGGTGGACTTTGTAAACTTGACAAATTTCAAGTAATTTAAGTTGCTATCATTTGCATTTAAGTTGTCAGTAAGTGCTATTGCTACACATTATTTCTGCTTAAGGCAAACTACATTCTGTTACACCCCTTTATTTCCAGTCAATTTTAATGAATATAGAAAAACATGCTAATATAAAGCATGATCAAAAATCAATCTTGCAAATGATGACTTATGTGGTGTCAGTCCACCAGAGCAATAGAGATCAGCACAGAGATCAGTTTCTGTGAGTCTAAGTTTTAGGGAAAAATAAGGGAAAGTTTTCTAACTCTTCTTGTAGGAAATGGGCACACCATTTATTCTAACAGTGCCGACACAACCTTGCATTTAGTTTGTACACTAAACGCAAGACAATTTTTTGGGGGATGTTCAGATACACAGAGATTCATAGAAATAGCCTGAAGAAAGTATGGGGAAAATTCAAGTCCTTGATAACCATCACTACTGCAGGGAAAAATTAATTGGTCTGTCTTCTTCTGCAGTAAAACATATTAAAATTCCAAATAATAATTGCTATGGTGCCTAAAATATCATTGCCCACAAGTTTGAAGCACTCCTTTCGATGTGATTTTCTAGGTAAGTTTTGCAATTAATAAAAAAGTAAACCAGCAAATCTTATCTAAAGAAACAAAATCAATATTCCCTTCTTAAATAATATGAAAGCTTATTATGTTTTAGCCCTTATAAAAGCATTTTCAAACTTCTGACATGATTGGTCAGGGTGGCTTGGAAGATGCACAACAGGTAAAATTTGCATACTGCTACATGTCATCTACTGTTCCAACATCTTTAAAATTTATGCTAATTTATTGTTTCATAATTACAGCCAAAGTAATTAAATGTAATTTTGTGAAAAGAAATAGATCAAAACCAAACCAGTGCTGAGGGTCTTGAAAAGACATAACTACTTTGAAACCAGAAGTAATTTTCTTGGAAAATGACATCCACTGAAAGGACCAGAAGAGAAATGCCTTTCATTTGAAAGCATTATGGAAGTTCTGACATTAACCATATGGTCTCACCCATAGGAGTGAGGATCCCTTAGTCTGGGATAAGAAGGACTGAATAGTCATATGTGCATATGATTTACTGGCATACTTACAGACCTAGAAACTTCAATGGCCTCCTTGATGAAAGTCACCGAGAGATTCAGCGGAATATCTCCATAGTGGATTAACTTGAATAAATTAGAGATAATACATTGTGGGTTTGTAATATCTCTGGAGTCACCTTATCTTGCATTATTAAGTTAACTTCAAAATGAGTAACAGAATAATGATATGAAATCTCCTGGGGCACTGAGGGAGATCATGGGATACACCTGGATTCAATCTAGACTGTTCTCAAAAAGTATAAGTCAACTTTTCTCCATAACCAACTGCCTGATTTTTATAAAATGTCCCTCAAAGAAAGGTTATTAAAAAAATCTTAAAATTGATACAGAGTGGTAATTCCAGAGGAAGACAAATGTCAGAATAAAATACCTTAATTTGCTTCTGGGAAGATTAATTCAGAAGATCAGACAATGATAAAACGATATTCATTCTAAGTTGTTTTTAAAGGGAGTGTTTTGATTGAAAATATTGTATGTTGTTTTGATAACTATCAAAATTTTGTCATTATATTAAGTAGGTTTTTTTCTACCTTCTCTGTCTTCAGTTACATATTTTAGCAAACAAACAGGTTTGGAGGGCATTAAGATTTCTCTTCAAGATGTTGTTTAGAAATCCTGCTTTCCTTGCCATCACGGTTTAAGCCCAGATGGCAACTCAGCTCCATGCAGCCTCACGCTCGCTACCCTCCTGTTGGGGTGGGGGAGAGGATTGGAAGACTAAAAATGTGAAAACTCGTGCAGAGCAAAACAAGGAATTTATTCATCACTTCCCATGTCCAGGTAGGTGTTCAGCCATGCCCAGGAAATCAGAACTCCGTCATGTGTCACAGTGACTTGGGAAGTCAAATGCCACCACTCCAAATGTCCTCCTCTTCCTTCTGTTTTCCCCAGCTCCATCTGCTGAGCATGACACCATATGGTATGGAATGCCCCTGGGGTCAGCTGGGGTCAGTTGTCCCAGCTGTGTCCCCTCCCAACTCCTTGTGCACCCCCAGCCTCCTTGTTGGGGTGGGATGAAGAGCAGAAGAGGCCTTGACTCTGTCCTAGCACTGCTCAGCAGTAACGAAAACATCCCTGTCTTACCAACACTGCACCCAGCACAAATCCAAAACACAGCCCCATACAAGCTGCTGTGAACAAAATTAACTCCATCCTGGCCAAAACCAGCGCAGCAGCTCACAGGAGCATGCAACCCAAAATCTGCCTGCATGTTTGTAACCTTCATGAGGCTGTTGTTCCATGCTGAGCTCAGCCAGCCCTGAGGTCTGCTCAGTCTCTTTTTCTTTCTTGGTTGTCCTGTGAAGTCTTTTAGTACTAGTTCAGATCAGCTTGCTGAGACCTCGCTGGATGAGGATGTTTCTATTTTGGGTGGAGTGTGCACACAGACTGCTCAGTTGGTTTTCAGCAACAACCTTCTCAAGGACTGGAAGAGATGAAAAAAAAAGGTTAGGGTTTGTGACAGAAGGATGGGTTTTGACCATTTTGGTAACAGCTCATCTACACCCTCTTTTGTGTGAATTCAACTCTTTCCATATAAAGTCGCAGACTTTATAAGGGAAAGCCTCTCTTGGAATGGTTTTCATTGTTTTGTATCTTTCCTGATCTCAGAACAGGAGGTTTGTTGTTTACATTAGCAAATTAAAGGAGAAACCAAATAGAGCAAAAATACTTAGGAAATGGAAGTAAGAGTGATGTTAGAAATTAGAAGGGGAAAAGAACTTAAGGGACAAACGCCCCCCCCCCCCCCGCCTACATGAAACGTACAACACAATTAAAAGGTTTTTTATAAATATATAACTTGAAATAATTCTACTTAGGGAATGTAAAACATTTCCTATGGAACACAGTTAATGGATAACAGGTTATCAGGGTAATGAGTTACTTTTGCACACCCACACATCATTTACTTTCACATAATTGCAAAAATTTAATTTCCTTCCACTATAGTATATGGCATAGTTTTTTCAGTGTTCTAGCATGCTTAAGAGTTCATGAGTCACACAGACTAAAACATGATAAGAAGCGGGTCTAAAAGATTAAATTTGAGTAATTAAATTATTGCTGTGCAATTACAACTCTGACCTTTAAAGTCTAGCAAATTGTTCATACTCTTCAACTCTTATGTTAAGACAGCATACTGGGATAAAATGTTACAAGTTTTATATATATTACTTTTTATATATGTATAAAACTCATATGTTAACCTGCATTTTAAGCATAGTGAATTGCAACCACATTGCTGAAGATTAAGCTGACAGGAAACATGTAAAATTGCCTGCAGCTACTGAGCAACAATTGCCTCTGAAGATATTGTTGAGAGAAATTAGTGCTTTACTCTAACAAGAAATCTTTAAAGAAGAAAAAAAACATTTGCAGTTGTGTGCTTTGGCACCCTGTTTGCTTATTTGAGCTTAGCATGGGTAGCCAGGTTTGCTGAAGCCTTAAGGCTGCAAGCTGTGAACTTTCACCTAGATATGATTTTCTCTGGAATGGAGTCCATTTTCTTAGTAATTTTCCTACTAGCTGGTATAGTGCAGTAGTAGTAGTAGTAGTGCAGTATAGTTTTGAATTTAGTATGAGAATAATGTTGATAACACACTGATGTTTTTGTTGTTGCTATGTAGTCCTTACTCTAAATCAAGGAATTTTTAGTTTCCCATTCTCTGCTGACTGAGCTAGCACACAAGAAGTACACACCAGAAGACAAGGAAGCTGCAGCCATCAGAATTGGCAACTTGGCAAGGTAAGAACAGTAAACAGCCCACCTGAGTCGATTCCTGGAGAAAGAATCCAATAAGGATTTATGAAACACCAGACCAGAAATCACCACTGGACCAAAAAGTGAATGTAAGGCACATGAAGAGCAGGACCAAAAAGTGAATGTAAGGCACATGAAGAGCACCTGAAGAACAGGTGCATAGACTGTAAGGGTACAAAAATCTGGGGAATTCTTTGTTCTGGGTCCCTCTCCAGAGGCATCCAGCTCAAGCTGCCCGCTGCTGGACCTACCTATTAAATTATTTCCTTATTTATTTTTATATATCTACTGCCTCAGACTCTACTGTGGGAAACCTAATATCCCTGAGCAACTCTGTAGTTACACCCCAGCATATGGAGGCCTTCTCTGGGTGCCCCAGCCAGAGACACACCCCTGTCTCCAGGCAGCAGCACCTAGTGCCTGGGATGGTTTGTGTTGACCATCCTAACTGTCCCACACATCCAGCCAGGGATCCTTGCTCCACAACTCCTAGTGTACTCTTGTGGCCACGGTCTTCTTTAAGCAACTGGGCTGCTCAGCTTCTGTTTATCACAGTTTCTCAGCTTCAGCTGTGACCCACATTCAGAGGTGATGACTGCAAATACTGAGATGCCAAGGCTCTAGATACTTCCTCCATGAGGTGATTAGGCCAACTAAACCATGCATTTCCTTGATCCCTACTGCAGTCCTGTAACACCAAGAAAACCCAACCCAAACTCACAAATAAAAAAAAAAAAAAATCTTATTCCTAGTCATACTTTACCAGCCAGATTCTGATATCAGACCCAGGTCAGGTCTTCCATTTGTTCTCAAATGAAGCTCTTATTCTATCACAGCCCTTCAAGAGCTGATCTTAGTGGCTCTGGCTGGGAAAGGTGTGTTGTATCAGATAATCTGCCAAGTGCAATTTCAAGAGACAGGGAGGCTGCCCAGAGAGGAGCTCCCATGTGTTGTGCTTGGCCTCAGTCACATCCCAGACTGGGATGTGCTTTGCTGTCTTGCTGAGTTTCTAGCCTGACATACCTGGCTATTCCTATGCCTACACAGCATATCTGACCACGTTTGTGACAGGATGAGATTCCCACATCTCTCTGGGAGAGGGACAGAGCAAGAGGGAAAGAGGCTGTGCCTAGGACTTTCCATACACCTCTACCCTTCCCCATGTGCCTCTCAAGCAGAGCTTGTGTGGTCCTGACCACTAATCCACGACTCCCAGGTTCCCAGCAGACTTCTGTTCCTGCAGTTGCTGTTGAAGAGGTACAGAAAGTCCCTCTGATGAATCCTGATACGTGGGCAGCTGTGCAACAGCATTGGGTGGATCTTCCACTCCGCCAGTAGGTGGTGTGACTCCTGAGAAAAATCCTTATTTCCCCAGCTTCCTCTGACTGAGGCTGTGGATAGAAGCTTGACATATCAATATCAAAGATTGAAGATTGCTAACTCTGACAAGAAGCTATGATGGATCACCAGCAAAGGGGTGAGAGCCTCTGAAAATATCACTGTATTCTTTACATTACAATCTTTGCAAACTTCACATTAGCCAAGCATTTTACAATTCTAGTGGGCCACCATTAAGTTTTTTGACTATAAGTTGAAGTTTTTCCCCCAGTGAAGCCACTATCCAGCCATCCCTGGTGAGAAAATCACACCTTACCAAAAAATTACCTCTAAACTACCCTTTAAATACCCTTTTAGACTTCCTTTGCAAAGACCCTCCTGGACCACAGGCATACAGAGCTGTGGAGTATTTATACAAATAATGGGTGGAATATCTTGTAGATAGGAGATGGCAAAGCAGGGTTTGCTTGATTTTGATTTCAGAGGAAGCTGCAAAATTATTCGTTTGATGGGATACTTTAAGGGGACTGTGAGAGTGGCTGGTGTAGATAAGCAGCTGTCAAACAGCAGAATACAACTTACCAGCCATTTCTCTGCATTTGAGGTTTCTTCACAGAGAGGCAGAGCGCCCCTCTGAGCTGTCACTGAGCAGCTGGGGAAGTGCACAGGATTAATTGCAGACAGTTTTAAAGTTGCTTTCTTACAGCTTTAATTTCTAGGCACAATTTTTAGAATATAATCATCGTTGTAGTTTTATCACAGTATAGAAGTAAGCGAGGTCCACATAGGAGATTTTAGAGATACATTCTTATTTTTAGAGATACATTCTCAGTTTGAATCTAATAAATCATAAGTTGCACTTAGAAGAGTTTTCTGCAGCAGAGTTGCTGTATACTTTGTTCATAATTCACTTCTCTAAAATGCATCCTGTCACAAATGCATCAACATGATGTTGAGTTTGTCTTGCAGCAGAATTGTTTGACTTCTACTGATAAAATGAACTGAATTACTTTTTGCTTTTACCTAAGGTTGCCTAATAATTTCTCTGACAATAGTAATTACCATGTTATTAATTGGTATTTGCTGGTATGTACAACATAATTTTGCCATTATTATCTAATTATGCTATTATTAAATATGACTTCAAGTGAAACCATTTTGTTTGAACAGAAAGAATAATAGACCACAGAACATTTTTCATTTGCTAAGGTGTTAAGTACATCTCAATCATAAGGTGTATTTTAAAAATTACTCTTAAACTTTAAAAATATTTTTTAATTTACTGGCATGGAGTTCTGAAAGAAGATTAGAAAAAATGCATTCTGAGAAGATTATTGTCAGAGAATTTTGTGCGAATTTGTGAATCTCCTTTCTGAATGATATCTTACCATTTCAACCTCACTCTTTAACACTGTGCATATAATAGAAAACACTCCAGGGAGAAATAGATATAGAAGAAAATCTCTTTAATCCTGAAAGTAAGCCTGTTTAAATATAATTCTTACATTTATTGTCACTTATTCAATACGATATAAATATCTGAGGTGTTTATAATCTAATATGAATTTAAATTTTAAAAATTGGGAGCTTCAATGAGACAATAATTCCTCAGCTTTCCACTTCATGTATAAATATATCTTAAGATTTACCAGATCTACATATTCCTCAGGGAAGAGAAAAGAAAAGCTTCTCAACTTTGTCATAGAAGAAAGAACTTTTAGCCAAGTTTCAAAATTGACTCTATTTACATTTCTGTTTAAATTTTAAAATCACTGTCATAGATGAAAGCATTAATAAATATAATATTTGAGAAGACAAAATATCCAGCAATCTACCCAGTTTATAATTTTTTTTAAGAAGGAATGTGAATCCAAAGATAGGAGCAAATTTTTTTTGTCACAGCCACCAACATATTCATACCTCTGACTAGTTTGAGTGTAGCACCTATTTCAGCATTCCTCATGTGTTTCTCATGTTAAATAAATATCTTTCTTTTCAGACTTTGAGGATCAAAATGCTTATGAGACACATCATGTAAGTGTTAGATATTGGAAGACATCCACTTGATTCTGACTACCAAGGTGGTCATTAGCCACTCCTTATGAGGGGTGACTACCACTAGAAGTGAATTTTGGTTCTCAGCTTGACCACAACTCATGCCTATGTCTTCATTTAATGCAATACTTTTATTTATATATATGTATAAAGTACATGCACACACATATATGTATATATATGAACATACATACACTTTTATGAAGCAATTGAATGCAAGATCTTCAAGAAAAATATGTGTCAGAATTATTTCGTTAGACTACAGGATATATGAAATTATTTGTAGCCATCACAGTGATCACTGATCAAACACCCAAAGACTAAATGATGTATATCTTTCTGGATTTGTAAATTCTTCTCAGAAACTTTGGACCCTAAATCCCATTGAGGAAAAAATGTACTGCCTAAATCCTACTGAATGAAACATATTTAGTGACTTTAAGACACAACTATTGTATGATTGTCATGCTTAAATATCAGGGGCACTTATAGAAATGTGGACTTCAAAACATTGCAGGAGTTAATGTGTGTGCATAGCTGGCAAGAGTAGGAAAGACAGATTTGACATGTTGAAGATTATAAAACCAAATAAGCACACTGTAAGAAGTTACTATTCCAACATCTTTTAGTTTCTGAAAGAATACATCCAGGAGTGAGGTAGAAGGACTACTCAGTGCAGCTGATGATTTTCGTCAAACAATCCGGCTTGCTGCCACTGCCTAAGAAATAAAAAGACCAGAAGTAGCACCAGTGTAGCACTGGTGTGTAGCACCAGAAGGCAAATTGAGGACTTTTTAAAAGGCAAGAAAATCTGATAGTCAAGATGTTATTGGAAATCTGTCAGCACTAAAGGTTAATCTCATGTGACAGGTACTGAACTTCATTAATCTCTGTCATAACTCCATTTCAATCATTAAATCACCCTTGGATGAGTTTAGACTGTCTGTAAAGAAAGATACAAACCACCAGAGTCAGGGTTAATTGAGTTAGTCTTACTTAAAAACAAAAAAAAAAAAAAAACAAGTAATAATGACAAAAATAGACAGTTTCCATTAATGAGCTGAAATTTTGTAATAGTTATATTTCCAGTTAGATTAAAATGTAAAATCTGAACAGGAATTCTGGTTTTTCTTTTTTTTTTTAATTAAAATTTCTGAGCATGAGTACTTAGTTCATAGCAACAAGGAAAACAAGGAAATCCTAAAAACCAGAATTAATTATTGAATTACTTACTTGCCACTTATATTAATTAGAAGAAAACACTTTAATGGAATTATGCTTCAGTCAATAAAATATTTCAAAATGCAATTTGAAACAGGACAAATGAAAACACTGAATTAAGAGAAATCTGAACTGCTTGCAGCCACCCAAAAGCTAATGCTGTAACAACAAGTGAACTGGCCTTTGGCTTTAAGAAAAACAGAGAATATGACTGCCCTTAAATTAATAATAATTAAACCATGAAAAACAGAGAGTGGTAAATACTCCATTGCTGAAAATATTTACAAGTTTTGAAGCCATTCAAGGAATGAGACATTTTTAAGTTGTAGCCTGTAAGCTTCCTGAAAGAGTAAGACAAAGGAATGAAGGAATTTTAGTGTGTCTGTATAAAATCACATGCAAAGGAATACTGGCTTATTTGGCAGAGAAAGCCAAATGCCTTGCAACACTTGGATGGATGGCCAAGAGTAAATACATCTGGAGACAGGATCATGAAGACCTGATGTGGAGTTCTCACTCAAAGAAGGCAGAACAAATATGGGTCATACATTTCATTGATGGGCTTAAGGTGGAGAGGCAGGAGGATGAAGTGAAGGATTGATTTTTTAAGTCAGAGTCTGAAAGCTGTTGCTGCCACTCTGCACCAGTGCTACTTGAGCAGATCCTGCCTTAGAAACCAAAACCAGGACCTAGGAAAGGCCAGGGACACAAAGGACATTAATTCCTGAGAATTTATGACTCTTTTTCATCCCTTTCAGCTCTGACAGCAGTTACCATATAATTTTCTTATTTTCTGCTTCATAACTTTACTCCTACATTGCAAATGGGAAAATATTATTTTCCTCAGTTGAAAGTAGCAGAAGCCCTTTCCTATTACTCTGGAGGGAGTGGGGTGGGGTTAGTGGCTGCCACATTATTGAGATAATTTTAAGAGTCCTGGGAGTTACCAGATCTAAAGAATAAAGCAAATTTGTCATTTTTACAAAGAAAATGGAAGTAGAACCAGCTTGCTAATTCATCAGGCTGACTCAGTGCAGAAAGCAGCCCATATACTCCCTTAATTTCAGCATTCCAGGAACCCATTACACCTGACTTTGCAGAGGTAGGAGCCTGTCCCTGAAAAATGTTCCTTGCCATGGTGTTTACTATGTGCTTGTCATTACCAGCAGCACTGATGCCTTCTGTGAAGTGCTTGATATCACTCTGCAGGAAAATAATTACAGGATTTTATTTGTACTGAGTCTGGTCCTCAAGAGAGACTGATGGTGTTGCATGTGCACTTCTAGGCAGAATTTCCTTGCCCTGTTTTCCTGCTCTAGTAGTTTAGAGAGTACTGTATTGAAAGTGACCTTCCAGTCTTATTGCTCTCATTTGTATATCCACAATGCATGGTAATATTGAAATATTTAGATTGATGTGCATATCACTGTTTTTTCTAATCTACATAATTTTAACTACAGAAAATAATGCAAAATGAAGACAGAATTTATAAAATTTTAGGGTTATAACTCAAGCCATGGTTTTATTATTCAAGGTAAATAAAAAATTGACATCTTGGATCTGAACATAATCACAAAATAGACAGAAAGAGTATAGATACACACACACATAGAAATTTACACTTTTTGTGACATGAAGGTGAAATCCTTGGGGTATATGTATTGTCATGCCCCATTAATTTAAGGATTTTTTTTTACTTTCCCAGAAAGTCTGTTATTGTTCCACAGAGATATAGAGTGGTATTTAATAAATAAGGATATACCATCAAAAAACTGACTAATGTTCACCTAGCAGCATGAAGGAAATAAGTTCTTCATTTCTCTCTGAATAATCACTTAAATGTTTAATAGAATATATGTATCCCATTATATATGTCTCTATTCCAATGAAATGTCATTTACAATGAAAGCATCATGGACGGTGTCTAGCAAAAAGGTTCTGGTTAATTGACTCTGCTCATACAATTCTTTGAAAAATCTATTTTTAAGGAATACATGTAAAAGAAGTTACTGGTCATGCATTTTATGTATATTATTATTTTTTACTTTCAAGACATAAAATCTGTTTTACCATGCACAGAATACATTTGACACTTACAGGTTATAACTGTTGGCTTGGCAGAAAAAGAAAGGATTATTTGCAAAATGAAATAGCAGCCTTGGAAGATAATGAGTAAAATTTTTAAGCAGAAATTTACAGAATTTACTGGTCCTTGTCATTATACTTTCAATTTATCATGGATTGCATAAGATGGACATAGTAACTTCAGAATTACACAAATGGATGCCATGACACTGCACTTTTGATTATATGAAATGGCCTAATACATTCAATTTGATAAATATTGGCACAGCAACGTTCTGAGAATATTTTGGTATCTGATGAAAGCCCTCCCACTATTCCAGGCTATAATGAAGTTAGGCTAAATTTAGGGAATGACAGTACCTCACCCTACAGTGAGCAATCCAGCTGGCAATTTCAAAGGTTCCCTTGCTTTTCGGAGCACCCCTAGTTCTTGCTTTCCTTCTGTAGATGCTGAAGTACCATGACAGCTCTTCTATAGTTGATTTGGTGTGACAACAATCAGTTTTAAAGTTTTTAAACATCCTTCACTTGTGGACTCCCTGTAAACAAAAGAGAAAAATAGGTTAAGTTGAAAAATGAAAAGATATTAGACAGAGGTAACTTGAGCTACAGAGTTACAAAGTGCAGGAAAGGCCAGCTTACCCTCATTTACAAAAAAAAAAAAAAAAAAAAAAAAAGTAAAAAGGGTGAATTCTGGTGCTTCTGTGAAAGTGTTTTCTGAAAAGATGTTATACATTTTCTATGAAACACAGTGAAAATTCAGGAAGCCATCCAACAGTGGGAGTATGTTAGGTTGCATGTGGGGGTGTGAGGAACAAGGAGACAAAGACACAACTCAACCCCAGATGTTCGTGTGGCAACAGAGAGAGATTTATTTTCCATCCCCCCATAAAGGGCATTTTGAAAGACCCAGTCTGGATATTCTCACTGGTCTGAGCTCCACGGCCCCTCAGGATCTGGCCAGTGAAATGCTTGCAGCTCCATAAGAGATCTGATGAGGAGAAGCTCCTGTCAGTCAAACCCGGGGCTTAGTCAGATGGCACATCCAGTAACAGGAGTATAGTTTGATTATGCCATGTGCTGCCCTGTTAATCTCAGGCAGGTTGTCTCTTGCCACAACCCATGATCTGAATGACCGTGCTTACCCTGCTTCCCACCTGTAGGTCACTTTGTCCAAGAAGTGATTTGAGCATCAAGACTTTCAGATGCACGGGTACAGAACGCTACTATACATCATCTTATAAAAGGAAATAATTCAATTTATAGCAGGAGTAACCAGCAAATGAGTGAGCAATGAATATCATAAGAGGGACAATTTGTTTTAGTAAAACTAACTTTAAAGACATTGGTTTATACAGAATCCCAGAAGATAAGGGTCTAAAATGTTTGTCTCAAGCACTGATAGCTCTGGAGCCAACCAAGACTTCTTTTCCAGAAAGGGTTGTGAAAAAGAGCAGGGTGTGTCTGGAGAAGGGGGCCTTACAGAGGTAGGGCAGCACTGTCCTGGGACAAAGGTCCTTGTTCTGACTCCTGGAGGTAACCACAACACACTGCAGCACAAGAGCAGGAAAGATACGGCTTAGAGAAGTAGGCATGGACTGACAACTAAAGGCCACCACAGCAGGGGACAAGGGGGAGGAAATCAAGGCCACCAAAGACCCTTGAAGATCTCTGACCCATTTCCAGAAAGTTTTACAAGAATAAACTGCACACGATAATTATAACTTTAGTTTTCACAGATCAGATGCAATACCTGCATATACACCACTGTATCTCCTTGATTTCCTCCCCTCCATCCCCTACGCTTTCCTTTCCTCTTACACCTCATTCAGAGTTTGTACTCTTTTTTCACTTCCCACATTTTGTCTTTTGTGAGCTAACCTGTCAGTCTCCATATTATCATGCCTGTCACTGTCTAGATTTTATTGTGGCCAAATCTTTTCCCACATCAACACCTTTGACTTTTTCATACCTACAAATACCTGTACTGGGCTTTTAAAACCTTCAGATCTCTAGACTCTGGTACATGCTGAAAAGTGCAGTCCCTCCTTCCATTTCTCCACTGCCAGAAATCAATGCAAAAGCACTATCTTACCTTGTTGTAATGTCTGCTAGCTATTATAATTAGATTGGTTCTTTGATGAACATCCTCAAAATTCTATGGATTTGTGTGCTTGGCATAAACCTGGAAAATGAATTCTCTTATTTTACTACAAGTCCCACAGATCGCAGTGAACAATTCAAATGCTGCTGTATCCTTTAAAAGGCATGCAGGCAGACTGCTTAGATTTGAAAATTGTTAATTTGCTGGTAACGTTACCAGCAAATTGGCATTTGCCAAAATAATTTCTGAGCCATTATTTAACTATCAAGTTGTTCAGAGCCCAACCAACGTCAAAGTTAAAATAACCCAGTGGGAGATTTTGAGACTGAGTAGACATTAGTCCCACAGCTAGGTACAGTGCACACCAAATATATGTGTTTTGTATGTAGTTTATATACTCTTGCAAAGGACTATTAGAATCTGCAGAAATGACTTTGTGAAAAGAAAATTTGGAGGCAGAGAGAAATCTGGCCAAGCATCAAACAGATACAGAGACAAGTGACAGCTTTCACAGCGGGTACAAATAGAACAATCTGGCAAGACTGGTTTGTGGAGCCCCAGAAAAAAAGTACTGATTTTTTGGTTTTAATTTCTTGGGAATTGCTTTTCCCCCAGAGGAAAGCCTCTCAGAGGCTCTTAAATCACCCAAGAGGAACAAGAGGACAGTGGGATTGCCACAGCTGCACACAGAAGCAGACGGCTGAACACTGAGCCTCTCACACAGCAATGCCAGATCCTGTCCTTCATTACCCTTTCTCTTTTTCCAAGCTAATTTAAAGATTTTTTTCCGCAGGCTTACCAATTGCTTACTGATTTCTCCATCATGCTATCACTGCAAATACTTCCTTTACCTTTGAAACAGCTCTTTGACTGTGTAAGAAAATACGTTGCAGTCCTGACACCCTGCCTATCTGGATAAATCTGTTGATTGGCATGTAGTCAACTTAGTTTTTTGCCAAAAATTCATTTGTGTGAATTCCATGTGTTGCTTATAAATTGTAAGAGAAAGAACATGTGACACAAAAGTGCATGACACCATGGTTAGGGTACCTTTGTCATGGTCTCTGTTTTTTGTGGAAGCCATCATGCTGAGTGGTGTCTGGTATCCCTCCAAATTCACAAGGTCTGTCAACAGAAGTCCTTTGGTTAGTTTTTTTTTTTTTACTATGTGACTTTGTTGAAGAAGTCATTGTAATTTTTCAGGCACTTTTTTGTATTAGTAATATGAAAGCTGCCAAATTTATTAATAGAAAAGCTTGCTGAAAGCTGATTTACTGGGATCTCTATTTAACTGCAATATCTGACTACATGTAGATGTCACCATTCTTTCTCCAGAGAGAAAGTTATAAGCGTAACTCTGGGAAAATGGTCATGCTTAGTGAGCTTGGGCTTTTTGTTTTGTTCTGAATAATTTCTCCATTAAATAAAGCAAGAACATGAATATGTATTTCTCTTTTAGGAGCAGAGGAAATAAGTCATGAATGGCTTAGCTTACTTGTTTCTTTGCTCTTGACTCAAAAAGAGCTCAAACTTCCTCTCACAGATATTAATGGGAGAAGGAGAAACCTCCAGATGGGCTACAATACTGACAAGGAGCAGATGATTTTGTAGAAGGAGAATTAGTTGGCTTAAGCAGTTTCAGGTTCATTCTGACAAATACCCTGATTTAGCCTATAGTATTTCCTAAAGACTGAAACTTACCATTTCAGAAAAAGGCTTTCAATTTAAGCTTAGTGTTGATGACATGGAGCAGTAGATGTGTGAGGAAAATGATGTGAAAATTGCATGAAGCACAGTGTGCAAGTAGGCACCTGAGCAGTGATGTCTGAGGTTTATTTAGCACTTTGCTATAGTGTCCTTACCTCCAAGATGTGTTCATCATCAGACACAGGAGTAAAGCTCATGTTTGGGTAGCTGTGTGCTTCCTGCATCACATATCCGGCCCTGAATCTTATCAGAGGAGTCAGGGGAACCTTAATCCGTTCTAATTTATGTTCCTTTGCAACATAGCCCTTGGTAACCTTTCCCTAATAGGGAGTAACTGGAAAAGAGCAGGACTAGGCTCTGCTCCAGACTTTTCCCAGCATTTGCCCCAACTTGAGACTATGTTTTGAGGCATGTTTAAAATTCTGGAGTAGCTGGTTCTTATCAGCATGAGCTTCAAATTAAACTATTGTTTCCTCCATATATTCCAATCATGCAGCACAATACCCAGGAGAAAAAGAATGTTTTGCTATTGACGTAGGGAAAGAAATGCAGTTGGCACTAAGTGGTGTTCTGTAAGCCTTGTTTCAGCCCAGAGCAAATTTGAATGGTTAATTTTATGTCACAACAACAACAAGCCCTTAAACTGATGCAATAAAACTACAAGCATGTGAACTGTACTCACAGTAATAGTATTACGAATTACATCCTCAATTAGCTAATCTTACTTTGCTGCCATGTAGCAAATTTGGTTTAATTGTATTTTTCTTGGCTTTTTGGATAAAATCTATTTATGAGTTTGAACAGAAACTCTTCATGTTCTCAGTGTTCGGTGCTGCTTCTGTTCTCAGAGCAGGTTGGAATGGGATATGCTGTAATAGAACTCCATTACTGTGTGTCTTTTGAATATAAAAATATTTTTAAACTACTAAAAATACAGAAAATCAGGACAAATTAAAATGTTTCCTTTAGAGATAACAACATGACTCTACATCATAAACAGATTGTGTCATCATAAGCAAAAAAGTGTGGATTTAACTGTGCTAGCTTTATCAGCTATGTCAACACAGGCAACAACCTTGCTGAGATGGAAATTGTCAAATCTAGCTATGGAGTGTTCCACATAAGATTTCTCTACCCTCTCCCCACAACAAAAGCCCTACCAAAATGCCTGAAAACCTCTTCCTCTCACATGTAAAGAAATTTTCTTGAGGGTACAAAAGCTGCCTACTTTTCATAGTGTTACTAGTGCCCTGTCTGTGCTAAGGTGTGACAGAACTGGTCATTGACAGTGATTACTGCTGGTCAGTTCCCACACAGCTGAGTTTTCTGTTTGAAGTGAGCCCTTTCTGAGCACAATTTGTCTGACTAAAGTGAGCTTTCTGACTGATAAATATTTTATTAAGTTCTCCTTTGCTAAAGTCTCCCCCACAGGTTATGTTGACAGATATAAGTTGCCATCTGGTTATGTACCTTGCTGTAAAGGACCATGACTGGTACTTGATACATAGGTTTGTTTTTCTTTTATTTTCCAACCAAAACAAATATCCAAACAACCCTTTGAAGCCTTTCTGAAGTTATTAAACCTAAAAACAGTTGGGTGATGCTGTAAGGGCTTATCAGATGTGCCTCACTGTGTTCCCATAGCAACCTTTTAGAGGATAAAGCAAAGGCTGTCGGGGGAAAAACTCTCCATGGGTCCAGATGCTGCAATATGTTGCTGAATGTACCCAGAGGGCTGAGAGGGACAGAGCAGGGCAAGGTACATCCTCAGCATATCCTGGGTTGAAGAGCTCTAGTGAAAATGTGGTACACTTCCCAGGAAAGCCTTCACAAAAATATCAGAAGAATGTCAGGGCTGTGGGGCAAATAGCAGGAATTTGGACAAAGAAACTAAGATGTATGTATCTCAACATATATATCACTTATTATATTGTCTATAATTAATATATCTTCAATGTTGCCAAACTAGATTGCACTTTGCATTCCCTTCACGTGTATGAGAGAAATTACATCAGATAAAAACAAAAAGACGATTTATTTATGTGGTGAACCTGAAGGGAAGCAGCACAAAAGCAGCTTCATTCAGCAAATATGTTCTGTTTCTCTGGTTCAACTACTGCTGATTCAGCTGGTAGCACTTAAGTGAAAGATACTGAGCTTTGGCCCCAGCATTCAAAGTAGCCACACAATCAGCAACCCTCCATCTCCTCCCCAAAAAAATACCAACCAAAAACCAGAAGAGAAAAGACCTTGCAATTTCACTTACAAGAGAGGGAGCTTGGAATGAAAAGTCAGAAAGAATTACTTTTGTAAAAGATGTTGCCTCCCTGGGCATGTGTCTGGGTGACAGTCTTTGGACTATGAGGGCTTCTCAACATTTTCACTGTGGAGTCAAACTGCCAACTTTACATCACAGCTTGGACTTGAGGAAAAGGAAAACTCAACATATGCATTTTAATTTTTTTTTTTTTTTTATGCTAGTATCCTGGTAAAGGGCAAAGGAAAGCTCTATGACTATTTTTAAAATAAATATCCTAACAGATAAAGTACATCAATTTACTTAGGCCAACACTCTTGGAGGAATGTACAAGGTGACACTTAAGACACATCCTCAGGTGCTGGTGTCCTATCAGCTGCATTCTTCATGAAGAGGTATAAGAACACTTCTGCTATTCATTACCAATGAAGAGGCTGCTTGCTGCCTTTCTGCTGTTAGGAGCTGCCTTTCATTCAAATTATGGTTCCATTTACAATATATTTCTTGTGTCTAAGACATTCTCACATGTCAAATCTAAGTGCAAATTTGGCCTCAGGGAAGAGTGTAGAGATCGCCAAGACGAAAAAATGAGACCCCTTCTATGCAAATACCTCCCCCTCAGTCCCCACCCCATTTATAATCCTGATCTGCACAGCCAATGAAGAGCCACTGCTTGTGCTCTTTGTTGCCTCATCACAGCTTTGCTTTCACAGGTATGTGCATTGCTCATCATCCTGCCCCATTCTTCTCCTTTTATTCACTGCTGCCTGTACATTTAGGTCCTTCCATCTTTCTCTAAGACAAACAATCCCCTCTCCATTTTCCTCTCTTCTCAGATTTCTCTTCTGTATAAGTTTCAAGTGTCCACCTTTGTTACAATTTCCTCCTCCTTGCTTCCTGCCTCATCATGAGCCACTGTGATAAAAGCAAAATAAAGTCAGGCTGACAAGATACATTCAAAACTGAAAAGCCACACTTGCAGCTGCTGTGTGCTGCATTACTTTAATTAAACTGGAGAGGTTTGGTTTTAAAGGTACATAGGTGATATCAGGCCAGTCCTCCATCACCTTCTTTCCTAGTGGGATGTTTTTGAAAACTGTCATCAAGTTATTGCTATGGCAATGAATATTCCTCCTTCAAAATTGGTACATTACTAATAGGAGATAATGATATGTACGAGGAGCTACTTCCCTGCTTGCTCGAAGTGCTCTGTAAAACATCATTCATGACTTGCCTAAAATGTCACTGTTATTTCAGTACTTAATGACATTGTGATATTTTCTTGGCACCAGTATAATAAGACTCAAATGGAAATGTTCATAAGTAATTTGAGCAAATCATAGGCCATTCTTTTATGTTTTTATTTAATTTTGCCATCTGTATCTGTTGCATTAAAATTCAGTATTAAGTGTTACAAAACTGTAGCTGTGCAAAAGTCTTTGCAGATGTATTGCATCCATTTATTTATTTTCTCAGTAAATACAAGCTTGTTGCTACACAAAGGTTGGTTTCTGTTGGTCATGCCCTGGTGTTGGGTGTGCTCCCTCTCTGTCCTTTGTGGATCAGAGATATCACCATCATACACACAAACTCTCCTCCTCCCCTTCAGCTGGAGTGTCCAAACCTGGCCTCAGCAGAGCACCTGCTGCTTTTGCAAATGGCTGATTTATTGAGTCATTAACATTTAGCATTTCAGTCTCTCTGGTTGGAAAAATGAAGGAGTGTCATCCTCAATTTCTTCTAATAATTACTGCCATCAGTTCAAGAAGGCCAGAATGAGTTATCTCAATGGCTC
Organism: Vidua chalybeata; assembly: GCF_026979565.1. Classification (NCBI taxonomy): domain Eukaryota; kingdom Metazoa; phylum Chordata; class Aves; order Passeriformes; family Viduidae; genus Vidua; species Vidua chalybeata. The sequence goes on from NC_071530.1 coordinate 93,755,640, forward strand.
AGTATCCTTTTATGTTCATTTTTGTCCCCTGATGCAGCAAGGACCTGTCCCCCAAAATTGTAGCCTAGTTCTATTTTAAACACACAACACAGAAAATGAAAATGAATAGTGAAAATAAAAAGTTACAATGAACCCTCTGCATTTGCTGAAATATTTAGCTCTTGGGGATTGCAAAGCTTGAACTTCAGGATTGTGATTACAGTCAGTAGTGAGCCTCCATGATATTTTATTCTATTTCATTGATTTCAGTCTAAAAAATATCTACTCAGACCTAGGAAAGAGTTGTGTCAGTGTTAGCAGTCTTGCTGTGAAACTGTTTTATTGGAAACAGTTAAATTGCACAAAGTTCATACTGTATTAATGAAAAAATGACGATGTTATTAATGCTCTTAACTCTGTTTTGGCACAAAGATGATCCAGTAATAAAAAGTATTGTATCGTAAATGGTGCAATGTTCTTTCTTGTGTGCATCATCAATCTCTTGGAAATAATTACAGCTCTGAAAAATAATAGGGTGGTGTTTGTTCTAGTGTCTTCTCTTTGTCAGTTCTGTAGTTGACTTGCTTCATTTTTCCTTCACATTCAAGCTCAGTTTACATGCAAAGCAACCCTTTTAATTTGCATAGGGGTAAGATGGCAAAGTTTTGAGTAGGATCTTGATTTTTTTTTTTTTTTTTTTTTTTTGCTGCTGCTGCACATAAATGTTATAGGGATTTAGGGATTTGTTTGCTTTAGGCTCTTAACACATTTTCATAGATGCTGTCATATGAAAAAAGAGTTTCAGATAACAAGACTATTACTAGCATCGGTTTGGTTGTTTATGTGATTTATCTTTCAAGTGATATATGTCAAATAAGTTTTGCTTCAGCCAATTCATGCCAACTACTGAACTGAGAAATAAGTTTTGAAAGATATTATGAAGCTAAAATGGAAGATGCCCAGATGTTAATGGTATATTCTTATCTTATACTGAAGTGCTTAGAGAGTTTCAGTAAAAAAGAGCATTTCATTTTTTCCCAAATAACTGCTGTATGAAGATCTGCAACTAGCGACTGATGAAAAAATAGAAGGCGAACTAAAGAAATTATAACGCAAAATACGACGTAATAGGCACTATTAGATAAGAATCAATAAGCTTATTTGAATCATTGCAATACAGCTGAGCTACTGAAAGCCTTGGGAAAAAAATTAGTAACCTGTTTTCACCACCATTTCGATGGAGATAGAAAAGAATACTCTTAAGTTACTTAAGAGCAACTTTCTATTTAGGCCTACCACGCAGACCTGTCCTTTGTAATCTAGATGAAGGAGCAAGAAATCTAACAAAATGAAAAAAAAAGTTCAACAGATATTTATTTTCAGTTCAGGGAATATAAGATAACCTTATTCTAAAAGCACCGTAAATTGGAGAACTCTGCTTATGTTGATCACGTCTGAAGTCACCCAGATATCTTTGACTGTAGAAAGCCTTGCCAACTACACTTTGTTACAACTTACAATGAACTCCTAGACAATATTAAGCCTTTGTGTCCAAATCACATCAAAATTCAGCGCCTGCAGGCAGCTCTGAGTGGATCCTGGCATAGCAGCTCAGCTTGCAAGAGGCCTGAGTCAGAGAGAAGAGGGCCCTGGTGACACACCCAGCAAGACAGAAGTTCACTGATGGCTGGAACATCAGCCATGCAGGAACATCCTGTCCAGACACCTTCTGATCTTTCAGGTTTTTAGAATTAAGTCATGTGAACCTCTCTACTATTTTCAGACCTCCATGCCTAAAATTGCTCTGTCATGATGTTTCGAATTGCAGCACATAATTCTGTTGTCTAAATAGCCCCTTGTTAAGTAAAGTTGTGAGATGTGGCCCAGTGCTTTTAGCAATCATGTTTTATGTTAAATTACTCTTATACAAACTGTTAATGTTTGTCTGTACATTAACTATTGTGGTGAATGGCCTGAAACCACTAACAAGAAAGGGCATGTCTGCTCCATCAGAGAGAGTGCATGAAGGGACTGTTGAATAAGTGGTTCAGAAGTCATTAACAGAGCACTGTTCAGAGCTGCAGACTGCACTTAGTTAAGAACATCCCTAAAAATAGGATGTTATTTAGGGTTTTGAGAAAACAGAATTTCCTGAAGGGATTTTTTTAGGCCACAAAGGCAATCCAGAGCCCAATCCTACAGTCGCTGTTGTGCTAATTAAAAAAAAATCCCAAACAACTACCATTGATATAAATCTTTGTTGTTTAAAAAAACAAATAATCAAAAACTGAACTTCTGGTAGCTTTGTCCTGCACATTTCCCAAAAGACTTCTCAGGCATTACCAGGTTTTTAGCTGGGATGGATTATCTTGGAGGCATGTATTTTTGGGTCAGGATTTTCTTTGGTTTCTGGGAAATGAGAGAGATACTATTACACTTTTGCAGATAAATAGAGCTGAAATAATGATAATTCTTGCCACCTGCAAGGCACGGAATTGCAGAGGTGAAACTTGATCAAAGAGGCTCTCTTTCTTTGCAGCAAATTTAGATGAGAATGGAAAACCTTGCTGGTTTGTTAGGAGAGAAAAGTTAGAGCAAAACTGGGCTTCAGTCCTAGCTGGGCTTTGGAAAGCTTTGGTCTGAATATCTGCTCATAGCATCTTCCTCATTTCTCCCTCTCTATATTTTGTTTTAAAAAATAATAAAACTCACAAGTGACAATAAAGTATTTTCCCACTGATGTAAGAAACATCTGCTCCGGAATCTCCGAAATCCCTGATGAGAATCGCACATGCCAACAAGCATATGAAAACCACGAGCCAATTGCTAAGCCTAGTGACATTTTGCCTGATTGGCTGATCTCTGTATGAAGCCATGCAAATGTAACGTCACAGCTGGCCCAAATCCTTCTGACAAAACTATGAAAGGATCAATTAAATGAAAACCACAAGCAGTTGCCTATCCAGACTGAGCAACTCTAAGCCAACCACTCTCAACATTCACTCTCGACCACTCATTCTTGTATGTAAAAATGAGATTGAACAAAGTGACACATTTTATTTTTTTATAGCTATGAATTACCTAACATAATCCTGCAAGTTAAAAAATCGTACAGAAATAGGAATAATTACGGCAAAATCAGTTCAGATAAGAAATTACTATCCCAAACTTAAATCCTTTCTGTTAATTTCCCACAAGAATGTTTGCAGTTTATAGGTGTTTTTATTCCTTCAGAGGCATCCCTCTCCTCTTGGTTTTGGCTTGGGCAGAAGCTTCAAAATATTATCTGGGTGTAACCAATCCCCACTCTACACAGGTTTTATACAGAATGGCAATGGGGAGAATCAAACTTGTAGGCAAAAATAGAATCATAGAATCACAGAATGGTTTGGGTTGGAAAGGGACATTTAAAGGTCATTCAGTCCAACCCCCACAATGGCAGAAATATCTTCAACTAAATCAAGTTGCTCAGAGCCACATCACAAGTGACTTTGAATGTTTCCAGTGAAATACACACAAGGAAAGGGATTTTTACCTTTTCTTCACAGACCATCTCTCAAAGTGTGCCAGAATGATTTCCTTCTGTGCAATGTCCAGTCTTTGGGAAAATTAATAGCAGGGAGAATGATAAATGCTGTAAGAAATTTTCTTGTCAAAATTTCATGCTAAAGAACTAGTAATGCATTTATACAAATATTCTGAAGGCAAATTATCAGCAAACCCACCCCATTCATCAGAGCACACAGAATATTGTGGGTATTTCTACACATATGTACATATGTACATATGTGCACATACAGAGTGTATCTGTTCAGTTTAGAATGTTACATTAAGATACTTTAAGAGCATGTGCATCTCTCCTGTTCTTTTCACTTCATGCTTTCAGTTTAGATGTTTCACAGCATTCTGGTTTTACTTGGCTCCAAATCATCAAACTGTTCAGTGCTCCTGAATCTTAAATTTATATTTCACACCTTCCTTTCTGCCTTGGCAGGACCGATGGAGTCTGTAAATCAGAATCTGTATTGGAGACTGATTACAACTGAAGTTATTAAATCAAGATCATGAGTTTATGACACCAATAATGGTTTATAGCTGATTTATTGTTCATTATTATTGTTCCTGTTAGTAAAGCATTGTGAAGAAAAGCATTAGATCAATGGGTATTTGCTTGAATATTGAGAAAATAAAAACTAATTTAAAAAATCATAAAAAAAACCCATATATAAAAGTATCTTGAATAAATACACATACTTTCAAGACATCTGTTGTTTTGTGATTTCTTTGGCAGGGTCAGGAATACCGACTGGTTATTCCTTTTTATTTTAATTAATGCTACTTTGAATAATAAAATACTTCAAACATAATCATATTTTCCTGCATTTCCAATTAGATAAATAAAGACAGTGATGAAATGTTTCTCTGAAAAGCATAAAATCTATTCTGTAGGTGCTTAGTAACACCAAAGTAGTGTAACTTATATTGCATGTAAAATTGCATGAAAGCACATAACATTGTATGTTGTAAGGCCAATTTGGATTTGATTGGTATCTGTTTCATGACTCCATTTGATTGGGGTAAATGATCAGTTAACATTAAGAGCATTAAAAATTATTGATCTATTTTATTCTAATAAGGCATGACCAAATACACATAGTTTAAAGTCCAAATTTGCCTGCCTGATTTGTCTTTACTTTTCGAAATAATGCAGGACTGATGAGGGATAAATACAGCTCATCTGACTAGAAATCCTAATTAGAAATCCCAGCTCTGTGTTTCTCTTTGTTTCCTAATTCCCCAAATAATTCTCAAGTGCATTCAGGCTTTCAGTCTTTATCTTCAATATCTTCACAGAATTTTCCCACATTTATTCTATGAACTGTTTTCTCTCCTCACAATAAGTACATGCCACTGGAAAAGTCATTATCCTCAAGGCGAATCTTGGGTCAAAGACAAATTTTTTTGTAAATGAATGAATGTAGAAATTTTCATTCTATTTCCAGGTGATGGCCCATTCTTTTCAACTCTAGTGACTCCAATACAATGTGAAGACATAGCTAGATCTTGCCTTCCTATGAAACTCTGTCAGAATCACTCAAATAAGGAAGGCCTGTTATTTAAGGCCAAAAAAAAAAAAAAGATAAATACATCCCCAAATTCCTAAAATGACCTAAAATGAGTTTTCTTATTTTTCAGAGAGTCTTCTTAATGGAGAAATATATAAGAGGTGATAAAATTAAGTGGTATAACTTTTATTGTCACATCTTCCAGGCGACTGTGTTTCCTATGAATGGCAATGCTCATTTTGCAGCATCTGATGTATTCAGTTTTGGAAAAAGAATAATGATTAATGTAATAATAATAATATTAAAAATATTATACAGGACATGCCATTGTAAAAATCAATATTTAACTTCAGAAAAGATTACCTCAGTTTAGCATAAATGATTACATTTCAAAAAAATCAATAAGGCTCAATTAGTTATTAGATTGAAAGATGCACACAGCTATGATGCTGGATTGAAATATAATGGTGTTACAGTATTCATTTTACCTCTTTGTGAAAACAAAAAGCAACATAAATCAAATGTCATGTCTCAGTGAATTCATTTTTAGTGATGTCAGAATGGGAAAAGATAGAAGCACTAAAGTGTAGTAGGATGATTTACAGAAAGCTGAAATTGATTCATCTTATCACTGCTTCCTTTAGTTACTGCCTTCATGTGCCCCTTAGCCTGTGAAGCTGTGCTTCACAGCAAGCCTCATCTGCTCAGGTTAACAAAAATCAAGAGAATACAGTCACCCCTTCTTCATTTTTCTGCTGGCACTCTGGTTTCAGATGCAGCATAAAGAGAAATTTGAATGCCTTCCAGTTGGGATCTTTCTTCCTGGAGAAATGAATGCCTAGGAAAATTTAAACTCCATTCTTGTAATCAGTGCTGGGGTTTTGCTTTTCTCTTTTCGTTTCTGTTACCAGACTGCAGCTGGTGACGCACCAGACCTCGACACCTTTTTTGGGCAGCATTAAAGCCAGGCAGAGTGCTTGTCTGAACTGCTGCCACCCTGGTCCCATCCCTAGCCTCTCGTGTGAACAGACAAAAAAAGCACGGCTCTTTCCAGTGCCCTCGTGGGAGTCTGCCCCAAGAGACCACGCCTGGGGAGGGGACTCTGAGTCATGATGGTCACAGGGAAATTCTGAGGGGTTATTGGCTCTATGGCTGAGTCCTCTCCCATGTCTCCAGAGGGTCTCTGACAAGTCCTGACCCACTGCACCTCCCCATCGAGGTCAGCTGTGACAATGTACCTGCCACCACACTCAGCTAAACACCTTCATGGAGAACAGCCCACAGGCTGAGATCACAGGCTACTTTAGATAGGTGGCAGCTCCCTGTTAAAAGGCAAAATATTGGGAAACATTTCTACACCTCATCTGGTTTAGACAATACTTTATTATATAATAAATGAGCTTATAGGGACAGACCTTAATTTTAATGCTTGAAGGTGCAGGTGGATTTACAGAAAAGTTTTCTCAACTGCTCTAATGGATTGTACTGCTTCTATGAAATGGAAAATCTACTTCAGCACCTAGGAAATACCACTAAGGTTTTGCCTGCTTTTAGGTACATAAACCACTCCAGGCACAAGGGATAGTGTGAGGAAATACAAAATGTTTATGAAAGCATGACAGATACACAAATAACTCTGTGAGTGGATAAAAGAGAGTGATGAAAGAAGATATATACTTATTTTGCATCAATTCATAGTCCATCAGTGTCAGATTGGATTATCTCTTGATGATATTCCCCACAAATATTTCCCTTCTTCATTTTGAATAACAATATTAAATAGTGTTAATGTGCATGTAATTTTCGACTAAGTTACTATTTAATCTTTTAGTTGTTGTTGTTAAATGCCCAAAAATTTCTGCAGGGATTCATGGTCCACAATATACATACCATAGTTCTCGTAAACATAGTTGCTCATTTATAGTTTTGTACACCTAACAATGAATGCACAAGAAAAGAAATCTGATGCTGAATACACAACACCAGAAAGCAGGAAATATAATGTTTTCCTTTTAACAATCTACCTCTTAGAAGTTTTAGTAAGGAAATTAATTTTTATCTTGTCTTCAGCACTACATTCTCCCAGTAAAACTTATGGGTTGGTAGGGAGCGTTACTTCTGTGTATAATCAATATCTTTGCCTTACAAGAAGTCAATATATTCTTTATTTACTATGACATAGAGAAAAGTAAGAGACATGTCAGTTTTAAAACATTACAGAAAAAATTCAATGGGCAGCAAACATTCACCGGTTCCAAAGGCAAGGACTGGCATGGAAATTAATTTTCTTCTTCCTAGGTTTCTTTTTCAGCTACAAGGAAAAGAATTAATTATATTGACATTTTAATTGCTTCTCTTAAAAAAATCAAGAAATATAAACAAACAATTAGCTAAAACATTCTTCAGCTTATTTTCTCTTACACATAACAGCTATATAAATCATTAGAGTACTGTTGTGGCACTTATGTCCCAAGGTGTATATATATGCTAAATGTAATAGAATACTTATCAAATTTTCTTTGCGATGAATGGGAGAGAAAGAGGTAAAAAGTCATCTAATTTTCAATGGCAGGACATAAATTTACATCAAATTAATTTTGTGAGTTGGGATTTCATCATTCTTTTTTACTACTTAAGGCCGCTGAAAATAATTAAGTTGCATACACAGATTTAATTAGGTTGGTTTCACTCTGCTTAAAAATTCTCAACTAAAAGTTCTGAAACTTTCCATTTATGGTTTGTAAAATTTCTCCACTCTATGCATCTAGAGAAAAAATACAAGCAACGAGCTAAGTGTTTAATGCTAAAAGTGAATTTTGTAATGTGGTAAGAACAAAGAAATGGCTAAAGACTTAAAAAAACCTAGGGGGGAGGGTACAGAAGGAAAAAAATACACTTCTGAATACAGAATTCTTTTTATCTAGATTAATATATCTTAATTTAGAGTACTCTTTACAGAGTAAAGAGAAATATTTCAGACACTGAAGTATCCATGGGGTAAGGCTGGTATGCACGGAGTGAAAGAAGAGCCAAATCCTGATGGAACTCTGAGCAACTGCCCTTTCCATGGATGTTACATTGTTACCAATACCAGACCATTTCAAAGGGAAAGAAAAAAAACTCATTATCTTTCCTGTCACTACAGAAGCTCCTAGTGACTTGACAAGTTAGAAGTAAAACTTAATCTATTTCTATTTAACACCTATTTGTGAATTAAAATTATCATGATTTTGCTGTTAAACTGATAAAAAAAATGTGATACTCTACTGAATTGAATGTTGAGGATTCTTGCTTAGATAGTTCTGCACAAAATTATTTTTATTGTATTACACTGAAAGAGTTCTCTTGCCAAATGATCATTACTCATGATTCCAGACCAAAAAGCATTTCCAGACTACATCGGCTCAATCATGTTGTTAGGAGGGAAAAAACTTAGGTGCCAGATTAGCATGTGCACAATGTTTGTCTCAGAACCTGCTATAACATAATCCTTTATGATCTGAGCTAATAAATTAGTTCTATAACAAAGAGCTTGGCTCTTTATGCCAACATATTTGCCATATTTGTTTATGCCATCAAGGCATGAAGAACAATATAATGCCAGCTAAACATGAATACATATCCTTTGAAAAGAACCACCCTGCTCTAACACTCTCATTTAAGTTTCAAAAAGGTTGAATTTGAAGAAAAATCTTCATACTAAACTCTTGGCTTTTAATCAAGGATCTTTAAAACAAAACATAGGAATTGTGTCTACAACTGGACACAAAGGGACTGACTGTGTTGAAAGAAGTGTCTGGAACTGGATGTCAAGTGGGTTGTACATACATATCCACACAAATCTAAGTACGACTGAGGGTATTTAAAAACTCAAAAAAGATAGCTTTTAAAGATTTTGTACTCTGCTTATAGCCAGATGCTGTCGTGGTTTAACCTCTGCCAGCAACTACAGACCACGCAGCTCACTCCTCCACCAGTGGGATCAGGGAGAGAATCAGAGGGTAAAAGCCAGAAAAATACTCAGGGATTGAGACAACGACAATTTAATAGGAAAAGCAAAAACCACACATGGAAAATGAAACAAGAAATGAATTTGCTGCTTCCAGTAGGCAGGCAGGTATTCAGACACCTGCAGGAGAAGAAAGTTAATTCTTCTCCAGGCAAAACCAGAACTGATGCTTGGCTTTGTCAACAGTATTTATTGTTGCTTAAGTGTTTCCCTTATTATGTTTATAATTTCCTTGTCCTTCATCTCCTGGCCTTTGAAGACAGAGGTATGGGGCACCAGCTTTGGTATCTGCATTCAGAAAAGATCTCTGACAAGTCTTAACACCATCATTTTAGACATTTTAGTGAGAAGCGACCTAGCAACAAAATATTATTGTCATTATAAGAAATGATAGTAATTACTGAAGTGCTCAAATATCTTGAAGAAAAGTGTCAGAAAATTTACATCTGAGAGAGAAATGGCTTTTGGGGAAAATGCCATTCAATATTCCATAAAGCAATAAGTAGTCAGAAGCCTTCTGAAAATCTGCCTTTCTAACCTGCAATATCAATGGTATGATTGCCAGATTTTAAAATATTGATTGAAAGGTGAAGGAGAAAAACATCCCTGCTGGAACTCTGTACCACAAGAGGAAGGACAGAGATTAAGTGCAGTGCTGCTGGAACGAACCTGTGTTCTGTGTAAGCTGTCAGGAAAGGGATCATGCTTTTGGTATGGCACCTGTCTGTACCAGATAGACCTTTGACACAGTATTCTGGAGACTCAAACTCTTCTGGACATTGTCAGGTGGACAAGGAGCAGCAAGGAAGAAGAACAATGTTCAAACAAATGAAATCACATACAAAGCAAGTCTTTTAAGAGAATGTGAGAAATGTAAACTGAGGCATTTTCTTTTCCATCAATGGGACAAGTCAAGGACAAAATTTGACAGACTTATTTTTGTTTTTGTTTTTGTTTTTTTTTTTTTTTTTGTCTCCACTGATTCCTATTTTAGCCCATACTTTCAAACATTTCAGTTACAAATTAGATAGTGGATGTTACTGTGAGGTTATGTATCTCCCTCAGTAGATCTCCACTCTGGTTTAATCCAAGATAATTTATTTACTGTGGAAGACAGAAGTTTATTTAAATTTTACCATTTGGGGTTTCTGGAACGTATTTCAATTCACTTCCAGATTCTATCTTTGTACAAAAAAAGTCAAACTTTCAAAATAACATTTATTCTGTAAAACAGAAACAAAACAAAACAAAACAAAAAAAACAAAACAAAACAAAAAACCACACCACAAAACAAACAAAAAAAAGATGTGATCTTCCATATTTACATATGAAATTAGGAAAATCATGAGTTAGGTAAAAGATGGTACTTAGATGCCTCTTCAGATACTGCCATTGGCTTGGTTTAAAAGAAAGATTTCCATCCGTTTAAGCTTACTTTTACACACCCTTTAAAGTAGGATTTCCTTTGCACAGATTTTGGTTGTTCTCATTTAAAATAAATGATTTCATATTTTCCAAATGTTCATATTAGATATAATGTTTGGAAATTGCATATTTCAGTAAGGTACTCACATAATTATAATGTGCAATCCCACAGCACTATTTGTCCTGCAAAATTATTGACAAATACTGTTTGCCACTTCTAAATGTGTTTAACCCAAATACCAAGCTGATTATTTACACTGATTGCTTTCTGGGAAACATCAGGCTGCTTCTTCCATCCTGTACCTGACTGCAAGCACAGGATTTATTTTTGATCCTGGGCTGCATCTACAAGGACATTGCTAGCAGAGAGGTAGAAATCTGATTATCGAGTCCTACATACTGCTTGTCAGGCTACATCTGTAGTACTGTCTCCAGCTCTAGTCCCAAAATTCAAAAAAGACATGGACTGATGGGACGGGATCCAAAGGAGAGCCATGAAGATGAAACAAAAGGCTGTAGAACCTGCCCTGCAAAGAAAAATGGGAGAAGTTAAGTCTTTTAATCTGAGAAAAGATGGCTCATCACAGTATTCCAGTATTTAAAGTGTGACTACAAAGAGGATGGAACCTCTTTCTTCATGAAGATCCATATGGAAAAGTCAAGGAGCAACATGTGAAGTTGCACCAGGAGTGGTTTTACCTTGACATAAGAGGTAATATTTTTATGGTGAGTAAAACCATTCACTGGAACAAGCTCCCCAGAGATGTGGTATAATCTTCATTGCGGGAGGTTTTCCAGATGCAATGGGACAAGGTGCTAGATGATCTTCCATAGGCTCCCATGCCTGTGCAATTTTGGACCAGATCTCTTTCAATCTGTGCTGTTCTGTGCTTGTATAACCATAACTTACACAGATTCACCTGATGTGACTAGTACAGGCTATGTTAGGAGACTTCCCCACATAGTAAATCAAAAGAAAAGTCACAGTTGACAAGTTGCAGATCTTTTATAGATAAGAGAAAACAGAAAATTGGGGAAATTCCTGGACTAAGTGGGATTTACACCTGCACTGCCAGAATTGCAAAACCACCAGAGAGCAAAAACAGGGTAACCCTTTAAACTTGCAAACAAGCAGCTTGAGGACTTAAAATCACCCATTAGCAAAACATCCTTGATCATTTTGGTTTAGGTAAAAGTTTCATCCCCCAAAATATGGACTCTGTTTCGACACAATATGAGTGCTTCAGGGGAGAAGAGCAGAAGTCTGAGATGTTAGTTAAACTGGAAAATCACAAATTCTCAGAAAAAAAAATTAGTGTTGGCCTATATATACAGTACAAAAATGAACTCTGAATACGCAAACCAGGAAAATGGACAAAGCAGATGTACTGGATGCAGGTGCTGAAGTGCTGATTCCAGCTGGCTCCAAGGAACCCAGTGCAGGAGCTGAGGGGAGCTGGTGCGGTGTCTGCAGATGATCTCCTCAAGTACTTCAATATTTGTCATCTTTCTTTCTCTATACCCAAATCAGTAATTAAATTTATAGGCAAGAAATTAAGTTAAATTTCCCAAGTTGAGTCTGTTTTGACCTCAACAGTAGCTAAAGCATAATTTTGTTTAAAGATCAGTTATTTGAATTATGTTGACATGAAAAATAGAGTAGATATCAAATTCATTTTTTGCCTTTAATGGGAATTTGTCCTTAAATATGAGCAGTCTAGGACTGTCAAGTTCATTATTAATATCTTGCATTTTTGTAGAGCTTTTCATACTGAAATATCCCAAAATATTTTATAAATTACAGCCTACTGGTCATCTAGCTTTCTGCCATTTACAGCATCACCAGCGAAAAAGGATAATGAATAACTTTGGCTATGGAAATGACAAGCATATTTAATTTAATATAATTTTTTCAACTTGTTTTGGAATCAAAACCCCCACACTGTCTGCCTTCCAGGAATAAGAATTCATCACCAGAAAATTACCCCTAATATACTGCAAAAAAGAACATTTTGTGGGGTACATCTAGAGCTGGTAGCTTTAGCTATTTAGCCTGTGCTTCATGAGGAGGAGGAAGGAGCTTGTGAGGCAACTCAGGCTTGGACACGGTAAAGAAAATCTCTGCCAGAAGCTGCAATGCTGAGGAAGGACCAAGGAGTCTGGGGAGTTCAAATAAGTTCCCCACCAGTGAGAAGCCACCTCAGATGATCCATGTGTGCTGTGAGCATTGGCCAGGGAAGAACAGATTTCCATGTGAACAGCTGGGATAATTTCCCATGTAAACAAGACATTAGATTTATTTTTGCGCTGCAATAGATTAACACATAGATTTCTAATAGTTTTCTGAACAAATAGTTAGGTGAACACACAGCTTTTCTAACCTTTGACTGAATGCTTTCTTCATCCTCAAAGCACCAGCAAGCCTTTCCCCCACCTTTTTTAACTTCAAGCCAATAAAGAAAAAGAACAAGATTTGCTACTTCTGGGAGAAACATATTCAGACTAACATATTTAATATTAGATCTACCTTTCTGAGGAAGTTTCAGTATTTGCATTTTTGATCTCCATTCAGAAGTGTATGACACAGTTTCTAGTCACAGTCTGTCATGCAAGGCAGAGCTTTCCATGGTAACAGGTTAATATAAATTAATACATAATATTGATTTTCTTTCACTGAAACCACGTATGGAAGGAAATATTCCAAACTTTGCACTGTTTTCTTCAGCATTTTGGGAATGCTTATGACTCTTATCTAATTACCTGAAGAGAAAAATAATATTTAACAAATTTCTAGTAAGAATGAAGGTTAAACAGTTAAATCTTAACTAGGGAGTAAAAGACATTATAGTACACAAATTTCTTTATCAGGTTGGTGCTAAAAAGATCTGGTTTTCTATATTGTTTAGCCTGTGTCAAACAAAACAATATATTCTGTTTCTTTTTCACATTCTTGACAAGTAAAGACCTAAGAGTAAAACTTTTAGTCAATAGCACATGCAAATTTCAACCTTTGCCTATAGAAAATGAAATAAAAGAGAGGATTTTAGACAGAACATATTTTTCCTTTTGGCACTCTCTGTCTATTTAAAAGTAGCAAAAAATGCAAAACCATTGCATGAATAATTCATATCAAAGCAGATTTTTTGTTCTCTTCATGCTCTGAATTCAAGCATAAATGCCCTTATGTGTCTGTGTACACCAGTTACGCATTTACTTGCTTCCCGAATCTTCCCTGTCTACTTAAAATTTCAGAATCTAATGGTTAATAACAGAGGTACAGTTCTAAGCTAAAAGGTAATAACAATGTGAATAATAGAGAAGATATTTGGGGGAATAAAGGAAAAAGCTTGTTCCCATTCTCCACTTTGAACATGTAAGTGCACTGAGATCTCCTAGTCATAACCACATGTAATTATTTTCTCTTTCTCCTCTGCAGCAGTTCATCCCCAGTTTTCAGGATATTTCTAAAAAGTTATTTTTAGTAAGCTTAGGATCATAACCTGGGAAGTTGCAGGAAGAGAATTTTTCCCACCCCTATCTGATTTCCTCAGAGCATTTGCTACAGATGGCTGATAGAGTTTATTGATTTAGGCTACATTATTTTTCTCACATCTGCTGCTGATCTATTCTGATATTGGAATAAATTATTAGCTTGTACATGGTACTGTAACCATTTCAAGCACTTAATGTATTGCTCCTACTGTTTTCAAATTATTTGTTTCCATTATCTGTTGATACACAATTGTAGGAGGTAGGGAAGTTCTTTGTCAAATACAACACTCAATATTTTCTTCTTGATGATGTAACAGAGTGGGGGAATAATGACTTTTGCTGAAGGAATAGTGAGTAACATTCTTTCAGCCCTGTTCGTTAATCCATATTAATCCCCCCCTTTTTTTTTTTCTTTTAGCAGTGCAGGTATTTTTACTACTGTTTCAGAGTATTCTCCTTGATTAATTGTAATTTTCACCACACAACCACAGCAGACCACAGCTACCATACTCCTATACACCTTTCTAACCCCTTGGCTGGCTTTCCCTGCTCACTCTGCCAAGGCGTCCTCACGGCACAGGAGCTGATGCTACTTCACCTGCTGTTAATTTTTAGTGGTTACACAGTGCCAGACCTTAAAATCTCACTGCAACCACAAATGGATTCAGAAGCTCTTTACACGGGTAGCACACAGGTACAACAATGGCCGGTGGTTATGCTCAGTATTTATTTAAGCCAAGTTTCCTCGTCTTTTTCCAAGTCTCTTTTTTCTCTCTCTTGAGTTGGCCTGTGCTCTACACCAGGATAAGAGCAGAGGACACAAATGACTCTCTCAACATGACACAGCAGTGTTCACTCACAGCCCAGAAAACCACCTGTATCCTGGGCTGCGTGGAAAGAAACGTGACCGGCAGGTCGAGAGAGGTGATTCTGCTCTTCCACTCTGCTCCTGTCAGACCCCACCTGGAACACTGGGTACAGCTCAGGTGCTTCCAACATAAGGACATGGAACTGTTGGAGCAAGTCCAGAGGAGGGCCACAAAGGGAAGCTGGAGAGGGACTCTCCATCAGGAGCTGTAGTGATAGGGCAAGGAGCAATGGGTTCAAACTGAAAGAGGGAAAATACAGATATATGAAACAAATTCTTTAGTGTGATGGTGGTGAGACACTGCAACAGTTGCCCAGAGAAGTTGTGAATATCCCATTCCTGGCAGTGTTCAAGGCCAGGTTAGATGGGGCATTGAACGGCCTGGTCTGGTGGAATGTGTCCCTGTCCATTGTATGGAGTTGGACATAAAAGATTTTAAGGTTCCTTCCAACCCAAACCCTTCTATGATTCTAATTAAAGCAAAATTATTCTCAAAAAAAGTATTTAATGTATAGCAGCTTGCATCATTTAAAGGATGCCACTGAAAAGTCCATGTAAGTACATAGAGCAAACTCACCAGAGAAAATGAAGCAATAAGCCATTAAAGTTTTTTCAAAGGTTTACAGCTAGCAGTATGTGAGAGGGGTAATTGGAGCAGCTAAAGTTAGTTTAGTAACATTTATCTTCCAAATTCCATTAAATTAAATGAAAACAAGACCAGAGGGTCTTAGCAACAATTGACCCATCTTAAAATTTGTTATACAAAGTAATTTAGCTTGGAAAGAGCTCAGAAAAAAAAATCAGCTCAAATGTTCAAAGCCTGCCAAAATCACAAATCTCTTACAGGGAAGAGTGATTGCCAGTCTTTAAAAAAAGTGTTTCCATTCACCAGTAATGATACAAAAGCTACAGAAGGGAAAATAGTCGACAAACTCATAGCTACTTCTGCAATGTATTTAGAAATGTTTTTAGGTTCTTTGACACTAAAAGTAAAATCTGGCAGTTGTTTTAGATTTGTACTTTTCACTCTTTCTGAAAGACAATATTTAGCTTTCTAAGGTTTTTTTTATGTACTTCAAGGTCTCTTTATTCACCCTGAAATGTTGTATTAGAAAATCTCTCATAACTTCACTAGTGAAACAGCAGTTGAATATTTCACAAAATAACTTTTGGTGCAATTTATCATATAACTAAATTAAGGAAGGTTGCAAAAAAGAACAGGTGGTGTACCTTACGTTTTCATCAATTTACAAGACTGCAGATTGTACAGCAGCTGTTTACTGTCATGCTTTTCTATTAGTAATCAGTTTATGTACGGCAGTTTTGCTCACATCAGCTTCAGATAATATCTCCTAAATAGCTCAGCAGGTCAGATTTCAATCTTCTGTGATGTGATAATTCCATTAGATCATCATCCTTGCATTATTTCCTCTGTTCCTTTTGCTACTGACATATTTAGTTTATCCTTCCAATCAATTCCCTTTTCAAGAGCTGTCGTTCCACATGACTAAGCTTTTCCAGTTTTCAAATGTTTTCTCTGATTTATTCCTTAATGTTTCTACATTTATTTCCTGAAACAGCCTATAAAACTCACCTTCATCCAAAGGTGATAATTAAACTGTTCTTTGTCTCCTGTGTATTCTTACTCAGACGAACTATATTGTTCTGTTATCTTTCACTCTTCAGACATTTCTTTCAGCTTGATACTGATGTTAGTATTGGGTTTGCATGGCAAGGTTTTGGCAGAGGGGAGGCTACAAGGGTGGCTTTTGTGAGAAGCTGCCAGAAGGTTCCCCATGTCCAGCGGAGCCAATGTCAGCTGGCTCCAAGCAGGACCCACTGCTGCCCAAGGCTGAGCCCATCAGTGATGGTAGTAGGGGCTGGGGGATTACATAGTTAAGAAGAGGGGAATCCACTGCACAACACAACTGTGGATGGAGAGAGGTGTGAGAATATGTGAGAGAAACATCTCTGCAGACACCAGTGTCAGTGTACGAAGGAAGGGCAGGGAGTGCTGCAGGTGCTGGAGCAGAGATTCCCCTGCAGCCTGTGTGCAGAGCATGGAGAGGCAGCTGTGCCCTTGCAGCCCTTGGATATCCACAGTGGAGCAGAGATCCACCTGCAGCCCAGGGAGGAGACCCATGCCAGAGCAGGTGGATGCCCAGAGGGAAGGATGCTGTGATCCCATGGTAGCCAACATTATAACAAACTCCTGGCAGGACCTGTGGACCCATGGGGAGAGGAGCCCACACTGGAACAGGGTTGCTGACTGGACCTCTGGATCTGTGGACGACCCATACTGGAGCAGCCTATTCCTGATGGACTGCACCCTGTGGGAGGGATCTGCACTGGGGCAGTGCATGGAGGATTGTCCCCAGTGGGAGGGACCCCACACTGTAGCAGGGGAAGAGTGTGAGGAGTCCTCCTTCTGGGAAGGAAGGGGGACAGAGATAACATATGATGAACTGACCTACTCTGATTTCTTTTGCAATAAATTAAACTAATTTCCCCAAAACCAGTCTGTTTAGTCGGTGACAGGAAGTGGTGAGGGATCTCTCCTGCTCTTATCTTGAACCAGGAGCCTTTCATTATATTTTCCCTGTCCTGCTGAAGAAGGGAGTGATAAAGCTTAAAAGCTTTGGTGGTCACCTGACCCCCAGCCCACATCAACTCACTGGACACTTTCCCTTCTGCTTTCTGAAATGTCTTCCATGTCAAAAAATATATATTTTTTTTAGGATTTAATTTGACTTTTTGCTGTAAAATCCCTGTCTGTAATTATCTTTCTATCCTTTGACTTAAAGCAGATATCTTTGTACCCTAAATCTCTGCTGGTGATCTTTCCTGCAGTAAGCTTGATGACATTATGTATAGTTGACATTTATTCCAACCCCTTCTTCTTTCCTTGCAATTGCATTCAAGCATCTCCTCAGTGAATATCTGCCATCAGTGATCGTTTTACTGCCCTGATTAAAGACAAATATTTCATCAGATACCCTCTGTGGGCTGCTTGCCAACATCCCGGGCTCATGCAAATGAGCAATGCGCTTCCTGTTTGGTTGCAGAAGGTCTGGCCACATAAAGAAAAGGCAGTTCTCTTTATAGAAATCTTCATTTGCAGGTTTAATTATCTCCCTGAGGTAATGCTAGTCCCCTCTGCTTTGCCTTTGACATGATCTCTCACCAGGGTCAGCAGGAAGGATGTTAGATCCATACAAAGATGCAGCTTGAGGATTTCAGGTGAAGAAACAAAGGATCAAGCAACCCACACAAAGTTTTACATCTCCTCTCTTCCAAAACATATTTGTCCTTAGACAATGGGGTTTTGTTCCCATTTTACTTCATTTTTACAGGATACTTTTATCTGGTCTGCTTTAATGAGACTTCACTCTGTTTTTTCCTGTAGCAGTTCCCACAGTGCAGTTGAAACTTTCTATACATTTCATTATTTAATACTTTTATCATAGCCTTTGCACACACTTTGCTTATATGATACAATGCAACTTGAATTTCATGAACTGTAAAATATTAAATTTTATTTAATATTTGACATGGTTCTTTCAAGAGCTATTAAAGCCTTTTCATATGATAGGAGACAAGGAAGGAGAGACTGTTATTTGCAGCCTCTCTTCTTTGATGTAACTCCCAGATGTAACAGTAAAAAGAAGAACTGCAAAAGTATGGACAAGAACTCCACTTGTTTCAGACTTTTCAGTAGATATTGAAACAGAAAACTGCATCTGTTTTTCTAAAAGATTGCCTGTTTTCATAAATGATTTACCATTGCTAGTGCATTTCATTACATCCCAAAATTGCCCTTCCCTGTCTGCGCACAGAACCTCCCCAGGCAGACAAGCAGCATGCCCAGACTCCAGAGGGAGGAACATATGAGCACTGGGTGAGTTATGTAGGATTGAGGAGATGCACAGTGTCTCACTGCCCAACAAAGAAAAGATATTTTCTTCAGAGTATACTGCAGAAAACAAAACCAAAAATATTTAATGACTCTCCCTCAGCACTCTGAAGAAGGATTTATTAAGCCTGAGACAGTTCTCAGCTTTGTGATCTTTTGGGACAGTGCTGCAATGGAGCAATGGAGAAGTTGCTCCCAAAACTATAACTGATTTTGGTAGTACTTTATGTGATTTGATAATTCTTGGTCCTTCGGGAATGTTTTCCTTGGATGGAAAAGCTTCTTTCAAAGAGAAAAAATTGCTAAGCCAGAGAAATATCACATTGAAATTCAGTAAATCTCTCAAATGTTTAATATGGAATTTTACAGAAGCATGACATCAATTAGAATAAAAAGAAAGGAAGGTGGAGTTTTTTGGTTATTGTGTGTGCAGCCACAATGGTCTAATATTCAATGCTGGAATTATGAGTGGTTTCATTTACAACTGAGCACCCTACTTTCAGTTCCAGCTGCTCAATATTATGACCAAATATTTGTATCACGAAATATGAAGAATAATTCAGTTCACTGTATTACTCAAATTAAGTATCTCTGGCTATCAACAATAAATATAAAAATACCCCCAAATTAATGCTAATAAAAATCCCATTAAATTTGTTTATTACAGAGAAGAGAGATCTTATTATTTGCTGTACTCCTTCTAGGTAGCTTTTTGCTTCATGCTTTTATAGAGATTAGACATCACTTGTTACAATGATTAACATCACAACAGTATTATATATGAAGCATCTCTTATGCCATGTAGGTAATTCAGTTTATCCAATAACCCATAAACATTGTTTTGGTTTCCATGGTTACCCAGGGGATGCTAGCACTTTTCTTCAACACCATTGGTTGCTAAGAACACAACAATTCCTTAAAAAACACAGCAATTACAAACCCAGATTACAGGGGTTTAGTCTTGCAGTCAGAAATTTCATGTAGTAAATCTCATTTGATGCAGCATTTGAATCCAGAATGTATTCTCAGCAGCATTCTTCTTTGGATGAATTAAGATACTAAGATTGAAATAAGAAGTGAAAATCACAGAATCATTTATTCATAGAATGGTTTGGGTTGGAAGGGACCTTAGAGATCAGCCAGTTCCAACCTCTCTGCCATGGGCAGGGACACATTCCAACTAGAGGCTGCTCAAAGCCCCATCTAGCCTAGCCTTGAACACTTGCAGGGGTGGGACATCCCCAGCTTCCCTGGGCTACCTGTTCCAGTGCCTGGCCATCATCAACATAAAAAAATTCTCCCTAATATGTAATCTAAACCCATCCTCTTTCAAGTTAAAGCCATTCCCCCTCCTCCTATCACTGCATGCTCTTGTGAAAAGTCCCTCTCCAGATGTCTCACAGGCTCCATTTAAATGTTGGAAGGCTGCTGTAACTGGACTGTGCTCTGAAAAAGAAACCCATAAGGATCAGTATCAGATTATATGAAAAAAATATATGCCAATTACTTCTAATTTTTCATTTCAATGTATTAAAAAATAAAATCCTGTCTTTTCATTAGAACAAGTGATGCCTAAAATCTAATTTTTAAACTAATTTAGATGTGAAATAAGATAATATATTTAATTTTTAGACACACATAATGCAATACAATTTGCCAAACAAACAGTTTGCTGAAATAATTTCATATTATGTAAAGACTAAACAATTTCTGCAATGTGCTATAATACATAATACAGACCTAGTACCTTTAATATTTATTTTTAAAAAGACAAAGAAAAATATGGCTATAGACTACACACTTAATGAGCAGGAACATAAATGCCATTGTTGTCCAAAACAACAAATCACATTTCTCAGGCATAATAAAATTTAGGTTACCTCCAATGAAAGAAAAATCTTCTTTTCTTTTTAATGAAATGTCACTCTTTTGCCTTCACAAAGAGTTCTAGAAATGCTGAATAACAAGTATCTAATGTAAAATTCTGATCTGTTTTTGTTCTGGCTGGAGATTTTTTTTAGACTGTGCTTGTCAGTGGATATCTCTTTATTGCCTTTATAAGATAGTTTATTTAAATCTCAGTTCACATTTTCAGTTCATTAGTCAGTTAAAAATGTCAGTAGCCAGCTGATTAAAGAACTGCATGAAAAGATTTGCAAATTTCTAGTCACAATACTTCATCTAGGTCTGAATTTATTTTCAGTTGAAATATATGCATTAATAATATTCTATTAACTGTAGTTGGAGACTGTCTTCTTAAGCTACTAGTGCAGCCTTTGAGCCTAAAGGCACTAAAACATCTGGAATTCATTAGACAATTGCAACATTTATGCAGGAGCTGGTCCCCAGCAGAGCATGAGCCAAGCAGAAAATGTTCTGGTAACCCTATAGTGTTAATGTAGAGGATGGAGGTAAATCTTTGCTATCTCTAAGGCTGCCCAGGAATCTGGATGCTTAACTATGTAAGGACTACACTAGGCTGCTTTCAAGACCAGGATTTTGTTGTCACCCATTATTCAAGATCTGCCTGGAACCAGCTTTGTAGAGGAGTTGCTCTCCATTTCATGGCACATGCTTTGATGCACAGAAAATAGCTGCATAAATAACACAGTAAATATCGCATACTGCAAAAATTCAGCAACATGGCAGAAAATTGTACGAAACAGGAAAATTCTCCACAGTTCATGGTGTGATATTTAAGAAATCTGACTTTTTTAAGGCTTTTTCTGAGCTATTTTTCTAGTGTGATATTTAAGAGATAGGACTTTTCTTCCGTCTTTTCTGAGCTATTTCTCTGAACCGTCACCCTCCCTGTGCTCTCCATCAGCTATCAGTTTGTGTGAGTTTGCTGCTATCAGGCTTTGTACCTTCTTACCAATGGATGGTCTGGAAACTAGGAGCCAGCACTGCTGTAAATAGACACCAATCAGCTGATAAAGCCTGGCCCAAACATGGCTCAGAGCCAGGTGAATATTAAGGCTCTAACACATGCATTTCCCTGGCCATCTGCTTTTGTATCTACATGGGACAAGATACTGTATCAGCCAAACTTTTGTTTTGACTGCACTTACGTAAGAAATATTTGAAATTCTGTTTTAATAAGGACCTCTCCAACATCTGAAGGGGCAAGAATGAGTTTGACATGAATGATTCTGCTCAAGATAAATTTGTACTGTGAGATACAAAACCAGCTGAAACTCTGCCTGGTTAATTGCAAGTAACTTTTGCATTGGTTTTTCTTTCTTTTTTTTCTGGGCCCTCCATCACTCTTTATAACTATAAATAGTATAAAATTTTGTCAGAGTGAAGGAACTGTTGCTCTTAGATCAGGCACCCTTCTTCCCTCCTGGCCTCAACAAGCAACTCAGGCATAAAGAAAAAATATATTTAAACACAGCTCTTCATTATTGCTGGCTGTCTGAAGGGCCAGCATGATATGACAGCATCTTAAAATATTGCCATAATAGTTTAAAGGAACTATTCTCAGCATGCCCAGAAAGCTTCTCAGCAGTAACAGTGGGCTTAGGAACATCAGCATGAACTCTCATGAAGGCTAAGCCAGAAGATTTACCACTTGATTTATTCAGTCATGTTCCCAAATAACTGAAAGCTCATAAAATCCTAAGATACATATCGCTTTTTATGGGAAACTATCAAACATACCAGCAGAAGGGAGTGTATTTGGGGTGGTTGTTGGTTAGATTTTTTTGTAGGTTTTTGTTGTTGTTGTTTTAATTTTGAAATGGTTTTCTGTTTTCTTAGACTTGTAAGGAAAATGCTGATGAAAATTAAAAAAAAAAAAAAGAAGTGGGTTTAACCTCTCTTGGTTTTTTTTGTTGTTTTTTTAAATGTGCTGTTTTTTGACACAGTGGACCACACAGAGTATGAACAGGAAGAGTACTCCCTTGACTGCATGTCTTTACAGGAAGAATCTGATGTTCACTTCAAATATTTCCCTTCACACCTCCCCTTAAAGTGATTTGGCATATTTAAGTGTTAAGTCGATTGGACTGAACCCTGTGGAAAAAACATTGTTTTATTTCAGCATGTAACAAACACTAACTCCATAAAAAGCTTAAAAATAAACTAGATATGCCAATAATAACACCATTTTCCTCAGTTTAGGAGTGTTGACATTCAGAATTTTAATTTGTTGTAAGATTAAGTACCAGTCTTCCTGAAACTGGAAAATCGCACTTGCATCAACAAAATTCAGGTAAAGACATAAGTTCACAACCTGGAGACCAGTGTCCTTTCTCTATTTCTTCCCAAAGTGAAGAAATGTCAAAAATGAGAAGTCTTGATTTACTTTTATCTATATAAAGTATCTATTAGCAGTGTGCAGACTCCAGTTTCATTTAAAGTCATGGTAAGGGCTTGAGTTTTTATCTCCGTCTAAACAAAGCACAACAGATTTTTTTTAAAGGTTTCTCTTTCCTTCTTAATAAAACTATGCTGCAAGGTTCTGTCTTTTTTCCATTATTATGATCTCAGTACACTTCCAATGATTAACTGTATAAGCAAATGTTTGTCATGTCTCAGTCCAGTAATGTTTGCTGCTGCTCCAATAGATGGACAAACAGCAATTTAATTGCAAAAATTACCACAATGACACGTAAAACATATATTTCATGGAAAGCAAGCAGTTAAAACATCAGCTTTAGTCATTAAAACCATGTTGTTTGTTTAGTCCATTAACATATTTTTATAATGAACGGCAGAATAAAAATGGATATCATTACAGCAGTAAAAACCACCAGGGTCTTACCTACATAATAGCACTGCCTTAGCCTTGGTCAGCAAACAAATGTTCCTGCACAGACAGTCCAAGGTGGGGGCACTGCCAGGACAACACAATTTTTGGTCCTAAAGCTGGCTGAGTAGTTGTGCAGTAGCATTTTTACCTGATAAAAACCATATCCTATGCATCTGAAAGCTACAAGCTTTCAGCATAAGGGTACTTGATTCCTGGAGTTCCACTCATGCAACGTCCCACAGTTTTTAAAATCTTTAATACCATTTTTGTCTTTTTCTGTCAATACATGTCTATAACTGTGAAATAATTTAATGCTTATTTAAGGTCTTCTATTGCCTTGAGCCTTGAGTTGAGATTATCTCAGGGAGACAGGATTTCCTGTAGTCATATCAGAGGAATAATTAATTTTGCTGGACACTGATTAATGGGATTTTCTCTTCAAGGGACAAGCTTTTGAAAAGGCAAAACCCTCTTACTTTTTTTTCTTTAGTTTCCCCAAAGAGAGGAGCTTCATTTTTTTTGAGATGCATGAGCATTACATTAAGTAAAACTAGTATTCTTGCCTCTACACAAACTTGAAATTATTTTTCCATTGTTGTGGATAAACCGAAAGTAGATTGAAACTTGGAATTACTGGGAGTATATAGAAAAATAACAGAATTTATAAGGTCTTGTTATCGACTGCTTATGTGTTACTTTCTCTGCCAAATATGCCCCAAACAATTCCAACTATAAATGGATTATTTGAAATGTTATTTTGAAATTCTGTAGAAAAGATTGTATTACTGCTTTGTTAAGCAAACCTGCATTGCTGGATACTTTCTATACCTTTTCCTGATGTTTATAACAAGAGAAACTGTCTGAGAATAGATTATTTCATTGTATTATACAGAGTTGAATATAAGAAATGGAGAACATATTTACTCATCAAAATGCATTTGTAATTTGCAAGTTAATTATTTCAGAGTAATAATTTTTTGCCATAGCCTACTTTGAAAGAAATCACTTGCTTCATGGCTACTTTCCTGCTCTGCATGTTTCTTAATTTTTTACTTCCAGAACAATTTCAAGCCTGACTTTGCATAACACAGTAAAGCTACAAGAAAAAAATAAAAATACATCCTCTTAGACTTTTATTATCGCCCATCAACGCTGCATGCAAAAGTATGTGCACATGGTTAGAAAATATTGAACAATCCAAAATATCTTAATAAATTTGTAGCTGCATTTTCCTTTCCAATAAAAATTATCATAATAATACATAATACCAATGGCTGGGTCTGATACAGTGATTTAATTTGTCAGTAATTTAGCAGTGGCCACTAATGATTGAAAAGTGATCATTTTGCTGTCTCATATACTATAAGAGACAAACACAGATCCATTTCAACATTCCATTAGTGGCTAGATTTTGTGGTTAAATGCAAAGAATTCCTCTTTGCCTGTGGCTGTGGACATGGTCAGAAACACTGTGGCAATTTTTCTGTGCTCAAAGGTGTTATAAAACAAAAGTGACTGTTATGGAACATAACAGTCCTACCTGCTTGGGGGGTAAACTAAACTACGCCTTTCTCATCCTCATCTCAATAAGTATGCAATTCATCTAAAAAGAAAAGCATGCAATTGTCGAAAAAGAAGCCCCAATCTATCCTCCTTTAAGTGGCCACACTCATTTGAATGGGGTAAGACTGGATGGTGAACTTCAAAAATTTATTTGTGCTGATGGCAAATACAGTAAATTAACCATAAACACTGTATTTACCTACAAAATTGATTAATATTCTGTGTGTTGCAAAGGACATTTGCTAAATTCATTTTGGCAGTAAGCATTGATTGCCATGTAGGAAAAGGCAAGAGCTTTCCAGTGCCCATTAATCTAACATTTGCAGTCTAATGCTATTAACGCAAATAAATTACGTACAGTTGTCCAGGAAGGCAGAAGGAGGGAGTGCTGAATTTAATAAAGCCGCCCAATACTTTACTGCTGTGTGTTGTGTTGCATTTTTGCATGAATGCATCTGGTGTTAAAGAAATCTAGTACTGTAATACCGTTTCAGAGACAGATCCCTTTATGCTCAAGGCTCTAATAATATTGAATACCTATTCAGTGGACAAAGAATTTCAGAATCAATGCGGAACCCTGGTTTTTCTCTTTATCTCCTATCTCCATTTGCACATATTTCTGTGACCTGCCACACTGTCAATATTACCTCTCTAAATGTTAATATACTTCTGTTTAGGCAGAGTACTTGTTTGTGACAGCAGCCAAGAAGCTTAGGCATTCAAGAAACACTGCAGAGAAAATTTTCTAGTATATAACTGGAAGGAGCACCATGGGTGATTCATATTCTTTGGCTGAAGTTTAGTTGCCTCAAATCTTATCAAATTCCTATTAAACTGTAGTTATATCGTATCTTGAATGTGAAAAAACAAAACTCTGATACTTTATTGGGGCAGAATGGAAAGTGTGAAGATAAATGTTTGCCTAGATTGAAAAAGGCCATGGAAAGATTAATTGTACTGAACCTCACATGCAAGGAGATTGTTTCTAGATGAACAGTCACAAATTTATGATTCCAGATAATAACGAAACTAAAAAGTCTTTTGGAGGTCCTGCTTCTGCTGTTATCTATACCCAGTTCACACTGTAACTTTAAAAATCAATATTTCTTCATCTGTCTGACTCAGACAACACTATTAGGATCATTATTGGTAATTTGCTGAATATGGAAAAGGAAAACAAATTTCATTAATCCACTTTTTTCTGAACCACTGACCTAAGGATTTCAATGTCAAAAGATAGAAACATGCAATGCTACTTTTTAAGAGACCTTAACAGGGGAAAAATCCATAATGAACTAATAAAGGAAGTATTCAGCAAGGCTAATAATTCAAAATGTTTTCAGTAACTATAGGAGAAGTTTAGAATTTCCCCATATTTAACTCAGCAACAGAGGGAAAATGTTTCAGTAGAAAGACCTTTTAATAATTAGATCACTAAGGACAAAATGTTTATTGTAGTCAGACTTCATTTTAAGTGAGGTTTATTTCCTTCTATGGGTAATCACGTAAGAAATGTGATGGCAAAATAGACACGAACAAAAATTTAGAAGGTGAGACAAAGCAAAGTTTCTGGTGAATTAATCACATCATGTCTAAACCTGCTTTTAAAACACTGCTCCATTCTAGGTCAAATGCCAGATCTCCTGGTGGTGTTTAACCAGCCACCTATACCTCCTCTGGTAGGAGCCACTTAAACTACATTAAATCTCACTCTAAGTCTTGCTTCAACTTTCTGCACAATAATTAACGTCACCTTCTTTGTTTATCATATGCGTGGAACTTGTGTGACTTTGTCTTTCATGCCATTTTGCTAGTGAATGGTAACCAGATTGTCAGTTAGCAACCTCATCCACTTTCACATGGCTTGTGAAGAAAACCAAAAATCCTTAAAATCCTAAGAATTATCCTGTGTTCTAGGTATTTTTAAAATTTGAGGTGAATTTGAAAATAACAATTAATCTAATAAATCAAATGTATTCATTAATCAGGGGAATAGTCAGTTTCATAGCCTTACTCCCAGAAACTGAGAGAGAAAAGCAGGTTTCACTAGGCTGCTTTTATTTGCTCTCCGATAAGAAGTCCTGGACTCTGCTGACATTTTGTAAATACCTGGCAGAATTAGATGCAGTAGTACAGAGTACACAAAACAATGAGCAGACTTCCAGTGATGTGGAAGATAAACATGATTTGAAAAGTCAATTACTCAGGTGATCCTGAGGCTTCAACTTATCTCTGCTGCAGTCTTTGATATTTACAGTAATAAAATTAAACTTACCATTCCAGAAAGGTTCTAACAGCTATTTTCATAGTAATTTTGCAAAAATAATTCTATTTATCACATTGGCACTTGAATGCTTCCCACATTAACTTTGCTGATGTAAAGTACTGAAAACATTCCCTTATATTGACACAGAGGTGCAAAAATATTTCAGTGACGTGTCTTCAGGAAAGAATTTGGGTGCAACACTTCATTGAAGTATCTCAGCTTGAGCAAATAAAAATAGAGACATCAAAATCATTAATTTTACAAATTTTAGACTATATTTAAGGCATTGTAGACAAAGTCATCAGGCTTTTACATGGATTTTATTCTGTTCATACTCAAGCAGAAATAACATTGAAGTGGGAAAGATTTTACCATTTGTATTCAAAGGAAAGCTCCCTTTGAAGCAAATGAATTCAATGTCATTGATATAGCCTGTGGTCTTTAGGTCTGAAATTTTAATCTATGCATCAAATTGTTTAAAAAAACTACTCTGCAAGGTATTTAAAATGTGAAAAACTGTGAAATCACAAAAAACTGTGATTGAATGCAAGACTTCTTTTACTAAACAATCAAACAAAGCATGAAAGATGCATCAACACTACAATGCCAATATTATAAGCAAGTATCAGCAAGAATTTTTCTTCAGGTAAAAGTTTATTAGGCAATTTGTCAAAAGATAAAGTTTTTAAAATGCTTCAGAACGTTTTAGAGCACTTTGTGCTGTAATGATGACATCTGAAATACATACATTCCTTTCATTTTGAAAATACTTAGGTAGTTCCCACATGCTCTTATCAGATTATTAAATTTCTTCTATCTATTGAACTGAGTCATGGTGGACTAGGAAAGAAATTAAAAAATCTCCTAGAAAATTGTATGAGAATCTACCACTCTGTAATTCTAAATTATTGGGAAAATTATGAATTGTGGTTTTGCAGCAATTACAGCAAAGAAAGTTGAATTGCTTTGCACAGGACTGGTAGTTGCCAGCACTTCAGGTTTCAATGTAAATTAGGAGAAAATTTAAGCCACAACTTAAACTGTTTTTCAGAACAAAAACTAATTGACTTTTTCAGCCTGAATAAATTATTTTTAGTAAATACTTAACAGCATTGTCTAGAAAAGACAAAATCAAATTAAAAACAAAATTAAAATTTAAAAAAATGAAATTAATAAACTGTCCCTAATAGCCTGAAATTTTTGGAGGGTGAAATAAATGTATAAATCTGAGTAGCCTCTTTCTGAAATATGCCAATTGTTCTGAAAAAAATTGTATTTTTTAATGCTTGAAAATTTTTGTCTCATTGATTCAATTACTATTTAAAAATTATAGCATCAGTGACATTAAAACTTTTCACTTCTATTGGACAAAAAGAGATTTGGTCTAGATTCTTCTTTTCCCTAGCTTGTAGTACTTTTCCCCATGTCCAATGAAAGACCAAATATATCGAAGAAAAAAATCTTAGTCCCAGTTTAACACAATTTCCATCAATTACTTGAAATTTCACTATAGAATGAAATTATACAGAAAGAATAGTAATTAAAAAATGGATTTTGTACTGCTGCTTCATCCACCATATTGACACTGTCTTATGAATAATGGAGATACAGCTAAGAAGAATTTGCCTATAGCTAAAACCTTTTAAATTAAAAAGGTTGTTTTTAAGAAAAACATACTCAGCACGTTAGATCTGAAAGGGTTCTGTCAGGGCTGGTTATAGATAAAACAGTAAGGAAATTGTTCTGCCAAGTGCTAACCTATCAAAGTTTGGAATACATCAGAGGCACAGTGGTGCAGTTCCTGTTCTGAGAAAGTCCTTGATGTGCTAGAAACCTGTCTTTACTACGTGTGAAAAATTAATCATACCAAGGCAAACTTACCTCCACTTGATGTGACTTTGCAGATAGCTTTCAGTAAATTGTTTCTTCCGATTATTTGAACATTCAAATTGAAGGTAATGAAATAATTCAATAAAAATCTGCCTAAATCTTGAAATGATGAAAATTTAAATGAGCTTAATATTCTCATGTACAAAGTGTTTTTAGAAATAATACTATAAATACATGGGTTTGTAAGATTTATAAAAAAATCTACAAATTGTTCAATGGAAAATTTAATAAAGTACTTCTTTTACAAAGGGAATATTTTTTACCATTGTAGCAGTTACTTGTGGCCAGATTCTACTTCCACTGCTATGAATGACTACTACAAATCTTAAGTGGAAAAAAATTTTGGCCTCACAAAATGTGATTTCTTCTTTCACACAGAATGGAACGCACAGAAGAATATAATGTTTTAAAAAGAAGTAGATGTGAAGGGAAATTCCCTCTAAGGCCTTAAAAAGCAGATGGAAAGAACAATTCTATCTCAGTAATTTGAAAGAGTTTTGTTTTGTACTAAGCAAATTGAACCAAAGTAGGAAGTAAGGTGAAAAAGTGTATAGAAAACTGTAATTAGTTAAATTTTAACAGAACCTGGAAAAGCAAACTATTGTGAAGACAAAAGACTAAAATAGAATAATAGAGAAAGTGGGATAGGATAATTATATATTAGAATAAAATGCTTTAATGAATTTTCATATTGCAAAGATTACATTCAAATTAGTTTCCCAAAATACTTGATAAGGGAATATATCATGAACAAATTATTCACATTGTAAACTGAACATAATACATCTAATTAATAACTTAGACTTTTAATACTGTGAAATTTAAATTTTCAAATGCTTTCATATTTATGACATCAGAGCATAATTTATATACATGAAAGCACTGTTCTTGCTGACAAGAATACCCTTTTCATCAGTACAGAGAACATCCTCCTACTAAGTCACTCCAATAATCCAGCTTTCAACATTGTTCATAAAAATCAGAACACAAATTAATCTTAATTATGCCGACAATTAAATTTTGTTAAGAACAAGATTAGCTAAGCAGTTAATTAAACAATGTCTTACAGATTTATAACTATATTAATACTGGGACTGCAGAGCTTATATACTTACAAAAATGGAATTTAAGGTAGCCGCTAGTTCTTGAGGTATTGATCTTTGTGATAATGTTCACCTAGGCTAAGATGTAATTCAGTGTAATCAGTGTTCAAAGTCCATAACAGCATTTGCACTTGAAAGATTATTAAAAAAAAAGGTGTTAGTTTGGCTGTGAAGAAAAACAAAATGTTAGAAACTCAGTTTTTCAGCCTGTGCAGGAAGTTTCATTAGAAACTCCATTTGTGTACCTACAGCAAACTCAAATAAATGCACAAGTTCAAACAGAAATGTAAAGAAAAACTAATAGAAAATCAAACTTTGAAATATAATCCCATAAAAAAAACTCCACTGGCTGGAAAAAAATGGAAATATTTGAAAGTAAATGTCATGTTTCCAATGAGGTTTTTGTGTTCTTGTCATTCAAACAGTATTGCAAAGGTCAGTTTATTGAAATGTCATGCCTGAAAAATCTACATGCATTTTTTTCTCCCTACACTTCAGAGAAGTTTTTTTAAGTGACCATCACCACATTGTCTTAAGCAGTACAATGAATCAAACTAAATGGAAGTATTTTTTGTACTATTGTAAAATACAATAAATATGAAATAGGTAGTTACAGCTGACACAAAATTCAAGCCCTTTGAGTGAATTTACCAAAAGAGATCAGTACTTATGGACAGGCAGAGTGCTCACATCAAATGCATTCTCCTTTTGAAGAGAAGTGTATCAATAAGTAAGTCCAAGATTACAAAGACAGTGCTTAAACCGTAATCCAGAACTTGAATTCATGTGTGGAGGGCATGATCTCAACTCTGTTCCTCTTTCAGAGTGAGGTTCAGCAACCTTGCTCCCTCTCTGCCTACTTTAACAGTACAGTAGAAAAGAAGGGGTAACATGCATCCCGGACAGTAAAATGCTTTTAATGATAAAAATTCACTTTTAATCTCTTCTAGAGATGTAGCTCAGGTAAAAAATATATAACAGAAAATCTTAAAGATTACTCAGAAAACCTTTGTGTGCTGAACAATAACTTTCATCCTGAGAGAAAAAAATTAAATAATTGCAACAGCCAGGATGAACAGAAGAGAGAATATTCACTGAGCATTGTCTTATTTGTGTGATGTTGTATCCTAGACATTGAACTGAAGAATGGTGTGTTGAAAAGTGGTACTTGCTGCAAGACACTTATTTGTGCAGAGCAGGGCTTTCATAAGCCTCATAACCTTGTAGCTTCTGACAGATGCCAGGCACCTCCCCTGGAGGAGCACCAAAGAATGGCTCACTGCCTGACAAACATGCTCCCAAAGAGGCTGGCTGAATAACTCTAATGGAGGCTGAATGCTTGCTGCCTGCAACAGCAGTGTTAAAGGAGAAGAGGAAATTACCTGAAATATTATAATACCTTACCTTACTTAGGAGCAAAGGGGCCATTTGTATCACTTCTGATGATAGATACCTGCCTTGTACAGGAGTCATTTCGACAGGCTCTGGAGAGAGTCACAGTTATTCATCTTCAGCAATGCCATCTGTCTCAATTCTGTATTTTTTTTCCTCAGCAAAGCTACCTTTTGTGTAGAAGGAGGCAAGGGTAAATATTTCAATGTTACCATGCTTTTTAAAAAGGAGTGATGGACATAAGCCCTTCTTGTTGCTAAATAAACCATGAAGACTAGTCTTCTGAGAAAGCCTATCTCAGTTCTGTGAAATGAGTTCAGCTTGCAAGTTATATATATGTATTCAGTCCTTGGCAGAGAAGGTGTCCTCTTCAGAGACTTTTATGCCTGCCACAACATGGTTTCATTTTTTTGGGATAATCTGGTGCTGCCACAGCAGAAGTTCAGTCTCTGCCAAAGCACAATAACATTCACTAGGGAAGGAGATTCTCTAAAAGCCAAGAAAAAGCAAACCATATCTTTCATGAGTTCCAGATCTGAAGTTTCCACTTTCTGTTTTGCAGTGATTCACTCCTATGTCAGCAGTATTTTTTATTGCATTTCAAAATGTAGTTTCATTCACTATCTCGAGCTCCCCAAGCTTCCCTAGGATACCATTTTTGGCAGTCTTAGGGTGCAGTATACCCTGCCTGCTTTCATACTGGCTTGTACCATCTACTTGTACGACTAGAACAGGGGTTGACATTCTTCCTGCATAGCTACATCTGCCTTTGATCCGTGAGGCTTTTTTACATTACTGCTGGAGGAAGAAAGAACTTTATAAAGCAAATGCTGAAATAGGTAGGAAAGGAAGGATATGAATTGCAGACTTGTAGATTTGTTGTTACCAGAAAGAATAGTCCAACATTCAATCTTATAGACATTACTGTATCAATATAAATCAAGTATATAGATAGATACAGATATTATATAGATGTAAAAATACAAATTGTGACGTTTATAGACAATATTTCTAGGAAGGGTTTAGGAAGGCCAGGGTTTGGTTGAGGTGTTAGGGTATGGGTGGGACTTGATCTTTAAGGTCTCTTCCAACCTATTCATTCTGTGAATTCTGTGAATTCTGAAGAAAGTAACTGAACAAAACCTAAAAAATATTTAGAAGTTTATGACTAAGAATGGTCTTTGGTCTTGATCAACTTCAAAAAAAAAAGAAACTGATAAAAAAGATGTATCAGCTCCTAGAAAATCAGAAGTGTTAGACAGATGAATTTTTTTATAAAACAGAGGTGGCTGGTAGAAGTGTTTCTGTTGTTTATTGGTAGTGGAATTGCTATTCTTATTCACTGCAGGGAACAATGCCTGTGTTTACAAAGCAGAAAGGAACTGTTTAACATGTACCACACATTCTCCAGTGGTGTTGATAAGCATGCTGAGCTGAAAATGTAACAAATTCTTCCTTTTGTAACTAATTATAGCAACTTCTTCAACCCCACCCTTTCTCTTCTTCTGTCCTTGTTCCCTTTCTTCCTTTAACACTCTCAGTTAATCTCTCTAAAAAGTAACTGAAAGAATCCATGACCAGCTATTTCAGAAGAAACTGTGGTACTGCACTCAAAAAAAAAAAGAGCTTTTTTATTCCAACATATGGGAATCAGAAATTAATTGTGCCAGTGAAAGAAAATCCCAGCACTTCTGCTGTGGTAGAAATGTGATGTCTCAGGAACAGCATCAGGAAACAAAACCTATAACTCATTGCTGTGTGCACTTTGATAGCAGCCTCATAGCTTCTCTCCACTGATCAGCTCCTATTGCTGTTGTTTGGTTTTTTTATTATCATTGTTGTTTTATCATTGAGTTTCTTGTCCGAATAGAAGAATATATGTGCAGCTCTAAATGTTGAATAAGGCCACAGCTCTACACATTGAATTCAAATGCAAAAATGGACTGCAAAAGAGTATTCTACCTCTTGAAAAGGGGTAAGCTTTACTGTAGTTTACACCTAGAGCTAGAAGGAATCAGATATATCTGTACATTCATAGCCCCCTCAAATAATCACATAGGCTTGTACACAGTGAAATCCATTCTTACAGACAGTGAGGGTTAATTTCCAACTGAAAGCCAATGGGAAAAAACCCTATAATCTGCCTTATGCCTACTCTGAGCAGAAAAAGAGTTTGAATTGCTTTATTCCATTAGTTTTGAATATATATCCATGTTTTATTAAAACAAAATATAAAAGGAAAGGGACTGGGAAAGGAAAAGGGAAAGGGAAGGGGAAGGGGAAGGGGAAAAGGGGGAGGAAAGGGGAAGGGCCACAAGATCAGTTCTGAAATTCACTGAAGAGACTTTGAATATTCAAATAATCCTCAGGTTATGTAGATGCCAAACAGAGGTGTCTCGAAATTTTCACTATTTTGATTTTGTAACCTCTTATTAAAGATCAATGACAATATACACACACAAAATCAACCAAATGCTAATTAAGCAGTAACAGCCTCAGTGAAGTAAAGGAGTACAGTCTTTCTTTTTGGGCTTTATGTAACCACCCTAAGAAATAATATGCAATGCCAGTATGAGCACCAATATTGAAACTCTGATAAAATATCTTATTGTCTAATTTATAAGGAAATATATTTCCAGCTGAGGAAATACATCCATAAATACCCGAGGTAATAGTATCCTTTGCTCATTTGCTGTGGCAATGAACAGTGTCATAAAAGCAAGCATTCCATTGAATTAATAGCTGTGTTTTCCTTTTTGAAATCTGATTAGAAAAACAAGAAGGAAAAAAATTGTGGCTGTCCATCCTTTGAAATGCTGCTTTTAAATACATCCTGAAAAATGTTTCTGTTTGTATGTGAAAAGCAAATGCTGAAAAATCTGACTTTCTCCACAGTGAAATTTCCCAAAGAGACAGAGGCAGACAAATCACTGAGACAAGCAGAGACTATTCCCAAAGGCAGAAGATAAGAGACTGATGAATGCCTGACAACCTGCAGTGTGGAGAACACATGGCTGCCTTGGAATACCTTTGGTTTTACCTTAAACTCCACTACATGCACTACTACAGATCTCCCTGTTTTCAGTGCTTCTGTGTTGGTCAGGTGTAAGGATCCTGTCCAGATTCCTCTTGAAACCAGCAGTACAAAGGGGTAGGGTAAAGGGAAGTTGCCTCACAGTTACTTTAAAAACCACACCTTTGTCTTCAGACAGCTGCAATCTGGTTGTCGTGTGACTGCCCTAGAGGGGTGATGATGTATGCAAAGTTTGACAGACTAACAGCTGATGAATTTTACACCTACCACAAGGTTTCTTCTTTTATTTGCAATCTCAGCATGATCACTCTCCAAGGCAATCTAGTTAGGCCATCAGCTTTTCAAAATAACTAACTTCCATTACTTTACCATGTCCAAGACTCAAATAAAACTTCCTGATTGTAGTAATATATATCAACTAAATTATCTGTCTCAGAGTCTGAAAAAGTTTTTATTGTACTAATCATATATTACCTAAATCTTTGAAATAGATTCATTACTGAATGTATATTCTGTAGCATTTAATAACTTAATGAAAAAAAATACAAATAATTCAATTTAATAGGTTTTTTCCCATCAAAAGCTGATAGAAGTTCAGCAGTTAATGGAATATTTTGGATATACAGTTCAGATAGACAGTAGGTAAGGTAGGGGAGAGAGAGGGCCATGCAGCCTATGTGAAACACACAGTAGCTGTACCTTGGCAGGAGATGTAAAATAATTCATATCTAATAGAGCTGTCTTGGTCCGTCTGGCACGGGCACCTATGTACTCAGTAAAGCTCAAGGGAGACACTTTCTAAAGAATGACATAAATTATTACTTTGCAGCACTCCCATCAGCATTCTTAACCAAGTGCTCACTTCCAGGTCAGCTTTTCAAGGGTGAAAAAAATCTCAAGAGTAATTATCTGCCTGTCTTCAGCTCTGCATCTTTCTGTCATTCATATGGCCAAAAGTTCTCTGAGACCACTTCTGTGGTATGAAGAAGAGTGACAGACTACCAGACCCTTGTGTCTGGCAACCCTACTATCCATGTATTTGCCATTTCCTGATTAATAAGCAGCTGATATCACAAAATAATTCAGCATAAAACCCACTTGTGATCTCTATGGTCTCTCAATACAAAGACAGCTTGTCAAAACATGAGAGAAAAAGTCTGAATTCAGTGCCATGGAAACAGAAGTATTAATAAGTGTACTTTTGTTTTTTTTTCTTCAGTTGGAACTGCACTTGAGACAGTCTTTTAGGAGAAAACTGTTAAACTGTCCCTGTGATTTCAGTGGTAGTGGAGTGGGTTAAAAAATAGAGAAAAGAGGATTTTTCTTTTTTTGGAACAAAGCAGAAGTCAGAAGAAGCAGGGAAAATTACTCAGGAAGAGAGGTAGGCTTGGACAGAATTTTAAGGCCAGAAAGATCACAAGCTGACACTTTTGGGGGTTTAAGTAACAGTAGCTTTTTTATGATTCAGGAGTGCATAGAAAAGACAGTGATACAGGGGAAGATGCTATGAACCGTACACAATCTTTTCCTCAAAAGTCATTGTCTTTTCCTTTTTCACAGTACAGTACATTCACACAGCTCCTGCTTCACAGACCTCTGAAACAAGAACATGGCAGCTTCTTCCCACTGACACTCCTTAGCACTCACTGGCAGCAGCTTCTGGGATTGTGTCTTTGGTGGAAACTAAACTAGGGGCTTTCTGCTTTATTTGTCATCTCCAGTCATGCACTGTATTATTCCAAGATGAAGAAAGCCTGCAGTACACAGCTCTGTAACACAGGACCATCCTTTCTGCTTTTGAGCACCTTTTGAGCTTTACCAATTCTGCACTGCTACAGCACACTGAGCTTGGCACTTGCCCTGCTGTCTTGGAGAATAAGACAGCAATGCACCCCTGGTTTATTGTCCCTGTTTCTGGTAACCTGCTATTTGGAGATCTCCAGAGGGCCAAAGACTGAACTGAAGATTTAGTAGCTTTTGCAATGCAATGAATATGCTGAAGGAAAAGTCATTGTGCGTTACAAAGTGTTGGGAAATTCCATCAAACTCTCAAGTCCTCAAACTGAAAATAGGACAAAGATGCAAGACTATCAGAAGGAACTACCATATAACCTGTCCTGATGCTTTTGTTATTTATTAAGCCTTCACTTTTCATCACTGTTGAAAATGGGATACCAAGATAAATTCGCCTTTGGTCTCACAAAGGACAGTCAGTTTTCCATCCCCAACCTAGCTGCTGGTGCTACTCTGGCATTTGTTTGTTAGGCCAACCCACAGGAGCAAACACTTCTCCAAAGCCAGCACATTTGTACTGATCAAGGTCCTCTAAGGAAACCTTTCAACTGTTCTGACAGGCAACAGTTTGATAGTTGCTAATAGTGGCTAATTAAGAAGCTTACAGATGGTCAGGTAGGGCTCAGAAAATTTTGTTAGCTTCTCTCCAGCTCCCACAGTTGCTACTAATTCAGCTGCTTTTCACAGCGCACTTAAGGGAAAAAATTATGCAATCAGGAATTCAACTAAGTGTTTGCTTTTAGAGTCTCGGATTTTTCACATATAAAACTTACCATTGTCTAGATCTTTTGCTTTATTTAATCAATAATGAAAATCTAAGTAGTTACATTTCTAAAAAGTAGGTTTTTTTCCTTAGCTGTGAAGTATAAAAGAACTGACAGCATATATTTTTCTTCCTTCTTCTATTTCCTAGGTTTTCATCATCATGGATGTCAGACAAATTGATAAATTCAATACCTTCTCCACTCCCTCTGCTATCACAAAGGC
The DNA here is from genome assembly GCF_026979565.1 of Vidua chalybeata. Lineage (NCBI taxonomy): Eukaryota > Metazoa > Chordata > Aves > Passeriformes > Viduidae > Vidua > Vidua chalybeata. The sequence goes on from NC_071530.1 coordinate 93,793,177, forward strand.
AACATTTATCTCTGTGGACAACATCTTCCTCAAATGTATCTTATATAACTATTTTATAGGAAGACAGGAAACTGACAGGCTCCAATTTATCTCTGCACAATACCACCCATTTATTGCTATTCAGGACTCTAGATCTAGTTGTTTGTTCATAGTAATAGGTAATACATACTACTACAGAAATATTTCCCCCCCCTTTCAGGAAACATTGAGCTAACAGACAATGTTTACTAGGTCTTCAATATTTTCTTTAGCCTTACTGAGTTAGTGGAAACATTCACTGGTCAGTGGTAACAATAAAAAGCAGCGGTTTGTACCTGTACTAGAACAATTAATTTAAATTCCCAGCTTGATACTTTATGCCTACATAGGACAGTACATTGTTCAGCCTTGTTCAAGCCACATAAACAGTCCAGATGTTTATGCTGCCTATGTTTTGTAGGACTACCTGATTTGAAACTCATTTTGATGCTATTCCAGAGCTTTGCAATTTATATTGTAGACTGTTCTGTCACTATGCAACAAACTGTTCAAACACAGACCTAAATTTTAATAAATATGCTATGAGCAAGCATTTAGTAACAATAAATTTACAGGATTAAAGTTCAGATTTATGTTTTTTATTGCATTCTGCAGGAGCAAGTTAAAATTGCTGCCTGTACACATATAATTACTAGTGGAACTTGGCAAGATTATGTTATCCTTGTGGTTCTCTTATATGAATTGCAGTTACTTGTGAATTGCTGACATTTTATTGTCTCATACTAGTAAAACAGCAATGGCATCTATATTTTTCACAGCCAAGCTTCATCATAAGTACATCTGTCAAGATCTCAAAATACACTAAAAGCTCTTCTGCTTCATGGATGTCTTCTCTTACTTTTTCCTTCCCATTCTGCCTTTCCTCTAGTGACATTTAAAGATCCACTTTCCTTCCCCCAGATCTATATCTGAAAAGCAATCAGCTGGTTCTCCAAGCATCTGACACATGTTTTTTTGTACTAGTTGTTAATTTTGAAGATTCTGCAGTTTATAATTTCTTTGACACTTACTCTAGATTTGTGCTCCTGAATACATTTATGTGATTATTTATCCCCAGTTGTTTCTGAAACCCCGATAAAGGCAGAGCCTGATCATTACAAGATACTTGCCATGAGTGTTTGTTAGCTGCTTTGAGTATCCCTTTGCTTCTTGCACCACTTCTGCAATTACTATGGCACTTCAGCCATTCCTGAATGCTTAATAATCTTTAATATGCCTTCAGTATGCTGAAATAAAGAGAAAGATTAAAAAAAAAGATATCATCTATATGTATAAAATACACTAAGCATGTACTTATGTCTTTTCATTTAGTACATCTCTAATATGCTCCAAGGTGATTGCAGTGTGGCATAATCAAGTTAAAGATGAGACTGTAAAAAATCCAACTACCCAAACACAGAATCAGTCACAAGAAAATATTTCAGTTGTAAATACTCCAGTGGAGAGAAAAAAAAACCCTTTCAGATTATGCAAACAAAAAGAATGTGAAAGTGACCTGGGGAAGGGAAAAGAGGATCAGAGTCCCTGGGTGAGTGACTGCCTGCCTGGGTGAAAAATCTGAACTGTGGAAAAAGATTTCAAGCTAAAAGCCTGCAGTCTATAAGCAGGTAAAAAGGCACTGCATGTCTCCTTTTTGAGTAGAAATAGGCAGACTCAAGCTGCCTATAACAGTGTGATGGTATTAACCCATTTCCTCTCTGAAAATCACAAAACCACAGCAACCTCAGAATCCAGCAGTGGGATGATAATATCTCAGCTTCTGGAAGCAGAGGATGGAAACCAATAAAATACACAAAATATGCATGAAAAGGCAGATAAATTCAATGGGTATTTAAATCTATAAACAGCAAAACCCACAAATATTCTTCCGTGATCTGAAATTTCTATATGAAACTCCCTAAAAAAAACCCTTGAATTTTGAATTATATAGCTTCAGAGAAGGGCCCAGGTAGGAAAGCATATCTAAACATCATGTAGTCCAACCCTTCTGCCATCATCAGAGACACCTCCCAGTAGCCCAGGTTTCTTGAAGCCCTATTCAATGTGGCCTTGAACAGGGGCAGGATCTTGTGCTCGGCTCTGTTGAATATCATAGGGCTATATAAAATTATACTTTGAACAACCTAAGGATCATGCTAAACTTCTAGTAGTATATCAACTAATGTTGATATGTATTCATAATGGAAATTTAAATAAGTGGCATATTAAAACATTTTCTTTACAGAGTTGATACCATTCTTTAATATTTATAAAATGTTGAACATGTGTAGAAACTAGAAGTCACATTAAGTCATATTAATCATTTGAAGTTCTTCATTAGTAATATAAAACTACCTAATACATAACACATCAAGAAAAATATAAACTATAAGCAGTATGCATTTTAACATAAAGTGATTTATTTAATTAAATGCAATTAATATAAGTTTAGGATTTTTAAATCTAGTCGTAGCTGCTACTCAAAAATACTGCAAAACTTTATTAATATTTTCTTTCAGCAGTCTAAACAGAGACAGGCTCTAGTTCAGAGGTTAGGCTTTCTTTAAAACTTTAGTGTTAATCATCTATCATGAATAAATGCCTTTAAAATTACCAGGAATTTTAGCTTATTTTAACTTAACTGCAAACCACTCAATAGATCATAATTTCACTTTTAACTTTCAATAAGCTCTAAAAACAGTTAAATTCCAGTGTAAATGCATATATTTTTTTTATTTCATTGCATGTATATTGTTCAAAATTAAGACTGACTGGCAAGAGGTGGAGTGGTGAAATGACCCAGTGGTGCGTCTTTGGATATATGGGCAAGTAAAGTCCTGTTTGAGTGCCAGGTTCTGTAGTATGCTCTAGAAGGTGTCTGAAGTTAGGAGGCTACTTAGTACATTAATTGTACCTACACTTTTGTTTGTTTTTAAACCTGGATTGTGACAGGATCTGAACAGGATTTGGGAGTAACATAAAATTATTTTAGCAATTTTTCCATGGTAAGTGGAAAGGCGTTTAAATGCTCATGGTGCATTCTAAGACAAGACATGGCAGCCAGCAAATTGCATTCTTACCATGCATCAACCAGCTATCCCTGGCAAGTCTCTGCAACAACTCCAGCCCCTAAGTGTAATCCATCTTTACACCTGCCCACATTTTCAGTGTGTTTTTCATGCTTCAGACTTGCCCCTTTGAAGATAATATTAAAAGCATTCTGGACCAAAGGCTGTTCCAGGTTTGTTAAAATTAGCACTTCCACTAGCCAAATAACCCAATAGCTAGGTTATTTTGTTTTTCTAAGGTCAAATAAAAAGCAGGCAGAAAGAGGAGATGAATTAAGGCATTTTCCAACAGAATATGATATAATGGAAAAATACTACATGCCCACCTGCATGAAGCACTTTCTATCAGCTGTGATTAGCTTCAAATACCCACAAAAGCAGCAAACTAGTTATTGGATTTGCAGTACACTTGATGTACTTCCCATCTGATTTAAGAGCAAGGCGTGAGTACAGTTTGTCAGAGAAACCTGACAACCCAAACTCTGCACTGAGCTCATTGCTATATTGACAGCTTGCCCCCAGGTAAGAAGACAAGTTTGATTAGACCCTTTCATCCTTTTGCAGAGATATATAGATACAAAAAAAAAGGCCAGAAATGCTCTTGCTGAAGGCTAAGGGACACTTAGTCTGAATACAGAGAAATGTCAGTAGGGAAATGGATTGGAAATGGATGGAAATTGCTCTTTCTGTGGCACAGAGGAGAGAGTAATGAGATGGCATAGAACTGATTGGTGCTTCAGTGGAATGGGACAGAGATGGGCAATTTTCATTTAGAATTTTAAGGTCTGAGGATATAAGCAAAGCAGTGTCTTGGGTTAAATAAGGGATAAACATATTTTCTACCTAATGCAGACAAGGAATGTAAGAAAAAATCATGAGCTAGGGAGATTTAATGTTAATCATTATCGCCTTTGCTAGTGGACATTTCTAAGCTATCTCTGAAACCTAATGACAAGCTGTAATTTCACAACTGCTTTACAATGACAAAAAGCAGGCACAGCTGTCAAAAAATCCAGTCTATCTCCTGCCTGCAAGTGCTCACCCTCTGCCTCTATCATCCCGTATTTCTACTGGCACGAGTTGCATTCAGGGAGCTATATCCTGAAGCTCACAGGGAATCTGATTAAGGATATGCTGGTTTAAGATGGTCATGAAACTCCTATTACAGTTTTGGCTGGGAGAGAACCTGGAAAGCAAATACTGAAATGAAATGTATATGTGCCTGTAGAAAGTACCTGCCATTTCTGTGAGAAACCTGTAGCTGAGGCAGATGAAATTTTATGAGTGGTTTAATTAGGGAGATCCATCAAAAGAAAATGATAGTTCACCTCTGAATTCAAAATGTATCCAACTATAATTAGCATTAGCTTTTTCAACTGTACACAATAACAAATATTCTATTCAATCAAAACCATATTATCTAACAATGCTGTATCTAATAACAAATGCACAATTTTAGTCATTATTAAAACACTGGTACCTTCCTTCTTCCTATAAATAACTGTAAATTGATATTAGCAGTTTAGTAGTAAACAAAGCTGCTCATTTCCTTTCAAGAACCTGTCATTCTCACACAATAGAATAATGAAGAATGTTTGCTTCTTAGCATCCTGGCATGGAAAGAGAGAAAACAAGGAGCTCTGTCAAAACAAAACAGTTTCAAATACCAAAACTACAATATCAACAGCTTGGGAATGTACCAGATTCTCATGTTTTTTCACTAACTTGATTAAAAAACTTGTCATATCTAGCTGGAATTTTCTGTTATTTATTTTCAAAATTAGATCTGTAATGGTGCTTTTTTTTCTTTTCCGACATGTTAACTGTCATGTTGCAAAGTAGTATCTGTAATCCTGGAGAGAGACATGCAAACAGGCAATGCAAAACAAGCCACTTATTTAATTGAGGATGCAACATTTTGTCCCTCATTGGTTGCCTGACACAGCATTTGAAGTCACTTGAATTAGCATTAACATTGATTAAATATAAAATAATACAAGCTTAGGTCGTCATCAAGCATTACTTATGCAATTTATGGAAGATTTAATTCTCACATAATTTAGATATTTTTATGAATTGCCATGTCCATCAACTGCTAAAGCAAAGTTTCAATAGCTTTAGTGTGCAAACCATAAGAGCTTTAGACACTGCTTTGCTTTGATGTCTTTATTAAAGTTACCATTGTCATCAGTAGAATTTGCAAAGAATTTTATTGCTGTGAGTTTTTCTGTTTTGAAGAAGTAATATTTCTGGGTTTTGCTTTCTATTAAGGCACTCCCTGGATGTGTGACTCTTATCTTTTACCTCTGGGCACCACTCAATCACTCAACACCACAGTTTGACCCCTGTTAGATATGAATATACTACTGCAAACCTTGTTGGAGCACACAATATGGAGTTTATGTCAGCTTGTATTTTTGTGTGTCTTTTACATAGTTTGCACAATTTATCCAGCACAAACCTTTCTGGCAACTAGTTAACAGTCAGCTTTTTCTGAAGCAGAGCTGAAAAATGAGTTCATAACATATCAGTGATTTGTACTCTGAGGTTGTGGACTTTCTGATTTTGGGACTATGAGCCTAGCAACAAATTTGGTCATTGGAACCCACAGCTATCTCATCAGCTGGCCTAATTTATATTTATTTTTTGCTTATAATAACATGCAACATTCCAAATAGCTCATTCCAATTGCAACCAAAATTCCCAAGATAAAATATATATATATATATGTAGAGCAATAGAAACTCAAATCACTGCTGTTAAACAAGCACATTTGTAAATGTGTTTTTACTTGATATGTAGGCCATCATTGCAGATAAATATAACACATTATGAAACCCAAATCCTTATTATTTCACTCACCAGAGTAGAAAAAGTAGATACTTAGCAATCTATTGGTTCTTTAGAGCTCTAGCTCTATTAATAATCTTATTATTTTCCACCCAGCTTGATAACATATGAATGACTCATAATGCTCTCACATTCACCTTATTTAATGTTTATTGCTTCTGCTAAGAAACAAACAAAAACCTTGCAAAGATGATTAGGTAAATACTTTCTTCAGACCATGTCCTAAGGCTGATCTAGTGGATAATTATTAGTCAGGTACATTGTGCAAAAACAGGCATAATTTTACAGTGTCCCTATATCTATGTGCTACGTGGAAAATACTACCTTGTATGATATAGCATATTTTATTTGTCTATTACATGCTACAGCTGTGAAATATTTTTGTCTTATGTATTCAAATTCCTAAAAAATATTTCTCAGCTCCTAGGAAACAATGAATATTTGGAAATTTTACATGGAATAAATGCATAATAATATCTGTCTGAATACACCGTACTTACCTGCTCTGTCACCACTGCACAGGGTTTATACAGCATTCCTCCAGTTTTCCAGTGAGCTCTTTATCATTAGCACAAGTTAATTTCAGGCTCCACCTTCTGGTTAAAGTGTTGATGAGTTTGTAAACGAAAAATCTGATTATTTATCTCAGGGTCCCAAGAGCATCCACAGTCCTGCCCCTCCCTGCCCAAGCCCAGGGGCTGCCCTCATCTGCCCATGGCCCAGGACCCCATCTCACCCCCCAGGGCTGTCTCACCCCCCAGGGATGCTGCACCAGGGCCAGTCTCCACCTCTCCATAGCCTGATCCTGCCTGACCATGGACCCTGAGCCAGGATCAGCCAGACTCGGCTTGGCCCTGTCCCTACAGCCCTGTCTGGCCATGGCTGAGGGCCAGAGCTGCTGCACAGGAGAGGTCTGTTCCTGGCAGGTGACACCAAACAGATTTCCTTGGGGTCTCCCACACTGCTATCATGTTTCTACTAACCTGAGGGCCTTGGAGCAGCAGCGCTTTCCTCCACAGGAGGAATAAGTTGCCTTCGCAGGTAACCCAGGGTATGGCTCCAGCAGAGGTCTTATTTAAAGGAAAAAGGGGGAAAAAAGAGACATTTTAAGATACATCTGACCCCAGTATTGCTTGGGACTGCTCTAATATTTATTTTCCATGATTAACAGGCTATCATTTTAATTGTCTTCTCTGATTTTAGAGCTACTACAATACAGGTCATAGGAGCTTTTGTATGTCTGCATTTGGCAGAGGAGAGTGAATTAGCATTAAACATACAATAGTTGGGAAAGAAAAAGATTCAATTAGAGTCAAAAGAGTAAATTAGATTCAAGAAGGAATGGGTCTGTTTAATTTAACTGTCGAGGGTTTTGCCAAAATTATCAGAAAATAAGTTTTTGGCCCACAGGATTGTTAGAAAGCCATGGATATTTTTTCCTCACTGAACTGGTATTTTCACCACAGAGATACTGTATTCTTCAAGCATTCTTCCTCTACCCAAATCTAATCAATCCTGATCTCGTTTTGTGTTTTCTCTTTACAAGTCCTCAGAATATTTCCCTCCAAAACATATTTGAGTCATCTGACCCTGTAACTTAGTTGCTAAGCTCATAAACATTAGCAGCTAGCCTAGCAAGCTAATAAATAACTTTGCATTTGTTGAAAATACAAAATGACTTGCTGATGTACAAAATAACAGTTGTACTGCTAATCCTTTCCATTATTTCTTACCCAACATTCTTGAGTTTGATAGCCCTGATTTAAGAAGTGTATGGGAGAACATGTTGTTTCCCTCTGTAAGGACAGCATTAAGGACATGCTTTTGGATTTCAGGAGCACCATTTCAGTAAAATTAACAAAATGTATTAGGCACACTGTTTAGGATGTGTTATGAGCTAAACTTGTACAGAAGGAAAAAAAATCAAGGCAAAAATTTTCAAGGTATGTCAAAAATAATGGGACTGGCCTACATCAGGTGATTGTGATCAGTCGCTCACAAAAGGCCCCCAAAGCTGCTGCATGAGAAGGCACCACTCCAGCACCAGGCACGTGAGATAGTGCAGGACCTCAATGACAGTTGGTATTATCAGAGCTCCATCTCCAGGAGCCTGGGAAGAAGGCAAGACACTCGTCATGAGTGTCTCAGAGGACAGCAGCCCCCTGCCTCTGTTACAAGTGTTGGATGACGTCAGGGAACGTCATATCCAAGGACGTGCAGGTCCTGGTCCAATTGTGCTGGTCCATTACATTACTTACACCACCATTTTCTTGCTGTTACTAATCCTACTGAAAGCAGTTACAGACTGGTTTGGGATGGAAGGGAGCTTTAGAGGTTATCTAGGTTGGACATGCCTGCAATGAGCATCTTCAACTTGATCAGGTTGCAATAAAGACCTGCCCAGCCCAACCTTGAATGTTTCCAGGGATAGAACACCCACCATCAGAAAGAATACTCTCTTTAACATCAATAAAAGCAGATTCTGACTAACAATAAACAGTGAAAACACAAAACAATAACAAAAGAAAAACCTCTGAAGAAATCTATACCAAAAAAACCTTCAGAATGCAGCAGGTTTTCATTGATTTAACCAAAGCAGACTTGCAGCTGCAGTCACAGAGCTCTTAGAGGCAAAACCTTGTACTACAATTAGCTTCACAAAAAACCTCATTAGGAGCAGTGAGGGTCAGGCATGATTAAGCACAGTAAACAGATGCACAGAGCTACATCATGTTTTAGACACCTAGTCCAGCCTGCCTGCTCCTGCTTTAATGGAACAGAGCATCTCAGAGCTCCTAATGGGATGATAACGCTCGCACAATGAGATGTTCTGGCAACATCTGTTTGATGTCTCTGTGGAAACTTTATTTGCCTTAGGCTGGTCACTTAAATTTGGGTAAACTGATAGTTTCTGTTGCTTACACAGTGCTAGAGCTTGCAACCACTTCAACAGAATTTAGGAGCAGGTGCAAGAAATTATGGCTATTGCTAATAATGCTACATGTAAGAGTATATTTCTAATACAAAATAATTATATCAGGCCTGTCAATGACTAGTTCTGCAGAATTGTGATTTTGATTTTTTTAAATAAATTATTATTCACACAGGGAAAGCAAAGTAACAAGAAGATACAAAGTGAATCTGAAGCAATACTAAGATAAAATACAGACAACAGGAAGATGAGAACATATGTCCTCTACTCTCTGCAGCTAGACTAAAATGTCTGATTAATATGTGTTGGCTGCCACTCTAAGGGGCTTTTTTATAATTCCTTAACTGAATGGCTTATGGTAACATCAAAGGGAGGGCTTTTTGAGGAATCATTTTATCTGTTTTTTTGGAATTCACTATTCTATATGCAGTGCATATTAAACAATGATATAGAATCTTTATGAATCATCTAGATATTTCTGAATTGTTTGACAAACCAGTGACACATAAAAAAAGAGATTTTTCTTTTCATTTTTCTTTCTGCATCAGTAGGGGTTCCACTGAGTTTCCAGGGATGAACTTAAGCCCTCGATTTTGTATTGTTTAAGAAATAGCAAATGGGGTCAAGTCACCCTGATAGGCATTGCAGCTTTCCTGACATAAAGGTCAGATTTCATGACATTAAAGGCTTATCAGGAGATTTTCTTCTTCCCTAGAGAACACTCCATTTTCTGTCTTCACAAGAACACTGTTCTGTAGCATGGAGAAAGACAGCAGAAAAAGAAATTTGAACACTATTTTCTAGCAGGACAAAGTCAGATCTGATTTCCACCAAAATAATTAGAAAGACTCCCTAAATTTCCTGGGAAGTTAAATCAGATTAAAAAATAAAAACAAAATAAATTACAGATCATAACAGAACTATGGCTGGTGGAAATGCTAACTGACCTGCTAAATCATGTAGTGATCCATCCCCAAAAATTGCATGCTGGAGAATTTTCCAAATGCTGAAGTGGCAGCTGGCATCCCCAGTCTCCCAATTATTTCTTTCAAGATCTTTTACTGTTACATATTCATGGTTTTATCTTTTGCTTTCCTTCAGTGAAGTGCAGTGGATATATTGAGCAGTCACTTTGCTTTTGCTCAAGTGGAACACATGGAGAGTTACAATACAAGGAGAATGATAACAGAATGGACTTCGGGCAATAGGAACAGTTTCCATTGTTTCTCCTAATGGATGCACAAGGGATGTACATCTACATAAAAATGGAGCAGTAATATATCAGTTTCACCCTTATTTGCACTTCCCTAACTACCCTTTTGCCTCTTAAAATAATGTGTAATACAGTTATTGGCTTTAGAAATACAGTCTTACAAATAGTCTCCCTCTTCTTTCTCTCTCAAGCACTAATTGTCGGAAGGATAAAAGTAATTTAAAAGCAGTATATTTTTCAGTAACAGTGAGGGGGTTTTACAGATAAGAAATGCAGGACATGAACAGGCATTCGGTGCCATGAGTTTTAATTTGATTAGTACACACATTTTTTAGAAATTTGAATCACCAAGCAGATAATATGATCTTTTTTAATTATAGTTAGACAGAATGAAATACAGCAAATAACATTCATACATAAGAAAAGGATTCCAATTACAAGGTCTAAGTCAAATTTGATAAACAAATTAAAGTGCACAACATAGTTCCTCCTATAATAATTCCTTTTTTTGTCAGTCATGAAGCGGCCATTTTATTACCAAGTTCTTTTGCGCTGATGGAAGAGATTTCAAATTAAAAGAAAATGAGTATTCACCAATGAAAAGTAGGAAAAGTCTCTAAATAATATATTTAGGAGTAGGAAATACAACAAGATACAGAGCAGAAGTAGGAAAGACTGTTTATTTCCATTTGTACTCAACTAAACCATTGATAATAGCTCTATCTTATATGAAGAGGAAGAAATTCTTGCCCTTATAAATTAACTAAATCTACTGAAAAAATAATTTCAATATCAGGTTCTAGTTCAATTAACATTATAGAAAGCTTCTGGATGTGGCAAAATTAGCAAAAGACCTGAACCCCCAATTTTAATGAGGGGTCTGTGATTAAAAAGATCCCTAAATATCCACCTATCATTTCATCCAAAGCAAAATGATCATGAGCCCTTTTAATGAACAATGTTTTAAGCCTTATTTGTGGTGCAGTTCTACATTACTTTTACACAAATAATTTTTCCAGCATGGGATCATAATATAAGTATTCTTTGCAATCATGTTTCACACATTATTATCAGCTGTAATACTGCAATGAAAATTAGGTCCATATTTGAACATCCTTGCTGTGTCTCATTTTGCCCTGAGAATGATTTCATCTGCCAGTAGTTTACTTCTCTAGATATTCAGTAGTGATTTATACATAAATTATGCCTTTTGGCCAGGTGTCTGTAGAACTGGAGGTAAAATAAACCCTTTAATCATCATAGGAGTTAAAAAGAATATTTAAGTCTTCATCCACATGAATGCAAGGAAATCTGAAAATACATCTCAGGATAACACTGTAGAGCAACTAGGGGCAACATAATAGAAATACGATCCTGCAAGGTTTATTACAGTCATGCAAAGATAAATACATGAAAAAAAATTAAATTACTCAAGTTCAGAGGATTCTGCGTTTCTTATAGTAACAAACTGCCTACAAGCTAAGCATTGCCTAGGTAGAGGTTGAAAGTTGGGACCATAAATAATTCCATTCACACACATGACTGTCTTCAACATTTACTCCTTCTCCTCCTACCCTTCCTTCTGCTCCTCTGATGTTAATAATTAGATAGCAGTTTTCAATTAGTGCATCAGGCCATACTGTCAGGATATCCTTAAATCCATAGCAATTCATTTTGTCTTCACAGATATAGAGCTGTGGGAGTAGCTTATCTGTATAACTAGAGCAAGATGAATTTCACTTAAGGTGGCAAATGGCAGAAGACAAGGAGAAGGAAGCAAAGGTGTTTCCTGTGGCCACTGTGATATTGCGCTATCGCAGATTTCAGGGTTGAAAGTACAGAAGAGGTTTTCTTTCTATTCGTGATCCAGTTAGGCTTACTTGTGAAGGACAAACAAGTCTCTCGGCTCCTCATTTTTAGCATTGCTTTGTGTATATTTTAGTAAGGAGAAAGCAGAGGTCTTGGAAACAGCAAGGCCCACATTCACCTACCATGCAGCCTTCCCACCTACAACTCTGTTGGAAGCCTGGCATGTAGGCAAGCTGGGAAACACCTATAAATGGGATGAGGTGCTGGTCTGACCATGTAGCATCTGCAACAAAGGTTGACTGCTGGCAGCAGGTTAGGGGGCCACCCCTCTAAAGGGACGGGATGCCATGATCAGAGTGTTGTACAACTATTGCAAGTGAGCAGAATTCATGACAGCAGCAATTTTATAACTATTATTCCTACAACTCAACATAGGACATCCATAATTAGACAGGTTTATCTATCACACAACCTGTACAAATCTGCCCAAAATATTGACTGCTCTATCAGAAACACCATGGCAGATTATATTTGTTCAATAAAGTATTAGCTTTTATAATGTTTCATATAAGCAAGGGGGAATTGAAGACTTTACTCTCAGAGGTTTTAGCTTGCAAAGATTTCCAATATTTTCACAATAGGTTGGTAAAAAAACCTTGATGTCAATTTATGGAGGGAAATGCAGGTGTTTATAGTGGGCTGGCAACCATCAGCTCATAGTTCCCATGAAAACAATAAATTGCTATTCATGAGTAATGGAGAGTGATTATATTTAGAGTAATTATGGCACAAAGTAATTAAGCAAGATGAGAAGAACATACAGCATCATTTGCCTTTTTCCTTTACCAATGGCAATCCACATGTCAGTTTTCAATCACATTTCTTAATCACCATAAGACCTTTCCAATCTGTAGCCCACTTGTGGAGTAATCCTTTATGCATCTTTGGATGATTACTAATTGACTGAATAATAGCTGAGTTTTGTTTTGTTTTTGTCCTTCATATCTGCATAGCTCTCATACTGTTAATTACAGAGTGCAAACTGACTAAGGCCAGAAGGGGTGATCACAAGGTCTACATACTCTGTTACATAAGATGCATTTTCTTCCTCACAGCAGTGCTATCACCTAGTCCATATTTTGAAACTGAAATACATAAAATCTTTCAAGAAATAGCCAGATGTGATTCGAAGCAAGATGAATATATTACACTTGCTCATTAAGGATTCTAAGGTTATTTGTACCCGTGGCTTAATGTTAAGCCTTCCTCTTAATTAAGATTCAACCATTATAGCCTAATTTCACTGTATGTGACCTTGTGAACTCATCCACTAGTTTCAGAGATGCAGAGCATCAGGTGTTTCTCTGTCTATAGAGAGCAATGTGAAGTTATCAAGGCACTTCTTAACAAGAGCCCTCGGCACTGAGTTTACGTGACTAGGCTTTGGTAACAGGGCAGCTACAGGGGTGGCTGCAGGGAGAAGGTGCCAGAAGCTGTGTGACAGAGGCAGTGACAGCAAGCTCCATGGCGGCCCCGCTGCTGGCCAAGGCTGAGCACACCAGTGACAGTGGTATTGCCTCTGGCACAACACAGCTGAAGGGGGCATGGGCCACGGAAACTGCAGTGGGAGAAAGAAGAGAGGATGTGTGAGAGAAACAGCCCTGAAGACACCAAGGTCAGTGCAGAATAAAGGGGAGCAGGTGCTCCAGGTGCTGGAGCAGAGATTCCCCTGGAGCCTGTGGTGCAGACCGTGGAGAGGCAGCTGTGCCCCTGCAGCCCATGGATATCCACAGTGGAGCAGAGATCCACCTGCAGCCCCTGGACTACCCCAAACTGCAGCAGGTGGGTGCCTGAAGGAGGCTGGGAACCCATGGGAAGCCCACACTGGAGCAGGCTCCTGGCAGGATCTGTGGCCTCTCTGTTGAGAGAGGATCCCACACTGGAGCAGATTTGCTGGCAGAGACCCCATGGGAGCACCCATGCTGGAGCAGCCTGTTCCTGAGGGACTGCAGCCCATGGGAGTGACTCACACTGGAGCAGTTTGTGAGAACTGCAGCCTGTGGAAGGACTCATACTGGAGAGGTTAATGGAGGACTGTCACTGGTGGGAGGGACTCCACACTGGAGTAAGGGAAGAGTGTGAGGAGCCTCCTCCCTGAGGAGGAATGAGTGCCAGAGTGTGATGAACTGACTGCAGCCCCCATTCCCTGTGCCCCTGTGCTGGTCAGGGTGCAGAGGTAAAGAAAATAATAGTAAAGTTGAGCCCAGGAAGAAGGGAAGGGTGGGGAGAGGACATTTTTGAAATCTGGGGTTATTTCTCATTAGCCTATTCTGATTTGATTGGTAATGAATTAAACTAATTTCCCCAAGTTGAATCTCTTTTGCCCATGACAGTAACTGGTGAGTGATCTCTCCCTGTCCTTATCTTGATCAATGAGCTTATCCTTATGTTTTCTCTTCTATGTCTAGTTAGGAGAGTGTGCTGAAATGGTAACAGAGTTCAGCTGGGCTGTTTTGGTTTTTATAAGAAGTTCTAGGAAATGTCTTCGTGAAAGCCCCTCCCTTGCGGCGGTGCTTCCCATGGCTCAACTCCAGTGCCAATATCCTCTGAATTCACGATTCCAGGGGCTATGCAGGTAATTTCAGTTACACAGAGTTGTTGTTTACTGGCAATATCAGACTCATTTTCCAGCACAATAATAAATTCTTAAAATTTGCCTCATGTTCGTAATTCCTAAATGTACAACTTTTCCTTTTACTATTTTAAAATTATCCATTTGCTTGTCTAAATCATGAAATTCAGTGTAAAGGAACTGTCACACCATCACCTCTACTGTAAATGTCACAGCTACAAGACATTAGCAGTAATTTTCTATTTTCTTTCAAAATCTTAATATTAAACTTCAACAAGTTAAATTCTTGACAGGTGTGGCTAGAAACATCTACGTGCCTCAGATGATATATTACTAGAGGAGAGGTTTTGTTTTTCTCAGGAACTTTTAGATGTGGCTAGATGTTTACAGAGGAATGGAATGACCATGCAAAGGAAACTGTACAGTTTTCCAAGAAGAGAATGCTGCCATTAGGGAAATACTTCTATAAAATGAGACTTCAGCCTTCATCCAGTAAATTTATCTGGCCAAGGTGCACCAGTGTGCACAATGTCATACACAAAGAGTTCTTGAGTACTGCACAGTAAAATTGATAAAATGCACATAATTTAAAATACATGTTGTAGCATTTACTTTTGGTTTAAAAGGTTTTCATTAGGTATAAAACTGATTATATTTTGGTTTCATGCTTAACCAGGTATTTTTACTGTATTGAAATACCTTTGATCAGTGATAAAGCAAGTATACACACAAATATGCACATACTTGACTGCTTTCTCCTTCCAAAAGTGAGCCACATACAGGCTTTCATAAAAGAGTTTTGGACTTCACACCACTGAAGGACTCATAGTTTTTTCTCATATTCAAATAGAGGAATCTGGCTCTCTTTGTCTGTCTCTTAAATGACACATAAATTACAGAGATTTAAATGACACTTGATGAAGAAATATCAATATATTCCATAAATTTCAATAGACTTCTTACCAGCCTGAATGGAGGACCATGCCTCCTCTATGTAAGTACTTGAAAATCAGAGTATTTGTTATATCAGATAAATTTTCAACACCTAGTGACATCGAGCCATTATACTCTATTCAGCTTGATGTTTACAGTGGTTTTTTATGGAAGTTTTCCTGAAGATGCTGCTTGGTTTTAATATTATGTAAACATTTTTTAAGGAAAGCAGTTTGTATCCCATATGACAGAGCCAAGAAGAGACAGTACAGACCTATTGGAACTATCCCTTGAAAACTCATGCAAAGTACAGTATATCTCAGAACAAATGCATGCTACTTTACATGTGCTATACATTGAAACAAACACAAATGTTTAATTTTTTGGTCTTTGACATTTGCCTATGTACTGAAAACATCACTAAAAAAAGCTCTGTAAGACACAAGCTGTTCTTTTCTCTGCTGTTCTTTTCTCTGCTCGTTTCTCAATGTGTCACATCACACTGTGAAGCAACCATGAAGATAACATAATAAAATAATGTATTCACAGAATTATTTTATAAAGAGATCCCTCTCCTTTCCTACAATGTGGGATTTAAAGCAAAATTTATTTCACTGCAACATTAAATGCATAAAACTTAATGTTTATCTCTTGGAGATAATGACATCATTTTTTTGAAAATGGAGATCAAATAAATTATGAAAATAGTAAGGTTTGAAGGAAAAGATGTATGCACACAAGGTAAAAGGAAATACAAAGCTCAAATGACCATAACTTAAAAATTCTCAACTACAAAATTTAAGTTTGCTCCTTATACAGTCATAATGTTTTTTACATATATTTTCAGCCAGTTTGAGCATATTTTTGTAATCTATTACAGCAAGAAAAATTGTTACCAACCATAGACATACAAAAATTTTTAAGAAATTCTACATTTTTTGATACAAGAATTTTAGGCAATTATGAATGATTACATTACTGCATATGTTTAGTACATACTTGTGACTGAGAACAGTGTAGCTTAATTACACAGAAGCAGCAATTAAGTGTCAGCTTCACTTGAAACTATTAAGATTCCTTTCTTCAAAATTAGTTAAGTGGGCAACACAATTACCTGTGAAGTAGTATGGCTGAGCATAAAGTTACACAAGTTCCTTCATTTTACTGCATGTTTGCACATATTCAACAGTATGTTGGCCAAGTGCCATTTAATTGGGAGTCTTTTGCTATATATCCTAAATCTGATTTATATATAGCAGTGCACAATGTGCATCTGGGTCCACACATATCTTGGAATTGTATTTTAGTTTTTATTAGAGGAAGAAGAGCACTGCTGTAATCTTTTGTATTATACCTCAAACACACTACTCACAATCAGGCAGGGCAAACATGGCACTAAGAGCCCTAGTGGAATAATTTCTTTATCTCTTTTAATGAGATTTCTGTATCTTTTTAAGGCAAAAGTGGTACAAAGCAGAAAATGCAATGTATAAAATGGAAACTTTGTTAGAAACCTGCTACAGTGTTTTAGTTTGAGAGGAATCTGAGTAAACACTCCTGTTGTTAATTTTGTTTTGTACAGCATAACATTTTCAAATTCACACAACAGGACGGAATTCAGTGGGATTATTTCCTCTTACCTTTACTTCAAGTACATTGAAATCAACCTTTCTGGTTAGAAAAAGATGTAAAAAAAGCATACTGGGCCAGTCAATGAGGTGAAACTTTTGCTTTGCTTTCCACCAGCAACCACAATCCCTGCCAACAAGCTCAGAACCTGGAAGCACTCAGTTGTAGTGGATCTTAGCACCCATTCCCTGATTTTCTACAAAAAAAGCCATTTCTGTGGCAGGACACCTTGCTGACCAAGTGTCCAGCTGCTCAAGGGTTGGACACAGTTCACAGCACACATTAGCACTGCTGCTATATTCGTAACCTTGGTCACAGCTGAGTATGACTAAGTCACACTAGAGACACAGACCAACAAAAGCATAGTTCAGGCAGGAAACTGAGCCTTAGAGTGTCAGCTGCCTCTTTAAAAAAGTGGAGGGTGGAAGTCAGATGGAAGTTTTACTGACATTCACCAGGAACAAGGTGGTACCTTTCTAACTGGTTACAGAAGTCCCTACCCTCCCACTCCCTCATCCTAAAACTTTCAGACAGATGTAGCTCCAATACTATCAAGCAATGAGGTTTACAATTATGTACAGTTAATGAAAAAAATTCTTCTCCAGATGAAACAATAAAGTCAGCTTGTTATTATAATTTTTATACAATTATATGTTTATGTTCCAATTTTTATTCAAAATCATTTAATAGCAATTTTAAAAATTAAAAATTTTCAAAATTGTAGAATTTCCTAAAGTGTTGTAAATTCAGCTGAAGTTTGATGATGTTTTAATAATTCGAGTGTTTGAGTTGATGAGTATCTCAAAACTCAAGGGAACTTCTTTCTAGGCTGTTTGTGAACCTCAATCCCAGCTCAGGAAATGGTTTCCTGCATAGATAAACCCTTCTTTTCCAATTGAGAGGTTTTTTAAAAATATATTTGTATATACTTATATTTTTTGTTCATAGAAATATCATCAAATAGTCTCTTCATATGAAAGAATGGACACAAACACTCCGCATGCAATAGCATGTCTTTGATATTATTTTACTGATTCCAAGCAGACAGTACTGGCACATAAACACAGCTATTTTTATGTGAGCTAACTCTCCATAGCTGATGTTCCACCAATCTGAATTATTTCTTTTCTTAAAGCAAGTCTGTGGAGACAAATGAATCTGAAAGAGCATCTGGCCAACACCACTCAGCATGTTTAAAGACCAGGAGAAGGTTTCAGGACTCTCTCAGCAATTTTACACACAATACCAAACCTGGGGGAGTGGTGGATATTCTGGAGAGCAGGCATACCTTTCAAAGGGCCCTTGGTAAGCTGGAACATGGAAGTAACAGCTATCAAATGCATGAAGATCAAGAAAGCCAAGTCCTGACACTTGGACTGGGACTCAATGCAAATCTGCAGAAAAGGACTTGAGGGTTTGTAAAGCAGAAATCAAATATAAGTCAGCAGTGTAGCCTTGCAGCCATAAATTATGATAATATTGGGCTGTATTAACAAGAACCAGCCAATGGGTCAAGAGAAGCAATTACACTGCTCGGTGCTTGTGAGGCCACATCTGGAACACACCCCTCAGTTTTGAACACCTCAGGTCATGAGAGGGACGGATGCACTGAAGGAAGGGCAGTGGAAGGCCAGTGACCCAGGCAGGGACCTGAGGAGAGGCTGAGAGTGGCACATGATTCCAGAAGGGAAGGCTGAGGGGAAATTCAATGGCCATCTTAAAATTACACATTACTCAGTTAGAGAAAAGACTTCAGTACACAGTGAAAGGGAAGAAAGCAATGGTCACAAGATACATCAAGGGAAATCCCAACTGTGGATAAGGAAAAATATTTTAGTGAGGGTGATTAGGCACTAGCACAGGTTGCTCCAAATGTATTGTTGAATTGCCATCCTTAGAAATTTTCAGATTTTGCCTAGTCAAGGAAGTGACACAACTCTTGAGAGCATGCCCAGAGGTTCCTTTAATTTGATTTGCCCTATGAGTCTTTGGGTTATTAATAAAAATAGGCAAAATCATGTCTTACTCCAGCTAAAGGAATGTTTTTAAAGGAGTGTTTTTCCATTATTTCTTTAGTGATTTACCACCTAAAGACATTATAAGTAAAGTTATAAAATTGCAGAAACTACTAATTTTATCTAAGAATTTGCAGAATAGTACCATTTACCTTATGCACTTTGCATTAATTTAAATGCAACCTTCTTTATATTTCTAGTTTAAAACTACATGATATCAAGCTCCACCTACAACTTTTAAGGGAATGCTACCTTTAAATCCTTAAACATTGTCTAGAGCTTCTTTATGAAACATAGTATTTTAAAACATATGCATACATTGCACTTTTAAAACTGTATCTCCATCTCAAAGCCTATGAAATTAAGAAAACATACATATACATGCACATGCAGCACATGAAGAAACACTTCCCTCAGACACAAATCCTCATTTTGGTACAACTACATACAAGCCATAAAAAAAACCTTATATAGTGTGCACAAAAGTTCTGTGAATACAGTAAGGCAGCCATATGAAGTGGAAAACCAATCAATCCTTGCTCAGTAAGACATACTAAAACCAGCTAAACAGACAGAAATAGCATTTCCTCTCTAAAGGAATTGCCTCAAGGTGTACATAACTTATTCCAACTCCAAATCAGAGCCCAGGTTTACTTTAAAAAGAAATAAAGCATTGTTGAAACAATCCGAAGAGAGAATAAGAGCTTTCCTCTTTGAAATCACAGCAGTCCAGTATTTATTATCTGTAAGACAGGAAATTTATCCATTTTTCACTTTCATGGAGTAAGATGTCAGAAAGTTACCTGCCACATCAACATCTTCTTGTAACTTTGTATGCTTAGTAAGAATACAGACATATCATCTCAACATTTTGTTTTTTTTCAAATATCTATGAAAGTCCAAGAGCTTTATTTGACAGAGCTATCTAAGATGCAAAGGATCAGCCCAGGTTACTTTCATATGAGTTTCACAAACTTTGGTTACAAATGCAACTTCAGTACATTAAATACCAATTAGCTTTATCAAGATAAACCCAGGATAAAGCTCATTGTGCTTTTTTTTCCTTGGTGTTTAGTTTACATAAAGGAAGAGCCGACATACAGGGCTTCTCAACATTCACACATGGGTACAATTGGTAGAGGGTGGTGTATCTATCCGACTTTTATTTTCCTTAGCATCATTCAGAAGTGACTCATTACCAATCTGGCATTTGAAGACTTGTTTATAGGCCTTCCTAAAATTTTCAGATAGAAATGCATATATGATTGGGTTCACAGAAGAATTGCTGTAAGCCAGGCAGTGTGCAGTTACCCTGAAGAGAAAGGAGGCTTGAGTCAGTGGGAAAACTCCAAATTCAGCCCAGAGATGGATCACATGATGAGGCAGCCAGGAGATGCCAAAAACCACTACCACCACCAACACAGTCTGTGCTGTCTGAGACAAGGAAAGGAAAACACATATGTCTGATGAGCACTCAAAGAATCAGCTTTAAACCTACTTCAAAATTACTGTTTGGAGGAAAAAAAAAAAAACAACCACAACAAAAAGTATATTGAGAGGGAACACACTGCAATATTCGTTACTAATTTCACCCCATTACCTATATGAGCTTTATTTTGCATAGTGAATTACTGCAAGGAGAACCCCAGCCTTGGAAAATGTCACAGTAAACAGCAAATGCATAACTTTCCTCAAAGGTGAAGAATGATGTTCCTAACTCCCTACACAAAAGTTTAGCCTTTTCTGAAGTGGACCTAAGCCTGTTGTAAAATAATGACAACAGGGGTCTTTGGGAAATCTCATCAAGATCTAATGAATTTTAGTACAGTACACAAGAATTCCTGATTAAAATTTCAAGAGAGATCTATTATGCATGAAGGCAGCTGGTGGAAAAGCTTAGAGCTTGCTCAAGTGCTTACTAAAGTAAGCTTTTTGGAAGTGTCTCCTTTAAACACAGAACTTCCACAGAGTCATACAACAACATTCTGGGATACAACAGAAAAAAAAAAGAAAAAGTGAGGGCTTGAAATTTCTGATGACTGCACATTGTCAAAACCAATCTGGAAATTGAAGTTCACCACCAAACACTAAATTAAAAAATGGAACATAAAATATCCTCAGTGTTGCTTCCACACTACTTATGAGAGGACCATCAATTTCATTAGATCCATTCAAAGCTCCAGAATCAGTTGGTAGGGTCCCTTCAGGACCCTGCAGGTGTTCTGTCAGGGCAATGGAATTTGACTGTCAATATTTTCTTTAGTTTTCACCTACTTCAGAAACAGCAGTTAGAACTTTGCAGTGGCCAGAGCAATTAATAGCTATTCCTCTACCAAGTGCCTTTTTCAACTAAATAAGTCTCCAAATCAAAGTCTAATAATAATTCCAAAGTGTGTTATGTCACAAGCCATTATAATTTCTAAATTAACAATTTATAACATAATTTTTGCAATAACTTCACATCCAAAACTAACCCGGGGTCACAGAGTGATAAATATTGCAGCATAGAAAATATGTAGATTTTTTGCTAGTTTATTGAACTTGGTCTATACTTCCTGAACTGATTAATGCTCAGTAATAATTAAGACTGGCCTATCTAATCAGAACATGAGTTAGCTTAGAAAAACTTATGGAGAAAACATTTTGATTTCTGTGGCAACAGGCCAAAATAATTTATGACAGATGCTGTTGTTGGTCAGTATAGTCTCACAACAGAAACCAAAGAACATTAAATCTGTAATTAATATAATATGTTTAGTCTAAAGCAAGCATCTGTTTTCATAAGCCATTCCTCTACTTAGCCCTATGAAGTTTAAATCAGTTGCCATTAAAATGGCCACAGAGATATTTTCTTTTTCAGGTCTTATCAGGAGAACATGTTCTAACAACACTGCATAAATTAAGAGCAGTTTATTCTCTGATTGATGAGTTCAATGGGTTAATATTCCAAATAAAAATGAATTTTCAGGATACCACATGCATAATTACTTCAAAAGCAGCATTTAACTTCAGTTTGTTCAAAATTCTGAAAAAAATTAACCAGCAAAATCATTGACATTCAACAGGCTATTGATGCACCTGAAAGCAGAGGGTGAAAATATGTCTCTTGTAACTGTTACTTAAGGTATTTCATATCTACAGAAGAAGCAATTTTGTATTAGGAAATCTCACAACATCTGCTTTATCCTATTGTTCCTTCTAAGCCTAACTTCAGAGCTTACTTTTCCAAAATCATCACTTTGTCTTGCAAGCAAGGTACCACTAAAGAGCAGCTCTTTTTTACCTACTGGGAGCTTGCTTAGGGTTTCTTATTAGCAAATAAAACCCACCTGAAATACAATACATTAATTTTGATGCTTTGTGACCAAAAAGCATGAAAAATAGAATTTAGGCAAATTAATATTTTTCATTATTTTTTCCACACATGCAGCAAATTTATTTTAAGATTCTGCTACTAGAATGTTCATAAAGGTTTGAATAAAGCTAAAAATATATAATTACACCTGAAATACATTCTTCACAAGACAGTCGAAGGAAAAGAAGAAAGACATGGTAACCAGAGAGAAGCACTAATACACTAATGAAGACAGAGTCACTTTGAATAACATGAGTTAGGCCTTAGGTTTAGAAACTCATCTTCTAAGGAAAAAAAAAAATCTGGACTGCTTTTTGGGTTTTTTTCCTCTTTGGCTACTGAACCCTGATACATTCAAGCAGTCTTGATCAAATCTGTGATGCTTTATCCTGAAGCTATGAAAGTTAATTCCTAGTCAAACCTGCAATTTTTGAGAGTTAGTGGTTAGAGGAAATGCAGAGATATTTCCAGCTTGAGAATAATTTAGATGAGAGATGACAATGTACAAAATGTCTGAAAACTATACCTTTGGCCTTGACAACATTAAATGCAAAAGTATAAATGTAAAGTATTTTACTGAGTCAGGGTCATAATGCTTTTAATTCTATGAATCAAAATAGATTGAGTAGGATATTTAAAAAAAAAAATAGAGAATGCATAAATGAGAGAGTACTTATTCCCTGTTGAGTCCATGTAGATCTCATTTACATTGCAGGCACTCTCCATGCCCATATGAAAATAGTGATCAGATCAAATGAAGAGCTATAGCTCAAGGGTTTTTTCCTCCACATCCATAAAATGAGAAGTTACTCAAATGATCACTGTGGTCAAATTGGCTCAAAAATCACAACCACTTTATATTAACTGACAAATTCTCTGTTTAAACACATCTTTCAAATATTGTTCTAAATCATGATGCTTATATTCTTCTTGAAAGACATTTCATGATTCTAATTGTATCCAGTACATAGCTTATATCTTGAATGTAAATGAAGAAAACATTGTGTGGAAAATCAATAGAAGAATTGGAGAATCATTAAAAGTGTCCTATTAGACTCTTACTGGGAAGCATAATAAATTTCATTTTAAAGGTCCCTCATACAACCTAGGAATTATTCACTAAAATATTACAAAATCAGCCAGTTAAAAAACAAATTAAAAATCCTATGATTTACAAGTCAGGGGAAAATGCCAGTGAGAAAAGAAAAGGAAAAAAAAAATTAACACAAAAGACAGGTTGTCTCCCTGTGCCTAAATTTCAGATGCTCTGAAGTTCCAAATACAAGAACCTCAGGTATCAGGTGATGGCTTGATGCAATGTGATGGAAAACTTGGATCAGAAAAGATTCCAATCTGCTAAATTCAGAGGGACACTGGACATTTCATTAAATACTTAATTTTAATTTCTTCTCTCTGTTACATCTTTGGCAACAAGTACCAAATGAGCTTAGCCATAAAACTGAAATACACACAAATGAGTATTTATCGTGAATGCAACATACCTTTTTCTTGGATGCTTCTGACTTCTTTGACATGTTTTTCAACTTCTTATGCAGATGATTAAGAACCTGAAAAGATTAATTTGCATCTCTTTATCATATTTCCCCAATTTCTATTCAAACAAAATTCAAACCTGTGTATCTTAGAGTACTCTTGTGCTCCACTACTGGATGATTCACTACCAAACATCACTGGACCAGCTTACACATTTCAAACATGCACAGTAGGAAAACCAAAAGAATTACATATGTGAGTCAATGTGAACAAAAACAAAGCAGACCACAACTGAATTCTTACTAAAATATTCAGATGTATTACATAACAAATACTTATCACAAATTAACAAGGAAATGGATGGAAATATATCTTGTACATAGAATTAGCAATCTCTCTTCATCCATAAAAAGTCAAAGACTTGGTTTGGAATGACCTTTAGTGTGTGTAACATAAGAAAAGTGTATGTTTTGAGTCAGAGCTTTTCTGAGTCACCTGCATAATTTGCTTCCTTTAGATGGATGCTTGATTAGTATAATCAAGATGCTGGCACTATTTGATCTTTGAAAGAAGCATAGGCTTTCAAGAATAATTTATACTAAAATGAGATACGACACATGAGACATGACACATGTCACATGAGGCATGACCTTTCACAACAATGTGATGATACTCACCATGCATCTTTCACAAGCCAATTTTAAAAATACGTCACAAAAAGGCTCATTGTCCAAGAGCAGGGTCCAATTTTTAACATTATCATTTTGGATAGAGATCTTGGGTTGGGGAAAAGGGTCCAAACTCAGATTCTTTCATATAATCTGGTGCCATTTTCTCTGTGTTCTTTGGGTTACACAGCAAACCACTATCAGGACAGACATCAGTCAAGATGATCTAGAGACTTTGGCATTTGAGTTTTATAGACATACATATTGAATTAAAAGAAGTAAGATGGTATTTGTGAATATCCGGAGCTTATCAGCAGACATAATTTTTTAGATATCTACTCTTAGCTACCAGAGAACAACCAGCAACAGTAAAAATAAGAAATTACTTATAACCACTTAATATTGTAAGTGCAGTTCATTTGTGTCTGTCCGTGTACTCACCCTGCATGCATTTCCTATTTGGAAACACTATCCAGGCCACTTCTGGGGGCTACCCCAAGCTAAGGGAAAGGAAAATAAATGGGCTTTCCCCAAGAAAGTCCCATTTTGACTTCATTTCTTTCTTCTTCAGTACGAAGCAGGCCCAAAGGAAAGGACAGAAACCCAGCAGAACAGGGAGATGACTGTCTGGCTCACAGACTTTTTGTTCACCTCCCATAGCTCTGTAGGGACATGCTGAATTGCATCAGTGCATCAATGAAAAACATAAAACTGAAAAAAAGGGCATGGGAGGAATGCAATTAAGTTTATGTCCCATCGCTGCTGCTTCATCTATCATACCCTCTTCACATAACTTACAGTGATGGGCTGTTTCTACTGGGCCTTTGCAAATCCCATCACTTGCCACCCAGTGATTGCACTGGTCTGATTCTCCCTCACAGCCCAAAACTAAAGTCAGATAAACTCTTCCCAGAGATCAGAACTGCAAAATAGTTTTAAAGTTACAAACATTTTTTTCTTCTGTTCTGAAACTTTTAGCCCAAAGTTTTGCATTGTATCTCTGTCCAGTTCCAAGAAAGATGCAGGAGACAAAACAGGTAAATTGGATATTTGAGGGGCTTGGGAGGTGGTGGAGGAGGCTTTTGTTGTCAATTTAGATTATAACCTTCAAATGAACCTTATTGGCTTCCCCTCTTTTGGATTACATACACATTTCATAAAACTTGCAGTGAAAACATATTGGCTTCTCATAGTATTTTTCTAGATGGCATGAAAAGTAGCAGCAAGAGAAATAGGCAAAATGCAATTACTTATCAACAGCAGTGGAACAGCTCTCAAAGACCTACACAGAATGCCATGGAGTATTAAAAAAGAGCCATGTTTATGCACAAACACTACAAGGCAAATCAAAGACGCTCTCCCCACTACACTGTTCAAATTGCCTCTTCTCTAGGGCAATGACTAATCAATTGTTCCTCTAGCAGCCTGAATAAACAATAATTCTACAATGTGCCTCTTACTATTTTCAACTCCAGCTTTCGTGTACCTGCTGTTCAGAGATCAGCTTCCCTTTTTCTGGAGATGAGGGTGAGGTGCTGTGGTAAGAAAATTATCTTGTGTAAGAGACTGTAAGGAGACTTGTAGGGTCTAGTCTGGTACAGACCATATGACAATGACTACCACTCATGACGTTTGGTAGGCCCTCGGTTCTACCTACAGATTGATGTATTTTCTTTTCTTTCTTTCTTTCTTTCTTTCTTTCTTTCTTTCTTTCTTTCTTTCTTTCTTTCTTTCTTTCTTTCTTTCTTTCTTTCTTTCTTTCTTTCTTCTTTCTTTCTTTCTTTCTTTCTCTTTTTCTTTTTCTTTTTCTTTTTCTTTTTCTTTTTCTTTTTCTTTTTCTTTTCTTTTTCTTTTTCTTTTCTTTTTCTTTTTCTTTTTCTTTTTCTTTTCTTTTTCTTTCTTTCCTTCCTTCTCTTTTCTTTCGCTCTTTCTCTCTGTAGCTTTCTATATCTTTCCCTCTTTCACACTTTCTCTCTCTTTCTCTCTTTTTAAAGTCTTTTAAAATTATTCTTTTCCCCCATTTGTTTCAGAAACTGCACTCAAGATGGCTTGAGAGCCCTGACTGAGGACTTTGACCAAATCAAGTTGAGAAAGAGACTTTTCCAATACAGGAGTGAAAAAATAATTTCAACTACCTGTGCCTAGTCACATAGTCTACCAAACATTATGAAAGTTTGAAGTCTACACTCTTAAAAACCATATTTGCTATCTGGCATTTCACTGACCACACCTTCATTATCAGCCACTGAAAATCATGGAGAAGGAAAGCCTGCACAAGGTCACTATCTAGTAAGAGTGAACTTCTTGTTTTACAGATAATGTAAGCATTACATTCTGAACCACCTTTGTAGTATGAACCTGATTGAAACTCAAGTGCTATTGCCTGCAATCTATGTTTTAAAGTAATGTCACTACTTCTATCATCACAAGAGATCCTTCATCCTCTTTCAATTAAGAGTGTGTGACTAATGTGTCGTAGCTTTTATTTTTCTTTTTCAGTGAAGTTTAATAAAGTTTTCCCGTTGCTGCTCAGCAAAATTTAGGATATAATATCCAAAGCCAGATAAGCTTGTATTTTATGTTGAGGCTGTTACTTTTTATGGCTTAGTTTTAGCCAAGTCTGTAAATCATACATGACATATGTTCAGAATGATAGATAATAATGGAAACATTCTTAAGGCAAGACATATTTGTTTTAAAGAAAGCTTTTAACATTTTGCACCTATAAAAGGAAATGTTTGCTAATAATTATAGGTGTCCAACCTAAAGGTTTGATTGAAAGAGGCCTGACTTTCAAGGAGTGAATCCTTGAAAAATGGAGGTACCCAAAATTAGTTGTAACATTGCACAACCCTGGCAGATGTCAACTGTTAGAAGCTGACTGGGAATCATTTATCACTTTACCCTTTAAGGACACACTATTTAGAAAATGTTATAGCACTGTTACAAAACACATACAAAAAGTCAGCATTACAAAAATACAGCAAGTAAAATGATAAGCAATAAAAGAGTCAGAACACAAGGTGTCTGTAAGTATGCAGTGCTGAGACTCAGCTTATCACTCATAATCACTGCTCCTCCCTCTGACGTAGTAACCTTCTTTCAAGAGTAGTTCTGTGAGGCAACAAAAGCTGTTTTCCTATGGATTTGTGACTTTTTTACGGTGGTCCCAAAAAGATGTGTCTTCTCTGTAAGTTGATAAGACCTCTTCCGTTATGGCTTGTCTGGTGTTTAACAGCGGAATGCAAACCGACTCCTTAAAAGAGGGAGGGTAATGGAGACTCTCCACCTTCTTCCTTGTCTGCTTTTTTCACAAAACTAGAGAAGTATCCTTAATTCTGATATTTTCACTCCTCTATCAAAAATTTGCATTGAAACTGATGTTACTTGTGGAAGAGAGAAAACAGGTAGCTATACACACAAGACAGAGTATGATCTCATAAATCTCTGCCTGAAGAGCGTGTATCACATGAAATATTTTGGGAGGACATTGCTTCCAAATACCTGGCACTACTTCAGCACTTCTGTACTTTGTAACAGCATTGTTATCCATGGGAAAAATACAAACCTCTGCTAATACTATACGAATGTGAAGTGAGACAGAAAAAGAACTTGGCTCCCTATTAGAGTGCCTAAAAAATGAGACTTTCAAACCTGAAAGTTCAATTGCAATTTGTTTATGAAAGAAACAGAACAGCCTTAAATGAGTCTGGAAAAGGCAAAATATTCAAATAGAGAAATGAGTCTCCTTTGTCTTAATTTACTGCAGCAGAAGATTGTGTTATCTCGCTGATCCACAGTTCATGAAAACCAGTGAAGTCCTTAAGAAACTAATGCAGAGATTAATGTCTCCTAATGTCTACAGGCTGAGAGAGTTGGGGTTGCTCAGCCTAAGAAGGCTCTCCCTGTCCCAAAATATTGCAGCTGGAGGTTTGTCAGTGGCTCCTAAAGAGGGCAGGAGTGAGTCTTTCGATGCAGGCTACAAATACCTTTGATAGCTCTGTACAAGTCACAGCACTTTTCAGGCTGTACCAGCTACCTCCCAGCTATCTTCTAAAGTTCACCCCTTCAGGTTAGCTCCTCCAGCCTGACACCATGGCAAGCAGGATCACACATACAGGCTCAAAACACATCGCAAAGCCAGGGTGAGACCCTAGCCTGGCAATAGTTTAAGCACACGATTTTATTGTAATTTCAAGTGGTCTTGAGTTTTCTAACTTGTTCTTGGGTATATTTTTCACATATAGTTGTTTTTGTTGGCTTGGAGGGGTTTTTGTTGCTTTTTTTAAAAACTACATATTAATACTAATATTGAGAGATTTACTTCTGTAGAGGTGCTTTGTAAGTACAGAGTGTGTTTTATTTACTATGCACATATTTAAGCATAAGTTAAGCATATTTGCTTTTTTAATGCCTACACTGTACAGGACTATGCTAATTTTGAAAGATTTCTTTTTAATCTTCTCTCATATAATTAGACTTCAAAGTCCAGTACTTAATGCTGAAACTGAAGATGCTTTGGCTTTGAAAAGGGGAAGAATTAGCCACTGAAAGCCCCTGTACACACATTCTGTGGTGTTCTCCCCACAATGTGTAATACTTTCTCCCCGCAATGTAGCAGTAATAATCCTACTGCTACAGCTCAGTCATATTCACCACAGTAGATGAAATACCAGTGTATTCATTCAGGGAAAGCAGGATTCAGTTTATGTATGAAAACTTGTGTTTCTTCTTCATTTGCCAGGTTGGATTTGTTCCACTATGAACAGCCATTTAGAAATGTTGTCCTTTGTGTTCTGCTTGCCTTGGTTTCATCAGAGTTGGACAACACTACAGCCTCAATTTGCACATGACAATTAAGCTGATGTAATATATAAAACCGAGCAGAACATAAAATTACTTGTTCAAATTAAATACTTCAGGTAGAGCTATTGAACTTGCCAGTTGAAGAACTGACTTAAGCAGTCCATATTTGTAAGAGAAGTCCTATCCTCTCAAATGTAAATCACTGCTTAAGGAGAAACTGAAGGCAGCTGGCACAGAAAGAGCAAGGTATCAGCAGGTAGCAATTGGTGCTTCAGATCCCATTTAGCAGCAAGCAGAGGATCATACGCTGAAGGCTGCAATTATTACTCCAGAAAAATGTGACAATTTGCTTAAGCAGGGAAGTCCTTAAATACCCATATTCAGGCACCCTTAATTACTGCTTTTTCCTACCTGGGTTCTCACACTCTGCTCTCTGGAACCACCTGTATTTGCCAAAGTCAGAGGTAACTCTCTCATCAACTTCAACTGGGGCAAGACATGGCACCACAGGGACCAGACAGCATGAAGCACATTTTACTCTTGACACCAAAGAGATAATTTTTGTCACTTTCAAGTGCACTGCACATTTTAAAGAACCACAATGCTTCATCTGAAGCTTGAACAACTTGTTGCTTTGTTGTACTTTATTGAGTCAAACTCCTCACACAGCACTGGTGACAGAGAAAGCAGCAGAGCACTGGGGCTTAGCATTCTGCAACAAGGAAATCTGACAGGGAAACCCCACTAATTGCCGGAACACCTCTCCCCACTCATCCCATGCAATCTCTGTTCTGACCTGTCTGTGTGATATTGAACATATGTTATCACTCCTTGGACATCCCTCAGCTATAAAACCTACCCTCTCCCTTTGTGGCACAAATTCACCCCTGCTGCTTTTTCTCCCACCAGTGCCAAGTCCCTCCACATGCCCAGAAATGGCCCTATGGCTCATGGGCACCTTTTCCACCACTGTGTCCCTCCCATCCTTTTACACTTGCCCCACCTTGGCATAGCAGAAGGAGATGAGCAGCAGTGGGAGCAGATATCCGAAGATGAATGTGCAAATCACATAGACCTTCTTGTGGCGTGGGTTGGGCCAGAACTCCCAGCAGAAGGTCTGGTTGCTGGCCTCGCGGTGGAAGATGCGCTGGTGGTGAGCCACAGGTGAGGCCATGGCAAAGGAGAGCGCCCAGATGAGCCCCACACCCAGCATCGCGTTGCGGGGAACACGCAAGGCTGAGGAGCGTCGGGAGTGCACAATGGCCACGTACCGGTCCACAGACATGGCTGAGAGTGTGAAGATGCTCACCAGCATGGAGATGGTGAAGAAGTAGTGGATGAACTTGCAGATGAAGGCTCCCAGCACCCAGGTGGGGAGCACATAGACCGTGGACTGGAAGGGGATGCAGAAGAGCAGGTAGGCCAGGTCAGCAATGCTCAGGTTGAGGATGAAGATGTTGGTGGTGCTTCGGCGCTTGCCTGGCTTGCTCCTCGCCAGCACCGTGATCACCAGGGTGTTGCCCAGCACCCCCAGGGTGAAGATTAAGCCGAAGACGATCAAGGTGATGAAGTTCTCGATGCCGATGCCGAAGAGGGGCTTCCCCTCCGCCTCCGGCATCCCGGACAGGTTGAACTCCCCGCGGAGCGTCTCTGCCGCGGCTCGGGACAGGTTGAGGGGCTCCGCCGGGGGCTCTCCTGGCTCCATCCTTCCCCTTGCGCGCCGGTCAAAGTTTCCGCGGGCAGAACGCGGAGCCGCCGCTTCCCGGCACCTCGGACCGCGGCGAGCCCGGGGCAGCCGCCCCACCAGCACCGGGCGGCGCGGAGGGAAGGGCGGAGGTGCCGCCGCGCTGGGCGCAGCTTGCGCCGCCGGGAGCGGAGCCGGCGCGGAAGCCTCGCCGCCCTCCGCAGCAGCGCTCCGCCCGCCTCGGCTGCGGGGCCCCGCGCCCCCGCCGCCGGGGAGGCGCTCCGGCCGCGCCCGCCCCGCCCGCAGAGCCGCGGAGTCTCCGCGCCTCCCGCGCTGCCTCGGGAGACTGAGCTCCCCGGGAACGTGTCCTCGGAGAAAGAGGAGGTGGGGTTTTCTCGCCCTCTTTATTTCCCCCCGCCTTTTCTTCCCACCCTTCAGCTTGTAGGTGCCCCCCACCCAGGGCGGCAGCCGGAACCCCGGTCCTCTCCCCGGAAAACTTCGCTCGGTGCCTCCGCTCCGAGAGAGGCTCGGGAGCGGCGTCTCCCAGCAGGGCTAGGCGGCGCTCGGCTGGTCCGGCCGGGCATCAATGTACTCGCTTGGAAAGACAGAAATGATGAAGCGCCCGCGTGAACCCGCCTCAACAGGTAGCCAGCCGGCAGCAGGAGTTTCCCCGGACTAAGCGCCACCTGTGCTCGCTCTTCTCACCTCCTTCACAGATTTCCTCCATTAATCACGCAGTATCTCAAATGACAAAAGGCGGCAGACACTGTCACGCCTTCCTATTAAAAAAAAAAAAAAACAACCAAACAAACATACACACACACAAAGCAAATCACTTTTCACTGCCAAATCACGACGGTCGAGAGCTCCGCCGCGGCAGGAGCGCATCCGTGCTGAGGGCCCGCAGGCTCCTTGGAGCTGGGTAGCCGCAGGCAGCGCTACACGGGGCCGAAACGGCAGCTCCCGGAAAGCCTGTCCTTTCAGAACGGGGCGAAACACAAAACTTCCTCCAGCACACGGATGCGAGTTCATGGGAATATTCTCACCGGCACATACACCTTGTGAATGAAATGGATTTTGCCTTGTTTCCAAATTACCAGTCAGTGAGCTACAGCTGGCAGCAGCAGTAACCAACACAACTGCCCAGATGTGCTGATGGAAGCAGCGAGCTTTTGGCTACATATTTTTTCAGTCTGCAGTTTGACGGAGTTTTTTTCTACCTTTCTTTTTGCTATTTATATTGAAGCATCTCAGCAGCTGCATATCAGCTGACTGCAAAGTCATCGACTTCTGCAGATCTAGATTTTAATTAAACTAATGTATGGTCTGCTCCATTACGTCTGAAGGAACACATCACAGGAGAGCACAATTCAGTTTATATAGATCTAAGAAACTTTTATTTTGATTGAGCTGGTTTCTACATCTGTTGTAACTCATTTAAGAATTTTAAAATATATCAAGCAAAAATAAGCTAGTAGGAATTCCTCAAAGACTTAGGTTTGGAAATATTTTAATGTGCATTCTTTACAGTTTTGTTGACATGGTTGATTACCATCCAAATCTACTAGTCTGCTTCTGCAAGGGATGTGAGAAAGAACACTGTTAAACATTTCTAGGATATATCAGATATCACAAACTTTTTGCAAACTCTCTGAGTATATTGTGAAAATGAACAGAAATCTATAGATTTTCCTAGTGTTGCTGATGCCTGTGTTTGCCTATGAATTCCTTCATGTGGTGAAGGAGATACAAGAAACATTTTGAATACAACTGATGGTTTGCTTTTGAATCATGTCATGTTGCCAGACACCTCTCATTTTCCAGGATGTCTGGAGCAGCACTGGTTTTGATTAAGCTAATGCAATCCTCCATCTGATACGCTGCTGGTCCTCACCACTTGCACTTCTGTTTTCTTGCAAAATAATATCTTTTGTACAGAATAGCCTGAAAGGTTAGAACAAAGGATATTACACTTAACAGAAAAGTAAGCAGGAAAAGTGGGAAAAGAAATAAAATCAATTTTAGTGGGAGTCAACCTGAAAATCACATTAGTTATTTGAATGGAAGACCTGACTATTGGTTTCCTTTGGATATTTAATTGACAGTTCTGTGGTTCAAGCTTTACTTTTCTGCTACATATATGTTGTAAAGTTCCTATACAGTTCCTATAAGACTACCCTGAGCATTAGGGGAAAAAACCCCAAGAATATATTGTAGCTTTTCTCTCAGACCTTCAGGCATCAGCTTTTACATGAGTGAATAAAAGTTCCCACACTGAAAACACTCATGATTGCTGTTGTCGTAACCAAACAGGTATTGACATGTTAAACTACTGTTCTTCTTATCTAGACTGAGTAAAATTTTCATGCAGAAGAAAGTTGCGATAGAAAAGCTGTTACGAATTTAGCACAAATAAATATATAGTTAAATACAGGAACTAGTTGAAAAACTACGAAAAAAAAAGGCAGTAAAAATATTGCATTGCACTTTAAGAAAATAAATTTCATGTCTTTGCAAAAGAGATCTCTTAAGCATGTGCTTCACACATTTCCTTGAATCTAGTTTTATTGAATTTATTTTATTGTTTTTCTGAACACCATTTCATGTGAAAAGATGTACTAAAACTGAAATAGCCTAGGATCCAGAAGGAGCAAGAAACTGCATGCAGTGTTCTTCTACCTCTGACTAGAATCCACAATCGTCTTTATCAGACAACTCACCTCCAAAAATTTGTTTGGCTCCAAAATTTTCCATAGCAATCAATGGAGAAAATAGTAGAAATGTCTAAAAGGGATGGGAACATCGGTACCCTGCTAAGTCTAGGCCTTCATATAGTAACCACTAGTTACTATATGAACTAGTAATAAATATATGAACTAGTAGTAACCCACTACTCCTCAGTGGGTTAATCCAGAAGATATTACTGTAAAAACATACAAGGATGTCCTTCTTTTTGCTCACTCCAATGGTTGGTTATGTTATTTTTATGTTGTTCCAATAATAAAAATATTTGACTTACACTGGTAAAACTTTATCTCAGGAATGAGGATTCCAATGCATTGATTTAAAATATTAATTACTACTAAGCTCTTTGTTCCTATTTAATGCATGTGTATAGATATAATAAACATATAGTCAATATAATGTCAGTTAAATGCATTTATCTTTTTAAATTAACATTTAATTAGCATCTCAGAAATAATAAAAAACGCAGTTTTTAGCTACTCTCCCACTTTTAATTATATTGAATAACTGAGGCACAAAAATCAGCATCTGATTATACAAATACATACATAGATGTCTTAATGCATTTTATAATTCCACAAGAATAAAATAATAAGATACACAACTTATTCAGGTAAGAGTTTTAGTAAAATCCTGTATAAATTCTTTTGGGGACTTTTGGAATTGTTTTCAAGCTTTTTTTCCACAGTGAAGTTGAAGCTGGAGTTGAGGTTCAAGGCTCTCAACTGCACCCCAGTGTCTATAAAGAGAAACCATCCAAAGTGTATTTATACTAAAGCATATGAGTAACACTGACCTTTAGAAATCTTTTGATAGCTCAGTCCTTAGCTGATTGGCCACTTCTCTTTGCTGCAAAAAAGATTTTCCAGATTTGGTCATGTTTTGTTTATAAAACGTAAGACTGAAAACAGGTCTATTTTGAAGACTGACTCTTTTAATTTATCTGTGAAACAAGATCAGATGCAACAGTCACGTCAATCATACCCATTATTTTTCTTTGCAAAAAGTTCCTGGAGTAGAAATTTGCATTTTAAAGGCGGATGTGAACTTCAAGTAAAATTCAAAAGCCAAATAAAATAGTCCATTATTCATAATGAACCTTTGATTCACCTTCTATAAAGTTAGTAGTATGTAAAAGTCAAGCATCTATAAACATTAACTCCCCTTCTATCCATATTCCTGGGAATAATGTAACCCTCAGGTCACAGTTGTCACTACATTCAGATTTCCATAGTGGAGAAGTGTCACCAATTAACTGAAGTTTATTGCTTCCTGCTGACATTTAAAAAGAAGTAAACATCTGCCCATATACGTTTGAGAGCCATTGTCATTCCATCCCTGAGTCTGTGCTGATTTTTTTTCCCCACCTCATTCTCTATTCCAGTTCTTAAAAGTCAGTTCTAAAAAGGCATTGAAATGCAGTCAATCAAAAGTAAATTTGAAGCTAAGTTTCCAAAATCCCATTCATACTTTGCATTACTATTTAGTGCTTTCAAGTAATATGTTTTAGGCTTAAAAATTGTACATAAAAACATGTATACATTCTTTATTCAACACCCAGAAATTTTCTCTGTAAAAAATGCCAAAAGCTAAACACCATGGTCTAACAACTTGAACTTGATTTATAGTTGTTCAAGAGAGTTACTTGTTTCATTTTCCTTGATTTGTGACAATTACCCCATGGGATGCTTTTTAATGTTGGCTGCAGAAGCAACTCGCCTGTGCAAAAAAAACACAGCTGTGTTTTGTCTAAAACAGAATCAGGTGTATTGGATGAACACTTGTAATACAATATAACACAATAGATCAGGTCTAACTAAACTCAGGAGAATGCAGCAGGTATCCAGGTCATGGGCACAGCAGCTGCAGAAATCTTTTAAATGGACAATTATTCTACCTTCAAACTGCTTCGTAAAATGTACAACTGACTGGAGTGAGGTCGTAGGGCTTATGAAGGGCTTAAGTTCTGTAAAATAAGCATCATGTTTCTCTATAGGAAAAGCAGAAATACAGGCTTAAGAAGCTACCTTAGCCATGATGTTGGCAAACATCAAAATTATCCAGGCTGAAAGAGGTAGCAGTAGAAAGAAGTAACTTGAAAAGCTGAAGCAAGTGTGTGCTGCTGGCAAAGCAGCCAGAAGTTTGCGTGTTGCTTTGTCTGGGGTCAGCTCCAGGCACTGGCAGAGGCAAGTGAACACCTGATGTAAGGGAAAAGGGCAGGATTTCACTGTCCAGCCCTGGAGACCTTGGTCACCAGGGCATTTCTTTGGGCAAAGGGAGAAAACAGGTGGGCAGTGCACAGTGGATAGAGACAATGGACACCTTTCCCATCACTAACTGCTGCCTCTACACTCTCCTCTATCCTGGCAGCAGCAGTGCAGCAATCTTGGCTCCTTCAGGCTCTTCACAGTGCTCAGAAAGGGCTTGTGTGTCAGCAGCACCCTGGACTTGGCTTGACACAAGTCTTCCTCATTCAAGAGAGGCAAAATCCGATTTATACACCTTGCCAAAGAGCATGGAGATGGCTCCAAATACATCTATGAAGGAAAAAAAATGTGAGTGGATTGCCATTTTCCTGGAGGCAACATGTGCAAAAAAAAAAAAAAAAGTATAAATCATAATTTTGATTTTTCTTGGAATATTGACTTTTTTATATGGATACCTATGTAAGCAGAGGTTTATAGTGTGTAAGAAAATGGTAAAAATATACCTTGATAGCTGTGCGAAGGCTTGGCAAAGATGTAGTAAAGAAAAACAGGATTTTTTGTAGACAAAAACTGCTAGTTCACCATTTCTTTTAATTTTGTATGTCAGACTGTCATAGTTTCAATTGTGAGTCAGGAAACAAAAACCCTAATGCAGATTAGTCTTCATTAGAACTACTGTTAGAATTACTATCAGATCCTGTCTGCTTTACAAAATATATCTATCTTCTATCTTCTAGTTAAATAGCCTGACAAAATTATTTCCAATTACAAAGTTCTGGGGATGACTATAAGATTATTTTCCTTTACAGGTTTGTATGCTGCACATCACTTTACTGCTGTTAGGACTTCAGTTGCATCAGAATTCAAGGAGAGGGAATTAACATATAGATCAAAACAACAAATTCAGCACAGCAGATTCATTCTGTAGTTGCCATAGGTCTCAACTTCAGGTCTTGCAGAAGCCAATTTCAGTGCTGCTGCCAGCTCTCTGGGCTTTAGCGAATCCTTTCCCCAGCTCTTGCAATTTTTTTTCTGACAGGACAGAGACCAGTTTTACTTTCAAATAAATACTGAAACACTTTATTGCAGTAGATGGAGGTAGCTTAAGCTTTGTTTGAGCCAGACTTTTCTTTTTTATTGGTTTTAGTAACTGCCTAAGTTGGGGCTTCTGGATTCAGACTCAGTTGGGCAGTGTTTTAATTTGCTCTGGGAGAGGGCTTCATTCAGAGTCCAGATCATTAAAGTGATCCTATTTTTCATTTTTCTGACATTTCACGGGAGATGTTATTACTCAGGGTTTATTTGAAGTTCACCAAAATTATAGAAGTGGTTGCCTTCCCACCCCTCATCTCTCAAGACTCACTGGGCACATGCAGAGCTCCATGGAAGAGGATTCTGCTAGAGGAGTTCCTAATCTATCTGCCCCACATCTCCAAAGGCAAACAGAAGTCAGAAAGAAGGACAATTAATGATGTGTAACCAATCTTCATAGATACCTATTTATCATAAAACAACAGCACTGATGGAAACCCCACACACACACACTTCGTAGACGCTCCTAGTGCTCAGCTGTCATTTGCAACCAGAAATCTTTTATTGTTTACTTACATTCCTAGTGCAGCAATTTAACTATACTCCTCTCTTACCTAAGAATATGGAAAATTGTGTATTCTCTCTGCTTCTGCAGGCACTTTTCAATATCTGGAGACAAGCAGCCCTTGCTGGAGACAGATTCACACGTGTCCACCTGGTGGAGGAACTTGAGGTAAAAATTTCATCCAACATACAAAGAGTCCTTGGCTTTTCCTCCTGGAAGGAAAATAGCAACGTGCCTTGGTGTACAACAATCATTTTTAGTGTATGGATTATATTGTCGCAGAGGTTTATATTGTCACAGTGTGCTGTATCGTGCTGGGCAGCGACAGCAGGGGCGCGACCTTCCCCCCATGAGCTCTGCTATTCCCAGTTATCGTTTGGTCTGGCACAGGAACAGATAACGACACGGGACTTGGGGTAAAACTGGATGGATTTATTAGGTGCACAACCTGGGACCCCAAGACAAAGCCCAGGGGGTCTGCAGAAGTTTTCATAGGGGGAGTGGTATAGGGCAACCAACCAATGAGGGCATGGCAGAGACTAGGGCAGGACTAACATTTTATAAACCTATCAGGGAGAGCAGGGGAGGGGGATAACACAAAGTAACAAATGAGGTATCGAATACTACAAGATAGACAAGGAACACTCTGGAAAAAGGGGTAGGGATAGGGAGGATTGACAACTTGGGAGGGAGGAAGTTAGGGAAGGGCTTGGGGAGATTGGTAACTCGGGAGGGGAGGAGATTAGGGAGGAGAATACTGGGCAAACACAAACTTAAAGCGAAAACCACACCACAGCATTATATAAACTACCCTGAAGAAGCATTGCAAGTAGACTCAATGGCAGAGCATCCATACTTTGTGCCTTTACATATCCAACTTTTCCTGTCACTGCTGTGTGCAGCCCAGTCCTTTTTGTCAACAGCTCAGCATGAGAAGCTGTGCTTTCTTTTGGTCATCAAATGCCCTCATGACATTATTTGTGAGATGTTTCAACCCAAGGAGTCCTGGAGTAACCTGTGTAAATCAACATGCAGATAGGGTGGTTTCATATTTAATATAGTGTCAAACTGAATGTCAGAAGAGAAATTATTCCTGTATTTTCTTTGATATTTTTAAGAAATTGATTTTTAGCTTTAATTTGAATTTGATGTGAAAAAGAAGACACACTAACTCATTTTATCTTGGTTAGATTCTTGCTATATCTTTTCTTTTTTCCCCTTTTAAAACAACTCCAGAAGCCACCTTTTGAAACGTCTATTTTTCAATAAAAAGTAAATTTTTTGAGTTCTAATTATGTTTGTCATCCACTGATATCCCACAAGTAATTGTCCAGAAATAAATCAATCACAGCATCAATTTAGTAGATTATAGAATTGGCATAACTTTGTGAATCTGTTTCCATTTTTTAAAAATTAGGTTAGAGTGAACTCTTAGGTTCACTGAGTTTGAAATCTATCACTGATGAAATTTGGCTCAGCTGAAACCTTGTCAGTTTGTACCAATTTTCTATCAGGTTTTGACATTTTATAAAAAGCTATTTACTAAAGAAATCCTCAGCCTATATTCACATAGACATTTAAGAATTTGATATGGTAATATAAATTAAAATGCAAGCTTTTTAGTATTTTTATGGTGGCCTGTGCTTGATTTGTTTTAAGGAAAAACTGAAACACTGAAGGGAAAATGTATGGCCACAGAAACTAAGGAGTAAAACCACTTTTCAATTACTTTAGTCATATTTCTCAGATTATTTTTTATACACTTCTATTAAAGACTTTTAAAAGAAAAATATTCAAAAGAGACATCTGGAGTGAAGCAATAGCTTATTTTATCTATCTGAGAATTTTCAATAAACTGTTTCAGTTGTGAAAGGATGAATTTATTCATGAATATGATCTTTTGCTATTTTTACCCAAAAATATAATGTCAAGAACACTATCCATCAGTTGTATCTATCAGTTGTTTCCTGGAGATAGAATTAGCTCCTCAGATGTTTTCCATGTGGGAAAAATAATCAATGGATAAAACATTTCTTTTGAGATGCAGAGAACCCAGAGCAGTGTTGTTAAATCCTCAGCAGAGCTTACCCAAATTGAATTTAATGAAATTGAAGTACTTTGGGGGTTTTGTTTCGTGAGCTTGCTGCCTTTCTTCCTATTATTTTATACTGTGATCTTTTCTGAGAGCAAGATGTTTGCAGTTATACGATTTCTTTGCAACACCATAGGAGAAACTGTGACAGAGAGGGGGGCAATATTACATAGTAATGATTGAAGAGAATGGGTTTGTGTTTAAATTGTCTTAGGACAGCTCTGCGCTAGGGTCTTGTAGTACACATTTCCTTATAAAAGTTCTGAAGGAAAATTTCAGTGCTTGAAGTTTTTGCTGCATTAGGTTACAGAAAATGAACCGGCAAATATTCATTAAAACACTTTGGAAAACCTAATTTAGACAAACTTGAATCAAC
The DNA here is from genome assembly GCF_026979565.1 of Vidua chalybeata. Taxonomy (NCBI): domain Eukaryota; kingdom Metazoa; phylum Chordata; class Aves; order Passeriformes; family Viduidae; genus Vidua; species Vidua chalybeata. The sequence goes on from NC_071530.1 coordinate 93,833,300, forward strand.
CTATACCAAACTAACTCATGGCCACTTACACAGCCATATAAATAGCTTATTTTTGTATTTATTAGTCATCACTAAAATAGAAAACTTTCATGTAAAAAAATATGTAATAAATTACATATTTTCTTCAAGATTTTGGCTATATTTATGCAAAGTAGAGAACAGTGTGCTATTGCCAAGGACTCAAAATGAAGCTGAAATTCTCTCAAGGCATTCTATATAGCCATTGCGTCAGACGTCATTCGTAAGCTTCTCTCGGCAAAATGCAGTTTTGTGTCCATATTCACAACCTTGATGGACCATCATAAACTTCAGGAAGGGAGACTGTACACCAGCAGATCTTATCCCTGGTGCACCATTAGCAGTGATGTGTTGAGCTGCCTGAAGCTCTTCCACAGGTTTGTTCTAACAGTCAGAATTTACCTGAGAGCATTATTTTCTGGATACATTGAAGAGCAGGTAGCTTTTGCTGTTGAAGACATGATCATAAAAATATGTATTTATCACTCAGTATCTGTTTCTCATTATCTCTGTACTTAGCTATTTCTTGGAAATGAAATACAGGTATTTAAACTGTAAGAAGTTCTGAAAAGGCAATAATTGTTAGAAGCTTGACCTAAGTGAAAAATTATTTAGTCTTAATTCTGTTCACCTGCATCTGTGATCTGGGGCTGCCTCCTGCAAACTTGCCTGTGTTTCTTCCAATTTCAAATAATTCTGGTTTAATACAAAGAATTACCATATAAAATTATTAATACTGTTACTCTACTTTAAAAACAACAACAACAACAACAACAACAACAGCTTCTTTTTCTGGAGCCTTTAGAGGAGACTTTTCATTATATTGATTATGGAAATATTGTAGAAATTTATAGTAATGTTATAACCGGCTGGATATCTGCTCAAAAGAGGGCCGTATCTACTGGGATTTGATCTAGAAATTCTCCCATGCTAGCTTGCAATATCCTGGGGATCAAGAGAAAATGCACATCCACACCTGAGTTAGGAGAAAGGAATGCCAGCTAAGAGAAAGCATGACACATCCAGATTATTGGAGAATTTTGCCTGAGTAAAGAGAGATATTAAAGGCCGCTTACCTGAAATTTTGTATTTAGGTGTTTTATTTGGATTTTTAGCATGGGTATTATGGGATATTAATGCACTGGCGAGTTGCATCTTCTACTTCTCACTTTTCAAACTCCAAAAGAAATTGAGTGGGGAACAAAAAGGAATCATTGCAGATTTTTCAAATATTTTTCAGCTCAGGAAACATACTATGGTCTAGATCACACACGTAGAGTACACGAAGATTTATGCTTTAATAAATAGACGGTTTCTTAACTATTACTGGAGCATGAAATGCGAATGGAATCAGTCTTGCGGGTTTTATCGTGCGGCCGCACGGGAGGCAACGCCTCTGCCCGGTACCCACCAGAGGGAGCCCGAGAAGCTGCGCGGACAAGCGAGGTGGAAAAGTGACAAAGCAGAAATGGAGTTGGGGGAAAAAAAAATTGACAAAGAAAAACTGATCTTGCCTTTCTGTTCCTATGCTCGAAGCTTTTACACAAGCTGATGTTTCCATCTATTTCAGTAATGAAATCTGTACGGCTGAATGGTTTCCTGGCTGAAATCCTGAAGGAGGACAATGAAGACTAAATGATGCATCTGTATTTCTTTAAACTGCATCTAGAGATTATTTTTTTAAATTAGGTAGTTAGTGGGGATTTGTGTACACAGTAGCTGAAGTACTTCTTTTAGAAAAAAAGAAAAAAATATATGTAGCCTTAACTTTTCCTAAGGGCTGTCTTTAATTCAACAAACTAAACAAAGTAAAGACATTAAATTTGAAGACTCAGAAATGTGTTTTCTTCTTTCAGTACTGGTAATAACTCTCTGATATCACTGTGGTAACTGGAAAAGCCGAGGTATCACAGCTGTATAAATGAAATTAGAACATTCATATTCTTTCTGAATATAGTTTTCAGGGTTAACAATGGTTCAATGTCAAAACCAACTCATGTACCAAGTGGGGTAACTGCAAAAAGTTTTAGTTCAGATATGTCCTTCTCAGTAATTTCGTTAGTTACTTGAATTGTGGAATAAAGACCACTAAATAAATTTGCAGACACTGTTGTTGTCAACACATTCAAGTGCAAGCTTAGAAATCAAAAAGATCTGAGAAAAACTGAACACCGATGCCACTCCCTTTGTGGCAGAATAACATCTACTCTCATTCAAGTGAGGAACAGCAGGTAAGGCAGAAGTGCTGTAGAAAAAGATCTCAGGATCATAGTGGATTTTAGGCTGGACCATGGCTGAACAACATGGTATTATTACAAAAAAGGCAAATGCACACTAGAAAATAAAAATTAAAAAATCCCTGAAAATCTTGGCTCAAAAAAAAAATTATCTAATTTTACAGTGCACTTTGTGAATTACTGAAAATCTAATTCTTGGAAGCCTACTAGTTGAGTGATTTAATGGGAAGCAGAAGATGCTTTATACTGCTGGGGTCATGTACATTTAGAATAAAGTTTGGGTAACCAGTTTTAAGTGACTGCTAATAGTGAAATATTTACCAGAACAAGAAGAAAAAGAATGTGATATTTGAAAGCATCTAAATAAAACAGATGTACTAAATTTGGAATCTGAAGTCTGAAGTTTTCATCAGTGTATGTGGATGTCTGTGTTTTGAAAAGTTAGGATCTGAATGTGCTTAATGAGATATACATTTCTAAATGTAAATGGCAGTGCACCACTCTATTATCTTAGCCTTTTCTCCTAATAATAGATTAAATATGGGATTGTAATTGGAATGACTGTTCCTTATAAGAGGTGGTTTCTTAAGATGATGGTCTAAAGAATTCAGCAATATCATTGGCAGGTCCAGATTCTTCTGTGGAAGGGTATGAGTTCACTTTCCAGCAAGATGGGTTGTAATCACTTTGTAAAATTAGTGCTGGCTCTTTCTGTATTTTTAAACAGTATGAAGTGAATCAAGTTTTTAGACTTCAAATATTTGTAAAGAAATATGAGAATTCTTTAACTTTCTTACTGTACTATCACTAATTGTGGAAATTGTACAAGAACATTTTTGTTTTTCTTGTTTCAGTCATTTATGGTTGCATGGTTGATGTGGTATTAAATAATATTTTAATTGCATGGTAGCTCATTCAATAAAATCAGTTTTCAAGACAACTGATTGAAGAATTTGAATATAATATGATTTAACATCGGATAAAGTTCTATTTAATATAGTCAATTCAGTGAAAATACCCCACAAAGAGCATCCAGTAATTAATGAATGGATGTGCTGGCCTGCTACTCGTTAGCTGGACTTCATAATACTTGCATGATATGGGAAAATTATCAGCAGAATGGTATGTGCCTCCTCTCAGAGGTAAAAGTTGACTTTTTTGTGATACCTTGTCCACAGTCCCAAACATCTGATTGAATGTTCACACCTTATCCTCTGAAATGTACAGTAAAGGTACCATAAATGGTGTAACCTTTGTGGTAGTTTCTCTTTGGCAATTTCTCTGAGTGATAGAGGGTATTGAATAATGAGTAACATGCTGGAACAAGCCTCAAAAATTGTGGGCAGGAACCCAGCTTCTGTTTGCTAAGCCTCCCACTCTCTGTGTTATGGTACAGACTCTCTGATTCACAAGTTTTTTCACAATGTGACAAGATCCAGTCATGAAGGATGGCAGATTGTCACAGGAGCAGAAGGGAATGAGTGTTTCTTTGTGGTTGGAGTTTCTGCACTTCCACTAAAAAAATAGGAGGAAATGATAGAAATTCTCTTTGTTTGAAGTTGCTGTTCCTGACTATATTTTTAAACTGGACAGAAAAGAAAAAGGCAGATTATGTTACATTTTAGTACTATAGACTGATTCTTCAGCTTCAATTATATTTGTAAATCCAAAAAAAAGGAAACCAGGAATCTCTGGGAAAAGCTTACAGCTGGAAGACTGGGTGTGAGAGCTGTAGACTCAGCTCTTTCCATGGCCATCTTTAATGCTATATACTGACCAAGTAATCAGATTTAATTTTTTTCCCCTCCCTTGTCATTAGTAAATTCCCAGGGAGTTTTTCAATTGCTCAGGTTCATTACTAGCCAGAGATGTATGAATACCTAATGAGAAACCAATCTCAATATAATTTTCCTGTCTGGACTTGATGGCTGCAGGTTCGGTGAACTGTTTATCACTTTGATTATGTTTGTGTCTCATAATTTCTCTAAAAAACAACCCAGCAACAAGAATCATTTTCTTATCTGTTCCCACAAAGTGAAAGCGAGTCTATTACTGATAAGAATAGAATCCCTGTGCTCCAATTCAAACATGCAGCTGTTTGATCTTCCTAAACAACAGCCTCTGAACAGCTATTCAGAAAATTCTTCTGGGTTTCATTTGTCCTAAACCAGTAAAAAAAAAAAATCCTTCAACTTTTAATTAACATTAATATTCCTAACATTTTGACAAGACATGGCATTTTGACATGATCAAACAGTATGTAATTATTTCATAGTTATATTTAAAGGAAATGCAAAAACTTGATTGCTACTAAGACAACCATAGGGAAAATACCTGTAAGTAGCTATCTGGCTTCCACAGGTAGGAGTATCATATGAGACCTTACTGATTTTTTTAGGACTAGCAGAATAGCTAATATTGTGTGGTAGTACCACCAAAACTTTGAATGGCATTTTGTTAAAGCATTCCCAGATCTAAAGCCAGATAACCAGCTCTTAAGATCAAAAGCTCTTAATTCCCTTTTTCCTTCCCTTCCTAACAATTTACTATAAATAGGATGGTACTGCTACCATAAAAGAGAATAAAATTCCTTTCAATCAGTACACTTTTATCGCTAATGACAGTTAAATTGGAACTGGATTTCTTGTCTGCTTGTGAAGGTTTATAAAAGAGCACTTGCTGCTTTCCATGATTGGAAAAGCAAGAACATTACATCCCACTTCAGAGATGAAGATTGGGCTGAGGTCAATTCTTACAGCAGAGAGCATTAGTTCCCTGCATTGCATATAACATTATGACCTGTCAGAGAGAAAAAAAAAAAAAAAAGAAGAAGAAAAAGAGAAAAAAAGAAAAAGAAACAGGAAAAAGCAGAGCATAGAAATGTGAATTAGAAGTGGGAGAGACCAGGGGACAACTCCCTGATGATGGCTGTGCATCCACTGCCTGAAATCTTTCAGCCTAGGGAAAATTTAGGGTTGAATTACATATTTAGTACAATACAAATCCCTTTAATGAAGGCTGTCTTGTGGCAGATCTTCAAACACAAACATGAAATGGCAATAAAATAAACTTGGTTTAAGTTTGAACTCAAGGACCATACAAATAATAGAAAATAGACTTGTAAGGAAAGAACTAGCATCTCAAAAGTAATTTTCAAGGAAATTGGACAAAACTTCATGAATTAAGTGTTGTCCAGTTTATCAATTATCTTGAACATTTTTGTAAGGTCCTTACAGGGGATATTGCCTGTATAAATAAGTCATTGTCACTGCAAAAAAGAAAATGTAATTCTGCAGTATTGAAGAGGAAATCAGAGGAAGTCAGAGGAAGAATTTACCATCAAGTAGCTTGGCAAAAGACTCAAACGCCAAACTTGGTTCATCATGGTTTCCACTTTTCCTGCAAATAAGCCTAAATGGCACTAGACACGTATGATGTTTGGTAGGACTGGTAAAGCTGATAGATTTGTAGCAAGTGATTTTTATACTTGAGCTACCAACTTTATGCTCAAAATCATGATATGGTTATCAAGAAAAACATCGTGTAATAAGATGTAGTTTCCTGAGAAAATTCAAATTTTAGTGTAATTTTTCTGTAAATATCTGCTTCTTCAGGAATTTCCTTCACTGGTATAAATAAAATTTATATGCTGGTCTTCTGGGATAAAGTTTTTCCAATCACTTATTACTCAAAGGAGATTATGTTTATATTGGAAAAGAAGCATCATCAATTATGATTTCAAAGGCGACATTAAATAAAAAGCAGCAAGAACTCTAAAAAGATGAAGGAAATTGCTCAAAGTTATTTAGCCTATAATGATAGTAAGCACTTCGCTGGTTTTAATTACTTGGTGTAATGCAGGGGTGTGTGGAGAGGCAGGAGTAAGATCTGTGACAGCAGCAGATGAAATGAGGCTCTGGGCTGCAACACCAGATGCATGAGAAGCTGAGTTTAGAGGCACTGAGCACCCTCAGTGACACACCCCTCTTTGGATCCTTCACATTAATGAAACTCATAATCAGGATCAAATCCTTCTGCTTGCAGGACAAGATCCTTCCCATTTGAAGAGCACACCTGCTTCCACATCCGTGGAACCATAACTGGCTGAGTTATGGTGCCGGTTCATAAAGATCTAAACTGTGGTTTGCCTGTGGGCTGTGTGTGCAGCAGTTCACACCAGGGCCTCAGGACCTCCTCTGCCCTACAGGTTATTCTATCAGACATCAGTTGCTTCAAGGGTAGCATTCCTAGGCCTTGATTACCCCTTTAATATTTTGTATCTCATCAAGGCTGGACATAAAATATACGGAAATGCAAGGCATCATGGAAAGTACCATCATGCTGTATGTAGCTAATGCAAAAGTTGACAGTATCTCATGTAGTTTTTAGTAACAAGTCAGATTCTACTTTCAGAGTAGTGCCAGCCTACTGAACTACATTCCAAACTGGTCATTAAAACTTGTGTCAGAAACATTCATTCTTATCACAAACTGTGCTAAGTATAATTTTATTAACTGTTTTATTCATAAAATTTATTAGATTTAACATTAAGAGTCTAAGAAATATCCCACAATTAATGTGTCTTGCTTTGGCTGTCTCCTGAGTTTGTGCATTTTCACTTAAGAGCTAGATTCAGTTTTTGGATAAAGCTAAGCTAAATGACACTGAACTCTGTTAGGTTCAGGTCAGTGCAGAAATAATTGAAGGCTAAAATGACCTTTCTTGATTAATCGTCTTTAACTGATATGAGGAATGTCTGTTATTTTTCACCATGAATTAAAAGACAGATGATCACTGAAGGGCTTCTCCTTTTAAATGTATTTTTTAAGCACCAAATACGCCCTACTTGTCATGCTGGTCATACTATAGAACAATATTTTGCTCTAAGACATCTGGATTCATATTTGCTGTCTAGATTCAAATATCAAATTTTTCTCACACACACCAAGAAAGAAACTATCATTGACTTGAACAGAATTAGAACTACAGATCCATACAGAATTGTTAAATCCCTGCAAATAACTCGGGTTTGTTTTTATTTTAAAGGCTGATATTCCCTTGAATGACAACGAAGAGCTCGTCTGATGGAAGGGCAAAACAGTGACTTTAAATATAATAAGAAACGGGTTAAAGGATTATAGACAAAGAACAATCCCTGTATTAGTGGAATGTAGTGTATCCAAACAGCTTTGCATAACTTCCCCTGAAGTTGCCACTGCTGTTCAGCCACAGAGTTAAGCCTGCATAAATTAGGCTCTGGAGATTTATTCCCAATAAATCTTGCCAAAATTCTTTTCAAGGACAGAAGTGAAGAACATAGAAAACCCATTAATTAAGGCTGAATGGAAGGAAACTCAGGGGTTCACTTAGGCTATATCTACATTAGCATACTAATTTTGTTCAGGAGTGTGTTTTTGAAACAAATCCCCAGCTGACACTTGTTCCTGTAATTCAGTTCTTTCCACTCAGGCTGAGCCTGGAGGTTGCCTTACAGCTGAAGCTGAGCTGGGGATACACTTCAGAGTGCACATCATGTGCTGCAGCAGCAGGTGGATGTCCAGTGCCTCAAGCAGACTGAGTGGGGTTAGGATAAAACTGCTGGAAATATGTTTATTATGGAGTTTGGGTCCCCAGAATTAACTGTGTGGCTTGACCAACCAGCTCCCCTCGTGCAGTGCTACTTGGTCCCATAATACAGCAAAAATGCAGCTCTTGCCTGAAGGCGGGATGCAAATCATATTTTTAGAGCAGTAATCACAGGTTAAAAAATTTGTTTAATTTGGGCCAAAGTTAGGTTCCTTACTGTAAATGTGGGGACATTTGATACCAAGAAGAATAAGTGGAAGAGGTTTTGTTGCTGTGCTTGGTGTGAACAAGTATTAAGCCAGTCACTCAAGCAGCAGCTGTTTACAGCTGACATTCCAGTGGCTTGAGTATCCCTTCTCAATGGTTTGCATGGGGTCATGAGTGTTACATTCAGCAGTGGATCTGTCCTAATTCTCCTTTACTAAGACTAATGACAAATAATGAAAAAACATTTGAAAAATAAAGAAGTGTTTGCGCAAAGAATTTGTAATTTTCTTATTCAGTTGATGACACTATTATTTGACATGTGAATAATAATAGCCACCTTAGCTCATTCTAGTTTTTCATAATAAATGCAGTTGCATAATAGCAATCTTAGAGATTTGAAGTGGTGTTTAGAAGGGAATTCATAAGAACAACAGATTTGAACAGGTCTTGACTGAGTCCTTTGGTTAACCAGCCCTGAAATTTGCTTAAGAGTTTGTGCTAAAGAAATACAGCTGAATGGGGAAAAAATGGTGTTTAACTTCTTGCTTTGCTAGATTCCCTTTTACTCAAAAGCTTTTACAAGTCAGAGCCTTTTATATTGAACTTTATTAATCACATAAAATATTAATATTAATAAATTCAGACACTGGTGTTGTCTGGGATAGAGTTCATTTTCTTCTTAGTCAGTGGTACAGTGCTGTGTCCTGGATCTAGTGTGATAATAATGTTGATTAACACACTCCTGTTTTGGTTGTTGCTATGTGGTGCTTATCCTGAGTCAAGGACTTTCCAGTGTCCCATGCTGTGCCAGTGAGCAGGTGCCCAAGAAGCTGGGGGAGCACGGCCAGGACAGCTGATCCAAACTGGGCAAAGAACCATAGAATGTTGTTTTCAGTCAATAAACTGGGGGAAGTTGGTCAGGTCCTGATAATTGCTGCTCAGGAATGGGCTGGGTGTTGGTCAGTGGGTGGTGAGAAATTAAATTATGCATCACTTGTTTCTCTTGGGTTTTTTTACTTTTTCTCTCTCCTTTAAAATAAAAATAATATGATTATTGATATTATTCTAATTGGTATTATTAGTATATTCAGGTTTGTTTCAGTCATTAAACTGTTCTTATCTCATCCCACAATGTTTGCTTTTTCCCCCCAATTCTTCTCCCCATCAGGGGCGGGGGAGTGCTTAGTTGCTGGCTGGGGTTGAATCATAACAATATTATTTACTTAAAACTCATAGTAGCTCACAATAAGCTTTGTTCTCTGAAAATTAATAATCAGCTAAAGCTGTGGGTTTGCTCATTAAAAAATGCCCAGTATTTTCCCTCTTTCTTTCAAAATAAACACACAAATAAAGATATTTAGAAATAACAAAAAGAATCGAAAATTTTTCAAATTAATTTCTTTGTCAGCTACATAAAGAAATACAGGTCCAGAAAGGAGACCTTCTAGGTCAGTTTATTGCAGGCAATCACTGTAGAAAGATAAGGTACAGTCCCCTCAGTGTCATGGAGCAGCAGGAATTTCATCATTATTATTGAAACACTGCTTCCTTGAAAATATCTAATTTTATTTGCCTTTTGATAAGTCCATTGTCCTATGGTGACTAAAAAAAATGTCCATTGTCACTATGGTGACACTGTCCTAATGATGACTAAAAAAAAACAACACACTTTTCATCTTGGAGAACACCTAAAGAATCTAAAGAGGGTGTGTTAAATCAGTTCTGTAATTCTCTACCTAGACTTTGACATTTGTGGTTTGATATGTTTATTTTCCTTATTGGTATTTTGTAGGTGGAGAGCAGTTTCTGTATATTTTTGTGCGTGGGCACCCATGCATGCCCTTATTCTTCAGTCCAGGAAAACAGAAAGGTTTTAGATCAAATTTGGAACTATGACAAAAATATGGTAATACATTTCTAGACAGTATAAAATCAAATTCCTGTTAAAAAACCTTTAAAAAATAAATCTGAGGAACCAATAACAACACAGGTCTGGCTGGATTTCCAAAATTCTTATCTAGAACTCAATCCCCAAGTGAAAAGTTCACAACCTTACTTGACAGCTGCTCACCAGGTTAGACATCACCTGTGTAATTTCCCTATTAATTAATAAAGAAATTCTGTATTTTTATGACTTTAGTTTTAAAAACATGAGACTAGAGAATCAAAATTTGATCAGTTCAGGCATCCAATCTGCTAATTGCAAAGTTCTCTTTCATATGATTCCTTCAAATTCTCACATCATGTTGACTTTCCTTCTCAAGGAAGTTAGATACTGACCCACGATGAACATTCTTTGGATCTGCACAAAGGGCACAAACCAGCAGCAAAGGATGTCGTTCTTTATATACCACCTCATTACTCATATGAGTCAATCTAACAGGTAAAATGGGTGAAAAAAACCAAACACTTTCAGGACATTTATTTAAAAGAGCTTTTCAGTAATTTGTATGAAAGAGGGTGTTCTCTTAAAGTACATTCACTTGTACAAGGCTATGTTCTGCTGCTCATTCTACTAATTTTATAGGAATCAACCATTAAAAATAAGATCACCAGATAAAGCTGCTTTAAAGCTCTTGCTCACTTGCTCAGCCTGGCAGAAGAAGAATAAACGCAAATTCTGATCAAGCTCTGTGCTTATGAAATTGATATACACTATTGAAATTTTAATGATGAGGCATTTTTTAATGCTTGGAAATGACGTGATTTATGTGCCTTCTCTCAGGAATCTAAACTCCATAAGTAAACAACAATGATGAATTTAAGTGCTCTAAAACGGCCTCCAGAGGTCAACTCTCTCTGCTGACTACCAAGGAAAACTAGACTACTCACCCATGTCGGAGATCTACAGCGCCTGACGGTATGCCACTGTACTGAGAAGAAAAAACATAAATAGAAATAAGACTCTCTCAAGATCCCATAGGTTAAAATCCCTGATCAACCCAATTGCTCTCCCATATATCAAAAGTCAGTGACAGTTTCTTGTAAACACACAGCTTATTGGAAAGATGACACACAAGTTATAATTAGAGCATGTTACATGGATGGATTCCAGACTACGTACCTACTCCCTGTGCTTGCCTCCTGTAATGTGATGTCTGAAAATTAATGGAGCTATCTTCCAGATGAGTCTTTTCAGGTTATTTACCAGCAAAATATATTTCTGGAGGACAGCTCCAGAATGATTCATTTTTATAAGTGGGAAAACTCTTTTCTCCTGTCAGTGTATTTATGAAAAGAATTGTCTTTACATTTTTCAGTCTGCCCTAGAAGAGTTTTGCCAAGGTATGCATATTTTTTATTTCACAAAATCTCCAGTGATGTGTTTGGAGTACTAAAACAAAACTGGTAAAGAACGGTTTTGATTAACTAATATATTTTTTTTTTGTTCTTAATTATGCATTTTCTATTTTATTCAAGGAAAACATTTGTGTGTGTAAACATTGCTGTATGCATGTCTAACTCCAGTGTTTGCTTGTAGTGCCAATTCACCAACTGATGCCCTGAGAGCAGGTGTGTGATTGCTGCTCATGAGTTCAGTGGTTTCAGTAGCAGTTTGCAGAAGACACTGGACTTCTTTCTTCTTCATATTTTTGCTGCCTTCTGGCACCACTAGTTTAGCTGGCTTTCACCTACCCAACTGAAAGCAAAATTGGATCAAAGGTGGTATTTTGATGATGTTCTTCCTCATCACATCATCTTCTCAAGTTGTAAAGAGCTACATTTTTTAAGGACTCACACCTAATTTTCCTCTGCAGCTTCCACTTCCTGATGCAACACACCACTTTCAGCTTGATCTCATCTTGATAATTATTTTGCTCATCCTGTCTTGTTTGTTGGGATCTAATAACTGCATTATTATGATGCTGATGCAGATCCTTTGTGCTGCTTAATAAAAGTCAAAGTATTCCCCCCAGACTGGAAAAGACAAATTTTTAATCTGAAATTCAAATACAATGATCATGCTAACACACCTAGTAGTTTAGGTGCACTTCAGAAAACTGAAGCACCAGGAAGGTAATTCCTCATAGAAGCTGCAAAAGCAGGAGTAGTTTTTCTCCTAAAACAGAAGAGTCATTCTTCTCAAAGTTTTGTCTTAATTTGTTAAACTTAAATAATAACTCAACTGAGACAAAGGTCATTGTTGGTTTTTAGTTTTGTTTGTTTTTTTTTTTTTTAATAAGCTTCTTCTCCTTGCATAAAAGGCCTCATGGGGTTTACAGGCATTGCCCAGCATAAAAAATATCAGCAGTCCAGCACAGGATTGTAGATTATGGAACCTAATAGTATATGTTAATTCCAATGGTAAATTCAAAAGAAGTTGAAAATCCAACAGATCTCTGATACCTGAAGTTTTGTGAATCTGTTTTAATCAAAGCACTTGTGGCTACATTCTTGCTAGAAGATCAGTCTGTCAAGATCTTTCAAGACAGCTCTTGATATGTTTGCATGGCAGAGAGATTGATTTGAGAATCAGACAATTGGACAGGATATTTTCTGAAGACGTACTTGACTTTTATAATATTTGAAGAGGACACTCAAGACAAATGCATAACCACTGAGGAAGTACTAATTACACCTAGGAATGTCTATGTACTTTAGAAACTTGGTTCCTTTTAAATTCTGCTGACCCCCAAGTAAGTGATTGCACTGACTGTATTGGGGTCTTGGATCAGTTTTCTAAGCAAGCATCTTTTCCTTCCCTCCCTGTGTCATAATACAGCAATCAGCAGACCTGCTCCCAGAGAGCTGCTTACACAGAACCACTTGTTTTAGCAAGCAGGGTGCTATTCGCAGGACATTCCAACTAGGAGTACTTGAATTTGCTGGAAGTCATTTGCCCTGAGAGTTTCTTGATCTCTTAATTTGACTTCTCTGGTGAACTGCATGGGGGAGCGTGGGAGGTATCCTTAAAACAATTTTACTGAGCCTGTTGTAAAAAAGGTTCTTATGGAGCAGGGGGAGAAGGGGGAAGGGGAAAGAGGAAGAGGAAAGGAAAAGGAAGGCTGGAGTAAGAGCTTATAAGGATCAGTTTACTGCATTTAAAGTTGATCACTGTGAGCCCTCTCTTTAATCTCACTCCCTGTGCAAAGGATATGATTTGATTGATCTGAAAAATCTGTAACCACCTATTAAGCTAGTATTATTTAAGAAATGCTCATTGTATGACTTATTTCTGCTCTGGGTCATAAATACAATAAATGTCCCTTTCTGCCTGTGCTTTTCAAAGTGTGAGGCTTTCTACAATGATTCGTTTAATGAAATTTCTTTGCATATCTAAAGAAGGAAGTTGAAAAGATGTAGCTTATATATCCTGCCACCAGATATTTTTAAAGTTCTGCACATTTTAGTTATCTGCTAGAGACATGAAAAAGGCATGATAGCATTTTTTTGTTATTTTCTTAGTTGAATGTTCTTGCACACCATGATCAAAAATTGTACAGCACTTTTGAAGAAGTTTTGTACAATTATTCATCAGGGCTAAGGTAATTATCTTCATAGTCACCTGAAAAAAAGTGATAATGCATTTCTTCTTTATCAATGATCCATTTCTCTAAAATCTGCATGGTGGTAAAAAACATTTTTGTATGATTTAGTTAAAAAGCCTACTAAGCAAATCTCACCCTCTAGTCTGACTAAAAAATGTGTTTGATATTCCATATTGACTCAATTTGTTTTGAGAAGTATCTAGTCTAATAATGCAACAACTCCCAGTGAAGTTCCAATGTTACACAGGGGAGCAGAACAGAGGGAGAGGGAGAGGGAGAGGGAGAGGGAGAGGGAGAGGGAGAGGGAGAGGGAGAGGGAGAGGGAGAGGGAGAGGGAGAGGGAGAGGGAGAGGGAGAGGGAGAGGGAGAGGGAGAGGGAGAGGGAGGTCCTTGCAGGAGCTGTAGTGATGACCACCTTTAAAACATGAGCGTGAAATTGATTAAATGAATAAAGGAAAATATGAATTCAGGAAAATATTCTTTTATTGATACTGTTTAATTGGCAGAGCTATTTCAAAGGAGTTTATTTTTAACAAAATACAGTTCCGGTGCTTTCGTCTACACTGAACCATTCTCCAAGCCCTTGCAACAAATGATGAAGCATACAATTATATATGCCATGGGGTTTCTTAATCCTTATTTACTGACAGGAGTAAGCTGTCAGAATCACATTCAGCATTTCAGAAAAGGTCCCCAAACCAATGTGATATCCGTGTGTTCTTCACTTGTTAATTTCAGACGTATCTTGTTTTTGCAACATGTAAAAGTAACACTGTTATAGATGCGGTTTCCTACAGCTTGATCACTTTGGAGTAAATTCTGGTTTTTATCTCAGAATTCCCAGGGCAATAGGCCTGCTTTATTTTCTCTTGAAGTCAGAGCTGTCTCAAGTGTTAACTACAGATCAATGGGCTATGTGAACAGTTGCAGGTCTGATAGGTAAATAGATAGATGATAGATAGATAGATAGATAGATAGATAGATAGATAGATAGATAGATGACTTGTATATTCAAAAGACATAGAGACAGAAGGCTGTACTTCCTCCTACTGTTTTGTCTATCTCAGTTTGAAACCTGACTCATATTTTTATCTCTGTGAGATTCTTCAAGCATTCTTTAAGTATACATATGCATTATGTGAGTCAAGACAACTACTATCAATGCTCACAGACAAAGCATTTCTTTCTGGAAATATATTCCTGTTATAGTTTAGGAGTGAACATTTTGCTATGACCTTCAAAGACAGATGGGATCTTGACTGCTTGCTTTCTACCAAGCAGAAAATATAAATGAAGACTAGAAGGTAATGATACAAAAATGTGGCAAATGTATGGAGAAATTATGTTGCAAGAAAATCCATCTTAGGCTGCACACACACACACACACATATATATATATATATATATATGTAAGCAAGATATTGCTTAAAGGACCTTGTACTGAAACTTATGCATGGGCATCAAGGGAGGATTTTATCCTTTCTTGCTGCTTAGTGCAAATTTACCTGATATTGGACCCTTTTTCCTTTCTCTGTCATCATTTGTCATCATGAAAACACGGCTGAAAAGTAATTCCTAAATCATATCCCTGATAAAATTTTCATTACTTCTTTTGGTGGGTTCTGCCTACTGCAGATCAAATCAGGAAAAAAAGTAGTCCTACCACATACTATTTAACAGAGTGCACATGGTGGCTGTTTCTCTGGCAGCATTGGCTGAGTCTTGTCTTCAACAATGGCAATTTTTGTATAAAAAGAGTACTTTGAAAAAAATCTTTACAGCATGTAATCAATTAATATGCAATTCATTAATTGCAGCACTGTGAAAGTTGAAGTGCAGGGATAATGCTGTTTTCTACAGAGGTTCAAGCAAAGAAATTGGCTTTTGTAGAGGAACTGGTTTTATAAGGAGCAGCAGGATTCTAATTCAAATTTGGAGTAATCTCATATGGTTTACAGCTTTTAATTTAGTCTTGTTTATAACTCAAAATACCTGCAGCAACCTGCTTTGTCCCCATAGAGCTTTAAATCTTCGGGGCTTTAAACCTCTGTTCATTATAGAGAACATTTTGGAAACAGTCAGGAGGTTTATCAAAGTAAATGTACTCTCAAGCACATTAGAAGACCACACACTCATTCAAAGTGCCTGTAATAAAAACATTTCTTCTGAAGTCTTGATGGGAATTGCGGTAAAAGAAATCTTTTTTTCTTTAGTTTCAGAGCTATTACAAGGAAATCAATAATATATGATGGAGGACATTTTAAAAAAATGTTAAAAAACCTGGGATAATGGAATCCATTCATCATGCTGACACGATTTTTAAAAAAACTGTTCCAACAGAAATAATAATTTTCACACAAACTAGCAGTCTATGAATGTCTTTTGTGTACATATACAAATGTGGACTGTCTTTTCTTTAGGAAGAATAGTTTTTCTCTAAGAATAATACTTGATGCTAGGTGTAAACTCTTACAGTTAAAGCAAGCATAAATTAGTGCTATTACTATAAATTTGAGAGTCACCAACATATCATATCAATGTATAATCTGGGATCTTCATTTTTTCCTGAGCTATTTACACCAAATTTCTTCTTTTTTTGGGTGAAATCAGAGGGATTGCCCATGCTTGTTTGATGACAAACAGTCTCCCATGTTTTAATTTCCCTTGCTTTCAAACCAGGGTAACAGTTTTAATATAAAATGTACAAAATATTGTAAGTCTTAATTTGGATTTTCTAAACTGTTATTCATGCGTGTTCTGTTTTTAAAGATTATTTGTTATCAGTTAAAACATGGACTTTTTATGCCATTAATTTTTATCACATTGTCAATTTTTTTGTAAATGGAAGCAATGCCAGTTTTTAAAACATCTTTCTCACAGAAAGGATAACATACTTTCACCTAATAGTTAATTAAAAAAAATAAAGAAGGAAGCATTTTCCTTTTGATGCACTTCTTTTATTATAATATTTCATACCATCTTATGGTACAGGGGAAGTGCCTGGTGCAGCACAGCAGGTACAGAGCATGGCAGGGCCCTGCACGCCTGCTGACAGCAGGGTTCTTTTCCCTCTTGTTTGTCAAGTACACAGCAAATGCTATCATTTATGGTGCCAATCTCTGTAATTTATTTTTCTTAATGCGCCTTTTGCTACACTGTATTTCTATTTGTTTAGCATGTTGGCACCATGGTGCAGTGTCAACTGAAGGTTGCTATTGGAATTTAGCCTGTTTCCAAGCAAAGATGCCAAGCTTTTTCCATATACTGAGCTTTGTTTGAAAGAACTCGAGTGAATTCACACGTTCTCTCACAAAGTGTAACATCCATCTTCAGAGTACATCATCACAGAGTACAGCATGTTTTCTGTTCAGTGTGAATCTACTGCTCGTACTAGAACATAAAACACTAAGAATTTCTTTGGAGGGGAAGCTCTTTTAAAAGTATTCTGAAAATAGCTCACATAAATTTATTCATGTACTTGATGCCTAACAAAAGTCATTTAAGCTCTGCTGTGATGAAGATGGCTTCTACATGGTTCAAAATAGCCTATACCAGTGGCAAATGAGTCTTATCTGGCTCCATGACTGTCACAGAAGGTGGATGAAGCCCTGTATCACTTGAGAGGGAAAACATCAAAGAGGTGGGATAAACACTCAGCATCTGACATGACAAATGTATGCAGGTTTATTTTGCAGAGTAGTCATGAGCATATACCAGACATAAAGACAAATGGTCACAATTAATTTCTCTTCCAATATAAAATAATTTTCCAGTTATTTTCCTAGAAAGTTCACAAGACAGTTCATTTGCAGCACCTGCTTTGTAGATCTATTTTACTCCCATATAGCACTTTATCTAATGAAACCAAATCTCCTCTGGCTATATTGAAGTAAGTATTCATCCACTGAGTATTCCTGGGTACTCTGCAGCCATAGCTAACAACCCTGACATGACCCACATCCCAGGGTTTCATATGCAGAACTCTTTTATCAGAAAACATTTGGCCTATTCTTACTAAAAGGCAATTTCTTCCTGCCAGTTGCAAAATAATGCTCATTCACAGGGTGATATGAACAGTGTCTCTCGGTATGTCTCCTTCAATAACTGAGAAAAAAGGATTGGTACAACATGAACATTATTGCTCCTACTGCTGCCACAGTCCCTGCACTGCTTCTCAAATAAACCCCATGTGCAGTACAACTGCACTAATTCTTCTGCCTGAGAAATCCAATATCCTATAAATATGTGAAGGATGATGGTTGTATCAGTCAATAGAAAGGTTTTTAATGTTCTAGGGTTTTCCAAGCAAAAATCTCCCCCTCCCCTTCCATTCTTTAAAGAGAATGTTTTGCAGGAGTGTTATAGATAAAGTCAAAAAGAACATGCATTAAAGTGTGAATTTTATATCTAAACTGTTGGAATCACAATTACTTTTGATTCATATGCTAACCCTGTGCCAAATCATCATGAGTGTTTATGTGTGGATATGCACAAACATAAATTTTTTAATATGCACAAACTCTAAATTTTGGTGGGTTTTGCTTTATGGTAATCATAAAGGCATGCTCAGGTCAGGAAGGAACTAGAGCATATTCATGAATCATTGATCAGTCTCAGTGCAGACCCAGAGTTTTTTCTTTTTGCTATTATGCCCAGATGGGCTATTACTGTTATAGGGAAGTGATTTAGAGAAGGAGACTAGTGCTGAGCAAGACAAAGAGAACAGAAGTGGCTCTTGCCTTGGGACTAGTGGGGTCCATCCCATCAAAACCTCATACTTCTCACTAGGTGTCTTTTTTTGTCATTCTATCTTAACGGTAACATGTGCATAGCACAATACAAGTTATAAGTAGTAGGCAACATGCCACAGTAAATGCAACGTGTCAGATGTTACAGCATGTCCAACATGCACTTTCCATACACACACACACACACACACACACACACACACATATATATATATATACATATATATATATGTATATAAATGTATTTGTGGGGTTTTTTACTGTTTTTTTAATGCAGCATAAATTTCTCATGCGTTTATCCACCTGCACAGTATCTCTATTCCAGAGATTTTCTGGCTATCCTCAAGCTTTGAGAGATGAGCCCGCGGCAATTCAGTCAGTGCAAAAACGTTCTAAAGAAAATTACAAGGCCTTTTACAAGGTTATGGCTCTTTTCTGTGGTTTCTAAAACAGAAAAGTTTAACACTGAAGTTTTTTGTCTTCTAGTTGTATTACTGTTAGGAATAGCACACACTGTTCTTGCTTTGTGCTCTGCTGCTCACTGAAATATCAGTTGTGTTGCAGTTGGACAGACTTGCAGTTGTGCAAAAATCCACTCTTGTGTTTTCTGCTGAGAGCTTCACCATTCATTCTAACTAGCTTCTAGTGAAACATCATTCTTTTCTTCAGTTGAGGTGGCTGATAGGGGGTTTTATAGCTTTATGGAAAGACTGTTTTACTTCTCTATGGCTACTAGTCACACCTAATAAGGAAACAAAACAAGACAACTTAAGGGCTGGTTACTACATCCAGTTCCCTCCTGTAGTGTACTTAGCAATTGCACACATCCTTTCATTGCCATCATGTGTGGTATGTGAGAGCAAGGGCAGGAAGCATTCTTTTGGCAGTGGTATAATGAAGAATGCAAATATAATGGTTATTGTCCAGTTTCAATATTTCAGTGGTGCAGCTCAACCAATGCACCTCCAAGGAAACTACAAGGGACAATGAAAACCAAATTAGAAACCCGGAGGAAAGGGGATAGAACCAGGAGCATCTCACCTGGCCAGTTACTTTGCGTGTTTTTAGTGGTCACTATCCTCAGAGGCATTAAAGACTGATTTAGACAAGATTAGAAGGTGTCCTATCAAAGGGAGACTGCATTTCAGCAGTTTCTCTCTCTGGAAAAGGAAATAACTGCAGCTGTATAGTCACAGTGCAGCTGTCTTGAATTGTACAATTCCCCCAGCAAAGATAGAGGTCCAACCTGTGTAATTCAATATTCTCCTTGATTTCTGTGAAATTAGGGAACAGTTCTTGGCAGTATCAGCAGTATCATAAATAGGCAGATGGTTCAGTAAGCAGCAGAGAGGGAGCATTGCTGTACTCCTTTCCTAATTTAGTATGAAAAGTGGGGGTTTTGTCTGTACTTTTACATAGATCCGCCTGCATTCCCTGAATTGAAAGAAATATACTCAGTCTCTTGATTTAAATTTCTACTACGTAGAATTATTTTGTGGAGTTGCTCTCTAAAGCTCAGCATTCCTCCTTTTAAACTGAGCTAAGAATGTCATGTCAATGTCAGATTCCTCTTGCCTACAGAAGGGAAGTCACAGAGAATTTCTTCACTAGTGTCAGCCCTAACAATGTACAAACCCAAAGGGTTCCAAAATCATTCAGCTAACGCAGTTAGAAAATAAAACAATTAAGGAGGTTTTAAAGATCTTATATGCCAAATTATTTGAACCCATATCCTGTTCATAGACTGATATTAGAGGAAGTTAAATAAAGTTAATTAGCAGGTATTTTGGCATTCTGCTCAGTTTAATTCTATTGCTACATCCTGCAAGGTCAGAGTATCCAGAGGTTAGTAATGAAAAAGATTTGGAAAATTCTGTCTTGACTTAAGTGTCTGTCATGGGCAATTTTTCTTACACCATTGCTGTACATATTATTTTACAAGTTACCTGACCAAACTTTGCTGTCAGAGATGCAAGTGGTCACTCAACCACACTGCTAAGGTGAGGAAATAGGAGGAACATTCTGGAGATAACAGGTAATATTTGCTTTTATATGTTTGTGTGTATAAATGTATATATCTTTTTCTAATGTTTCTATGTGTCATAGACTTCTCATGCTTTTGAGACCCTGTGTAGGAGCTCTCACTGAGGATTTTTCTGACTGTTCCCAAGCTTGTAGAACACAGGCCTCTGGGAATTAGGACTGGTGAAGAAAAGGGGCTGGGAGAAAATCACAAGGTGATCTTTTACAAGGAAACAGCACTTTTTTTCTCCTGTGTTTCAAAGCATAGCAACTAAATATTTTAATCTGGTTAATATTATCTTGGTAATGAGTGACCCATATTGGTCTTATTTTCTATAATGGTGTTCTCACAACCCTCCACTCTTTGCACACATATGCATGAGTCTATGCAGAATTTTATAAAATCTGGTAAAAAAGCACTAGCACCATTACCACAGAAAATGAAATCTTAGTTGGCAAGAGGTTCAGATTTAAACTTTCCTTTAGCAAGTAGAAGTACTGATAGATCTCACATTCATTTCTGGATCTTAATTCTTGTACTACATGCCTTTTGAGTGATGTACTGTACTTTTGAGGATAAGCATATCTTGGGGGCTGTGGTATGTTTTTTAAAGTAAATATTACACCGTACAGTCATTGGATCTGCATAATGTTACCAGAAACATCTGCAGATTTTCAATTCCCTCTAATCTTTTTTTCCTGACAGCTATAAACTTATGCTTCAAAATGTAACATTTACTATGGCAAAAATGTTTCTTCTCACCAAACAGAATTCCTCTGCCAGAGAAATAGTCCAGTGACAATATCAGTAAGGTAGGGTTTGTGGTGGTGCTGTGCTCAAGAGGAAATACAAATAATTTATGATTCTTGTTAAAGTTTCAAAGTCTCAGTCTTCTACTGTGACCTTTCAGATACTAGTGGTTTGTTTCCTAAAAGTCATCAATGGTTTGTGTCACTTGACTGTAACCTCACAGGGTCATTTTTTCCTTTGCAGCTGATTCAGAAGTCAGAATGCAAGGAAAAGTCATCCAGTACTGTAGCCATATAAAAACACTGTCATAGGTTTAGGTGTTAGACTGGCAACTTTTGTTGTTAGAATATTTGGACTTGGAATATTCTAAGAACTAGAAAGCAGCTGCAGATGCTGTAGGTTTGTATGTTCACACATGGTTTGGAATGGCTCTTAATGACTTCAGCCAGTTGCAAGAGCTGGTAATTCTATAATGAGAAAGAACAACTTGGATAAGTACTACCCACTGGTGAGATTAAGTTTGTATGCTTGTTCAGCACAGATAACCTAAATTCTCATCCTTTCTGTTATGCAGTTATCTAACGTGATTGTGTTGTGTTTATGCTTTCTGACAATCCCTCCTTCTTGCCTAACCTTGATCAGAGTGACATTTAGTTTCCGACATGATGCAGTGAGAGGAGAAGTAACTGCCTCATAAAGTTATTGCTGGCAGACAGAGAGACTGAAGGAGGTTGCACTGCTTCATGGCCAGTTTGCACTTTGAAATGCTCCTATCTGGTCCCAGAGAAAGAAGTTTAAAAGCATTTCATGCCATGTACAAGGCTGCTGAACGACCAGGTTGTTTGAGTCTAGTGAAAATGTATACTTCACATTTATGGTACTGGTGGAAGAATGAAGAGAAGTTTGTATATAGGTCTGTTACTTTCCAGAATATGCTAATTCAATGCTCTTAAATGTGTTACATGTACAAATCCAAGCCTTCTAGATTTGCCAACATCTCCAGTTACTGTTTCAGTCTTACACTACTCATCCAGATTCCCATTTCTTACCACACAGGCATCATCTTTTGAGTGTTTTAATAATGGCTATTAAGCTGGACCTTTTGCAACTTACATTACTTTCAGAAATTTGAATTAGAATAGACTTAATTTCTAGCTTGATAAATTCACTTGGGTTTACTGTTATAATATTTGTTAATTCAAAGTTAGTTTAATTGAAACTATGGAGAAATAGTGCCATTGTATGAAAACTTTACCCATTGAAGTCAAGCTTCTAGAAAGATGTATAGAGAGGTTTTAACTTGTTTTAAGTGCTGGAACTAATGCTTGAGGCTGAATCCTATGCAGGAAGTAAAAAAAGATTGTTATGATAGTTCTTTTCAGTCTTAGTCTCAAAAATTAGTCTTTCATTCATAGTGAGACAGATGCAGTTATATGAGAAGCTCTGCCAAAGTGAGGCAAGAAATTAATTGGACTGGAATTTGAAAGTTTGTTGACAAACATTTAAAAATAATGCAGGTTGGGCATTCAGGAGATCAAAGGAAAATTGAAGTAGGGTAAAACTGCTGAGTTTTAAAAGCCAGTTTCACAGTAAGTAGTTCAAGTTCCCTGTAAGCAATTCAAATGATCTGAAGTTTTGGAGCACAGCTGCAACCATCCTCTGTAATATAAAGAAATGCACTTTCTCTCCTCCTAAAACTGTTATCATTAAATCCTCTAAACTATCCTTTATGAG
Source organism: Vidua chalybeata (assembly GCF_026979565.1). NCBI lineage: Eukaryota > Metazoa > Chordata > Aves > Passeriformes > Viduidae > Vidua > Vidua chalybeata. The sequence goes on from NC_071530.1 coordinate 93,856,092, forward strand.
CAAAATGGATGCTGACCAGGCCATGGATCACCAAAGTTATAGGGAAAGAAGCATTTTCCTCAGCTAAAATAAAATGAATTTCAGAGATTGGTGTTTTAAAGGTGAAAGAATTTTTTCTACACTCAATTGGAACTTGAGCAATATGTATGGGAAGTCAAAATTTTTTCTTCTTTTTTTTTTTTTTTACTAGGTTTTTTTACCAATTTTTCAGAAACGATATGCTTTTCTAGTCAGATATAATGGCTAAAACTTGAAAACATGAGAAGCAGATACAATATACTAGTGAAGAAGTTTCAACGTGCTTCAGTTCCTGATTTAAATTATATTTATATGTTGTGCTAGTAGCATAAAAAGATTAGGAGAAGAAGATGTTGGTTGAGACAAAATTATAGAATATACCAGGCCTGGCTGTTTGATTAGGTTCAATCTACAAGTCCTAACTTCTGTATTCACACCCATACTTCAAGTGTAGACAGGTCTTTCTCCTAAACTTAGAGGCTGCCAGCTGCAGATGGTAAAGATGAAATAGTGGAGTATTTGTTACAAAATGTGAATGTACTACTTTGAGGCAACACCATTTGAACCACTTGTGTTAGATTTCTCTGAATTTTGACACAAGTGAAAATTCATCTGGTGAACAAAAAGGTCTCCACTACTTCACTTTCCTAATGAAGTGAATTGCATTTGTTAGATTTTGTATTGTGTCATATTTAAAGTTCCAAAATGGTTTAGAATTTTGCATTGTAGAGTGCATCTTGTTGACAACTCCTTTTGTCACATTATACGATTCATATTAAAACCAATTCCCCATAATAAGTTGCTATGAGGGCAGAATCTAATATCTAACTGTCTTGCAGAACTGTTTGCTGAAATTTAAGTGCTATAAAAGAGAGCTGCATAAATCTTAAAGCTGTAAAACCAAGTATGAAAACAAATTGTATGTTTGTATCTTGAAACTTAGTAAGTTTATGTGAGAAAAATGAGAAGGACAATTCTAAGTCCATCCTCCTTTGTGCTGTGGCAGCACACATGCATGCTTATAATCAAATGGCAATGGAAGTTTTCAAAATGCAAATGGAAAAGGCCTGCAATTTGTCCTTTTAGGCTTGTCTACAATGTTTGCTGTAATTCTTTATCACTTTTAGTAAAGCAAGGCATTCAGGCTAGAAATTTCCATTCCTTGTTTTTGTAACAGTTTTTTTTCAGAGGGCTTGAGTAACATCAGTTACACAGAGACTGGAAAAATGAAAATGTGGAGCTTCCTTGCTAATGTTAACAAATAAAGCCAGAAAACAAAAAAGCTCTGTGACGATAATCTCCAATCCTATCTGCCCTGAAGTACAACACTATGAAGGCACTGCACTTTACTCTGTGGGTTGAGTGACAGAAAAAGCAGTAGCGACCTTAGAGTTTTTGCAGGAAGCTTATACCTGTGGCCATGAAAGGCTCTTGTAGCTGTCACTGTCATTCTTGCCATTTTGGTAGAAGATTGTACCAATCTTGACTGCTTTTCTTGTGGGCACACAGTGTGCTAGTTACATAGAATGATAGTTTATATAATCACACTGTGTTTGTTCACTGAAGCGTAGTTTCACTAAGTGAGACGGTTAAATGCTATGGGCTGAGTTGAATTCACTTATGCTGTTCTACAAGCACAAGCTAAGCCAAAGAGACCTTGGCTTTTTTGCATTCAAAATGTCACATTCCAGCATTTATTAAATACTTTGAAAACAAGCTATAGACAACTCAGATTGGGTACATAAATGAATAGAAATATTTATCTTTAGTTTCTGACTGTATTCTCCTCTTCATGTATTAAGTGAGCTGTGAAACATCCTAGTGCTGTGTTCACAAGCAGCATAAAATATCATGAGAAAATAAAATGTTCTATCTTTAGAATGGTATTTCTGTAGTTTAGTGTAAATGTAATAAATAATGCATAATAATGCATTACCTGAACATTGTGGGGAAAAACATCGCCAAAATATTGAATTGCTGTCTATCTGCATAGCAATAGCCAGCTGTGTGCTGAAGGAGGCAGGGGGATCACTGGAAAATGTCATTCAGTTATGTGGTTGGACAGTGATGGCCCTTACGTTTGCATTTCTCAACTTTAGAAATCTTGATTTAATAGTTTCCTGTCTGCAGTTGGTTTGTAAGTGTTGTGTATTCAAGGAATATCGAAGGTTTGGTAATGTGGTAAACAACAATGAAGAGAGTTCATATTTCCTTAACTAGCAGTCATAAAATAATGACAGAAAAGATGGAGAAAGCCTCAGAAATGCTACAGTAAAATTTAATAATTTTGCAGCTTTATATAATTATTTCCACTTTTTTAATCTTTTCCTTGTTTCTGTCAACATTTCTTCAGACTCTGCTTCACTGTCCCATACTGTCACCTGCATTTCAGCACAGCAACTGCTGAAAATATGGATGAGAACAACCATTTCCAAATCCCTTTTATATTTAGATATTGTAGTAAAAATACAGTGAGCCTTCAGCAAGTGATTTGCAATATCAGAACGCTGGTTTTCACTATATAAAATGTGTTCAAAAGTGCCAAAACTTCACAAATGACAAAAATAAAATAATGAAAATTAAAAGACTGTTAAAAATTTCTACTGTAATAGAATTTACTAGCATTTTAGCATTTCGACATTTTTCATTCTCAAAGTGCCTTTTTTTTCCCCTTCAAATTCTGTGCTAAGATATTGCATAAATTCCTGGCTAGATAATTGTGTGTCTGCAATAAAATAGATGAAACTGCAACTCAAATGTAGTATGAAGTGTTAGGTTAAAGGTTACTACCTTTAGATGTGAAAATAAAATATATAAAATAACTGTTATCTCTAGTGACAAGATTCTGAATTTTTCTTTTCTCTTCAAATTCAGAAATGGCTGTGAGTATTGCTCTCAGGACTGAATTGTTAGCTGAATTCTTTGTGTAAATCAAATCAATGTAAAACAATTTTGTAAAATTGATCCTAAAAAATTCAGTAATTTCTCCGCAATTTATACTTGGTTTCAAGCCATTTCCCACTTTAAATTTTAATAGCATACTTAACCATTCAGATGCAATAGCAATAACCTTTCTGAGCCTCACATAGATCAAAACTAAAAATCTTTGACAGCCAACCTGACAACATCATAAATGTAAGTCATTTGATGGTAGGCAAAATTCCTCTCATTTCTATAGTGCCCTAGTTACTCTAAATTAAGTAGACTCATTCAATGCAAAGATAAAATACAAAGTGTAGAGTTGCAGTAAATAATCAGTTGAAATTGTTTAAAGCTAATAAATAATTGCCTAGCTTTGGACGAACATATGCCAGATCTGCGAAAGATCATGATTCAACATATATTTAAACTATTCTGCAGGTCTAATGTAATTAAGTGCATGAGCATCAGTGCAAGATGGAGAATGTAGGAGGAAAAGAGTTTAATAATACCTGTATAGGCTGTATAGGCTGCCAGTTTCCTTTCTTTTATTCAGGAAGGACAGTACCTACACCAGCATTATGTTCAGGTGTACCTTTCAGGAGAGTAAGAGCATAACAGCATTTAAATGTTTTGTAGAACTGATGTGTGACACATTTGTCATCATGTGCCACCAAATACCACTGAACTGCTTAAACCAGTTAAGAAAGGGTTCAGTGGGTGTCAGATGGAAGACCACGTCCAGGAAAGGCACTAGGTGGCACAGGGATGATTATTTAGGGCAGTGCAGAGAGTGGTAGGAGACCTCAAAGGCTTAATAAACCAGCAGTGATTAGTAGCAATGTAAACTAATCCTTTTTATGCAATTTGCCATTGCAGACATTTAAAACTGCAATTCTGCTGTAGCAAAAGAATATTGCCCATCACTTTTAATCTTGAAAGGGTCAGGATTATATGAAATAAATTCACTGCCTTGACAGACCACAGAGACTTGTGAATTTCACTTGTATTTCTCTTTCTTTCTGCTCAGACTTTGCTTTCTCAACCTTTTACAGGAATTACCTGAACCTTTTGGAGTTACATCTGCTAATGGAGCACAGATGCCTAGGAGAAAACCAAGAGTCTCCCTAAGGTGTAACTCTGACACAAAATGGTTGCTAAAGATTATTTTAGAAAATGGTATTGTCTTTGTAATTCATTCCTAAATCAGCTGTTGGGGAAAAGGCCAGCATGTCTCCAGACTCTTCTCTCCAGAAGTTCCTCCTTTTTGCTATGGCTCTCTTAGTTTCCTGCTCTGGGAGAAGGACTGACATTAAGGATAATGAATGTACTGACTCACACTTCTGTTAACTATTCAGTCATATTAAAGATTCTCCCTTTGTGTGGGCAGAGGAAGCTGGGCCTCATTAAGAGTTCAGAAGGAAAGATTAGCATTCTAATTAATGCACTAGAAAATGACAGCCAAGGTCTCTGGATCTGATTTCAGGCTGTGGTCTGCAATATCTCATGACACTTCTAGATTCAGTCAGAATTTGTTCCACTAGAAGATTGTTCATACTCACAAATTCATGTAGGATTTCCCATTATTAAATATCAACACTAATAGTTTCTATTCCTTCTAAGAAACACAGCTTGTATCTCTTCACCACTATGTCTCACTGACATGGCTTTAGTTAACTCAGTGCAAAATCAAAGATGAAATCCAGACAGAATCATCTCTCGTATTCTTGTAGACAAATAATGAAAAATAAATGTATTCAATTTATAGTTACTAGCTTGCTTCAGGAAAGACTCATCAAATTTTGTGGTGCTCCTTGTCTCAGTAAGTAAATAGAAAAGGTAATTTTATAACTCTGTTGCCAGACAAAACCTTTTTTTTTTATTGCTTATTTTCCAATCTTTAAAAACTTGTATGAAAAAGATGTTGCTTTTGAACTGTGAAACTCCCTCAAAGATGATAAATATTTGGTGTATGGAGGATTGGGTTCGTATTTTGTTCTTAGCAAAGGGTTGTTTACACAGCCAGCAAGGAAACAAAAAGTCATGTGGCTATTAAAAACTACTATATTTAGAGCCTGGTGCACCTAAACTACTGTGTCAGGTAACTATCAGTGTCTCAACAAGACTTCCATCAAAATGAACTATCCCTCCTATTTGTAAAGATTTGTATTGTATTTCAAAAGTGTTTGCATCTCCCACTAGAATATTTGGAGGTGGGTAACAGAAAGTAGAATAAAACAGCAGTGATGGCAATTGATTCAACATATTCTGAAATCCTAAGCTTATTTACTCATATTTATTGTACATTATATCACTTTGAGGGTGTCAAATTAAAGCTGTAAGCCAAAGGAACCAGCAAGGGAATTAGAAGCTGGCTGGAGACTTCATTGTATTCAGACATTTGTTCATTTGACTTTTAAGTGCCACTGAGCACTCACTCTTCCCCAGGCTTTCTCTTTCCACTTTTCTATAATTTTTTAATGCATAGGGTTTACCTTTTTGGCTTGATAATGAATGACTGTAGTGCACAGAACATGATAAGTACAATTATCTTTCACTTGGTTTTGTTTGTTTGCTTTTATCATCAATTTCTTCCTTTCTATGATATCTTTAGATCATCAGTTCTTCCAGGTGAAAGCATTATATTTTTCCATACATTCACTTGGTTCATTTTCCTTAAGTACACTTTAGAAACAAAGAATTTGGGTTGGAGAAGACCTCCAGGATCAAGACTCACCTTTGATGAACACCACCATTTCATATGGCAAAGTGCCACAATTTTCATATATTTTAACATTGCAATGTATTTTAATTGCTAATCACAAGACAAGAACTTTTGTCATTTTCACCTGTAGACTTGTTTGCAAAATACTCAGCTGAACATTTTTTTAAGACTTTTTCCCCATACATTTTTTTCACCTTAGAGAATAACTGCTCAAATTGCTGGTTATGCTTTGAAACAATTGACAGTCTGCTATGACTGTTTCTAAAATTCAATCTCATGTTTAATGATTCTCATTGGAAAAGAAATAATTGCTTAGACCCCTTAATTTTAAATGTACTTTGGCAAGAGTTGTTTATGGCACAGTTATTCCTATTCTGTTCTCATATTGTTCATCTCTGAGTGACTGCAAACCCCAGCAAGAATTCTGGGACACATGTAATTAATGAGTACGCTTGGTTAACGCATAAACATTAAAGAATGAAATGTCCTCTTGTATGTATCACTCTTATATCCAAGGAAAGGATAGCTGACAGGCCTGGATGGTGTTTCCTTTAACACTATTTAATTCCTGGCATTTGGAAGGGATTTTGCTTTTCTTGTTTGGTGCAGGAGGGGCAGAATGTTTTTTGCTCTGGTGTAGTTATTTACAGGGTCCTTTCTTCACCTACTGTGTGTTACAGTCAGTATTTTCTCTTCACTCTTCCCATTCAACATTTCAGAGTATCACAAGCACGTAAGGTCCTTGGTGTAGAAAATGGACACAAATAAAAGTCTAAATTGTTGTGGATATATTTCAGATGGGACACATTGGGTTTCACACTGACCCATTTTCTGTGGCTAAGCTGGACCAAGAGCCTCAGAAAACACATGTCCATCCCTCTGCCCAGCAAGAGCAACTTGACTTCTCATTCCATTTTTCCTGGGCCAGACAGGAATGGCCAAGGTGGCAGCGTGTCATGGCATTGGCCCATGACATTGGTGTTCAAAACAAATATATTGTTCCAGCTTGTTCTGCACTAGAAGGAAACACTGGGTGTGTACATAAGACCAAATTACTTGCATTGCTGGATATGTTCAGCTATGGTAACCCCAGTGACCAGAAGAGAGAGCGCACAGCCATCTGTCAGTTGCAGAGCACAGGAAGGTGGGACCTGTGGTGGAATGGTATTCTCTCTTTTAACATTGCAGAAGGACATGTTTCTGGCAGAACCCTCTATTAAGAGTGAAAGGAATCCATTAAAACAGATGAATTCTTACAGGAGGAAGAGATTTGGCCAACACGTAACTTTTCTTCATCCCAGCTTGCTTGTGCAGCAGTCCCTCTGTGTTACAGGCAACAGCACTGAAGTGCAAATCAGACAAGGCAAGCATTCTTCACTCTGCCAATTCTGTGCTCATTATATGTATATCTTACACTGATTTTAGAGTGGTTACTGAGGTAACTTTTTGTCATTCCAACATACCACTGTTAGCCGTGTTCCTGTGTTTCACCCAAGAGTGGTGAAAGCTGAACTTGCTACCACTCATCTAAGAGGAATTCCAAAGTTACCAAAGCGGATGGTGACTCTCAGCGTGGTCATCACATGCTTCAAAACAACACATTGGACAAGCTTCCTAAAGTGAAAGTCTCTGAGTCCCAATTTGTTCCCAGATCTTGTCAGGAGATTTGTTTTGCTAGATTGGTTTGGCTAGAGGTTTTGTAAGCTGACACAACTGGATATTACTAGAAGCAGCAATAGTAGTATGTTAATAGTAATATAGTAGTATGTAAATAGTAGTATGTTAATTTTAAAAAGAAAAAAAAAGTAGATTATGCATACCCACCTAGCAGAAAAAAAAAAAAAAATCAACTTGTTTTCCTGTTGATCTGCTTTGAAGACTAAAACCAGGTCTTGTATGCCAGACAGTAAAGAGTGTACAATTTCTGTCAGGTAATTTTTATTTTAAATGAAAACCTGTGACAGATCTTGTCTTTAATTCATTTCTTTACCCTTCCTCCCACTTTTCTAACAGTAATATTGGAGTTTTAAAAAAGAAATTGCACCACATTTCCCAATTAAGACTCTCCACTGGCAGACTAGAGTTTCTCACAAATAGGTAGGCCGGAGTGCCTTATACTGTATTTTCCAGTTCATAAAGTCTAAGGAATGAAGTGAGCTATTCCCTGTTGGTGACAGACCCAAGGCTTTTAGTCCTCATTCTTTATAGATTCTTTATAGATGTACAAGCCACATATTTGTCTGTACCAAGACAAATATGCTAGGTGTTGACTGCTTCTTGGTGAAATGTATCTTGGCCCTATCCCTACTGCATAGCACTCAAAATTAAGTGGGGAAACAATTTTTTTGAAACCTTCTTGAATTTAATGATCCTCTTTGTTCATATGCTAGAACACTATGTAGGGATTTCAGCCCTAGGATCTGGTGTTTCAGATGATGTATCTTCAGAAGGTACAGGAAAGATCTAGGAATTGTCTTGGTTAATTTTTTTAATATTTCTGTATTTTTAAATTCTATATCTATTAATATTTCTATAATTTCTATATTTTATCAAAAATGTTTAATGTTTCCTACCCACACAAAGTTGTTCAAGTTTCTTAGTACATTTTATCCAGTCTGCCACAGTGCCTTACTCATGACTCGAGGCATCAGCTAACACTTGGGGGATTATGTAACACATGATTCTTTCTGTTCACCACAGACTATGTCCCTCAGGGACAATCTCCTTATAGAGGGTCATCTGATTCACAGATGATTTTGTCTGTAAGCTCATTTCTGTATACATTACAGATTTCAAGATCTGGGGACTGATATCACTAGGCTGAAGGGAACTAGTGAAGAACAAAGCAGCACTTTAATAAAACAAATAAAGCAGATGAACGTGGGTTGTTACATGGTTTTCGTTTTTCCCCAGATAATGTTTGTGTGGGATTTTGCTGAAATTTGGCTGAGATTAACTGCATGTTTCAGATTTGTGACCAAACTTTTTCAAAAACTGATAGACTGGTAGGTCTGATTTTTTTTTTTCTGGAAGACCCACATTTTCTGCATCCACTGTCACAAGTAAACTGCGTATTTAAGCAAGCAATTCCATCTGTCTTTTCATCCATTTGATCCTTAATTTGGCTAGTTTGTCTTCTGCATGATGACCCTTAGTGTGTTTTTCAACTCCGCTGTTACAATGAGCAAATACAATCTTGGCAGCATCTTGCAAGAAATATTGTAATAATAATTAAAAATTTAATAAACAATATATTCATTTGTTTTTATAAATTATTGCAGTACACAGAAGTGTCAAACAAACAGCCTTTTCTTTGTGTTTTTGAGCATCAGAGATTTACACTAAAGCCTACACTTTCAGGGAGGTACAGAAATAAAGGCAGAGTAAGAGGATGGAAGAGCAATTCCAGATTATGGACTCACATATTACAGATAAATATGAAGTCTAAATGTCAGCTAAATACATTGATTTTCCCATTTTGGTTTTGAATGAAATGTCTTCTCTCTTCCTTTTACAAAATCTCCCGCTTTTGAAATTCATGTCATTCCACTATTCAAAAAGGAGAAAACCCCTGGGGCTTTGAGGGCAATGTATTGCAAAGCTTTTGGAAAGAGCTTGCTGCATTGGAAGGTCATACTGTAGTTTTACTGGTTCATTAAATATGTATGCCTCATCTCCTATATAGTTTTCACTCCAAAGTTGCAGAGCAGCTTGTAGAGCATGTGGCTTTGTTCTATTTCCTAAAAGATTCTTTCAGCCTTTAATGCAGTGGAAACCAATAATGACACTGACATTTTCCCTGCAAGCCTTCACATTTAACCATGACTTTCTCCTAATGTCTGGTGTGCAAACTCTCCATCTGATTGTTGTTACTGAAATGTCGCCTCTTCTGTCACCCTGTGAGTATAGGAAGATGTACTTAGGAAACAGGGATTTATTGAGGTAACCCAGCACATGGATTTTTTTTTAGGTTACCAATGTCATGCTGTTTCAGTTAAATTAAATCTCATTCAACCTCAGTTACAGTAGAATGCAAATACAGGCATTCATTCACAACATCCCAAAGCAGCACAGTCACAAATCATTACCAATAAAGATATATACATGCAGAAGTGAAAAAAAGCCTTCCTAGCGTACCTTAGGCAAGGTTATGTAAGAAAAACCCTTCACCCTTATTAATGCAAATACTATGTCTGTTTTTTCTTTGTGTCTTGGGTCTTTCCCTCCTGTCTCATATTACACCTGCTCAGTAACCTCCACCTAAAATCTTGCCCATCACTAAGCTGTTTTTAGCTTCCTATGGGGAAGCACCTTCACAGTGCTTCTTCAGCTATCCTTAGATCTCTGCTTGTCCCCTTCTTATCCTTTGTTGAAATACTAGCTCTCCTTCCCTTCAGCCCTTCCATGTGAACCTATTCTTTTGCTCCAAAACTCACGTTAATCCACGCTTATACAGGAAATAATCAGCCCATTCTTCTTAATAAAAACCAGGATTGTTTCCCCTCATTCACTGTGTATATATTGCTTGCAGCAACCCTTTGGCCAAGGTCTATATATAACTAGCTAGTAGAGAAAACTTCCCTTTGGTGGAAAAAGTCTTTTGTTCCCCCCTTTAATGACTGCTTCCCATGTTTCAGTGGGGAATGTAGCTTTCATTGCACTTTTATTCTATACCAGTCTGTACACTGAAGCCATAACTGAGATAATTACACTTAAGGTGCTTGTCTGCCTCTCATTATTGGCTGAGTGCTGCCTGGGCTGACAGCTGAATTTTGGTGACTGATTTCCAACCTCCTATTCCTAAGCATTCAATCCTAAGCATTCAATTTGACATGTTGATGGTCTTAGGACAATAAAACTGTAAATAGTGTGTTTTTTTTTTTTTTTTTGTTTTGTTTTGGTTTGGTTTGGTTTGGTTTTTCTTTGGTTTTTTTTTTGGTTTGTTTGTTTTTTTAATAATTGAAAAGACATTTTTTTACCTAGTCAGTAGCATCTCAAAATTGAAGTTTTTGGTTAAACTAGAACCAGTTACTGTGTGATTACTGAGTATATGTGCTCATTGACCTTGATTCAAAACACCACTGATATTCAGCTTAAAACACATGACTGAATCCCACTGCAGTTGTTGTAAGCATGTGCTTGAGTGTCTTTTATGAATAAAGATGGGCAGAAATCTTGTAGATCTACATTCCAGACCTTGGGCCTTTTTTCCATCCTCCAAAAATTAAAATCCCTATGGCTGCTTCAGTCCTGAAAGAGTTAGAGAGTTCCAGAAGATTCTGTCTTGTAGACAATATTTGCTTTTCTGGGAATGTAAGTCCTCTACCTGAAGCATAATTCCTAGAAGAATGAAGCTTCTGACAGTGGCTGAATGAAAATTTTGATTTTACCCTGTCACTGCTGAGCAATTCACTGTATATGCACGATCCTTTCCAGTAATGAAGAGAGAGGTGTGACCAATGGCTGGGTTTGTTAATTGAACTCTGTGCCAGGGCTACGACAAAGCTTAAAGAGCCCTCTTCATTTTTTTAGGACCATGAAAGGTCTCCATCTAATAAATATGGTACCTCAGAAGTGAGTAGTTTCACTGCAGGCTTCTTGCCTTCTTGGGATCCTTTTCCCAAACATTTGATGGGAAGCTTCAACCAATAATTTTCTTTGTCTTCAGGGTAGAGAAATATTAATGTGCTGGGATTTTTTTCGCTTGACTGAATGCATTTAGGAAGCACTGGCAGTATTTACACAATTCTACTGCTATCTTTTCATCTTATTCTGCACAGAATCAAATTTAGCAATTTCATTAATTTGGAGGGGGGAAAACAGTTCCATAAGAGATAAAACTGATCTTCTACACCAATATTTCATTCAACATTTCATTTCAACATTTCATCCTCAAAACCAAAATGGGAAAATCAATGTATTTAACTGACATTTAGACTTCATGTTTATCTGTAATATGCGAGTCCATAATCTGGAATTGCTCTTCCATGGGCTCATCAGGTGCTAATAGTTACGCATTAACTTTGTATCAGGTGGCATGATTATTGTATTTTCCTTTCCCAAATAATTTACATTTATTTCACTATTACAATGTTTTCCTCTTTGATTAATAGTAGGAAAAATGAAGGAAAATAGCTGCAGTTTTTCCTCAATGAGACTAATTTTTCAAGAGCAAAAGGCAAATTACATATTTTGCCAAATTAAAAAAAAAAAGGCCAGAATAAATAGATCATCTCTAAGTCCCTTCCAACCCAGACCATTCTATGATTTGATGATCCTATGATAAATCAAAGCCTGTTTGCCCCAGAGAAGTGTAACATCCACTATTTTTATCTCTTTTCACAGTAGTTCAATCTAAAGGCTTTTCTGACAACTGTAAAGTTAATTGTCAGTGTAAGCAGAAGCTAGACACAGAATTGGGTCACAACAGCTGGGAACTTAACTCCCTGCCTTAAAATGGAATGGCTGTGACAGTTTCTTTGTAAAAAAGACAGGTGGCAGCACATCTATATTAGATATTTTTTTAATCATGCCTACAGACAATGACACTTTTTTTTACAGACCTTATAGCAGTACCTCCCTTGAGCAGAACATCCACATGTGTTAAGGGCTCCTGATAAAACAGGTCATTATATAAAAGCAAATTCACCAACTCTGACTCTTCATATAGTAAAAAACTTTGTAATTAATGTCGCTGTTTTTAACAAGTAGTCCTTGTAAAAAAAAAAGTCACATGCCACATTAAGAATTTGCAAGATTTAACTCTACAGTGAGATTTTTTTCCCAAGACAACTATGTAATAATGATGCACTTTGTCACTATTCTCAATATTACTGGATAAAGCAGAATTATTTATTTACTTTGTGATGTAATATTCAAGACATGGATTCGGAGAGAAATTGACAACACATCAATAATTTTCTTCTAAATACATTCATTTGCAAGGGAAATAACAGAGAATGTGAAATTGATAAGTAGCAACCTATTATTGAAGAAACAGACTTGATTTATATGCAATGCTGAGTGACAGACTTGTGGAGGATCCATAAATACCAGTTTATGCTTGAGATATTTTATTTTAACCTAAATATTCAATTTAAACTGTGGCCTTATGACAGAAGTTATAATTAAAATACTATCTTCTCTACTTAATAAAATTAATTCCGTGGGGTAGTGGTGTTATCTTCTATCACCCTGAATTAAATCTCTGACAGCAAGCTAGATATCGCAGGAAATTCAATTCCTCTCCCTGAAGAGCTTAGAGTCTGATTAAGCTGACATTAAAGTCGATGTAGATCTGCCCATTAAGTTAAGGGAAAGGGACTGATTGCATCGGCCCAGATTTGGAGTTAAGGATAGCAGACACATTCTGCTTTGAATAGGCAGCTTCAGTGATTGTAAGTGCAAGATGACATTCAGCAAGCTGTTCTTTGCAAGTGGAACACCCATTGAAAGCACTTTTTTCCTCCCCGCTCAAAAGATGTTTTCCACTGAAAAAATGGGATGATTTTCAGTGCCACTCCCAGCACTCAGCAGAAGCAGAGAGAAACACAAAATTTCGTCAGGCAGGAGAGACTGTGCTCAGTTTATTTGGCCACCAGGATTAGCAAGAGGATCACCTTTAATTTTTGCCAGTTAGTCTCAACAAAGCAATCCTAATTTTAGAAATGTAATATTTCTTACGTGTATTGATGGTTTTTAAAGGCATGCATAAGATTTGAAAACAGCAATTTAAGTAATTTCTTTCCCATTTGATGGGAAAACCAGGAGCTAATTAATAGTCATGAACTAAGCATGTTTGGTCATTGTAAAGACACATATTTTTCCCCATCTGTTTGCAAATTAGATTGTATTGGGGCCCTTACTTTGTGCCAAACCAGCAGGAGGTAGAAGTTTTCATTAAAAAATAGGTAGTACAGATTCTTCAGAGATTGTCACAAACTGCAACAACACAGCATGAGAATCTGACGTAGCCAAATGGAAAAAAAAAAAACAACCCACCCCAGACACTATAATAATAGTGTTTTAGCTGCAACTGTGTTTGTTAATGTCATGGTGAAACTGAGGCCTTTTCATGCTAAACGCTGCTTCCAACGTGGAAGCAGAAGATGGTGACTATTATAAGGACCTCGAAAAATGGACAGGGCAGCAGATGAGCACAGGCAGATGGGAAGCAGTATAACAAGGCAAATACTATAGGTCAGCTTGCCTGGCACTTGTCTCTGTCCACTGAAAGCTGCAGTCGTGATGCAGGTGGCTGTTTTCATTTGGGCAGTGGGTGGGTGCATTTTGCTTGTGGTTTTTTTAACACACACATTATTAGAATTGAAGGTATTAAAGCAAGTGGAGGGAGGATAAAGACAGAGCTCTGCAGGGAAAATTTAGGGCACAGATAATCTGACAGTGTCATTTCTACCTTCCCCTGTAAAGACGTGTGCCAGTTTTAGCGGGTTATATATACTCAGTAACAAAATAACTGTCTTCAGACCTTTTCACTTCATACGTTCAGTCTACCCTCATTTTGGTGAAGTTCATCTCTCAGAGAATTTTATTGCATGACATTTTGATAATAGGGGTGAAGTTTATGTTACCTGTAAAATCAAATGTTATGTAAAGAGTTATTCAATTTAAGATCCTTGTAGTATTACATATGTACCTGATTTAACAACAATTGATTGGCTATTACTGTCATGAAAATCACATTTTTCCTTTGTAGTCTTTCTACAGTAGAACTCTTTAATATTCTTCCCTCTGTCACATCCCTTTTGAATACATTGTTTTATTGTGCTGTGAGATGCTGACACTTGATGGAAAAATTAGGCACCAGCTACATTGTTAATGAAAAACCAAAACTGTCTTCTGCTATTTAGGACATGCACACACCAGCACATGCTTCAGGACGGGCTACTTTATAGAAATACTTTCACAAACTTATCTTAGAACAAAATTAATGTGAATTTCCAAGTATAGCGAATAAAACGTTTTTTTCTTATAATCTTAAAATTGCTGCTTAAAAATTATTTTAGGAGGAGTTTATTGTTAAATTTATTGATTTGGATATTGTTTAAAATGTATCTAGAAAAACAGTCTTTGTTTTATTAAGTTCTAAGGACTCTTTGAATTTTTTTCAGGTTTTCAATGGGCTTGATGGAAAACTGTGGAAGAGGGACCAAGCCAGGGCGTACCAATACTCTTGTAACAAACACCAAGTTTAATGAAAGAGATGCAATGGTTTATGACATGTGAAGGAAACCTTACAGAAGGTTGAAAACAACATACATAAAGTTCACATAATAAGTATGCCTAAAACAGATCTATTTTCAGAGAAAGGCTTCCCTGGGCTAAAGCTGAACCACAGATAAGTCCAGTCTACAAAAAACTCCTCACACTGGCATTTTTCCTGGGATAGTTTCAGCCACTGGCACCTGTTCAGCTCTGATACATTTTTCCAATAATTTACACATATCACTATATAATTGCTATTTATAACCATAAATATTTTCCTTCATAGGTTTATTAATTTATAAAGACTTTTCCAAACAGTTACACAGGACTCAGTCTTCTGGGCTGACATTTTATGATTTGACTATTTTTATGAAATTATTAAAATATACTAGAATTTATGAATATAATCACTTTAATTCCAAACTCACTTATTCATTGAATTTGGGTGTTTCCCAATGAAGGTGTTGACAGTAAGTTTGAAAAGCATTCACAAAAACATCTGTTGGGCTTTCTTTTGCTTTGTTTCTTCTTGGAAATTCAACTTCATGCAGACAATGAACTAGCCTCTTCTTTTTTTTTTTCCTGTTTTCCATTTTAAGTATTTTTTCCCCTTGAAATGTCATGTTTCCAGTTTACATAATTTCTCTTTGTGATGCATCAGATTCCAATCTTTCCACAGCTGTGTAAGCTGTACAACAATGCAGTATAATTCACTCTAGTTTAGAAAAAGAGCATTTTTCTAAAGCATTGAACACTGGATGTTTCATCCCACTAGCCACAAATTGTACAAAGTCAGTTATTTATGCAATATTTAAGGAGATAATTTTTTACCTTTAACCTTATTTTTTACCTATAACCTCACTGCTTAGTGGCATCATTAATATGCAGAAACAAACATTCTTGTTTCAGCTGGAGCAGAAATAGCTTAACTGTACACAGTATTTTGATTACCAGCTTTACTAATACTAATAAATTTAAAAATTGGTTCTACTCAGAATAAAAATGACAGAAAGAAGATACTGAATCTGACAAATAGGTCTTTCAGCTACCATCACTGAGTCCCTACACTGGACTTGCACAAGAAATTGAACACAAAAAAATTGTATTAATTAATTTATATATTATTTATAATAATTAATTTTTATACTAATATTTAATCTTATGGAAAACTTTGCCAGCTATTTGGGCCACTTGATGCTGCCTCCACAAAACTGCCACAGCTGCAAGTAACATCAACTGTGGTCTGGCACTGTGGTGGCATTCCTTAACCCACTGGGTGCCATCATGCCCATTGCTTAGTCCTCATCAGGATGTTTTGGACTACCAAGAAGATGTGTGGCAGATTTTGGTGGCAGATTTTGAGGACTACAGAGGCATGGAGAAGCAGCCCCAGGAGAGAGCACTGACTGTACCTCACAGTGCTGCAGACAGAGCATGTCCGAGGCCATTTGAGCTCCTTCTGATTCTTCACCCCATGCTTTCATTTAGTATTCACCATCTCTAAACCTTTTTGCTACAAAGGAAACCACCTTCTTTCTGCTCTTATCTGACCTGCTTATAACAATCTTTCATACACTGGAAGATTTACAGGGTCAGCCCTTGTCTAATAAAGTTAATGTTATACTTGTAAGCCCCAGCCATTTCCTAGAGTACTGCTGCCTCCTCTCATTAGTATTAATACTTTTTTTTTTGCCCTTTCATAAAGGCACTACCTAGGAAAGATTTAAAGTTTCATTTCTTCAATATTTTAATTTTCATCTTGCCCTATCAAATTACTTGTATCCTTTCTCAGCTGGCTCCTTCCACCCATTTTATGGCCATCCTTTTTCTCTAGCTCATATCAAAGAGGAAGGAGTATGGACAACTGTAGGGTGTGTCCCTGTTGAAATGCATCAGAGGCCCAAATTTTCCTTTCCTGTACCTCCTCTTACTGCCAACTTCTTTCACACTGCCTAGCTGTTTTTTAATTTCTCATTTATTAATTTTTTTTCTCTGTCAATGAAACTAAAGCTTTATACTAGTAACTACAGATTATCAGAAATAGAGAAAAACAGGGATATGGTAGACTACTGCTATCTCTGAGCTGCCTATTCTTTTATCTTCAAGAGAAATATTTAAGATTTTAAACAAGTAAACACAAAGAAGTGGCATCATTTTCATTATGACAGAGATCAGAGAACCTTTTAAAATCTATTCAGAAGTGTATTTTGGGAAGTGGATATATTTACCCATTTCATAACTGCATATAATTTTTTACATACATTTATATCAAATACATTATGAAATAACTAATAATTACCAAAAAAAACAGACCACAGATCCACCTGGAATTATTGATAGGTGGTTACCACCACCCATTGGAAGACTCAGCTTCGGACACTTAAAATTTTGTCAAATTTCAATGATTTGGGAAAACAGTTTATTTGGGCTATGCCCCTCCCTAAAACCTCAAAAACATTGCTTAATCTACTTGATATACTAGGATTATACAGAAAGATGCTTTCTTCATATAAAAACAAGCAAGCAAACTTAGATTTTGCAATGTATGTCTAAAAATCCACATGGCTTGTTAATATTTAGAGTTTAGATCTACCATGCAGGTCAAAAATGCATATTAGGTAGCACTGCCCTATCATACCTTACATTTGTTTTGGCCAAGAAATAGAAAGCTTGGCATAGTTAATTCCAGAGTTATCTCAGGTGAAGTTTTCAGTATTGACAGTGGAGGCATAAGATAACCATTACCCTGCTCAAGCCCATTTGAAACTTCCAGGATAGTCATGTATTGTCTGAAAGTTTGGGGGCTGTAGATTTTCAGAGTTAAGAATTGTTGCATTGTGAGTGTAAAGAAGAAGGGAATTGAAAACAATACTACTCAATTGTTCAGGAACACAAGATCAGAACTTTATTGACAATGATTACTGAATATTGTATCTGTTTTGATAGATTTAGATTTCTCCATCTTTCAAGTTTTTACAGTTTTTTTCACAGCCAGTCCAAATAACAATAGTTTATTATGGTTAACCTTATTAGGTGCATAAATCTGAAGCACTTTTCTGATTTAAGTTTGATTCCTCCTTCTATCCCCCATGTCTGAATCTGGTGTAAACTCTAGTATTAAGCAATGCACCACACTCAGTAAAGGAATGAAGTGCTACTGAAAGCCTCTCTCTAATTGACTGCTTACCCCATAGCATAAGTCAGTCCATACCTGCCAGTCAGAAGAGATCACCAAGAATAGGCATTCTCTGGCACAAATTGGGATACTACAACCATTAAAAATGCTACTGACATCCATGTTTTCTAGACCTTTTCCACTGTAGTGACACAACACCCTGCAAGGATACTGTATCCTCCTTCCTAAAAACAAACTTCACCGGTGCAAATAATATCCTTTTGTTGTTCATCTTCAGTTGGCTAACTTGCCCACTTTGCAAATGTAGAATTAGGGGGAGGGAATGTTATACATTGATAACTCGAGCTAAAGTCAGTAGCAGAAAAAAGTTATGTACAGTCCATTAACAAGCACTGCAAGCATAGTTGATAAAATTCTTTCTTATGTATACTGCACTAGCTATTTAATCTGCTAAACTGAAAGAAAAGATAAGAGAGTGGTTAGCACAGTGTCATGTATGAAAGAGAAAAGTATTTCCCAGCGGGGAAAACAGAAAGCAGTGCAAGCAACTACATGCCCTATAATTGTACACTTTGCATAGATTTGTACTGAAAACTAGTTTTGAGATCCCTCTAGATTATGCAACAGCAAACCTGAAAAATGGCATGATTTCCTATTCTACAAAGCTAATCCCCAGCTGCAAAATGTGATTGTTTTTTTGTAGTAGGGGACTGCATTTTGTAGTGTGAAGGCCCCAGTCCAGTTATCAAAAATGTTTTCTGCTCTTTCTCTGCTGATACTGCTGCAGCTGTGCTGAGGCGTTCTGGAGTAAGTTTTATGTGTGAGGCTGGTTGACTTCCTCTTGTTGGAAAGGCATTGAATAGCAATAAAGCAGAGCTTTGTAGATGTCTGCCCACACAGCAACTACAGCTTCTCTCTTTTGCAGCAGGAGAAACTATAATGATGGCTGTCATGTTTGAGTTTTAAGGAGTATGTTTTACTCAGAGTAAAACTTATCTGAGCACACATTAGATTCTCCTGTAGAGACATTCTGTGATTTACTCTCAAATTGCATTGAATTCAAGAGCTAGGTGATTACAAATTGTATGTAATACAAATCTTAGCCTTTTAAAGATTTTCTCTTCAAGGATTACGCAATAGTAAACAAAACCATATTGTCATTAGGTTTTATCAGGTATTTTGATACCCCTTTTATTACAAAAATTAACTTGGAAGATCAGATCTTATGATTTTATAAAGAATAATAAAGAAGTTATTTCATTCTGGGTGCCAGGCGATCATTCTTATTAATAAGTACACTAAATCTATCTTTATGTTCTAAGCCTGGTTTCTTTTCAAACTACCCCTTTTGGAAATTTTCACTTGGAGACTTGTAAATCTTTGTTTTCAAAGCTGAACAGAAGCATTATTCCTTTTTTTCTTTCATGACAAAAAGTAAAAGGACTTTGAGCTGGACAGCCCTGCCAGTTACATTTGTTTCCAAGTTCAGTACGACAAGAAGTTAGATATTTCACATCTCTGGAATAAAGATGATTTCTCTAACTGGCATTAGAAACAAAGCAGTACTTCAACACATTGTAGATAATGGATTGAGAAAACGGATGGAGACACAGACGGGCAGAACTTCCTCCGGCACTGAGCTGAGTGAGGACTGTTATTTTAAAAGCATCGATACTGAAATAGAGGAAGCGTTGTGCTGGTCATCCCAGAGGGAAGTACCAGTTCTGAAGCACATGCAGTGTAAGAGCCAAGGTGAAATAAGCAAAAAGGGAAGGTGGGAAGGACAGAGGTTCATAGTAGGTAGTCCTGTACATACTAATTTCTGTCTCTCTTGAAGTTAACTTTCCATCTACCCACAGAAACCTCTAAAACCCTCTATCATGTCTTGTAAAAACAGGGATAGAAATGGATCAAATTTATGTATATCTGCGTGTGTGCATGTATCTGTAAGTAATTATTGAGAATACAGACACTTTAATTTGTTTAAGTGAAGAGGTATTTATACCCAGGCTTGTTTTCTACTCATTCATTTGTAAATTAACTGTACACAGCAGGCATGTTTTCTCTACTGATTAAGTGAAAAGCCAAAATATAGTAATGTTCTTAACAGCACTTGAACACATCAAATATTTTTGACAAACTTTTTCCATTAGCTGGAATGTTCAAGTTAGAAGAAAAAGAAGGGTAAAAACTCCTTTTATCATAGGACTTCCTTGACCTATATTGCAGCAGTACATGAGATGTGTTTGAAATAACTTGCGAGATGATCAGTTTCACAGAAAACTGGGTTGTCAGAGGCAAAGACTAGACAGAGACAAAAAAAATAGAAAATGGAGAAAATTAGTTTGATAGCCTGCTGCAGTCATCTTTATGGTCCTATGTTACTACAACTGCTTTTCAATGTTTTCCTGCAAACAGGGTATTGGTGGTGTCATAAAAATAATGCTCACCTCTTGAACAATGCTTTAGAATCTGAAGACAAATATTTAAGTCAACAATTTGGAACAAAAATACTTGTTTGATCACTGATAGGCTATTTTTGCTCTAAAATTCAATCACTCAGCCCTTTAAATGCCAGAATTTCTGTAAACAATTGCTTTCCTTTCTAATTCAGGCAAGGATATATCGTATTTGCAAGGACTTTCAATATCTATTATATTGTCATTCATCCACTGCTGACTCATCCAGGTGGTAATCATAATTTACCAGTAGAAAGATTTTCTTTATAATGCCTTAATACCCACAGCTAGTAAGAAACTGTGAGTTCTGACAAGATTTCTGAAGAGGGTCTGTCCCCTTGAACACCACTCCGATTCTCAAGGTTCATTGGGAAAGCAAAACTGCAATTTTTTTAAGACTCAGAAATGGTGGCTTTTTAACTGCCCCTTTCACAGGTATTTGCTGAAGAAGGACAAATTGAGCCATTTTTCTAAATATTTGACAGAGATCTTCTGAAGTTTAGCCACCCTGACCATATAGAAAATTCCTAGCTAGGAATTCTAGTCTAACTTTGAAATATATTGACAGCTAACACATAGCTCCCAGTTTGTGACAGTTCTCAGCATCTGCAGGTAATGGTGCACTGTTTGCCTATATAAACAGTCTGACATTACTCAAATACTTGCTGAGACAATGCTCTTGAATCTGAGTCTTCGTGGGAAAAAATTATCAAGAACTTGTGTGATTCTGCTCATAAAAATAGAGTAAGCATTGTGTTGTTATTTTTAAGGACTGACACATAATAAAAGGTTTTGTGAAAATGCAGCAACCTCCTAAGTCTTTATAATCAAGACTTGATTCTAAGACTTAAATGAAACTATTATCATCTGGAATCCACTGATGGTCCATTCATGAAAAATTTAAAATGAGTTCTTAATTAGGTCTAGATTATGTTTCCTCTGCATGTAGGGCTTGATATCGTTATCTTGCACCGGCAATCTCCACTGTCTCAGAGATGGCTTCTCATTAGAACATTTGCCATTTTCAATTCTTGAAAGCAAATAGCTGTTCTTTCATCTTAATTCAATAGGGTTCCATGAATTTTAATTAAATCCTTCTCTGAGTTCATATGATGTTGGTCTTTATGAGGCTATTACACACAAACTATAGTTTTCCTACCGAGTGTAATCCATTGGCCAACAAGGTCAATTGCTTTTCATTAAGAATAATAAATGGCAATTCTAGTATAAAAGTACATATGAAAGACTGCAAATTCTGTTCTCCTTCTATTGCCTTTCTATGATTTGCATAAAGGAACATTTCATACTTGACTCAAGCAATTTTTTCATGGACAGTTAATGTTTAAAAAAAATTCAAGATTAATTTTCCTGTGACATTTGTTTTCATACTGTCTTTTATTCAAGTAGAATTCTTTACAGTGGCCCAAAGACCAGCAGTGAAATAGCATGTGGAGTATTTAAAAACAAGATGACATTTTTCTTTTCTCCCTGCAAAAGGAAGCAAACAAAAGACAAATGATACAGGCTTTGTAGATGTGGGTACATTGTTGCTGAACATACACCCTTGCTTTCATCATTAAGTGTTTCCAGGAGCTGGCATTCATTAATAGCAG
Organism: Vidua chalybeata; assembly: GCF_026979565.1. NCBI lineage: Eukaryota > Metazoa > Chordata > Aves > Passeriformes > Viduidae > Vidua > Vidua chalybeata. The sequence goes on from NC_071530.1 coordinate 93,878,187, forward strand.
AGTTACAAGGAACAAATCAGAATGTCTACATTTCTAGCTACCAGTGCTGCCCACTGATTCTAGTGTTTTTTACGGAAGTTTAATTTGCCTATGTAACTGAGCATATTGACATCTGCTTGCATACAAAAATCCTATAGGCAAATACAATAGGCAAAACTACAAACTGACCAGAAGGGAGATGTTCAACAGACCAAGAGAGAGATGTTGCAGCTATGCCAGTAACACAGCTGTACAAGGGCAGTAATTTCTTCAGATTTTTTTTCTCATATACTGTATGACAATGCACACTATGCAATTGTGAGTCTCCTCATACCTTCATAGACATCTAGGCCTCAACAGAGTAAGCATGCATAACTGAATGTAGAAACACACACAGACATTTATAAAAATGTATATTTTTGTATGCATATCTGTATGTAAAGATGTTCATGTGTAAATATATGACCCACTGCCCAAAGGGTAATTATTCTAGCTCAAACCTACATATAATATGAAAGATTGCAAGATTTGGGTTCTAATCTGATTACCAGTCATGTGCCTTCTGAGGGTGTGATCAGGTGAGGTTTTTGGATCTAATTTTCCCCTGAGATTTTCTATGCAAGAAAAGACAGAGATGACCACCTGAACTCTGAACTTGAGTGTTGTCTCTTAAGTTGCTCAATATTGGTTTCTTTTTTCATGCTTTTTACCAAAGTTACCATTTAAAAGTATGCAAAGCTAAAGTATCAAACTCATTTAGTATCTTCCTCAAATTTCCAAGAAGTGATACCTTTTTGCCAATGAAGAAGTGTGAGGAAAGAGATGAATCAAAGCAGTATTTTATGTATCCTTAACATAAAATGCCCAGACTTTGAACTGCTCATAATGGTAATACTCCACCTCTTCATTTCCTCTGCAAACCTTCCTTCCTTCTGTGTCATTTTCTAACTTACACTCCAGCATTTTATCTGCATAGTAGTCTTCACACATTCAGTAGAGCCTAATTTAAACTTCTTACTTTGCACTGTAAGGAATTAGGAAGATAGCATGTACATTTCATTCAATGGAAATATTTTTACAAATAACTGTTTATTCATGGGAACATAGAGTGGCCCAAAATACTTTTCTATGACCTCCTCCATCTTTGGAGATGAGTAGCAAGCCAAAAAAAAAAAAGGTTTACATAATGAGAAATTGGTGTATAGTTATAAACATCTATTTCTAGAGTTTTAAACATGGTGCAGGTGTAATAGATACACTAATCACCAATGAACTTTTCAAATAAAAAAAATATACAAATTTACTTTGTACTTTTGCATTTTTGAACTGAATGGAAGCACTGCCTAAGGTATTCAACCAAGAGAACTGCCCCCAAATGCTCAATGAAACGCAAAAGGCAGTTTCTCATCCCTCCAAACAGAATTCAGAGTCCGAGCCCGGGGGTCGTGTTCTGGAGCTTCATTTCACGAAGGTGGCTGAAGTTTGCTTGTGCCTAGCGCTAAGGTCACACCGGGTCCTGCGCTCCAGGAAGCCCACCGGACAGCGTGGGCTTCCCTTTGGAACAGCGAGATGGGCCGTGGGCTTCGGACCAGGCAGAGCACGGCCATACCGAGTCTCTGTTGCGGGTGCGTGACTTTGAGTCTAAAACTGCAGGTCCCCTTGCCTACCCCTCCCGCCACGCCCCGGGAATCAGATTTATCAGGATCCCAGTAAGCCCAGTTATAGGAGGAAGTTCCCGGCCCACGGCAGCCGGGCCCGAGAGGGCAGCCAGCCCCGGGCGGGCAGGGCAGGTTGCCACCGCTCACCTCGCTGAGGCCGTGGCCGGCCGCAGCTCCCAGTGGCCCAGAGCCACTCGCGTCCCTTTCTCAGCTGGAGCCCGGCGGGGGTAACGGGGCCCCTGCCCTTCCCTTCCCGCCCCCGCCGGCGGGAGCTCTCGCCCGCTGCTCCTTCCTGGTTGCCGGCGGCTGCCGAGGGGCGGGCGGGGCGCGGCTGCCGGGCGCACCTCCCGCGCAGGTGCCGGGGGACAGCCGCCGGGCTTCCCAGGGGAGGGCTGGGGTCAGGAAGGAGCAAGGCACCAAGCCACACGGCGCCGACACCGAGCGGGGGCAGCTGCCGGCTCGCCCGCCGGAGGAGGCGCGGCTGTGTGGCGGCGGGAGGGACCCACGCGCGCTCCTGAGCGCAGCGCGGAGCGGAGGAGGTTCCCTCCTTCCTGCTCCATCCCTGCCTCTCCCCTCACCTGGCCGCCGCTCCCGGTGGGCGGCGGGTGCGTGTGCGCGCTTCCCCCTCGCACCTTGGCTGCCCGCGCCCGCTGCATGCAGCCCCTGGAGCGCCGCAGCCCAGGAGGATACGCTGGGTGCGTTGTGATTAATTCTTTTTATTATTATTGCAATTATTGTTTTTGGAGGTTTTTCTTTTCTTCTCTCCGTATGGCTTCGCGGAGGGGAGGGGAGAGGGGCACCCGGGGCCTCCCCACCACCGGCGGCTCCAGGGCTGTGCCCGCCCCGTACGCTGCGCTCCGCCGTGTTTGTTGTTGTTGTGCTCCGGGGAGGGAGGCGGCAGAGCGAGCAGCTCCCCCAGGGCGGCGGAGGGCGGGCAGCCTTTCGGCTTGTTTCTCTTCCTCTTCGCCGTGTGAGTCCGCGTCCCGTCCTCCTCGGCGGGGCAGCCGCGGGGGCTCGGCGGGGCACGGGCGGCGCTGCGGGACACCTGGGGCAGGTGGCAGCGCGGGCAGCGGTAGGTGGCCCCGGGCTCCCTCCGGGGAGGGATCCCGCCCGCGGGACAGGTGCCTGAGGAGCGGGCGAGCGGTGCTGGGGACGGCGGGGAGGGCAAGCGCTGCTGCCCGGCCCCCGCAGGTGTCTGCGAGGGGCGCGGGGCTCCCGCTCCGTCGGGGTGGCCGTGCCTTACATAACCGGGCGGGAGGCCGGGGAGTCCGTGCCGTGCCTTCCGGTTTCACATCGCGGCCGTGCCCGGAGCCTTACACAGAAATGGACAACTTCTCTTTTTTTCTTGGTTTGTTTTGTTGATTTTTTTTTTTCCCCTCGCTTCACGGGGCCACGGCGCAGGACAGGCGCTGGCGGAGAGCTGAGGAGCGGGCTAGGTGCTGTCCTTGCCGCGGTCCCCCCGCTGCCCCTGCGAGGCTGGGCACTCCGCGGCTCTTGCAGGGATTTCCTTAAGTTTCCGCGGGGAAGGTGTGCACGGGGCTGCCGTGACTCCGAGGTGCCGCTGGGACGCTCCTGTCAAGCGCCCCGGGACCCGGCACCTTCTCCGCCCGCACCGGCTGGGCTCGGCTCGAAGTTGCCGTGCCTCTGATGCGTGCCACCGGCTGTGCGAGGGCTGGGCGCTTGCTGGGGAGGGTTGGCGGTGTTTGAGGTGACTTTGTCTCCGTGTGTGATGAGCTGTGGCGATAGCAAACGCTGTACTTCTAGTGCCTTCGTACGCTTGTGGGGACTTTTTAAAAATCGCTGCATGATTTGCCTTGGGAAGAATGTAAACATGCACTTTTGTAATTTTAAGTAGGTCCATCCTGATAGTATTTCCTGTGTGCACCGCCTTTGCCCTTCAGTATATCAGATGCTGTGTTTGAAGTAAACTTGATTGAAATAATATGAAGAGACTGGGAAAATAACGAATTCTTGTGAAGAAACTGAAGCTTTCCCCCTCAACCAGAATTGAGTCTCAGATGATCAGGAGTGATAACATGTATATTGGCACTGGTTTATTTCTATTACATCCACTAATCGCTTTTAAAGAGCTGAGACTAATATAATTTTGTTGGTGTGGAGTACTGCCAGTTCACAGATACAAACAAGTTAACCTGTAGATTGTGGGTGATTGTGTATAAAGGCTTGAAACACCTGGCTGGAAGGATGATGAAGTGCTCCCTGCCAGTCAAGGTAAATAATAACAGAATAAGAGAACAGTCTTGGTTTATGTTAATGATTTGATTACTCTTGGCAGTCAGGTAGGAAACAGTTCTCTAAAATCTTTAAATAGTCTTAGAGCAGTTAGTAATTACTGGTATGGGTCCATCAAAGCTCTTGAGCATCGTGGATTGTGGGTTACATCAGCTCTGTCTGTCACAGATTGCATTCTGAATCATTCTAAAGAGCACCAATGAGAGCATTACCAATGCCATACCAGGCTATACCCAAGTTTCTGCTGGTAAGAACCTAGAGAGGACCAGGAAAGGAGAAGCTTGCATTGATGCTTCCCTTGAGTATTTTCTACAGGCAGCTGTGGATAAAGCGCTCCCATGGGTAGAAGTGTTGCCTTTGTTCTTGACTGACATAAAGTTTGTTGTTCTTTCTTTGATTCTATACAGTAGTTTTTTCAGTCTCTGAGGAAATAGGTAACCAGATGAAGTATTCTACAGACATTATTAATCACTGATAAGATGGTCAGAGGGCAAATTCTTGTTTGAAAAGGCCCATGCACAGGAGTTATATTGAGGGATATTAATTTTCCAAGTGCTGTTCATGCATTAGACTCTGCGATAATACATTTAAAATAAAGCTTGATATTTGTAATGAAAAGAAAAAGGCAAAGAGTGGTGTCTTAGTGAAATGGATTCAAATTAATTTTCACTGGGTTGGGAGAAAGCCGTGAATACAACGTATAGTCAGCTTCACTGAATTTGTAAGTAGAGAATTAAGAACAGAAACTGAGTTCATGCCATTCTGCACAGCTGAATAATGTTCACAGACTTTCAAAGCCCCTGTTCTATCACAATAGTTAATATAAATAAGTCACTATGTTACAGTCACTATTGAGGTAATAAATTCTAGCTCACTGCAACTTTTAATGATAGAAATTGGAGCATGTGAATTAAAAATAGTTTCATATTTATAATTGCTTAATTTTGTGCATTTATGAAAAATTTCATGACAGAATTGTTCTTGCATTGGAATTTGTTTCTCATGATGCCAGCTCCCATATGATACCTACAGCCTTGTTAAAGATAAGCTTGTCAGAATTCTAGAAATAATCAACTCAGAGTATCCTGCACATGCAGGACAGGATTATATCAGTTTTCAAGTCTTGAGAACAACCAAGATGACATTGGTTACTCCAGAAATCGATAGCATAAGTGGGACATGGATCCAGTTCTTTTCAGTTCTGAAAGTTTGGGAAGATGAGTGTTCATGGTGTGTTGGAATACATGTGAAGGTACATGGAGTGGTAATGGTGGGATGAGGCAAGAGAGCAACATGAGTGAGTGTCCCTACTGTTGTGTATCCAAAAATTTCTTGTTTGCTCTTTTTGTGATGGTTTATTCCGTACTTGATATAAATTACCCATATGGTTGAAATAGCCACTTTGGTAATTTATCCATCAACTAGAGCATATAAATTTAGGCTCTAATTGCTGTGCTATGTGATTTTTTGTGACAGAAGAAACACATTATGCACTGTTGAGAGAAGGTCAAATAAGCTGAAATATTCTTCTCATTCTTACTTGAAGCACAAGTACCAGAAGTTGTTCAGTGTTCAAATGCTACTATTTTCTGTTAGCTTCTTACCTGTCAAAAGGGAGAGTTGTGAGAATACATTGGTGCTCATATATTAGAACCTGGGCCATTTGGCTTAAACTTTTACTTATCAGAACTAAATTAATTTAATTTACTTGCGAACATAACAATTTTTGACAGTCAGCATTGTTATTGGACTAATATGGATGAAACCTAGTATTTTTTGGCTAAAACACTTAAAGCATAACCAGTGTTTAATGAGGAGAAGGCTGGAAGGTTTGAAGTCGAAGACTCTGATCTTGCATACATGTTTAAAGTATAAATCCTGTCACAGAATAAAGGACAGCAGAGTCTTCTGGATCATTGATAAAGCGCTCTGTCCTGTGGCATTTAATTTCCTGAATAATTTTTCTTTCAGGCAAGGCGTCAGGTTGAAACTGTATCTGTGTTTCTTGAGGCGAGGCTCTTAAATAAAGGAGAGCAGCAGGTCAGGAAGTGCTGTTTTAAATACAGACAGCTGATAATCTTTTATAAAACAGGATTTTTTTCTGGATTCTTTAAAATACCCTGTTGAAGACAGGAAGGTGTTCAGACTTGTTAGATCCTTCCATGAAAAAAATCAGTGGAACATTGTAATTTCTGAAGAAGCCTGGATTTATATCTATTAAAAAGAAAAGTTAGCAGCCAGTGGAAGAAGAATCAGAAAAAGGATATATGCTTTAGAGCTTGACTGCTCAAATCACTTGTACAACTGGAATTTCAGACAACTCGTGGTTCCCGTACTTTATTTGCATATTTCCTGTGTTAATATCCACTTTCCAGGGTGTCCAGCCTTCTGCACAGAGTGCTTGATTTGCCTAATGAAATAAGCGATATGAAATGAACAAGTTCGTCTCTGAGAGACCAGTCCAGTTGCCCAAGGCAGTGGCTGGCTGCAGTGGAGATGGCATTGGAGCTGAGTTACTGTAGCCTTCAGTCCTAGTTCTGGCTCTGGCTGCGTGGATCATTCTGCAGGCAGGTTGTTCTCAGCCCGAGGAGGGAACCTGTGAGTGCTGCGTTCGAGCTGGAGGAGCACAGTATGCTGGTGCTGACTAAGCCCCAAGTTAAGATGCCACAATTGAAACACAGTTCTCTAAGGGTTTTGCCAACGTAAGAATTTAGACAAAATATTCTTAGTTGTGCTAAGCTGTGGTTGGAAAGAGTTGCACAAAACTTCATTGATGGCTTTCCCTTAGGGAGACAGTGATAGTGCCTAATCTTATGTGTTCAGTGGCAGTAAATGAAGGCAATGTCACAATCACTTCTAGATTTTCTTTACTTAATAATTTCATTCAGATGACTATGGATTTCCTATGTTCATTTCTCTGGTTGTTTTCTTGTATTAGTAGCACATGAAGAAATGTCTTCTCCAGTCTGTCTAATCACCACACATATCAAATGTTTTCCTATTTGAATCCTTGTGTCACGTGAACTTTTGGATATAGTATTAAATAATTTTTGATACTATGTTTATGATTAGCAATCTTATTAACTTCTTTAAAGACGAAGTTGTACTCATGTTTTCTTGCTTTGCCAGGTGTTTTCAGAGTTTGGTTTTTAGGTTTTTTAAAATACTTTTTCTGGATGTGGCTTTTAAAAAATGTTTTCTAGATGTTCGGGAAATGTATCAGTCACTTTCATCAATTTTCTACACTTCATCTTCTTACTTGAGACATTTCCTTCTGTAAAAGGTTGATAATCCTGGGTTTAACTTTTTCATGTAGAGATTGACATACAGTTTACTACTATTTTCTTTAAAGAATTCAGGATCTATTATGAACATTTCTTAGTAGCTAAAGAATTTGTAAATTGCAGATACTTAAACAGTTCCTGACAACAGGATTCAGATTTTAATGTTTTTGGGCTTTCATATTCTGTAACAAGCTTTATACTTCTCAAAATGCTCTGTTAAAAATAAGTAGAGAACTCTGGTTAATATAGAGTGAGATCATTCCTATGAGGCTTCTTGCATCAGTTGCAGTAACTGTGAAATCCCAGTTCTGTTGCTTGGAATAGCTGTAAATCTTGGACATAACCCAGGAAAGCCCACACAAAAGGCACGTGAGAGAAAAACAAAAAATAACATGGAAATTTTTTTTTTTTTTTGCTTCTGTCCTGAAGTGATTTTAAAATAACTCAGTAAGGAAGTTAGTTTTCTAAATATTTACTTAAGTATTGCTTTTTATTTTACTTTTTTTTTTCCCCTGGAGCTTTTGGAAGAGCTTTCAAAGGGGAGAAACAAGGAAATTAATAAATCTGAAAACACTGATCAAGTCAGAGGCTTTTTTTTAATATACAATGACTGAAAGTAAAATCGGAGGTTTTATATTAGTTTTTCTAAATTTTGAGCAGTTTTTGATCAGTGTATTGATCAGTGTATTTTGATCAGTGATTGTTTTGCATACTGGAAGGAAAGATTTTTTAAAATCTGACCTTTTTTTGTAATTTTGTTCCAACACTTGGAAAATTTCTTAGTGTATAATTGAAATTCTTAGTATTAATTTTTTTTAACACTTGAGAAAGTTTAAACATTTGGAAATGTTTAAATTCGGATCTTTCCGGGTTGGTGAAGTTAACAACTGAGAGGATCTATTGTCTAACTGTTACGAGTGGAAAGTGAGAGGGAAAGCAAAATCAAATACAAACCAAGTTGTATTTCTAAAGTAATTCGGGCATGTAGTGCGTTTTTTTAAATATATTTTTAACTGGTGCATTATCTTTGGCTTCTGCTAAAGAGTTGCAATTGCTGGATCACAAGTGAAAATCGGTTTGTTCTTAGTTCACTTCTTACTTGGAAGTCACAGATTTCAGGTAAAACGATGCAGTTGGACAATTCATAGCTATATCCTTGGAATTCAGAGACTTATAAAAGAAACTTTTCAGTGTGAGAGATCAGTACTACCAGACACATATAAAGCCATTCTGGCTGCATTTTTGAACCAGTTTCTCTGATTGGTCTTGGATTAAGTTAGATCAAGGACTCTTATAGTGCAATAACAGCCTGTCCTCTCAATGGGCATACATTTTTTATCCAAAGATTGGAAAAGTCCTGAAATACAGCTGTTGTATTGTCAGTGCCCTGCCAGTTTTTTGGATTTTTGTTTCTTTTCAGTTATAAATTGGGCTGTGATACTTTCCAGATTTGAAGGCAGTTGTATTCTGGTTATTCAAGGGCCTTCTGGGGGGCAGTGTACAGCTGCTTCATCTGTTCTGGGCAAGATCTTGCTGAAGTGTAGTATGGTGGTAAAAGGCCAGTCATGAGGTTTGTTCATCTTTGGACTTAGTGTTACAACTGCCACAGTAATCAGAGTTTCCAATATAGCAGTAGCCTTGGAGCCCTAAGGACAGTTGTCCTGTAATTTTTGTTTATCATTGACTTTCCTAGATTTCCTCGATAGATTTCAGATGGATAAACTGAAGTGAGGTAGAGTGGCTTCAGGTTGGTTGGATTAAGTGGTAGAGGTGGTCTTTTCTGTCTCCTCATATCTTCATCCTCGCCAACCTAACAGTATCACTTTGTATCAGTTGTCCACGCAGCTGGCCAATTCTCTCATTCCTCAGGCTGGGTTAGTGCCTTGAGGATAAAGCCTAGATTTTTTTTTTTTTTTTTTTTTTTAATGCAGCAATTCTGCAGATCGCAGTGACACCTGTTATTCAAATCTGTACCTACACCTGTGTCTCATCAGCATATCCCCTAGCTTGTTGCCATTTTCTCCTGACTAATATATATAATAATATATATATATATATATATTTAGAACTTCTATTGACTTCCTACAGTACCCACTCCCAGGAAGCATTCCTGCAGTTTGTGACAAATTCCTGAATTACCTAGACTTTCAGTTCATCTTGGAAAAGACTCATTAGCTTCTGGGGGTGGCAGTTCCATATCATCCACAATACCTCACGGTTAATAGCAAAACATTGCTTTATGATGTTGTCTAATGTACTGTAATGCTTTTCAGTTATCCTTCTCCAACACTGTTGTTTCCTGGATGACAGCATTGCTCTTCTCTTCTAATTCTAAAAATATGAGTCCTTAGTTAAACTCTCTTGTCAGATCTTTTTAGTTCTCTGGACGAAAAATAGTGTTGGGATATTATCTGACAGAACTTACAGTGATGAAAATAAAATACTGTACTTGTCCCTTAGAGCATTAAGAAGGTACAGAAGAAGTTATGGCAGCTTTGTGCATATGCTGTTGTTTTTTTTTTTTTTGGTTTGTTTTTTTTTTTTTTTTTGTTTTTTGTTTTTTTTTTTTTTTTTTGTGGAGGGCGGCTATATATATAAGTTTGTGTCCAGAAAGGACCTGTTGTACTGATAATTTTGACAGCAAAGTCTGAAACCAAATGAAGGAAAATAACTTGCCTATGTTTCTAGTAGTTCTGTGGTATGGGATAAAATACTGATGAAGCAATGCAGAACATGACTTTGGGGATTGCTGTGTGCCTTGGAGCTTTATCCATAAAGAATGATATAATCATTGTAATAGGAAACTTTTGGGCCCCTACTGGGTTACATTTGGAATGTTTTGATAGCTCACACCGTTCTAGAGAGCTAAAATTTGAGTAAAACTCATAATCCCATGAATTACTAAAATCCACTATTAAGTTACTCAGCGATCCCATTTTAATTTGTCTCTTCAGTGAAATGGTCACTGAAAAATAGTCAACAGTTTGATTCCAGGCATTTTCATCTCCACATTGCTTAGCTTAAAAGAAAAAAACACAGTGACTGGAAGGCTGTCTGAAGAACAGTGGCAAACTGTTTTGAAAGTGGTTGCCTGTTGTCCTTCATATATTAACAAAATTGGTGATATGAGTAGAACCTTCACACATTTTTTAAGTCAGCCTTGGTGTTAAGTCTCCTTTTATTTTTCTGAAAGTAGAAAGAAGACAGATTTTTTTTCACAGCTGTTTTTAGCTGAATATACATGCTCAAATAATTGGGACTGACTTAAAGGAGAACAATTACAATTATCTTGTGCTTTGGCTCTTGTTGAGTCTTTTACTATTAGATTCTTTCCTCAGATGTTGGAAGTTACTGGGGGACTTCTCACTGAAGTGCAGAGCTTCTACAAATAGAAACTCCCTGACTTGTATTTTGTGTTATCTTTTATCTGTACTATTACTTTGCCCTGACTTGTTCCTGGAAAAGAGATGCATGTAAGTTTCTGCACAGCTTTCACAGTTTCAACATAGTCTGACTCAGTGCTGTTCACCTGGAAGATAGGCAGTAATTTGGCTTCGGTTTTGTTCTTCAGAAAGAGACTCTTGTCAAATAGGAAATAACCCATAATAGGCTCACATGGAAAAATTGTTGTTTTAATGGAAATTTTAGTAGGTGCTTTTCAGCTGAGTGCAGGGCTGTTGGTGTTGAAAAGCTAATCTTAAACTTCAGCCAACATGTAAATTGGGTTGTGAAATACTCCATTCTTCTCCTCCTCCAGTGGTAAAATACTTTGTGTGTGGTTTGGTTATTGGGTTTCGGGTTTTTTTTTTTGGTTGGTTATTTCTTTTTCCCCTCTTAATTATAACTCTTTAATGCCACAACCTTCTTTATTAATTAAAGCACCATAGGAAGAAATTTGGTTCCAACTGAAGGCTGAAATTATAGCCATGAGTAATAATTTTTTGTGCCCCCGGAAAGGGTGAGAAAGAAGTAATGAAAACTACTTTGCAATATAATTGGCCTTTTATTATAAATGCCTTGCATGTTTTATCCCTGTGAGTAATATTTTGTCCAATTTGCCTTAGCGAGGCCACAAACAGCATATAGCAAAACTAAAAGTATGCTCCTTGTCTTAATGGAGTTGCATGGTAAAGCACTGAGTAGCAGCATATTCAGAATTCTTAGCTGCAGTTTATATTCTACCATTAGGGACTGTGTTTCTTCTCCCCTTACCTAATACATATTTACAACTTCCCAGATCACAGTTGATGTTGTTCTGCCCCTGTGCACCTTGGTGAAAAGCCTGCCCCGTAATTTTTTAGAATTTATTTTAGGTATTGAAAATTTGCTACTACGCGCTCCAAAGCTTTCTCCGGGCTGAACAATCCCAGTGTCTTCAGCCTCTCCTCAGAGGACGTGTGATGCAGCTGACAGCTGTCTTTGTGGCCTTCCACTGAACTTGCTCCTGTTGACATTTCATAATGTGGATCCAAAAGCAGACCTGGTAGTGCAGATACCAGAGAAGTGGATTGTGCATGAAGCAGAACAATTGCTTCCCTCAGTCCACTGGCTGTGCTTCCATTTCCAAAGCCTGGGAAGCTGTTAGCTCTCCTTGCTGCCAGCTGCAGGGCTGATTCATGGCTTGCCAGGACCTCCAGCTTGTTTTCAGGGGAGTTGCCTCCCAGTCAGGGTGGTCTTCAGGCTATGCTCTCATGACATTTTTGTGGGCCATATCTATGTTATTCTGAATGGCAACCTTGCCCTCCAATGTGTCTTCTACACCTGTAAATGTAGTGCTTGCAGACTTACTGTGTGCTCTGCCAGGTCACTGTAAAAGAATTTAAACAGGATTGGTCCCTAAGCTATTCACTTTGTAACCATGGGCAGATTGTGATCCATCAGGAGCTGCTGTTTGAGCCCTGTGATAGAGATATTTGGGCTTTTTTATCAGCTAGTAGTTTACACGTCCATGCTGTAACTTGGATCAGGTTAGGTGCAAAGATGCTGCAGGAGAGATTGTTGAGTGTTTCTAAAATCAGGGTGGGTGACACCAGTGATGTCTCATCCTTAAATCCTGTCATTTTATGACAGAAGGCAATCATATTGGTCAGGCATGATTTAACCTCTGTAAATCCATCCTGGTGATTCTCCTTAATATGCCCAGAAATGCCACGTAGGCAGGCATGTGTCAGAACATACTGTGGAAGTAGATTAACAAACAATGAAAGTAGGCTTGGACTGTGATGTTTTCTTCCCTAATGATCCCTCAGACTTGGTAATCGGTAACCTGTGCACGATCCCACTCCTGCTCTTCCTTTCTGGTTGCCCAGTTGCTGTCCATCTGTAGGTGATGAGTGCATGCTGGTCACAGGATTGAGCACCTGCATCTTTAGGAATGTGGTGATGAATAAGCTGGGACTTCATGTGACCTGGGGGAACAAGTTTGTCAGGAACAGGATGCCTCTTCTAGCGTGGTTCTTGCTCCCTGTGTGTGTGTGTGAGGAATTTACCAGATAAGAAGGTGACAGCAAAAGTGACAGTAAGTTTAATAATTATTTTAGCTTGATCTAATGCATGTTAATAATTATATTGGTGATCTGCTTAAAGCCAGTGGGCTTTGCCCTGGATTTTCTTTTGTACTGATTTACTTCCATTATCTTGCCATTGGCTTGACAGTAAAAGTATTGCATATTCAGGTGTCAGGGTGTATGAAAAATCTGTATTTGCCTTCTGATATGCATTTAAAGTTTCTTTTTTTTGGTAGTTGTCTTTTTGTTTTGGTTTTGTTGCTACTGTTAATCTGCTTTTACAACTTTTCTAATTATGTTGTGGCTTTTTTTCTGCTAATCACTATTTTGATATTCCCTTATTACTCATAATTTTAGGTGGTCTTTAGAAAACACCAGCACCTGCAAATGCATTAAGATCCACAGTAAAACTCAGGCTTGCTTGATTTGCACAGTGTAAGAAGCAAAAAAATTTAACCTGATTGTATGATGCTGAATAGTGAGTTCACAATGACTTATTGGGGAATTCAGTGTTTCTCAGATCTTATCATAAGCACCACTTGCCTTACTGATTCCGATGCTTAATTTTCCTACTTCTGTTACTGATGAACAGTTATTACTCTGTACAGTTCATCAGATATGAAAATAATTTTGTCATATGATGATAGTTATCCTTAGTTTTGTCCTGTATAGAACTATACATTTAGATACTCATTTTTATTAACTGCATTCTTTTTTAGGACCTGAAAAGCCCCTTCAGAGTAAGGTTACAAATATATTTAATAAAACAATTCTAAAGGAGCAGTAGCTGAACTGATTATAAGACTTAAATTCTGCAATTTAGAAATGTTCTAGAAACCATCTAATTGGCAGTGAATTAATGAGAAATACAGTATTCACAAAATGTTTTGAATGGCAGATGTAATTAGTTCATTATTTTAATCCTTGCAATAGTGTTTAATTGCAGTAAGATTTTAATACTTTAGGAAAAAGATCATAACAGTTGGCAAATCATTGTCAGTATTATAACTCAATCTTACATGTATTCCAAAATCATACTGGCATTTCTAAACGGAGACTGAAAAATTCATGTAGGGGAAAAAGTCAAATACTAAATGATAAATAGTAAATATTATCTCTATAGCAAATTTTAGATATCTAAGTTCTTAATTTTATGTATAATGCCTGTCTCTCTGATATTTTAAGAACTGGTTTTATGCTTTACTTGTGAAGTGTAAAATCACATTTTCCTCATAGTCAGTTTAGTAAATATTTTATTTTTGTAAATAAAAATTAACATGCAAATACAGTATTTGTAGAATATTACATTTGGAAATGGACAAATGATTAAATGTATTTCACAATCAGCTAACTCTGTACTTTAACCTGAGAGGAATAACCAGGGCTTTGGAAAGAAGGCAGTTAAGTAATTTCATAATCATTCATGCATTACAGCAATAATATTGGCACACACAAGCATAAAAACTGGTTTTGCAGTTTCTTCCTGATACAAACAAATGCAACAATCTTCAGTGGGCTTTCTCGTATAAGAAAAGACCACCTAAATAAGTAAGATCAAATGAAAGCAAGATTTTAAGACATTAAGGTTTGTTGCCACACTGATTTTAAATAGACAATAGACAGATAAAAGTTATTCTGTAAATGTCCTTTCGTGGTATTAAGTAATTTTGTGAATTTTTTCTTACTGATTGAGGGAGGTATTGACTTACAGTATGATTGGCTCAATTCCAGATTATTTTGTTTGTATAAAAACTCCTGTAGTGTCAGTTAAATAAGTTGCTTCTTAAGCATTTTAAGTTTTCTCCATTTAAGGATTGCTGCAATTCAGAAATGTTTGAAGTTATTCTTATTTGTATTTTGTTTGTATTATAGTTTAGACTGAAGAGAATGCTGAGTAGCATTGTGGTGGGACATACCTAGTGAGTTTCTGGCCAAGAGAGAAGATCTCCTTCTGCTTGCAAATTCTGTATTTACAATATAAGATCAGGCAGGTTGGGGGCGGGGAGCATAAAAAGAATTCTTTTGTGAAAAAATGATATATTCTGGATTATGTTTAGGAATAGACAATTTTCAATGGGCAGATGGTAAGCAAGTGGTGGGCAAGATAATTGTATTGTCTGAGTGTTATGACGTGAAGAGAGCAAAATAGTAACCGGTACAAAAATTACTAGGTGCCTTTGTTTCTGCAATGTTGTGACACCTCTTGTTCATCAGCTTGTGCATGTTGCAGTCCCACTGGACCTGTCATCCCTGTGCATCTCATTCTGTTATTGTCTGCTTACACCTTTTCCCCATGTGGCATTTGAGAGAGCATTTGTGGTATGATCTGCAATCCTCCTCCGTTTTAGCGGACCACCAATATCTGGTGACGTTTTAAGTGCTTTAGGACTGGCTGTTTGTGTTATGTAATTGGCAAGATAAGGGAAACTTCTGTGCATGACTAATTGAATATAAGAATGAAAAAAGTGCACTCTGGTTTATCCAAACTGATGAAATGTTTACATGCAACTATGTTAAAAAAATCCCAAAACAGTTGTGGTGATAATTGCTTTCCACTTTGCTTATCTCCAAACATACAGAATCTGGAGTGCTTTTAGCTTGTGTTTTTAAACATCTTTGCTAGATGCTATGAAGCCTGTGGTTTTGGGGGTGGAGCTGTGTTTTTTTTCTGTGTGAATATTGTGTGCTTCAAGATAGTAAATAGGGAAAACAGTTGTGGTTTTTTTGTTTTGTTTTGGGGCTGGTTTTTTTTTTTGTCCCTAGAATTGCTGTATTTTTGTTTTGGAAATTGACATTAATTTTGGCAGATGCTCAAGTACCAAATTGAGAATGGATTTACTAATAGATACTTACCTATAAGCAGTAATTTATAAGTGTTACTGGATGAACCAAAAGAAGGTAGTGATGAAAACAGTAGCATTAGCTTAGTAAAGGCAGGTTTGGTCATTTGGAATTATTTTAAGGTCTTAAAATGCCATAGACTAAGTATTAGGGACTACAGTGGAGCAATGTTGAAATGAAGAAGGGATTATTAATTTGGAAGTGAAAGCTGTAACATCTCAAACTTGTCATAACTGTTAACTTAAATAGCTGAATTTCCACTTAAAAATGTATTATAAATCAGTTAAATCTGATTGGTATAACTTAAGTGCTTGCAATTCAATAAAAGCTGGTTTAAGAATGATACTACTTTAAATAAAAGACCCATTGCTTTCACTCATAGTTAACCCATGTGAATGTTAAATGACAGGTTTTGATTCAGGTGTAGTAACTTGTATTAATGACTGTATTTATGCCATGAGTAGTTGTTGTTTGAAAGGGCTTTAGGTGAGTTAGGAGTTGCATGGTAGTAGGTTGGGTGGAGATACTATTTGAGGTAAAAAATAAAGAATTTGGCTAAACCAGCAGCTAAGTATCTCTTTTCTGAAAGGTTTTAACTCTCTTAAGGTTTGGAAGGAGAAGCGCTTTTATGGATTGAGTCAATGACAAGATGCACAAACAAATTGCTGGAAGAGTTTGTTATAGAGTTTGTTCTATGCATATGTGCTATAAAGTTTCAGTCACAGACTGTGGAAATACTACTCATTATTGCATTTCTATGGAGAAGTGTTTACTGCAGAGATTTTGAGGAGGGGATTTTAAGGACTCTTTTGGAATATAGCCTTAGAGCAATGTTAAAAATAAAAAGAGCAGCCAGTTTGTAAATTGTTTGGGAAATAGGGGTGAAAGAGACTTGAAGAACCTTGTATGAAGCCCCTAGTCTATCTAGTGCTCAAAATTAGATGTCTCAGAATATTACTCAATGTAATCAATGAGCAAAGGCTCCTGCAAGTCAGCATCCATCTAAACAAAGTGTGTTTCAGTTCCCAGAGCTGCGGAGGGCAGAGGTGGACTTTCTGTGTGTCTCGCAAATGTTTCCTGAGGGCCACTGCTCACAAACTTGCAGAAGAGCCAAGACCCTGCTATGCTGTGCTTGGGATGGAGATCTTTCCCCAAGGATTCAGACCTGTGTTTCCTGCTGCAAGGACCAGGCTGCCAAGGTAGAGGCAGTTAAGCAGGAGTCATGTTCCCTTTCTTCAGTAAATGCATGTCTTGGTGCAGAAGGAGTTACAGCTCTCCCATACTTACACTGATCCCTTACAGGATAAAGTGGATGAGCTCAGAGTGGGGAATAAAGTCTGTTTGTCTAGTATCCTACTTGTCAGTGAAATCCAGCTGGCTAAAAGCTATCCTATTTAATTTCTGTTTCCTCTTTCCATAGTAGTGTTGGTTTTGTGATTTTGTTTGGGGCTTTGATTATTTTATCCTTTTTTACAGTCAGTTGTCACTGTATAAATAGATTCAGAAAAAGGTAGCCCCTATCTGCCCCCCCCCCTCCCCCTGCTTCCCACTCCAATGCTCCAGGTACACTGTTCAGAAATATGGATTGAAATATTCCCAGGCCAGAGGAGTGCCCTGTGTCATTTGTGGCTGTCCTGCCATGGTAAGAACCACACCATTCATGCAGTCCCTGAAATACAGTGGTCAGACTCTGGCTTTCCATCTTCAACACAGCTAGGTGTTCTACTCTCCTCTGGTTCTCCCAGAGCCCTGCTCTCCTAATGTTTAGAAATATTCTGACTTTCAGTTTAGACTTATATGTGGGCAGTGTGTATTTTCTCCTCCTCCAACACTCATTTTGCTTTGCTTTACTTAGGCTTGACATGTTATGAGCTTTTAGCCTTATCTCTGTCTAATAGGTTCCTATTGCTCCCCTCATCTTCACATCTGTTCTAGTAAAAAATTCATGTTGTTAGATACGGCTGACCAGAATTGTACCCTGTATTCAGCTGATATTATGCTAGTGGCTTGTGTGATGACTTTAATTCTTCCCTGTTTTAGCCGGAAATATTCCCTCATGATACAATGTAGGCCTGTTTGTCTGTCTTTTTTTAAATCTATTTTCCCCTTGCCAGATCACATTGATGACTCACAGTTATCCTGTGATCAAGCCAGACTGATCTTTCCCTTCAGTATTGTCTAACGCGATCCCTGGTTTCCCACATCCTGTGTGAGTGTGCTAATCACAAGTTTATTATCTCATGGTATAGGTGACCTTCTGCTATAGCTGGTTAGAAAAAAAAAAAAAAAAAGAGGCAGGGAGTGGGTTGTTGCAGTGGTTTCCACTCTGTCTTGTGATAATCTTGAGCTTGATAGTTCACATTTTCTGTGTTTGAGACAAAGTTGGCTGAATAAAGACCTAGGATGTCAAAGAAATAACCTCATTGTATATTGATGGGATTCTGGTGTAAAATCATGTGAAGCTGCTTGGCTGTGTCATCATAGCTGGAGTGATATTTTGTATGACTGATGGCAGACCTTGAAAGCCATGGAGCTTATTGTAAAATAAGAAAGGAGGTGTGTGTTGTGAGTACAAACCCTGGCATTGTGTAGTAGCTGAGAACGGGTTTTCAGAATTGCAGCTCTGGAGTTAATTTTCTAACGTCTGTCAAAGCTTCTCAAGTGGGCTGTAAGTATTTTTTTATGTATTGTCCTTAACTTATCTCTGCCTTTGCTCTATATCTGTAATATGGGAGAAAGGTTTACCTTCTGGTCATGTGTTTTGTCTACTTATGTTGCAAGACCTTTATGGAAGGAACTTCTTCACTACTTTTGCGTACTGTCTGGAAAACCCCTGTTGGTTGAAGGCTGTGGACCCTGTCACAGACGATGGCATTTGCAGCATTTTCTTTTTGAAAAAATATTTAGTTTACAATGAAATAGTTTACAAATGCAACTTGTTCAAGAACAAGATAGTCTTGTGATGGGTGCTGCAAATATTATATACAAGCTTACTTTTAATCATATAGTGGATTTGAGATATATTTTGGTAATCATGATTGAAAGTGAATACGCTGCTAGTCTCCATATTGAAATATGTATTTTCTCACTCCATTATTTTGATATGTTGCCAGATTTTGTTATCTTTTTCTTCTGTACACTGATGAATGGTGAACTGCATTTGAAAACCATGCTGAAAAAATGAGTGTTTGGCCTGTCGCATCCTTTTGTCTTCCTTTTAATGCGGAATAAACAATCTGGTTTTCTTTTTAGTGAAAGAAGGGGTGATAATGGTCTTGTGTGCATTTAGAATATTCTCACGTTCAAATGGAATTTTCCCCCTGGGTCTATCATTGCTCTCTTCAGTAGTTATTCAGTAATGACTGTTTCTATATTGGCTTTGAATGTACCTCTGATGAAGATAGGGAAAACAACATTAACACATGAGATTTATGAGTTAAATAAAATGAGACAATATTCCAGTATGAGCCACGAGTTCTTGAAAGCATATTTAAAGAAGCGCACAAGTACAATAATTATGTCAGGGTGAGGTTCTTCATGCAGATTTCAGCTGCTTTACTCATTAATTATTTAAAATTCCAAGTGCGACACCTCATAGCTTAGTGACTGTAACCTGCTGAGCCTCTGATCTAAACAATTAAAGCCAAAACATCTGGATTAAAATTCCATTTGAAAAGAAGATAAATTGATTATTTCTCAGCTATGCAATTATCCTTTGCAAAAAAAAGTAATTTTGCTTTCTCTTCTCAGAAGGGAAAGTAAATCAGTGTGTCATCACCAGAGAAAATCCCAGACTGGGGTCAGAGTATCTGTGATTCCAGATAATCATTTATGAGCCCAGAAAAATTGCTTCTCTACAGCTTTCTGAGTTACTTTGTTTTTAAATTTATTTACTGATTTCAGAGAAGAGGAGTTTATAAATCTTTACTTAAGCTTCATGAGGTGTCTCTTGCAACTTGCATGCCAAACCATTTCTGACTGGAGACCCATCTTGTTTGTGTTAATGGACTCTGGATAATGGCAGAGCCTTTTAGGAGGCTGCCACATGAATTTTGAACGGTCTTGCATGTCTTCAGCATGCTTACAAATTAAAATACTGAGGATTGAGTCTTCATCAAATTACTTTGAAAAACACTTTAGGATCATGATTTCATGTATGAACGCTCATACAATATGGCCAGGCAAAAGAAAGCAAAAAGAAGTGAGAAACACAAGCATAGAGTTAAGGATGCATTTTCTCTGTGTCAGAGAAGAAACATCGGGTTTTGTGCCTCTTGGCAATGTGTTTATGGGAAGGAAGGGAGGGACATGACTGTAGAGAAGTAGATTGGGCCAAAGGGAATCAACTTGGAGTATGGTGAAAGTCAGACCCTTTCACAATATCAGTGTTTTGGCAGAATTGATGCCAAATGTTACAGAGGAGAATCTGCAGGAAATCCATCTGTTGGTTGATATGTTTGCAGTATAGATAACATATATGAAGTCAGAAGAGAGAGAGACAAAGATCAGGGAGAGAGAGAGAGACTTTTTTTTTTCTCTTTTAATTGAGAAGGATCTAGTGATTCAGTGTTATCTCATAGCACAGTTAATGCTGTGTGAAGGGGGTGAATCATCTCCTTGTCCCATATGTCAGTCTGTTGAATATGAGAAGAACAGGCATACAGTGCCTTTAATTCATGTGTGTTTAGAAATGCAGATGTGCATTTTGTTGTCAGTCTCTACAGAGTGTTAATGAAATACTGATCATCAAAGTGCCTGTGTTCTCTGGGAAGCTTGGGTAACCTACCTCACTTCAAAAGGGAGAATATACCGCTCAACATTTGGAGAGGGCTGGTTTTTCTAAACAGAGAACAGGGGGAAAAAAGTGAGTTATTGAGAATATATCTTGGTTTTATTCTCTTGGCATTTTAAAATCTTTATCTGAAAAGAGGTGCTAGGTCTTGTCTGTTTTCAGAGTACCTTAATCTCAGAACCTGGAAGTCTTCAAGTAACAAACACTTAGAATTTTCTGTATAATTTCTCTGTTGCTTTTATTTTTGCCCTCTGGTACTGTTAAGATTGTTACTTTGGCCTGAAATTCTCCATTAACTGAATATGAATTTTGTTCTTTTTTTCATCCTCCTGGTTAATATTGCACTTGGGTTATATATTCTTGTGTGATGCTTCCGATTTTTCAAAACTACTTAAGAATTTAGGACAAATGTCTGACTTCTAGTTGTTGACTCAGGCCAAATGTTGAAGTTCACAGCTGTGGAGGTGCATTTGTAAAGGAAATATGGTACTTTAGAAGCCATGGTGGTGGAAAGCTCTGGTCTTAGGAGTCTACTGCACATCTTACAAATACATAGAATGAGTCTATGATATGTCTCTATTATTAAATTTATATCTTTCTCTGTTCTTTTTTTTTTTTTTTTTTTTTGTCCATGAGATAATTTATTTTACTGTAGTATCAAATTATTTTGTCTTTGGAGCACATAGGTGCTGAAAATAAAATCGATGAATATGTGTCTGATCCTTTCCAGAAAGTTGGAAAAAATTTGTCCTAGCTCCAAGGTGTTGTATGCCATGCAGACCTAAACCTATATGAATAAGAAAATAATAACACCCAGCCTATTTTGTTGTGATGCTGTGCATAAAAGACTGCATGTAGCAAGTGAACATGTTCATATTAGTGATTGAGATAAAAAACAGACAAATCATTCTTACTTTTGTAGGAGGGCACCATTTTCCTTTTGATACATACATTCAAGAGAGGTGTATGTGTGGCCTTCTCTGTTCCCTAGACTGGGAATAGCTGAGGGGCACAAGTATCTCAGCAAAGTCACAGAGTACTTACAAGGAAATCCACGTTTAGTCAAGACCCAGTTGTAAGGACAGTGGTAGAAGTGCAGCAAGCAGAAGGGACAGAGGTAAAACGTGCCGGGTGCGTCTGTACCTCGCCCCAGGCCTTAGGGGTCCTACCTGGCTCTCTCCTCAGATGCACTGGAGGTGATTAAGGAAATTTCCTTATGACCCTGCAGGTGGATTGGCACAGAGTTCACAGGGCTTTGCTAATCTTAGTGTTTTGAAGACAAACAGTAAACATGTGGCTGATGCCAAATGACTGTGGTCATCCATGATTTCTGTTTGTGTAAAGGGGTGTAGGTACCAGCATGTGCTGCTACATGACCTTAGGGGAGCATTTTTCCATTTGGGAAGCAGAAAAGCCCTGTTGAGAAATTTTCTTTTTCTTAATGGACAGGGTTGATGGTGCTCTAGCAAGGAGAGTGGAGTGGGTTGAAGGAAGAAAGGAGAGAAAAGCAAGAAAAACCTGCACTACAGAAAATAAATGTGGCTTAGCAATTTCATTGTAATCTCACTGTTGTCTAGAATCAAGTTTGGACTATGCTCAGTGTGCTGAGGTGAGATTCCTGGAAATCACATGCTTTTGTAAAAAATAATGTGCAATATCCTTCTGGTTGGCAATAGAAGAAAACTGTAATCAAAACAGTCAGGAAACATCTTAAATCTTGGGTCCTGCTTACCCTATGGCAATTTTAGAAAATAGTTTGCAATAATGTTTTTCCACAGAATATATTTTCTCTCAGTGTTGTAGCCTTTCTCATGTGCCATAGTATTGCAGAAGATTCTAGAGAAAATTAAATATTTTTGGTGTCCTTTGCAATGATACATGCAGTGTGTATAAATTACTGAGCAACTGTTCTAGCACTGGGGAGTACTTTCTCAGGTAAAAGTGTTTCAGAACTTGGCCAGTCTCTCAGAGGAGTGGTTTTCTAGGCCTAGTGTCCTTGCTAAGGCTCATGCACTTATCTGTAAACATCAAAATTGCTGTAATATCTAGATAGGTCAGGACTGTGATGTGCAAGACACTGTACAAGCATGATTAAATACATCTGTAAGTACTAAACTCCTGTTGACTTCTCTGATTTATAGGCTATGGTCACCACTGAAATCTTGGTTTTGATAATTCATGATGGAAATATGTCTGGAATACTTTGTTTTTCTTTCAGAGAAATATAACTGTAGAAGTCAAAAGTGAAATAAATTTTGATTTAGGAAGTATTACACTCTTTCACAATAATGAAAAATTATATCTGCATTAAATAACAATGAAACTTGTAAGGGATTTAAAGCACTGTATTTTATGAAATGATTTAACAGTTGAATTGAGAGGGTGGGATTCCTGTGGAGCAGTTTGTCCATGAGGCAGGTTACTTTAGTTACGTGGTTGCTCACATCTGTCTATGAAGTGTCTGACTGTGGCTGCTGATGGATTTAGCTGCAGGTCACTCATTCGTGCCTGCTGGAGGTTTTCTTTCCTGGGGAGTTGGAATATTAGGTTACCACATGGAGGGAATTCTGAAGAAACAGATGAGGCATGCCCAGTGCCTCAGTCTTGTTTTGAAAGAAGATGAAGTGAAAGGCTTTCTTGCAAAGATGCGTATCACACTGAGAGCCTAAAAAAAACCTCTCAAAGATTTCCATCTAGCTGGCAGCCACTGCTCTGCAACGTGTCAGCTTGCTTCCCGGGAAGCTATGTAGCCAGGACCCGACACTACCACAAACAAACAAAAAACCAAACACAAACCCCCCCCCCCAAAAAACCAAAACAAACCCAACAACAAAAAATACCACAAAACCTTGGGTAAGTTTATAATTAAGAGTTTATATTAGGAGTTTACTAGAATGAGAGAGAACTTGCACACTTTTTAAAAGAAATTGCCCTTTTTATTTTCTGATAAGATCTGTATATAGTTGTAAAATGTCATATTTACTTGTATAAGAATAGTTATGAATTTAGCAGGAAGTTTTAAGTAAATTCCTCAAATATTTTTATATTCTTTGGTTACCCTTCCCATGTGTGAGTAAGGCTAGGAGCACTTGTAGCTCTGCACTATTACCCAACATCAGTCTGTGATGAATACATATTCCTAGACAAGGTAGTAATTATGTTCTGATACCTGTAAATATGTAACTCCTTGCATACCTTTATTATTACATGTAGTTCTGTTGAGTCATAATTAACGTGTGGGAAGAGGTAAGATCATATTTAAAAATCCATTTTCAGCAGCAGGTGATACACTTTCAGTAGTTTATGCTTTTTAATTTGAAGTAACCTTTAATGTTCAATAAAAGTGCTCCATGTGGATTGGCTTAGACTGTTTTGACTTCTCAATTACAATATCACTTATTTAAAGTCTGACGACTACATAGGTGAACTTTTTTCAGGCTCCTGTGAGTATGAAAATGCTATTTTGCAGTTAAAACGGCATAACCTGCAGAAAGTAATGCCACTGCATTTCTTCTTATATTCAGAAGGTTTGGAGAAGTGTTTTTCTGCCTTTCAGTGAAAATTTTAAATCATGAACTTCTTTATAGGACAGTGGGTGTGTATGGGAAGACTTTTCAGCCCCTTTATTGCTATGTGAGGAACTAATAGCAGTTACCTGTACCTAACTTCTCTTCAGTGCAAGCATCTGCATTCATTTATGCATGAAATAAAAGATAAAGTAAAATCTGGTTGTGAGTGTTTTATGGGTACAGGGTGGTTGTTCCTGGAGTGTTACTTATTTAGCTGCAAATGTCGACAGGCAGACTAGAATGGACTAAAAAATGCTACAATGATATATGTTTTTAAAACCCCTATTTTTAATCAACTGCTCAGTTGAAGATAAATTACATGATGCCAACATAAGTGTATTTTTATAGGTATGTGTTGTGTAGAACAGGGTTTTTTCATCTCTTTTTTTGAGTTTTGGAAATACAAGTTTTTCTCCTTGGATAAGGCACTGGCATTTCTGTAGTAGTTGCTAGTTGGAATTTGGGTTTCTGCTGTGAAGAAAGTGGAAAAGCTGCTTGGTCTAGGCTTCCATCAGGTTATCTGTTAGACTAACTATGTAAGAAGTTGAATTAATGGGAGAAGACACTTAATTTCATTTCCCCAGGCAAAATCCCTCTGCTGTTTTTGGAATTACTCAAAGCAGCCGGCATAGGTGGAGTTACTGCTGTATCAGTCATGGATTGGGAAGTGCCAGGTCATGGCAGCAGAGCTGATTCAGCTCAGTGGGTGGTTGTGCCATAGTGCTGAGGCAGCTGGATGGCTCTGCTGGTGGCACCTGCAGTGGTGGTTCACAACTTCCTGCCCCAATTCACTCACTTCACCCTGAAGAGTTTTTAAGTAGCAGAAATGTTTTCAGCTTTTAGTCCTGTTGAATCCGTTTACTCGTGTGGCCTTTAATTTTCTGAGCCTCTCAGATGGTTTTATTGTGGAACCTGATGGGGAGTTTTATAGGGGAGCTGGCGATGTAACTCCGTCCACTGCAGGCATGCAGAGTGTCCCCTCTCATTTGTGACTCAAGCTCATGTGCAAAATTTGTCATCTCATAGGATTTACAAAACTTGCAGGGTTTCACTAGGAAGGTTTTTGGCAAATGCTGTTGTGGTCATAAGCTTGATCTCATGTGCAGGCCTGTTTTGGCAGCTTATTGTTAGTTGTGATTCATGTGAGATTCGAAGAACGTATTGCATTTCCACAGTACTTCTATTTCTTCATTGCTTGGAGCACCGTGACTGTTCTTGTGGCTGTTCATCAGTGCTGAATCATTCGTGGATTCCTCTGCAAAGAGTGTTGTTCAGTTGATAGACATTGTTAGGAAGTGTAAGAAGCTGTTTCTTCACTTCATACAGAGCTGCTCAGTCTGGCAACTTGTACATTATGAAGGTGACTAAAAAGAAAATAGGAATCTTTTTCCAGCTGAGATGTTTGGAATAGTTGGCTGCAAGTTCCTACAAAGATTGTAAAAGTGAGTAATCCCATTGAAGTCAGTGACTCAACTCATTGCATAAAGATTGGCGCAGGTAGAAACTGTGCAGTATGATCTCCCTCCAGACAGTAAGAGCCAAAGTCAGTGTTTAAGTCTCAGTGTTTCATCCTGAAGTGAAAACAACCTGTGTGCTCAGTTTTTAGTCAAGTAAGGTGGATTTCTGCTTGAGGCTGAAGTGAAAAATTAAATCTTTGTTATTATAAATGCTTGCATGTATGTATGGTTTTGCTTCCTAATCAGATATCTACAGGACAGTTGGCATTATTCAATTTCTTTCACGATTCATGTCATATTCTTGGAATCCTTTCTTTGCCAAAGGATTACTTAGATTTCACTGTTTAATAGGTAGCATGAAGAAATCTGTAACATTTAGGATACCCTTGCTAGTGGCTGGTTGCTTTTGTCCCTTTGGCTAAAAAGTAGTTTTTTTGCTAATAAACTGAGGAATTTATAGCAGTTTCCTGTAGCTAACTTCTCTTCAGTTCAAGCACCTGCATTCATTTATGCATGAAAAAAAAGTAAAATCTAGTGCTGTGGCTGTTTTATGGAGTCTTTTATGGGTACAGGGTGGTTGTTTCTGGAGCGTTACTCCAAAGACATGAGGAAAGCTAAAGGGAGGCAGGAGGACAGGATCAGTCCTGTCTGGTCTGCAAGTGTTATGTTGCCTTCATCATCTTTGTACTTAGACATATATGTGTTATAGACCAAATTTGATAGTTATTTTTTTTTATAAATGAGTGGAAGAATAACACTTAGAATATTTGCCTTTATATTCTGCTGTAGACGTGTCTTACAGGAAAGCAGAGTCTTACACTCTGCTTTCCTTATGTTGGGAAGTAGGTGATGAGGAATGAGCTGCTGCTCATACTTTGTAGAGCAAAGGACAGTTGGAGGAAGTTCAGGTCCGAAACCCAGTGTATAAGAATTTATTTGTATTTTTCCTTGGAAAAATTTAGAATGTCAAAAATGGGTGAATTAATTGTACTGATGTCACAGTTGGAAAGTACAGGGTTTTTTGGATTTTTTTTGTATCTTGTATGCAGTAGTTTGTGCTGGTTTAAAAAAATCAGTTTCCAGTTTAGCAATAAATTCTCTCATGAGTGCATTTACTGTGTTTGGATGTTTTTTAATTTTGATTTTGTGAGACCTTGGAAATGGGTTTTTGTTAGGACTTATTTAATTGGATACAGTGATAATGTGGAACTTAGAGCAAACTGAATTCAGTGAATTGCCAAATGAGCACTGTAGACCCTCAAAATTTGAAATTTATCACTGGGGATTGGGTGGGGTGGTAAAGTGTGTGTGTATAAATAAATCTGTCAGTCTCTCCAAAAGCTGAAGTACAGATACAAAATGAGATTACTTCTGACAGTCCATCACAGATGTGTACTTTGTCAAAAGCAAAGTTTCTGTCTTTAGAATACTTTTGTAGACAAATCAGTGCATGTAGCTGGGGTTATAACAATATATGAGTTTGTATAGCCTATTGCTTTATTTCATGCATGTAATTTTAAGTAATGCGTGTAATTTTAAGCCTCATGACTTCAAATGCTGTGATGCACTGCATTCAAATCATCTCTAGGCAGCAGCTGCAAAATCCTATACAGACATCTGCTTCTATGACAAGAAATATGTGGCACAACCACAAGTGTTTTCTAAAAGCTGAAATTTGAGTGTTGTGGTTTAACCTACATTAGCTCTGTTAAGCTGAGATAGGACAGGGTGAGCCAGGAAATACGAAGAAAGAGTTGGCATTACTTTCTTACATGCCCATCATGAAATTAGGAGCTGTAAACACTCACATGTTGTTTACAGCAAATTACCTCCACAGCAAATTGTTAGCAGTTAGTGTGGTGCTTTTTTCACTAATTGCTGTTTATATACTGGTAAATTTAAATTCAAAAGAACTTACTTGAACTTTTATGGAAGTTTATAGTTACAAATTCTTTGATATGTACTGCACTGTTTGTTATTAAAATCATATTATCGAAAGACAGGGCCTCTACCTAATTTCTAATCTTGTTTTGTTTATGTGCAAATTTCAAAAGGAACATTTTAATTTTTTCCTTCTCTTTAATGTCTTTTTTTTTTTTTAATAGAAGTAGGAAAGCTTTCTGATATTGCTTAAATGTGCAAAATAGACCAAATAAGCATGTTTTTTTTTCCCTTAGGACTTTTCACAGATCTTACCTTGGATTGTAAAAATTCTCATTGAATGTGAAAAATTTCTTTGTTATGTGTCAGGTTAAAAATCTATTTGTATTTCTTTACAAATGTATTGGTTTCAAAAATGTTGTTTTGTTTTTATCTTTTTAGAATTTAACGTTTGGTGATCCATCATGGGCAACCATGCAGGAAAACGAGAGCATAGCACTGAGAAGTCATCCAAGGTGAGTGTAGAAAATGGAAAAGACAGAGCCACTTGGCAAATATGTATTCTGTGAAATACAGGGAATTTTTAGGACAGTAGTTGTTTGCCAGATCACTTATCATTGCTATTTTGTAGTTTACACTGTAAAATGACCATGTTTTTGAAAGAATGTCCTGTGAGATGTGGCCAAATGAAGATTTTGTTCTGCTGGATTTAGTGAGAGATGTGATGTTTGATCCATCACTGATAATAATTTTCTCAGTCATGGTGGAAATGAATGAAAGGGACTTAGAATCAAGATATTGTAGAGTTTTTTAAGAGTCAGTGAGCAGAGTTATGTTCTGTGTGTTGACAGTGTTTCATTTGGGCAATAAAATTGACTTCATCTGTAAGAAAGACACGACAAAGAAATAGGTAAAATAAGAGGATTTGAAAGGACAAGATTGTCAATCCAAGAGGATACAGCTTTAAAAATCTCCTCCCTAGGTAAAAAATACAAGAACTGTAAAAATGTTCATTAAAAGTTAGTATTTGATTCCTAAGCATCTGCTGACACTGTTGTGTATTCTGCACATAATGTGGTATTCTGTTTGCCATGTGATAATATCTTGTTTATTTGTTTTTCTATGTTGTACCGGAAGAGATGTCACGCATCTTAAAACAGAACATCTTTCTATATATATTTAAAAGTAAAAAAAAACCAAAAAAAAAACCCCACTTCTTGTTGCTAGCTATTGCTATCTTCCCTCCACACGTCCTTATCCAAAAATAATAGTTTACAGTCTAAGCCCACACTGTATAAAGCTATTGCCCTTTGCATTTGACATAAGATATAAACAGATACTTCTGGGCTTTATCTGGAGCAATGTGGGTATTTGCTTTGCTGTGGCAGATTATCAGCTATCCCTAAAAGGTATACAAACTAGAACTCATACAGTTACTAGTTCCTTGCCATCTCCTTTAGGAAAATGCATAGTCACATTGGAAGGGAGAGGGAGAAAACAGCAGGAACAGAGGACAGCTGGCTACATACAGTTTTGTTTTGCATTGGTGCAGTGTTTTGCAAAATGCTTTTGTGGCCCAAAGTTTTGGTTTGAGTACAAACAATAGTATGAATCCCAAGTTGCTGTCTTGTGGTGGCTGATCTTGCAGACTTGCCCTTTAGAAAACTCAGTTGTGCAGAAAAGTCAAATGCACCAAACAGAAACATTTAGCCAGATATTTTGATCCTTTCTGAGTAAGCATGTGAGATCCTGCAGGTATGATACATTAAGTTTACAGAGCTTGATGGGCTGTAGTGTACCAAATACCCCCTGCTTTGGTCTTTGAGGATAAAATTTGGTTAAAAAAAAATTGTGTATACACACACACACACACACACACACACACACACACACACATATATATTTAAAATCCCACATTCTATCTTGTCTCCTGCTGTGGGATCACATGTGTTTGAGGCCTCTGGATGGCAAGTGGCTGAGTTGTGCAGTGCATATGGCTTCAAAAAGCTAAAAAAATCTTCAAATTGTAACAGCCTATGCAAGAGGTGCAAATTCTGTGGTAGTGAGCGAGAGTCAGGTGACCATGAGTCTGGGCTTGGTATGTAGGACAGAGCTACAAGGAAATGGATTGCTGCAATTCTTTAAAATTCCTTCTTTCTCCTATCAGTTCATGGAGAATACGTGGTTTTGCAGTCAAAATAAATTTTCCAAAATTATTTCGTGAAGCAGGAACTTTCTACTGTGATAATATCTTCTGTCCTTCATTCATCCTCCTAGAGGGTCAAAAAACCAAAACACCAAACCCCTAAACTTTCAAATTGGCAGTACTTGATCAAAATTTTCCTTTTTGCACAGAGATGTGCATGATCTCCCTTTATCTAAAACAGTAATCATGCCACAAGAAATTACAAGGCCATAGATTTAAAATCAGGAAATATATAGTTAAGGCACTACTATGGATTTAAATTTCATTACTTTCACTCTCCAGGCTGTTTACTATAAGTCCTTTCCCAAAACTGTAGGTCCAAAGGAAAAACATGATTTTAGGCAGCTTCTTTGAACCTTTGAGTTCAGATTTAGAGCCACTGTACTGCTCCTTGTCTGGTAGACCATTTCTCCACAGAGCTATTTTATGTGTAGTGACATTAAAGAGACTGTTGCCAATTGCAGCAATCCCAGTTTTTGGTTGTCCAGTAAATGTCCTTTAATTCAGCAATTACTGTTAGATTGGTTTGGTGGTTTCTGGAGTTGACATCTAGCTTCACTTTACTTTTAGTAAATTTGTGTATTTGAATTACAAAATTAGAAATGGACTGCTGGAAAGCAATTACTTAATGAAATGTCTAAGGTGACACTAACATGCTTTCAAATTAGGAAATTTACAGAGGACATTAAGATGGCTTCCCATGCTGTGACACTTCCTTCAAAATATTGTTCTCCTCTTGATATATAAATATGGCAAGCTACAGTGATTATTTAACAAATAATGAGATACTGTGAAATTAAGTGAATGCTTTGAAAAATATTTGACCTAGATAATGTGGAGGAGTATTTACAAAATCCTTCTCTTTTACTCACAGCAATAGCATACACCACCTCATTTTTATGGGATTTCTTTCTCACATGTTTAATGGATCTGCATTTTTTAGAGTTTAAATGCTGCAATGAACACAGCATCTTATCTTTTCTTTTTACTTTGAATGATACTAGACTTTGCATCTGCTTAATGTGTTAGTAAATGTTTAAGTATTTATTTTGTTTACTTTCTTCTTAGTGTTAATACTTGAGTTTGAACTTAACATAAATATATCTTACAAAATAACAAAATGAATAGGCTGTCCCGGATTTCTTTAGCTTCTCATAGAGCTAAATGTAGAGGAGTGAAAATAGCCATTGGAGTTTTACTGGTTCACTGTTCTAGCGTGTGCTAATTTGTCATCATTATACTACAAAGTAGTAGGCACGATCTTTTTTGCAATGACTAAAGCTGCCTGTGCTACAACAGCACAGTTCTCTACTACTCCTCATTAAAGAATTCTGCACAGCACATTACTGCCATCCCAAAATCTTTGAACTGTCTTGCTATCTGTCAAAACTGGCCCTTAATGTCATTGATTGTTCAGGAAGAGAGGTTTGGAAGGAAGGTTTCTGGCACTGTGCCACTTATTCCAGAACAACTTCCAAATGCACCTGGTCCACATAGCCTGGTTTCCATGGTCACATAGTACTGTGGGGAGCTGGAAATCAAGGTTGTGACCTATAGCAAAAGATCAAAACCCACTGCACTGCCACGTCAAGGGATTGCTCAAGAAATGTATACAGGCCTGGGACATGTTAGATTATGGGTAATGCTGGATTATTTGCCTAGTTCATGTCCTTTATGTAGTTGGCGTGTAAGAAAACAGCAAGGAACCAAACCCAATTACCACTTCTGGTACCCAGCTCTCAAAAGCCTTGGAAATGCAATTGCAGGCCAAAACTGGAAACAGTCATAATGATGAATAGCCATTCAGTCTGCAATTTAATATTTTCTTTGAACTAAAAATAATCTATTAATTATAATGACAAGTCTTGCTGGGTAATGAACTTATGAAAAATATCGCCTTTAATTGCCCTGTGTTATGTACCTAGATTCTATAATGTGTTTTGCAGTGGTTGATTTGATATAACTTTAATAAACTGACTGGTTCTCAGTGTTTAAGGAGAGCTCAGCATAGTTAGTTCAAGCTTAATTGCTTCAGTGAGCATGTATCAGTAAATCAGATAGTTTCTGTGCTGCTTTAGAGGAGATTCTATTTCCTCTCCTCTTTTTTTCCCCGTTACCTTGTTAATGTTGTGAAATTAGCACCCTGTCTAAGACTGCAGCGGCGTAACACTGATTGAAAATTTTCTGTCTCTTCCTGGTGAAAGGGAGTTGAAATTCTTAAGATGACTGGCACACAGTCGTAGTTGAACTGTTCATCTCATACATGCTCAGTGATCTGCAGGCATAAAAGCTTTCACTACCTCTCATGGCTTAGGCTGCTTACAGGCCTGAGTTGTATGTGTGGTTTTTGCCAGGTGCTTCCTCTTGGTATGCATCATGAATTATCAAAAACGGAAAAAAACAACAGATTAAATACTTTTTACTTGCTTAGTTAATTGCTTTGAAGTATTATTTTTGTAAGATAAAAGTTTATTATTTTTTAGTACATACAGTTTGTGACATAGAGATTGAATGGATCTATATTGTATGGATCTACATGTGACATAGAGATTGGGTGGATTTTGAAGTCTGGGGTATACTTTTCTGTAAAAAATAAACAAAAAGAAATAGTCTTATTACCATACAAAATTAATCATGAAGCCTTTTCACTTCTTCCCCCCTAGCAAAGTAGTATAGCGCTATTTTTATTTTTTTAATTATTTTTTATAGTTACACTATAAAACATATAGTGTAACTATATGTTTTCTCAGAGTCTTACTCTTTCTTGTAAAGCAGTAAAGAGGACAGGAACTATTATGGTGTATTCTTTGCTATTTAATGGATTGATTAAAACACTTCCCCTTGAGCCATTGTGTTTCCTGAAGGCAAGTGAAAAGGAGAAAGATCTTTAAAATGTTGAGTGCCGGTGTTTTCTGTGAGAGATATGACGAGCAGTTTCACCAGTCAGTTTTACAAGTCAGATATGCTCTGTAGAATCCTTATGACCAACTGGTGTCTGGTTATGCTGGTGCCTGGTACAAGGAACTGCTGCTTTTGGAAGAGGTAAATCTTCTTCAGGGGTGTGAGGGGAAGTTCTGGGCAGTCAGGTTCAGCAATACCAGTTGAATTTGATAGATGTCTGTTTTCCTCATGTTCTACCATCAACCTAGCTTTGCCCTTGAGCAAATCCTCATGTGCTCACTCTGTCTTCCTATTTCATCTCTTAACCTTCGTGCTGTCTAACTGGATGGTTTGTTGGGATAGATGCAATGTCATTCTGTATTAATAGTAGTGCTTGGAGACCTTGAGTGGAGCCTTCAGGCACTAATGTGCTTCTCCTGGTGAGATGATATCATAGTGATACAGAAATGACTGTACTGTTTGAAACCTCTGAGAATGCCAAGCATGAAGTATCTGTGACATCTGTCCTCAAAAATTAACCTTAACACCAGCATTCAGTATGGTATCAGAAGTCTGTGTTAATGTTTCAATGGGCAAATAGTTCTACTATGAAGTTTAAAGGAACAGCTTGTGTATAAATCCAAGTAATGTGTTTCAGTACTTGACTGTTCATTAAACTCTTAGGGTGCTGAATTTAGTATAGTCAATTGTAGCTGCAACAATTAGTCTTTCTTATGTCTAAAATATAGCAAGCTTGTTGAAGTTTTGTGAGAATGATAAATTGTCCCTGAGTTGGAGCTGATACTCCTACACTTCCATGTTTCCCTTTGTTGCATGTGGAAGCTACTGAAAGTACAGTGTTCTGCTGTGCAGGGAATGGGTGGAAAAGATAAAAAGCGAGAAGCAAGGCAGATAAAAGTGAGGAGCAAGTTCTGGCCCTGCCACAGTGCCCACTACTAATGTTTAAGGAGTTGCCTGAATTGTATAACCATGGCAGTATATCACTAGATCTGTGTTTCAGTGAAAAACTGAGTAAATGTGTGGGCAATGGTTGCATAAAATAAGTTGCAAGTGTGTTTTTCTGTTCTGCATGCAATGGCTAAGTCCTAGTGCTCCTTGGTTTGGGTCTTGAGCTTGTTAAGCCTGCATGGGTGTAAAAGGAAGAGGTGCAGTCTCTGTGGTTTTGGCTGGGGAGGAGGTAGGGTGTTAGGCTTTGTTCTCCCACCCTCAGCCTGCAGAACTGACTAAAAGAGGGAAGTGCACTCTGTGCTTTTTTTAAGGTCTTGTGCTTCAGATGCCATGTTTTTATGGTAGTTTTCTACAGTTCCCTCCTTGTTACCTTTGATACAGAGCTAGATAAATGTCCTGTCAAATGAGTTTAATGCCAGTGCCACTTAAATTAGCAAGGAGCTGGAAGAACAGGGGTGTAATGCAGTAGACATTCTTTGTGAACTCTCTGTGAACTGTTCTAGCTGCTGAGATGACTTTCCTAGTAAATCAGCACATACTTCAGCCTGAGAACATGTTCAGCATTTTGGCACCTTCATGCCATAAAAATGAAGGGAAAGTTGTTGGGTTTTTGTTGAGGAAGCAGTAAGTGACATGGCGATCCTGAAAGGGAGCAGTGTCTTCCTTCCTCACGTAAACTTTTGTGCTTTTACTGTTGTGGATCAGCATGTGGCAGTAATGTTGTATCACCTGCTCTGAAATTGGGTCAGATGAAAATTCTAGTTTGTTACTTAGACCCTGGTTATATTTGAGAAGAGCTTAAAAACTCTTTGGCAGTGATGTGTTACCTTAAGATTTGTATCTGTAAAATAAGTTGTGGTGAAATGTATTCACCTTTTAGAGAAATGGCCAAGCTTTACCTCTGGGTGTCCGGTGTCAAACCACAGCAGAATCCCCAGTGTATAAAACAGTGACTAGCAAATGTTCCCTCTAGCACTTACTAAAGTATTAGAACCTGTTAAATGTGCATTTTAAAGTTTGTTCTCATCTTTTTCATCCTTGTGGTAATTCAGTGGTGTTTGATGCTCCTGGGCAGCAGCTGTAAGGAAGAGTTCTGGAGCCATGTTTTATTTTAATTTTCAGTTTCTCACAAGTGTATTTCTCACAACTGACTGTGCATATACGGTAGTTGTAATACATAGTTTTTACTCTGTGCATCAGTACAAAGTAAAAAGACTCTCATATCTATATATTGCTAAATATTTTGCCATGGGAAAAGATTCCACATTAAACTGAGTTGAATTTTGCTCTCATTTGTAACTTCAGAGAGTGTGCAATGGACATGAGAAGGAAAAGGTTGTAGGGCTTTCCAATGCAAAGTATTGCTGACAGTAACTTCTTTTTGCACTTCAGAAGTTGAGTTTCATGAGTAAATTGAGCTATTTGTACAGTGAATAAATTTAACTTGTCTGCAGCTACAGTTCAGAAATTGATCTCTCTACTTTGAGGAGAAATGCCATGGAATGGTTTTCCTTTTTATTTAGCTTTTTCAGGCCGTCTGCTTTAAGTCGATGGAAATGCTTTGGTAGCATTTGCTGGGGGAGAAAAAAAAGATTTTAATAAAAGGAAATTGAATAACTTTTAAGCAGAATAATATGATGTTACTCTTGATTGCTGAGATGAGATTCACTCGTAAAAAAAATCTGATCTTTCAGTGCAGGATCCAGTGGATGTGGCCATGAAGATATCAAAATTTGCACAGAGTTAAAAGCCACAACATACATGCCAGTTACCTTGGATGATTAGGGAGACTTCTGAGCATCAGTTACAATCAAGAAGAGGCAATAATGGAAACCTTGCATTTTTGTAACAGTGCCACAGAGTGATGTTCAGGTTGGTGTGGCTGGACTTAGAATTGAAAGCTGAATTTAGGAAGCCCTGAGGGCACTCAGCTTGCTTGGAACTCTAGGCAGCTCAAAAAATATTGAAAAGACCCAAGAGATCCAGAAATCTTAGCAAGTCTGTTACCAATGAGATGTATCTTCAAACAGGCCCTTATCAAAACAATAGTCACCATTTTTTGGGTCCTCAGATTTTCCTGTTCAGTGTAAGGGCTTCAGGAATGGATTCACTGTTTGGTGGTGCAGACATTTTCAGATGAATTATGGAAATACCAATATCCTAGAGATGTTTTGATGAAAAAAAAATTGAGACTGTGATGTTGAAATCTGAGTCATTTGGGGTTTTTCTTGTTTTGGTTTTGTGGTCGTAGCTAACTTACCCGTCTAGCTCCTTCCTGTATCTTCCTTCTGCTTCCTTCACCCAGTCTCTTCCTGCATACTACTTTCTGCCAGTACCTCTGATGCAGTCAAAATGCCTTGCTTTGATTTTTCTGAGGTATTAGAAATACTACTTAGTTGCTAACACTGCTCAGAAACAGTGAAGAGATGGCCAGTTAACAGGCAGTCACATCAGGAAGGTGTGAACACCATAGAGGAAAACAGAAAATTTGCACTTTTCTGACAACACATATCCACCGGAATAATTACTTTCAAAAGTACTTTCTTCAAGCCAGTTCTCTCTCCTCATGTTATAATATAACTTTCTGCAACCTTCCCAGCCTACCACAGTACATTGCTTTACAAAGCAGTCCAGTAGTGCCATTGTCAATGCTTGAAAGCTGAAAATCAAAGCAATATTCTGTTATTTTTATGACCAATTATCATTGTCACTTATATACTGTTTGGTCATGAAGTTGTTCTGGATTTTTGCATTTTTACCTTGTACCTGTTTGTTATATGCAGCAAATGCAAGAATTTCTGTGCAGTCCTTTTGGGGAAATGTGGCTAAAATTTGTCAGTGTGAAGTGGAACTGTGCAAAAACTTTAAATCCCACTTCTGTTTATTTTGTGCACATATATGTAAGTATGCACATGTCCATATTGAAAAAAGTGCAAGTGCATATTTAAAAAATATTGGTATATAAATGTGAGTGTATATTCAAGTATTGATACTGTGCTTCTATCCCTGTATTAGTTTCAAAAGGCAAGACCAGTAGCCTTTCACCCTGGGGAGTCTACTCGTTCTGACCTTCCCTGTGAACTACAGACTAAATGTTTTCTTAGTGTTAAGCCAGAGGTTTCTGCTGCAGATGAAACTTGCCTTATGGTACACAGCAATAAAGCCTGAATAATCAGTACTTTTTTTCTTTTAGACTGTTGTCTGAAATTCCAGACAATTCTGGGTTTTTGAGACTTGGAAGATGAAAGATGTGAGAAGATGAGAGCATCTCAAGTCAGTGCCTGTAACAATTGAGAAATATTTATAGATCATAAAATACATTGAATATATTTCAATACTTAATATGTATTGATTTAAAATTAAATATCTTTAATATATTTAACAAATATATATTACTAGTATAAATAAATATATCTTCATATTCTAGGGGAGACTTTGGAGCTCACAGTAGGTGAAACCCACTGCATAAAGTAACAACTGTTTTGTCTTTGGTGCACTACTGCACAGAAAGATCAGCGTGGTTGGGACAATTGACATTATTTCTGGAGCTTGGTCACGTGAGATGAGATTCTAGGTCAAGGCTGCACACCATGTTATATTTTTGTGCTGAAATAGATAACTTGTCATGTGCTGCAGGATATTTGCTGATAGAAACTTGCTGAGAGGAGGTATTCTCCTGTGGTGGGGTGCTAATCTCCAATTTCCTTCAGAGTCAAATCTGTGTTTGGAGAAAGCCTGTGTTATATATTTTATTTGAGATCTGAACCACTGTAATCCATTACATTCAGATTGGCTTAAGTGAAGCATGTTTGTTTGTAGGTGCTGACAATGTGTCCTGAACATTCAGCTTTAGGATACTTTCACTTGACAAATTAATTTTAATGTTGGTTGTTTGTTTCTACACTACAATATTAAAAAAAAAATATTCAAAATAAAAGTTTTTCTTTATATGTGCTTCAACTAATTTCTTGCCATATAAGTAAGGATATTGGCAAGAAGAAAAAAAAATAGGTGAAATACCTAATAAAAATTAAGCTTTGACACTTTTTCCTCTTGTTTTGACCTCAGTATTATGTGTTCTACTTTCCTGCAGTCTTCTCAAGAAGGGAAGGAACAGGACTAGATTCAGGAGTCTCTTCAATATACTTTTTCTGTCTGTTGTCTTCTTTTCCTTTCCACTAGCATTTTGTCTACTGTTTTTTATTTTTTATTATTATATTATGCTATGCTATGTAGTCCTCATAAGGATTGATAAAACCATATAAAAATGAAAGTTTTCCTGGGGGAAAGGAGGCCACAAGATCCCTGTTATTGGGTGTGTTCAGTTGGAATGGGGAGCTCTGGGTTCTAATACCCTCTCAGCAGATTGTACAGGTGTCCTGGCTGGTGGCTTTAACTCCAAGTACAAGAACAACCAGTGGAGCAAGGGATATGTCTGCCTCTGGCAAGGGATGCTGAGATCTTGCAGGCATCAGATTCTGCTCTGGGATTTTGCAGAGTTCATAATGCCATAGCATAATGCAGTTAATACTGTAATAATGTAATACTCTATTGCAGCTGTTGAGTCACCTGATTATGGAAGAAGAAAGGGTTTACAGCATTTTGGAAGCCTGTAGGGCTTGAAACACAGACTTTGTATCAACTAAATTGCATGTCTTTGATAATTCCTGATGATATCTCTTGCTGCTGTATGTAAGGAACAGGAGGGAGCCTCTGAACATGTCTTGCATGTAGCCCCCCAAGGGAGATGGCTCCAGCAGGAGCAGGGGCCCTTGGCTTTGATCCCAGCTTTGAACTCTGGTCTCAGCAGATGACAAGTTGTTCTGGGTTTTGCCCCATGGGCTTGCTTTAACCAAGTAGGCTGCAAACCGTGGGCTGGTGGAACAGGTGCAGAGCTGCTGTCTTTGTGCTGGAGCCAGATGGCCATTTAATTGTCCCAGTCACTGACTAAGACTTGGCCAAGTCTCTTGCTCAGTTCTCAATTCTGCGGCTGCTGCGCTGCCAAGCTGGGTCTTGTGGCCTTAAGAAAATGAGGACTTCAGAGACAGCTCTGAGCATCTGGACCTCTCTTAGTCATGATATAATGTGGTTAGTTTCAAGCCTCAGCATAGTTCATAGCCTAACATTGTTTTCTTAAAAGAAATTGCTTGATGCTTTCTTGGAATAAAGAATTCTCATCTGATTTGGCATATCTTGCTTGTTACAATGTTATTAATATCAAGGTGACAGGAAAAAAGCTTTAAGTAGGAACCGGTATTTCAAAGGATTGATTCCCTGAGATTTTGCCAGGGGAAGAATTTTGAGGGTTAAGAATATTTTGGTTTGCTAAAGCTTTCAAAATCCTGTTTTAGAATAACAATTTTTCATTGTTCAGAAGAAGCAAGAAATGATTATTTGAATGCTGCACTTAAGGGAAAGTGCTAAACTTTAGGACTTGTAAACTTGCTAAATAGAATTGCAAATTAAGTGTGTTTGCTTGCCTATATACTCATTCACTTGGTTTAATAACTGCAAATATTTTTTACCTGTAACCTCTTCAAATGAATATATTTGTTGCTTATATGTAACTCAGTCAGTTGGTTTTTTGTCAAGGTAATCCACTTTTATTATAGTAAATCATTTAAGAAGCTACAGCTGTGGAGTGTTAGAGGCAAAGGATGGGACTAAGCAGAGTAATAATAATATTTGCAGTACTAGGGAATTGAATTAAAAGATGTCCAGGTATTTCCAGCAGGCCACCTCTTTTGTTCAGCGCTAAAAAGGCAGTCTCTGGGCCTAAAGTGATTATGAAGTACCGTGTTGATTCAAGCTGCTTGAGTTAGACTGTCAGTCAAATAACAAGTGGCCTATATATGGAAAGGATTGAATATATATGTTAATAAAATACAGGCATTTAAGCTTTTGTGTTTAGAGTCGATGGATTCTAATCTGCGTTTATTTGATGATTTTTTTTTTTTTTTTATCCATCATGCTCCACCTGTTTTGTTCAGTCCTGGATCTGATTCACACAGCTTTTTTTAGTATTGTTTCAACTGTGGCTCTGGCAGTACCAATTCTACCCAGAAGTTACATCGCCTCTGGATTATACTACCTCTAGGGGAGAAGGTGGAGAGCTTTGCATGGTCTCTTGTGCTTATGTCTGCAGTCTCCACTGCACAGCACATGAATAATACCAGAAAGTCTGTCCAAGGTCTACCTGCTCCTTTTTTATGACGAAATACCACCTAAAGAAGGGCAGTGGAAACAGCTTCCTGCTTACCCACAGGTTTCTCTCCAGTTAAATTCTCTGCCTAGAGAAGCAGTTGAAAATAGTCAGTGCTACTTTGTTTTACTGTTGCCCACATGACTCCTTTCCTTCCTGCTGGCCTATAGAATCAAGGCGTGAATTTTAGCCTTCACAACACATATGCAGTGATGTAAAATTCTATTTATGTGCAGAGGGTTACTAAGTAACAGTTGCTGAGGGAAATGCAGTCTTTAACTGTGTGACGTCTGTGCACTTAAAATTCCCAGCCAAGTAGTGCATTAACATAGATTTTGCACATTAATGTTATGGGATTTGCTGTGGGCAGTGTGAGCAAAACCTTGGGAAAACAACAGTGTAGTTTAAGGAATTGTATTCTCTGCAGTCTGATCCTGTGGACAGGAGATTAAATCAGTTTTTTCCCTTCTACCTCATCCTCTCCATACCACACCATAATTAAGGACCCTGATATATTTCATAGAATCATTGAATATCCTGAGTTGGAAGGGACCCACTGAATCCAGCTCCTGGCCCTGCACAGGAACTCCCCAAGAATATCACACCATGTGCCTGAAAGTGTTGTCCAGACATTTCTTGAACTCTCTCAGGCTTGGCTCTGTCCAGTGTCTAGCACCTGCCTAGGTGCAGAACCTTCTCCTAATACCCAGCCTAAACCTCCCCTGACACAACATCAGGTAATTCCCTTCAGTCCTGTCACTGATCACTGGAGAGAAGAGATCAATATCTGCTTTATTTGCCAGCTTCCAGTCAACTGGGACCTTTCTAGATTCCCAAGACACCACTGAAAACATCCCAAGACCATTAGAAAATCATTAAGGGAGGTCTCCTGGTGACATCAGGCAGCTCCTTGAGTATCCTGGGATGAATCCCATTAGGCACCGTAAACTTGAAGGGATCCAGCTGAAGAAGCAAGGTTCAGGTTGGCTGGGAGTTTATAGTTCTTGCATTTGCAGTCCTCCAGTTCAGGGCTCTGTAAGTTCTATTTTTAATATTTGTGTGTATTTTTGTGCATTTTAATATTTGTTTAATATTTGTATTTTTATCTATATCTATTTATATCTATAGATGTATATTTTTATCTATAGATAAAAAGGATTACACATGTAATCAGTTTGTTTTGCGTGTGTACCTTCCTTCAGGGGGGGGAAAGTTGAATGGCAAAAAACCAAAAAGAGTTGGGGGTAGATTGGTTGTTGATAGTACAAGGAGAAATTTCCCTTGAGCTCTTCTGTTAACGCTGCTTCTAATTTTTCACAGTCTGTTGGAGGATTTGTATTTCCTAAGGATTGTTTTTTCTAGTAAATGTTACTTGGGAAAGGTCATGAGTCTAGCCTTGGAAATGAGCTTTTGTATTGGAAAAGATTCTAGTTAATTGATCAACCTTTCCTTTAAATCACACCTAATATGACTTACATTAGGGCTTTGAACTGAAGACCTTTTTATGTTGAAAAAGATGATTTGTTGAACTTTCATGAAGTCTTAGAGCTTTTAACTAATCGCTCTATTACATGGCTCCTTTTTGTCTGAAAATACTTGGAGGACATGAAGAAGTGTGCATCTATGTAAATAATTATTGCAGTGGGAAGGTAACATGACCTTATCAGGCTGTGTGATTTCCTCACTGTGGCTTAAAGAGATCTTAATTTCAGTGAGGCTCTTACATTAGTGATGTCATATTATATCAGAGAACATAAAAGATGGGCAAAAAAAAAATTTATAATGAAGTACTATCACAGTCCTTTAATTAAAGTGTCTTAAATATCTATCAGGCATATCTAGTCATTATTTTATTGGATTTTAATGACGTTGTTTTAGCTGAATCCAAGTATGTTATTTGTTGATCACTGAGAAATGCATTATGGCCAGGAGTTGATCTTATGTTATTTACCTGGGCTATTCAGTAACCAGCATTGTCACTGTCATGGGAATAGTATCATAATTTGTCAACTGTGCAAAATTTACTTTGTTTATTTACTTATGACAATTTGTTTTTTAGTTTATTTTCTTGTTATTTCTGTGCAAATAAAAAAAAACAGCAAACCAAGCAAAAAAACAAACCTAGTGATACCATCTCTGTCAAAGTTGGTGTGTTTTCTGTTCCTGGCATTGTAAAGTCTCTTAACATTTTTGATGGGGTATAATTTTCAAGTACTGTCTGACTGTATTTTTTTCCCATGTTTGAGAGAATGAAGTATCTGAGGGTTTTTGTACTCTTTCATGCAGTTCAGTCATTTTGGTTTTGAGGCCAGAAACTCTTTCCTCTGGAGAGAAATTGATCCTGAATTCTTCATTGTTCAGTCAAGCTTCTGTTTTTCTGTAACTCTTTGTGATCAGCTGTGACTGCTCAAGTGATTTTAAACTGGTGTATTGGCCACAGCTTTTCCCTCAGGAAGCTGTCATCACTGGTGGGAGTACTGACTCTGAGCAAAGTATCTTTTCAGTCTACAGAAGAAGCAAAACAGAACAAGGGGAGAAAAATAGTCACACAATTGACACATCTATTCTTCCAAAGCCTTTTCTTGTTGCTCCATAGAGAACATATTTCTTTTCTCTTAAATGCCCAAGTTCAGGAGAACTGGAGTTAAACCTATTTACCAATAGCACCTGCTTTTCCCATGTACTTCAGGAGCTGCTCATCAGTTCCAAACACCTGTAATGCAACCATTTGTAGTTACTTAACTAAAATGGAGTTAACTCATTTCAGCTGTAGAGTTTTGCATGTGCCTTTATTGGACTTCATGAGATTCTTGTCTGTTTACTTCTGTAGCATGTCAAGGTACCTGTCTGAAGAGCACCTCTGCCTCTGTGTACTGATCAGTCCCCCAGTTTATTATTTTACCTGGGTTTTTAATAAAGACATTAAATGATAATGGCCTTAGTGTTGATCCCTGAGGGATGCCACTGCTGACTGACAGACAGATGGACTCCGTGCCATTGATTGCCATCCTCTGAGCTTGGTGGTCCTACCAGTTACCCACCCATTGTATTCCACTTACCCAGACTCTTGGTTTGACGAAGGGTAGAGTGGCAGATTGTGGGAGGCTGTGGCATAGGCCATGCTGATGTCAGGGGATATGATGTCATGCTTTTCCCCTCCTCCACAAAATCTCCTGTCATTTTATCACAGGAGGCTATTCAGGGGGTTAGTCAGACACCATTTGCCCTTGATAAATCCAAGCAGGGTGTTCCTACAAACCTTCTATCCATGGGGAAAAATTACTGTTAAAACTGTTATGTCATCTAAAAAAAGAAGAACAGCTAAGCACTTGAAATGCTGTGTATAAAGCATGTCTCTCATTTTACCAAGGCATTATCACTCCTTCAATGTTAATGCAGAGGTTTCTGTTGAGTACAAAATGTACCTACCTTTGACAGTCTTTCATCCTTCAATAAAGTATTGCACTTTTGAATTATTGACAAAAAAAAAAAAAAAAAAAAACATACTGAAGCCTTCTTTCAGGACAAATCCACAGAAAAGAGGTGTGAAGTGCACTTGGTAGTTGTATGATGATCCTTGATTTCTTGAAACCTTTCCAGAAAGATGGGCAGTTATCACAGAGTTACTAAGTCTTGACAGATTGATAGCAGCCTGTACAGTGTAACAGTACAAAGTAAATGCTGATTGGTCACAGAAAAAAAGGCAATGCTGTCTGGCTGAACTGTCAGTTGGGGTTTTGTGTGGCTGTTTTTGTTTTTTTGGGTCAGATTTTTTTGGTTGTTTGGTGATCGTTGGTTGGTTTTTTGTTGCTGATTTTGGTGGGATTTTTTGGTTTTTTGTTTTTTAATAGCTATAAAAGAGGAAAGATCTAAAAATTAGTCACTGGAGGAAAAGGTGGAAGCTGAAGAAAAGAACAAGTGTTCCTGCCTGGAGTTGGAGATGTTCCCAGGCGGTGAATAGGTATGCTTGCTGGAAGAGCTTCATGCTCCCCCCTAGAGCCTGGGGCTTCCACAAATGATGACTATAAATAGTGCAAAGTAGCACTTATTTAAATCACCTCTTTTTCTTTTCAACACATAGCTCTTGAATTTCAATGCAATATTTCTCCTGAAGATGTGGAGTTCTTACTAGAACCACACTAATGAATCAAACCGTGGTAAATTGAATCATCTCTCTAGTGATTAGTGACAGGACCCAAGGTAATAGTCTGAAGTTGTGTCAGGGGAGGTTTAGGTTGGATTTCAGAAAATGTTTCTTCACCCAGAGGGTGGTTGAGCACTGGAACAGGCTCCCCAGGGAATGGTCACAGCACCAAGCCTGAGAATTCAAGGAGTGTTTGGACAATGCTCTCAGGCACACGATGTGATTCTGGGCCAGGAGTTGGATGTGATGATCGTTGTGGGTCCCTTCCAACTCAGCATATTGAATGATTCTGTGATCTTTTTAAATGATAGTTTCTATTTGGTTTTTGGCTCACTAAGTGGTAATCCAGTTGCTCACAAATTGTATTTCTGGTCTTAACCATTTCTCCTGTCTGTACATGCACATGAGTGTTTCAGTGTCATCACTTCTGATACTTATTTACATTGGTATTAGAGAAAATGGACATTTATTTCACAGTCAGTATGATATTTATATTGCTTGATCTTTCTCGGGTTTAGTTTCTTTGTTTGACTATATATTTGGAAAATGGTAACTACAGCTGTTTAAAACAACATTGCAACAAAACAAGAAATGTTCCTGAAGAACAGGATTGTGTGTTGTGCAGATAGGGTCTTTTTTATTCAGTTATTAGATTAGCTGCTTATGCTTTGCAAAAGGTATGAGAACAGGCTAGTGAACCATTTATGTTATGGAGCATGCATCTTATCATATTTACCATCTGGAGACACTTTGGATAGCTGCTTACTGACCACAGTCTTTTTTATATGGTGTACAGAAATGGCAGCAATTAACTCCACAGGAAAACCTTCCCTAGTTCCAGGTGAGTAATAGCAGGTATTTGCTGATGAATCAGGTGTCACCTGGGACTGAAGAAGCACTGAGTATGAGATCTCCGTGAGTCATTTCCTTGGGCTCTCAAGGTTTGTCTTACCACTAGTTCAGTGTGGTAAGATCATTGAGATCATTATTTCTGAGAGTCAGGAACATACTGAATTACTGATATGTGGGGGAAAATGTAACATTTTAGCTGTACTTCTTGCATCCAAATTCACCAATATTTGTTGGAAACTCACCACATAATTTAATGGAATTTTGGAAA
Organism: Vidua chalybeata; assembly: GCF_026979565.1. NCBI lineage: Eukaryota > Metazoa > Chordata > Aves > Passeriformes > Viduidae > Vidua > Vidua chalybeata. Next base: position 93,922,929 of record NC_071530.1, read on the forward strand.
AGCATTGATCAGATTGCATATCTGACATACCCACATCTGCATGTTACAGTCTGGGCTGCATTAGACTGTAAGTGTGCTCCAGAGGAGAGCACCAAAATCTGGAGGGGTTAGTGCCACTGGTATAACAAAACAGATGGTGGCCTGGTAGCCAGAACCGAATGAGGTCAGGCTCTGAGTGACAGCCCTTAAAATGCCTGGAAGCCCCAGTGTGATCAGATGCTCTGACTGAGTTTTCAGTATAGCAATTGTGGGGGAACTAATGAAATTGGCTTCTGCCGTTCGTTAACATCCAGATCTTCAGGATTTGTTGTTGTTGTTTTCCATGTGGTCAATAAAATTTGAATGCTAATTTAGACATTTTAAACAGGCTGAAAATAAGTAATTAAAATGTCATCTCTCTGGGCATGTTTGGGTAAACAATCGGGTTTGTTGTACTTTTTTCCAAAATATTTTGCCTCTTAGACTTCATTATTCCCTTCTGAAATGGGAAAGTTCACCTGTTGAATATGTAGGTTAGTATTTCAGCATGCAGCTTCATACATGTGTTACAATGGTCAATTTTTCTTCTAATATTGGTGCAGTTGTAACTCGGCAGTAGTTTTTGTGAGAGTGCCTCTGTGTTGGCTTAAAAGATGTAGGGAAGCATTGTTCTCTTGTTTGTTTTCAGAAAATGTGGTGGGTTGACCCTGGCTGGACTCCCGGTGCCCACCAAAGCTGCTCTATCACATGTTTAGTGCATATGAACATTGTGAAAGGGAAATAATCATGCCAGCAAGGATTCTGCTCCTCTGTTCCTGATAAAGGATGCAGAAGTCAAAGCAAGCAGTGAATGGGAGCAGTTTCTGTTTGTGTTGAGAGAATTTGAGGGATTTGTGTTCCATTGCTGTGAAATTTCTTCCTTCTTGTTGGAGTGGATTGGATTTGGTTAGATTTTTTTGCATTCTCCTGAATGTTTTACAATCTCCTTGGGTTCTATTGTTTTAGTGCTAATTAGGTGCATTGTTTTGAATCATTTACTTTATGACACTTTTCCTGGTTGTGAAAAATCACTGACAGCTAGAATATTTCTGAAATCAGTTAATCTCCTCTTCAGATTTTGCATTTTGTGGTTGTTAAGGTAACTAGGAAAAAAGAGGAAGGGATCCTCATTGTGCTTTCTTCAAGTGTCTTGAGCAAAGCTATAAATTAATTTTAATAGGTGTTTTGAAGTTGCTCTTTAAAAAATATTCAGGTATTGCATACATTTCAGTGTATGTTCTTTGTCTCTTAGGAAATATCTCTTAGATTATTTCTCTGTGTTCTAGTAAGTAGTTTTATTGATGTACCATTGACATCTATCTGTGAGTTAGAAGTTGATTTATACTTGAAAGGCTTACAGTGGGCTGCTGAAAGAAAGGTCAGCCCTATTTGGGCCTATAGTTGGACATAAGATGAACAGACAAGTGAGGAAGTGATGGAATGGGTTGGCAAACAAAGGGCACAGGGTGATGCAGACAAGAAGACCCTTGGAAAAAATGTAACAGGGCAAAGGCAGAGGTTGATTCCATGACTTATCAAGTAAATACTCAGTTTTACCTAGTGTCTTAACTTTCCTAGTGAGTCTGCATTAGACTCAAAGTTTTGATAAAACTTTCTAACCATTTTTATAGGATATTTTTTTATGTAGTCATATAGTGGGGAACTGTTTTTGAGTAGTATATTGATAAAGTGATCCTTGATAGCATGATCAATGTCTTTCCTTATCTTCACATATTGTATGCTTGATGTTTTCTAAAATTTACTTAGGTGGGAGTTAAAGGGTGTCATACCACTGTTTTGCAATTATACAAACTGTTTTGTGCCTTTAGCAGTTTCCCTTAACTAAAAATCCCCCTCTTGCATCCACGACAACTGCATTTCAAAACTCTTATCTGAAAAGAAATCTTTATTTATATTTTGGCAATATAAAGGCAATTGTGTTGATTATTTTGTAAATATTGACTCTGTAAGTCTTGACATTTGAAAACATTTTCTTCTAAGTGGTATTTGTGCATTTATTTACACTACACAGAGGACCTATGCACATTCTGGGAGCATGGAGCAATAAAACTCATTTTCTTTCAAGACCATGCATTTAACATTGGCCTATTTTTAAATCAAACAGGGAAATGGAAAAGTAATTTTCTGTCTTGGGTGGATAGACAATATGTGCACACCAAGGCCTCATTTTCTATGGTGGCAGGGTCATGGCAGCTTCCCCCTTAACCAAGTGCTACAGAGCAAACCTTCTTTTCCCATACAGACTGGAGTGAGGGAGGGGGCTCTCTGGCAGATTGGACCCAAGAGCTGGTTTGGTTCCATTTTCTTCCTTTCTCCCCCCTCATGTTACTAAGATGGATTGGTTTTTAGCCCCTCTTTCACCCCTTGTCCCGTTCCTTGAGGGACCAAGAAGTTTTGGGAGCAGCCCAGCTTGTAGGTATGGTCAGGAGGGAAGACACATTCCTTGGAGATGGGACAAGGTTGGGATCTTGGCAGGAGTACATGCTAATGATGAGCTGAAATGTCGGTGTCAAAATACCTTGCCACTTTGGAAAGGCAGATGTCTTCTTCTTAACAACCCACCAGCCCCCCAAAAAAACTTTTTGTACTACATTTAAGATTTAAAGATTTAAAGATCTGGTAAGATTCAAAGATTTAAAATCTGGTAATTTTCTTTTATCACAGTTCAGAAACATTGATGAGTACTGTGGTCAGAATTTTCTTTGAACCTACAAATCTTGCAGGGAAATGTACTGCATTTTAGCATCAGGCAATTTGTATGTATAATTATTCTTAGCTTTGGCCTAGAAATGTATTTCATGAGGCTAGAGACTGCCTCGTGACTTAAAGCACTTTCAGTGTGCTGAAAAATCTCCCTTCTAAAATTAACTACTTGATGTTAAATTTAATTCTTTTAATTCCTGACAAATAAAAGTATATTTTGCTTTTAAATGCTGAAAATGTCTTGGTAGTTTTTAGGGAGTTGAAGTGAGGTAATTTTGAATGTTTTTGAATGCTTTTTACATAGCTGCTTTTGAGCTTTCTTTCCTCATGAGCTAGAGACTTGAAAGTGAAAATTAAATTCAAAAAGTTGAAAGTTCATGTTTGGTGTTCACTGGAAATTGTTTCAGAGTGTGTTTCATACTCATTAAGCTCAAAGGGGATTAGAATTAGTCTCTTGTAGTTCTTGCCCCCTGTGAGTAGAACAGTGAGAAGCTATTCTAAAGTTGTCTACTGTTTTTTCTTCTTTCTGTAACCTTAGAGAAAGCATTACAAAGGTATTTTTATTATTCAAGAAAGCCAGTCTGCATCCGTGTTGAGGAAATGAACCAGACACATATTCTGTGTAATTATTTTGCACACTGAAGGACTGGTTCATGCACATAATGGTATTAGGAATAAAATACCAGAAGTGAAATTCTGGCTTCCCTGCAGCCTGGTTTGTTGCTGGGGAACTGGGCAGAGCTAACCTCTCGTGTTAGGTGCTGAGTGCCTGCTGTGCATGTTTATTTGGCACAGTTGTGCTTCAGCTCTTTGTAGCCCCCACAGCCAGATGTTCCACTTCGCTCTTGCAGGCCGGTGGAGTCAACAATTTACATTGACAAGGGGAACCTCATGTGTTTTCTCTTAACGTTAATGCTGGCTGCAGAGTCAGGATGTCAGCTGTGTTGGGTTTTTGTCAAAAATACCTGTGCACACTGTCAGTTGGAGTACTGCAAAAGCCAGAACATTTTCACACCTAGGGGCCGAGAAAAGATGTTTTGCTGGTAATGCAGCAGAAAGGTTCATCTCTAATAGTTGTTTACTGTTCTTAGGTTTGACACTTTTTCAGTGAATATTTTTGAGATGCTCTGTAATACCTTTCATTTTATAATATATTTCACTCAAAATACCTTCGAGTTAATGGAAGAAGGTAAATAGGATTTAACTGGGTTTTTTTAATTTATTTTTTTACTTATCTAAGACACACTGAGTATCCTCTTGTTCCTGGGTTACTGCAGACATCCATCCTTGTGTTTGATGAACCAGATTTTGACACTGCTTCAGGCCTAATTTCTTATTGTTTATTTTTTTAAACAACCATAAGCATCATGCAAATGCAGGAATGAAGGTTTACATAGCCATGGTTGGTGGGACTCTGCAGAAGGACTGGAGCCTTTCCTCTCTGTATCATAACATCAGGTAACTTCTGCACTGATTGATGGTTTGGAACCATGCAGTCTCCCAGATGCACTCCACACAGACACCTGCCACCCCTTCTGCATCTCTTCCTGTGGATAAAAGGTGCAAATCACCAGGCCTACTGCCATGCTCAGTTCTCTATAGGCCCCCGAGGAGGATTCAAGACTGAGGATTTCTAATTATGTGGCAATCATTTTGATCTTTATTCATTGCAAACTGCTAAACTGAGACCTTAGAGAAGTTCAATGTATGAGGTTGAGAGGCATTTTTTACCTGAAAAAAACCCCAAAATATTTCTTACCTTTTCTCCCTGGCTAGTGAATTGTTATTTTGCACCTTTTTTAAATGGCTTTGGTTTGGTTTTTTTCCACCTGTTAATTATTAGACATCATTCTGTACCTAGCTGCTAGTTTTTGCATCTCTGTTGTGCTTTTACAATAGATAATCAGATGCTTAATATTTTTTGCTAGTATATTGGTACCCTGATATATGAACTCAGATTTTATCAATATGCTAGAATATAGAAATGTGCTCATTAGCTGGGAAGAAAACAGGATTGCTGTTGTACACTTTTGTTATAACCCTTCAGAAAGACCTTACGTGTTGGCATTTGAAAATTACCAGTCTGCTGGGGCCAGACACTGACATTGTTCAATGGATTTATGAAGCTTTTAAGGAGGTACACTGAGGGTTGAGGCTGCAGCATCGACACTGTGTTTATGACTTAAACCACATCATTTTCTTGAAAAAAAAAAAAAAAAAAGTGAAATATTTACACTTGTTCAGCATGTGGCTAAAATAAATGCTTAAAGGACAGTAAATTCGCACTCAGTTTAGATGAGATAAAGATGATGAATGTGCTGGGAAGGCATTGATATTGACAACTGTCACTTTTCAGATGACTCTGGAAATCAGCCTGAACACCTTCTGTAAAAGAGACATGCTCTTGTGCTTGGTGTCCAAAGTACCTGTTTTTGATTTTGTCCCTTGAGTGTTACAGCTCCTCTGATTCGTGAGGTCAAGAGCTGCTTACATCCATGTGCCTGCCAGATGCTGTTTGCAGCGGGGCTGTAGAAAACCTGCCTGGGTTCAAAGCAGGTACCACATGTTCTTTAATAATGTTAGTTCCAGGTGCTCTGAAGGTTGTTGAACCTCACTGTGTTCCCAAGTGTGGGTCTAGGTCCTTGTGCTGGTCTTCACTGCTGGTGTGGTGATGGTTGCTCTGCTCTGCAGGACCAGGGTGGGATTGGCAGAGGAAGTAACAAGTCATAGCCCTGCCTGCACTTGTCTGATTTTGATGTGATTCACATCCGGCTTTCCTATGTATGGTTTCAGGGTTAATGTTCACACAGTGAAAGACAGTTGTTTGAAATTGAAAATATTGACCCAGAGCATATTTTTGTGTCTTGTCTTTACTTTTTTTGCAAATTCCTTGTGGTTCTAGGAGGATTCCTGATCATGGCAGTATCTCCAAGTACCTACAAAGTAAAAGGTCACTCACAAAGCTTTTCCTCTCCCTTTGCCCCTATGCACAGGGCACCTGAGATAATTTTTTTTTCAGTTCACGGTATTAATGCAAACCTCTTGAATCTTGCAAGGGGTTGCCTGACTTGTTTTTTATTTAGTTTTGTTTCCCAAATGAATGCTGTCATTTTAACAGCTTATTCCCAAATGCCTTTAGCCTCTGTGACTTGTATGGACACAGTAATGTAATCCCTCATTTTCTTCCTATGACATGCTTGAAATTCCATCCTCAGCATAGGGGAGTACTGTATGGACTAGGGAAAGCTGACTAGTAGTACACTGTAGGTCCATAAATTATCTTTATCTGTAACATTCTGAGCTGAAGAGACTTCAGTTATAAAATATGAGAACCCCAGTGTGGTCAGGAACATTTAAAGGTGAGATATTTGCTGTATTAACCCAGTTTGTAACAACTTAGAGCAGGGTGCTGGTAACACCATAGTCATGGGTTCAGTCCCAGTATGGGCCATTGGCTTGAGTTGGACTCAGTGGTCCTCGTGGGTCCCTTTAAACTCAGAATATTCTGTGAAATCTGTGAAGCTTCTCCATAAACAGAAGTAGTTTTTAAACTCCTTTCATAAAAGAAGGGAAGTACATAACAAAATAGTGTGGAACCGTAATGCAGAATGTAGCAAATTTTTGAGTTGGAATTCAGTGTTTTTCACTTCAGCCCCTTGGTATTTTCAAGTTTCAAAATAGACTGAATTAGTTTCTTCAAAGACCTGGATAATGTGTTTGAGGCATCTCAGACCTTTTTTCTAAGTGCCTTGGTCTGCCTTGGGGGTTAGTGATGAGAATCCTTTTGTTTGCAACTTCTTTTGAAGTTCTCCTTTGGTGACAGCAGCAGTAGTACTGTGCTGTTGAAGCTGAGAGGAGCAGAAAACTGTCCTTGGAAACTCTACCCCTCTCTTTTTCCATCACTTTTTTTTTTTTTTTTTTCCTTTCTTATACCTTAAATAAGATTTTGACCCAGGCATGGGAATTTTGTCAAAACTATGAAGTAGAGGATATTGTGAGTCTTGCATTTTAGAAACTGCATGTAAAAAATCTGTAGAAATGAAAATTAAACTGAGAAAACAAGATGTAATAGAAAGCTGGAGATAATTACTATGATTTGCTTGATGTTTAAAGGAGTTATTTTATTTAACTGAAAATTAATGATAAAATTTGCATCCTTTTCTTGGCTGGTGAGGACTGAAGAACAAACTGGTGTAGGAGTTTATGAGATGTTTTCAAGATGTGTATAGATAGCACGAGCCCAACTTCAGTCTGGCATAACCTCATTCTGAATGATGGCTGTAGTCTTGTTTGAGGAGTACAAATCTGCCAGTATGACATTTTTAAAATTGACTATTCACCCTCTGTACAAGAGACCTGATGCTTGCTAGTGTGTGTTTGAGTTTCTGTATAAACAAAAAGGCTTTTGGGAAATCTGCACATTTAAGAAGAATTAATGATCAATAATATATTTGAACATACTTGTTAATGCAGGTCCAGGAGATATCAACTCACCTGAAGAAGGCCAGCTGCCATTCCATGAATTCCTGCTGCTAATAAGTGTGGTCCACAGCATCTCATCTGTTTGACTGTGTTAAGCTGTATGTGTAGAAATTCCTCTCAATGAACAGGAGCTAAAAATTTTGATACTGATTGAGGTGCCTGATAAGAAGCAAAAAGGAATTTCTCCATAATTTATGATGGCAACATTGTTAATCTGGGATGCAGAATACAAAATTTACTGGGTAATTATGACTCTTAAGACTGACTTACATCCTGCCCTGCTGGATTGCAGCAGTATTTGGTATTTAGAGAAAAATCCCTGCATTTGACAGACTTACTGATACTTGTCTCAGTCCTGTTAGTGTCACAATTTTGAAGGAGCACATATTAATGTTTTAAAGAATTTTCTTACCTTTGCCCCATGGAACTCCGTGGAAAATCATTTATCTCTGAGAAGAGACAATGTATAGATTGGTCTGAAGGTATACCATAGCCTGAACATCATACATACATTTTATGAATATTGAATGAAAAGGCTTATGTGGTAGAGTTCAGGGAAATATCATTGCAGAAGTGGAAAATCAGGAATGTTTTGCAGAGTTCTTCAGCTGAGTCTGGAGCAATATGATCTACTGCTGTGGATGTAGTTTAGATTATCCAGATTGTTACTGCCTTCAACAACTTACTCTTTTTCTGTTATTTCAAAATGAAGGTTTATTGCCAGTCAAATCTAGTTTTATCCACTAGAAACTCTCGTCTGTCTTTTGAGGTGGTGCCTGTTGTTAATCTTAGTTTTGTAAATGTAGCATGGGGGAAGAATCAAGCATTTAACCATGGCCTCAGTGCTGCTGTGGAGGGAAGGTAATGTGCTGTGGACAGGAATGAATGACAAAACGAACTAGGGAAACGTCTGTGCTGCCAAAGCAGCTGCTTGTTCACTCAGTCTGTGTTGTCTTCCTGCAGCTTTTGGTGCCTGTGGCACTTTTCTGAAAAGAAAGAATTTTAGCTGTTTTCACTTGTGCCATCGGAATGGAGCTAAACATACTAGCTAAATATATATAATAAGAAAAAGGGGAAGATTGTAAAAGGCAGGAATGAAAGCACAGACAATATGAATCTGTGCTTCACACTGGATTTCTTTAATTCTCATTGTGACATAACACTTCTTGAGTAATCTTGAATTTTATCTCTGATGAGAAGTTTTAACTTTTCTTTGTGGTTTTATCACTTAGAAAATAAAGTCATTGAGTAACAGCTTTGTGGTTAAAGGAAAAGAAACAAGCCCTTCCTAACTAGTATACAAAAATGGCAATGTAGTTAAAAAGCTGGCTTGAATACTCTGGAGTACAACTTTCCATTTCCAAGGCCTATGATTCCTTGAGGACTTAGCTGCTTCTCTAAATGTAATATGCTTCACTGCACTTTTTAACCTGGCCTGACACTGTAGTACCTGCAGAGTACAGCTCACTGTAACTCAGGATTTCTTAATATTTCCCATGTAAGTAAAGATCATCTAAGTAGGCACTGATAGCAACAAAATTCAAGTAGCCTCTTCTTGCACTAATGGGTGTATATATAACATTTTTGATATTGCTCTTCTTTCTCTGCAAATATTTTGATAGCTACTGGTTATTTGTATAGTTGCCTATCAAAGTTTTAAAATGTTGTGTAATATGGACACTGTGGTGTGCGCATGGTGGATAATGGGAAAACAAGTGAACTGAGTCATAAGGTACCAGGGGACAGCTACAGTGGAAGGTTGGGCTTTCCTTATAATAAATACCTTATAAAAGTGAAGCAAATTATAATGCAATTCTAATTTTTATCAGGTCTGAATCAAGAGCAGCTGTATATGTACATATTTACATATATAGAGCTGCAGTGTGTATGCACATCTCATTTTGAAACTGCTTTATGAAATAATAGAAGTGGCTCTAGTCTGTTACCAGCTGTTATGATGCAGTAGCTGCTGGTTTGCTCCTTAGGTATTCTGTGGCATTTTGGAACGTGAGCAGTCAAAGAGATGCTTTTTGGGGGAGACAGTTTTTTGTCATTTTAGGCCTGTATAATATTAAGTTCTTGCTAAAATCAGGTATTATCTACTCTCCTGGGAACTGGTACTGTAAAATAAATCTATTTTCCTCATCACTTCTGAAATTGCATTGAGTACTCAGCCTGAAAGATCTAAGTAGAATTATGTTTACTCTGTTATATACAAAGGGCTTTTATTTTATAACCAGCCTAAAAGCACACTATAAATGTTGGTAAAGAATCTCTTCTCGCAAAGCTCAGGCAGTGTAAGGGAATGTGTTTCCACTTCTTCTCTTCATTGATTGCAAAGACAGAGACACTTAAAATTTTTTTAGGACCCTAGAAAAAGGAGTCAAGCAACTGACCAAGTCTTTTTTTCAATACAGCTTGATTTGAAGCATCTGGATCATTGATTGTTCTTTTGCAGTGATATGTCTTGTATTGATTTTGGTAATACAAGTATTATATATGCCAGCAATAATGTGTTGAGTAGATTCTTCCAAAAAATTAAGCAAAATAAGTCTTTTGAAAGTTTGCATTTTGGTTAAGAAGGCATGCCAAGCAGAATTATATCCAACCATACATTGTCATGTTTTAGGCTGATACATCACAGATCTTTGCTGTCAACATCTTGGAGCTGGCATCTATCAACACCAACATTGTGCCTTATGCAGGGAGCAGACAGCACAGCTGCTGTGTAGTTCTTTCCAGTGATTTAAATCAAACCCAAATGTCTCAGGGTTCACTCTTTCTAACTTCCCTGAGTCTGCCAAAACCCTGTTTTCAAAGTAAGGGATGCAAACATCTCCCCGGTAAGTGCTCGGAGTGACAGCGCATTTCACAGACACAGCTGAGTGTCTGCTGGATAGTGTTTTGCTGCTGCTGCTCTTGATACCTTGCAGCAGGTTACAGACTCTCAGCTGTTTCCCAAGAGGAGCAAGAGCATAAAGAGCAGCAATCCCTCCCCTCCTGTACCACCAGCTTTACCATACACTAAATATGATGAAATACAGTTAAAGATGGAGCTAACAAGCAACATCTTTACCAAGCCTAGAGCAATAGCTCTGATCAGGAGTTCAGCTGTCCCCTTCATTTGGGAAATCCCTGAACTTTTAGTAATCTAGATGTACTAATTTTGTCTCATCCATGATGACACAGTTTTCAGTGTTTGCCTCTGGGATTGACTTACCCTGCTGTAACAGATGTCCTCTTCTGCTTTTTCTCAGAGTTGACTGCTGTTCTCCATCTCTCTGTACAACAAAGATGTAGTTGATTTGCTGCTCACTATAGAGCAACTGAAATAGGATGGAGAACCTGGGTCCAATATGCAGCTTCCAGAATCAGTGGCCTCTAAATGCAGGTGATCCTGTCAACCAGCACAGACCTTAGTGTATGTTCCTTGTCTGAGTGGACAGCACTGCAGACTGTGTAACTACACAACTGACAGATTATATCTCTGGGTACAGAATTTAGGTTAAATGTGCTGATCATGAAGTTATTTACCCAAAGCAAGTTGTCTCCCAGTGTAGCCGCTACTGATTTCTGACTGGGTCCCTCCATCTTCCCAAGGGACACTGGTTAAGCCAGACTGAGGTGAGCATCTGCTAAAACTTACTTTTCTCCTCAGCTCTGAGGGGTACCAAGCTGATGGGTTTTCAGCATTGGACACACTCAGGTTGGTGCCTTGAGGGAGTGCAAAATCCTTTCACTTTTCCATGTCCTTCCTGCTTCAGGAAGGACCTGCACTGTTCCTCTGAGACAGTTTCTCTGTCTCTGCTTTTTCCAATTCTTGTCAGCTGCCATGTGACACCAGTAGGCTTGCTAGGTCTGTCTTTTATTTCTTTCTGAAAATTCTTGCTGTCTTGCTTCAACATCTCTTGAGTTTATGTGCCTTAAGTTTGCATTCCTCTGTTCTATAGGGAGGTTAACAGACTTAATCTACCTATCTTCTGACACTTCCTTATTGTTATTAATAAGGGGAAATAAGAGAAATTTGAAAGTGTGCCATGTTTCTGAGAGCAGAGATGGTAATTTTTCATGAACAGATTGTATAGCAGCCTTTTCAAATATATGTCAGCGTTTAAAAATTGTATTTCTCAAAAAATCACACAGTCTTCCAAATGAGCACATACTTGAATAGAACAATATGTATCCTCTAAAAAGCATAGGCATAAAACATTTCTCTTTTATTCTTTCCTTAGCTCTTAGTCAAGTCTTTGCAGTAATATTTAATATTGTATCAGTCATTTCATATCCATCAGTCAACAGACGACTGCTTATGCTGCATTGCTGCAAGCTTGTGTATATGTTTCTCTTGAGTACTAAAGTAAAACACTTTAAAATATGAGTTATTTTTTCTTTAGTAGAAATATAAATATTTAAAACTCAATGTTTTGCAGCTTATGTTTTCCTCAGACTTTTCTAGCTGGGGAATTAAATGTTTTAACTTCTGGCAAGTTAAGTGCTGAAGCTGTTGATTTATCTCTAGTTACACCAGGTAGCTAACTGGCAAATTTCTTTCAGAAGTAGGTAAATCCTTGTGCTTTAGACAGTCAAATACATGAATTGGTTAATGACTTGAAGCTCTAGCTCACTTGCCTTTCCTGTATAAGGAGAAATATTTGTGTACTATCTTCTGATCTCTTGGTTCACTAAGTCAACATGGAATATGTCAATAGAAATAAAACTAAATATGAGGAGGAAAGGTGGAAACTTACAAGTCTGTTATGGTTTAAGATCTCTCTCTTGTTTAAATGTCTTTTTTAACTCTCTATTTACGTAATCTAGTTAGATTAAAACAGACTAAAAAAAAATCAGGGTTTTCTGAGAGTATTTTTCCTTAATATTTTGAAAAATCACATATGTTTAGCAAAGATAACAAAACCACATGTATTCATTAGGAATGTAATTAAGAAGTTTGAAGAGTGTTTCTATTTGAAAGCAGTAAAAGAAGGACTGATCTCAGTAAATTTGTTTTACAGAATGCTGAAACCAAGGTGGAGGAAGCAGCTAAAGAGGGTCCAAAAGCAGCCAGACTAACACAGCAGTCATCAGAGGATAATGAAGTATTTGGTGAGTTATTGCAAAAAGTTGAAAATGTTATTTGATTTGTTGGTACAAAGGGAATTCCCACAAAGACATAGTGATCTACTTAATGTTGATGTACAGCATTTGAGTGCAGGCTGTACAGTCCCACAAAGACCTGGAAAGATGGAGGAAAAGACCAAATAGAAAACAAAGAGAGATCAGCAGTCTGCAACAAATAATCTGAGGAGAAGAAAGATTGAATCCAAGTGTCCAACAAAATTAAAGGTTTATGCAGTAAGGGAAAATAAACTTTTCTCCATCCATAATGGAGAGGATAAGCAATGAATTCTTAAAACTGCAAAAAGAAAGATGTGATCAAATGTCAGGAAGGGAAATACAGAAACAAATACTAAAGCATTGTGATACATCATCTGGCAAGTGTACAGATTCATCATTGCAGGCCTTGAAAAACAGGTTAGACAAGTAACTGTCTAAACTGATGTAATCATCTTGTGCCAGAAGGATAGACTGGATGACCTTTGAGAATTCTTGGAGGCCTCGATTTTAAATGAGCTTCTCTTGGTGTTTTTCTGTGAATCCTTTCCCTGCTCTCCATATAGACCTTGCTGATATTTTTATTATTTGATCTGAAAGCCACATTTGACCTTTTCTTCTGCATTGAGTTTTGGTAAAGAGACAGGAAATCGTAGAATCGTAGAATATGCTAAGTTGGAAGGAACCCATCAGGATCAGAATCCAATGCCTGGGCCTGCACAGAGCACCCCAAAAATCACAGCATGTGCCTAAGGTTATTGTCCAGACACTTCTGGAACTCTGTCAGGTTTGGTGCTGTGAGCACTTCCCTTCAGAGCCTGTTCCAGTGCCCAACCACCTGCTGTGTGAAGAATCTCTTCCTGATAAGAAAAACCTTATTATTACAACTTAAGGTTGATTTTATGCTAATAGAACTCCAATGAAGAAGTAGTAGTCTTAACATTAATGCAGGAGAGGTTAAGGCAAGGCTGATCATGTTAGTAAGGCTGACTAGCTTGAAAACTTTTGGATGAGTGAAATATTTTTGAATACAGTAAGGATTTTTTTCTTTCAAGATACAAAAGGAATGGAACATGAAGAACTAATAATTAGTCTTTCTTACTAATAATGGAAACCATTTAAAATCATCTTTTCTCCTTGAGATAATATAGTGTGATTGACACATGAACCTGAATTGCTGGTACAAATATTTCCAACACTGATCATGTAGTGCCAGTGACTGATGAATCCACAAGTGGACTTTAGAACTAGCTTTCAACTTTATGAAGTGGGTGCTGAGGCTATTACCTCATTTCTTTGCCATTTGCTCTGCCAGGTGTTTGCAGTAGATCCAGTAATACTGGTTGTAAAGCCCCATGGCACGGTGTAATATGCATCTCAAACTGTGTCCTTTCTCAGTGCAGATCTCTCGTTTTCTTTCTGTGAGAAGGGTGGAGACAGCAAAGCAAGGAGGTCTCCGTGTGCCTCTTTCTACCAGCAAAATCTCAGACACTTAAACTTTCTATATTTTGATCACTACTTCATGTACCAGTGGGCTAACCCAGTAGTTAGCTAAGCCTATGGTCCACGTGGGAACTGTGAGTTTAAAGATGGGAATTAAGCGTGAAGTTCACTGTTAGGTTTAAACTCAATATCAACAAATTCTTTAACTAATTGAAGAAAGTCAACATGCAGTGTTCTGTGTGGTCTTTAAAGCTAATGATTTACTAACAAACTGCTAAATATTTCCATGTTCCAAATCTGTGAACTGAGCTGGTTATCTAACATAAGACACTGATTAGCCTTTGATAACTCTACACAACAAGGAGGAAAATTTCTTTCCAACTCCAAAACCAGTCAGACTACAGTATCTTGTATCAACTCTCCTAGCACTTTGCAAATGACAGTCTGCGTTTTTTTTTTATTTTAAGATTAGGTCAAAATGGGGGTAAAAAAAGAGGAAGTATGGTGCAAATGGACTCTGTAATCTTCTCTTACCCACGTTAATTGACTAAATCAAAGTGGACCGAAGGTGCAAATGAAACCACTGGTAAGAATCGGGGAGAATATTTTGATAGATACAAGTTTCATGTTGTCTTGAGAATGACTGCTGTATATGCCTTTCCCTGCAGTTCTGGACAATTGCTTAAAATACTCTTACATCTTATAGGGATAAAGGATAAGCTTGAAGCAGTTTTCCCTAGGTGAGTTATTCGTTGTTCTGTGACTTAAATGATTACAGACCCTGCTCACTTATTCTCCCTCTGGCTTGATCTATTTCAAGCTATCCCTCATTTCCTTCTTTTTCCCCAGTGATGCTAATTATACCAAGCATCAAGTGTGCACCAATAGTTGGTTAATTTATAGCTCCAGCTTTGACTAGAATCCCTCTTCTGAAGATTTTTCTAATAGCCTCCCATCACTTTGAGCAGGTGCAGCTCAGCCTTCCCTTTTCACGGAGATCACTGTCTTCCGTGACTTATTTATTTTCCCCAGATGTCCCTTCCCCCGGCTTTCTCTGGGCAATGCCACCCCCTGCAGGAAGGTTGGCACGGGCAGCAGAGGAGCCTGACGCAGCCCTGAGCCCCCTTTGAGGAGGGGCAGCCCCCTTTGAGAGCCGCCTGCCTTTTCTGCCCCGGTGCAGGGGAGCGCAGCAGGCGCCGGGAGGAGCCGTGTGCCCCGACACCGCTGGCTGTCCCTCGTCGCCGAGCCACCCGGTGGCAGCAGCTGCCAGCCCCTGGCAGCCACCAGGGCGCCTGGACTGCCAGCTCCAAGGCTCTTCAACAAAGAAGGCAGAAATCTCGATTTGTGTTGCCTCCTCACTCTCCAGGGTTAGCATTGGCGTGGACCAGCTGACAATAATGACTTTTCAGGATGAGGGAACTTTCTCTGCTGTGGACAGCATGGGATAGATGAAGTTGCTTAAGGATTGTTATACAGAATATTCCTGATGAATTGTACCATTTGAATACTTTTTTTTGAAAATACTTCCTTTCAGAGTAAATGTGGTTTCTGCAGTCCCTATCAGCTGGGTCCCGTTTTCGAAGCAAACATATTATTATTGATTGAAAATGTCACAATGGTAAGGAACCAAGTGTGGGGCCCTTTCAAGTTTGCTAGACCTGGTAGCATTCTTTGTAGATTCAAGCAAGGTTTCATCCGCTACTGTAAAGGGACACTTGTGAACACACATAAATGCCTTAGTTGTCCTGTTGTTCTTCTCTGTATGGGTTAAATTTGGGAATTACCATTCCAGGAGGCATTTTTGCATTTCTCTTTAATATTTATTTTTAGACTGTGGTATAGATGAAAAGACCTTGCCACTGATGAAGCCACATTGTACCAGCTGCTTTATGAAACAAACAAGTCAGGTGTGTCTTATGTTTCACAGAACTAATTCTCAAAGGCAGTGAACTTTTTATACAGGAGGATGGAGTGGAGAAATGGTGCAGAAGAGTAAGGGTATTGGGAGAGAAAAGACATCGCAGTGATGGCATTTGCAACTATGCAATTCTGAATTGACAAGAGTTAGTTTTGTTTGCCCTTTGAAAGGATTTTCTTGTGGCACCCAACAGAGTTCTGTTGTCTGATATATACTGAATATGCATCTGTGATGTGGAGCTAGAACGTCTTGCTCACTGCAAACTGCTGTTGAACTTGCACGTAGTCAACATGGTCTCTGTTGCAACTAGAATGTAGTCAGAAAAAGATTTTGAATTACATCCCAGTGCAAGGAAGAGATTTGCTGGCTATGGTGCTATGCATTTAAAGAAATGGGTCAGGAGGGGACTCTTAGCCTTACTTAGAGAGAATATTTTCAGAAGTTTATTTGATCCAATGCTATCCTTCAATGGTCATGCTGGAGCAGGGGGGAAAAACTGCCTGTCATTCTGACCACTGGAAGGACTGGAGCTTCCTTTCTTTGGTGCAACCCCTATTACATTAACCTGGAAAATCACAAATGCAGATTTTTAATTATATTTTTTTTCCCCATAGGGTTGAATTAGCATAAAATTACAAGCAAGATTTTTTTGTAGGGGGAACTGTTATATATTTTGTATTCCCCTTTCTGATGACAATGAAAGTCAAAGTGTGCTAACCATTTGTGATAGAATCATAGAATATTTTGAGTCAGAAGGGAGCTTTGAAGGCCATCTAGTCCTAACCCCCTGCCATGGGCAGGGACACCTTGAACTAAATTGGGTTGCTCAGAACCCTGTCCAATGTCACATTGACTGTCCCCAGGGATGGGGCATCCACCACCTCTGTGGGTAACCTGCTCCAGTGTTTTACTACCCTCATGGTAAAAAACATCTTCCTTGGTAAGACAGAGTAAGACTTTATCTTTTCAAACCTGAAGTTTTCCTTTTTTTATTTGGTAGATCAGGTGTAAAATTGTATCTGGATGTGGCCTTTTTTCTTCTGGTTTAAAGCTTTCCAGGGATCCATGCTGTGTGCCTGGAGTTGTACTGTGAAGTGTTGGGTTTTTGTTGTTGTTTGGGTTTGGTGGTGTGGTTCTGTGCTTTGGCTGTTTCTTGTTGATGAAGGTTTTAGTTTGTTTGGTTTTGGTTTTCAGTTTGTTTGTTCTTTGGGTTTTTTTACTAAAAAGAGGTGAAATGAACACTTTTTTTTTCCCCTCTAAAAGGAGAGATCCTATTGTAGAGCTTTTTCAGCACCATCTGCCATGCTGCTATTTCAAATTGCAGAGTTGGGTACACCCTGAGGTATCTTTCTGTGTGCAGAGCTCAGGGATTCAGCAAGAAAAGTACATTCAGCACAATTCCACGCTGACCCTGACTCACCCCGATTCTTGCTTATGCTGATGCCTGCTGCTGTGTCCCACGCAGAGTGTCCTGTGGGGAGTTGTGTAAACCCACGCAGGATGAAGGACCTCTCTCTCCATGAGACTTCCATCTATAGTGGTTTGACAGACGCAGTCACGCTCACTGTGGGTCTTGCTCACCACTGTCCCACTGCATCCAAACATAGGAATTTTTTGATCCTGTGTATTGAATGCCACTTTGGGTTTTCTGGTTGGGGTTTTTTTTTTGGTTTTTTTTGTTTTTTTTTTTTTTTTTTTTTTTTTTGGTTGTTATTGTTTGGGGTTTTTTCTCAGCTAAGGATTTATTGACGGTTTATAAAATTTGTCTTAGAAAATGAGGGAATTTGTATTACAGAATCTACTGGCAAAGCTGGGAATATAAATTATTATATGTTACATCTGTATGGCTGTCACTCTTTTCCTGTACCTATTTTTGCTTCTTGATTCTTGCTTAAAAAAGGGAAGGGGCAGAATGTGAAGGGAGGAGCTGGAAGGCACAAGGCCTTTATCAGGAGGTGATACAGTCCTGTCAGGAGCTGGCTAAAAGCTGAGGGTTATTGCAGTTCAGTGACCTTACTGGGAAGCTTCTTTCATTGTAAACACAATCAATTGTGGAACACAAGCTATGACTTTAATGCAAAATAATGGCAAGCTTACACAAAAAAAAATCAATCTGGTGTGACAGCAAATGGTTCTAAAATAGGTGTTATTACCATGGTGCAATTATTTCCTCTTGCCTGAGAGGCAAATGGGAGAATTTAGTGTCCTGTCTGTTTTCATTATAAGCTAAGTAATGATTCTGGGTTTCCAGCTACCCACATATTTCCACTTTCCTTAACCCTCTTTCCTTTTCCTAGTTTCTTGCAAGACTTGGTCTGTCTGCTTTCATCCAGAGACCGCTGGTTTATCAAAATTACAGCAGCAGCCCTGGATTAGTTTTCTGAGGTGGAAAGAATAAATTTACATTTTAATAAAAAACCCGTTTGCTATTTTTTGCACAAGTTGTTGGGTCTCAGAAGTACAGCTCACAGCTTTCCCTTTTTTGGCATGGTATTTCATGCTTACCTGCAGATCTTTTTATTTAGGGGAAGGGCTGAATCTTGTGTATCTTGCATATCATAAAGTGGTTTTTGCAAACTGCATGTAGTTTTTACATGTGGACAAGTGAAGCTGAATGCTGGAGAAGTACTGTGGTGGAAAGAGACCTGTAGGAGTCCAGAGGCAACAGCTAGGCAGCTGGTAGGATTTTTTGTTATTTTAAAGTTTGAAGGTTTTGATAAAATATAGGTATTTGCAACTTCTATATTAGTTCTGTGGTTGGTTTGGTTATGGCTCGTTATAATGGTTTTTCTTTACTTAAATATAGCATTCAAACATTATTTATTTCCTGGCAGCAATCTGATGCTTTAAACAGTATGGTAGGTCTTGGACATCTAATTAGTTAATATCCCATTAATTAATGTAGTGGTTTACAGTAGCATCATCCAAATCTTTAAGATTACTTTTAGCATGCAATTGATGTTTGCTGCAAAGTTAGTGCACAAGCACTTCAGGGCATTTTAACAACTCTGATTTGGTATGATTTTTCTTTTTTTTTCTTGTGTGCACCACATGCAAGCAACATACATAACAGGGGTCTGGGTTTTTCTAATATCATAGGGACTGGATTTGTTATTTGGGTCATTAGCATAGGCGTGGAGCTGTGACAGTGATGGCTGCTGTATTTTTAGCAGTGGTGGGCTGTGCTTGCTGTAATTAATCAGCACATTAACAATAAATGACTTATTCATTATTTTAATGCCTGCTATACAGTGTACAGGAGCTGGTGATTTCTTTTCCCCTTGTTTATTCAGTAAAAGTAAATCTGTATGCAAGATGGGGGGAAGCACAATAAGCATTTACCATCCTATTGTTATCCAGACCAAGCATTGTATCCAAATGTAAAAGTGAGGATCTCCAAGGGTGGTCTAATATCGCATGCTGCTGGGTGGTGATACCAGGCTTTTGGCTAATCAGCTAGCCATGAAACAAATTACTCCTTTCCCAGTGTAATTTGTTACTGGGCTGCAGCCGAAGAGAGTATTCTGTGTGCACAGAAGTCCTTAGTGTTCTCTGTCACTGATTCTTATGTACCATCCAGTTGGGTTAAGGCAGGATTTTATCTGTAAATGAATTTGAAGTGCTTCTGAAAGATCCTTATTTTGGGGAAAGGAGTTGAAATGTTACTGTTGTCCCATTTCCAAATTTTTTGAGGCTGAATAACCACTCAGTTCTGGTTTGAGTGAAAGAAGAAGCAGAATAGTTCTCTGTGGGCCAGCCACTCTTCTGTCGGGTTAGCTGAAACAGATGTTGTCATTAAACTTTAATTACAACATGACTCACTTTTTAATGCAGTGTCTAGAAGAGAATTAGGAGGAGTTTTTGTACCATACATTAGGAGAACAAGAAAACAGCAGCTAAGATTGATAATACTTCTGTGTCTTAAAAAAAATAAATAATACAAAAGCCATCAACTTGGGCTCCCTGCATAATACAAACTATGGAATTTCATTGTGTAATTTCTAGACAAAATCCTTAATAGGTGATTTGAGCCAGAATAATGTCCTATTGCAAAAATTGTACTAAAATGGTAGATTCTCCTCATACTTTAAGCAGTCAGTTATCCTGGTTAGAAGCATTTTGTTGATGGTCCAGGCCTCATCATTACCTCTGGTTGTGTGTCTGACCTCCATTAGGCTGCCCACAGCACACATCATGAAAGACATAGCCAAACCCAGATTTTTTTCTTCTCTGAATGCAGAAGACAGAAATCAGGTTGAAAAAAGGGGATGCAGAGGTAAACATCTTGCCCTCATAAATACGGTAGGTCAGTGCTAAGTTGATGCTTCCCATCCTGTGTGCTGTTAAACGGGTGAAATTCCAATTCCTTGCCAGGATCTGGAGGGCCTAAGAAATTCTGGGTTGTAATTTCTTCATTCCCACTTACACTCCCGTTTAAGTAATGTTCACTCATGATACTGTAATTAGCTCAATTGACTTTGCTAAAATTAAAAAGATAGTGAATTGAGCTTAAAAATCAAAAACCCATTGACTTGTCTTTCCAACATTAAAGGGTTGGTCTGGAGTGTAGAAAAACCTGGGGATTTTCTTATGTTCAGGTTGATACCCAAAGATTATGGAAGGGCAGGGAGAGAGCCACTGTAGCTGCATCCTCTTGTCCAGCAGCAGTTCTGCAAAAATATCAGCTTGGGTGTGTAATGGGTGTAGCTCTGGAAGGAGAGCCAAGCAGCAAAAAGCCCACTATGAAAGGATTATGAAAGTAGAGAACAACAGCAATTGTAAACACCCCATGCAAGCTGTTTGGTGGTGACCCTGACAAAATAGTTTTATTCCTATGCTGAGTTAATCTCAGTTGTGCTTCAGCCTCATATATGGCATTTGCAACTGTGTCCACAAGACTGAAAATGAATCTGATGGTGGTGGAGAATGAAAGCAAGAAGGAATACACAGCATTCAACAAGTGAATGAAAAATTGCAGGACTTGGCATCTGTCAGTTTCCCCTTGGCACTCCCATCGCTGTACCCTGGAGCTCTGTGAAACTCCAGGGCTCCAGTACCATGTCAGGCAGGAAATCCAATCCATACTTGAAGCTGTGGGTTTCTGTTACGCATTTGTTCGAGGAGGCTCACTGTGGTTTGGCTTAACTCCTTCAAACACATGGCTCAGCAGGACTTGTGCAATAGTTCCGTTTTAGGGGTGGGACAGTGGCCCTTTAAGTGCTGACAAGGAGGAACAGAGCAGAAATTCACATCTGAGATAATCCATTTTTGATGAGGAAAATAGAAGTGAAAAGGACCAGTATTTACTGGTGTGCACACACTGGTACTTGTACAGAAACATCCTGGTGGCGACAAGACTGCAGTCGCTCACAAGCCTTGCAGGGAGCAGAGAACAGCCATGATAATGCTGCTCTTTATTTCCAGTGCTGTTCAGAGCAGGCTCCCTCTCTAGAGCCTTCCCTATGCTTCCCTTCCCTGTTGCCAATGAAAAGCTTGGCCTTCTCTAGTCCTTTTAATAGTCCCACTTCATTGGAAGGAACCATTTTTATACTGGATACAAATATTTCCATAAAACCAGAAACTTTAAATTAGCTTGAGTTATTTCTAGTAGCTGTCATCCATTGTGAATTTTTTTTTTCCTTTTTGGTGGTTCTTGCTGTAGCATCTTAAAATTTCTGCTGTGCATCATATTAATCTGCTGCAGGAGGACTGCAGTAAAAATCAGCATTCTAAATATGTTTATCTCAAATGACTTCAATAGAAACAACCTACAGATAAAAGAAATTCAGAGGAGTTCTCATTTCTGTTCTGAAATACTGGTAATAGGATTTTCTTTTAACCTTTGCTTGTGGAAAAGTGAATGAATGGGCTCTGAAATAAAAGTGATAGGTTTTGGAACACTTAACTAAGCCACCATGTTATGTTACAATGAAGAGACTTCATTACATTGGACTCAGTGGAGACAAAATGAAAATATTGATGCTTCTAAAATAAATACTTGACATTTGACAATATTTATTTCTTTGAAATAAGCCTGCTTCCCTGAATGTTTTTAAGGATGTAGTGACTCTGTTTACCTTGATGGGAACTCCTGCTTCTTCAGCACAGCAACTCTGCTGATTTTAACAGAGCCATGCAATGGCTGTGCCTGACTTCCTACCAAGGTTATGGTTATTCCCAATTTCCTACCAGGGAAAATGCTGATCTGTGGTGCCTGAAGTCATCAGCTCAGCCAGCAGGTTTGAGGTACCTGTCTTTCACATCAGCCGCTGAGCATGCCACTGGTGCAGCTTCAGGCAGGCAGGTATTTCCATTTTCTGGTCTCCTGATGTCTTGCAGCCCAAAGTCAAACAGGAGTAGTAGATAATTTTATTCCAAAAATGGATATGCTGAGTTTTAATTGCAGTTTTGGCATTCACTGCCATGAGTGAACTGAATTTTTTGGAAAGCATTTTTTGGGCAGGATTATGTATAGACATGATAAATTCTTGCCACCTTTTGCTTCACCTATTCATTAGGTCTAAACTATGCAAGCATGTAATTATTTTAAGGTAAGGCTATGGCAGGAGCAGGCAGTAGTGTTATTCTGTTCTCTTTTACTTACTTTCAGGCTGTCTTTTGTTTTTTGTACCATGTTCAGTCTTTTGTATAAACTGGCCATCCTTAAAGTGGCCACAAGACCCTCTTGTTTGGTCTTCAGATTTTATTGCTGTAGTATCTTCATTCCTTCTGCATTTGTCAACATAGGAAATCTATTACAAAATAGGCAATAGATGTGTGGATACCAATTGTACAACAAGCCTGAGTGCCCTATTATTATAAAATTAAATAAAAATTCTGCAGTTTTTTCGGCATTAAATAAAAATTCTGAAAGTTTATTCATTTTGATTTTATTTGCCAAAATTTATTGAAATAATTTTACTGCTCTATTTCAGAATATATCATTCCCATATGAAGATCTGAAGGCAAATCTGTTTTAAGATTCGTGCTTGAAATAAAACCTGAAACCAAAAACTGTTAACACCCCTGAAAAATGAGAACTTCCCTCTTCATTTTCCACCAAATTTTTCCACCTTTGCTTTGAGGGATCAGTGGCTGGCCAACATCATCACGAGCTGCACAGCCTACAGAGAGACAATAATAAGTGAAAATTAATAGAGGAATTTCACTAGATTTCAGTAGAATTAGGAACATGCATTAACACTTCAAAATACTATCCAGATTTTGACCAAGATATTTTGGTGAAAATCAGAAGATTGGGCGAAATAACTGTTTGTCACTTTTCCCTCTGTGATAAATTCCCCCACGCTCCAGCAGAGAGATGTGACTTCTGTTTCTAAATGCCACCAACAATAAATCTGGCATCTATTTTAAAATCAGTGCTCATCTGATTGTAGTAATTTGTATTTAGTGGTCTGTTTTCATTATGTGAGCTGGAGTGATTAGTGAGATTAAATTGAGGAATTTTCTGAGTTTGAGAAGCCTGGGAGTTAAGACTTCTAAATGCATTCAGGCTTTGGATTTTTCAGCTGCTCTCATTATTTCCATGGTGCACAGGGTTTTTTTTCCCCTATATTACTAAAGTACCATAATCCAAATGCAGACTCATTCCCAGCATTATTTCAGTCACTACTCATACTGCTGGAGCATCTAGTTAAGGACTGGACCTCACTGAGCCTATTGGTCTATAAACATTAGACCATAACAAGGTTGCTCTGCCCCTGTTACTGCTGATTCCCATTTCTGAGAGTAGTTATTTCCCTGCCAGTCAGACTGCTTTTACACCAAGCAGTATTTTGCTCTTAACTGTAAGACAAGGACCAAATTGCTCTAGATTTTGCAGAAATTGCTCTAGACTAACTGTAATTTCCTGATAAAACCTGTTCCATTTGGGTGAACTCAGTAGCAGAATCTCAACAGCACAATTACTCTCTGTGGATGTGTACTTCATTAGCAGCCTCTCTAAATGCTGTTGCTGCCCTTGACAGGGTTGCAGCTGCAATGTCACACCTGTGGCAATACAGCTCTGCTAGTGACTGCTCCCTGAAGGCAAGCGTTTAAATTACTCCTCTCTTCAGCCCAACAGACTTCTTATATTGACTTGTAATTTGTTGTTCAATTTTGAATAATTATGAGGAAGGACAAATGTCTTTCTAGTTTCTGAGTTACTTGTTTGCCACCCATGGGCTATTTTTGTTTCATGTATGTGCTGATTAAAAATGTCTCCCGCACTGAAAATATGATTTTCTGTATTTTCTTAGTTCTCATGTAAAAAGACCCTTTTTAGCTCTGCCTAAAGGAACCTATTAGAAGATTCTGAGACTGAAATGTTCTTGCAAATTAATGTCAAGATTCCATTAACAGAGAAAATAAGAAAAAGGAAGCTGTGGAGCTGGCCCCTCAAGAAAAGAGAAGCGAATATCTTGAAATCAGCATGCTATTTAAAATCACACACTGCTTTGGCTAGTCATTGTGACACCTGACCCTTACTGGCATGTCCAAATACCTGGCTTTTCTAGTCAACTCCCTGCCTATTTTCAGAGTATTATAATCATGTTCCTTATCAGGAATTAATTGTGGGAGAAGTCAGAATATAAGGTCGTTTGACATAGGGAGATATTTAGAATTTAGAGCATTTTCTCCTCCATCTCTATTAATTTCCTTGTGTTGACATAATTGTGGTACAACACTGCAATGTAAAGACATGTATTTTTAAAGGCAAGATTCATAGTTCAAATATCCTGATTTGAATAAAAATATAACTCCTCTAATGTAGCAGATCCATTTTCATTGAGGGGGTATATAAATACTTGGTACTTCTGGTATTTTTATGTAGTTGCTTTATTTGCTATTTTAATTAGAGAATGAAAAGGGATCTGGATGATCTCAGAATGTTGGAAAGTTGTAATTTTTTTCATATATAATAGTAAATAAAAAAAAAAAAATCTGTGCAAATAGTGACATTTTCATCTGAGTGAAATATCCTAACATTTCTTTTTCGTAGAATTGCTGATGAGCTCATGTCTTTCTGAAAATTGCAGTTGATTTGCATTAAATGTAGGGTTTTATAACATTTCAGATCTTCTTAAAAGGTTGTGGTTGCAATAATGCATTTATTTTAAGGATATTATTTATACACAAAAATAAGGAACTGTGCTAGTAAGCCGTGTCTTCCACAGGGGAGAAGATAAAATTACAACTTGGATTAGGGAAGGAATTTGATAAAGCATATTTATGTCCTTTAATGCTCTGTACATTAATCTGTTCAATTCCTAGGCTGGTTTGTGTGTTAATTCAGAGAACAGTAACACAGTGGAGATGTAGAGCACACAGTGGAGATGCATAGACAATTTCCTCATCTTGGAAAGTGTATAATTTTCTGTCGATTTTAGTACATAGTACCAGTTGGAGTTCTTGCCTATATGCTGCTTATGCTGAAGTAGTGTGAATCAGAGATGGTTTGTTTTGTTGTTTGGGTTTCTTTTTTTTTTTTTTTTTAATTAACACATCTGTGGCTGAGCATCTCATTTTTGAGATTACTGGTAAACAACTTAATGTTTTTAACAAAATTCAAGAATCGTTAAAGTTCATCACCAGGATGTGACTTGAATGAAATATTACAAAACAAAATTTAAGAGGTAGGGAATAAATCTTGTGTGGGAGACTGTAGAAAAGGACAGAATGGAATAACCTTATTCTTTCCTAATTACATTATCTTTGTGTGCACCTTCTTAGCCAAGTGTTTGGATTTTGAGTGGAGGGATTTTCCTTGTGTTTTGGAGTGTAGTTTCTAGGGAGGTTTGTTTAGGGATTTTGGGGGCTTTTTTTTTTTTTTTTTTTTTTTGTTTTGTTTTGTTGGGGTTTTTTTTTTTTTGTTGTTTGGGTTTTTTTTTTGTTGTTGGTTTTTTTGGGGGGAGGTTAGGTTGTTTTTTTTGGGGGGTGTTTTTTGTTGTTTTTGTTTGTTTTATTTGTTTGTTGGGGTTTTTTTGTTTTCTTTCTCATGTGTTAGTATCTAATTGTGCTAAAAATGTTGGATCAAATGCACTTTTAGGTTTCTGCCTAAGGCTTTGGGGAGAGACAGATAGATCTGGGACTAGAAACACATCTGTATCTGTTTTGTCATTCTTAAAACTGCTTCACCATTCAGCACACAGAGTCTCAAGGCTGGAACTCCTAACTAAAGGATTGCTTGTATCCTAACACCTTTTAAATTAGCCGGGTAGTTGCTGAGTTCATCCGAAAAGGCAGAAGAGAAATTCCAAGTCTGTGAAAATACTTTACTTAAAACGTCCTGCCAGCAGTTCTACCTCGGCCTTTATATGTGATAGCCAACATATCTCGGATGACCTCAACTCTCAGGGGAACATAAGAATAGAGGCATTCTCTGCATGCATGAGTGGCTGGAATAACACTGTGCTTAGTGATCAAATGAA
This sequence comes from Vidua chalybeata, assembly GCF_026979565.1. Taxonomy (NCBI): domain Eukaryota; kingdom Metazoa; phylum Chordata; class Aves; order Passeriformes; family Viduidae; genus Vidua; species Vidua chalybeata. Next base: position 93,949,059 of record NC_071530.1, read on the forward strand.
CAATCCCTTTGAGCTTTCGAGATAGTACCCCCTCTCACAGGGCATCGGAGAGCATTTCTTTAACAATTATGCAACAACAAAGCACAATAGGGTCACTGGTTGCCATGATTTCTTTCTGAGGAGGAAAGTCAGAGTTTATGTTACCTTGCTACTATCTCAAACTGAACCGGTTTGGCAGTTGAGAAATGCAGCCTGATCTATTGCCAGATCCCTGGTTTTAGAGGAGTATGGTGCTGGAGAAATAAATGTTTGAGATTTTTTGTTTTAACCTGCCTGGTGCTTATTTTTTTTTTTTAATACCTCCCCCTATGCTTCCCCAGTTGCTTGTATGGTGTTCCTGGTTTTTCTTAAAGCAGTTTAAAGATCCTCCCGTTGTAAACGGAACCTGTACCATGGACTGTGCTTTTCTTATGCTCTGGGTCATTTCTCCATCCCAGTGGTTGTCCTTTTTACTGTGACTGATTCCTTCTGTGTGACTACACTATTTTACTGCTGTTCTCTGCTTTTGCTTACTACCAGGCTTTTTTTCCCCTGTATTTTTCTCACCATATTTTCTTCTCACCTGCTGATCCATTAGTTTCTGCCAGACCTTCTTTAGCTGCCTTTGCATCCTTCCATCTGGCTGGTTCCTTCCTTTTCTTCCTTATTCTCTTCTCCTCTTCGTGGCCTTCCTTTCCTGCCCAGGGGTCACTGCTTCAGCTGCTTTCTAGCATCTTCTATACCAACAAACACACAAAGTTCTCCTGGTGAGCTTCTTGATGATTAACCTGGTTGTTCCTACAAACACTTTAAACAATATTAGCCCGTCTATCTCTTTTCTCTTATCCTCGATCATTAGAAAGAAGGTCCATATGCTAAGAGTCAATTTGAAGTAATTTAGATGTTTCCTTTTTTGATTTTTAAATGTTGAATGCGGGACACTGCAAGCCACATACCAGTGAATATTCCAGCCTTGCACAAATGTATACTGATGAGATGACCTGGGATAATAGCATTGCTTGGTGCTGTTGAAGCCATTCTGCTGAGATAACAAAGTCTAGTCAAGACTGAGACATACTCCACAACAGGATGTCTTGTCTTTTTTTTTGAATTTGAAAACTAGTAACGAAACTGAGGTTTTCTTACATTGTTCATGTGTGTGTGCAAACAAGTATTTGTATGACATGCAAATGTTGCACAGTCAGCAGCAGAATGAATACAAATACATAAATTCTGTGTTCTCTGGGATGTTCATATCACCTAACCTTTTCATTCTAGGTGAAGAAGAATGAAAGTTGAAGATAATTTTAAATTAATGCAATTTATAAAGATATGGAGTTTACATTTTTTGCTGGTGCAGTGCCTATGCCTTAATAAAATCTCAGGGGAAAAAATATATGCTCTTTAGCAAAATTGCTAGTTCTCACCTACTGAAATAAGCCTCAATGTAATATTTATATTCTCATTATAGGGTTCTACTGGTTTGTTGTTGTTTTTCTTTTTCCCCTTTTCTCACTGCTAATTAGTTTAATGCTGCCAGCATAAGAAACATATTTTGACTTTTGTATTTGTACTATTTATCTATAAATTCAGGTTTATCTGTACTTTTTAGAAAAGGGAATGAATTTCAGTCTTAGCCCTAGATCTCAGATATGACCAATTACTGTGCTTAGAATCTCACTAGCTCTTCCTACTGCTTCCAGCCTATCCCAGTAGAATAGGCTGTGACTGTTGGCTTTGAGCTGCTTATAATCAGGAAGCACACACAGTTTGTTAGATTTTGCATTGTTGGAGGGCCAAGGGCTGGAAATGGGAATGTATAAATTTGACACTTGATTTGATATTCCTGCTGAGTAAAATATACACACACATTCCTCCCTTTGCACTCTTATTTTCTCGTGGTGGAGCAGAAGACATATGATAATGAGTCCAAAAGCAAGTGGTTATTTAGATGGCAACAAATTGCTGCATAACTGTGGTCCCAAGGAAGAATGGGAAGGTGGGGAAGCTGTACTGATTTTATTTTATCTTGCAGAGGGTATTTAATACAGCCAGGTTTCTCAGGTTCCCACTGAGATTTTGTTTATGGAGAGAAGTATTTTAAATGTCTAAATCTATTGCTGAACTTTTTTCCTTTCTCTGAATTATTTTATTTAGTATCTTGCTTCAGATTTAAAAACCAACCTACCAAAACAAAAGCCAGATGAATGTGCACGATAGATATATTGACAGCAGGTTACTCTCTCTGTTAAGAGGGCGAAACTGGTAGAAAACAAAAAGTGATATAAAATTCTTGAGCAGGCAATTTGCATGTTGTGGGTGGATTTTCTGGAATACCTGAAGGGAATTTTAAATACTCCGCAAAAAATACCCAAAAAAATCACAACCTGAGTGTGTTGTAAGTAATGAAGAACATTAAGCACAGTGGTATGCTCTGCAGAATATCCTAAAATATTTTCACATTTACAGCTCAGTCCCAAAGGAAAAACTGTAAATGAAAGGGAAGGAGTAGAAAAATCGGGTCTGTGCAAACGTTAGTAATGAACGCTGTTAATAGCATGTTCTGAGAACTCTGAGATGTAAAAGAACTGTTGGCATTTGGAAGTTGGGACAGCATTTGGGTTTTTTTTTTTTTTTTTTTTTTGGAAGAGTTGAAGGTCAAAATATCTGATGCCAGACTGCATATGAGCTTTAACCTGGCAGGCAAAATACTGACACCCCTAAACCTTTCTAGTTTGACCGGCAGTAGTGCCCCTAGCTGTATGTATTTTGTAAGAACACACTGGGGGCAGCCAAGCAAGACTGATAGATTGACACACATTCTTAAAGAGCAGCCGTCTGTAGCATCCAGTTCCACTTGGCTAAGCACTAATTTGATTTTTGCTTCTACTTTTTAATTCGTTTTGAGCTCATTGTAATCTGTTTGGATTGGTTTGTTAAATTTGAAGTAAATAGTCCAAAAGCAGAATTTGACAGCTGCTGCTTTATTGCCACCTCCTCTCTCCACCCCATTTCAAACACAGCCTAATCCCAAGGTAGAGTGGCTACACATTTGGCTTGTTTGTCTTTGATTTCCATTAGAGTTTCCTGCCAAAACAACCTGGTCATACCAGTGACAAGCCTGAATTTGTCTTCCTAGTAACTTGTCCATATTTGCCCTAAAAAACAATTTGATGCAAAAGCTTTCTTCAAAAAGGGAGACATTGTGGGTTAGTAACTACACAATGAAAACACTTAATTTCACTTCTGGAGACCCTTCATTTTTAAATTGCTCTGGGTGAACACATTCCATTGTATGCTGAAAGAAGAGGAATTAACAATTTGTTACATCTTCATGGAGCAGCAAGACAAAGGAAGCAAGAGAAATGTGCAGTTTGGAGAGTACACTTCTGCTGGTAGGGGAATAGGATGTTTCCTTCTTCCTTACCTGGATTGTGATCTGAAGGTCATGGCATGTGTCTCTCACTGGCCATGGTCATGGGTTGAAAGCTTTTATTATTTGGCTTTTTGGTTTATTTTGTACACATGCAGTACTAGAGTGTTCACATCCTAAATGGGCTTGAAAATTTGGCTGATCAAGCACATAACTGATCCTGGAATCTAAGTATTTATTTCTTTACTTTAGAATTCTTTCTCTGTGAGTGATTTATTTTTACATGTGCGTATTTTAAAACAAACAATTGTTTCTCCTTTCTTTTAAAGTCAAGGAATAACAAGATACAAAGAAGCCCTCTAAATTGTAGGACCCCAGCACCATTTTCCATCTCTCTTAGAGCTAGGTCCTGTTTTTTTCCTGTATTCACATGCTTACAGTCCCTTTACTTTCCCCTTCCACACCTTTGTATCTATGTTCCCATGTAAAAAAAATAAAAAACAAAAAAAACCTTCATGAGCAGGCTGGGTGACTGAGGATGTCAGAATTCACATCCTGACACATAGCATGGGCACAGCTATACCACAAGAATGCATCTGGTATGAACAGACAAAAAGAACAGACTTTTTTTCAGTCCATTTGGAGTGTGACTAAGGCTGCCTCTTAGTTCTTCAGAGATTTTGTTTTACATAAATTTTCAATTTATGTAAAATAGATGCAGGAAGGATTAAGGAATGCTTTGACAATATGATGGACGTTTCCCAGGGACTGATCAGCTTAGTTCTGAATCATGATACTGTGTAATTCCTGTAAGGGGGATGAAGAATATAGTCCCCAATATGTATGCTTAGTCAGAGATAAAATTCAATCAGCCATTTTTTAAAGACTTTTTAGCTATTGTGTAGGGCAAAGAGTATTTCAGTAGAGGAGAAAAAAACATTGCTTCTCTGGTATCACTGGCATCTCTCCAGTCAGCATTCAAGTGCCATGGTATTCATTGAATGTTGGGTTTTTCAGAAGCAGAGCCTTGTTTGATCTATTTTGTGCTACAAAACATGAAAAGACAGTCTCTGAATAAATTTCTTTTCATAGAATCACTGGCCTTTTTAAATGTGTTTCATTTTCATGTCCATTCCTTTTCTGGCTACCATTTAAAGCATATTTGATCTAGTTAGCAAGCCCTTCTGCAGGCTTAATGCTGCTGTTACCTCTGAGTTATTAATGCTCATGTTTGTGTAGATGTTGCTGGAGAAACTTCCCTGTCAGAAGGTAGTCTGGTGCACACCCCAGGGATGTGGTGCCTCTGCATTGCAGTACATTCACCCTTGCCTTTTGCTGACATTTATTGATTTGTTAAGGGTTTATATTTATTAAGGGAATTGCCTTTGTCCTGTCACCAGGTAAGCAAGCTTTTGCTAATTACATCAGCTAAATTATGCTAAAGTTCCTGTGAACTGGGCTGGGTGTCCTGCCACTCACATAAGTGCAAGTGTCTCCTACAGACTTGAATATCAGTCAAAATAATCTTTGAAAAATAGCAAATCTATACTGCAGTGCAAGCAGAAGAATAATGGCTGCAGATGATGCAGTTTTATCTGCTGATTAATTGTGATGATGGTAGTTATTTAGTTAGCCCCATGCAGCTTCTAAGGACCATACAAAGTGTGCAGTAATTAAGTAATGAACTACTCTGTAAGTTAACTGTTACTGTATTCAGAATGCCTGACAGCTTTCATTATGTATGAGAGACCTAGCAATGAGAGAAAGATGTAAGCAGCATGACTTCAACTTGCAATCATCTAGTCAGACTGTATCAAATGATAAATTAGACTCCTATGAAAAAGAATAGATGCTCAGATAATGTCATGGTATAGCTCCACATCAAGTTATCCTCTATCTTTTTTCTCTTTTTTTTTAATATGGATTGCAACATGCTGCTTGTGCCATCAAAAGTGTAGGATAATTTGACAATTGCTGATTCAACTAAGTTGTATCATCAGCCAACTGCAAAGAATATGGGCCTTAATTTTATTCCTTTCAGGTATGTGAGAAATATTTTCCTTGCCAGAATAGAAAATTGGGGAATCAAAAACGGGGTGAGTGATAGACCTGTCTTATTTATTGTCACAGAAAGAATTGTCAGGAGATGTGGGTGGGAAGAAGGGGATTTGTTTCAGTAAATGCCTCTTCTTTATGATACCTTCTGAAAGGCAAGCAGTCAGAGCTGGAGACTTTTGCAAGTGAAAGTTTTTGTCCTGATTATGAACCACTTATTTTCTTACTTTTATGAAATGTATCTTGGTCTGTTAAGCTGCATGCATTTGATTTTTTTTTTTTTCCATTTGTTTCTTAGGCAATAATATCTGCAGTGGGCTTTTATTACTGCTAAGAGGGAAATAGCTTTGAGGTATACCTAAGAGGGATACTTTTGAGGTTGAATCCCTCCTGCAATAAGCCAAAGATAATAAATGAGAGGTCAAAATTAATTGAGTTTGCTTTTCACAGCTTGATGCTCTCATGCTGTTGGGAGCTGCAGGAGTGGCCTGGATGAGCTGGGAGCAGGGTGACAGCAAGGCAGGCAGGGTCAGGCACCTCAGGGGAGCAGGAGCAGTGCGGGCTGCCAGAGCCCTGGCAGGTGCCACCGTGGGCAGACACAGGGCTGGGCACGGGCAGCGGGTCTGGCCTGGCCAGGAGATACAGCCGAAGCTCCAGCCCAGCCACCTGGGAGGATCCTCAGAGCCCTTTGTCTCATCTGAGCTGTGTCCTGGCAGCCTGAACCTGGGCTGGAGCTGACATTGAACAGGGAACTCCCAGCTGAGTGCGTGGGAAGAGGCTGCAGAGCCTGCTGGTGCACTTGGGACCTGGAAGTGTATCCTCGAGCCATGTGTTTTTCCAGCTATTCTTCACAGTTACTGTAGATGGAATTAGATTTTTTTTTCCTGTGTGTTTTTTTTTTATCCTTGATTCTAGTACTTCAGACTTTCAGTGGGGAGCAAAAAAAAGTCTTAGTAGGCCATGAACACAAATCTAGAAGTACAAGGCAATTTTCCTGCTACTTCCAGCACATTTGACTTCTACAGTCTGTGGCACCCCTTTGTCAGACTGTCCTGGTTATCCTGTTTTCTCAGGATAAGCAAAGCCCATGATTCTCTACAATGGACTGCATCCTAAATTGAGAACTGAACCAAGGTGCAAGGGCCTTATAAACAGATTGCATTATTTACTTATTTCAAAAGGATGCTAGGTAACTTTCTGAGAAACCAGAGACTGAATATGAAAGATTTCTCATTTTGCCAGTCACAATCTTTGGCTACAGAAATGCTCTTATAGTGCTTACCTGGGAAATAAATTACTTTTTATTTTCAGAGATAATACTAACATAGCTATTTTTCTGTCTGTGGAGCACTTTCTTCCTCCTGTGAGTTGTCTGCACAACTTCTTAGGAGGCAGAAAAATGAAAACTTCCTGCTGAAAAAACCAAGGCGGAGTTGTTTTGTTTATTTCTGAAATGCTTGTGGATAGTGATCCTGCAAACACAGGCCCAGAACCATGAATTGTTGAGCCTTTTGCCAGTGGACACGGGGCTGCTGCACCCAGGAAAGTGCCCAGGTGGAAGCTGTCAGTCCCAGGTCAGTGCAGCACCAAGCCAGGCATTAGTCAGGTTTGCCAGCTGGGATGAGCATGGTGCTGAGGGCTCCAGCATGACTTCTACTGGCCTTGGGCAACCTCTGCCTGCAAAAAGCAGGCATGGTATCACCTGCCTCCCCAGAGCTGCATCCTAAGTTTGGGTGACCAGGACTGTGTGCTATGTGCATCCTCTGTTTACAGTTGCTGCCCTGTGATAGTCCTTCTGGTGTAACCCATTGAGTTGCTCTCAGGCTCTTTGTGAACTTTGCTAGAAGTGGTGGTTTTACTCATTCTTATGCTTGGTGGGTGGATTGAGAGAAACATACCCAAAGTGCACTTGGGAAAAAAAACATGTTTATAGCCTTTCTTGCTTGTTAAAATATTGTGTAGCTCAATCATACTGCCATTTTAGTCTTCAGAGTTAACAGCTCTTTTTGCTGAGCATGCGTTCTTCATCACATGAAAAGTTACTTTATATGTACTCAAATAGCAAAATAAAGTTTGTGAATTCTTTTAGTTTCTTTCTTTCCTTTTTTAATAGCAGTAACTCCCACGAACTGGTACAAGGCTTGGTACTGTGCAAGCAGTTTTTCACTCTTAGAATCCTGCTACTGAAAAGCAGATATTGTGTGAAGTACCATCGATCACTGCCGCGGTTTTATACAGTTTGTCACCATTGTTCTTCGTATAGCATTGAGTCACATTTAGCACTGTGGTACAGCTCACAAGTGTTCAGCGTGGGGGAAAATAGTGTTGGGTTTTCTTAATGTAAAAAACCCCTTCATTATTTATAATCTGATATCATTGATTTGTTAGTGTATAGCAAATATGTCTGATGTGGCCTAGTGTAGATGAGAACAGATTTTTTAATATTTTTAGAAGTGTAGGATGTCGTTTATAATGATGGAGAGTGGAATGGAATTTCTAAAGACCCAGAATAGCTGAGGTTAGAAATATTAGAGCAGGTATCTATAAGGCTGTTCTGGCAGATGCTTAGCTCAGAGGTGAAGTGGACTTTTATATCTGGTTTTACATTAACAGGTTTGGGATTCCCTAATAATTTCCTTGTTTTTTTTTTTTTTTTCTGACTAAGAGCATATTGTTTCTCAGGTAAAATCCCACTGAAATAATAGATGATTTTAAATTGGTGTGTGAGCAGACCACATTTTCTCTCAGTCTATCAAGCACCATGTAAATTCATCTTTTAGAAATGTGGGATTTCATGTTGTAGAAATCCTACCTATGGCCTAGGCTACTTTGGAAATCTTGTAATTTTTCTCCCTTCTTCAGCCAATATAGAAATGCTTTGTTTTCCTTTCACTACCTGTATAGATGAGCTTGTAGAATGAAATGGGGAGAACCCTGTTTGTAATTGGGACATAGAAGAGGCAGCAGTGTATGATCTTTGTGTTAGCACAGCCATTTAAATTTCACTGGGAAGGATGATAAATCAAATATTTATTCTTTCAGTGCAGAAAAGACCAACTCCCCAAAGCAAATCAATAATCTGTGGCACCAACCACATGACACATAATGCTGGTTTAAGACAGCTGTGGGCAGATGCTGATCCAGCGGTGCTCCATTAACAGAGCTGTAGAGGGTTCCTGCTGGAAAGGTGTTTGTGAAGTGTATCCTGACATGATTTTGAAAGATCTTAGCTAATGTGGACAAATGTTGGTAATTCAGAGCAGCAGAAGCAAGTGAGAAAGGGCAAAAGGCCATGCAGTATACTCTTGTCATTGGTTTAGAGGTGAATATTTGTTGTCTGCTTGTACTAGCTTCTGACAGCTCTGACTGGTATTGGGTAGGGAGGCCTTACAACAAGGAGAGGTTCCAGAGGTGAATTCCTGTGCAGAGATAATTTGGAATTTGCTCCACAAGAAGCCTGCCAAATCATGCAGCATCATGGCAAGGGACCATGATCTTTGTGGAGCTGGAGCTTGTGGGAGTCAGATAAGCAGCACAGCAGAGTGGTTTGGACAGCAGCTTTGGTCCAGGAGCCTTGGGAAGGGAAGGTGGGAGGAAGGACTGGAAACTGCTGGGGGCCAGAGAGGCAGAAAGTGCTTGACAAGAGAACACAGCAGAATGGTGTGACCAGTGCAAATACTGTCCTTTCCTTAAGGATTGGAAGTCTTGCATCTAGACATGTGAGGCTGTGGATTCTGTGGCTCACCTTGGAGTGTAAAGTCTTTCCATGTGATTGCTAGTAACATTTCTTTATTCCCTGGTAAATGCCAGTCATTTCTTGCAGGATAGACAGACAAAATTATTTGTATCCAGCTTTAAATGCCTTCAGTTCATCATCAAAAAAAACCCACTCATATATCTTTTTTTTTTTTTCCTGGTATCTTTCTTCTGAACATCTTTTTCTCAGCTTTCTGCCAGTATTTCTGTGGAATAATATCTCTGCTGTTAGGCCCTGTGCCAGTTGAGTCAGTGCAGACTGCTTTAGTCCTTTGGATTCATGGTTTGATTTGCTTGGTTTCAATTATTCTTCTTTTCTGGTTTTAGGGCTGCACTTGAGGCAGTTATGAAGAAGGTAAACCTGTAAACCCTATGACAAATTCTGGAATAAGGTTTTCTTTCGATCTGTCTGCCAGGCAGGCAGATATTTTAATCAAATCTCTTATCAATTGTTCAGGCATACATTTGAGTTCCCTTCTGAAAAATATTTCTTTGGTTATCAATTTCTTCACTGAGGAAATCACTTCACTCAGAAGTCTCTGAACAGTTTATGTTTGCTGTTTAATCCAAACTACCTTTTTGGATAAAACTACCTCTTGGGAGTTTTATTGTGTTGATTTTAAAAGTGTAAAGGCCTTGAAATAATTTTTGCATGCATTTTAAAAAACTACCCACCTTTCATTGCATGTATTGCGATATTTTTATACCCTCCTCTCATTCTGCCACAGCAATTCCATGGCTCTGCTCCTAGGTGTGTGCTGACATTCTCCATTGTACAGCTTCCAGACAAAGCTGTTCTGACAAGTAGGACAGAGCATGGTAGCAAAAATCCCATTCCCTCTGTTCAAGGCAGTGATGAGGGTGCAACATCCTCGAGTGCTGTGCTCCTGTGCCAGGGCCTGCAGAGAGGCTTTCAACTGTGAGAGCAGCCAAACGCATTCTCGGGCAGCTGTGCCCCAGCAGCATCCCTGCCATAACTGTGCTCAGCTGTAATTTCTCTGCTGACTTTGGATATGGCATGTGGAATTTGTCCTTTGAGTAACCTACCTTTTAGGTTTCTCCTCAGAGTTACCAGCTTGATTGTCACCTAAAATCATTACACGAAAACGTTTTAAAATATGGTTAGAGTAAGCATTGCCAGGCAGACAAAAACTAAGATCTAGAGTGCTGAACATCCCTTAAGTGACACATTTGTGAAGCATTTACTGTGTTTTTAAAATTAACAATCAGCTACTTTTAGGCAGAATAACTTTCTCACCATCCATACCAAAGGCAGAGCTGGAACTGCACGTGGCTGTTACAGTGTCCATGAGAGAAAGGGATTTCCTCTTAATGCCAGCATCTTGAACTGGAGGTGAAGCTCAAGACTTGGTCCTCTGCTTCCCCAAAGGGTTACAGAGTTCTTCCACCTCATGGATGCAGCTGATGGTGTGGCTCTTGTCCCCACCGCAGTGGGAGCTTCTTCCACTTCAGATGTCCTGGTCAAGCTGGAGGTGTGAGTCACTGCGTTGCCCCAGGACACAGGGGGCTCATCTTCCACCTCCTGGGCACAGCTGGATATGCAGGTCACAGCTGGTCCTCTGCACCCTCCCAGGGCAGGGAGCTGCCCCCCTCTGGGCTTCTGCCTCCCACAGGGCTCAGGGGTACTCAGAGTAATCCATCAGTTTCTGAGATGTGACAAGCTCTGTGAACAAACTCTGTGTGACTGGGAGAAACTCCTGCTCTCTTCTGCTCCTCTGACCTTTCACCATAGGTATTAAGGTGAAAATCAGTTCCAAAGTGAAGATAATGTCAGACAGTGACTAATGGCTGTGGACTTGTTCTGATTGTAAAGAGTTGCAGTTTAGGCAGACTTGAACAACCCTACCCCATCTTTTTTGGCTTGTGTTTGTTTGAGAGGTATGTTTTGTCAGCTTCTAAAGAACTACATCTCCAATATTATTTTACATATACAAGAATTCAACACAATGGTAAATGGTCTATAGGCTTTTTTTGTGGCCAGGTATTTCCGATATTTTTAGAAATATTGGCAAATATGTGCGTCATACTCAGAATGTGTTATTTATACCATTGTGGTGTACTGCAGAGTTTTCTGAGAACAAAAAACCTTATAAAAACTACCAGCATAATTCCCCTCACTGTAAATTTTGTAACCATGACTCTCTGGGATCACTTGTGCTATTACACGTTTCAGTTCCGAGTATACTAGGGCAAAATAGAGAACTCAGAGATATGGCAATGTACACCTGAAGGATGCATGAAAATGTCAAGCTTATCATCCTGCAGGTGATTGGCAGCTTCCAGAAACCTGGCTTGTGTTGTGCACTCTTCTCTCTAGGACTGCCATACTCCTGTAATTTGCTTTTTACCTGGACCTGCCCTATACAAGGCTGTATTGGAAAACAAACTTTGAAGTTACATCCTCAAACCAGCAAATCAGTGTGTTATTTTGGGGGGAGTTAAAAACATTCATATTCTCTCTCTGTTTTAACATATGAAAATCTCCTCTACAGTACATTGGGCTCTGCTTGGGTTTAGTTGGGTTAGTTGGTCCCAGGAGAAGTTACCACACATGAACACTGTTATTCTGTAGAACTAAAATGCAGCTTATAGAAATTGGACTTTATAGCCTTATGCTGTAAGTAGTTTCCATGTGGTCACAATCAAACCATGGTTTTTAAAGGTAGCTTATTTGGTTAACTTATTACAAGTGTGTTGTATTCAGCAGTTTATACTTTCTAAACAATGAAATACCACTCAGACACTTAAATCCTGGTCAAGAAAAACACAGCAGTGTTATCAGGCCCTCTTTGGAGGTGCTACATGATGGGTTTTAACAGGAAATTCTACAGATAGGGTTTTTTTTGTCCTGCTTATTATGCTCTGAGCAACTTCTTTGAACCAGCTGGTTCAGTCACTGTCTTCACCTCACTCATTTCACCAACATTTCTTTTTTTGCTGCTTTTTAGGCCCTGTTTCTTTCTGGTACAACGAAAAAAAATTTAATTGTAATGTTGGGTACCCAGTTACACTGATGGAAATAGGTTATTTTCCAGTAAAACATAACTGATGTGGAAAATACAAAAGACAGTGGAAGTTGTGAGGTCTGATGGAAACAGTACTCATTTTACCATACTTTGGTGGGGGGGATATATCCAAGTTTTACTACCTAACAATTACTCAGACTCAATGCAACTGAAGCAGAAAAGATGAATAATCAAGCAATCTTTGTCTAATACTAGTCAGTTGCACAATTTTTAAAGAATACAAATGCTGATGGGTCAGCAGGTGATTGAATTTCTCCTCCTTAAGTACATGAAATTATTTGTTACAAATGATGCTCCAGCTCGCTTTGCTGTGGGAGGTTCTTTTGTGAGATATTTGAGATTAAAACAAACCTATATGTTCTAGTAACACAAAGGAACGTTTTTCTTTGAAACCAGTGGGTGGATAAAATTCGTTGTTGAAGTTTTTAAAAACCTCTCTGCAGGCCGTGTGGAGAATTGCCGCGTGCTTTTCATAGATTCCAAATTTCTGCCATAGCAAGTCCCACTGGTTTCAACCACAGGCTCTTTTGTTTTCTGTACTCGCCTTTGTAACCCTCAGCAAGTGGAGGCAACGCCAGAAGTTCTGGAAAACAAGAGCGAGAGGGTGCGAGCCAGGCCTACACTGCTGCATTCCTCTGCAATGGTAGGCCACCGTGTGGGCTTGGTTTCAGCTCTTCATTGTGAACCAGAGGCACGGGTAACCAAGTGCCCAACTCTGTGAAAGCATGCAGAGTGCAAGGCAGTTTCTGCAATCAAGTAATTGGTTTTAATTACAATATGAAGATCAAAATTTTTTCTCACTCGGGATGCTTTTAGCTTTTTTAAAAGCCTCTTTTTACTTTTTTCTTTTCTTTACCTGTCCTCACAAGGAAACCTGTCCTTCACACACCCACAAGGCTGGTAACAGTCCTGAGCCACTTTCTCTTTCATAGTCATAGAATCATTAAAGTTGGAAAAGACCTCAAAGATTGAGTCCCACCTTTGACTGAACACTACCACATCAACTAAACCATAGCAATAAGTGCCACATTCAGCCATTCCTTGAACACTTCCAGGAATAGTGACTCCATCACTTCCCTGGGCAGTCCGATTCAATGCTTAATCACTGGTAATTTCTTATGAAGGTGTACCACTGAATTGCTGAAATACATACATAGCCCATTAAAAAAGACAACAGAGAGGAAATTAAGCACCATGCAGTGACAGATGATATGTAACTTAGGCCTCCCAGCTAGTTTCTTGTGTGTTGAATCTGATATGACTTACGCAGTAGGTTTAAAAAAAAAAATCTACTGCTCCAGTTCCTATGGTTTGAAACACCTTGCTGACTGCTTTGCTTTCATCTCTTTCTTTGACATGGGCAGAATGAACTGCTGAATTTCTTCAGTAAAAACACAGAGGAGAGAGTTCTTAAAGGCATAAATAATACAGGGTGTACAGGTCTGGGGAAGGTATGATGTTCTTTTTCCTCCATCAAGTCTGAAACCTGGCTCCTGGAGTGCAGCCCCTCACAGTGGGTAAAGGGATGTTAACGCATTTCAGCCTACAGTAACCACATATGCTTCCCATTAATATCCAGACTTTGGGCATGGACTCTGGGTTATTACTGCACAGACTTGGAAGTGTTTTCACATCTCTGACATGCAGATGCTAGGAGTTGCGTGTGCCTTGGTGAAAATGCAGAAGACTCCGGATATAGCAAAAAACTCTGACTCGGACAGTATTGCTACTTTTTACACATTTGTACCATAAAACTTAATTGCCTTCAGCAGAATGATAATGCTGAACATAAGCTGTAATTAATATACAGTTTATTTTTAATTTCTAATTTTTATTTTGTAGTCATTTCACAGAACCAACCCTCTCAAATCATGAAGTTGTCAGCAGAATCAAAAATTATGTGCTGTTTGCTGATTCACAAAATAAGATTTAGGCATGTTTATCAGAGTGCCACCATTGTCATATTGCCATCTAGATGTCATATTGCTGTGTGTTTTCACCTAGTCATTGATTGGTTGCATTATGGTTTTACTGGGTAGTCAAAAAAGTCAGTATAGTTACCCTACCAAAAAAGAGACCACAGCAACAATTCCCCACAGTGCCAGTACCACCTTACAGGGATCCTTTTCCAAAAAATGTTGGCTTTACTGCAGAGCAATGCTTAAGGGATGTATTTATCATGAAGCTGGTACTCTTGTAACAAGCAGTGGTTCACAGTTACATATTAAATGCTTTGGGATGATGAAGTTTAGCAGAATTAAGGGGAAAGAAAAGAAACGAAGGCTATTGATTAACCTACTGAGCTTGCAAAATTAATATTACTTATTAATACTACTACAGCAAGTTATTAATTTTCTGGCTTTTTGGGAAGAAGGTTCCTAGTCCTTTCAGGAGAGATTTTACTCTCTTTGCTAGTAAAATAGGTAATACTTGTGAATGGATGCCAAAGTATGTCAAATGTTCAAGGGTTTGGGGTTTTTTAAATATTTTAGATAGTATCAGAAATAAAGTGAGAGGAATTGCACTTCTGTTTTCATACTGTAGTAGTTAGTGTCTGAAAGAATTTACATTCTCCTATGCAATTTGCAGTTTCTTCCCTATAATTTTTGGCATAATTTTATGCTAAAAAGTACATATTCCTATTCTACCTGAGTGAATGCAGTACTTTTCTTTGAAATAGGAGCATAAATAATATAGCTGAAGTGTCAACTGCAAAGACAGGTGATCCCATAACAGGATGCAAACTACATTTTCCCCCTCTCCATCAAATGTTTTTGTGTTTTCATGTGAGCTCTGCTGTAAGGCCAAACTCTGCTACCTCAGAAGCTGCTCTTCAGCAGGAGAGGACCAGGGAGGGCTTGGAGAAATGAGATCTTTCATGAGTCTGAAAGAAACTGTGCCAAGACTTGGGTATTAGCAAAGGTCTAGCAATTAATAGATCCTATTTGACCTATTAAATTTTGGTCTGGCATCAGCTTATAGGGGGCATAAGGCTTTCTGCAGAGAACAGCTAAGAACTGGTATTCCATGAGATACCAGGGATTCAGGAAAAGCAGGATTTGTCAGGCACGTCTTGTAAAATGTTAAGTGGAACTTTCATTCACCCAGCCACAACAATGTAGTCTAAATGTCTAAATCTATGTTGTGCCTTTACCAACAGCAGTGCAATAACTTTCAGCTTTCATAACTTCTTAAAAAATTTAGCACAATATATAAGTAAATACTGGACCAGGTGAGGTTTTTTTCACCTTTTACTGTATTTTAGTACTAAGTTTTATTGTAAGGAAAGTTATGCCACAGCAGACCCCTTATTCACTGCTTCAGCAGATCAGTGTAGAAATGTGCTCAACTCGTCAGTGGAATGGAAACACCCTCACAACTTTTATTCTAGTCAGTTAAGAGCTTTATATGCTGTAAAATATCTAATGAGAGAAGTGAGGGAGGGAAATTAAAGGAGTGCATGTTGTGCTTAGCAGGTGGCTTCTCGTTTTTGTGGTGGTTTAGTCTGCAGCTTAGTTAGCCCATAGAAAAAGCTGAAGTTCTTGTGCAGAAAAATATCATTCCTTCAGTTATGCTGAAGCTATAGAGAAAAATTGCCTTTGGGTGGAATTTCTTTTCCTGAAAGTGAACAGCTTTGGCAAGGCGGGAGGGAGGAGAGCAAGCTGTAATGGAAGTGATCTCTTGGCTAAGTGCAAGTAGGAGTGCTAAACTCATGTGAATCTGCATCATGAGATACATGGACACTTCTCTCTGAATTCACTGTGCTAGAAAATGGGGAGAATATTTGTGTAAAGGCTAAATGCACCAGCACATCATTCTGGTTGTGTTCAGAGCTATGACCAAGTGTTTGTTCCACAATTATATTGCATGACATCCATTTCAAACATAAATATTTGTCCAAAATTGATTCCCAACTGTTTGATAAGCATCAGACAAACCCAGTAATTAGGTCTGTGAATTAAAATGTCTGATGGCATATTGCCTTCTAACGATATTAGAGAAGTTAGGCTAAGAGCCATTTTTTGTCTGCAGTGTCTTAGCATAATGAGGATGAATCAAGCTTTTGAAGTTCAGATTTAACAATGCAGACATAATTCTTTCCTCTGTCTCCCTGAATACTTTTGTAGTGAAGCCTAATGGCTGTGGACATTCTATTCTGCTGTGGGCTGTGCTGCAGTAAAAGTCCAAACTAGGAGTTGGATTGTTGTGAAATTATCTCAGCACAGAGTTGGAACCCAGATATCCTCAGCTGCAGCATGTATGTAGTGATGTTTTTTCTCTGGCTTCTTATTCTTTAAAGTGCCTGATATTACCACAAGTGTATTAGAAGCCATTTGTTCCAAAACAGTGGTCTCAGCCTCTTAAATAATGCAAGGCAACCTATTACTAATACATTTGTCTTACTGCTATAGCTTACCAGAGATCTTGAAATCTCAGCTGTGACAAAGTTGATTAATTTCTAGGTGTTACCTTTTGTTGTTCAAGTAATTAAACATAGATGAATCAATTAAAAAGTCGGATGTTTTAACCAATATTTTATTGTCAGCATTTCAGTAAAAATACTGAAATAAACTTAACTCAGAATTGAGGACTATACTGCATTGTATTTCACTATCCAGTTGACATTTATAGAAAAGAGAGGACCTAAAAAGCAGAAAAGAGAAAATACAGATTATATTTCATTTACCAAAAAACAGTGCTTTATATATAGAGATGACTTAAGCTAAAACAAAAAGTTGATTTAGAAGGTCAGTAATTTCCATCTTCATCCCCTGAGAAAAGGAGGCCAAGAAAAAGGAAGCAAGTATAATTGATCACAGCAGCCTGTCGTTATGATAAAGGGTATTAAATATTCAGTGTTACAAAGTTGATTAATGCACTTTCTGGCATTTGTAACAAGTAAATAATACTTAATTCTTTAGATTTCATACAAATATTTAAGCTGCTGTCATGTGTAATCAATATTTGCAACATGCTGTGACTGTTGATCTAAGCCTCTCTTGAACCTAAAGTAAGGTAGTGTACTTCAGCTTTTATCAGCTTCATCTTCCCCATTTGTTTTACAGCATTTGTAGAGGGAGCAGCAGTAGGAATGTGAGAGGAATTACAAGTATCTGCAAGAAAGCAAGACTGGAAAGGAGTGGGAGGAGATGAAAAACTTGTAATCTTTTTTAAAACTCTTAGCTTAACAACGTCTTTCCAGGCTGTCCTCTGTATGGAAGAAGACTGCAGACTGCTGTGCCCTCAAGGAGGGACTGTGATAGAGCAGCCCTTCCAAGTACCCATGAGAAGGATATTTGTATCTGAGGTCTCTCTATTGGAAATTGTCCTTTGCATAGGACAAATTTCTGTGGTTGTTGAGAGGAGTTGTTTGAAGCATTGGGCTGAGAGGTCCCAGCCAGTTAACAGCTTCGGGAAAAGAGTTATTTTCATTCTCAAGAAATGGGATAAACTATCAATGTCTAATCAAGCTCCAAGGCCACAGTAATTTTGAAAATACTTATATGGGACCTAACTCCTATTAAGGACAATGAAGGATTGGATTTATTATTATCTCGTTAAAAGCACCTTTGGACTTTCTCTTTGATTTCATTAGAAGAGTGCTAAGAATTTTTGTCCACCTATATTCATCTTTTTGAAAGTCGCTTGGAGGCTGGTTCCCTCTGGCTGTTTTTGGGCTAATGTGAGGAGGTGCTTTTCTTGTGCTGTCATTTGTGCAGCTCTCAAGGACCATATGCACTTCCATATAAATAGAAGATATTTCCATAGCCTTCTAGTTAATGCCTATGGCAATGCATCCTGCTGTACTTCATTTTACAAGGATTAGCAAAAAAGTGCCTAAGATCTCTTCCTCCCTGGGCAACTTCCTCTTGTACAAGTGTTATGGTACAGGTGGTGTGGTCTATTTTAAGAAAGAGCTTCATCTCCCAAAGAAAAACAACTTTAAAAAATAGTAGCTAGACACAGCATTTACAATAGGTTTTAATAAAAGTCTAAATATTTGTTTTTAAATTAACAAATGAGCATACATTTATATAGTCCATTAATTCTGGATGTCCTTAGGACATTATTAAAGTGATCTGTCTTTCCAAATGCACTGGAAGACTTTGATTAGTTAGCAACAATATTAACAGTATCTCTCCTACGTGTTTTTATATATTAGAGAAGATACAAGCATGAAGAAAATTTAGAGGCAAACTTAAATGTGTGCTTTCACTTCTGAGATAAAGCCTCCAGAAAGATTCATACTTTATAGCTCTCTGCATATGCATTGGGAGAAGCTACTTTTGTGGCACAAATACCCTTCTTTGTTGCTTCCAATACCCGTATTCAGTGGCACAAAGAACAACTGTTGTAAAAAATATTAGTATGCAGATGCTCTGGTGTTTTGTTAATGCATTTAATTAAATACAATAACTCTTTTGTTTGCTTTTCTTTTTCTGTCCTTGAATGGTTTTGTATTATGGTATAGAACCTAGGCTTAGAGTCGCTGTTTAAAATGTTTTGCAGTTTCAGAATGTGTCACACATCCAAGTTAGTTACTTTTCTTTTGTTCTATTAAGAAAGTCATTTGGGTATGTTAGTAGTTTCTAATAAGTTTGAGAGCGTCTTTTCAGGAAAACTCAAAGTTGCCAGCAAATATTGTCACCACTAATGAGGTCTTCAGTGACAGTTAGGCACTGGTTAAATAATTGTATTCCTGAGAGACTTTCAGATGTTTTAACCTACGAAATTTTTCTTGATCATATTCTAGCTAGTTTTCACAAAAGAAATTTTAAAAATGCACAGCAAAACTGCACTTTATGTTTTTATATGAAAGACTGTAGCAATAACATGATTGAGCAATTGTAACCTATACACAGGTTTTGCAGAAGCCATCATTACTGTCTTGTGTTGTTACCCATAAAATTATTTCAAAATTATTCTCAGCCTGAGAAAAGGTTTCTTTAGTGCCCTGTGGATGGGTGAAACCATATGAAATGACTGTGTCAAGTCTAAAATTCCTCTGCTGAATCAGCAAATTACTTGAGCCCAGAGTACTTTGAAAACACAGCAGTATTTGCCAGATCCTGTCCCCGCCATGGCAACAAGGACCAAATCCAATGAGGATGTAAGAAGGTAATTAGGAGACCTCAAAGGAGACCTTAACTAACTTATTTCTGAATTTCTGAGCCCCCTTAGCTCCAAAAGACATTTCTGACACAGAGTGTGTAGGAGGTGTCTGTGCTGAAGGTTGCTCCTCAAGCAAAGACCTACTAATAGTCTTTAGGTGTTCCTTGGAGATAAGTCATATTCTTCAGTGGGTGCAGTTTCCTTTAGAACAGTAGGAGTCATGGTAGACCATAAAAACCTCCATAAATCTTTCTGTCACTAATACAAGGAGCTGCTACGGGGCAAGGAAGGGCTAAGTGTGTTGCAGCTGATGCTTCTCAGGTACTTTACCAGGTGCATCAGAACACAACTGTGGAGAAGGCAGCAGGCATTTTACTTACCACAGGGGTCTGTCTTGACACCTTTCTTGGCTAAAAAAATTGTCAGTTGCTGGTAATTTTTCTTGTCAATTCTCACAAGCACTAAATACAAATCGGACAGTTTTGCTTTAGGCCTTCAGCATCAGTGCTAGGACATTGTACCCGGAGTGCCAGGATCATCATACATGGACAAAAACTGTCATGAGAGGCCAAGCAGAAATTGCAGCTTAGTGCTCTTTTTTTTGAAATGAGGACAATTTCAATAGTGGGGCAAAAAAACCCTTCTCCTCACTGTGCTTGTTTGATCCACATTGTAGTTACAGTGAGGGATTCCAAATGAGGCCATAAGCTCTGACATTGTGGAGAGGGAATGCGCACTTGTGAAAGCACAGATCTGCAATGTCACTGTAATTATTTTTTCCCCCGTTTTGGAGAAAGATGACATAATTAGAGTTGCAGTCCTCAAGGGAAAGTACAGGAATTCTGATTACTCACTGAAAGCCTTCTCATCCACAAGCCTTCCATGTAAATGAAGTTAGTTTCAGTTATGCTTTCAAGTAAGCTATCAATCTATTTATAAATGCATTATTAAAAAAAAAAAAAAAACAAAAGAAAACCAAAACCTACAAACACACACACACACACACACACAGAAAATCACCTAGAACTACTGCAAATTTGTGTGAGAACATCATTCTGGTTTCAGTTCCAAGATAACTTAATGTTCTTTAAGGCTGGAAGAGAACATAGTTTCATTACAACTGCACATATTAAGGGTTTTGTATGAAATGAGCATCTCAAGGCAAGGGGAAGAAAGCAGCATTGTTCCAGGGCTGTTTTTCACAGGCCTGTATTCATATCTCATCCTTGTTGTTTGCAGGAGAGGCAGATGTGAACCAGAACAATGGGACCTCCACGAAGAGCCCAGCGGTGACAGACTCCAAAGGCACAGCAGACCCGAAGAATGCCTGGCCTGAGGCCAACCCAGCTGACAGGACTGGTCGCCCCCACTTGATCCGCCTCTTTTCCCGAGATGCCCCAGGAAGAGAAGACAACACCTTCAAAGATCGGCCCTCAGAGTCAGACGAGCTACAGACCATCCAAGAGGACAGTGCAGCAGCTTCAGAGAATTCGGATTTGATGGCTTCACAAAAACGCTCCTCTTTCCGGCACGGATCAAAACTGGCATCTGCGAGCACTATAGACCATGCCAGACATGGATCCCCACGGCACAGAGACTCGGGCCTGCTTGACTCGCTGGGCAGATTCTTTGGAGGTGAAAGGCACGTTCCCCGGCGGGGCTCGGGCAAGGTGAGCTCTGAGGAATAGAGAACTGCAAGGCTACAGAAAAACACAGTACAATTAAAGAGGAAGGGTGGGTCTGAAAGAAAGGTCTCACTGCTATAAGGCAAGAGTTGAACTAGCCAGCGGGATGGTACTTGTAATATAATGCTTGGCTTTAAACTGAAAACAGCAACAACAAAAAAAGCAAAGATCTGGGCAACAAGAGGAGCTACTCTGGGTAGTAACACGGAGTATTAGAAATCCAGGGGGCTCTAGAAACATTACCGGGAGGAATTTTTGTGGGCATTTAATGTGGTGTGTTGTATGCATTTCTATGCTGTGCCATTTAGAGAAACTTCAGTTTGCTTTTGTGTCTTGTTCTTAAATATTTGCAAAAGGGAGCTGGATAAGAGCACTAAATAAATAATAAATGCAAGATGATCTCTACATATCTTGGCACTAACTGAGGGACAAACTTGGAAATAGACGTTAGAAAAGGAATTGTAGCCAAATTCTCAGCCTGCTTGTGCAATAATATGTTTAAGGTCAGTTGACAGCATTGCCGGGGAGATGGCTTGACAGACATTATCCTGAATCCTAGGTGTACAAAATAATCCAGCTGCTTTATTCTGACAAGTCCAAGCATTTCATATTAGAAATTGCATAACGAGCCATTTCTACACTATCAATTCAAAAACAAGGCATTATTAATTACATTCTTCCCTTTTCCAGGATACCTGCCTCCTCTGATAAATTATACAGCTGGCATATTAGTTCACTATTATTCAAGTGGCAAAGTTTAAGGTGTTTTCACTGTACCTTTTGCCACGTAAATGATAAGTGAAGTCTTGTGTTTGTGTGTCCACACACTACATAAGCATTCAAATGGAACTGCTGTAGTGCTGTAAAACTTTTCTTTTAGCTGAATTTGTTGTAGTTGCTCAAGTTGTGTGTCGCAGAAAGCATCATTCATAGTTGCTGGCTGAGCCCAAATTTTTGAAAATCCTTTGACAATCTTTGAGGTCTATTCAGTGTTCCAGCCTGTGATCTGTGCTGTCTCTCAGTGCTGCACTGGGACAGGACACAAACTGCCCTGTGGTGTAAAACTGATCTGTGGTGGTCCCACAGCTGTGGCTGTCAGTGTCCTTCACAGCTCCACACCTGGAAGCACAATGTGTAATAGCCCTTCCCTGAAGAGTTGTTGTAATATAGAGACCACTGGACGAAAAATACTCAAGAAACTTAAAACCAGAAGCTTCTCACACTTCACGGGTGGTACTAAGCAAGCTGGACGTTTTGTTCTTTTTATTTCTCACCTTTACCAACTGGGGCCTGTATTGCTAATGACAAAGATTTAGCAGCCAGGCATTTTTTTCTGTAGTAACGTTTCTGTGTGTAATGTTCCTGTGCGTAATGTTCATAAATGCCACAAGCAGTTGCTGTGAGCATGAAGAAAACCTTTTTTCTTATTGTTACTGCAAATAACAGAGACTGTTCCCAGCTGCTATTTTCTGGAACCTGGTTGGCCAGCTCAACTCTTGCTGTTTTGTTCATGTACTGTGTTACTCGATGAAAAATAGTGTATGAAATGTTCTTTGTACACCAAGGCAACAATACCAAAAAGTTAGATTCTGCATACAGAATATACAGAGGTATGTGCATTCCTGCTTGGCAATAAATCAAACCAATCAACTCAGTTTTTAGGAGTAATGACTAAAAAATGTCTGAAAGCTGTACAAAGTCTGTATTTTATCCTTTGGTGTGAACATGATTGCAATGATTCTCTATAGATTTTGATGTAATTATGTATAAGAGGATAGGAGATCATGTCTTTTATCTCTGCTGTAAAATGCTATTATGAAGAACTTAAATGTCTGCAAAACAGAACAGAATTATGGACAATTCTGACTTTTTTTACCAAGCAGAAGTAGTTGTTTGGGATTTTTTTTTCCCCTTAAGAACGACTACTTGTAGTGTTACAGAGTCCTGATTTGCAGATCTGAGCTGGAAGCACAGAGAAGTTGAATTATTTTGGCAAAAGTCCGTCACATTAGGACTTCCAGTGCCAAAGGATCTCTAGCACTCTTCCACACAATGATAATATTGATGTACGTCCTAGAAAACATTCCTAGGAAGCTCTCCTGTGGGAGGGCTTCAGTGTGGCAAGTACTGAGCAATTGGCACAGACAGTCATTTCAACTATTATTTATTTAGCCTCTGAAACAATGCCTTTTGGTTTCTTGTATCAAGAAAGGCTTGTGGTGTCATTTATTTATACAAGAGTAGACGGAGGAAACCTAGATGGCTCATTCAGGCTTAAACTCTAAACAGTTGTTGCCATTTGCTGAATTTTTTAGAGGATCACTGATAGATGATGAAGGTGTTCATGGACCAGCCATAATAGAGTGAAGTCCCTTGGCAGTATTCCAGACTTCACTAAGTAAGCAGGTCTTTGGTAAATAAGATACCACTAAAAGCACCTTAAAGGATGAATTTCAAAGGCTTGAAAAGTTCCTAGAGCTGCACTGTTTATCTGCTTGCACTTTTTTCTTTCTTTATTTTAAAGCATTTCAAAGCAATTCTACAGCTGCCTTTCTTGCAGTCTTCCTTTTTCAACCAGCCCATGCCTCAGTGGGAGCATCTCAACTACCCACACCAGCAAGCACTGGAATGCAAAGACAACACTTGCTCTTTGTACAGATTTAGGGCTGACATTCAAGCAAAACACATTATAAATTCTTTGTGGAGGCATTTTCTTCTTGCATCCATAGCTAAGAAGTACATAAATGAATAATATTCACTATTGTGTCCAGAAAGGTGGGGTAGGAACAATGCTGGGACTGTTTCATGGCCTCCTTTTCTCATGTGGAGCAGGTTCTCCCCGGCTCTGCAATTCTGAAGTTAAATTGCATGGGAGTTCCATGGGAGTTGTTAAAAATAGAAATACTGGAATGTACAGAAATACTCCTTTTCCTCTATGGGGCAGCAAGTGCATTTGACATTTTCCCCCCAGTCCCATCAAGATTTTGGATAGCTGAATCTCAATTAAAACCAGCTTGAATTTTGTACTTTTAAGAAAAACTTTTGAGGTAGAATATTTGGAACAAAACTGTTGTTGTGCACAGCTCAAATTTAATCGTATTAAAAAAGAATTTAAAATGATGACAGAAAGAAACTGTGGTGCAGACATTTTAAATAGCAAGTAAGAGAGAGTAGCATAACCATAAATTATTTCATTTCTAATCTATAGAATATTTGTTTAAGCAAATTTGTTAAAACAATCAAATGTTCTTTGTGCCTCCTAGATTCTGAGCCTGTATTCAACTTCAGTATGTACTGATGGCTATTTTGTTTCTTTGATGCAGTTGTTTATGTTTTTGTAATCCTTTGTTTATGATTTTATTTTTTTTCTACTAAAGTTTGGATTGTGAAACAAGAATTTTTCTGTCCTGGTTTAACATTTTGCATTAACATACTAAACTTTAAACTACACTTGTGACACAGATCAAGCAAACCAAAATATGTGAGTGACAGTAAATAATAGGTGAGGCAAGACTTAGTGAAAGATTAAATCAATTTCTTTTTTACATTTTGCTTCAGTTTTTTATGCAATCTTGTAAAAGTCTCCTGTTGCCTGAATGAAGCCTTGCTTTTGTATTTCCGTCCCAATTTCTATGTATTTGAGTGCAAGAAATACGGAATGTAGAGATGGGGCTTCCCCATGCTACAGACAGATACAAGGCAGGAGCAGCACTGGGATGAAGTTCTTCTCAACTTGAGCAGAACCAGGGTTTGGGATCAGCATTTCTGAATCAGCAGTTCCAAACTCACTCCTGAGCTAAGCAGTTGCTGGAGTGGGGATCTACAAAAAAGGTTGTGATAACCATGCACAGGCAAAAAGTTTAAGAACCACAGTTTTAAATAATACCATGGAAAGATAAATTAATCAGAATATTTTTTCTTTTTTTTTTTTGCACTTGAACTCTATTCACATTTCCTGTGGAAGCTTTAATGTATACTACAGCACCATGAAGAATTTGAAAAGCAGTGCTAGTCTGACTAGTATATGATGTGATTTAAGTAAATACTTTCTGTGATTTTAATTTCCAAGTCTGAGTTTTCAGGGAGTGGTATTGCTTGTGATACACTGTTTTGGAAAACCTGCTGTGCAAGCAGTATGCTTGTAAAAAAAATGTATAGAGTTTATAGTGGTTGTAACAATAATCTTGTTTTAATCTTTTGCTTTTCATGTGCTTTATGTATTCATTAAACTGTTTACATCACAAAAACCAGTGTACTAATGATTTAATTTGTTTTAAATGCTTTAATCCATTAACAGAAGCTGCAACAAACTACTACTTGTACGTGACAGGTTTTTAGTTCACTAAAAGGCTGCGTGTCCTTCTGCAAAATTCAGTTAGAAGAGTGCATTGGACAGAAGGGAATGGAGAGGTTTCCTTCTGGAAGGAAAGGGTAGGCTTTGAATAACCAAAGCTCCTGAAGCTGATGTTCTCACTGAATGATAATGGGAACTGAATCTGGCCTCTCGTTTGTAGCAGGTAGTAATGAATGATGAATACCTAAAAATGAATTAGTGTAACAGGACTGCAGTCTGAATCTCATTTAGCTTGTGCAGTGGTAGAACCTCAGACTACTTTAGATCTGCCTGGTTTAAAAAAAAATCACCTGTACAAAACAAGGAAATACCAACCGGTGAGTACACACACCATGTGAGAAGTGAAAGGCCTAGGAGCCAACATCATGGGACTGACTTTGATGTGTTCATTTCACACCTGTATGACCATACACATGTTATTTGTGCCTAATAATTAACACATTATTTCATGCACTGGAACTTGCATTTTCAAGGAAGTTACTGCTTGAAGTAATTATTACAAGGTACTAGATGAATTTGGGAATTGAACTAGGTTAAATGCTCTTTAAGTGGTACTTCAAAGTGCAAGCATTAATTTTGGTAAAGTATTAGTGATGCTTTGTGCTCACCTGACATCAGCTGCATGGCAAGGTTTGTTTAGAAATGGGACAAAGTATTTGGGGTTTGCTGATTTGTTTTACAACTTAAAGAGGAGATCATGTCTGCAGAGAATGCCTGTGTGCTTTGCTGCTTTTACTGTTTTTTTATATGATCTTGTGCTTCTTACATTCAGAAATGTATTAGTAACATGTTCAGGCTAAAGTACAAATTAATCAACGAAAGCATTTGAAGGATCTCTGTTTCTAATCACTCCACAGCAAAAGGTCTCCCCCTTTCATTAAACTTCCAACAGGATCTTTTATTTCAGTCTTTGCTTGACTATTTCTAGAGTCTTCTATCCACTAATATGATACAATAGTAACAGTGGTATGTGTAAGTTGCATGCGGAAGAGCATGAAAGTTCTGTAGAAGAGCTTCAGGGATTCTTTCGAGCACTTGGTGAAGTTTAAAGCTTGTGGTGCTCTTTGCCTGGGCCTGAGCCTGATGGCAGAGCTGGTGGAGGGGCAGTGATGGCAGCTTTGGGATCTTTTGGTGGGAATTGGCCTCAGCTGTCCTCAGCCATTCCTCTCTTGTTCACCTGCATGGCCCCTCAGCTCAGCTGAGCATAAGGTCTGGATTTAATTTTAAAACCATATATCAGAGGGGGGTGTTTGTTTAAAGAAGTGCAAGGGCCAGGCAGGGATGTACAGCCAGGGATGGTCAAATAAAGCTGTTAAAAATTTAGCACAAGGATGTTCTCTGCCTAAGAACAATTTGACGTTTACTTCTCTGCAGATGAAGCAGTTTGATAAGTAAGAAATTGCTTTATATTAAAATCTGCTGTATTGTTTTTTTCTATCACATTCCTTGCAAATGAAGAACTGCATTATCCTTAGCACTTTCCATCCTAGAATGCCAAAATAAATTACTGTACTTCAGCTGTTTTCAGATTACACAATGGTAAATGCTGCCAGATAGAAAACCAGAGCAACAGTTACTACTTCTTTTGTCCCTGACCTTGTTTTGTACCTCCGTCATTAGTGACATATTGCTGGCTTTCAACTTTTTTACTGATGCAAAATATCTCACCATGTTCCTGAAATGGTCTCCATTTAAGACACATTACACTCCAAAATTACTTGGCTTCATTTCTGAGCTGCACAAGAAATCGTCCACTGCCATTTTCAGGTGATTTTACTGATTTTTTTACAAATCAATTAAAAAATACTGGTAAGGAACAAATCTTTCCCCTTTTACTTATGATGCATCTACTTCTCCATTTCTGATACATCAAACAATTAATGTACTTTGGAGTTGTACTGAGCTATGAGCCTCAGGTTTGGAGTTGTCCATCTTCCCCACTTTATACTAACAATATTATTGGAAATTTTACCACAGTATTTCTTTCAAAGAAATATTCTATTAACCATGCCATGTCTAAATATTTCATAATAGTAAACCCTGCTTGATATTACACTCTCTCTACAAGTTATGTTGAGACAGGCAATAGTGCTTTTAACAACCTGTATGAGAGCTTAGCCTGTCACTTGCTTACCTATTAAAGGCAGAAAAGAAATAGAATTGGGCCAATCCCTCAAAGTTGAGAACTGATCAAATATTTGGTGGGTGGGTGAGTGCGTGCAATCTGAGATTTCCAGAAATCAAGGCTGTAGTAACATTTTTCTGGCCAGCAGCTGTAAAGTGATAGTGTACACCTGGTATTTATAGCTTTGTTTTCTTAATAATTCCCATCTTACTTATTGTATTACCTTCATGACTATATGAAAATACTAGGGAACAGGACATCTAAAAATTGTATAAATTACTGCTTTCTTACCAATGGCCATACCCATACCCCATAATGTTACATTGTTTTGCTGTAGCAACACCAGCAAACAGATGCATCTCCACCAAATATGCAGGTGATCAGTAGAAACTGATCATGGTGAATACCAGCGCAGGATGCCTTCCATATCTTGCCCATGTACAGTAAAGTCCTAAAGGCTGTGAAGTTTGGTGGTAGCAGAAGCTACTTGGAGAATACCTACTAGCCAAAGTCTTTTTTTTTTTTTGCTGGAATAATGATTCTCAAACAAAATTAAAAAAAAAAAAATCTAGCCAAGAAAACCCCGACCCAAACCATGGATCATTTCAACAAAGTTTAATCTATGTCATTGATACCATCTTGAACAATAACAGAACAATACTGAGAATGCATCAGAGACTATGTCCAAGCAGATAAAGAACTTCGATCATGAAGAATATTTGAATAAAATCATTCATGCTAGGCAGAAAAAATGCCTCAAAAAAGCCAAGTCAAATTAAAGGACTGGCTTTTGCCTCTGAAACCATTTATCAAGTGTCACAACAATGGAATAAACGGGACACAGGGAAAAACCCAGAAGGTATGATGGTGCTGGTCTCCCATTTGAGACCCATCATGAACCAGAACTCTCCTGAAAAACTGCCCCCATTCTTCTTTTCTGCCCAGTAATTCTTTTACCTGCTAATTTATGAACACTAATCATCAAGGCACTAAGGGGTAACAGGGTTATGGAGAAATGTGGTTCTGGATTATTGATTGGCACCTCTCTTGATTGGGGAGTGTTCTCCACTGTTTCCTTCTTCTTCCTTGTGTTTCTTACTCTTCAGTCATCTCTGCTCACTGCCATGTTTGTTATTCCTGTCATTCTGCTAAGAATTCTTCCTCTTTTTGTTCATCACCTATTTCTAGACAAAGATTGATCTCAGCACCAGCCTGAAAGGCAGAATCTCCTGCATTCTACATCCCTCTTCCTGCCAATTCTCCTCTATACCTTTGAGCAAGTAATTTAATTTCTGTGTTAACTTCCACATTAGTAAAAATTAACAGTACCATTACAAGGATGTGTGGCTCATCCTTCCTAAAGTGATTTTAAAAGCCTGCTGAATTAGGTAATTAACTATAATGTCATCACCAGATCAGCCAGTGGGGAAGACATCAGCATTCCCACTGCCTTTGGTAACAGATCAGCAAGTCATGAACAGCCTGGGACAAACACTGCCACCAAGAGCAAACTGCTGCCTGGGTTGTACGTGAACAAAGATGGAACCAACACCACCACAGATCTGACTGAGCAGTGCATGCTCACAGAAGTTACATTCCTCCCAGAATAAGCATGGAAAAATACATCCCACATGGGCTGTGTATTCTGTTACTGCCTGGTGAGAGCTGGGGTAGCAGCACAGGAAGGTTCTGATGAAGTGTCAGCCATGCCCAGGAACACAAAGCCCCTCCAAATCCCAAGATGAAGTAATTTCTGTATTCAAGTGCCTGTGAAGATTTCTCATTCAACTATATAATAGATTTCCATATTATTAAAATAAGAAAGAAAAAAAGCATATATATTTACTGAAAGGATGCATGTCAATTCCTGTTTGGCATACATAGTTAGAAGCCATACTGACTACCTCAGTTTGAACCTGGATAGGAATTTCATTAAAGTTTGGATTCAGAGTCCATTTCAAGGACTAACACAAAATCAGCTGAGTGATTGCCTGTAACTTTCAGATTTTTCTTCCCACAGAACAGCACGGTGTTCATCACATAATGCTTAAAGGATAATTTTAGTCTACCACTACAGTTCCAAATGTCTTAGTGGGGGTGGTTAAGCATTATGGACAACCTTCAGGTTGTGGAACAGTTTGGTTTTCTAAGACAATCTAAATGCAATTTTCATGTCTATGTAAATTTGAAATGTGTGGATTTTGTATGATATCTTTTAAATTCATGCACAGCAACTTGTTAGGTATCTTGTGAAGAAAAGCTGTTGGAAACCATGAAACCCATTGAACCCACAAAAAAGCCCTTTGTTTTCCATCTTTACCTGGTTTGACTGCATTTTAAATCAGCTATTTCCATATTTTATATGTATGGATTTTGCCAGTAGAGAAACAACACGGGATGTTGTTAGATTTTCACCTCACATTCTAAAGTATGCAACAAAAGCACACAATAGTGATACCAAAAGGAACTGTAAAAAGCTGTAAATTCAACTACTCCAAAAGTATCTTAATATCGTTATTGGCACAAATGAATATCACAGAGTGATGAGGAGTTAGAGCTATTTACATGCATATGGAATCTTCAGCTATAAGCATTCCTCTTGTGGAGGATGAGAGCCCTCAGAGAGATTATAATATACATTTAAAAGTGTCCCCTAATGCATCTGAGTTTCAAGAGCCGACATATCCCATTTATAGCAAGCAAAAGGATGGGTTTCATGGGCTTTCATGACTGAAAAAAAGCACCTGTAACTGCTTAACTGTATCCATTTTATACCCAAAGCCAGTTGTTGCACAACACTGAAAAGCATGTGTATATATATATATATATATATATATATATATATATATATATATACACCCACACACAAACACACACTTGGGTATCTTCAGGTCAACTGGAAATGTAATAACCTTGCACAAAACACCAAATGGAGCCCATATTGTTAGTTAATGAATGTTAACTAATTAACAATAATTTACTAATTTTATTTTATTAATTTTTAATTAATATTTTAATTTATTAACAAATTAATTTTAATTAATTTTTTAATTAACAGCTCTTACAAGGTACTAATAGAAGTTGTGCCAGTAAAATGTAATTAGTCTGATGTGAAAGTACATGGCTAACACAGGGAATGCAATTCCAATGTATAGCTAATGTTGAAACTTAAAATACCTGCATGTTTTCTTTGCACTGCATTCACAGTTACTCTCTTTTTTTTTTTTTTTTTTTTTTGTCTTAGTGGCCAACATACCACCATACTACCAAGGTAGGTGACACAGTAAAACAATGCTACTTTCCTGTGCATCACCAGAAAAAAACACAAAGTGTTTAAGAAAAAAAATTCACTCCCCTTACAGGATAACTGCGGGTATTTTATGTGTATTTTAAAAAATTCTTATTTAGATTATTAATCCTTAAAACTGTTGGTTTCACAGTGAAGTTGAAAACTATGTTTTTGTCATCAGATCTCCCAGTTACTGCTTAAATTTCTAGTACTAGTAAATCTTTTTTACTAAGATCATTCAGCTTTAGGGTTCCTTTTTCTTTTTTACTAAAATCATTCAGCTTTAGGGTTCCTTTTGGCTTTTTTGAAGGTGCAGCAGAGTTGACTTAGTTGAGATCCTTAACTGAGGTCAAACATTTCATTAATGTTTACTGGGAACAGGAAAAGCTAAGTGTTCTTCTGTTCAGTTACTGTTCAGTGCTATTGTATGTTTAAACTTTTTTAAGGGCACAAACAGAGGCACCTCCATTTTAAACTTCCCCACGAATACCCAAGGGCTCTGAATTCACACTCATACTTGGCAAGTACATTTCAAAATGCATCAATAGGGAAGCCAAGGATGCCTTTTATTGGCAATGCTCTCAAGACTGAAATTCTTAACAACATTGCAAGAGGTGTGGGGAGAACTCACTGCAGCCCCTGGGTGAAAGAGAGCAGTAACACAAAGAAGAAAAGAAGCAAATTACATCCCTTCCTAAAACACAGTTGCTCTTCTCTATTCCTATAAGGTTTTAACAAGCTATTCCTATAAGGTTTTAACAAGAATATTATTTAAAGCCAAGCACTTAAAACATATTGAAAGGTTAACAGTGATGATCTGAATGCATTAATGAAACACATGGTAACTGTTAAATTGAGTTCATTCAAAAAGGTCCACTTATATCACACCATCTCAGTAGCCCATTGTAGCAATATAAATCAGATGTCTTTTTTAATTTCAAACCCATTAGAATTTACCTTTTAACACCTACAAATATCAGTTATTACATAAACATAAGCAGTCTCTGAAAAACACCATTGGATTTTGTTTTCTTTCCCTAGGAGTTCAAAAATTGAAAGAAAAAACTAGAGGTGAAAGAGTAATTTCAACAATGAATTGAGCGGCAACATGTAAATTACTTGTCACAAATAAATAATAATATCAAAGGTTCTGAAGATAGATGAAGTTTGCTGATGACAATATGAATGGAAAGCACTTTATTTTAAACACCAGGAAACCCACCCAGAACAGTCATTGAAAATTACTTCAGATTTGCTACTGCTTCATACACATTAAAACAGGAGACAGTTGAAGCCTGTGATGACATTTGGCACTGCAGGCAGAAGAAACTTTGTATTTATAGCACAATAACCTTTCCAATAAGCCAAGTTATTAGCACCTAATAATTGGTAAGAACGCCAAAATCAAGAAACTCAACCCTGTCTAGATTCTAAAACCTTACTATCTCAATTTTTCTCCATTCCTGTGGCAAGTCATAGCCTGCCAGATCTGCAACACCATGGTATTTATCCTAAAGACAAGACAGTCAGCAGCTTTCAAAGGGTGGTTTGAATATAGATTAAGAAGACAAAGCCATGACTGAAGTATCTGACTCTCTCTTCCTAATCACAGCAGCAGAGGCTATTTTGGCAACACTGGAACTAGTGACCAAGTAGAAACTGCTGCAGAATTATAAGCAGGACTGACTACCTGACACTATGGAGAGCTCACAGATCCAAAATTCAGATTTGCCTGCTTTTAAAACAATTAAGTGTCCACATATCATCAGCATGCGAAAAAACCCAACCCTGATAAAAATCAGCCAAACTTCTCTGCATTGGTTAGTTTTTTTCCAACAGAAATCAGTGTAATAAACCACATATCTGACTTCATTTGGACTACTGCTCAGGAAGCCCTTCTGAAAATAGAAAGCCCTATTGAAATAGAAATTGTCAGCCTCACTTGGTTCCTTCATTCTGAAAATAACATCGCTCTTGCAGCTCATGAGTGTTACAAAGTCTTTGGGAACTAAAAATGATACACGATCTATTCCTGCTTTCCCATGCAGAATGAGCCAACATTATTTTGAGTTTTTTTCCATTTTGGTTTATTTTCTAAAATCACAGTCTATGATCCTACTTAAGAAAAAATTCATATTTAAGGAAAATTACAAAGTTTATGCTACCTGAACTTTCCAGTAAGAGGCTTAATTCCACACTGGGCTATAACATCAAGAACATGTGCATCCATATATATGCACAACATATGTGCCCTATAGATATTGTGTATTTGCCATTTCACAGCACTGACAACTGTAGGGGGCAATCTCTGTAGATTCCCAAGGCATATTCCTCCTCTCTTCTCTCCTGAAAATTATTCTTCATGCCATGGCTGACAAGCTGTCCTTCCCAGCTGGCTGGGTGACGTGCCTGTTCTGATTTTCAGGACATACATGCAGCCAGGGTCAGCCACCACGTCGGGTCCATCCCCCCAAGATCTCAGCATGGCCGGCCTGTTGATGACAACCCTGTAGTCCACTTCTTCAAGAACATTGTAAGTCTCCCCTCCTCATATGCACCAAAATTAAATATTTTCTTTAGAATCCATCAGTAAACAAACACTCCCCAATCATTACCCTTTATTTCAAGCCTCAAATTGTACTGTACCTTTTGAGCTCATTATGCCATTCACATACAAAAATAATTTTTACCTAGAAGATAAACAATACTGAAATGCTACCAAAAAAGCATGTGAACCCCCATTAGCATAGTCAAATGCTAACCATGTCAGTTATACAGCTTCACCATAGATGGGTTTTGTCCTCATGTCTTTAACACTGGCAGGATTCAGGAATTATTACTGTTTCAAGATGGACATAAATCCAGTGAATTCCAGGCGAGCCTAAGACAGCAGAGGAGCTTCTCAATGCAATTACCATTTTTAGCTCATGGATAATGTGCAAAAGGCCTGATGATTTCTGGCATATATTTTTGCCTTCGTTTGACAACTCTTTCGTGTTGATTTTTAGGTCTCACCCCGTACACCACCCCCAATGCAAGCAAAGGTAAGCAGTTTCAGGGACTCAAGGCATTTATGGGCTTCCCACTAATTCAACTGCAAGCCTGATTCACTGTCCCTAATGGCACGAAGTATAGGTCTACAGGTATCACAGGGATATTTAAATTTAAAGCAAGAGCCTAAGACATAGAAGCCATGGTTCTCTTCCTCACGCACTTCCTGACTTCGTACATGACTAATTGAAGCCATTTGCTGGGATTTTTATATTCAATTTATGTGTGATTGCTTTATGTAATGAACTAACAATAGGTAATGCTTTCAAACAAGCCTCACCAACCAGGAGCTGTCTGTCCATTTACTGAACTCAGCTGGCTTTTGAAATAGGTAATACTGACAAACCGTGGCTAGTAAAGTCAGTTCCAGTAATTACAATAAACAATTTTGCCTTTTTTTGCTTCATGAAATGAAATGTTTTTCTCAACTCCTGCCTGCCTCATTATCTGGCCATTATTTCATAATCTTGGCTATCTTTTAATCTTCTTCTGTGTATGGCAGACCCAGATGCTGTGTTCCATAGTGATCACCATGTCATTGTTTCTATTTCTTGCATGTACAGGGAAGAGGATTATCCCTCACCAGATTTAGCTGGGTAGGTGATGAACGTGCTTTCGGTAACAGCCCTTTTATTTACCAGGCCAAAGCATCTCTTACTCCACTGCCTCAAGCTGCTGCAGCAATGTGATAATTTTGTTTTGTCTCAAGTTTGCTATTTTGCTTTTCCTGTTCCACTTTCCTTCCTCCTTCCACAGCACTTTAAGATGAAAATTGTGTTGCTTGCTCTTATCCTGCAATTTGACAGCCCTTGCAGCAATAATTTCTTTTGCTTCAGCACAAAGGGAGCAAAACTCACTGCATGGCAAAGCTCTCTTCCTTTAAAGGTTTCCAGAAGATCCATCTGGTGCATTTTTCTTTTCCTGGGATGGACAAAATGGGAGGGAAGGCTGGGATGAGATAGGTGCTTATTCCACTTTTGCAAGTGCTTTTACACAGTCTGCAAAACTAATGCTGTCACTAACCTCAGTATTTTGTTCCACCTTTCCCATCAGTTAGAAGTGATCTGCCTAAGCAATTCCTAGACAAGTTCTTCCCACAGTTCTCTCACAACTAATTAAATTCTACTTCTCTACCACAGGTTTGATTTTATATGAGATGGCATGTAAATTACTGGCATTTTAAGACAAAATATCAAAGCCTTCAAGCCATTAAGCATTTCTTTCACTATCAGAACACCACATATTAGCTGATGTGTTTGACATCTTAGAACTCATGAAATTTAAAGTTTTTTCACACAGGTTAACCTTCTGAGTATTTAATTATTGAATATAAATTCATTTTTTACAGATTGATGCTTCTCTCAGATTTGAATCTATTCAGATAATTTCCTAACATTTTCCTTCATCCTTGTTTATTACATAAAAGATTGTTTTATTGCAACAACCTCCAAATTCCTAATTTGAGTATTACATTTCAGTGATCACAAATAAAGACTACAATGTGCATATGATAATTTGAATGTGATAATTTGCAATATACATGACAATCTTTCTTTGCAGGGTGGTGAAGCACACAAGCCAGGATATGGAAGCGGAAAATTCTATGAGCATAAATCTGCTCATAAGGGACACAAGGGATCCTATCATGAGGGCCAGGGCACTCTTTCCAGAATCTTTAAACTGGTAAAGTACAATTGAACTTTAAGTACAAAAAAATTGACCTGGGAAAAAGAGAAGCCAAACCTCTTTGGAACCTGCCATGTTTGAAACAACCATATTTCCTTAAAGCTTCTGACAGAATTAGACTTGCGTGGATAAACCAGGTTATTTTGTGGCTTAGGGACTACTTACATGATAGGAAACAAAGGTAAAAATACAGTTAGTGGCCATCAGGAAAGAAGGTAAGTCAGCAATGTCCCACAAAGACTTGGACCAGGACTAGTGTTGTTACTGAATGCAAAAATGATCTGAAATAACAGAAGAAAAGTGAGATGACACAGCTCATTGCTGCTGAATTATTGAGGATAGTGAAAATGAAAGAGAACTGAAACTGCAGAAGGGTAGTGCTGGACACATATTCGGATGCAGTAACAACTCCAGCAGTCCCTGCTTGTTCCCACCTCAGGTGGGAGAACTCCTACGATATGTCAATATCGAAAGTTATGAAACCACAATGTGGGGCATATTAGGAAACTGTCATGTTAGAAATAAACATTAGGTCAGATTATCTTTAATCTGGTTCAATTCCCCATTTCAAGTCACAGCACAGCCACATCAATATTGGCAGGGAATTCACTCATAACAAATCACCCAGTGCACTATTAGAACATGAAGATGCCATCAGCAGTCATCTTAACTTCAAGTCAGAAGGTCTGAGATCCTTAGCAGAGCTGTTAATTTCAAACTCTTACTATTCCTCTCCTCCACAGGAGATGTAACAGTGCCTTCATTTGCAGCAAAAACCACATTTTTCTCTCTTAAACAGTTTAGGCTTTATATCTCCCATTATACAGTTGTTTTCCAAATATATGCAGCAAGAAGTGACAGCACAAAAACTTCAAGGAAGTAGTAGGAATTCTTATGTTGCAATTTAAGAAAAGGAATGATCTCTTCAGAGGCCAAAGTAAAAATCAAACACATTTTAAGTCTTATTTTCATGTTGTACACTTGGTAGTTTTAGTGAGGTTCAGGTACATCAACTATTCCATGGCTGTATACTCTCATTATTTGTAAAATTTCTTAATTTCAACATCTGAAAATACGCGTTAATGATCTCTCATGAAATTTAACATTCCCCTTTTTTTTTGCATATTCATCACAGCTATTCTAGCTTAGATTTTTATATATATAGCTGAGAGATACATACACCAGTATGTGCTTTTTAGATAGCCATCTCCCAGCCATTATAATTTCTGGAACTTTGATATGAGTTTTATTCATGCCTATTTGATTTAGACCTATTGTTTACAGCAGGAGGCATGTAAACTGTTTCTTCATATAGGTCAACAGTCTTGTAATATAAAAAAGTTATCCATACTTTAAGATATCTTTTAAAGAAAAAAAAATTACCTAATGAATTAGATTGAATTTTCCTGTAACAGTTCTGTAAAACTAAGGAGGCAGCATTGAAAGATGAGAACATAAATGAAGAAAATGAAGTCTCAAAATATACACATGGGTTTTTTTTAAGTAAACAGTTCAGTCGTCACCTGATTACAGTAAAAATTACCACACCATCTCACATTTGTGGTCTTAAGTGCATTTTTCAAGATTTGCCTATAGAAGAGTTGCTAAATCTAAGGAACAAGATACCAAGTTAGTCTAATCTTGAATTCAAAAAAATTAAATGTCAGAATTTCAGCTTGAATCATCTTTGCTATAAAACTGCTTCTTTTCTCAAGTGCAGATTTATGAATTGTCAGTTTTTTCCTCACAGTTTGACACTTTCTCATTATTTCTAAGAATAGGGCAGGTTTTAGCCCTTTTATATTTTCTTAGCTTTCTCCTGTCCTGTGTTTCTGTCTGTCTCCTGTATCTGTGTCTTTCCGTATAAGCCTCATGTTGATATAACACCGAGAATTTACTGCAGAATGAAACTATTAAATTTCAGTTCTTTCAGATGTGAAACTATTACATCTCATATGCATGTTCATATGTAAGGTTTGGAGATTTTGTTCTGTGACTTGTTTTAAAGTATACACACAGTACAGGGTTCATAAAAATGAAATTTTCCATGCTGTCAAAGGAAATAAATTGTTTTTGTTAGGAAGGCCTGAGTAAGAACATGAGAACATGCACTTAAAAGTTATTAATGAGAGACTGTCTAGTCCTCTGTGGAAGATTTAATGACAGCAAATTAATCCTATGTGAAAATCAATGAAAATAAATCTTTTTGAAGTGAAAAATCCCAGTAATATTTAGTGACATACTAGAGGAAACTGCAGGCTATTTTCATTAGATAGTATTTAAAATTTTGTCATACTTACAACAGGTTGGTGTTCTTCAATGCACAACCCAAATATGTATTAATTTCTAACTAATACAACTCTGTTCTCCCTCCACAGGGAGGCTCTGGGTCCCGACCTGGATCGCGGTCTGGTTCCCCCATTGCTAGGCGCTGAAGCTCCAAGATGCCATCCAAGGATCACGTACTCTGCTTCATAATATAACTGCCTTAAAATTAGTAACAGCTGCCACAATTACCTAGATAGATGCAATCCATTACTTAATGCCAATTAGGTTCTGCATGCAGTAGATGATACAAACTTCTATTGGCAATCCCTGAGCAACAGTTGAATGGAGAGAACACAAATAGTAGCTTTGCTAGATGTTTTCCTTATTTTATGTGAAGTAACAAGATCTCTGACTTTACCCGTTCTTCTTCAGGATGCCCTAACTGTATGCTGGACTCCTTTATTTCTCCCAAGCACCTAATTTAAGCTCAACCCTTCTGGTTTCGTTTTAGTGAACATCAGAATTACAAATAAAGAGCTATAATGTCTTTGATACTGAGCACTGCTGTTAATGAATTTTTGAGATACTGCTGTTAAAAACAACAAAAAAATCCAACATGTGCAGAAGTTGTAAGGACTGTTTATCCAAATTTTCTTTTTGTTTGGTTTTTTTTTCCTTTTGTTTTGTTTTAATCTTCCTTCTCTCACTCACAGAATAATTTATTTTCATAACAGGATTAGGCAGTCATGGAAAGGTTTATCAAACATTGGGAGTTCAAGGTATGTGAAGTGTGGGAGGGGGCAGATGTTGAAGAATCAATACGATGTGGAGCAATAGCAATAAGGAAATTCTTTCCATACTATGATTTGCTCATTGCGTCCAAACCATTAGAATAAAGAGTAGATGAGGGAGAGAAAGAGGATTTCAAATTTGAGTTAGACTAATGTTACAAAACAAGGGATATTCCCAGAGAAACATCTAAGACTGCACCCATGACCACTGGACGTCACTGGTGCTTCACATAAACTCTGCTGCAATAGCATTAACTTTGCAGTAAAATAA
The DNA here is from genome assembly GCF_026979565.1 of Vidua chalybeata. Taxonomy (NCBI): domain Eukaryota; kingdom Metazoa; phylum Chordata; class Aves; order Passeriformes; family Viduidae; genus Vidua; species Vidua chalybeata. The sequence continues at coordinate 93,987,902 of NC_071530.1, forward strand.
GAAAATAAGCATATAAACAAAAAAAGTCTAATTTCTGAAAGAAAGCCCATCAGTACTGGTATCTCAGATAGTCCTGCACATCTCACATTAGAATTTCAAATCTTTCTCTTGGTATTTGCAGCAGTGTTGTATTTGATTGGCTCATCTTTTGCCTGAGTAACACCTGGATGCCTATTAAGGGCAGTGCACCAAAGCAAACTCATAGTAAACTACTGTGAACATTTAACTGTTGTATTGTAGTTGCCTCGTAGAAATAAATTATAGTTCAGTTAGATTTAGATATGAATTGTTCACAAATTACTAAAATCAATGTGTGGAGATGGTATTTTCAACCACACTTAGGGAAATAAAAGGCTCTTCTGAATTGCACTGTTTTATTACTTAAACTTACAATTTCTTCAAACTGTCATCTAAATGTCTGATTAATTATTTTATTTTTTTAGTTTTAGCCTATGCACTGTAGATTACAGTTAGTGCTTCCTAGGTTGAAACAGCATTCCTAATAAGTGCCCTGTAAAATTTACCTATAAATATATGTTATTTACATTTCACATCTAAATCTATTGTAGGTTTATATCAGTGTCCATTAATATGAAGCAATGGAAGATGAGATGATAGAAAATACATAGAGACTAAAGAAAACAAAACTGCCAAAATTATTACGTATACACACAATTACATCTATTACCTTTGTTGGTTGCTATGTGTATTTTTCTATTGTAGCTTCATTCAGATGTCTACTCTGCAACGTAATAGTTGATTTAATTTGAACACGTATTGTTCTTGTGGGAACACAGCTTTTAAAAATAGTCACTATTGAAATAAAGTAATCAACTTGAAATGAAACTTGGGCCAGTTTTGTTTTTTACAAAGGAAAAGGATATATATATATATATATTTATATATACTTATATATATTTACGCCTGTTTGATTTATTTCCCTCCCACCATCCCCCAGAGTTTATGAATAATGTTCAGATACTAGAAAATAACACAATGACACCTTGGGACCCTGCACACAGACTTCTAGTGACATTACATGGCCCAGAAGGTTGACAATAGGACACAACAATTATGGAATGCCAGCTACAGGCCAGACAGCTATTGCAAGGCATAAAATGTCAATGAACAGGAAATAAAAACCAGCCCCGTTCATGAACAATTGTGGTGCAAACAGCCCTCAAAAATGTGAAAGATTATTTAAAGTAAAAAACCTAGAGGAATACATCTTTCAAAATATTGCATTGTAGAGTAACAGAATTTAACCAAAATGTCTTCCTTGCCTTCATCACTCTTCTTTCCCCTCAGTCATCTTTGCCAGAGGGTCGAAGTGGCTTTTTTGATTTACTTCCTCTAAAGGAATAGATACAGTACTTGAAAACATTGTTTTACCAATATGAAAAGAGATCAAAACTTAGCCTGAATTTTATTCTTTTAGTTACACACTAGTAGTTTTGATGAAAACCAGCACTTTAAATGGCCATTTGATTTGTAAGCAAAGGATTTTTCCTGAAACAAGAATGCACAGCCAATACCAGCAGTGTGTAATTTAATGTTCTCAAGGAATGGACATAAACCAAAAGAAACTGTGAGCAGACACAAGCCAAAAACCCCAAGGCTAGCACAAGCCTACTACTGCGTTAAACCAGAAAGAACAGGGTCTGTCCACTTACCCACTATACAATGTGACACATCAAGCACCCCTCAGAAAAAGAGGAGTTCTGCTTCCTTACATAATGCATCTGCTTTAACACTGCTTTTGAAAATATCAACCTACTGGTTACCGTGTCTGTATTTGTTCTGAACATCAACACATACACTGCTCTGAAAAGCTCCAACTTAATCTTACAAGGCTATAAAAATCTCTGTCAAGACACTTGAAAGTTCACAGGTGAAGAGGATGCAGGGAAGCAAATCAAATACAATGTTGAAAAAGAAATTTTTTAAAAGTCCTGTAGCTGACAGGACTTCCAAGTGCTGTAGGAGTAGCAAACTGAATTCAGGAAAAATGCCAGCTGACTCCATAACTCACACTGTTTATTTAACACTTCCAAGGCTTGCTGAACAGACTCACTGCCTCTAACCAAGGTATAACACTTTGAGAAGTGACCCTTTAAAAATACCATCTTTTTACTCATGAGATCAGCTTTTAGGTCGTGTGTACCAAATATCACAGAATCATTAAGTGGTCTGGGTTGCAAGGGACCTTAAAGGTCACCTAGTTCTAAGCCCTCTGTGCATTTATAAAGTATTCCCTGAAAAAACAGAGAAAAAAATTCATACATGGTACATGCATCACAGCACATTTTCTATATTATTACAGATAAACAGTGTGCTATCCATGAGGTCAGACAACTGCAAAATATAATGTCTTTCTTTAACAGCTGAAACATTCACAGGCTGCATGGAAGGGAAGGCACTGCTGGAAGGAGTTTATTCTTCACATCTAATATTCAAATATGCATTTCTGCAAACAGTTTTTCCAATCTCCTAGAATGCAGAATCATATGCTTAAAAAATACACGAAACAGAATTTGGAAAAAAGTAATATTATTTAGCATGTTTTTCAATTAAATATTCCACATAACAAAAGTGTTATTTTCATGTCACCAACTACATAACTTATATACATATGCTGAACAGTTAACAAAAGAATTAAGAGATGCCCTATCAAAACCAACAGCGATTTCTTGCTTTGGCAATCTGAAATAACTAATTTGTATCACAGACAGAGTATAGACAATATTTACAGAAAAGACCTTTTTGGATATGAGAACAATTATCTTTTAGAAAGAAAATTAAAGTCCAGGTCTGTATTATAGTACAACATATCCACCACTGATCTAGAAGTACTTGTGGCAACCAAACAGATGAACTCCTTGCAACTGGGATTAGTATTTACAAAATATACTGATTGGCCACACAGAGGCTCGTAAACTTTAAATATATATATATATATATATATATATACACATATATAAGCACACATATATATATCTATATATATGTAACATATAAATAAAATTCAAAAGAACAAGGCAAAAATAAGAAAACAGCTTCTGTCTTTGGAATGTCTAAAAGACAACTATGCTTTTACTCCAGTGTTTCTTTGCTATGAATATATTTAACAAGTGGCACCTTTGAAAGTAATACTCAGTCAGCTAGGTAGTTTTGCTGAAACAATGGCTTAAACAATAAATGTAACATATTTCTAAAATCCACAAAGAAAATAATAAGGAATTTACAGATTCAAAATGGTAACTGTTTACAGCACTGGGGAACATTGTATAGTATAGGTGACATAGTGTGCATCTAACTTTCTCACTGCTACCACAAACTGGTACTTGTTTACCGCACAGATTTAGTATATGGCTGTTTTCCACAGATAGTGATACACAGTACCTGCTGACCCAGTACAGCAAACAACAACAGAGGCTTTTACTGGAACCTTCTCTCATTTGGATCTTTATTAATTATTGCCAAGTCCAAAACCTCAAGACTTTTACTGTAGAAACTAACATCTATCTGCCTCTGTGGTTGGAATGAAAATGAACATGCTCCCTCTGAAGAGTTTAACTCAAGAAAAGCTCACGGTATTTTATTTTTTTTCAACAAATTCTCAAAATGCACTAAAAAAGAAAGCTTTCAAAAGAAATACAGCCTTTTCCTGTGCCTTGTAAGAAAAAAAAGGCAAAACTCCACTGTTTTATACTGCATGCATCATCAACTGTAACACTGTTTCCAATCTCAATTATTTTTTAAACACATTAAAAAAAAAGTTGACTGACAGTTTCATGATTTTCCTGTGAAGTTATTCTTCATCTCCATTAAAAATGGGAATCATTCTATTCTGATATAAAGTTCCAGTTTATTTTTAAATAGATATACTGGCTGTGAATTCAAAGATGAAACTGTATACATTATTACCTGAGTTCATTGATTCACAGACAACTTAGCACAGATTAAATGAAGTTTTCCCAATATTCTTCTACAAGCTTAAAAAAAAGAATTCATCTTTTAGGTATCTTTTGTAAATAATTAAAAAAACTATAATATATTATTCTATTGTTAGTATCTTCAATGCTTGAAGCTTTTAACTGTAGAGTTCAAGTCCCAGAAATATTTTTAACTTTCAAATTTCAAGGTGTTATCGAAAAACATTGCCTATACTTTGCCATTCATTTGAAGATTCTTGTACCACTTCTTCTAAATTCAGAGCACGACTAATGTCTTCCCCTTCTTGTTCTTGGTGACTCGCAGGCTCTTGTACAGGACCTACCACAGTACAAGAGAAAAAGTCAATTGAGTATGATTTGACATATGGTGTAAGAAAAAGACAAATATAGCACTTGGGAATAAAGGAATCATGATGTGAACAGTATTATGCAATTACTTCAGATACTGTAAGTTCATTAGATGGTTTTGGAATTTCTTTTTAAAAAGCTAACACAAGATATGCTTTCCTGGAATAATTTTTGAACTTTGTATTTCTGTACACAGAGCTCCACATAAAAAAACAAGGAAGCATAAAAAGCAATGAATTGCTGTTTCAACCTGATTTTTGGGTTGCATGTGCAACTATTATCTCATCAGCTGTGGTCTTTGGCTATCAGTGCTTGATTCCTCAATAACTTAAGGGAAATGCTCTGTGTTCTCCTAACAAAATATATGGATTCCTGACCTTGGCAGTACTACCACCATGCTACATACCAGTGTAACCATGAGCCCGTTTCATATGCAGTTTCATATTGCTTTTCTGCGTAAAACCCATTGCACAGTAGTCACATTTGTAAGGTCTCTCTCCTGTGTGTCTTTTCATGTGGACTTTAAGAGCACTCTTCTGGTTAAATGCCTTTTCACACAGTGTACACTGAAATGGCCGCTCCCCTTTATAAGAAAGAAAAACATACTTCTTAATTTATCCTTTTTAGATTGAAATACAGTTTGGAATTCAGTAAAAATTATCAAGATGATCTAGAAATTAAATAGACATCATCATTTTCCTTGAGACTTTCTCCAAACAGCACTATAGCTCTACATTGTCAGCAAAAATCTCAAATTAAGTGTCAGAATAGTTACATAAGTACTAAATCACTGATATTATCTTTCCTATCCAATTTATAACCTAGATAAGTTATTTAACAGAGGTACCAAAAAAAAAAAAAATCAATTTACCAATTTGACTTTTCTGTACTCAAGGAAACCATCACCTTTTTGCATCATGAAGAGCAATGCAGATAAAGCACTGTATAGAATTAACAAAGCTGATGCCTTTAAGAAACTGAAAAGTCAAATATGTTAACAAAAAAGTGTCCTGGTAATTCTACGTGGATCTTGTGGCTTCCTACGCCAACTAGTGATTCCCATATCTCACCAAAAGAGTCTTATTGTTCCAATTCTGCCAGAATACTACTGATTTCTAACTATAAACACAAGAACATATTAACTTAAAAATATTTTAAAATTTAAAAATACCTACTTTGCAAAACCAGACTTTTGCTTCAACACTCAACACCACAGCCTCTGACAAACACATGGTATATAATTATGGACTTCTAAAAGCACTTTCTAAGATACTCCTTTCTATTAGTTAGCACAATAAAGCACAAGCACAAGTAAAAACATTTTCCCAAATTCTTTCTTACAGGACCAATATATCTCTCCCTTCATTATGTTAGTGTTCCCACCTGCATGCCAAATCCAACTTCTCAGACAATCAACAGAAGGTCCTTTAAAGCACAGATATTTTCTTTCTATTTTTGTTAACAACTTTTTTACTAGTTTGAAGAGAAATCCAGGCTTCCTGAAATTCTTTTGATTCCATTTTTTTTAATTCCGTGAAGGTGAATAGCCTTTTTGGTGTAATGGATTACTACACAGTTTTCAGTAAAACTGAAAGCAACTGCTTCCCCTTATTTTCAACATTTCAGCAAACCACTCTTCACTGATAAACCCTAAATAACAAGATATTTAGAGCTATTCAGAGAAATAATGTGTTTTCCTTCTGGCCATTGATTCAGTAGATATTACCCATTAGAAATGGTTAAAAACATTTAGTCAAGATAGAAATCACAAACACTTTCTCACAGACAAGGACAGCATCTTTATGGAAACAAGTCGGTTTAGGTTTAGATTAACCTTTCCTAGCATAGTTTATGTAAATGCATACATCTAAACACTTCTGTGCAGCACATTTCCACTCTTCTGGTCTCAAGTGATTTCTAAAAGAACAATCTCTTCTGAAAGAATTACAATCATATAGATTAATCTACTGTTGCCTGTCATTGCTGAAAGACAAAAATAAATATGAATTTAGCAAGGTCTGTTACAGTCTAGCATATGAGCCTCCTAGTACAAGAAACCCAAAAATATCTAAGGATTTACTGAGTGAAGTCATTCCGAAACAGAAAGAACTCTTCCTATGATGGTGAAGATTTATGAGAAACACATCAATAACGGGACTCTGCTCTGTTCTCAGCCTCCCTGAACTGCTCTGTGCCTATTACAATGGGGTAGCAGTATGAAATGAAACTAAGCATGGAAAATGGCAACTGGTCATTTTTCCTGCTTCCTGCATATTCTGTGGAACCCTTAAACTAGGAGACAATAACTTTTTCAAGAGTCCGTGTTATTTACATCAGCTTTGCAAAAAGCAAATTATTGAGGGTATTTTAATCTCCTTGCGTTTTAACTCCTGCTTCTCTTTTCCTACCCACAGCAGAACCAGAATGTTCTTTCTAATGCAGTAACCACAAACCAGCTTCATGGTGGGGAAAGAGAAAACTCTGGTGCACTCACTCTAAGAGAGAGTTACCCTTTTGAGGGAATCTTCTTATTCTACAGCACATCCAGCCAAATTCATTGGTCCCCTCCAGCTTAGTAGCAACACAGGTAACTTTCCACTGTCTTGTTTATGTTTAGCAGCCATGACAGCTCTTTCTTGGTAGCAGTGGTAGGGAAAAGAAAGAATGTGTTTCAGAGAACTGACTGCTATATTTAGAACTCATGTTCTTAAGAAGAATGTTTGTCAGGCACAGAAGGTGACAGGGAGGGCAGCTGGGCTATCATCGTATGTACAGCCTTTAACTTACAGCAGGGCAGAAGCTGCAACCTGAAAAGCACTTACATCACAGAAAATGAGTGCTTCCTAGGAGAAGTCAGTATAGACTTTTTATAGATTAACTGTTGAAGAAAATAATACAAGTGGAATACGTGGAAAAGAGCACAACAAATTAAAAGCACTGGCATTAGAAACAGATGACCTGTGCCAGTAGCTCAGTGGCAATGAAGCACTGCATACAGCAGTCAACATCACTGAGCACACCTCTCATTTGCACATTCTTCTATATGATTGAGGATGATCATAACCAGTGTTTTTAAATAATTTCAAACAATACTTCAAAATATGCTTTTATTAATCTGTTTCAAAGGCTGACAAACCTTTAGACACAAGTTCATGCACTCACTGCATTATTATTATTATTATTATTATTATTATTATTATTATCACTGCAGTACTGCCAGTCCCACAATACAGATCAGCTTAGTGAAGCACATGAATTTTCAAGTTTACTGTTCCTCCTTTTAATTTCCAAATATTTGAGGTAAGAAATTTACTTGGTTTTTTAAGCTTAAGTTCATATTTAAATGCAGTTAATTGAAAGCATAAGCAAGGGCTCCAAACATAAGACCCAGACATTCATAAGAAAACCTCTCAAGATAAGAACAATTTCTGGTGTTACCTGTGTGGATGCGACTGTGTCTCTCCAGCTGACTTGGCTTAGCAAAAGCTTTTTCACAAGTATCACACTTAAACACTCTGGGCTTCTGGGAACTCAGTGAAGGTCCACCCTGATGGGTTTGCATGTGTTCCTAAGCCAGCATAGGAAAAAAAAATTCAGACCATTTAAAAATATTTCAGTACTTAAAATAAAAATATATTCACACCTTGAAGACAAAAGCAGAGGATCTTAGTCATCAGCAGACAAGCTGGAAGAAAATGGAAGCCTGCATTGTTTTTTTTTTTCTTTTAAATGAGAGATTATTTTTGTGTATCAACTCTCTCTAACCATCAATATTCACACTTCTGAAAAACTCCATCAATAATTGTATGTCTTTCTTTTTTGGCATACAATAGTCCCTTTACTAGTTGTCTGAAGCAAAATAAAATACAAAAAAATCAAACCAGAGTTCTTTAAACGCTCTGTTCATCTACAAAGATGTATTCTGACAACTGTGCATTGTCAACTAACAAAGGATTTTTTCCCCCCTCTCCTCTACACTATCCATCTCCCTCCTTGTCTGGTATGTGGGCATTCCTCAGCACCTGAATTGGTAACACTGTCAAACTGCACAGGCCTCAAAGAGGCAACTATCACAACATACACACACACAGCTGCACCATGGCAAGATGAAAACTGAACCACTTCACAATGGACTCTTAATTGGAAAAAAACACCAGAACATTAAATCACTAAGGTTCTTAACAGTAAGATAGCAGGATGTTTTATGTTCATGAAGAAGCATCAATAACAGTTCTAATTTCAGTGATGCTGGGCCCAGATGTTTTTCAAACTTAGAAGAGTATTTATGTTATCTATTAATTTTTTCATTTTAAATGTATTTATTAATACCAAGATAAAATTCAAATTAAAAAATAAAATAAATAAAAATATATATAACTAAAAAAATCTTATTAAGAACTATCTGTGAAATGGCACTACAAATACTTGTCCACTTTCTAAAATGTGTGTGGATATTCTTTTCTAGTCTATTTGATTACAGACTAAACTATTAATTAGTCTTTACTATACCTAAACAATAAGCCTTCTTGATGTCTATGAAGTTCTATTCCTCACTCCACGAACTGAAGCAAACTGTGTCTGCAGAGTTTGTTTACACTGGAAAATCAGCGAGACAGTTACATGGAAGAATATTATTATCACAGTACTTATAATAATAGAGTATTATAGGGAAATAATATAAGGTATTCTGAGAAAAAATAGGTATCTTAAAACCCCTGCTTAGGTGGAAATAAACAAAATCTTTAGATTTTATCTTGTTCATTACCCCCTCAAGCATTGAAATGGTGGAAGCATACTATAACCTACTTCAGAAAAATTACCTGAAATGAGTTGCTTCCTTCTTTCACCATAAAACCCAAACAAAACAACCAAACCTCCAAATCCCAACTCCCTCCCCATCTTCTACTTGAATGCAAACAGCATATCATCCAGATAGCCCTGTAAAACTTTCTGCCAACTTCCTTTGAGGAAACAGTTTTTTTTGTGATGCAATTCTGTTCCACTGATCTGTGTACCTCTTATACTTTTCCTGTAAAATAAATATATTTTTGAAAATAGTTCATGGAAATGCAACGTTCTGAAGTGCAATCGTCTCTTTATTGACCTAGTTAGTATTTCACTGATTGTTCGTGTAATGTTTTAAAACTTTATTTGTGCAATTCCTATATTCTTCAGAGAGTAATTATCTTAGGGTAGCAAACAAACATTATCTAATTAAAAAATAAGACCAGGAAACCTTCTTTGAAATGGCTCAGGCATTAGTATGCCACTCTTATACCCCATCACTCCTGAAACATTAATTGTAACCACCTCTGAAAGTGTGGCAATAAAAAGTTTTTTCATTCCATTGTTTTAATATGATGATAAGGCCTTTTTCCTTTCACCTTGGAATCATGTCTGTGCCTTATTTACTATCAACAGTCAACTTCCAGATACTTCCACTACATATTCATATGAAACTGGACATTTTAGTCACTGTGCATGTCTTAAGGTTCTCCTCTCTGAAGCTGTAAAACAGGACAGTAACCCACATCAGAAGGGGAACTGAGTCACTGGACTGGAAACCCTTAGCACTGGGGGTGGGGTGGGTGGTGGAGGTGTTTGTACGTGATCTCTAAAAGAGGATTTTCTTGTGAAAATCCTGGTACTGACATCTTTGGAAAAAATACATACAGTTAAATACTGGTATCTAAACACTGATATCCTTACTGGATTTTTCTTTAAAGTCTGAAGTTTGGTGGTGATCTCCAGAATTCCATCAGTATAAAATGAAGACCATGAAGACCATGAGTAACAGATCACTGAACTCTTCCCAAAATCCTAAGCCAAACCCCAACATTTATCTTTGAATTTGCTGTTAAAGACTGGTCACAGCTGAAGCTGTTATTAACACCTTGATAAAGAAAAGATTCTGATAAGGGGTGGAATTTGTTTTAGTACCTATGGTCCAGTGGTAAATTAAACTGTCCTTTAAGATTTTTAAGATCAAAGCCAATCATTAACCAGCACTGCCAAGTGTACCACTAAACTATGTCTGCTAAGACACTGTCCATAGTGCCACATCTACACATCTTCTAAATACCTCCAGAGCTGGTGACTTGACAACTTCCCTTTACAGGCTGTGTCAGTGCATGAGAAGCCTTTCAGTGAAGAAATTTTCCCTGATATCCAATCTAAACCTCCCCTAACATAACTGAGGTAATTATCTCTTGTCCTATTGTTCATTACCCACGGAGAAAAGGCCAACCCCCACCAGGCCACAATCTGCTTTCAGGTAGTTGTAGAGAGTGTTAAGTGACCCCCAGGCTCCTTTTCTCCAGGCTAAACAACCCCAACTTCCCTCAACTGCTCCTCCTAAGAGTTGTGCTCTACACCTTTCACCAGCTCTGTTGCCCTTCTCTGGATACACTCCAGAACCTCAATGTCCTTCTTGAACTGAGGGCCCAAAACTGAACACAGGATTTGAGGTGCAGCCTTGCCAGCACAAAGAGGGACAATCCCTGCCCTGCTCCTACTGGCCACCCTATTGCTGATACAGGCCAGGAAGCCATTGGCCTCCTTGGCCACCTGGGCACACACTGGCTCTTGCTCAGCCACTGTCGATCAGCACTCCCAGGTCCTTTTCCATCAGCAGCTTTCCAGCCACTCTGCCCCCAGCCTGTGGTGCTGCCTGGGGTTTTTCATGACCCAAGAGCAGGACCCGACACTTGGCCCAAAATGGCCCCAACCCACTGATCCAGCCTGTCCAGATCCCTCTGCAGGGCCTTCCTGCCCTCCAGCACATCAACACTCCATGCAACTTGGTGTTGTCTGGAAAATGACTCAGAGTGCACTCAATCCTCTTGTCCACATCGTTGATAAAGATATTAAATAGAACCAGCCCCAGTACTGAGCCCTGGAGAACACCACTTGTGACCAGCCATCAGCTGGATGTAATTCCATTCACCACCACTCTCTGAGCCTGGACATAGAGCCAATTTCTTCCCAGCAAACAGTAAACCTGTCCAAATCAGTTTCTCCGAAAGAATGCTGTGGGAGACAAGTGTCAAAGGCTTTGCTAAAGACCAGGTAGACAACATCCACAACCTTTCTCTCCTCCACTGAGCAAGTCACTTTGTCACAGGAAATCATGTTACTCAAGCAGGACCTGCATTTCATAAACCCATACAAACTGTGCCTGATCTCCTGGCTGCCCTGCATGTGCCACATGATGGTACTCAAGCTGCTCCATAACCTTTCCTGGCACTGAGATCAGGTTGAAAGGCCCATAGTTTCCCAGGTTCTACTTCCAGCCCTTGTAGATGGGCATCACAGGTGCTAAGATCCAGAGAACTGGGACCTCCCTGGTTAGCCATCACTGCTCATCATAAATGACTGAAAATGGCTTGGCAAGGTCTTCTAACAGGTCCCTTGGTATCCTTGGGTGGACTCATCCAGTCCTACAGACAACTTGTGCATGTCTAAGTGGTGTAGCAGGTCACTGACCATTTCCCCTCCCTCCACTGAGATGGCTACGGTGCGGCACGCACCAGCACAGGGACATTTCAAACGCACTCCAGTGAACTCAGCACATTGGGGTGGAGCTTGAAGGGCCTTGCTGGCACTTGAACCCTAAAACACTGGCGTGCTGCCCTCAAGCTTATCTCCAGCAAGTCTGGTTGTATCCTTTCCTCCCTACAAATCTAGTTTAGATGGTATCTCTCAATGAGCCCTGATAACGCCTCAGCAAAGATCTTTTTACCCCTTTGAGATAAGTGTAGCCCATCTGCAGCAGGCCTGCTGTTGTGTAGACCAATCCATGATCAAAAATCCCTAAATTCTGCTGGTGATGCCAGTCTCAGAGACAGTTACTGATCTGACAGCTCTTCCTACACCACTCCCTGCAACTGGAAGGATAGAGGAGGAGATTACCTGTGCTTCTGATCCCTTTACAATTGTCCCAAGGCCCTGAAGTGTCTTGTGACTGCCCTTGAACTTCTTACTGCAATTTTGATCACTGCCTTCCTGAAAAATCAGTTATGGCTTATAATCCGAGGGACATACTAAGGTAAGAAGTTATCTTGTCATATCTTTAACCTGAGCACAGTTTTAAGAAAACAAACTGAAGAGACTGATTTTTGGAGTTTGTTATCATTACTTAAGGAAAACAAGTATCAAGACTCCTTTGGGTTTTTTCTTGGAAAATGTCTTCTAACTCAGAGGTTAAGAGTTTCACAACAACACATTTTATGATAGTTTCCAATAGCCTAGTTGACAGAAATATCTTTCCAAGAGGGTGAACTTCACAAAGAGAGTATATTTCATTAAAATATTATATCAAAGTGAAAGGAAATCTACTGAAGAGGTCTCCTAAAAGCTAATATAAATATAAAGATAATACAAATAATGTAAATACATTGCCTTTTTTGGCTCCAAAAATTTCTTACTATAAATTCTGGGAAGCTGGCAAAATTCTGGGCAACTTATATCTTTACTCCTTTCTTAAAGCTCTTCTTCAAATTACTTCCTTTAAATATCTCTCAGAGGTACGATACTGGCCTGAACAAAGCACTTGTCTAGTACAGCCCAATATTCCTAACAAGAAGAGTCTATAATCCAATTAAGAACTTAGATACACCATTAATTTTTTCAAAAACTTGTAAGTATTAGGTCATTCATAATCTAGAGAAAACAGAGAAAACATCACTAGACAACAGCAATAATATAAAGACATTTTAAAACAAATGCTTCCTCTATCACTTGTACTCACATGACAGAGTGTCTACAAATGAAATGGTAAGACTGTAAAGCAGGTAACTTCCTGAGATACCAGAAGATTATCTGGAAATCAGGATTAGCATTGATGATATTCATATGCAAATAAAGTGAGTGAAATCTTTTCCTGACACTACTTCTTGCATGACAGGCATTAACATTTTTCATTCTGTAGTCAATATATGCATTAAAATCCTCTCCATGCTCCAGAAGAGAGTTCTCTATCTGTGCATACATTATCACTTAAGACTCCCTCTCTCAGATGCACACCTCTCACACTGTAAAGGGAAAGCAAAGACAAAGGGCTAATAGGTACCTTTTGTTAACATCACAGAAAGTCCAAAACAAAAGGAGTTAAGAGAACAATCAACTGTTATTACCAAATACCTTGAGATGTGTTGCCCTCTTAAAGGCCTTATTGCAGATGTGGCAAACGTGTATTCGCTCCTTGCCATGAACCTCTTTGCAGTGGTGCGTCAGCATGGTGACGGAATAAAAGGTTTGGCTACACTCAAAACACTGGTGCCCACGAGTTTCTTTTTCTGCTTGACTGCTTTTAGTCACATTAGGGGAAACTTCTGTCACCTGTAACAATTTACAAATACACTATCAGGTAATTTCATAAGCACATCCACATTGGTTTGCTTTTTAAAATCTACCTCAACATGACAAGTTTTTGGAGAGCATCTGCAAGCAACTTACAGACACAAAAGAAGTCAGTTATATGTAAATATGAACTTCTGTTTCATTGCTCTGAAGAATGACACATGTATGTATTTTAAGAAAACAACATTAATAACTATGATCAAATTGACTTAACACATCATAAATAGAATATGTGTGTATCCGTATTTTTCTACATTCAGTTTTATACACTCCTGAACAACTCCAATGATCCTCAATTTGCCACCAAATAAAATTCAAAGCCAAAAGCATTCCAGACAGGAAAAAAGTTCTCTGATTCTGTAGAGAAGAAGAATATTTTCCATTTATTTAACTTCTTAATCGGGGATTCTATTTTCATAAGGAAGTAAAGGTCTACCTCCAGAAGTACTGAAACACATTGAAAAATTGATAGAATTGGATGGTCGTGTGCTGCATTATTGTTATAATTAGTGAGAACTGCCTGGAAAAACTACTTTCTTCAGATAATTTAATACCAAATTCCTTTTTAATACCAAATTCAACTTTATAGATACAGAGGAATCCTAAGTACAGTAACATAGAAAGCAACAAATCAAATCACCATTTATCTCTCATTTCTCCTATTTCAGAGCTTGTCCTACCAGGCTGGTTGAAAACATTCATTCTGCCTTCAAGAAAACAAGTCTGAACCACTTTTTCTAATACCAAAACTGTATTACTTATGTAGGAGTTCCTATTGTGATTCAAAGGCATAAGAAGTTGCAAAGACTTCATGTTGCGCCATCACTGAAACAACCTGGATACACAAAGAGAATGGAAAAAGTGTACCAATAGGTGCTATTTTTTCCCCACAGCTCCAAAATTTAGCTATTTTTAATATCTAAATACCAACTTACTTGGAAATTTTTGGAGCAGTCTGCATTGAGCACATGATTATGTGATTTGTAGAAAGAAACACATTATTAATTAAATTTCTTTCTTGTGTGCATGTGTATATATATGAAAGTCTTTTAATTCAAACCTTCAAACAGAATCTGCATGACTAGGAAGTCACATAGAACCTCTTCCCAAAACTCTTGTTTGGGAATGACATCAGCCTCCACGATTCAAGATAAAAAGACATTGTTCCAGTATTTTGATTAAATAATAATTCTTTACCACAAAAGATACAGAAAGGTATAGTATCTACCTGATATGTTATTTCATCAGAGTTTGCAGGTGCTGAATGGGGTGTATGGCTCACCAGTATTACTTGCTGTGATCCTGATGCACTTTGGCTAGCAAGACTGGAATCTGTGAGTATAGCAGGGAACTGCTGACCCTGTCAGAGGGGGAAGCACAAAAAAAAGAGAGTAACTATATTTAAAAAGCTGTATTTAAACAGCTGACTGGAGTAATGTAAGTTTTCACACCTAAACACTACTTTTCTTTTTCATTTATAAAGAAACATTTCAGAACCCTATCTGAACAAATGCAACAGTTTTCCTTCCTTTTCTCCTTTAAATTTATATCTAACCATTTAAGGGTAACAGCTGGAAGTTTGTAAGACTAGATTTAGTTCCAATTAATTTTTACCAGCCTTGCATGAAATGCTGAATGTTTTAGCCTTCCATTGCCTTTCTTTTAACTCCTGTATTCTGCTCTCCTGCATGGCCTTCCCACAGTATCTTCCTTTATTTAAATCTCTTGATTAAACATACTTCCAAACCACATGAAATCATGATAAAAGATCACTACTTAGGATATATAATTAGTAATATCTTACTACTTCTATTTCTACACTACTCTTAATGACTTTTCAATTTCCCCAGGAAACACAGTTCTTTTACATACTACCTGTCTATTCACCATAATTTCTTGCAACATAAACTGCGTTTACACAGCTATTTTTATTCTACAATGTTTCAATTTTATTTATGCTTGTCTTAACAGGAGGCACAGGATCTTATTCATAAACAGCAACATTGCCAAATATTATCACTGAAATTATTACAAAGCCTGAAATGAAACCATGTTCTGCTTTGTTACTCTGTGATACCAGAAATCACAAACATATCATAAGAATTATTTAATAAATCTTTTCTTCCCTCCCCCAGAGCAAAACTGCAGAGGAAAGCATATAACTTTGCTTCATCAGTTTTAATCACAGCACATGCAAGATAAATAGTATTTAATTTGTATACACTTACACTCTATTTCAGGTCAATAAGTAAATAAAAATCAATTTAAACCTTGTTAAGCCAAGAAAATAGAAGAAACAACCCAAGTTTTCAGATGTAAAATCTACATTGAAATGTCAACCACACAACTTTTTAACTTTATAGTCTTTAAATATTATTTTTTATCTCTCCACGCTGTAGATTCTATTTGCCAATATGTCTTTGGCTCTTGATGACACCACAAAATTCTTAGGTTATGCTATAAATGAAACTAATAGTAAGGTTACTGGAGAGATGATAGTCCATACAGCACCATTTTTATAAAATTTCTTATAATGCCACCTGTTATTAAAGATAGTCAATTAAATTCTGTCCTGTTACTTGCTGTGAAAAGAACTGTCACAACTGCTGTTCAACTCTCCCATTCACAAGTAGGAAAAGAAAAATTTACCAAATGAAATAATAGATCTAGGAGTACTAAGCTGTATTACTGAATAGTGATACTGAAGTACATAGTCTAACACCAAAAACTGATTTCAAACCATGTTTGAAACAGTAGAATCTATCTGTTAATTTAAAAAAAACGAACAACCTTGCAAAATTTATCAGCACTTCTGTTCCAACAGTTCACGTTTCTAGATGCCAAACTCACACGGTTGACAGAGAGAAATAAAATTAACTAAAATATCAAATATTATGTATTTACAGTACAAAATTATTTTCTAAGCAAAAGAAATTATGTTCTGTAAGACAGAAAGATAAATTTATCTGTCAGTTCAGAAAAGCATCTTACCTGCGAAGTGATATTAAGTGTAACTGCATCAAGACCACCTGACAACATTCCCTGAGTGTCAGCAAGAGTCAAAGTGACACTACCATCTCCTCCAACTCCTGATGAAGACATCACCAAATTCTGTGCAGAAACTGCAGACTGAGATATGGGTGTTGCTGGAGGAAGGTTTGTTCCCCCTGTTGTATTAAGTTCTGGAACATATGCAAAAAAAAAAAATCTGTTACATACATAAACACTAAACTACAAATTTATTTTAAGTGAACTTAGTAATTTCTGTTTCCCATTGCTAGGATTTTCTGTTGTGGAATCAACAAAATCAGTTAAAACTGCTAATCAAGAACCGAAAGTTATCAGTCAGATGATAAAATTAGAAAAATTACATTTAAGTGTAGCTTCATGAACACAGCATTGCACTCACAGGTGGTCACAAGCGTATGCAAACACATATAGGTAGAAATTCATAAACATACTTAAAATCTCAAAATTTGAGTACTAGAGCAAATTTGCTATTTTATCGCTTCTGCAGTGAAGCCACCAGCTTTTGTCATCCTACAGTTTATAGATATAATTCTTCAATACTCCTTTAACTGCCTCAAAGTACTAATTTAAGACATGTCTTCTTGTTTTCATTTTTCTCCTATTGTGTGGAATAAAATTCATTTAAACTGACATAACAATTTAAAGCTTGTGAGAAAACACACAAAACATTCAAAGTTCCTGAATCATGACATGCAAGATTATACCATTTAGTTCTAATATTTACTTTTTAAACAAAATATTATTTGTTTAGAATAAATATTGTATGAATACCTGGAGCATTTAGTGAGGGGCCCTGAGAAAGAAGCTGGTCATTGCTTATAGTTAATGTAGCACCTGTAGTCTGACTGCTGATGGTTGGTGCTGTCAGCCTTAAGCCAGTGTTCAGATCAGTGCTTCCAGAATTATGCTGAATAAGATCTTGGCCTGAATAGAAATAAGTCCTAATGTAACCGGAATCGTCTCAGCATTATTCTGCTACTGTTCTTATAATAGATCATAAAATAATAAAAGTAGAAAATACAACCAAAACATAAAATTAACTTCTACACATGCAGATTTTTATGCAGCAGTTTGACAAGTTTTTAATACAGATGTGATTATGCAAATCCAGATACTAACATGTCCAGAAATACCTGAGATTAGTAATATTTAGACAAATATGGATCTTACTTCTCTAGATTCAAAGCACCAACTTGACCAATCTATAAAAATCCAGCTGTTAACTGAGGCTATGAATAGAACACTGAACTAATCTAACGTGTTCTCAAGGTAAATGCGTTTGGGTTTCAAATGTCGATTTGGGGAGTATCTTCTAAAGCTGATGAATATAAGAAAAATATGCCATGGGAAAACTGTGGACTGTGAAAATCCTCATATGCCAGTGTATAGGTACTTTATGAAACAGATCTGGTATCATTAAAGATTTTTGAAAACACAAACCAGATATTGTAAGAGTGATTTCTTGAGGACTTCCTGATGAGGTCGCAGTAGTAGATCCTGAAGCATGAGCTAGAACTTGACTCAAACTGGAATTATTTATGGTCAACATTATCTCATGTTGTCCATTTGTAGATGACACCATACCCTGTGAAGTCATGACTTGAGTAATGTCTTGTGCACCTAAATGAAAGTGGTAGGAAAAAAAAAAATTCCATGAATATCCTTTGGTGCAATTTTTGACACAACTTTTTAAAGCACTGAGCTACCATAATCGATGCAGCCAAAGGGAGATGCTAGAACGTGCAGGAGAAAGTATAATTTTTTTTTCACATCCAATTTATTTCTCTGCAGTTAAGATTTTCTGAATGAAGGTTTTGTATTTTACTCAAAACTATGGAAGTTCTTAAGCATTTTCATTATATAGAATCATAGAATGGCCTGGATTGGAAGGGACTCTAAAGATTACATGGTGCCAACTACCCTGTCATGGGCAGGGATGATTTCCACTACACCAAGCTGCTCAAAACCCCATTCAACCTGGCCTTGAACACTTCCAGGGATGGAGCATCCACAGCTTCTATGGGCAACCTGCTCCAGTGCCTCACCACCTTCACAGTAAGAACTTCTTCCTACTATCTAATCTAAATCTACTCTATAATTCACCTTCTGAAAAAAATTGTATTAAGAAAGGGTAACACAAAGCTGTAAAATTTGCTGAAGAAGCTCAAGCAAGAACTGCAAGTTTATTTTATTAAAATGAGATGTTTGGTGGCAGTGGGGAGAGGCAGAGGCGTGACTTTCTCACTGTGAATAATACCCTGAGTAAAATTAAGAAATTGAACGCACAATAAAACTACTGACAGTGCTTACCATTAGCGCTGGTTGTCAGCACGGACTCCTGCTCAGACAGGGACCCTATTGTCATGTTAGCAGATGATGTTACTGTGGGTTGCAAAGACAAGCCTGATATAGGCTGAATAACCACATTAGCTGGCACTGCATTTTCTGTTGCCTGGAGGGAGGGATTCTGTGGAGCCATGGTGGGATCTCCTGTCAGCTGCTGAGTAAGTAAATTACTCTGCTGTAATGTCTGCTGTAGGATACTTGGATCAATCTGAAAAACAATTTTTCAGCAATCAATCTGAAGTTAACAAACTGGGTTAAATGAATATTCTTGAGTCCAGAATACATATTTACTGCATAGAGAGTATATACAGTACTGAAAATTTATAATTAACAATTTAAAATTTAAATTTAGTTTTTATGTGTCTGTATATAGCCAGTCTCTAAAGTGGCTATGTAACCAGTCTATTCAGATTCACTTTCCCTCCCTTCCTTCAGCAAAATGTTTGGGAAATCATGATCAGTTACATATCAGCGTGCCTGGCCCCAGGTAAACACACTGCTGATATTCTGTACTGTCCTATGAGTGCATGTAATGCTTATCACAGTCTGCAAGCCTTTGAAAGTGAAAAGGCACGGAGCAGAGAGAAGATTGATAGCAGAAATTATTTAATTTTTCAGCTTCTAGGGGTCATTAAGGTATCATTTCACAAGCCAACAACTGTTCTCTATACTTAAAGATAAGACATCTTCCTCTTCAGAGATATTTAGCAGTTGAGAAAAACAAAATGAAAATATCTCCATTTTATGCTAAAAAGTCCTTGAATAGAGGGACTATGAGCAACTCAATGCAACTCTGCAGATGTCCCTTCCCTGACCCGGGGGTTGTACCTGGTGACCTCCAGAGGGTTCCTCCAACAACAGTAATTCTGTGCAACTGATCAAACACAACCATGTTCAAGAAAATCAGTTTCACACACCTCAAGAACTTTTAAATGCAATAATCTCACCTCTTTCTGCCATTCTTTTTACTAGTTCAGTGGGAATTTAAATTGTGAATTCAACTGTTAAAAGCTTGCAAAGTAACACAGTGACTTATGTTTAGAAAAGAACACTCCATGCAATAATTTGGGTTTGTTTCGGGGGGTGGGTGGGTGCCTTTTGGAGGTTGGGTGGGAGCCTAAAGTAATTTTGAAGTGTAAAGACAAAATGCAATTAAAAGAAAAAAAATACACATTTTAAAGCAGTTTGTCAAAATCCCTGAGAGGTAAAAAAATCCTGAAAAAAATGAAAGAAACCAAACCAGAAACATACCCCACTGTGCAGCTATTTTTTAAGTCTTCTAACATTGTACAAGTGATACAGTATGTTACTAGCTCACTCAAGAACTCTTCCAGAATTATGTAGGCTCCTTAAATATTCTTCAGCCCTCAAAGTGACACTACAGAATTAAAAGCAAGGAACGGTGAGCAACTTACCTGTAACGTTATGTTGTTAATACCAGTGGCATCTATTCCAGAAATCTGAACATTTTGTCCAACCAGATTAGCAGCAAGTTGTAACTGTATTCCTTCAAGAGTGGCCAAGCTACCATCTGTCAAGGACACAGTTAAGTCACCTCCAGCTACCAAAGAAAACAGTTATATTGTAATGTTTTTATTTACCATTACTGACTACCTCTTTCAGCGTGCTTATTTTTAGAAATTAAATCACACACACATTTATTTATGACAAGAAAGATAATTTGAAGTACAGAATTTGACTATAAAGAAATTTGACTGCCTGTTTTAAAGCTTCATAAATTCCATGTGATTTAAGGATTGCTATTTAGGCACTACCTAGTGGCTTACAAAACAAGAATCCCTCCAGAGTAGCACTAGAAACCTGGAGAAATTTGGCTTAGATTTCCTTGGAGAGTGTGCTGCACCTAAACAAAGCAGCACACGCACAGGGTATTTACATTCTGTTCATTTACTCTGAACGTACACATGAAAGTTACTGCAGCATTTTGCACAGCACAGACATGGTTCAGTATCAAACTGTCAAAGTTCATCCTCCATACATACATGGATGAAAATAAAGGGGCATTAACAATTGAAATCTAAAAGTCTTTAGAACTTGGAAAGGTTCTAATTTCAAAAGCTGAATAGGCCATCTCTACAAAAGGTCTTGACAGCACATATGTAAAAAGTCATCTTGTGTTTGATGTACCCTTCTTCTCCAAACACCTTGAGTGTGATCAACCAGTTTCCTTTGGCTGATGCTTCAGAAACACCTATCATTTCCTCTTTGGAATTCTTTAGTATAATAAATCTGGTTTACAATGCACCCAAAAAATACCTGCTCTGGCCAAAACCCACATTACTAGCCTCAATTTAAGAAGGTCTTTTTTTAGGACATCTGAACAAGCTAAACACTTCATCTTACTATGTTCAAAAATCCAAGCAAACAAATCAATTGATTCCTCATCACAAGTTTATCACTAACTGTGCCTGTCAAATAACATCAGTATCTTCTGAACATCAACAATTTGTTCATTTTGGACAACAGCTTAGATCAAATCAGATAAGCTGGAATGGCTACAGTTAAGTATGAGACTGATATAATACTCTGAATTTGTGGGCATACCTGCAAAATCACAGACATGTACTGAAAAAAATGCCAAAGCACATAAAATCAAAGTCTCACTTTCAGAAATGACAGACAGTCCAAGACCCACAATTTAAGTAGTACATTAAGAGTACCAAGGGATGTCTCCATAACACTATTCTGCTTTTAAAATTGTCCCTGCCCCAAGTTTACCTGAACACTTACACAAACATTGGGTCAGTGAGCACTTACACAAAAAATACCTGAAAAAAAGTTAGAAATTAGCAAGGATCATTATCAAAAGGTCACTTTCTTGCAACATGAAGCATGTTGGGAGTTCTATGCCAGTTGGTCTCAAAGAATGGCCTGTGGCACATTCAATGTGCTAATGCAGCTGTAGTCACTGTCAATTGGTGAGACTTCATATCTTAGGCACTTAATTATCTAACATACAGACCTACACTACTAGTTTTTTGTATTGTTAAAGAGTTTTCTTGCTTTGTTTTGAGGTTGGGGGTCTTTTGGTTGGTTTTATTTTGGTGTGGGTGTTTTTTTTTTTTTATTTTGGAAAAATAACTACACATGTACTGCAGAGGATATGCACTTAAAAAGACCCTCTTCATTATTCACATAAATAACCAGTGTAGACAAACAGAGTAACTGTTTTGCTTCTTTTCTTTTTAAATAAAACCAAGAAAGTATTACCACAAAGAATACAAGTACTCCAGCTATTTATAATCTGCATTTTTTTCCTCTCGGCAGTGCAATACCACAGCAGAACTGAAGAGACTTTTAGGTGAACTGCATATATTTTTCTTTCATTCTTAAATAAGTAAATTTCTATTCATGTCACGATTGTGCATCAAACCATGAATTCAGTAAAACTCTTACCTGTTTGGCAAACAGCATTTGGCAAAACTTTCCAAACTCTAATAGAAAGCAAATTTCATAACTTGATCACCACACCACCACCACCACCCCATCCATTTTTACCTGACACTGAAGCAGGCAGGATAGCCTGGCCCACAAGTCCTTGTTGAAGTAAATTTTGATCAAACTGACTCGTCAAAACAGAGTTATTCATGATGAAAACATTAGGGTCTGTTGAGGATGAATTAAGAAGACTGACTGGCTGTAATCCCTCAGTTGAAGTCCGGGCAACAGGCTTCCTAACTTTCTTTGTATCTGGTTTATAATGACACTGTATGTGGGTTTTTCTGCGCCCTGAAGTACGAAACCGCAAGTCACAGTGTGGGCATTTGAAGGGCTTTGCTCCCGTATGCAGGCGCATGTGGACTTTTAGACTGCCTTTTGTAGAAAAAGAATTACTGCACACATGACAACAGAAGAGCTTCTGGCCTAGAAAAGTTTCAAAACCAGAAAGATAAGTGATTAAACTTCTAAAAAGATTGAGAGGACTAAATCATCCATTTAACAAACTCCAAAACAGATTCTAAACTAATTTGAACAGAATAAATTAGAAATAATTGGACTTCATAATTTGGCTGCTTTTCAGATGAATAAAGGTTGTCAATGAAGAGCATATTACATTTTTCCTTTTACTAAAACTCCATACGTTTTTAAAGCTTTCATGCAGAATCTTATTTGATCACCTTCATACCTCTGTCATTCTCCTCATCTCATCTTCCTGACTAATCCAGTTATTTCAACTACACAGGTCATAAACTGGAGAATTAAAAGTTTCATCTTGTCCTCTTCAGCATTTGGCTCCTACTAAATTAGCCACTCATTTCCTTTTTAATTCCAGCAGCTTTATTATTCTGTTTCAATGCTGCCTTAACTAACCAGTATTAATGGATTACAATTAAGTAATTATTAAAATTAAGTGAGATAACATTCTAAAACAAAATATCAACCCCACAAAGTAATCCAGAAGTACAGAAATCTGGTCTATACATATACAGACCTCTTTGTCTCACCTTTCAGAGCGCATAATGTCTGAAAATATCCTTGGTCTTAAATAGAATTTTTAATGTACTACAAGTAACAGCAAACTACAGAGTTTATTCTTTGAACCACACACACAGCTATACAATTCACAAAAAGCATAATGCAACTATCTGGCAGAAAATGTGTGACTGCAGCTGAAAACCCACTATTATTCCTGATATTCCCAGACCTTCCAGCACAATATCGCTTCCTAGCTAAACAAGGGAAGGAAACCAATGCCTTTGGTAAAGAAATCACAAGAGCAATATGTGCCTGTGAGTCCTGCTATTGAGTTCTAGTTTCCATTTACACAGAAGAATCTCTCATCAATTTCCTGAACTACAAGTCAACCAACTTCAAATTACTAAACCCTGGCATACTGTTGTCACTTTCTGTTAAACAAAACTACATAAACCTCTGACAATGTTCCGTTTCAAGAAATGAAGAAGAAAGAGCCCAATAACATGAACCACTGAAACAATGGGAATCTGGGCTGCAGCAAAGTCATCTACCACATTCACAGTACCACAGAGGAAGCCATCCAGCAGTCTTTCCCACTAAATAAAAAATCCTTAGCCGTTGGGAGAAAGGGGGGTGGAAAAATAAGAGAGAGGGACAGTGAGAGAGAGAGAGAGGAAAACCAACAAAAAAAAAAAAGCAGGAAGGAACAAACAGAACATCTGAAGTCCTGTTATTTAAATATGCAATGAGATTATGAGCTGATTCCTGGGCCTTTTGTGTAAATACTAGGAATCTGAAAAGAAAAAAAAAAAGATGGTTGAACTGTTTTCAATAGTTTAGTAGTTTTGAGTTAGCGTCCACAAGGGAAACTTGGAGGGAAGATGATCACAAATTCAGATGAGAAGTCATCAAGGAATGGCAAACACTAAACTGGCACTGTTTCCAAATATAGCAAAAATTAAATGTGTTTTATGCCATTGACATGCCACACTATGGGCTACACAGCTAACATGTTAACAAGAACTGAAATCAGGAATATATCTGAAAGAACTGTAATCAGGAAACTGGACAAGCAATGAAGGCAGAAATGCAATAGCATGGGACTTCAGTTATCCCACTTGATGCTACATCAGGATGCAGAAGCTAAGTGTTCATATACACCTCACTGAGAAACCTCCAATCTTTCAGTAAAGCTCCAAACTAATTCTCTGGATCAATGCTGATTACAGATGATATTGGGTAGGTTCCTATGCAGGCAACTTTCATTTACAGGTGAGGAACAGAGTAGCTTTTCAAACTGAACTATTTTTAGGGGAGTTACAGATATTAATATTGTAAAAACTTTTTTATTGTTCATTTAAATAAATTATGTATCTCTCAATATAAAACAAATGAACTATCAGATTAAGACAGCTTTCCAGAAAGAAATCCAGGCTCAAATGCAGAAAACTGCATATTAGCTGAACTTCATCCAGCACAAGCTGGCCCAAGTATAAAAGAACATGGGAAAAAACTCCCATAAGATAAAACGAATTACAACAGGGAAAAGGTGATGTGGCTTTTGCAGTGAAAATTATACCTCATGAATCTGCAAGCGCTCTTTGAAGAAGATCAGATTTTCACTGTATCTGGATTTTTATCTGGAATTTTACACTGGTTTTATACAAAAAGACCTTAATAAAAATGCTGTCGCAGGCTGAAAGAGTCTTTTCATGAACTAAAGAAAATCAGTTCTAAGATGGAATACAAATGGCTTATATGGACAATTTTCACAAGGCTGTAAGTTAGCAGAAGAGCTCTTAAACACCTGAGCAAGGACTCAAACTGTCAAAACTGTACTATATGTAATGTGAAAGAGAGAATGAATAGCAGGTTGGGAAAGTCTGTTTAAGGATGTTAAAATAATAATTTACAAAGCTCCATTATATATTATCAAAAAGTCTGTACAACCATAAAGAGCTTAAAAATTAGGAAGGGGAAACAATTTATCTTTATTTCTCAAATAAAAATCTAGTGGGCTTAGGAACAAAATTATCAAGACAGCAAACTGAAAATCAAACTTGCATCCAGGAACTTACTACTACTGACTGTACTGAAGGCCATTCCTTTTTACCGTTTTTCTGCGTTCTGAAAACAACTGGATAAAACTAATGTAAAATATTCCATTAAAGCTAGCAAGCAAAGAGATGCAATCGCTTATTCAGAGTCCCACAGTTTGTAAAGTGCTTGAACATGGAGGTAATGTGACACCATCCCTGCTTTGTTCCGTTCATTATCCTTACTATCTGCTACTGTCTGTCCTGATCTACGCTACAATTCCATGTAATGAGTACTATTTCTTACTAAACAACAGTAGAAAGTACAAATACAGTAAAATGAAGAAGGAGCTTCCATGAGCAAAATAATAATGCATTACAGCACTAAAAGCTTTCTGCCTTCTTTTTTTTTTTTTTTTATTTTTGGAAAGAGATCATAATGAGATTTAACAGAACTGTAGACAGTTTTAGAAATTAATTAGTTCAGGACTGGGTTTATTACAGAAGTTCAGTAGTAAGAAGAAAACAAGTATGAAAGATTTAGAAGGTTTTTTTTTAAATTAGAGCAAAACTGTAGTTGAAAAATACTACTATTAAAATCAGATCTCTCTCAGAAATACAAAAACCTACCCTAAAAATTTAAATATTACAGATACTACATTTACATTCAACTTTCAAGATTCAAACAGCTGAATGCTCAAAATTTTTGAACTCTTACTTTCCATTTTACATAGCAGCACAAACATTAATGTTTATAGGGTTTTTTTCTCTAACATAGTTATATAAGATTCCCTCAACTCCACCTTCTTACTCAGGAAAATCATTTATCATTAAAATACTACAGAAGATCTGACATGAACATATTCAGGACAATTACATAGACAGGTTTTTGCATGAGCTAAGACCATGCTTTAGAATTCTAGAGAAGGCTGTAATAAGATGGTTTATTCAGAATATTCTGATGTGATTCATTTGATGGTGTCACAAGTACCAAATTTCCCCTAGCACTGCCATCCACAGTTCCAAATACTAGATCACAGTGAAACATAGCATTCCTTGCCAAATCTAACGGCTTTGCAAAAGCAAACAGCTTCTAAACAAAGACATGCAAAACCTTACTGACCTGTGTGTGTTTTAACATGGCAATCCAGAGTGGATTTTACAGTGAAACTCTTTCCACATTCATCGCACTTATACGGCTTCTCTCCAGTATGGATACGAACATGCCTAATAATTCCAGGATACATGTACAAGTGAAATTCTACTTCTATGTCAGTTTGTACAAGTATTTATTTTCTATCTTATTCATTTTAGAATTAATTAAATACTTATGCTAGCATTACACTAGGCTGAACAAGAAGATTTAAGTATTTGCATTTTTTCAACAGATTTCTACTTGTTTTTATATGCAAGTATTAGAGCAAGAAAAAACAATTTATTCTAAAACTTCATAATAATAACTTTCATACTGCAGGAAAATAAATATGAAAAAGCTGGATTAGTCATATTCAGAATATGTAACATTTTGACACATTTTTAAACCACTGTGAAAAAGAAAAATGTATGTAAATATTAGCTGAACTTCAATTTGGACATAAAGAGTTATATGAAACTGTTATTACTAAAGTTTTTGGTGAACTATTCAGCAAATTAAAAACATATGAACATTTTCCATTCCTCACCTTACTAAATCACTGGGTTTTTTAAAGCTTTTGGGACAATAACTGCAACAGTTGGCATATTTGGGCTCTGCTTCCAGTTCTGCTTGCTTATCTTTGATCTCACTAATTCTGTCTTTCTCTGCAGCTGACTGGACAAGAACTTTTTCTGAAACAGTGGCACTTTCTTGAGGCCTAATCTTTGCCAGTTCTGCTGTCTCTTCTTCTGTAAAAGTTATGACACCAGGACGAGATTTTCTGGAAGTTCTTTCAGAGCTTTCATCATCATCTTCAACACAAGCAACTATTAAGTAAAAAAAAAAAAAAAAACCAAAACCAAAACAAAAACCACATTTCTGTTTAGCTGAACACATTATCTGTCAGCTGAAATTACAAAAATAGAAGGATTTATTATTAAACACACAGGCACTACATTTTGTTCTTGGACTTGCACTACTATGGACTTGAATCTCTTTCAGAGGTCTAACTACTCATGTCTGCACTTAATTTTAAAAAAAGCTGCATTTATGATTCTTATCCTTATAATACATAACACAGGTTAAGTAATACGTGACAAAAGATCTACTTTAGTGACATACTAAAACAGCTATGTCACATACAATACCTTTAATGCACTGGACAGATCCTGGAAAACTAGTTTATTTAAACAATTCAGATAACAGAGCAATTTCAGCAGCTCTAAACAGCAGACATTAATCATGCTGGAAGCTTATTTTGTACCATTACTGTTATAGCATTCATGTAATCCACCAAAACATCTGTATTTCTTATGTAGTAAGGACTGTAAAAGTAAAAATGAAATCATTTACCTCCCCCTCCTGTATCTGTAGCTGCTGCTACAGCTGAGGAGACTGCCTGATGTTTTTTCATATGTTTTTTGCAGTGAACAGTTGTTCGAAAGCTTTCATCACAGAATGGGCACTTGTAAGGCTTCATGCTCATGTGAGTTGCCATGTGCCTGGTAAGGCTGCCATTAGTTGTGAAGGAGGTATTGCAAATGCTACAGCTGAATGCTTTAACTCCTTAAAGTAACAGAAACAAATAAGTAGCATGCTATTTGTTTAAGTTTACTCACACAGGACATTTACAAAACCCAAACATGGGTTAAGCTAATATAGAGCTGGTATGCTCTGTTTACCTGTATGAGTCTTCTCATGTGACTTAAGAACTCCCGAGGAAACAAAACCACGGCCACAGAGCTGGCATTTATAAGGTTTCTCACCAGTATGTGATCGTACATGTTGTTTCAAATGGCTGGATTTCTTAAAACCCTTGTTGCAATATTCACATCTATGAGAAGAAAATAGCTTTCATTAGTTTCATGTAATTATTAGGCATAATAATTACATAATAATTACATGCAATAATTAGCCATTCAGGAAATTCTGTGACAAAAGCTAGAAGTGTAACATACCTATATGAACGCCTACTTTGATCTTCATTATCCTCAAGAAAATGAGGCCTTTGGGTGTGCAATTCAAGTTCTTCCTGTGATGACTGGTCTTGCATCAAGCGAGTGGTCTAAAAATCAAAGCCTCAAGTGAGTTTCAGTAACACAATATTTAAATATAGTCTCACAAATAGGCAAGAAAAAAAATTACAGCATTTAGAGTCAACACAAGTAATTCAATTTATGCTTTCATATATTTTGACAGGAAATTAAGAGTGCAATGTAATACCTCACTCTTCCATAGTGAGAAGGAAAGCATAAAAATGTTCAGCTACTGGAATAACCAGACAACATAGCACACTTACACTTCCCTGAATCTCCACAAAAACATATCTGAATTGTTTAGATTTTCTACTGTTTGAGGAGTTAAATTTAAAACTAGATCAGCCATTTTAAACACTGAATAAGCAGCAAAACATAGTGCTGCTGACAAACTCCACTACTTTCTGAACATTCCTGTAAGTAAAAGCTACAACAGAATAATCCTTGAGAGCAAGAAATTTCAGAATTGAAGACAAGGAAACCAAAGCCTGTAGGCTGAAATGACTCAAACTCTTCCAGATCCTAAAACCCACATCAGTTCTCTGACAACATTTGCACTTTGCAAACAAGCTTCAAGGGACAGCAACTCATAGAGATCATCATGGTAAATAAATTACAACAGATTGTCTTCATGCTAGGTACTTCTAATGTCATAAAAAGTTATATTTAAACTGTATTTTTTAGCAATTGAGCCCTCTTACAAATTTAACTGAGAAACATACAAAAAAATAACTACACTGCAATATGCAAGTTCCATGAATGATCACTAAAGATTTGTAATGCTTTTTTAAATTGCTTGTCTATAGACATATAGATTTAATAATTAGAAGAGAATATAATGAAATAATGTTAAATTATTTCATAACAGTATATCCTTTCCTTCGTTTTAAACTTACAATCCAACTTTATAGTATTTTTTAAGTATAGAGCATCAAAACATACACTTCCTTTTCAGTAACTGTAGTCAAAGCACTTATCCTCTCCTCACCTTTCTATTTTCCAGTTGTTAAACATATGCAATCTAGAGAAGAAAACCTGAAACTTTTCTGACTTCTCGTTTTACCTAATCACCAATGAAGCGGTGCAAGGAAGTCACGATTGAACACAGAAAAATTAATCCTGCCTTCAAGTAGTACTTACTACATTAATAGTGTCTGTGTTTGGAACCTGAAGAAGGGCTGGTGGAGGATAACTCGTTGAAAGAGCCTGAGATTCAAGTGTGCTTGAATCCTGCAGCTGTTGTACAGCTGGAAATTGAGTCTGTTGATTGTAGCTGTCATTCACAGTAAAACCTGCCAGAAATTAAACCAGTCATAAACCTGTAAAATACACTGATTTGGACTTTGAATAACACCACACTTTTCTGAAGACTACCTTCAAAAGAGAGTAAGTAGCATTACCATATAGTAATAGTTGTACTCTTCACTGTTGAGCATCAAAACACACACAAGTTTCTGGCATCTACGTAATAGGCATAACAGGGTTACTTACCATTAGCTGGAATTCTATTGGAAAATCTCCTCCACAGAAAAACACTGTTTGAAGTTCCTTCAGGGTGCCACAATTACCTTAGAGCCATTGAAATTTTGAATTTCTTGTATGTAAGCATGCATGTGTCAAACAGGTTGACCCATCTCCCTTTATCTTGGTTGGTACCAAGCTCCCTTAACTACACTGGAAGCCGATCACAAGGATGCAAAGCTCAGTGGGGAGGATGGCGGGTGAGTGGAGGAGATGACCCAATAGGAGAACTCCAGTTTCTGATAAAGTAACCCCATTTTCTCCTACTTTGGATCTCCTCCACATATCCCCACTCTTTAGATAATAGTAAAGTAGAGCCTCTCAAAGGCAAACTGCAAAGTAAAAAATAAACACACTTTTATTCACATTTCTGGTATAAAAACCTGAAATTTTTCATTTGGTTTTGTTCTTCTGAAATAGCAGATCTTAATCATCTTTTCTAAATGAAAGAACAAAATGACAGAACCAATGATTGAGAGCCAGGGAAATACAGCTCAGATTTCAGTGTTTTTTGATGCTATTTGAGATGTCCTTTTATCAACCCTTTTAAATCTTAATACTTCCAGTATTAAAAAATAACCCACAATGTCACGTGGAAAAAAATTAAAACACAGGTATCAGTAATTAACATATGGACAAAAATTTCAGTACTTCTGTGCAGTTTGCCTTTAGTGGACAAAAAGGGTGAAGATTATGAACACAGGGTAGAAACAAACCCACATCAGATGATCACAGCATCAAAGGCCAAAAAGCAACGCTTAAAGAATGTTTTTGAGCAACAGTAAAACAAAAACCTGGATCTGTTGAGTTTAAGCAGAAATGTTCCCAAAAGACACTTTCCACAGCAGAATATTGTAATCAGTAGAGGAAAAAAACTCCTATTTGTATGCTACTGCTTCCACCATAGAATGAAAACTCACAAATGTAAATAAATCTTGAAAGCATTATTAATCAGGTCATAAGTAGTCACCAAACCTAATGCTGAAACTTGCATATTAAAGTACCACAAGAGTACAAGAAAAAAAGACTCTAAAAGCTGGAACTTGTATCTCAATTGGCCTTTGTGAAATGACAAAAAGTAGCCTGAAGAAAGCAATGAAAACTTCTGCATTGATAAGAGGGTTGCTAATTTCTACTTCTCAAATTAATTTTAGAAGCAACTTTATACAAAAATTACGTTCCCACTACATGGGATGAGAATACAAAAAAAACCAAGACTCAAGAAACTGAAGCAAAGTGATGTTACTTACATGGCCTACATTAAAAAAAACAGCTACTTAATATACTACGTAAAAACCTGAAACTTCTTTTTTAATCAGTAGGTATATTTTACTAGCTAAGAAGCAAAAAAGAAGTTACTGTACTATGACCTATTTCATTTCACAATGTTTGAATAAATTATTGAGATCCTGAAAAATTTCCCAGGATCATGCAACAAAACGCCCAGGAAGAGCATTGAATGTATTTGAGGACAAACTGAAGAAAGAAATGCTACTTCTGAAAGTAGTTTTGGAATAAATACAAACCAAAGCTATAACAAGAATATACATGATGCATAAGGATCAATTTCCTCTCAAAATTTAATATAGTTCTCACAGTTTTGAGCATTCTAAAGGCATCTGCTACTACCATACTACTTCTACAGAACACCACTTAAAAAAACCCCATACCACCAAACACCAGAACCCAGACATTCAGTCTGAGAAAGAAATTTCACCACCTTTATTTTCTGCTCTTGTTTTCATCACTGCTGTTTCCCAGAAGCTTTTGATCAATCTTAAAAGAACAGAGAGTATCTTAAGCTCTGTATAATAAGGGGAACTTCTTACTACGAAGTCCTCTAAATTTGGAATTGGATTTGGTGTTTTTCAGTACAAGTAATCATTTGTGTAGCTTGGGATTTTTTCAGCTTTAGGACATCATCCAACCTTTTATCTTCTATATTAACAAAACATAGCAAAAAACAGAATTCTCTGGAAATCCTTTTACTTAGAGAAAGATGTGTCTTACATGTGAGAATAAGAAAACAACAGTATGATAGTTTGTAGCAAATACAATATTTAATTTAGAAGAAATTTCACATCTTTACTGACAGATCTTTTAAATTCTAGCACTATAAACATCATCATGAGCATGTGCATCTCAGCAGGGATCAGTGACTATCAATTACATATTATGCAGGTTTGCTTCTTAGGCAAAGGCAACCAGCTGGACAGCACTGACTGCAAATACGTGTAAACAGTTACTGAGAGATGAGAATTCTAAGTCCTGAGATTGCAGATCAGCTTCTTAGGAAAGCAAATAGCATTCTGGTGGCAAGGGTATGTTTGTATGGGCTATAGAACTAACAGCATTTGGACTTCTGGGTTTTCAAGATCATTTGCCTAACACCACTATTTGAATTATCATTCAACCATGCTTATAGGGACACTTTAAAGGAAGTAAAGGTGATATAATTTATATGAAAACACATTTGGTGACAGATGATACTCAGTAATCCAAAGACAGTTTCAGATAAAAGACTCATTTTTTGTTCTGACTTCACTTAAAAGTCTTCAAATGAAGATGAACACAGTACAAAGAACTTAAGTCCTTTTCCTCAGCCTCCAAATCTAGCTCAAATGAATCATTTGATACTGCAGCACCCTCATAGGATCTGCACTTCTTTACAAGTCTGGATATATGAAGAAAATAATCTATCTGAATAAACAAGAAATTCAACAGAAGTATTATGAACAAACCTCTGCCAGGTCTATGCAGACCTAGAGATTATCCTCATCTGTCTAAAATGCAAAGACGGGGTTTTTCCCTCAAAAAAGGAAAAAGAAAAATCAAACAACCTTTCAAAGATTTTTTTAAAACTCCTACGTAATTTTATTAATAAACACTGAAGCAAAATATTTAATCAAGAATACAGCCTATAAATATAAAGAATAAAAAAGACAGTGCTTTAAGCTTGAATGTTCTGCCTAGCTGATAGGAAAAAGGAATTAGGAGCATGAAGCACAGATGCAGACATAGGGAGAGGGTCGACCAATTTAACGCATGCATCCGCGCAAATGCTTACCTACCTGAAATTCAAAAATTTTGAAGGGCTCCAGGATCTTCAAGGAAACTTCAAAGAGTTGGGAATCTGTGGATGAGATTCCAAGTAGAATAGGAGACATCTTATACAAATGAGACTTTAAAATGCCCACACCACACATGTTCTGTTTCTCTGTACCAATTTTACAAAGTACTGATGATCAATCTAGGTTTCTGATGATGAAAGAATTGTTTTGTGGGTTCTAGGAGTCTTTCCCCTCCCCAAGAAATCATTTGATATTTATATAATACAGACGACATACACACACAGAAACTGAAGTTTAAACAAGATGACAAAACAAGAGTTACTTATTGGGTTTATAAATTCTAAGGAACCATTAAAAAATACCAAACAAAAACCACCACCACTCTTCAGAATAATGTAGAACAAAAGGCTGCTTTTTTTTTTCCCCCGTAGTGTCTTCTCATTCATTTGAAAAACTGTAAAAGTCAACCAATGAAAATAATCATAGTATTTTAAGAGGATCTGGATCGGTCTTGTTAAATAAAGGCAGAGACTATACTTTTCTTTTCTTTGCACGCAAAGCAGCACAACCTAGAGAATTAAAATTGGCAAATTATACTATTTCTTCATAGTGTGATGCAACTTACCACAGTCAATTAAGTTTTTACAAATGATACTATACAATTAAAAGGGAATGAAACTAATAACAGAGAAGTTTGTGCACACAGAATACCAATTACTAGTTACCAGCTACATGAAGTTACTTCCTGGAGTCAGAAACAAGGAGATCAAGGGATAAGCCAGAGATGTTTCCAAATCAAAACAAATGAAAACCCCTTGAACATTCCCCATCTCAGCAACACCCCCAGGCAGAAAACCCAAAACAATCACTAATAAAATCCAAAACAAAATTAGTAGCTTCATATTACGTAAAAAATCAAGAAATCCAGCTGAGAAAAGCAAAGACAGTCATTTCTTCACTATTTTGCAGGTTACACACACCTATACATATTTCTCTGTATTTCAGGGGAAAGAAACCAGTTTCCAAGCCCTTACAATCTCATTTCATTGCTCTATAAAATACAAAAAGAAACTGCTGTGGATAGGTGAAAGTATGATTTTTATGTGACTACATTTTCAACTGTCTTTTTCCAAAATGAATCCCAGTAGCTACTCACTCAAATCTTAAGACTGTGTTTCTGATCATCTCAGGTTATGAGCATGTATACCAAGGCAGAAATTTGTGCAAAATGCCTACTGCCACAGCAATTTCAAACATAATCAAGAAAAGATTATTATATACTTGACTATAAAACCCATACTGTAATGACTAGACATCGGCTCATAAAAGTAAAAAAAAAAAAAAAATTAAGTATTCATAGTATTCTACCAAGTATAGCTTCAGAATGGTAATTTTTTTCAAGTTCTCTGCATTGCAGTTACTTTGAATGCAGATGCCCATTTTAAAAATGTTTTACCATAGCTATGCTGTAAAGCCAGATTTATAAAAACTACCTTTTACCTCCTTTATTTATTACTAACCTTGTGATAAGCTCTGTTGATCAAATGGCTGCTGTGTTATAGTCTGTTGTTCAAACTGAGTGATGTTTTCCTGTAAAGCATGCTGGGATGTCACAAATCTATCTGAAATGGGGAAAGGAAGGAGAGGGGAAAGGAGGAAAGAAAAGGGGAAAATATCAAGAAAAGAAAGATGTAATTAAATGTATATTTCAGTTATTTTGAAACCCCCATATTTTACCGTCATCCAAATTTTTTTACTAAAAATAAACTAAACAATTATTAGCTGAACAAGTATTTAAATCTTTGTTTATAGAACATTTAATTTATGTACTGTTGTATCAAGTACTGTTGTACTTGATAACTCATTGCACCATGAAAAAGAGCAAAGAAGCAAAACCAAAATACTTTGTTCCGCTATTAGAAATAAAAAAAGAATATGGAACATTCACCTTAAACCACAGTTATTACTTTCTAAGTAGACTACAAAGCAGTGCTTTTTAATAATCAGAGAACTGACATGGTAAGGTTTTGTGGACAGATCATTTTTCTGTATATTTGTTTAGTAGTTTTGTTTGCTACAACTAAAGGATACAAACCCTAATCTTTTTTATATTTGAATAGTAAACATAAATACCAATGAATGAAACTGTACTATATACCTTAAATATATAGTAAGTAGCCTTTATTCCATGTATTTTTGTAGTTCCTGTCAAGAAAAAATTATTTGAGCAATTGTAAACTTACCTCATTATAAACCTTATCATATTTCAAATACTCACCCTCATCTTGCTCTAAAGGCTGATCAGCCAATTCTTGTTCTAGTGCTGTTTCTTCTGTGCCTACTACTGGCTGCTGTTCTAACTCTAAAATAGCCTGCTGATCTGTTGCAACGGATTCTGACTGCTGTAGCTCATCACTTTGAATCTCCACCTGCATTTGTGTAGAAACATGAATGCTCTGCTGATGTACTGTAGAATCATCTATTGAAGAAGACTGCTGATTCTGCTGAAGTTGCTGTGCAAGTTCATACCTACAAAGTAAGGTGAGAAAGCCTTTATGGTTTCACTTAGACATTTATCCTATTTATATGAACAATTTTTTATTTTTACTATACACCAATTTACTGTACAAGCAAAGGTACCTAAGATTTGCTTCCCATAAATAAAAATCCTTATTCAAACACATGTAGCTGCTACAGAGCAAAGCTGCCTTTCCAAGTATCTTAAAGAATGGCTGTTGAGCTACTTTGGAAGATTTATACAAAAATTGTAAGCATACCTATGAGTCTTCATGTGTTTTTTACAGTTGAGTGATGTTTTGAATGTTTT
Organism: Vidua chalybeata; assembly: GCF_026979565.1. NCBI lineage: Eukaryota > Metazoa > Chordata > Aves > Passeriformes > Viduidae > Vidua > Vidua chalybeata. The sequence continues at coordinate 94,024,005 of NC_071530.1, forward strand.
TTGACAGTAGGGACACATATATGGTCGAAGGTCATTATGGATCCCCATGTGTCGCCTGAGGCTACCACCAGTAGTGAAAGCCCCGTTGCACACAACGCACTTGAAAGCTTTCAATCCAGTGTGTGTTCTAATATGTGCTTTCAGAACTCCAGCTGACACAAAACCTCTTCCACACTGAGAGCACTTAAATGGCTTTTCACCTGTATGAGACCTTTTCAAGAGAAAACAGAAGTTAAAATAGATTTAAACATTTGATTTACAAAATTATTAAAGGACTCAATTTTGAAATGAGAAAAATAAACCAAACTCAGGTGACAGCTGAATGGATGGAAGAGGCCCCAATTAAGAAAAGCCAGATATTAAGTTACAAACAACCTGTCAGGGCTAAAAACAATACTGTCTGGTTAGTTTTAGCTATGTTGCACAATCCAATCTCCTTTTCTGATCATACTTTGTCTCCATCACAATACTTGGGTTTAATTTTTCCATTCCAGATGGTGCAGTAGTTCTTCAGACTAGTATATTATCACTCACATGTATTTTCATCAATTCAGCTAAAAAACTGTCCACAAAAGTTGGGAGAAAAAGACATGGTTCTCTTTATATATACTACCACTATAGTTAACAACAAAACTCTTGGCAAAAGAACTGTGTCCATCCCAAATACCTCCTGAACAAAGCAAAACCTGTCTCTCATAATGCTATGTGAAAAACATACTCAAGTGGGGAAAGCCTCTCACTTATCAAAGTACATGGCACTCACTACAGCCTTTCTTCCAAAGGTGCTAGAGGAGTTTCCCTTTAGGACTACACTGAGATACAAAACAGGATGAAGGAAAAGTTAGGAAATGAAATGGAATGCAACAAGAATATTAAGGGTTACAACTGTAGCATCCCAGGAGAGAGCCAGAAAGAAGGCAATAGGAATGCTAGGAAATGGAAGACAAAAGAAGCAAGATTTAATAAAATCAGGAAAAGTTAGGGACAGTTTATGATTACAGTAATCTTGGAAGACCACCACATCAGACGCCGTAACAAAGTATACGACAGATATTAAGATTACTGTTTTGCTGCCAATACACACCACAAAAATCAGCAGTAGGGCATCCTCACGTTCCTTGGTGTGCCTAGGGGATTATTTGACACACTATTCAGTCACTGCTCTACTGAAAATACCCCTACTACAAATTTCCCTCTTTTTCAGAGAGGGAAACAAGCTTTGCAAGCAATAATCAGCACTACTCCATGAGAACACAGTGTCCACAAAATTATCAAGCAAAGCAATTTAATTATAGAAATGCCAATTTACAAAGAGAAAACATGTAAAAAGAAAAAAGTTTCTAATTCTTCCACAAAACCTTAAACAAAGCCAGACTTCACTCAGTACTCTGTTGAAAGATCAAAGAAACCTAGTAGCAGGTGATTGGTACCCACATCCTATTTTTGCATTTTCAGTATAATCCAAAATTATTTTCATTTAAATCAATTCATCTGGAATGTGTCTACAGAAGACAATGAAAAATCTAGCTAGGATATTACAAAAGAAAAGATGGGATATTGTAAAACTTCCCTTCCTCCTGGTAAGACAGCATATAAAACCCAATAACTGTTTCAAGGCAATCTGAGAACTTAAAAAATACAGAACTTGATTTTTAAAGAGAGTATGAGGGACTCACCATGATCTGAGCTAGAAAGAGTGAGAAAGCAGCACAGAGCTTACACTGCAGAAACAAGCAGATTGCCACCTGCTTGTATGGACTCTTCCCTTAAATTCCAGTAACCATCTTTGGTGGGGTTTTTTCATATTTCTTCTTCTAGCTGTTTATAGTTAGGAAGTCAGAGAGCACTGTTTCCTGCCTTGACTAAATGTTAAATCTCATTGCCTGCAAAACTGCAAACCTCATCTAACTTTGAAGCTACTCTTCTTCTCAAAACAAGACTGGATTAGTTACCTCCACTGGTTCTTCTACAACCTAAATTTTTCTCTGACTCCATGACTGTGGTTCTAACAAGCACTGACTACACAGAACTTGAACTGAGCTTCAAGCAACAAAATTATCCCCAGCAACATTTACTCAATTACAGTGTAAACTCCAATTCTTTTACGTTTTCTATACAGAACAAAAGGTAATTCCATCTCAAAAAATAGGAGTTACATACAAAGCAGACAATCTGGAGTATGCAATTACAAAATTACAGTAAGAATTCACAAACAATGCTTGTTTTTTCTATACACAGTTTTGGAAGAAAAAATCCAAGTGTCAGTAAACTAAACTGCACATTGAACACAACCACTTATACTGCTAGAACTGCACATAGCCATAAGTTAGTCCAAAGCCTCCTCCAACTCTACAAGAAAAAAAAAATCAGTTATCACTGGTTCAGTGTTTAAGAGATGGTTAAAAAAAGTCTTTTCAGTGAATAATATATAAATTTCATGTCTTTCCATAAATTTGTTATGTCATACATTTCCTTTCTTGATTGTGTTTATTTTACCTGATGTGTTGTTTAAGATGACAGGATTTTTTATAGGCTCGATGGCAATAGTAGCATTTGTATGGTCTCTCTGCATTATTCACAAAATTACTGTTAAAATAGTTTTGGAAGACCTGGCTATTCCTCGGGATTGGCTGGATAAGACCTGCATTTATAAACACAAGTACAAATAGTAAAAATTGATTGGTAAAGTTATTCCAAAGATGCAGTAGTCTGAAGAGATAGTATTTGAAAAGAAAGCATGGCTAAACTTGTAGTATCCAAAAATATAAAGAAAATGTGCATGTTTTCAGCATTTACTTAAAATTATGCATACAGCATTATAGATATTATACTGTATGTGGTATTTTAATGGTAAGTTCTTCTTTTATCCAGAGGTCCACCTCACTACAGGAGCAGCCTTGTCCAAAATAAGCATTAACTTTTTCTAAAGTTGACAGTTATGAATTCATTGCTGATCCAATAATATCTTCTCCTTCCAACCTCAACCTTAGCAAATGATATTTAATCAATGTATATAAAGTATTATCAGGTATACAACTTGACAAATATTTAATACGCCTTTTGTGAAAAGCATTGAAACATATAGAGAACAATTTGCAGGCTTTTTTTCATAGGCTTTTAGAAAAATTAAGACTATTATAGAAAGCAAAATATATATCAACAGAAGTGCCACTCAAAGATTACCACTATTACAAAGTAACATTATTAGGTTCTTGACCCTTCTAAAAGAACTGATTATTTTTTGAGGGGGCAAAGAGTAAAAATGTGGAAATATTGTCAGGGGGTTGAAAAAACATGACACATCTTCTAGATAAACAGTAGAACTTATTTTTACATTGAACATTCTAATATCAGCAGAGTTCATGTGTTATCAGCATCCACAGGAAACAATTTCTATAGTATTTCTTATTAATATTAATCTTTTTCCAAAAATCAGACTTTCACAGCACAGGTATTAATTGGATTGAAGGGGAGCTTCTCTTCAAAATCAGGAAATGGAATTATACTTGTTTCTGGGGTTCACTCAAGAAAGAAATACTGTGTGATCTGTCTGAAGCTGTCAGCTAAGTTTTGTTTGCACCCCAAAAATTTAAGTTTCTTCTCTATGATACTAAAATAACCCCTACTCTTGCTTTCAATAACTCCTGATGCAGTGAAAGCAAAAGGATGTGTGATAAACATTTTATTGAAATAAGGTAAAAGTATTACCAATGTAAGATTCCACCATAAAAATGACTGCACAATAGACAAGTCAGGGGTTAGCAGACTGTTCAATCAAAAATAAAGAGTAAACACCTCACCAACTACATTGACCTCTACTGGACAACAACATATTGTTTTGTACAACTTCTTCCAAAAAGTGGTTTAACATAGTCTTGTGACAATATTTATACAACAGAATTAAAGTAACTGGATGAATTCTCCAAAGCAGGTTTCAGAATTAAGCTGCCCTTTTTTTGAAATATGACCACAAATTATTACTACTAATTCAGTTGAGGTCATAATTAAAATAAATGTGACTCATAATTAAATCATGTGACTCATTAATATCTGTATTAATAATACATTAATATCTGTATTAATAATTAATATCCGACTCGTTAATATCTGTAATCTTTATTACAAATGTTGATTGAAACATGATCATCTTGAGAAGACTCTTGGTCATGAACTGTCATCTCCTCTATACCAACGGTGTAATAATATTCAAATTAAACTCCTAATATAAAAATGCACATGGCTTCTTACCGGTAAGGATTATACAATTTAACTGTAAATAAAAAATACTGTTCTTATTAATTCTAGTGCAAGCAAACTATAAAATACAGCACTTTGCTGAAGTTTGTTTTTGATGACTTATTTCAACGTTCATCTTTACAAGTGAGCTCTGAATGCTTTTGCTTGATTAAAATGTGTCCTTTATATTCCATTGAAATGCAAATTTCAAGAGAGTATGGATTTACTTGCTCTTTACCTAAATCAGTTATGAGTATGGGTTCTTGCAAAGGGATGTCTGGTACTGGACCACTTGACTTTCCTACTCGAACTTTTGTGGGTTTACGTTGATGTCGCAGCTTTCTTAGCTCCGTATGTTTAAAATGTGAAGTGATATGAGTTTTCCGATGGCCCGATGTTCTAAACTTCTTGTCACAGTGAGGACAAGCAAAAGGCCTAACACCTGCGAAAGATTAAAAAGAAAAAGCTTAAAATTCTATTTCTATCAACCTAGAAATCTAGCTTTAGAATAGTGATTCTCTTTCCTGGGTGTGGTTTTTTTTTGTTTTTTTTTTTTTTTTTTTTTTTTTTTTTTTTTTTGCTTTCTCTCATGGTATTTATTGTAACACAGGTTTTCAAAACATAGAACTTCAATAAAAATTTCAATCCACAAAACTCAAAGTAACAACTAATCTGCTGAATGGGTAATTGACTGAAACACATTACTTGAAGCAAGTTTGTTATCAAGAAACTGGATGATGCAAAAGTGACAGCAATTTTCATGTGTTTCAGAAGCTGTCCTAAGAAATGCACATGGCAGGTTAAAGTCTTCCCAAAACAAACTTTTAAAAAACTGTGAGAAAATAGAATCAGCAAACACACAGACAAGTATGTTATATAACAGGATAAAAGAGAGGGAACAGGGATGTGACAAAGTCAAAAAAGTCTAGATCCATCTCTGAAAACATCAACTCTGTCTGATGGCAGTCAAAAAAGCATGCCAACAGAAGTATTAAAGAAAGACTTTTGTAATGCAAAATCCAGTAGAAATATCTCCTTGACAAAGATTTCCTAGAGAACTTGGTAAGTAAGAGACAGGCAAAGCTGAACAACTTTCTGGTTTTGTTCAAGGGGAAATCTTGGATTTAAAAGGCTAGGAAACACGACTGGATATTATGAAGACAGCTTTTATCAAGTTCAATCACAGGCAGAAAAAATGTAGAAGAATGAACCATTCTTCACAAAGCAATAAATGAAACATTATCTGAAACTACAGAGCAGTTCCATAAACACTGGACTACCTGTTTTCCCAGCCACCTAGTGCTTCTGCCACTCTAAATTAATCTGACTACTTGTATGAAGTAAGCCTGACTTTAAACTAACAGACAAAAAAGTACTGGTTTACAAGTTTACAAAAAAAAAGTGGAAGACTTTCTGCAGATGAACCAACATTGATATTTCATGGATAAAATACATCAAACTATAAAACAGATTGGATCCCAAATGCACCTAAGTGAATAAATGATACTTTTGCAGAAGGTAATTATATAAACAGGGATTAAAGGGAAGAGCATGTTTATCTTGCTGAAACTTTATTTACCTGTATGAAAAAAGAAAGAACTTAGAAAACAACCAGGAAGCCTACCAAAAGGAGAAAATTTACTGTTGTTTATGGAAAGGATAGCTCAATCACACAAAAAGGTTTTGAAGATATCATACATAAACGAAGACCATATGATCAGAGGGGTTCTAAGATATTCACTGTAAGATGCTGAAAACAGGTAAGTTGGTGAAAACATGAAGCAAAACTGTAATGTAGAAGATAAAATGGGAAGCAACCAGTCCTGAGTGTTACAGTAAAATTATAGAAAAGTGTGGGGAGGAGGAGGGAAGATCAAGAGCAAATATTAAAGATGACTGGGGATAAGTAAAATCAGAACTCAAATTGCAGGATATGACTCTTCAGAAAGCACAATTAAATATATTCATAATAGTGATATTAGAAAGGAACAACAGCTGACTCATAATCAGAAAATTAAATGTCAATGTTTTTTGTAAGAACCCAAAGTTTCAAAGCCATGAAACACTAGAAGTTATGACAAAAAAATGACACTCATCACGTACAACACTAAAATGATACGTTCTCTGATAGATATTAATAATGACATTGCAGGCATGTCTACAACTTACACATTTCACAGTCTTCACTCATTCAAGGTCCCACCCACATCACAGAATACACAAAGCCATCTCAAGGCCTTACCTGTATGCAGGCGAATGTGAACTTTTAAACTCCCTGAGGTGGAAAAGCTTTTCATACAAAATTGGCACTTGAAAGCTTTAATGCCAGTGTGTGTTTTTATGTGTGCTGTTAGAGTGCTCTTCACGGCAAAGGCGCGGAAGCACTGGGGACACTTGTATGGCTTCTCATGGGTGTGAATGCGAATGTGGCGCACTAAATCGCTTGGTTTTTTAAATTCTTTAGAGCAATATGGACAAACATGCCACCTGATTCCATTTTCTTCACGTATAGAACCTGAAACAAGGAATATCCAAATGAATGGTTTTTAAACCTTCTAACAATTCTTGAAAAATCCCACTACATTGATGCTATTGTACGAAGCAATCAGACTACAAAAACACTTTTTGAAATAGATGCCATCACAACATACTTCACAGAAGATTAACTTCTGTATTGGATATATTCTACTTCATAAAAATGGTGATAGGCTGGAACAACAGAAAAAAACCCCAAGGGAATCTTGTTGAAATTCAAATAACACAATTTCTATGCCACAGAAATGTAGAATGCAGCTGCAAATGCCATATAATATACCAGTTAACTTATAAATAACATATTGAACACAAAATTATCCAACAATGACTATAAATCCACAACCACACCAGATTATTTTACGTACTTAACATTTATCTAACTGGAGGAGATACTTTGCTTGACCCTCTCTTTTACAAATTCAGACTTAAATTACATTTTGTAAACTTGTCAAGGAAGAAAAGCTGTGCAAGTCCTTCTGACAGATTAACAATTTAAGGCTACTTTTTTATAGAAGTTGTTTTATGATCCAAGAACCCTAAGGTCTGTCCTAAGGCAACAGGACATTTTTTCCTCAACAAAAAATGAAAGAAACCCCTTCTAAAACCTATCTAAGCTTTTTAGCCATACATGTTGTTCAGTATCAGATTGTTTGCTCATTTAAATCGGTAAACCTAGTGGTTTTTTTTTCCTGTCAACACACCGAAGTCATGTTACCTTATCAAAAACAAAAGTAGTTGTGTTTGACTGTACAGCTGTGGCCTTTTATTTTTATTTGCAGTCACAGCTAGAGAGTTGTTATTGTTAAACACAAGTAACAAAATAATTATATACCAGAAGAAAAATTTAATGTTACTTTTTATCACAGCCATACTGAAGACAATTTTTTACTTTAGATCAATTTCCTCATCCCTTGCAAAAGAAAAAGCAACATCAGTGTACCTATGAAGATACTAGAGACAGAGATCAAAGGCTGTATTATAGCACTGTATATGCCAGGCTGGCTGCTGAAGTATGAAGGCTTTACATGGAACAAACAACTTCTAGCAGCCATAAAACACAAGCAACCTTAAAACTGAAGTTGCATTTAAGCACACAGAGACAAAATGCAGGCTTGCATACACACAACACAGTATAGAGGCAGAATAACAACATGTATTTATGGTGACAATGTCATATCAGTCCTGTGATTCCAGAGACAGGTGACATGAAGAATTATTCATAATGCCAGCCTTTGTCCTTCCCTACATGGATCAGTCAAGCTCTGCAGTCCTGCCCTTATGTCTCTGTAAGGCCTCGTTTCCAAAGGGGAAGAATAGTCCTTGCAAGAACTCTTTACTCTGGGACACACAATGAAAACCCAGTCCTTGCCAGAGAAGGATGATAGGAGAGAATAATAGATTCACATACTTTGTCCTTTTCCTGTAACTCCACTGATTTAAACCAAACGACTTAGAAATATAATTTCACTTCATGCCATCCTGACATGGGTTTTTTTATGAAAATATATTTTATAATTAAAATTATAAATATTATTACTCATACCTTACACTGTATTTTAGATAAGAAAAAATACTGTTCATAACTAATCCACAATACATTTTGGGAAATCCCTTTATAAAACCATAAATTACTACACTCTTTACACAAGAAGTAGAACACAAGAAGTAGAAAGCAGTGGCAATATTACCAGGCAAAAATGGTGATTTTTTCTTAATTAACTTTTTTTCTTTTTTATCTAGTTTATCCGTACTCTCTTGCTCCTTGTCTTGTTCAGCACTATTAGAATCAGCCTGATGATTTGAGAGGCTCGGGACATCTGGGTTCTGATCCTGGGCCCCAGCAGCCTTAGCCTGGCTGCAGTCAGTAGAATGTGCAGAGACAGGAATTGACGACAACCCGCTGTTCTCTAATGCTTGCTAAAAAAAGAACAAAAAAACTTCTAGATTAAGGAAGAAGCCTTCCACAGTTATCCCCAACTTTTCTCAAACAAGTACTTGGAAAATACAATGAAAATATAATTAAAGGAATTAAATGCCTCGTTCTCACAAAAATTCAGCCATATTTCAAACGTGCAAACACATTATTACACAATATTGATTTCTGATTGTCTGTGAAATTTTAGATTGGATTTTCTGCACTTACAGTTGCCTTTTAGGTAACAACAACTTTTATTTTTTTTAATAGCCATCAGGATAATAGTTATGTATCATGGTGTTACTCTTTGCAATTCCTCATCGCATTCCAGACATTAGAGAACTCAGCACAAGGTGAACCTGCCCATAGCTGCATATAACATTTGGGTCTTCCAACCCCAAATTTAAATGGTATTTAAAAGTCTAGAGATGAAAAGGTACCTTACAGGTTAGCAGCCTACCAGTAACACTAAAGAATATTATTCTCTGCCCTGATCCATCCTGTTTGTGCCCTTCTGGGGTGCAGGCTGCAGAACAAGCACAGATAGTAATTCACCCGCCTACATTTCTTCTGTTACACCATGTCTCCTTCTGCCATTATCAAGGACAAAATATAGGAATTTTTTTTTAGGAAAAACACTGGCTGACCTCAGAAAAAAAAAAATCTTGCACAAATAGGAAATATTCAGATAGCCCTTATTAATTAGAACAAGGTAAAGGCCAAGTGTACATTCTCATTTTTAACCAGATAAAATATTTTTCCCCTCTTGAATGATACCACGTTTTCAGCACTGCATAATATAAGGAGAAGGCCACAAGCTGCTTCTAGGCAACAGGAAAAAAGAAGGCTTTAGGTATCAGTAAAAATATCCACGTACAGGGTGTACACTTAAAGCCATACAAAGATATATTGGTGCAGTCCATACCCATTCAATAAATCTTTACAATTCTTTCTTGACTAATGGATTGTTTAGAAATCCATAAGGAATGCTGTAATTGAAAATATTGAGAACAAATTTCATTAAAATATAAGAAAGAATGAGAAAGGAGCCACTGGAATGTAAAGCTGTTCTCACATAGAGCTCTTACCTGCAAAATATCTCTACTGATCCCCACTGCAATGTTGAGCTGTTGACCAGGTTGTTGAGGCTGGTTATTTTCTACAGGACCTGGTTCTGATAGCTCAAGGAGCTGCTGAATGACATCAGTGACAGTCTGCTGACCCTGATGACCAGTAGCTGGAGACACCTGGTTTTCTGTCTGTTGAAGAAGCGGAGACCGAAAATGTGTGGCCTGAAATATACAGGGGTACATTTGTCAAGGGAGATCAAAAGTATGTGTTATGAACTCACCTGTCCAGCTCCCTTACCTGAAATGTCTGGTAGCTGTGTGCTAGAGGATGGCTACTTATACAAGACATAATGATTATACAGAGCCTCATCCAAAGTTTGCTTACTTCATTGTAGAATTGCTTGTGTACACCCTTTTTTTTTCAGTTCTTCCCAAGCTTGAAATTGTAAGCTTACATCTTGAATTTAATTTACTGTTAATTAACTGAACCTTCAACCAATTTAGAAAAGACAGGGAGGGATCAACTACAAAACTCCACGTGTAAAGGCCACATGAAAACTAATTCCCAAATAAATAAACTGGCATGGCTATCTTTTTAAAGTTCACATTTATCTCAATCAGGTCCTTTGTAAAAAACAACCTTCCATTAGAGATTTTTTTTTTACTAAATTATCTGTGTTGCTGGATCAAAACCTTTCAGAACAAACTACTAACTTTTCCCCTTCAATTTGGAACCTTTGAAACCACTTAGCTTTAGAGGAATCTCTTCATATTCTAAAAATTTAAATACACATCATGCTCCTTCAAAATACTAAAAAAAATTAAGTGTAAAAATCTAATTTCCCAATCTTTGATTTGAAACGGTGTATCTTAGACTACCTCAGTAACAAATACAAAGGAAAAAAAGTGATAAAGAGCCTTGGTATTTATTTTAAAATCAGAAATAAAGACTCCTGTTTGCCTACATTTATAAACTTCTCTTCTTATGACAAATAGACTGGATTAAATATACCATTACTGAAACAACTACTTTCAAGAATTTGTTTCATTGCAGAAAACAGAAATATGTTATTTGCTTCTAATATTGACTTCTGTTCCCTAAAAAGAACCACTTCAAGGTGCATGTGAAACCACATACAGATATAAAAGGCTATCTTATTTCAGAATATTTTACCAAACAATAATCTTAGGCTTCACATTTGTACTATTTCCTTCTAATCTGAAAACTTCCCTGAGATTTTCTTTATACTGACACTTTACACTAGACAGTTAAGATGACAGTCAATGTAGTAAAGAAAGGTTGGTTACAAAGAATTATGTTAAGAAATATTAGCTTGACTCAGATTATGTCCTGTGTATTTGATGAAGTATTCTTAATGCCTCCTCATGAGATAATAAAAACCAAATCCATATCTTGCTTCTCTTGCATGTATGTGAGAATATCACATTACTTTGCTGATTTAACCATTAGTTCTTTTTTCACCTCATTAGCAAGACACAAAAAGACTCCATATCTCTTCAGATTCCAATTTAGCAAAAGTGCTATAAACATTTCAATATGGGTGACACACTATATTGCAATGAGAATGGCATAAACAGGAAGCAAACTTATACAGAAGCAAAGCAGTTTGCTGAAAAGTGTAACAGCTCTTTATAAACATTATTTTTTTTTCTGGAAACAGAATGTAAGGAGGCTTTTATGTAGAGCAGGATGCCTACACTAGAAGTGTATAAAATTCTCCCAGGGTTTAGGAAGAGAAAAATTGATGTTATTGTTAATTAATTATTGTTAATTAAAATTAATGTTACTGTTAATGAAGAAACTTCTCAATGTCATCTTTGATATGAAAATTACAGCATTACATGCATTTAGCCAGTGTGTCCTGCATATTATACAGCAGTTCATATACAGTCTCATGGAGGTTATCTTTTTGAACAATAATGTACACACATGCACATATATTAAGTTTGTTACCATTACCCTTAAGATACACTGTTAATTATAAAAAGTTTCAGAGGTCTCTTTCTAGGTCTTATTTGAACATCCAGTTTTAAAGATAATATGGAGAACAAAGTGTTGTATTACTGCTTCATAATTCCACTGCTGTTCAACTGGAACAGTGGACCTTGAGATGACCCTTGGTTTGCCTGATCTGCTGTGTAACACAGTGTGCCTGCTCTGAGTGAATTACTCCTTCAAGTGTGCCTGCTCTGAGTGAATTACTCCTTCAAGTCACAGTAACTGTAAAAAACTAGAGCAGTTCTTTAAATCAAGTAGTTTATTGTGGTTAACTTTTTCTGTTGCCATCCAACTTCAATACATGGCTCCAAGAGTAAATTATCTTCACTAAAATTTCACACTTTATTTCTAAGTGTCAATTTCCCTAGCTATGACCCTCAAACTTTTTTTCCTCTCCTCTATTAAGATGACAGAACTTTTTCCTAATATCTAACCTAAGCCTCCCCTGCCAAAATTTCAGGCCATTCCCTCAAGTCCTGTCCCTGGTCACCACAGAGAAGAGATGGACTGGTCTGGTCTGTCCCTTTTCTTCCCCTCTTTAAGAAGTTGTAACTGCAATGAGGTCTAAGTCTTCTCCAGGCTGAACAGACCAAGTCCCTATCCCTATTTGTGAGGTGACCATTCTCATCCTGTAATGGGCCAATGTTATTTTTACACTGCCTATTGCCATTAATACATTTGAAAAAAACTCTTTCTTGCCCCCCACAGTTCTGGTCAGTTTCAACTGCAGCTAAACCTTGGCCACACAAATTTTCTCCCTACAGCAAAAAGCAGTACCTCTGTACTCTTGCTGTGTCACCTGACCTTGCTACAACAGGGCATACACCTTTGTTTTCTGCCTTATTTCCAAAAGATCTCTGTTTAGCCAACATGCCCTTCTGCCTTGCCTGCCTGACTTGTGATATTTGCGAACTGCCCGCTCCTGTGCCCTCAGAAGGTGATATTTAAAAAGTGACCAGCAGTGATATTCCCCAGCACCTGCAAAAACATTTTCCCAGGGGTCCTTATTTAATAGCTCCCTGAGCAGCCTGAAGTCTGCGCTCATCACATCCAGAGCTGAGGTTTTGCTGGCACTTTTACTCCTGTCAACAATTTTAAACTCTATTGCTTCATGGTCACTGGGGCCAAAATGGCTGCCAATCTCCACTTTGCTTATGAGATCCTCTCTGCTGACAAGCAGATCTACTGGAGGGCATCTTTCTGAGTCTGCTCCCTTAGGACCTATTCCATAAAGTTGTCATCCAGGTTTTTCAGCAATCTTCTAGCCCAGGTTGTATCAGCTGTGTGATTCTCCCAGGTCATTTCTGGCAAGTTGAAGCTCCCCATAAGGACAAGGGCAGTTGACTCAGAGGTGTCTCTTTGTTCCTCAAAGAATAATTCCGCAATGTCATCATCCTGCCTGGAAGGTCTGCAACAGGCTCCCACAATGATACCTGCATTATTTGCTTGCCCCTTGATTCTTATCCAGGCACTCAACTACTCCATTGCCAATTGCGAGTTCCAAACATTCTAACCCTTCTATTACACACATTCAGTGCCATCCCTCCACCTCTTCTGCCCTGCCTACAGTGGATGAGCTGTTTATGGTGACTTTAAAGCAATGCTGCCACATTTCCCAGTTCTTGGTTTTGTGAATTTGAGTACAAGAGAAAATAATTAATTCCCAAATGAAGTTGGGGAGACTGTCAGATGGTCTGTCCCTAAGATACCATGCTACAACTTATAGCTGACAAACAAGATGCTGTATAGCTGCAACAAAACCTGCCAGAACTCTCAGGGGGACTGGCACATACAGTCCTTCCTGTATGCCACAACTGTTTGCTATGGAGTTCCAGAAAGTCAGCCCTGCATCATCCTTCCCCAGCTCCACAGCTCTTCCTGAGCCCCACAGTTCCTCTGCTACCAAAAAGTTCCAATCAACTCAACCCATATGAACACAATTCCTTCTCTCTCCAACCAAGCCATGGTAATCTCTGAAAAATAAAGGCAGAGGGGTAGGGCAATCCAGGATTTTTAAGAATCCTTACTCTCTGGTCTTTTTATACATAAAAGTATTTACCTCCATTTTGAAGAGCTGTTGTACAGACTTACATGCAAAATCATGAGTGTGTAAACAAATGAGCCAACATAATCCATTCAAGATCTGTTCTACCTCTAAATAATCAGCTGCGTTCACCAAGGAGCTTCCCTTCACAGATTAGCTGATCTAACTTATCACAAAGTATCACAGCATACCCTTTTTCACCCGGTAAACAAAAATTTACAAAATTATGTAAAGTTTCTCCCATTTGTAGTCTTGACACAAAAATATGACCAGAACTACACACTTACATTCTTCCATTTGTTATCAACAGGTTGCAAAAGATTAGTAGGGGATGTCGTTAACGGCTGGGTGACAGAGTCCTACAAAGAAATCAAAATAATTTATATCTTAATCAAAAAGAAGAAAAACATGGCTGATACAACACAGAAAAGTAGCATAGAAAAATCAGACTATGTGAGAGAAACAGAAGTACACAAAATCATCTTAGCTATAAATATTTATGCAGCAAATGACAGCCTTACAGTCACTATAATATAGAAAATATTCTCATGCATCATAAAAGAGTACATTCTTTGGTAGCACAGCACTTCAGGAAACTTCAGCTTTTGGAATGGGTACTTAATAAGGACATAATCCTTGCTTATCCCCAGGTATATACCAAGAGATGACAGAGACTGATGGCAAACTTCAGAATAGAATTATTATACTGGAGATTTGTTGTTAAAGCAGCTCTGCAAGTTTTCAGCAGAATGAAGGAAAGTTCTAATCTAAGAATGCTAATGCTAATCTAATAATGTACTAGGTTTCTAAAGCAATACAAAAATAGGAATAATTAAATATATGCAGATTCAGAAGATATAAAATTACAAATAGAAAGCATAATCTCCTCTAATATGCAACTCACGTGCCATTTTTTATCTCTGCTCCTCCTTGCTAAACTTCTTGAGATTTCTTTTTAGAAAGAATCTTTTTCTCCCTTCTCTCTCTTTGCTTATACTATTGTATGGCATTTTTTGCTAGTCCCCTCTTGCATGCAAGCAGCAAAGTATTCATGCTAACCAAATCCAAAATATTTAAGCAAACAAAAAAAAAACCAAAAAAAAAAAACCACCAAAAAAACCCAACCAAACAAAAAACCCAACCAAACAAAAAACCAGAGCTGGTGGAATTCTTTTCCATCCTGCTTTTAAAATTAGGCTTGAGAATGCAGAAATGTAAAAAAAGACAGTGCATATATGCACTTGCAAACAAATAAGACACATTAGCATTTCTTTTTATGAATTAACATGGAGAAACAAATAGCACCTGCCCTATAAAACAACTGCAGAAAATGTAAAAAAAAGCCTTTTCCAAACACCATTACTAGACATGCTATGTCAAGAAGACACAGCTGCAAAATGAAGTTCAGACTTCAAATTTTAACCTTCCTCTTTCAAAGCCTGGTCCACTGAACATTAAAGCATGAGTTGGAAATTAAGAAAAATGGAGGGGACTAAAGGTAGAAGAGATTGTTCTAATAATGAAAATAAGAAGAGTACTATGATAAATTAAATATGCACTGGCTCAAAAAATACTGTAGTCTTATGAAACCAGAGACATTTTCTGAATTTAGGTCTTTTCTGTATCTTCATAAAGAAAAAAAAATTCACTGCTTCCAATAAAGCTATATTTTTTCCTTTATAATCTGCCTAATAAGAAGCTAACATTAAAAAAAAGTTATCAGATATACACAGAAGAATCCACAGTGCTTATATAGACTAGAATTATACAAACATTTTCTGAAAATTACTTGAAACTAATACATTATTTCAATAGTTCTAAAACTTCTCCATAATTTTTATTTTATCAGAGGAGGCTAACATAATCTGTAAGAAAAAGAATTATACTTTACTTAGATGCAGAATTAAACTGCTACATTTTCAAAGAATCGAATTGTAAATACTTTTTTGCATATAGTTGGCCAATTTACATTTTCCCAATATTTAATCCTACGAATTAATACCAAAAATCACACAAAACTTGAAAAAGACAAAAGATAGCTACAGGTCTAGAAGTTCTAACCTGAAGAATTATTGGAATTAAGATATAGACCTAATTAAACTCTCAAAGGCATTTTCACTATATATCAAGCAAAGCTTACCGTTGTAACATGAGATACATCTGTTGAAGCACTTGCAGAATTCTGTGGACCACCCATATGCATCTTGCTGATATGTGTATTTAAACTACCCAAGCTTTTGAAGACACAGCTACATTCTGTACAGTTGTATGTAGGGCCATTCTTCACCTAAAAAAATAATAAAGTAAATTTTCCCTACACCTACCAAATATTATGTTTTTCATTATTTTTCTATATAACAAGTATACTATGGGATTATGAGAGCTAAAATGGTTTATTTCTTCAAGTTACCAATATGCAGTTATGGAATCAGGCTGGTACCTCCTGGATATAAATGGACCATAATCTTTGTGCACGACTACAATTGCTTACTACCACTTGACAACATTGTGAAGCAGCAGACATCAAAACAAATGTCCTGTGGCAAGCGAGGTCTCAGACTTTTCTCTCTTTACCATCTCCCACCATTTCACGCTTAAAAGCAAAACTGAAATGCAACTTTACAATTAAGATGTGCCTGAAAATGAAACA
Source organism: Vidua chalybeata (assembly GCF_026979565.1). Lineage (NCBI taxonomy): Eukaryota > Metazoa > Chordata > Aves > Passeriformes > Viduidae > Vidua > Vidua chalybeata. The sequence goes on from NC_071530.1 coordinate 94,040,475, forward strand.
CCATACATAATACAAATGGAAATTTGGAAGTATGAGATGAAAAAAATGCAGACAACACTGTGAAGGGCATGGAAGTTTAATGTCTAGTTTGAACTGAATTTGAACACACAGAATGAGAAAGTGATCAGCAGCCACTTGTTTGAGACCTTCAGACCAATGGGTTAAGGTAATTAAAGCAGTTAAATTTAGAGATTCCAACCATCCTCACCTTCCCTCCTCAGTCCATCATGCATCAATAACATCCAGTGTGGTACTTGCAATGTGAAGGTATTCAAAAGAAAACACACTGCAGTACTTGCAATATATTATTGATATTGATATTGCAATATGTTATTGATATATTATTAAACTGCCAACAAGACTTTCAAAAAGAGGCATTGAGTAATAAAATATACAACTAAACAGTGCTTTAGGAAGTGAGAATCAACCTGTAATTCATTATCAGCTGCAATGTTATTTTCTAAGTGTCTCAGAATAAAACAAAATTCATAGAGTTCCACACAGGCTTGAAGAAAACACAGCAACAGCAAGAAAGAAAAAATAAATCAATAAATTAATCAAAGCAGTAACTCAAATGCAGGCTCAGTACTGCAAAACACAGCTTAGGATGTGATTAAGAGGTAGCATTTATTTAAAATATCTTATCCCATAGCTTGTTTCTTTCTTACAGAAAAACAGGAACAGAGAAAAAAGTAAAAAGTATTTTTTACTTCACCTGTAACTAATATTGAAAGAAGTCAATTTAAATTATTAAATCAGTGTTGGCTCATTTTTTTATGTAGCATAAGCTATCACATATAGACAGCTGTTAACCTTGAGGATGACTAGTTACACCAGAGAATCACAGAATCAATTACGTTGGAAAACACCTCTGAGGTTCTCAAGTCCAACCTATGACTGAACACTACTGTGTCAACTAGACCATGGCACTGAGTGCCAAGTCCAGTCTTAAATATCTTCAGGGATGGTGACTCCACCACTTCCTGGGTAGCCCATTCTAATGTCTAATCACCTGTTCATGAAGGAATTCCTCCTGATGTCCAACCGAAACCTCCCCTGAAGCAGCTAAAGATTGTGTCCTCTTGTCCTATCGCTGGCTGCTTGGGAAGCCGACCCCCACCTGGCCACAGCCTCCCTCCACGGAGCTGTAGAGAGTGATAAGGTCCCCCTCCCAAGCCTCTCTTCTCCAGGCTAAACATCCCCAGCTCCCTCAGCCACTCCTCACAGAACTTGTGCTCCAGACCCTTCACCAGCTCCTTCTCTGGACACGTTCCAGGACCTCAATATACTTCCTGAACTGTGTGTCCCACACTGAACACAGTACTCCAAGTTAAATGACTTAACATAATTAAGTGTAACACAAACTACTAAGACATATCCATACACTAAGGTATATCCTAAAAGTAAGAAACTAACATGCTAAAAGGATCCTTAGTAATATCTACCATTGTAACACAAAAATGGAAAACGGGACTGCAGATCTCAGGGGAAGAGTGAGAACAAAGATGATATTGTGCACACAGGAAATAAAAGAAACAAAAAGTGCTACCTCTATCACTTCATAATTTCAAATAAAAACTAGGTCTTTTACTCTCCAACCACAACTCACTGAAGTCTGCAAGGAAATTACTGAACAAAGTTGCATAGCCCACATTGCTAAGAAGATTGTATTACTTTAGCACAGTATTACCTTTTGAGTCTTAAAAACTGTCTGTCAAGAAGAGAAAAAAAAACAGACACAAAGAGGTCTGAATAATTTTTTTTAAAACTTATTCTGGAATTTTCTTCTACTAGTAACCAAAAAAACTCTGTAAAAGGCTGCAAGACATACTTCAAAGACAAATGGCAAGTATGTTCTACAACAGAATTAGTGAGGTGCTGTTTGGCCTTGAAATTTTTCACTATTTTCTGCTTGGCTGCTTTTGGCTTACTTTCATCTGATTCTAGTCCTTGTTCTCCCAAGACTGACATAAATACACTTTTGTGCACCTAACCCCACTATTTATTAATCTACCCATGTACTGAAAAGACACTGGCAAATGAAGGTTTTGCTGCTTCTCCTAAGTATACATTTATTCAGACCAAACTAAGGAAAGCTCATAGGTAAAAGCAGCAAACCAGAATCTACACTAGAGCAGTAAATGCATACTGGTTGGAGCACATAGGAATAGCAAAACTGAGTTAAGATGCATGTTAGCACCCAGGACTCGATGAATAATGGCATTTACCTCAGAGTGAACTCGCTGTATGTGTGACTGCAGGTTGCCTTTCTGGGAGAAGGCGGCGGGACAAAAGGCACAGGCGTGGGGCTTCTCCCCCGTGTGCTTGATCATGTGGGTCTGCAGAGCCCCCTTCTGGTTGAAGGCCTTCCCACACTCGCTGCACTTGAAAGGTCTTTCACCTGCAAGGAAACAGCGGCAGCAGGAGGAAGAGTAAGGAATGGGTTTTGGAATGGGCACTTAATAAGGACATAATCCTTGCTTAGCCCCAGGTATGTACCAAGAGATGACAGAGACTGATGGCAAACTTCAGAATAGAAGTTTAAGTAAGTTTAAGTAAAAGCGATTTAAGTAAATGTATGCCGTTTTCTGTATCTAAATGAAAACTTGTATCCATTAAAATAAAATACACACTTTATTATATACGTTACCAGGAGGTTTTGACAACAAAATTATCTCGTCCACCAACCTCCACACCTACTCTGATGAAAATGTAGCCTTATTAAAAAGGTTCTGTGACTTAGCTGATGATTATCAGTTGAAATGGGTAAAATAAAGGAAATCTAGATGAAGCAATCATTTAAAACACCTTCCATCAACTTGTGGTTTGAAAGATCTCAGAAGCTGCTATGCAAAATCATTAGAGCGAAAAAAACAAAGGGGAAAAGAAAAAAGAAACCCACGTATGTTTTACACCAAATCCTATAAAATGCATATATCTTCACAGAAACAAGTAGGCCAAGAGGGTAAATGGACAGCAATAAATAACTAACAGTCAAAAATTAAACCTTTTATCTAATTTAAAATCATAAAGTCTTACAGTAACTCTGCAAAAGATGGTATATGGTTCCCACTCCCCAATAAATATTAAGAGCCATTTACTCTTTGCAACCACATACTGAAAATATGCAATGAAATAATGTTTTGGACAGTTCTGCTCAGAAAATAATTTTAAAACCTGTTCATATTGAATATTTAAAGAAAAACTAGACAACATTTTTACAGAAATGCTCTGTCACAATTTCCCAATTTTGGTGCCCTCAGTGCTGTGCATAATTACACTTTGTGTGTGTTACCAGATAAGCATGAAGAACCCCACAGTTACAGAACATAAGAGGACTGCATAAACAGATTACAAAGCTAGATAAACTTACTAATAATAAATTTCAGTTTCTTACAACCGTGTGTCCTACTTAACTCCTGGAAACCTCCACTGTGAACTTAGTACTACTACTTTTTTTTCTCTTAGTGAAATAGTTCAGCTGTGATAACTCTAGGACCTTGAAGATATTTAACACCTTGCCCTTGCACATTTCCATGCCAAGACCAGTATAAGCACCCAGTATGTTATCTCTACCACACCAGTAAGTACTACCATATGCACACTAAATCAGTTTTAATAAATATTTTTATATGATTTCTAATTTTATAGCTGTAATTACATCTACTTGTAAACTTATTAATTCTTAATTAAATTCACATTGTCAGAAACTAAAGCAGCTTTTTTTCTGAAATTGATTTCAAGCGTATAACTCACTGAAGGAATGTATATCTTCTGTTCTGCTGCTTAGGGGTTTTGAATGTTCTTTAAGGATTGCAGGTTTTAACTGTATATTTTTTTAAAGGAGATTAGAATGAAGAACACTGATTCACATCTGGAAATACAAAATTCCTATTAGGCTTTCATAGGCAAAAAGCTTAGCTTCCAGTACGAGTTGCTGGTGTACACATGGAATATTGCTTCAGGTTAAGTTTGCCTATGTAAGTAAATCTCATTATAAAAACAAAATCTTAATTCTGTTGTGGAAATGTGAAATTTCTGTATTTCTCAAGTGTAACTTAATAAAATACAGATTTGAGAGGGGGGACGAGGGGTTCATTACTCAATTATTAATGTGGGAATCGCAGTCCCTGAGACTTGATTTTTTTCCCAGAAGGGTGTAAGTAATTGAAATGACTAGCTAGAACAAAAAAAGTACTGCAATTAAGATACTAACATAATGCTGCCCCTTGTGCACACCTGAAGACCTGGGCACTATAAATCCTTTAAAACAGAGTTGTTCTTTTCTATATATCTACAGTACCTCAAGCAGCCGAATGGCAGATAGACTGTCTGCAGATTTAGAGTACTAACATACTCCACAAATTAAATGAGTATTTGCAAGCTAATTGGAAGATAAAATGACCTCCTGTCATGTGCAGATTGGGACTGCACTTTCTGTTTCTGGTTTCCCAATAGACAAATGTCTTTCAGCCTTCAAAAAAAAAATATAAATGCCTTTGAACTTTTTGAAGCTTTAAAAATGCATCCATAAGCAACTATAATCTTGTTTCTTTATTCTGACTAGAATAAGCTAATGAATTAAATAAAGCCAAGAATCTAAAATACTGAAGTTAATTTTCACTGACTTTTTTTGATACTACTTTCAAGCAATTGTTTTAAAGCAGGTACAAGGGTGACCTCTTGTGTTACTTTTTTATAACTAGATCTGTAAAACTTCAAAAGATTCTTAAGAAAGTGTCACATAATGATCTTTGAATTTCTTTGTAAACAAAGCCATTCTTGTAAATGGCACCTCATCACATCACAGTGTGAACAGTGATATTACACTGACTGATATTACAAACAGAATTGCACACTTACACAAATGAATACCTGAATTAGCTAAAAACTAGACAAATGGCAATTTATTCAGTATGTATGAAAAGTACATATTGAACACCACTGGAATATCTTCAATGAAGACTTTGTTCAAAGCCAAACTCCTGCTATAATAATGTAAACCTGGTTAAAGTATAAGAACTATCTTTTATAGTCATCTGTACACTTTGAAAGTTTTATATTATTTTATCCTTGGCATTTTTCAATTTTTTCAATTGCTTATGGTTTAAACATGCATATATTTATGACAGAAATGTAGCAAAAAACATTTCCTACTCATTCTACAAATTTGAACAATCACTTGTACTTCTTCAATTATTACTAGTCTTATCACCTCAGAAGATCACTTCTTAAGTTTAAATAAATCAATTTTAAAAAATGCAAGACTACTACTTTATTAGTATCATTAATTCACATGTACTTGTGCTCTTTTTGTAACTGTAGATTTTTGAACCTGCTCTCTAGAGTACATAAGATCTAATTTAAAGCAGATGACTGGCCCTTATAAAGGGATTCTGAATTTAGGGCCCATTGAAACTCTAAGTACCAAAACTGATATTTGGTAACAAATGAAATGTATAGATTTTTTTCTCATTTTTTAACTGGTTTTAATAATATAAATCAGGAAATTTTAAAAGCATATGAATTTCCTAAGCAAATGAATTACATAAAGTTTATTTTAAACCAAGAGGTAACTGTATCTAATAAGCCAAATGTATTAATATTATTTCAGGTCCCAACAGGGAGAAGAAATACACAGCATTTCGGAGGTTAACTCATTTTTGTAAAACAAAAACAAATTAAAAGAAGTACTTCCACAGCCTTACCTGTGTGTATTCTAACATGTCGTGTTAATTGACTTGGTTTCTGGAATGTCTTCCCACAGTGAGGACAGGAATAGGTAAACCCACTTCTATCAATGTTTCTGTTGTAAGATCTGGTATTTGATACCCTGTGATTAAAAAAAAAAAAAAAAAAAAGAAATCATTTTAATATGAAACTTTATTTTGAAGAAGCACAACACCAACAGCTCTTTTCTCAGTACCTCCATGCAACAAGACTTTTAGTTATTTCTGCAGTAAAGATCTGATACATCTTAGAGGCTCTCTCAGACATTTTCAGGGTAAATTCTGCCAGAAGTATACAGTAACTTCACAAACATTTAGGTGGGAACCTTCAACTCTGTGCAACTCTATTTCTTTTGCCTGAACATAGCCGAGTCCTTCATTCTGAACTTGAATAGGCAAATCTCATACACTGGAGTACAAATGCACTTGCTGAAGTCTAGTAAGAGCAAGTTAAGAAATTAACAACCCGAATATTCACCACTGGCAATCACACTCTCCAAAGAATCACAGAAACAGAATATAAATTCCCAAAAATCATTTCACTACAAATCAAACTAACTAGTTTATTCATCCTAACACTCTAAACAGGAATTGTCCACAAGAACAATGGTTTTAGTAGGTAATACGTTTACCTAATTCAATACAAAACCTACCTTGATACTTCAAACCTTTAAATTTCTGTTTCCAGATTGAAAATTTACAACACTTGTTTAAACTTCCTGCAATACAACTATTAAGATCTTAGAATCTGTATTAACTTCTAATAAGAAGGACTGGGAATAGACAGGATTTTTTGGTTCTGAATATGTAATTTTCCTCATCTGTTTTTAATAGAAACAGTGAAAATTAACAGAGAGATCAGCTGTCAAGACTTTAGGCTTTTTTAATATACAAAGTAAACCAAGAGAAGTTTTTCTTCCTTCTAACTTGAAGTAGTTTTCACCTTGCTAAAAGTAAAGTTAAACTAGAGAGCTGAAAGAAAAGACAGAACAAATATTCACCAAAAACAAGAACAGCATTTACCAGGACTCTTTTTTTCCCCCTTCATTTTGTGTTTTTCAGATTTACAAGAAATTTATGGGAGGCTGTAATGGGGAAAGATGATCAAACTGCAAAGAACAAGTAACATCTTTGCAGAATGAAAGCATTAAAACTTTTGTCATTATAATAAATGCCATGTAAAATTAGTATACATTTGCTTTAATATACTGCTATTAGTGTTTAAAATCATAAACACACTTGAAAAATCAGTTTGCATCAGAGAAACTTAACACGTTTACAAATAGCTGGCAGATGAACTATGCTTAGTATGTGTGCCTAAATACAAAAACAGGGCTAAAAAGGGGCTCCAAAAATAACCAGCCACTTAAGCAACAAAAGAAAGTGCCATTTTAGAACAGCATACCAAAGAAAAGAAATTATTTGCATAAATCATGGTACTTTGCTGACTGGAAATACTACTCCTGCTTTTCCCAGCTACCACCACAAAAGTAACATCTGCTCATTTTGCTATAATCCCATGATTGTCACCTTATTTTATAGTGAGTTTTCATATGCTCCTTTAGCTGTGAGGAAGTTTCAAATTCTTTTTTGCAAGACTTGCAGCTGTGAATCCTACTGCCTGCCAGTTCTTGACGATGTTCTTCCATGTGTATGGACAGCTGACTCTGTAAAGTGAATTCATCCCCACACTCTGAACAGATAAGATTCTGAAAGAGATAATAGAGACTGATTTTTCAAAACAGCAGTGCACAAGCTTTGTTCAAGTAGATTAACTTACCCTTCTATGGACACTGGCAGCTGGAAGCAAGCAGCAAGAGAAGTATACAAGCAAGAAGAGTTTATGAGCCCTGTGGTATAAATCATGTACAATAATCACCACAAGATTATATTAATATTTATATTTTAAGAAAATTCACTACAACTGAGTTCTGAGAAACTTCATACAGCAGCAGAAACAAGCAGTTCAGTACCATCCACACCACTCCGTATTTCCTTGGTGGGCTGGTTCAAGACACACAGAAGCTCACCATGGTCTACAGAAACATGTGTAACAAATAATTACTTTCTAACCAAAATCATTGTAACTGAGCATTCAGGGATTTCACACTTTTACAGGTTAAAATTACTTTGAATGTCACTTTTAAACAGCATTACCACCACAGTTTCCACTGACTTTTCTTAAGCTTTCTTAACAGTGAAGATGACAAAAAATAAAGAGGGACACAATGATTCTAACAGGTATCTCTTCAACCCATTAATTTCAGACAGGTTTTTTTATCAGCTCAGTTTTCAGTAATTGTGATTATGACTGCAAATTGAAATATTTCTTATCCTTCCCCTTCTTTCCGCTCTCATAATAATCAACAAGAAAAGTAAAAACAAACAACAGAAAACACCCATGTTCATTTCAAGAAGGATATTGACAAGAATGTTTTAATCAAGAGGAACACAGGTATGCAACGTTATTTTGGGACCGTTTTGACGATAAATTTGTTAAGTCTCAAAAAAAAATCTTCAGAATCACATTTCCAGACAAAAGCTTAAAAACCTGAAGTCCTTTAATGAAATTGATTACCAATTCAAAAATTATTTCTTTAATCTAACCTCGATGACTTTCTTACTGCATTCAAACTACAGAGTGAACAACAAAAAACTAATATTTTTTTTTTCTAGGACATACATTCAAATCTGAATACTTCTTATGGGCATGCACTGTTCTTACACAACAAATTTGGTTTATGATTTTAGATTTCTAAAAGTGGGGGAAAATTTTATGAAGGGAAACCTACAATTACTATGCCAAGCTCATGAATCTCATAACTGAGGGATTTTAAATTGCTTCTCAGCATTTTTCAGACATGCATATGTATCATGTTAAGTTGCAAATACACATATTCTATTAAGCAACTTCTACAAACAAAAAAATAGCCTAAGATGAAGTTATTTGAGACAATTAAGATCTTCATTATTCTATTCAGTACTGTGAAATTTGCTGTAGGAAAGCAAAATCACAGTAAAGCAGGAAAACTACATAAAACCCACCTATATATCACACCAGATTCTGCTACAGACAATACCAGATGTATTTTTTTGCTCCTCAAGCAAACAAAAAAATCACCACCATGCACAGAACAAGTAATTGAACACTGTAACAAGTAATTGAACACTATGGTTAAACCCACGTTTTAACACTAAACACAAGGAGCTGATCACATGCAAAATTTCCAAACTCAGAAAAAAAATTTAAAGCTCTACTCATTGGATTCTGCCTGTTTTAGCTCTCCCTATCCTACCACATGCAACATCTGAAGAACACTTTGGAACTCATGACCTTCACCTGTTTTGTATCTATGACTCCCAGCATCTGTAAAGGCTTTTAATCTGCACTTTTTCAAAAGCTCATTGCTCACAAATTATTAGACAGTACAAAGCAAATACTGTGAATATTTCTTAAAAAAAAAAAAAAAAAAAAAAAAAAACAAACAAAACCCCAACATCACATGAAGTAAAACATAAACCCCCAAACCAATAAGATCTTATAATGAAGGAATTTTCATTTTATATTCACCAAATATCATTTTTAACTTTTTCAACATATTAAGGTGTTACTGAAGCCCAAAATGCACTCATGTTCATGAAGAAAGAAGACATAGTAGCAGTTGTAATGCAATAAATAATTTGTGTTTCAGTTTTTTATTCACCATTTCTATCTTGCCAGGGCAAAATGTAGCACTGAAAACCATTATGCATTTCCACTGAGGAAATGGAGAAGAACAACAATCCTCAAGAAGATGGGTCATATTTACACAAGATATATTCCTTATGACTTCTCAAGAGAAAGCTACCCCATATTAGTGAGGAATTTCAAATATGAAGCTTTTCTCTCACACCAGTTTACCACATACAAATCACCAAAGAATGCAAGGAGAAAATAGTCTCTTGCAAGCTCAGTATCAACAGCCCAGAAAATTCCTTCCAAAACTCTCATATGGAGCAATCAATCACAAAAATCTAAGTTTCACAGACAGACCCATTCTCCCAAATCTCACTGGAGCTGTTCTGTTCTTTCCCATCTGCGTTTGTCTGTAGATAAAGCTGCCTGATATAGCACAACACAAGGGTAAAGTTCCCAAATTTCATTTGTGAAGCAATGTTCTTAACCCCTATGTATGTCCCTTAATGTATGTCTCCCCATATGCACCTTTGCTCTGATTTCCAATTTTAACCCTTCTAACAGCAAAAAGAAGAAGACCGGACAGGAGGGAGAACCTATTCCATGCAACCGCATGTTGTGGAAAACCCCTCAATGACAGCTAGTGCCATCACCAATACCCTCTGCTTCAAGTGCAAATTCCAGCTCTCCTACAGGTCCTGTGCATAATTACTGTGAAAGTTATTCCTCCAGTTTTATGTGAATTAATTGTTACATTCATCTCTGTTTTATCACAAAACTATTGGGTATTATAAGAAACACATTCATTAGCAATTGAAATATGTTCATATTTTTATAAATTTAATTTTCAAGCTGCAGATGGAATTTTGAATTGGAAGGCATCACACAGCCTATTCTTCTGCACCAAAACAACAAAATCAGGGCTGCTGAAGTGAATGAAAAATCACTTAGTGGAAGAAATAAATAACAAAAGGTTAAGGTGTCTTTCTTGATGCTTAGTTTCCTTATTCTGATGTTTCGAGCAATTTATAAATCAAGTTTCCTTAGTAATACCAATTAAGCCATTTATCATGATACCTTAATATACAGCAAAATTGGGCTCTAGTCCACTTAACTTGGCTGCCTACTTGACGGGGTACATGACAAAACATGAGCTAAAATTATTAAAGAAGGAATAAATCTCTACAGATGGCATGCCCTGCATCTGACTGAAGGAAAAGTGCACACAGGCCTATTATCCCCAACTTACAGGTCAAAACTGCTGTAAACTGTCAGCAACTGGCATGGAGAAACACACCACTGTTACATTTGTGATCAGAAGTTGGACAATAAAAGTGAATTCCCAATTCAGCTCCAATTCTCCAACACAAACTGCAATTTTAGAAAAGCCTTAACAGGAGGAAGAGGCAATTACATGATCAAAAACTTGGTATTTTGGGCAGTGCATTCAACTCTGCCAATTGTAGTAATGCAGTAAAGACTATAAAGTGTGCAAAATACATCACTATATATTAACTGCTAAGAATTTAACCAACATTCTATCAAAATGAAAAATGAAATTCTGATAGGGGAAGGAACAAGTATTCTCAAACAAAATAACCAACCACACAAAAACAGGGCTGCAGATAAGGGAAGAGCTTCATCTCTTTCTATGAATGGTGAGAGTGCCTCACCATGACATCTGCCATCAAACATGATCACACATTATTTCTTATGTGTGGGCTTATCAATGTAGATCAAGTCACAGAAATATCTTCAAAATAAAAGTGTGTGCAAATAACCAATCAGTTAATGTTCATATATACTATGATATGGTATCTATCAAATATGCTCATGTTCCTTTTGTTCATAAAGACACAATGGGAACACTTATTTATATTCAGGATATCAATTTCTGTAACTAATATTAAAACAGATCCCCCACGTAAAGTTTTCTATTTCTTCGGAACAAAATAATTTATTCAAAATCTAAATTTACACAAAATCTAAAGCATACAGGTAAGGGATTAAATACAACAACTATGATATGTCTTTTCAAAATTAAGTTACAAAGTTTAATGAATTACCTCCTCTTTCTCATGTAGCATTATATGTGCTTTCAGACTGGCTACTCTGGAGAACTTCTTGTTGCACACAGGACACGTAGGATCTTCGCCATTGTGAGTACATTTGTGAAGTGTCAAGTTGAATTCAACATTAAATGACATTGGACACTGGTCACACCGGTGAGGCTGTTTGTTAAAATCATAAAAATAAAGACAAAATTCAGAAAAAAATAAAACCAAAATTCAGTCTTCCCATAAGCTACATATACCCTGAGTGACACATATAACCATACAAATCAAAATGTTAAACATCAAAAAAAGAGCAATTCAAGTACCTACATAGGATATTGAGGCTTAATAATACCAATATTAATTATTTTATCTTCTTTGCATCTCATTGCAGAAAATACAGCATTACAAGAGCACAAAAGGAAAGAAAGCAGTAGAACTAAGGAAACCAGAGACTCAAAACTGAGACTGTCTGGAAAGAGCGAAGTTAGTAGGAGAGAGGAATGAGCAGGAGACAGAAATACATTTTCCTATTTTAACTGTGATCGTGATTCACCCAGAGTGGTTGGGCACTGGAACAGGCTCCCCAGGGAAGTAGTCACAGCACCAAGCCTGACAGAGCTCAAGGAGGACAATGCTCTCAGTTACATGGTGTGACTCTTGGGGTGTCCTGCACAGGGCCAAGGGTTGGTCTTGATGATCTTTGTGGGTTCTTTCAACTCAGCATATCCTGAGGTTCCATGAAATCTCCTGAAGTGAAACTAATAATCAAAACAGCAAAACACTTGGTTTATACTAGGCCTGAGTACTATTCACTTGGTATCTGTAAAACCAGTTTTCATTCTTTAAGAACACTTTCACTTTTGGATACAAAGGCTCTTACATAAGTGTGCAACAATATGGGTTTAACTTTGCCAGCTTTTGAAACTTGTGTAAGTTGTTCTTTGTACACGTGAATTATCTCCAAGTGCTACTTTTTGTGAAAATTAATCTGTATTTACCTCAAAAAGTAATAAAATTGTTTTCCTATCATATGTAAGTACTTTTAGCTTTGTGAACTAGAAAGCAAGGGAAATAAATTAAATGCTTCATATTACAGATGCAACTCATGGCAAAAGCTTCATTTAAAAAGCCAGTCCAGTCTTAATCACATATTGGTATTCTTCCCATTTTTTCCCAAATTTGATTTGTAAGCAGCTAAAGTGATGACATTAATATACTGACTAAGACTAGATTAGTTCATCTGTAGGGCCCTGTTAATAAATATAAGCATTATTTTCTTTTTATTGCAAATGTGTAGAATCACTTTGTAAACTCTATTGGAAAAAACCTCATATATTTTGTCATCCATCTGGGTATTTTATAAATCAAAGAAAATGGCTAGAATTAAAAATTACTGATCTGGAAACACCAATCCAATTAAAGGGCATCAAAGGAAGATCCTATCTCAAAGGAAACAAGAAAAAACATGAAAGTGATATGTCACAAAACTCTGAGGTCCCCAAGTAATAATTATTAGTGGTGGGACTGAAAAGAAATGGAAAAGGTGTCTTGTGTTAGCTTCACTTGACAGTATAAGAAAATATCAATGTACGCTGGTTATATCTAGCACAATTCATACCTTGTCATTTTGCTCATGATCCCTCATATGGCGCTGGAACTGGGTCTCTCTTGGAAAAGACAGCAAACAAATCTCGCACTTATGGAAGTTGGGTACTTGGTAGGGAAAATTACTGTTCTCTGTATTCGGTGTCAGAACATCATCTACAAGACAAGCAACAAAACATTTGTATGAAGTCACATTTTATCTACTTATAATTTATTGTAAAAAACAGAATAATTTGAAGCAACAACTATTCCAATTCCTCTAAGATTTTTGACTTATCCAACAGCGTAACTTCAAGGGATCTTGAAGATCTCAGGCATAAATATTATTGCATCCATTGACACTGAATCAATCAAATATATCCATACCTCAAACTGCCAGTCACTACAGATATAAATAATCACCTTTTTCCAGTAATTCGAAAAAAAATCTTTCTGTACTTCATAAACACCCATCAAGTTACAAACAAAATGAAACACTGCAAAAAACACTAGGTATGAGTAAGATACTGCCAGGGGTTACTTTTAATAATATTACATCACATGTTTCTAAAAATTTTTTTTAAAATTACATAGTCAGCAATTCTGACTACACAGGTTTTCTGCCCTCCCTCCCTTCTCTTTCCCTAAGAAAAATTTAGCCATATTTTCTTTCTTCTCCTTCTAGCATTATAAAAACTTTATTAAAACCTATTTTAAAACCTTTAGAGTTGTAAAACCAACACCAATGTTTCAAACAGTCAAGAGAGATGCAATAAACTGCAAATTTAAGTGCGTACATATTCAGTCAATGGAAAGAGATGCATTTTTCTTTAAATAGACCCAGTCTAAGCCCATACAGTTTTCTTTTGAACTCCTACAGTCATGTAACTTTTGACACACCAAGTTGCAAGCTTCTACATCCTCCTGCTCAAATGAGTGAATCAATCCTGTAAATACTTTATGATATAAGGAAAATATTAATCTGAGGAAGTTAAACACATTTTACATTTGAGAAGATACTGTATTACTAAGGAAGCTATCTGTATTTAAGAAAAACTTTAAGAAAAGCAACTGGCAGGAGGGGTCAGCTTGTGCTGCAGGTTAGGGTCATGAAAGACAAAAAAATCTATAGAATTCAGTTTCAAACTGCCACAACTAAAACTGAATCAACAACAGAAGACAATAAGAAGGGAACATTGATTTTGTTATCTAGATATACAGTGTTTCTGATATTTCTCTTTAAGTCAGTACTTTTGTCCATGTATGTAAGAACTAGGCATAGAAAGTAACAACAACACAAGTAGAAGTTTACAGCATCCTGTTTACATTTCCTCAGAGGAAATTGAAGATTATATAGTCCATACAGTATTTCCACTCTATTGTACCACTTCAAAGTCTTCTCTCATTCACCACACCATTTACAAGAGGAAAGAAAATATCAGTACCTTATGTGCTAAGCATTTTTTTTCATGCTAAAATTCTCATAAACAAACTTTAAAAGCTTGTAGTTGAAGAAACTGTAGGAAGCATTTCAACATGAAATCACAACAAAAGCAAGAAATCACAACAAAAAACAATGCCCTAGGGACTTGCACTTCCCATTCCTGAACTAAGTGACCCAATTAAATTTTGCTTTGTAAAGTTTAGTTATCAAATATTTCTCTGTAGCAGAATGATGCAAATATCACTAATCCTTATTATGTGTAAACTTACTGCATCCTTTAATAAATTCATAGTATGCAGACACTATCAATAACAACCTTGAAATGGCCACATTTCTTCAGAAGCTGAAAACCACAGCTTTAATTACAAGACACAATCCTTTAAGCAATCTTGTGATAAATATGCCTGAGTAGAAAAAAGGACACAAAATCAGTTTCTGTAAATAATGGCATCACAAGAGAAGTGAAAGAAAAATCTACTTCTGTACTTGGGCTATATGAAAGCATAATGCACAAGGCTTTCCTTTGCCCTGGAAAAAAGAGTAATTGTTCAACCCCATGTAGGCCTGACCTCTCACTTTAAATTGACAACTGAAAAATTATCCAATCCACGACTTTCCGAAGGCCATCAAACCTCCTCCTTGAGCCAAAGAGATTACTATCTTTAAACATTCACTCTTGAGATCAAAGGCACTGAGCAATATGCAAAAACAATGTGGAAGCAATTGAAGTAGCAAAAATGTAGCAGTGACATCAAAGGTGCTAAGTTCTCTACACTTTGAAACAAAAACCCAACATGCTCACTAGTTTCTAAATAATACAGCCAAGCGGCATCGGTCTTGGGTCAATAATATATCTATGTATCATTTTTATTAAAATGTGTATCACATCTGTATTGACCAATACTGATTAATCTACAGGCTGTGAATTTTCTTCTACAATTTAAAAAGGAGTTTAGCTATCGAACGAAAAATTAAGTACCTTGTGTAATATTTCAGCAGAATTTGATTACTATAATTCTATGAAACCAGACCACCTGATGAAGTACCTGAAAGTACTGTAAAAAGACAGGAATGACCACCGCTAAAATAAACAGCAAGAGGCAACAAATGCATAACCCTAAAATATTTCATGGAAAAGAACAGGAAAAATAGCCTGAACTTCAAAAAATGGGTTGAATAAATCACATCCCATGCCAAAGTATCATGAAGTTTTCAAGATTAGTTCATGGATGACCATAAACCCTGAGCTCCCTCCAAGCTATTCCACCTTCCCAAAGGCACTCAGATCCCATGGAAGAAGAAACAGAAGGCACCCATATAGAAAATAGACTGCTTACATTTTTAACATTTTAAGCATTTTCAAAGAAAAATTTTGTAACTCTTTCCAAAGCCAAGTCTTGCAGGGATTTTTGGTACTTCAGTTTTTTGTCTTTCATATTGCTAAAATGAAAGACATTGGGGAATCAGGACTGGACTCTAGAATCACCCAGTGGACTGTAAAGTCCAACTGCTCTTGGCAGAAGACACTCAGTGCAGAAATCCTTATGGACAAGGAAGAGCAGATCAACTAGGTTAGACTCCAGAGGTTTTCAAAGACTCAGCTATTGGGAGATTAGACTGAAGTCTGTTCTAGGTAGTTAGTCAGTATGTCCACAAAAACAGTCCAGTTTGGACATTAAAGAATTCTGAAAGTTCAATTGCTTCACTTTTACTCAAGGGCAGGACTGCTATCTAATACAGGTTTAAATTAAAACACAAACTCATTTATTCATTAACACTATGTCTGAAGGAGCCTATGGGAGAGATGAGACTATAATGTCTTTTATCCTTTGTATTGTCACTAATACAGTCTGGTCCTCTATCACCTACTAAATACTGGATATTTCAGAGAGCTCTACAATTCCTTTTTATTAAAGACGTAGGAAGTGACTTTATAGCTTACTCTTCCATTAACAAGGAGAGTATTAAGAAAAATATCCCTCCTGAAATCAAACAACTGGGTAACAGCAAAGCCTAAAGTGTTACACTGTGTTTAGAATTAGAAGGACAGTAAAAAAAGGAAAGACATTGTCAATTAAAGAAGTAACAAGCAAGTGAGCCATATTTTGACTTTTCAGGCAGGTGTCACAGCCTCATGAAGTACAACGCAGGTCTGCTTTCATTTCAATGTTATAAAAAAAACTGTTTCAAAAATGAAATAAGTGTTTGACACAATTTGTTGTGTCAGTATCCCAATGCAAACTTTATTTATTCTGATACCTCTTTCATAACAAGTCAAAGTAATAACCTACACTACTGTATTTCAGATAAATCAGCAATAAAATAATCTTTCCTATATCAGAGGGAGAAAATGCTTTTAGTGCATCAGCTTGGATCATCAAACAAGCCAAATGCTGCAAAATATTGAACCTATCTTAAAGACCAACACTTTTGAATACCAAAAAAAACATGCAGACAAAAGCAAGTTCAAGAAGCTGGCAGCGGGGCACGAATCCTGTAATTTTAAATGCACTGAGAAAATTGTCAATTAAAAAAAAAATGCAAAAATTGTAAACATTCCCTGGGTACCCAAGTGAAAAAAATCAAAATACCAACATAATGACACAACATTTGATGGACACATTTATCACTTATCACATTAGCAAGAATCTCATTAATAGCCAATATGATGCTTATGCTCTCAAAAAATATAAGTATTAGAAACACAAATTGAGCCATCTACTTATTGTCAGGTATACTCTAGCAGATGAAAACACAAGTCTGCTTTTTAAATGAATTAATGCAATTCAAAATGCCATTCAAGCGAAAAACACTGAATTAAAAGTCTGAGATTTTAGTTCAGGAAGACACTAACTGATGTAGTACATAACATCAACACCATCACAAGAAAAACTGGCATGCTTTTATTAGAGAGCAACTTCTTACTAATATCCATAAACAAACACAAAGAGAAAACAGAAAATTACTATCTGAGTAACAAACCTCCTGAAAAAGAAGTGATTCTTTCAGGTCTGCACACTACAAAAAACTATAAACCTTGCTGAACAGAAGGAATGTTCCAAACATTTGCATTTATTAGTATTAGCTGCATAGAAACAGTGCAGAAGCTACTGTCACTTTCTGTTTTCTTTTTCAATTTGCATGTTAGTCTAGCTGCAACATAAATCACCCTTATTCCTTCACAGCTTGGGAGAGACAGTCAAATATCAATACAATTAACCTAAACAGGGAGCACTTAGCTCATTATGCACCATCAAACACATCTTTGTCAACATGCACTGTCAAACATATTTTTGTCTATATTCTTACGGTTTGTCCAAAGTGCCAAGAATAGAAGAATGAGATTTGCAAAATACCCATCAATGATAACAAACTTTCAGTTTAAAGATGGTCTTACTTGAATACTCCTAATGTTACAACCTGTAATGTCTTTCCTGAATTTATTGTCCCTCACAGAGCAGCAATAATCACTTTGGCTGAACTCAGCTGTGATACAGCCTTCACCAACACTTGACCTCGGGAGTTGAGTCAGCAAGCAGGTGCTCTCTGCTAGAAGCCACAGATGACAACTCAATGTGGAAGGAGGAAGACAGAATTAGAGCACTCCCAGCCATTCCCTCCTTATGTAAGCAGCACTGTGCCTCATGGCAGCCCACAGCCCTCTCTGCAAGGCGCAGATGGACTCATTCAGCTGTGAATGCAGCACAGCCTTATTAGATCTCTAATAACCTCCTCGAATCTGACTGAAAGGACATTGCAAATAAACACTCAAGCTTGTAAAATTCATGGGTGAAAACTTGTCACTTATGTTAAATGGCAGCTAGCAAGCCTAGGGACAAAAGGGTCTGACCCTATCAAAACCTATTTACTAATTTATGAGTAGAAAGAAAGTGGTAGGACAGGAGAACAAAACAGGGATGGCAATACTGACATTTCCTCATACTACACTTGAACTCATAGAACACAAATGATAATGAATCATTAAAATATTTTCCTTAGTTCTGCAATCATAAAAGCAACAGGTTAGTTTAAATCTGTCTTAGCACCCTAAACAAAAACAGCAGGTATTCCTTCTGACTCCTAATGGGAAGAGTAGGAGAAGGACTCAACTCTCAAAAAAATCCAGAAATCAATCAAGATTTGCTCATGTAAGACAAGGTACTTTTATTATGCTTTGGTCAACACTTAATCTGGAACACACTGCTGGGATGGACATCCAGGGGCTAGTCACTTGGCATGTGCCAGCACAAAGTAGATGCACTCCTTTCAGGAGCAGAGTCCTGACAGAGCACAGCCACACTGCTGCACTTCTGCTGCAGAGAAGCCTGAATTAACTGTCTGAAGACACAGAATTCACAGCTCTGTCACAGCCAGTTAGATGCTAAGTAGGTTGCACTGCATCTGGCTGGGATAGAGTTAACTTCCTTCCTAAAAGCCCATATGGTGCTGTGTTTCAAATTTGTGACTACAACAATGCTGCTAACATCACTGCTTATGCTATTGCTGAACAGTGCTGCACAGTATGAAGGCCTTCTCTGTTTCTCACTTTGCCCCCGCAGTGGGTAGGCTGAGGATGGGAGGAAGGCTGGAGCTAACACAAAGGGATATTCCAAGCCATAAACCATCATGCTCAGCAATATAAAACTGGGGGTAGTTCTTCCAAGGTAGTGTTCTTGACTCAGAGTCTGAGCACCAGACTGCACCTCTGTGCAGACATGTACCTTTGCATCACTTAGTTGGGCTTTTTTGTTGGTTGGCAATTTGGTTGGTTTGGGTTTGTTTGGTTTTGTGTTTGTTTTTTTTTTTTTAATTTGGTTTTGGGGGGTTTTTTAATCTTTTTTTTTTTTTTAACTTTCCCCTTTATTTCCTCAACTGCCTTCATCTTAATCTACAAGCTTTTTCTTGCTCTTGCTATTCCCATTCTTTCTCTCACCCTACTGCAGGAGAAAGTGAGCGAGTGGTTAAAGGGTGCTTAATTGCTGGCCAAGGCCAACCCACCACATAAATACACCATCCACATCATCCTAACCTACACAGACAACTGAAAATTGGCATTTCCTTCACCAATTTTGATAGCTTTGATTGACATTTAGGTAAATATTGCCATATTTATTGCTAAATACTCCAAAACAGGAGTGTTTTTTGATAGCTGCATATGAATATACCAACCTACCATTTTTCAGCTGCTTGTTTTCACATGATTTGGATTTCTCATGTGTGCAACCATGACCTTTACCGGTGCCCTCCACTACACTGCTAACAGAAACTTCTGAATGAACTAAATGATTTACTACATGGTCTTCCCTCTTCCGGAGAATGAACATAATCCAACTGCAGCAATAAAACTCAAAAGAGGGACATAAGAGATCTCAAATAGAAATTTTAATTATATTTGGAAGCACTTAATGCATGGGAATAAATGAGGTATGAAGGTATGAGCACAGATGCAATCGGAAATAAAATTTCTGCAACTGGCAGAAGCTATGGACAAGGGACAGAAGAACTGAAGCTATCACACAGACAGAACACAAGTTATTCAACTGCATAGATTGCTTGGGAAAAGACATGGACATTACTTCAAGTATAGTGAGGAATTAATGTGGAATTAAAGCACACCACTGTAATCCAAGTTTATCATCTTTATTACCCAACACGCCCCTTCGTACATAAATGTGGATTTTTTTTTTTACTGCAGAACAGTGAGATATCAGAGTATCACCATTAAAGACTAAATATGAACGCTTTCTAAGGCAAAAGCTTGAGCAGTTGTTCCTCCTGCATGTTTTCAAAAGGAATTACCTGTACCTATTGTATTTAAGAGATTTAGTTCACACCACACAAGCTGTACCATAACCTCTTCATTCTTGCCTACATGACATCACTCACCTATTCTTCTTTTGTCAGTCAGAGGTCACCACACAAAACTCTAATGCACAACTACTAAAATAATCCACATAATAAAAATTTTATAAGATTTAACTGGTGCATTCAAGTTTCATTCTTCTTCAATATTAAAAAATTGGAATGTAAAGCCTCTAAATTGATTTTCCCCTAATTCTATGTACTCTCACCCTAAATGCTGCTAGAGGACGGACAGCAGTAAATAAAATACAGCCAGCTCTGCAGAGGCAGACTTAAAGTTATGTCACCTCTGTTTCCTAGTTTTGTCTATTTAGTATTTATCACTCTTCATGTGTGAGTCCTGTTACAATTCAGGCCCTCTGAAGACATGAAATACTCAAGTTTCACTCATAAAGTAACTCAGTTCAAACTTGTTTCAAACTAGCCCTTGGGTTTAACAAAGGACATACACTCCAGGCTTAAAAACTGCTTCAGTACACCCTGAAATATTTCATTTTGCTGTTCAAAGCATTCCTTTCCTGCTATTTAAAAATTATCAGATAGCAAAAGTCAAAACTGCTCATTTCATGTTGCCGCTAGTCAGTGACAAGCGTAACAGGTAAAAACAGAAAGGGCTTCTCTATGGAAGGAGACTCCACAACTCCCTTGCACAACCACTGCGCCTGTGCTCAGTCACCCTCACAGTAAAGAAGTGTTTCCTTATGCTCAAACAGAACCTAGCATGTTTCAGTTTTAACCAGAGAGATTAATTTGAGCAGTTCAATTAAGTTTAAAAAAAAAACCAAAAAAACCTGCAAGATGGCTTTGGGAAAACAATACAATACCAAAAAAGGAAAAGTATCTTTTAAAATATCAGCTAGTGAGGTCAAGATATTATTTTGACTACTGCTGCCTAGAGTTCATTTTTTCTTATCCAACATATTTAATTTTCCTAGAACAAAGCACTTGCTCTAGTCTTTAACATGCATGGTGGTTAAAGTAATCTAAAGAAGCTACATAAAACATTATTGATTCACCTTTATTTTCTCCCAAAGCAGATTTACCATAAACATACAGACTGTACAACTACAGAGAGCAACACTTCCATGAAAGACATCAGCATAGCATGGCTGTAGGAATTCCAAGGACCACACTTCAAAAAAATCTACACCCATGCAATCTCCTAAGTAAAAGATGCGCAACTTATTTTTGTAAACACCTATTTTCTAAATAAAATTTCTTCTAGTAAAAGTGAAACCCATGAAATGCACAACCAGTTTTCAAAGCCTGTATCTGGACAGGACAAACAGCCAAATGTCCTGAGAACATAAATTTTCAAGATTCAACTTGTCCTGTCCAGCCAGAGCTTCCTCATTCATGACCTTTTTTTGTCACAGAGAAGTGCAAAAAAAAATGTGCTGTTTGACAACATTGACTTTGTTGCTTTCCCAAACAGCTGAAATCTCAAGGACCAAACCCACCAGAATCCACAAGACTTGCCTATTTAGGGCAATCCTTGCAATTTTCTCTCAATCCCTGTGATAGCCCTAGACCCTGTAATTCTCAACTGCATTCAAACCACCTCTATGAAAAAATATAACTAAATATTTGGCAAACTTCTTTTAAAAGAAATGAAAGTGTGAAAAATAGACAATGTGATTAAACTCACATTAAGTCTTGTCAGCCATATGCACATCTTACCATAGAAATAGTCCAAGATCAAGGTCCAACACAAGCAAAATGAACACAGCTACTAGGCTGTAGTTGCCTGGACAACTTGTCTCAATTCTCATCCTTTTCTCATTTGTACATCATGCCATTACTACAGGAGTTCACGCATGTATGACACATGCATACCCTTTCAAAAACTACTAGAGTTGTACTACTCTTTGAGTAGATTTTTAGTTTAAATAATTAAACAAACAAACAAAACCACCTCAACCTCCAAAGCTAATAACACCAAAAGTTCTTTCTGACTTTCTTTATATCCTTATTACTTAGTGATCAAAGGCCGAGACCAATAGCCACAACAGAATCAACAAAAAAGGGAAAAAAAAACTAAACCAAACAAAAAAAAAACCCCACCACTTCTGATAGGAACCTGTGGCCCATCTGGCTTTCCATACTGTAGAAAAAATCTTGTCCAACTTCCCAACCCTCACCTAACAGTACAGCTTTTTCTTTGCCTGTCAGCACATTTCAATTCTACAAAAAATATTCCACATGAGGCTCACCTACACATTCCTATTGCAGAGTCAGAACTCATCTGAAAACATTAAGAAAACAAAATATTCTGAATATATACTGAAAACATTAATTGGCTGACTTTTCATTACTGAAATACACATGGTATTAAAATGCTTTATGAAATCTCTTTCCATTCTGTCTGTTAAAAAAATACATATTTCAATTAAACACCTACTGCTACATGCTTGTGCTGAAAGAGAAGTCACTTAGGAGGGTTTCAGGCCTACCTGAATCACAGCATTTTTTGTTTGTGGACCTTATTTCGATATTGCTCACAAAACCACAGTAACATCAGCAGGAACGAACTACATAAAAGAGCCATAAAACTCACCAGCTAGCAACTGCTGTCAAAAAAAAAAAAAAAAAAAACCAAAAAAACTCCCCAGTCTTTCAAACCAATCCTGCCCTCAAAGTGCTTCCCAGACATCAACGGCAATAAAATACAATCAGAAATGTTAAAACTTAGGCGTGAGACCAATACGTGTTGGGAGAGAAAACCAGCTTGGTTTAGGTTTTTTTTACACATATATTCACAAAGAAAACGACTGCAAATGTGTTTTTAAAGGAAAACAACAAGAAACCTAAAAATAACGTCGCGCTTGTAAATCGGAGAGATGGACGAGCTAAACCTCATTTTCTATTTGTTTATCATGCTTTATTCGAAGGTCTCGTTAATGTGGCCGGGAAGGAGAGGAGAGGAGCAGCAGCAGGAGCCGGAGCCTTCCCGTCCTGCCCGCCGCAAGCTGGCCCGAGCTCTTCCTCTGGCTCCGGGTCCCGCACCGCGGCAGGAGGATGAGGAGGGCCAGGCCCGAGGAACCCTCCTCCGCCGGCCATCACAGCCACGGCCGCCGCTGCCCCGGCGGGAGGCTGCGGGGAGGTGGCGAGGCCGCCCCGGCCCGCTCCGCCGCTGCCCGCTCGGTATCATTCCGCAGGGCCGGGCCCGGCTCCCTCCGCTCTCCTCTCCTCCCCTCCGCCCTCTCGCCTGTACCCTCGCACAATAGACCCGGCCTTCCTCCCCCATATCCGGGGACTATATGCGGAGCCCGCGGAGGCTTCTCGCCTCCCACCCCCGGGCGCGGATCGCGCCAGCCCGGCCGCTCTCGTTACCTGCCTCGGCGCCGGCCTCGCCACTCTCCCCGCCGGGCTCGGGGGGCCGCCCCCTCGGCATGGCCGCCCCCAACCCGTCCCTCCCGCCCCCCCCGGCGCACGCACACACGGACACACCACACACACACACTCTTGGCAACGGGCGGAGGGGGGACGGAGGGGCGGGGACGAGCGGGCGGGCCCGGCTCTACACACGGGCTGCGGGGGGCGGGCGCCGGCGCTCCCGGGGGAGGCGGGCAGGGGGCGAGCGGGGCAGCGGCGAACTCACGGCAGGGCCGGGCGGGCGGGCGGGGGGCGCACGGCGGGTGAGGGGCGGCGGCGGCCCCCGGTGCGCATGCGCCGGCCTGTGCCGGGCTGAGGGGAGGTCGGTACATCCGGGTGCGGCAGCGGGCGGGGCCCGCAGGGCGCCCCTGTGGAGCAGGCCTGGGAACGGGAACGGGAGCGGGAGCGGGAGCGGAGCCGGTCGGGGTTCGGCACGGGGGATCTGCTTGCCTGTGGACGCGTACCTGTGTCTCCTGCAGTAGCTGACCCCGCCTTGGCAGAGGGGTTGGACTAGAGATCCGTTCCAACTCTTGTGATTTTATGAGGGTGAAAGCCTTCAAGTTCGCAGGACTCGGCCAAAGCTGCGTGGTTAATGGCCTGAAGTTGTGTCAGGGCAAATTTAGGTTGGCTGTTAGGTACTAGGAAACGGTTCTTCACCCAGACGGTGTTCGGGCAGTGGAACAGGCTCCCCAGAGAGGTGGTCGCAGCACCAAGCCTGGCAGAGTTCAAGGAGTGCTTGGGTCATGCTCACAGGCACGCGGTGTGATCTTTGGGCTGCCATCTGCAGGGCTGGGAGTTGGACTCTAATGGTCCTTATGGGTCCTTCCAGCTGTGGTTGTTCTGTGATTCCGTTCTCTGCAGGGGATTGTTGCCTGCCTTCCCCTCGTACACACTCCATCAATTCTGGTTTTAGGCTGAGGGGTGCAAAACACGAGCACATGGGACTCACCTGGTGCCCAGAAAGGTTGCAGCCTCCAGCCCACACAGCTGCCAGGGCAGGTGGAGTTTGCTACTGAACTTGTTGGAATTGTTTGGCCTGTCTGTGCCCTGGCCAAGCTTTGCTACCTGAACCAAACTGCTGCCTAAGGAGATCTTAGAATCACAGGGTGGTTTGGGTTGGAAGGGACCCTAAAGATCATCTCATTCCAATGCCCCTGCCCATGAGTGGTGACACCTTTGACTAGACCAGGTTGTTCAAGCCCCAGCCAACCTGGCCTTGAACACTTCCAGGAATGGAGCATCTACAGCTCCTCTGGGCAGCTTGTGCCAGTGTCTCACTACACTCACAATAAATAATTACTTTCTAGTATCTAATGTACCCTCCTTCAATTTAAAGTTACTCCCTCTTGTCCTATCACTCCTTTTGAGTGAGCCTTGTCAGAACTCCCTCTCCAGATCTTGATATGAGTTCTCATAAAAGATAACTGGGTCATTTAATAGCAATTTTTTGGTATCATAGGCCATAGTGTTTGATTCTGCCCCCTGTAACTTGTGTGCAGTAAAACTGCGCTCTCTGGAAAGATACCAATAAAGTTGTGCATGCTTTTCTTGACAGCATGTTCAGCGCTTCATAGATTTCATTGCTTCCAAAGACACTGCTATATGTCATCGTTTAATACACAAATGTTGAGCTTCTAAAATTAGGTGTTTATTACACTTCTTTCTTGCTAAATAAAACTTAATACAAAATACTTACTTTGAATTAATGATTTGATTCTTCTTCCATTATCTCTTTAGTTCAACCTATTTAAGACTCTAAAGCTTGTGAGTTATGGGAGTTCCTGCAACTTTTGATTTTTAAATACCTTTCTAAAAGGAGTATATTTCTGTACAAAGGGAACTGGTATGAGAATACTGCCTGCAGTGATCAAACTACCTTTTTTAAAATTTTTTGACAACTCAAGTCTTACAGCCAAAAATGGATCCAAAGTCCATTGCCACTGAACTGGCTTGCTGCTGCTTATTTGCTAAACTGTTAAAATGCTCAAGTTCTTTTCATCGCCTTCCAGGATGTCCCTTTTTCTTCCATCCATCCCATATGCCAGCATATGTCCAGTTTCTTTATTACAAACTAGACAGTGTTTCAATAGCCTGTATTAAAACACCTTTAATATGATGCATTAACCAGGCTGGATGATCCTGTCTTCATTTGTTACATTTATTACTTTAATGTCACTTTCTGTAGTGTCTGCAAGTAGTATTAGTCAGGTACTTCAGATCACTGATCAAAAAACAGGGTGGGTTGTGTACTGATATCTGTAAACTATAGTAGCAAAGCAGTACTTAATAGTTTTCTCATCATTGAGTGTTAATTATCACTTCATTAATTCATCTATCTTGTTCCATTTCAAATGGATGTTGGGGTTTTTTTCTTAAGTTAAAGCCTTTCTGATGCCTATTTAAATTACATCTAAAAACTTGACTTAAGCAACCCAATTTAATCATATCAATGAATGAATTCAGGTTTTCGGAATGCAAAGTTTAGTTTCTTCCTGAAGGCTAAGGTTGGGTAAGCAATATTTAGATAATTTCACATTCAGTCTGCCAATAAAATGCTGCAGAAGTGCAGCATTGGCTGTATAAAAATGGAAAGGAGGACTGAAGCTGATGTGACCATTGCCTGGGGCTTGTGTGAGCTCACCACTCGCTGCAGCCCAGCTGCAGGCAGGAAAAGAGCGAAGAACAGCAATGGCCTCTGGTGGCTGTCGGATAGTTCTGTGCTAAAATACTAAGATCGCCGGTCGTTTTAGCAGTGAACTGCAACCTGCAAGTACATGAAACAAAGTGACAGCTTTTTGCGTGATTTTAGAGAGAACCCAGGGACAGGAATCAAAACCAAAGAAATCTAACTGGATTGAAAAACTTTGCACAACCTCATTATCTTACATATTTCTCCTGATTTTATTCTAACTTCATTATCAAGCATGTCTGTATTTTTTGTTGAGGTTATCTGCTTTAGGATTAAGAACCTTCAATTTTGAGTTTATTTTCAGTTTTGAGCTGATGCACACTTTACAGGAATGTGAGATTGTATGTGCAGGCAACTTCTGTCTGTACAGATAGTAATAAAAACTGTTTAATGCAAACGCCAACTTTCATTTCTATTTTAGCTTTTCAACGTTATTGTTCCCTGCATGTCTTTCAGTGTTCAGCAGTAGTACATACAATTGTGTTTAATTTTGTACTGCAACAGTCTGTTCATTATCTGTTCCAAATTTATGTGGTATGTTTGTCATTGCCTATCAGTCTTCTAACACTTCTGCATCACTCTCATTCTGTATAAAACTAGCTCTGCATAAAAGCATAAAAGCAGAATAGACATAATTTTTTTCTTCAGAGCCTTAAGAAGCTTGTGATACTGAGAGACAAGTAGTTTATGAAGAGTGTATGGAATATGTGTTGAAGAGGATATGAACATTTTTATTAGTAAGGAAATTCATGTATCATATGCCTAACTTTACAGACATTTTCAAGCTGTCTAATTCTGTGTAATTTTCCTTCTTTGTCTGTGTGATTGACTGTATTAAATTATAAATCCTCCGGGCTTCACCCGGGTGCCCAGCCAATCCAGGGGAAAACCCTCGGCTGACTGGTCTGTGAGGAGGAGGTGGCGGGACCCGGATAACTCCACCGGACGGACGAGAGGATACACCGGAGAAGCTGTACTCCTAGAGGCTTTATTATAGGAGAGGCGCAGGAACAGGAGGAGGAGACGAGGGACACAAGCGCTCTAGGAGGGATCAGGCTCCATGAGCCTCGAGGGAGGGCGGGACCGGGTGTATAAGGGCAGAGGAGTAGGGGTGGTCAGGGTACAAAGCAACCAATGGGCAACGGGTAAAGGGGCGGAGACAGAGTGGGGTGACATACAGAGAACCGATCAGGGTACCGAGGAGGAGTGGTATTCTAATAAGGGCCAATGGGGATAACAGAATAACTGAACTTTCTGGAACTGGGGAGAGGACCAAGCATTGATGGACAGCTCTTCTGGGGCAGAGAGCAGCAGTTGATTGGCAACCTTTTCTAGACTGTTGCTGCCTCCCAAGGGAGAGCGAGAACCCCTCCCACAATTGACATGATATTTTTCCCCTGCATTTCACAGCTCCTGGAAGAAATGTACTGCATGCATTGCTATAACTTCTGTGCTACTTGTCAGTGATTCTATTGTCTGCATTTGCAGAAGTGCCAATATTTCAAAATATTTCAAAATTTTTGTATTTTGTAAATAATAAAATCACCAATTACAGTATCTCTACAGTCTCTGGCATTACTCCAGAAGTGCTACACAGGACACTCTCAGTTTTGGGGTGTGCCTAGCATTATAACCAGTGTCTTTTCAGGTGAGAGCCTAGCAGACCATTACTTATGCTCTCCTGTCCATCCAAAGAAAACATGGGTGTTTCCCAGATGGAATCTGTAATGTAATACAGAGTGTGAGATGGTTAGCCTTTAACTCTTTCTATGATTAAGTTTATTAGGTATCACTAATTTCTAGGCAGAAAAGCAGCTATAGTGTCATCCCTTAAAGTATACAACAATTAACCTTATGCTTATTTCATACCTACAGATGAACTTTAGCAACAGAGAGTTAAGGTTAACACAAGGCCACAGAACAGAGTTCTAGGTTTTACTACCAACCAGTAGTACTAGATGTGCTGCTGGATTTTAAGGCAAATTAATGAAATTCAGTGAACCATTTCAGTAAAGCTAATTACTAAGTAGGGTACTATTTGCAGTTTTCAGATACTGTTTTACTATTGTAAGATATTTTTTCAGTTGCGTATGGCTTTCCCATACTTGAAATCTTTGAACTAAAATTTCCATGCCAGCTGTCTCACTGCTGTTGATTTGAACAGTCTGCTTCTGTTTGTCAGCTTATGTATCAACCTTGAGTTTTTTTTTTTTTTTTCTTATTTAAGAAGGCACATGAAATCATTTGCTGCACTCATCAGTGAAACCAGTGGTTGAAAATTTTGATGTTAGGTTGAATTTTAATTCAGGAGGAGTCCATTCCAATAATACTTCAAATTTATTATTTTTCTATATGTTTCAAACAAATTACTAGAATGTGCTCAATTTTCTTTTTTAATTTTTATTTTTCATTTTAAGGGTCATGTGACATCTCTTAATCTCCATGTTTTCCAAGCTGGGGAAGGCAGCACTGTACTTTCCCTGAGCTGAGGCTGTAGATGTGTAGTATTCCAGATTGGAAAATCCCTCTACAATTTGCTTAAAATCATGGAAAATATTTAGGTAAGTAAAACACCTTTTGAACTCTTATGCTTTGGATTTTGCATGTCTGAATGCTTGTGAAGTAGAAACAAACATACTTCTAGTGAATGCATTTTTGTGTCTTGGTTTGGCTTCAGGCAATGGCATTTTAAGAAAAAAGCATTGCAGTTTTCCCAGCATGATGAAAATGCTGATACACCAAAGCAGTTCTGTGGTTCTGTGTTCAGCCAGAAGTGAGTGAAAGAGAGACAATCTCAATATCCTAGATACACAGTTGAGCCAAGCCTCCAAAGAAAGGTGTTTCGAGAGCTATATCATCGAATTTCAAAGAATGCTTTGGGTTGGAAGGGACTTAAAGGCCATTGAGCTCCAACCCCTCTGCCGTGGGTAGGGAACTTTCCATTAAACCAGGTTTGCTCCCAGCTCCAT
This sequence comes from Vidua chalybeata, assembly GCF_026979565.1. Lineage (NCBI taxonomy): Eukaryota > Metazoa > Chordata > Aves > Passeriformes > Viduidae > Vidua > Vidua chalybeata. Next base: position 94,069,860 of record NC_071530.1, read on the forward strand.
CCAGCCTGGCCTGAACGCTGTATTTGCCAACTGTTGGCACAAAACAGGAAATAAACTTAAGACTGCTTTAGTGCTGTTGCCAAAATGAAATAAGCTGTCCTGGGAATAGGAACTTTATGGTTATAGTGCATAACCTGGACTAGAACCTGCAGTAATGTGGAAATGTCAATAAAAGCAACAATCTTCTGTCATATTGATATACTAGAAGAAGCTAGAATAGGCCCGGTGTATGTTCACCAGGCCTATTGGTGAAATTGTTAAAACTATACAGTGTGAGAACTGCAGTATGCATTGTTTATGAAGGATTTTACTAAAGAGGTAGTTTTCCAACATTAACATATTAATTTCCAAGGAAAGGAAATTTTTTCCTGCTTTGTTGGGTTGGTTTGTTCATTTACAAAGCAATGGTGCCTTCTACACTTTCTTGATTTCCTTTTGTGTGACTAAAGGACTTGGGTTTCCAGCACAGTCAACTATCTTGCTTCTAAAGGTGCTATTCCAGTCGAAAATAGTATTTTGATGAAAAACTAATTCCATGTGAAAATCTAGTGTTTACACTTATTACAAACCTCCACACATTTAATGAAGATTGAAAAATGTAAATGCCTCTTGAATAATATCCATAAAAATCTCATTGGCAGCCATGAAGCTACATGTACAGTTCAGTATTTTAAGAGGAAATTCAGTACAGTAAGGCAGGGTTGTACTGTAGTGTATTGTAGTAGTAGAGCAGTACTAAAGGTGAAATCTATTTTGAGAGCAGGATGACTAATCAAATAAGAATAGCACTGAGTCTAGCAGCTTCTTTTAACATATGCTACTGAATTTAGATATTTCACATCTGTGTGACTTTCACCTTCTGCCAGCTGGCCACTAACTCAAACTGATCATCTAAAGAATAGACACTACATTTGTTGTCAGTGTCAGGGTTCTAACTGACTATGAATTTCTACACAGCCGTGTTACCTAGGTTGGCTCCTACACTGGGATTTAAAGTCTCGTTCTGTGTTTAAAACCGAGCACAGATATCACCATTTTTTTGTGCAGCTTTCCTAAGGGTGCAGTTTTTACTGATCAGTCTGAGGCTCTGTGACCAGAGCTGTCTCTTTTCTATTGCATTTGATTCTCCTGTTTTTCTTCTGTTTGTGTAATGTATATCCTGTGATGCAGGTTCTCCACCAGCTGAGCTTAATTTTCTGTTGTGGGTGTAACAAGCCTGGAAGATGGTCCAATCCTTCACATATAACCTGCTAATCTTTCAGCAGCTTTGCCACAGAGATATCAGTGTATCACGTGCTCTAGATAGTATGGGGTGTTGATTTTTTAAAATTTTTGAATTTATTTTAGATCATTTGTCAGAAAACTTTAATAAGTTTCATTATTTCTTTCAGTGACACCAGTTCCATGTTGTCTGCACTACTTGAAATCTCAGCCTGTAAGCCTTCTCTGTATATTTTTTTATGTGTCTTTTTTGGGGGGTTTATTGCATGGTCCTTGTGGTTTTATGGTCATGCATTTTATAATTTTAATCTATCTTGTTACGGTTTCAATTTTGTTTTCTATTCACAAGTAATAATGTAGGAGTTTTCATAACCTAGTAGGTTCACTGATGCCTTACTCTGAACTTGGCATTTAATTTCCTGTTTGTAGGCTGCCTTGTCTTGATGTCTTATGATAGGCTAGGTTTATGTTTTCTGTTTTATGTTGCCGTTTTGTTCCCTTCCCCTTCTTCCTCTCCTCTGCCCTCTTCTATTTCCCTTTCCCTTGACTACAAGGGTTGGCACAATAATTTCTTAGGCTGCCAAGTGTATGATCCCAAACAGAAGGTCTATCCATCACCTAATTTTTTTCTTCATAGTACATCATGAGTAATTTTATGTGATCTTGTAATTTGCTTGTCTTTTCTGCTCTGTATTGCTTTTTCATGGTTTTGGTAATGGGAGTGGGTTCTTGGGCAGGGTTTTAGCTGTCTTTTTGTTCTTTTCCTCTGTTAAATGCCCAATTGTCCCTGAGACTGCTCTGTTGGAGAGTTGCTGTCCATATCGTGTTTGTTTATATCTTCTCATAATGTTAACATGAAGTTTTTGCACATTTTTGTTCAATCCCCTGCAGCTTCATTCCAATTTCTAAATGATGAAAATTTTAATCTGACAATCCAGCTTTCTTATATGATTCAGTATTGGTCTTCCCCAGATTCTTGACCACAGTTGCTTTTCTGTTTTTAAAAAAACTCTTTCATTAATTCTTGAGATAACATAAAATCCTAGAAATCCTCTAAAAGCATGTACTGCCCTGGTCTTGTCTTCATATGCCATGGAATATTTAATCACCTTTACAAGTAACAAGTAGAGTCTCAGGACATCATTCTGCCCTCTACAGATAAAGACCTCTCCTGCAAAGCAGTTTCAGAAATAAGGCTTTCCATTCATAGAAATTACAAATTGCATATTCTTTTCACTATGAAGACTATGTTTGAACCATTGGTCTTTTCATGTGAAGGATTTTTTTAATAGGAAAAAAATCTTTGTACTTGGACACTACTTGTATGTCCTTAAATCTGTTGTATTTTTCTATCTTTGGACGCACTACAGAGCCCTGGTATCTGGAAGCTGCATAGACCACAGAAGCTTGAACAACTCAAGTACATAGGAGATGTTTTTCTCCCAAAATTTTCAGTGGAACCAACTTACAGGTTTCAGAGTTAGACTATGCATAGGACTTACCCTGAAGTAGCAATGTAGGCTAAATACTTTGATCCTGAGGAAGAAAAAATTAAGTTTCCCAGCTTCATTCTTGAAAGGCAAAGATCTTACCTGCTGCAACCAGTGCTAATCCATTCTTTAGACAAATGAATAAGGAATTTTTATAATTTCACAAGCCTGTATTTTTCCTGCTTTTTGATGGGAGCCTCTCACTCTGTATCACACACAGAGATATTAATATAAATGAGCTCACAGTGAGAAAACACAAAACAAAGTAAGAATGTGCTTGCAGGGAAGGTGAGAGTAAGAAAGTAAGCATTTATACTTCCTTGAACAACAGAAATATTATTCTAATAATAAATTTTTCTTATAAACATTTATTAGAAAAATCTGATAGAAATGTTTCTGTCTTAAACTTATTCCTGAACTTTTCTAGATCAATGTATCTGAATGCTCATGTTCATAGTCTTGTAATTTTGAAAACTTGTGCAATAGCAAACAATACAATATAATTAATTGTTTTATGTTTTCACAGTGTTAATTCATGTGAAGAAGCGTTGCTTAGACAGAGCCCTTCTGGGGATTTAACTGCACATTGTGAAATATTTGGTGGCTGTTCTCACTTAGAAATTCCCTCCCTACCATTCTCACACTGATTTTTCTTCTCTCTGCAGCTTGTCACCCTGGGCTGTGTGGGCATGATGGTCCAAGAGGGTACACTATACTTGAAAGAGATTATGGAACTGACCCCATTTTTGAGGATTTGTATTTTAAGTTTTTGGCAAGCACAATATACGGGTGCCAAACACAAATACTATCCCCTCAGCTAGATACCAAAGCTGCAAAAATCTGGTTGCCAGATTTACTAGGATTTAGAAACATTGCTTTGTACAAGGAAGAAATACGAGAGGGGTCATTAGGGAACTGGGCTTCTGGCACTTAAATGAGGAGTATCATGAGCTTGTAAACAAAGTGTTGAGAAAGCCAGTATGTTCAGAAGAACATGTGGTCTGAAGTGGAAATTGTGGTACTGGTAATGCTATGTGATTTCAGATACATCATTCAAAGCAGAGAAAAATCAAATAGGCTGTCAATTAGAGAAGAAAATGTGGCAGAAACAACTGCTTAAAAACTAAGATAAACAATGAGGGAAGCAAGTCCAGCCCTAAGTGGAAGAAGTGGCATAGTACACTCACCATAAGCTTGACAGAAGAAAGTTAGTCTACAAATTATAACACCAAAACAAAAAAATTGTTGATGAAGGTGAAAATTAAGTAGGCCTTCATGGTGGTGATATGGTGTTACGTCTTAAAAGTTAGAATATAATGAAGAAACTCCCCACTTCATCAAACAACCTTATGAATCCACAATTCATAAGGAAATTCAAAGCCTAAATCAAGTGCATCATTTGGTTGGTAACTGCCCAGCAAAGATGGTATCCTAAAACCACCAAAGGAGCAGCCAAATCAGGCAGGAGAATAATAATGGACTGCCTTATTTGCCTGCAGCGACAGGTCGAACACCATGAGACTGTACCACGGAGATCACTCAGTAGATGGGTCTGGGGCAGGTGGTTGGGCAGAGCCCAGGAGGGTCTGCAGCCTACAGACCCTGAGCAACCCTGAACTGGGTCAGAGCAGCTTCCAGGGGCTGCCTCACAGCTCAGGGATTGCTCTGCAGCGGCTGCTGCAGCACGCGTGGCTTAGGTGTTCTAGGAGTAACAACAGTTGGGCTCCTCAAAAAGGGGAACTGTGGGAAAGAAGCACCTTGTTAAGTTAAAAAGGTCAGCTAAGAGAATGGAATCCTCTTCGCTTGAGTTTTTTTTGGTCATCACCACACTGGAAGCATTGGGCCAACACCCCCTCTTTACAAAGGTAAGTGTGGGAAACGGCAAAAGAAAACCCACATACTAGGGGGGAAGTGACAAGCATAACAAAAGCAAGGAGATGCTCTGCAAAAAACCGATGTCTATATTAAAAGAATAGAAAGAATTGTATATTCTGGCAAGTAGCATGTAAAATCACAAGAAGACAAGAAGAATTTTGAGGAGCATCTGGCAGAGGAATTCACAAGTAGCAACAAATATTTCTTCCAATATATCAAAAGCAGGAATTAAGCCAAAATTTGAAGGGCAAGGGTAGTAATCATGGTATGAAGAGAGCACTCAGGTCAGGCCATTGCAGAGGAGTTATATTAATTATTTTCATCAGCAGTCGCTGCACAGGAAACAGGGCAGATTCTGATCTAAAGTTGTCTTTATGAGAGACTCCTCAGAGGACCCACATGGAAAAGAAGTGGCTGGCTACAGAAGACCACACACGAAAAAAACAGAGCACACAATGAGCAGCATGTTGCCAGGACAAGGTGGTGTTCATGATAGAGTTCAGGAGGAATTCAAGCCTGAAAGAATTGAATGACTCCTAAAACATGACAGTGGTAACTTTCTTAAAGATGCCTTGGGACCCAAGGACAGCTGAAAATCTGAAGGCAACTTCTGAAAAATTTTTAAGAAGAGACCTAGGGAAGTAAAAAATTCTTAAGCATTTTTTTAAAGCATGACGTCTCTACCATGCAGAATAGCTATCAAGAGCAGAGTTACTTAATATCTTGATAAAATGATGGGGTTTTTTGCCTTTTTGAAGTCTTATCAACATGTTACATGGATAACTGTGATGTGGTTGATGTGGCTTACTGGCTTTTTCCAAAAAAAAAAAAAAAAAAGAGAAATATCTTACTAGAGGCTTTTAGGGAAACTTTGCACCATATCATGAGAGGGAAGACCCTTGTATGGTTAAATGCTTAGAAGACAGGAGTAAATGGTCAATTTTCACAGTAGAAGGTAGTGACAGATGAGGTTCTGTATGATCTATGCTAAAGCCTTTGCTGTTCAGCATGGTTATATATTACTTTAAAAAGTGTGTTAGCACTGAGGTAATCAAGTTTGATTATACTAATTTATTCAGGGTAGTAAAACTTGGTGACTGAGCAATAAAATGGCAACTGAAATTCAGTGTAGATAAATGTTCAGTGATGTACATAAAGAAAAGAAATACTGATTTCACTTCCATGAGCTGCCTGGAATGAGAATTGAGAGTTATGATCGATAGTCACACAGAAACATCAGTGTTCAGTAGTGTTCAAAAGAGTAAATCAAATATCAGGAGCCATTAGGAGAAGAAGGAAGAACAGAAAGAGACTGGTGGTCTGCCACTATGTAAATCTGTGTTTTTGCCCTATCTGTAATATGTTGTGCAGTTCTGGTCTTGTCCCTACCTACCACCTCAAAAAAGTACAAGGAACCAAAGAACATTTAGTCAAATTCAACAAGGATGGTCAGAGATATCTATTAACTTCCATATTAGACATTACTTAAGCTACAACTGTTGAAAGGAGATATTCTCAGTGACAAGGGGAAAACTGGAAAAAGGAACCAGGAAGAAACTAAATTATTAGGGGCAACAAATAATTATAATCACAATTTTTAAAAAAAGACAGTTGAAGGAAAAGTCAGAGGGCAAAAACCATAAAAACAGGGAAATAGAGATACTAAAGTAGTAAGAAAAATACTTTTTGATAGCACACTGAGGGCATCCAAAGACATGGTGAATGCTGCTCAGCCATTCTGTGCACAGAGGCTTTGCAAGGTGTATGACCACAACTCAACACTAAATACTGAAGAATTTATTTTTTAATCAAATACAGTTAGTTTGATACTCATTCACAATTTTTCAGGTATTGTATGTTTTAACTCATTTAAATGCTTTGTTGAAATGCAAATGATAAGCATATATCTTTTAATGTATTTCAGAGTCCAGCTCCACATGAAGCTTTCAGATAACCTTCTGGGACTCTAAACTAAACAAACCCCAAACTCTCAAATTTAAGGACAACTATTTGAATTAATTTTTCTCTATAACCTTTATCAGTATTTGAAGAATATACCAGCTCAAAAATGCATTAGTCAGTTCAGCATCATAACAATTTTTTTTAAATATTCTTCATTATTTAAATAATAAAAATTAACCTAATTATCTATTTTCTATCTTAAAACCCCATAGGGCTGAGACAACCAGGTAATTTCCAGCCAGCTCATGAATGCTAGTCTAATATAGACCAGTAGTGGCTAAATTATGGTGAGCTGTGGTTAAAATCACTGCAGGTGTTCTAGTTAATGAAGTGTTAGTTAGGTGGCAGATGACCATGATGTGTTGGGGTCATGTGAGTCAGCAGTACAGGAGAAGGAAGGTGTAAATGCTGAGCTGTGTGACATGAAAGAAGGACATCGAGGATTGCCCTTGTAAATTGTAGTCTTTGCTACATTCAGCATCTGCTGACCTGGGCCGAAATGTAGTTGCCCATGTACAGGTGGAAAGCTCTGTATATTGCTCGTAGGTCACTCATATTTATTTTATACACACTGTAACAGCAAAGGCTGATAGGTTTACTGAATTTAGAAAACTTGGGGAAAACTCAGAGTCAAACCCCAGAGTTTTCTAATTCCAAATTCTCTTCAGAGGTGATAAAGAGAAGAAGATGTAAAATCATCCCAAATAAAAAACAAACAAAAATTTCATATGTAGGTCTTAGCAGATGAGCAGTCAGCACTTGCAATCTTAGGGATGCCAGTAATTTCAAACAACATTTATTTTATGGAGAATATTTCCTATGTTACACAAATGGAGTAAAATCACTTCTATCAGAAGAACAAATGATTTTGTAATAGCATATGTCTGGACTCAGCTTCCAGGTATGCAGTCACCTTCACAGAACCCTGATGCTGACTTTCTGTGGGGAAGGTTAGAACAACTACAGGCTCATCTTCCATATGAGATATCTCCTGGGCTACCTAGGTCATTGGCACTGAACTTCATCATTATTTTAGTACCAAAGAAGCAACAAAAATGTGTTATCTTTTTTGCAGACATGTAAGTAAAAGGAAATGGAAAATTACAGCAGGTTTTAAAGATCAGAGGAGTGTCAAGATACTAAAGTTGTGATTTAATGCTTCATTGTTAAAATGTTTGTTGCCTCCTATAATTTTTCCTCTTGTTCCCTTCTCTTTTTTCTTGTTAATATTTGTTCTTTTCACTGGCTTTGCATGTCCTACCAAACTTGTCTATTCTACTTCTGTTTTATACATCCCATTGCAACACCTCTGTCCTCATCATCCTACATACTTTGTCAGTATTTGAGTTCCCTAGCTGTCTTTTTTTTACTCCTGGTGATTTGTCAGAGGTAAAAGAAAGTAGAATCTTCAAAGACATTGGATACAGAATTGTAATATTTTCCACTTAAGTCAGTGTGTATTGTCTGATTTTTCTGGGGCTTGTAGCTTGGCGAAATATGAATGACTCTCTAGGGTACTTCAGTGAGTGAAAGTGTTGATTTTCAAGTTCTTTTTTCAAAGGATGTAGATAACTGATTTTTTAAAATTAAATAACTGAGAGTCCATATGAAGTAAGCAAGCTGTTATCCCCCACGTAATTCTTAAAAAATCACAAGTTCATCTGAAACACTGACTCTCCCTTTTTATATTTTGATTTAATTTTGAAGATGACACTTACTCCAGAAAATATCAGTCCACAGAATCAAGCTGAAAATGGTCTTATGATGGAAAAAGTTAGGCAATCTTAACAGCAGGTGTCAGTGTGAACTCTGCCTTTCTAATTAAGGGAGAAACAAGTCTGATTGAGAAGTTTCAGCACTGTCACATAATACTCTCGATTATGGATCTTAAAAGCTCTTTTATTATTCAAAAGTGCTTTCCAAATATTGTTCTTTCACATGTCAAATAGTTACCATATCGTAATCAGGCTATTTTTCTCTCTTTTCAGCAATTTTCACTAGCAGCAGCACCATAATAAAAACCTTAAAATCACACCTCTGAAAGCAGCAACCATAATAGTAAATATTTGCTGTTATATATATCTATTGAACTTGTTTTATAGAAAAATGTGATAAATAAGTGATAAGGTTGATTGACAAGACAGACTAGACTATGAAAAGACAAACAAAATACAATTTTGAAGAGATTTCAACAATGGTATAGCCAGTAGGAAAAAAAAAACCCTAGAACAGAAAGTCACCGAGGCATGTAGTAATAAAAATCAATTGTCTGCAGAGCTGGCTGAACAAGCTGTAAGACGTTAATGAAAGGAATTAAATTAGAATTACCTGGAAACTAGTAAAGTGGGGGGGTTAAGGTGGAAGAAATGAACACTTTTATAATGAAATCCATTTAGGTATTCCTTCTTCCCTTCTGCCTTTAGCCAATAGCTTTGCTCATCCATATCTATGCTAGGTGTGAAAAAATATTTTGCATTTTTGAAGATCTTTGGAGCGCCTACCTATATTTTTTCTCCAGTACAGATATTCCAACTACTGCATTGTTGGGATATTTAGTCCTATTTTTTTTTCTGAGAAGAGAGGCATAGAAACTTCTACCAACATGACTGTTTAACAGCATGGTGTATGTGAAAGCTGAGGATAATCACAGATGAGACATCTGTAGATTTATTCTATTCTATTCTAGATACGAGACAAAAAACTCAGCCAATCTAGAAAACATATTTAAGACAATGAGTCTTTAAAAAGTTCTGATATACATATATATGTGTGTGTGTGTGTATTTTTTATATATACATTCATACATACATATACACACACACACACACACACACACACACACATATATATATATATATATATATATATATATATATATATATATATATATAGATGTATGTATGCAGATGAGCAAGGCTGGGAGGCAGCCAGGTTCTCCCAGCTGAGAATTCCCCTGGCTGCCTGCTTTGCCTGGCACCTACCACACTCTGCTCCTGGGTCACAGAGCTGCAAGTACCTTGTCCTTCAGCTGTACTCAGTCAGTGCATGTAGAGAAGCTTTCACTAGGATATAGAACAGTGTGAGTCTGTCTTGAGAATCAGTGATCCTTAACTACCTCCATCATTTGGCCTCCTCTACACCCCCAAAAACTTTCCGTCTTTTTGGCTGTGTGTTTTCACTGGCTACTATGGTGTACTGCCTGTGTGACTCCAGAATGAGAATGTATTATCTTCCGGATTGCTGTAAGGTTGAAAAGCTCTGCTACTCCTCATATTACACATGGGGAGTTAAGGGCACACTGTTTCTGCTGACTCTGAAATCTGTGTTAGAATTCAAAGAACCAAATCAGCTGAAGCTTTATCTGCACAGCCTGGAGGAGCTCAGGTATGAGCCAGTCCTGCTCTCTACCTCAGATTTCTTTTTTGGAGAGACATCTTGATTTTCCAGATGAGAAGCAAAGCGATAGTCAACCTGCAGGCGGTCCCCAGGGAATTTTGCCTCTGGCCCCAGGTGACAAGGCAGCGTAAATATAGCAGTGATTTAAAAGCCAGAGCTATTACAGTAATTAGGTGTCCATAAATTCAGCACAGCACAACTAAATTTTATGAAATTTGGACTCAAGAATGGAATCCAAAGCCCAAGTTTTGGGGACTAGACAAAGTTTGGATGACCCAGAAACATCATGTTCTGAGAAGTCATTTGGAATTATCTCAAAGGTATCAATAAAAGGTTTGTCCGAAAACTCATTCTGTTTGAGACTTGCATGTCTATACTCAGACTACAAGGTAAGAATCTAGATTTCCTCTGAAAGTAGGTACTTAAAAGTAGGAAGGGAGTGAAATAAATATTGGTTGTACTGTACCATCTATCCCAATGGCTAGACCATTCAACCTGCAAATGGGAACTTCTGGCCCTTCCAATTTGTTTTTCTGCTGCTGGAAGTATTTAAAATCATCATCTCTTTGGAGTTGCCTTTACCATCAGGGTAGCTGGTGGTCTGCTTAAACAGATTGTACTGGAGGCAGAGAGGAGGCATAATCCTGTAGCCTAACAGGTTAGACATTATGGACTGAGCTGTCAATAATTTGTCCAAAACAAGAGAGGCACTCTGCAGAAGCACAAAATAACACTCTGCTCTCTTGGCTTCCAGGACTTGAGGTGGTGAACACTCATCTCTGGTTACTGGTAGCATTGGGTATTCTACCTACATTGCATATGCTACCTTTAAATGTAACTCCAGCCTGACATACTGCATGGGATTAATCAACTTACAGAAAAAACAAACTGCACCTCAAACAGTTTCTGAATTTAGTTGAATTTTGTGTTGCATCTGTTGCAGTGGGATTAAAATAAAAGGGGAAGGTGGCTTATTAAAAAAAGGAAAAGGAAAAAACCTCATCCATATGGATTTGGTTATCAAAAGTTATTCTAACTGAATGAAACTTCATTGACTTGGTCTTTACCTTCCTTAAGCATCGTACGTGCCCTGAGCACTACACAGAAAGGGTGAGAAGTATGTCTATATCAGCAACTAACACCATTCCCAAGAATATTCCCAGGCCCAGAATCCAACCGGTGTGGACTGACTCACAAGTACACCAGTAAACAAACAGAGCCAGCCTCCAGAACAGGCTGACTAGATGCAAATCCTTTGGTGCTAATGGTCTGTGGGATGTTGAAATTCCATGCCTGAAAATTGCTTGGGAGACAGCTAGTCGGTACAGGCCAAAAACATGTCGGGGACTGCTCTAATAATTTCAGACCAGTCATATTCCAGTGTCTGGGAAGAGTCACAGGTACTGCTTAATTCATTGGCATAGACATAGCCTTAGGTTCACTGGTGTATTCCACAAATTCTTTCCAACTGCTCAGAGATGATAAAGACTGGTGATTATTAGTGGGGAAATATTAAAAATTAAATCTTGACTCAAATGCCTGCTTTGTAGTGGACCTTTTTACATCTGAGAAATACAAATTTCTAGTTTGGTTCTGGATTTTTGGTCTTGTAGTATCTATCTTGATAGTGTTGCAAAACTTCTAATGTCTCATAGTAATATTAAATAGCTTGAAGATATGTACAGGCTTTAGAATTAATTTTATGGCCTTTAGGGCAAATTTAGGAGTAGACAACTAAATTTGAAATGCTTTGTGTGATTTTGGATATAAAAAAGGGGTCTTCAGTGCAGTCTTCTCTCTCCAACACCTATTGTCTTCTTTGATAACAGTTACTTATTTAGAAGATATTATAATTTTAAAGCTATCATTCCAGAAAAACAGATGCCTTTAAAAGACTTTCAGGTTTTGCAAAACACTGCTTCATTTTCTTGTGCAATTAACTGTGCTTATTATGTAGGAATTGAGTAAAATTATAACTATGTTCTGTATTAACTTGTTACAAAAAAAATAAAGCAATTGTTAGGTGTGAACAGATTGTCTATTTGAATTATTTTAATTTGTTCATTATAATTTTTTAAGTCTTCTAATTCCTACTTCCTATGATGGCTTAAGTTTTAGCTTCATATTGTCCAGATTCTGTACTATATATTAGTATATAACTCTAAACTTGATATAAAGTGTTAGCAAGTTCTCTTCACAGGGCAGTTAGACAAAACAATCCTTTTCCAGCTTGAGAACCAAGGACACCGTTGCAGCGTCAAGCCCGAGAAGTATAAACAGCAAATTGATGAGAGCAGTCTGGGAGGATGGGACTTCATAAACTGAAGCTGTAATTGGACAATTAACCCCAATATGTAAATGGACCAAAACTTATAAAAGTGTGAAAATATGTGATCCATCACCTATTGTGGGTGTAGCCACAGCTGGGCTCTTGTACTGCCCAAGGTGTATCCTTTGAAGGCCTTTTAATAAATACTTACTTTATTTCTTTGATTCTGTTCTAGGTAGCCTCTCAAGGCACCACCTACTGCCCACTAAACGTCTTGTGCATTAGCTAAGAAGAAATAAATAAACCACCCTGAATTTAAAAACATACTTGTAAGCACACAACACATGAAAAATCACTGTTTAGTCTTTACATTGAATTTAACTAATTTTGCCAATTCTTTCAGCCCTTTGATTGCAAATCTTGTATGAGAGAAAAAAAATGAGGTTTTTACCTCCTCATATATTCTTTTCTCTTGGAAAAGAAAATCAACTCAGCAAAAAGAATACATAAAGAATTCAGCTTTAACCTGAACAAACCTTTTTCTACAAGTTATTGAAGTATCTTTATCTGGGTTGCCCATTATTTACAGAACTAATTTAAATCCCTTGATACCACAAAAGGTCAGACAAAAGCTTCTGTCACAGCCCTAATGCCCTTCATGCCTTTATACTTTATGGAAGGTTTTTCAAATCATGATGGTAAAGGAGCAAGGCCCTTAGAGGATCACTCTGAGAATCCATGGTCAGTTGTTATCTCACTTTTTTGTGATGAACTTATGTTTGCACATTTCAAAGACAGAGATTTGTAAAAAATTTGCACATAAAACTGTGGTAAGGCAACATAAAGAAATCAGAACCCAAAGAAGATGGCAGCTTATACTACAGTGTACTCTTAAAAGGCTTTCTGGTACCCAGCTAATAGAACAGATCTGAAGTATTAGATGGTGTCATTGTTTATACAGGGTTGCATATACTAATAGAAAGGATGTAGTGAATTTGAATTAATACAAGCATTTTCATTATGAAAGAAAATATAAAGCTAAATAAGCAAGCAGTAAAATCATTATTCTTCTACTGTGTTATATCTTACCATCAACTGAAAAAAAGTATGATCTTAAAACTCTTTCCTTCTTTTGCTTTCCTTCAGCATCACTAATTCATTTAAATCCTGCCTTCTGCTACAAACAACATAGTCTCTCTGCTGTGACAGGATATTCTAGTCCTATTCCAAAATATTGTAAGACTTTTGATATAAAGGTAGCAGAAAAGGACATAAAAATATGTACCAAACCAAACCAGGAATGATGGTTAGAAGAGTCAAATTTTAGATGTTTTATCTAGATCTGAATTGTCATTGAAGCACCTATTCTAAAATAAATGTCCATAAGTGTGGGTTGTGACTATGTGCTGCATGAACTTTTCCTGTGTTATTTTATTGCAGTAAACATGCATAAATAAAATACTGTGATTTCCAGTTTTCATGAGCAAAGCAGTTCAATAAATAGATCTTTAGGACTGGGAGTGACTCAAGGTAAATAGATTTGTTTAATGTACACCTTGAGCAGAAGACTGCATCAATGTCCACAATGTGTAAAACCTGTGAAGTTTGGTGTTTTCTTGTAGTCTTCTGGCTCTAGGAACTGGTATGTTAAAGAACATCACCAAATGTATGGAAATCATGACACAGAGGTAAGTTTGCAGCATTAGAAATTCGTGTCACTCGTGTTGCCACATCTCAAACCAGCTATATCCATTGTAGCTACTTGGTCCTGTTACATCTCCTCAACCTAGGGAACTTCAACGAATTCCAAAAAGTTGTGCAGTGTTCTCTCAGATTCCCACTTCATTTCAAATGCACGAGAAGGTTGCAGTGGTTAGTGATAGTTGGCTGGGTTAGAGTGTGTGGAATCTGTGGTTTGCTGCAGTTTACAGTCTTCTCCAGGGGAGCTGAGTGACACAGACTCAGCGTGCATCTGAGCCAGCTGCAGCTTTCTGCTTTTAATCACAGCTGATGGACAGTTAACCGCAGAGATTTAAAGTGGAAGTAGCCAATGTTGAGGAAAGGCCAGGGACTATAAAAGCAAAGACATAAAGAGTGTTTTAAAAAATCTTTTTATAGGGTGAGATGATGGAAGTACAATTTTCTCTTTAAATTTAGAGAAATTCGATCTGAATTGATCTCTTACTCACAGGACTAATTTGTATGCCACATGTCTCTGAAAGGTCAGGCAAAATCATCTTTCACAAATTTGATAGCTCTTATAAGTTACTATGTATTTTCATGCCCGCACAGATTGTTGTTGACTCAATATGACACATCTGAAAAAAACTCCACAGTCTATTAAAACCAGGCAAGGGACAGAGAAATAGAGTTTCTTTAGTGCATAAAATCCGACTAAAAATGGAGCAGGCATGAAAAGGACTTGATGCAGAAGCTGTAGGATACTTTCTAATCTTGAAAAGGTACCTGATGGAAATTACCTACTGATTAAGTGTTGCCAGACAGAAGAAAAGATCTGAGGATTAGCACTGCAGTTGAAAGATTGGTGAAAGAGTGATATGAAAATAGAGCACAGAGGAAGGGAGAGAGGAGGCTGTGCAGGCATTTGAAATTTACAGACGCCTATTAAATGAGATGACATAGAGGAGAGATGCATGAATGGGTTGTATGACCCAAAACCCCATATGTCATCAGTCAAAAGGAAGGAAGAGGTCACTATTGGAGGAGGAGGTGAGTCAAAAAACAGGTGTAAATCGCTGAAAATTGTGGGCAAGGAAACAGAAGACTTATTTTCTGGAAAGAACAGGAGTGACCTCTAGGAAAATGGGAAAATGGAGATAGCCAGGGAACAGAGCAGGAGAGGTAACAATGTTATATAGGAGACTGTGAATTACAGAAATATAAACTTAAGTATAAACTTGTGAAAATCATCCAGTTCACCGCATAGTTAGTTGAATGAAGACTTTTCAACAGATGAACAGGTCAGCAATGGCTTTGTCTACCTCAGTCTTGAAAACCTCCAAAGATGAAGTCAGTGTCTCTGTCCTGGTGCTGTACCACACTTAGCAGAGACATTTTTCGTTACGTCCCATTGGAACTTCTCTCACTGCACATTGCTGCTATTGCATCTTGCAAAACTGTCTGCAACTACCATGAAAAATCTGTCACTGCAGTGTTGCCCTGTGACATTTACATTCTCTGGACAGAGAGACATAATTCTGTCTCTCAAAATTTCTTGGAGAAGCACAGAGAGAAGAAGAGAAAACAATCTTTATCTCTGCTCCTTTGTTTTCCTCATGTGGAATGTGGTATGGAGATTGTTTACCTGAAGTGATTGCTTGATTGGATTCTGGTGAAGGTTGTTTGGGTTCAATGACCAATTGGATCCAGCTGTGTCTCAGACGCAGCAGACAGTGACGAGTTTGTTAGTTAGATAGGTAAGTAAGAAATATGTAGAATAGTATAGTATCTCTTTAAATAGTATATTAATGTAATATAGTATAGTTTTAATAAAGCTATCCTTCAGCCTTGTGATCTGGAGCCAGACATCATCATTTCTTTCCCACATCTGGGGTTCACTGCATTTTTACTATATTGCCCCTTGCAGTAGTTGCAGGCCACTGTTAGCTCACACCGTATTTTCTTCTTCACCAAACCAAACAAATTTCTCCTCACTTATGTGAGGAGTTATGCCTGTAGCTTGTCCAGTCAAGTTTGGCATAGCTTCCAAGATGGAGATTCCACAACTTGAATGGGCAGCTTGGTTCAGTGTTTGACCACTCTCCCAGTGAAAACATTTTTAGTATGTTTCAATAGAAATTTTTCTTGTTGCCATTCAGGACCATTGCTTTGTTCTTTTTTTATGGTACTTTTTTATGCCCCTTTGGGGCAGAATAGCCCCCATTAAACTTCCTTTCTGCAGGCTGAACAAACAGGGCTTCATCACCTCCTTGGTGTGATGTGTTCCAGCCTCCTAGTCATCTTGGTGGCCCTCTAGTGGGTTTGTTCTGGTATGTCCAGATTCTTGTTTTATTGAAAAGCTCCAAACTGAGCATCAGCTGTGGCGTCCTTATTACAACATAAAGGAGAAAAACCCACTTCATTTGACTTGCTGGCTACACTTTTCTTGGTACAGCTGTCATGGTTTAATCCCAGCTGGCAGTGAAACCCTATGCAGCCACTCACTCTTCTCCCCAGTGGAAGAGAGTGGGGAGAGAATTGGAAGGGTATAAGTGGAGAAAACTTGTGGGTTGAGATAAAGGTTTAACAGATAAAGTGAAAGCCATGTATGCAAGCAAAACAACACAAAGGATTCATTCACCACTTCCCATGGGCACACAGGTGTGTTCAGTCACTCCCAGGAACACAGGACTCCATAACAAGTAATGGTGAAAGCATCACTTTGAAACTCTCCCTCCTTTCTTCTTATCCCTGCTTTACATGCTGAGCATGACATGGTATGGTGTGGTGTGGTATGGTGTGGTGTGGTGTGGTGTCCCCACCACAAACAAAAATAAAACCGATTCTAAGGGCTGGTTTTGGAGGAAGGTTTTACTTACGAGGGTTCTGAGTCACTGAGAATTTTTTATGAGGAATCTGAAAATGGACTCCACTTAAGTGTTAGAGTGCTGTTCTTCTGCCCACCTAAGAGGAGCTTTAAAATACAAGCTTTAAGCTGTTCTCATATTTACAGCATTATTTAAAATGTAGTGCAGCTGTACATAAATTACTTCACATTTTGGAAGCAGCCTGGATGCAGCACAAGGTTGCTTTGCTTATGCAGTTCAACCTGATGTTTAGAAATTGCTTGCACAGCAGGGGAAGACTGACATGGAAATTCATGTTAATTTCCAGACTTGGCAAAGGTACAGAGGAAGAAGAAAAATTAGTCAAATAAAAGCGCATAGTGGTGAGAAGAGCTAAATTTAAATCACAACATCTCATATAATCTGCTTCCATTTTTTTCAGCAGATTTAAAGTATTTAATACCTTGATGCAGTACTGTAATTGCATGGGGAATTACAAAATAAAACTGAGGTAAACAAATAAATGCCTCACAAGATGGGTGCTTTGTTATGTCCCAGTCCTTCTCTGCATTCCCATCAGATTTGAAGCATTTGAGTTCCACTATGGAATCTAGTGACACTCAGTATCTCTGCAGTGCCCTTCCTGATGTGTTGTGGGCTCCCTTTGCCTGTTGGTTCGTGCATGGTAAATATGTGCAAATTCTTGTTTCAGCCGTAAGTACAAAGAGCAAAAGTTCTCAGAGCAAAAAAATTCTGCTGTTGGACTTTAAGCAGAGCACCTTGCATTTTAGGCTGCTGCATTTCATTGATGGGTATTTTTCCACTGCAGTGGAGTTGGAATTAGATGATCTTTAAGGTCCCTTCCAATCCAATCTATTCTGTGATTCAATGACATTCTAGTCCTGGTTTGCATTTTTGATGCTCCCAAATATATGACATCAACATATTTCATGCTGCTGGTGTCATAATCATTAAAGAAAAATAGTTACTAGAACCAACAGGAAGCACAGGCACTAATGGAGTCTACCCCAGTACTGATGTTTTACCTCCTGAACCAGACAGGGGGAGAAAAATGAGGCAAGAAAATGGCTGTTCAGCTAAGGGACAATGCTGGCAGAATAACAAATACCTGGGAAATGACCATAATTAAGTTTAATATGGGAATTTAGAGCCAGAATTCTGACTGTTGGAGGGATGTTATTTTGGACCTACATTTCAGCTGAAGTAATGGACTGTGGAAGATAGACAACTGCATTTTAAATGATACAGTTCTGTTCATGTGGTAGAACTCTGGACTTTGTGTAACACAAAAGGCACTTGAAAAAAGCTTTTTGGAATTTCCACATCAGTTTTAATTGGTATAAATATAAATATAACACTACCTCTTTGAAACTGGCTGGTTTCATCTTAAAAAAATAAATTTAGTTTCATTCCTGGAAGGGGCTAGGCAAGGCAGTCTTACAATAATCTTTATTTTCTCTGGGAAAAAGGTGAGTACTTTTTCCACATCTCAGAATCAGCATGGTTGTTCCTTTCCAAAGAAAATTATGTTTGGGGAAAAGCAAATCAGATTATCATTCATTTTTCAGAGCAAGCCACTTGGGTAAAATGCCCAAAGGTATCCAGACTGGGGCCAATTTTTCCTGACAGTAGTTAGTATGACACTTTCTTAAAAGGCATAGAATTAAATTACTACAAAAGGAAGCTATTATATCAGTTGAAAATGTTAATATATAGTCATAGTATCATGATCTTTCATCACTTTACACATGTAGTTGTGTCATTGATTTTTAAACAGTGTACTGGGAAAACTGAATCATGGTTCTCTTTTTAATAAAACTCAGTGAACCTTCAGGGTTTAACATCTCCATATAAATAAATCTTATGTGTTACATCACACTTTGGAGCCTCATGACAAAAAGACCAGTTATATTGTGCTGTAAAACATGCAAATATTACTGAGATTGCTGTTCTATAAATGCTTGGAAGGTAAGTTTCTCAGTTTTGGACTTAAAGAAGAAATTCACTGCCTTTGGTAGCAGTGGTTAGCCAATATTAAGAGCCTGTCCTCATGAGCAATGGAGAATAGCCCCATGGTGACAATTCTGGTAATTTACAGAATGTATGCAGCATCCTGTTTTCTAGGAAAGAGTCAAAATAAGTTCTGTGAGAAGCATCTTCATTCAAAATTCAAAATCTGCCTGGCTTTCAAGAAATATTTCCCCAAACATTCTTGTTCACAGAGGTATGCCCTTGACATCTCTTGCTTTCTTCTGGGTTTCTACTTGCCTCATATGTATGCATTGGTAATGAGTCTCACAGCACTCCAGGGACCTCCTCCATCTCTCTCATCTTCTTGAATTGCAACATCTTTAGTTAGTTACTTAGTTACCACTCCCCAAAGGGGCCCTTACTTGCTCCTTCCAGTTAGACTGCTGAAAAGCCAGTTTCTACTGCCCTTTTGATTTTACTTGTCCCTAAGTTAGAGAAAGCATCTCTTCTCAGCAACCAAAGCATCAAAATTTTGCATTTTTAAAAACTACTATGTGACCTGTTGTTTACTGTTGCCACATTTGCTTTGGAGTAACTGTTAGCCCAGTCCTAAGTGAACGCTGGAGCAGGACGGTGGTAGAGCACCCACTCTTTTTTTCCCTGTTTGTGTCAGTGCTGTCCTGCTGACTTGCTGGGCTGTGTGGTGAGTATGCCAGCTCCACAGCTGTGGAGCTTTCTGTATCAGACACAGCAGAAACTGAGCATTTGCCAGGAAGAATGAGGAAGTTAAAGAAAAGGGACTGGACACACCTGGGGAGGATGAGTCCATTGAGGTCTCTGCTGAAGCAGCCCACAGAAGGCTCTGATGCAGGATGTACCTGGAAATATGGACAATATTCCTATGAAACATTGCCCTGTCCTTGATCGGTTTCTGATGGTAAGCCCTTAAGCAACCATGTTGACCTTCTGTCATGGGGCTCAATGGAGTCTTGATCTGTCTGGTTATGTCAATCCCAGTATTCATTTAGGAACAGGAAAATAAGTTGGATTGCACCTGGAAGACAATACTAGGTGCACTCAAAGTAGAAAGCAAGTTTGAAATCACTTGTGAGAAATGTTATTCTTCATCCCCTGCAGTTTGGAGATCCAGTTCAGCAAAAATACTCAAGTTTTTAATGTACAGTCAATGACATGTTAGGAGAGGTTTCAAATTAATTGTCTTTAAGTGATGTACTTGATGGTGTCATGTCTTTCTAGATATGTAATCTAGATTACAATAAATGGTTGAGATGACTCTGGAAATTGCTGTCTTTGAAAATGAATGAAACTTGCAGTCGAATGCTCTGCAGGATATTAATTAGGTAATCCTAGTAGCACCTATCTTTGTGTCTGAACTCTGTAACAGATACACAGGGAACATGAACAAATTATTGGGACATAGGAAATTGCCATGTTGAATTCTCTGTGTGCATTCTCTTACTTCAAGTAAAAGTGAAGCAGCCTGTCCTTTAATTGAGAGAAAAACCACTGAAGATTATAGCAGGAGAGGAGGGATGTGTATATGGTTACCTCACAAAAGCTGACACACGGCAATTCATTATCCCATAGTATCTTCTTGGTATGTCAAAGCCTTATGGCTTCAAACGGATATTTTCTTATATTTTGCTCATTAATTCTCTGCATTGAACAGACCATATATTTATTTCTTGAAGTCACTGAGAGAGACAAATAAAATAATGACATCTGGAAATTTTAACTGCTGGAAGAATAATTACAAGTGTAGTTATTTAGCTTATGATGAAAGTCGCAGCAAAACTGGCCTATGTCTGCTTTGACAAGGTATAATTTCTGCAAAGCTCGTGTCCACCAATGCTGGCATGTATTTAGTTCTCTACTCAGCTGCATTCCATTTTTATCCAGCATTTTTTTGCCTAAAGTTTTTTCTTCAGCACCCTGCAAATATAATGCACTAAATTAGTCATGGTCACAGTAAGTCCGTGTTTTTAAACATTTTGAAATAAAAGTTGATGCTGCTGAATATAAATTCTTGTAATAAAAGCTTCCAGGCAGAAGATACTGTAGTGACACTATCATGCCAATGCAATTATTATTTCATAGGTGATCACAGTACCACTCGTATCTAAGAAGTCCCTGATTAAACAGAAAGTTGACACATCCTCAGCCCCCATATCCTACCATATTGTCAAGTTAACATTGCTATAAATAACACTCCTGGCACACAATTTCATATTAATATTACTTTATGCTTATATCAAGCACAGGAATGAAGGCAATTAATTAAGGGCACCTTTATTAATTAGTGTAAGGAGGACTGACTGACCAGTTAGTGGTAAAGAACATGATATTGAATAGTAAACTTTTGTCTTTTACTGTAGTTCATGTTTCTAACAAAATAATCAAGAGAGCAGAAAAAAAAAATAACCTAGAAACTCAGATAGAAGCTGCAAAGACACTTAGCAGGAGAAAATAAGCAGCAAACACAGAATTATGTTGTATGGATCGATCAGCAAGCAGCAGGCCAGAAAAAGGGCTGCCCAACAGGCTCGACACAAGGACTCATGGACTCCATGTCATTGCAAGGCCACTTCTCATTATTCGATAATTCAATATTGTTGAATCTTGAAAAGGTCATGAGGGACATAGCACCAGGGGGATCTCGACAGTCTGGAGAGCTGGGCCACCAGGAACATAATGAAGTTCAACAGAAGGAAATGCTAAATCCTAAACTGGGGGAAGAACAACCATTGGTGCACCCTGGGGGCAGACTGCCTGGGAAGCAATTTTTCAGAGAAGGGTCTGGGAATGCTGGTGGACAAAACAACCATGAGCCAGAAAAGTGCTTCTGCAGCAAAGAAAGTCAGCAGCATCCTGGGATGCACTGAGAGCACTGCCAGCACGTCAGGAGAGCTGATCATTTGGCTCTACTGAGCACCAGTGAGAACACATCTGGAGTGCTGTGTCCAGTCCCTGATTCCCCAGTAGTGAGAGACATGGACGCACAAGGGTTAATGTAGTGAAGGCCTGTGAAAATGATTAAGGAATTCAGTGAGGTGCTGCAAAAATAGTTAAGGATTTGGAGCATCTGACACAGAGAGAGAGAGAGATGGGACTGTTTAACCTGGAGAAAAGAAAACTCAGGGATATCATATCAATGTGCACAAATAGCTGATGATTGGGAGTAAAGACTATGGAGTCAGAGTCTTCTCAGTGGTGCCTAATGAAATGACAAGAGGCAATGGAACAAGATGAAATAAAGGAAACTTCCCTTGAACATAAGAAAATCTTTTTTACTGTGAGAGTAGTGGAACCTCAGAAGTGATTTCCCAGAAAGATTGAAGAGTTATTATATTTTAAGATACCCAGAAGCCAATGGGGCACTGTCCTGAGTAACTTGTTCTAGTTGTCCCTGCTTTGGGGGAAGGAGGGTAGGAGGTTCAAGGAGGTGAGGTCTCTTCCCACCACAAAAAAAAGAACCAATGAATAATAGCGTAAATGAAGGCATAAAAGTTGCTTAAGAAAAATAGTCTGAAAGACACTATAAACTTTGAAAAGATTCTGATGCCACACTGAAGATGCCAACTAAATTGTAGTCCGAATGATACAATTTAGAAAGGGCTTTGCTGAGCATAAATTTAATAAGAAGACACATTTAAGCAGCACAGGGTTAACTCTATTCTCCTGCTAAAGGATTCTGACATGTTGAATAATTACAAGGACCACCATTGTATCCAGTTCCGTGAAATGCAACTTACTTTACTTATTTTGGTTTTGTATGCCTGTTTAGAATCCTAGGGAAATAAATAACTGTGGCATGTGAAGCCCATGATAAACATGAATGAGGAACATACAAAGTGGGTGTTTATTGAAAATGTGACATAATTGTAAGTGTTTAGTCAAAATATGTTAAAACATGAGACAATGTCTTCTTACTGAGTTAATGTTTAGCCTGTTGAGTAGGTGATTCTTAAATGGTCTTCATTCTAAGGATCATAACAAGAACAGTTGAAGACTCTTATTGTGTAAAAGAGATATAAATGGGAGTTGAATCATATGAAGTTGCTATTGGCATGTTTCATGCAATTACAGGGGAAAACATGATTAATAGCAATGAAATTTATAGTTGTTTGAAAGTAAAATATCATGCCTAGAGAGAGGCCAGAGATAAAGCTAAATGCATTAATATGAAAATAGGCATCTGCAAGTAAAAATCTGTAGCAGTGGTGAGCCTAAATATAGTTGCTTTTAATTGTGGGGAATAAATATTACCTCTGAAGTTGTGGGAAAAGAGAATCTTGCTTAAAGAGAAATCACATTTGTTCAATGCACAAAAAGACTAATTGCTGCTAGAAATCTGCTCATTTTGCTGCTCACACAGTAATGATTCTAGCGTATACAAATAGAGCATTTCAGGCAAATTGAGACAGACGTCGAGCATGGGCTCGAGGTGACTTGGCACTGTGTTCCCTGCATTACCACCCAGCAGTCAGTCACTACAGCTGACTTTATGGACATCATGATTTTATTGGGCCAGGAGAGTGGGGTGCTACAGACTGCCCTGCATCTTAATGAATGCAGTTTTCATTTTCATTTTCTACATGCAAAAGGAGCTTGGGGACTGAAACCCTCCGCTATCTTTAGACACTGGTGGAAGGAGAGCATGACATCTACACTATTTGCAAATTAGGTGTATCTGCTTGCAGAAATTATGGGAATTCTTTACATTGTTCAGGAAAGGAAGGGTATGAAGTATATCTTTAAGCTGCTATAATGAAACACATAAGAGTCATCTTCTGGCAACCTCTGAACTTGAAGTGTGTGAGACAGACTTGATGATGAAGATAGTGTGTAAATGTGGGTTGAATATACGCATTGGACTAAAACAATGCTCCTAAATGATATATCCAATCTAGTATGCCATAAATGTACATACTCAACATCTGAAACTGGCCAAACTGAGGTAAAATAAAGGGAAATCAGAAACGTGGCCTGAGGCAAGTTTCTTTCTTTCATCTGCTTCAGGAACCTCCCACTAAAGGAGAAAAAGAACTAAAGCAACCAGGCACCCTAACATTTTGCCATATTCACATCTGTTTAAATTATTTCTTATTGCCACAATTAAAAAAAAATCCTGATATTTTTACAACTCTTCATGTTGCTTTTATCTAAGCAGTTGAGGCAAACTGTATCAAGAATAAAACTAAACATTGCATACATATTGCTGTAATGAAGGAAAGAGTAGAGGGCAAAGAGGAAAATTGAGAGAAGTTTAGAAGAGTTTCACATGTTCAGACCTCATAGAATAGATGTAACTCTTTTGAAAAGACTGAAATTGTATTAGAGCTGAGTTTGATCCACTGATGTTACATGAAGACAAACATCCCAGTAGATTATTTGTGGGATGGACAAAATATTGTATTCCCTTCAGGAAGCTTGTAGTAAATACAGACACAGATGGGAATCCACAAATACTTAATTTATAACTACCACACCAGCTTGTACAAATGAATAGTTAATTACTTCCTTATATGTTTTGCATATCGCTGTTCAATAATATTTTGTGGTTTTTTTCTAAACTAAATACAAGTAGAATATAAATAAGGGAGGGGTTGTCATTCAGATAGAAAATATCTGAATTATCTGATAATATCTGAAATATCTGATATACCATGTGTCATATAGACATCTAAATCCTACTGCGTTGTAATAAAAATTTGAAAGAAATCAAAATATGCTTTTTCCTTGTCATTTCTTCTTTTCAGTTTCTGTGATTGCAGCTTTTTTAAAGCACAGTCCAAACCTTCCCGTATGGCATCTTTGGTACTTTCCTACACATACATTTCAGTAAATGGGCTTCAGTCCAAATTTTGATTCCTTTCTCTTTTGTTGTTCAAAACAACTGACATCAAACTGAAACATGAAAGAGAGAAGAAAAGGTTGTTTTCTCTACACGAATAACCACAGCAGTGTTTTACATTTTCCATATGAATACAATTATTGTCCGTCTCTTGCTTGCACACTGCATCCTACATTTGGATTTTGGCAGGTAAAGTTATGCTTGCTGAGCTCGCTGATGCTTTGTCCAATTCCAAGCAGCACTGTAGGCTTTGTTACTGTCCATTAGACACTTCCCCTCCCCCATAGCTACTTAAATCCTTTTTAAGATCAGTTTTCTGGAGTCCATCTGGCATTTTCAGACCCCTGTTACGAGGCCACTGCACTGCTGGGGTGTGCTGTGAGCTGCGAGAGGCCATCGTGCTCTTACATACACACAGCAACAGAAGTGCTTTCTGTTTATACTCCTCCCATGTTATCTACAATCTAATTTCAAACACATTTATGCTAAAATAAGACTTTCAACTACTACTTCTATTTATACACTTTAAGCTTTCTCAATCCTAGCTTTATCGGCTAAAAAAAAGTTTATAGATAACATATCCCAGGCAAAGTTCTCTAATGCTTCATTTAAGAAACATTAGTAACTGTGATCTGTGGAAATTAACCGACATAAATTGTTGCTTTGTTAACACAGCTTCTTTCTATCCAATTTAAGTATCAAAAACTTAAACACCGGTAATATGTCTGAAGCATTTGAAGATGAAATAAGAAACAGCTATTGATAAGGAGGTTGAGTTTACACTGTTTAAAGCCTGATCTGTCCAGAATAACAATTTAAACCAAAGTTTTAGTAAATAAGGATGGGGGAGCCGGTGCTGTTGGTCCCTGTAACCAACTCAGTTCCCCTGTTTATAAGCAGATGAACATTCCTCTTGCACCACCTGCCTAAGCATCACTTCTGGGGCTGCTTGAGCATGAGCCTCCCTCCACTGCCCTGTTTTCCCTGCTTCACCTTGTGTAACCTATTCAAGTGCTCCCTCACATCACAATGGCTCTCTCTTGCTGCTTGAAGCACGTGGTGCCAAACACAGCAACACATTTTGGGTGAGGACTGAGCTACTGGTTAAAAGTGGAGAGTTTCTGCTCTGACAGCTTGACAAACCTGGCAATACATTTTGATGGTGAACTGGAAAATCAGTTCTCAGAAAATCCCACTAGCAGGTAAAATATATAATGGAACAACAGTCATTATCATTGTCTTTAATGAAAGATAGTAGTTCAATCATGGAACCCATGGCATTCAAAGAAAAGTAAAGTATTAGGTTTAGTGTATCCTACCTTGGAAATTACCTTTGTAAATCTGGACGTATTTTTTATATACAATTTGAAGGTAATCATCTGCATCTTTTCTGATCCAGAGAATATAACATTCAGGACAGTTTGTCCTCTATCAATTTACAAGTTTTCCATGAGACCTAGGGAAAATTAAATTGTTCAGTCTAATCCTTGGTTTTCTAGTAATGAAAAATGTTTGAGTGTTTGAGACACTTTGCTTCAGTGACGATGATGAAATATTCTGAATCTGTGGCAAGAATCTAGAGTAGTCTCCTTTTGCTAAGTAGTAGCAAAATTCAGAGCTTTGGAGTTGAGTTTTTGATATGAAACAGAAATTAGTGATAAGTCAGTTATTCATGTAATGTAATTTGTGCATTGAAAAATTATTCAGAAGTTACTTTTCTCTAAATAGTATTAGAGGAACAAAGAGCCTAAGAGTAATTGCATTAGACATTTCTGTCCTGCAACCAACCATCACCCAAATAACATTAAGTTGTCCTCAATCTCTTTCTCTGTCCTTGAGAGAAAGATGAGTGAGGCCAGGCAAAATTCAAAAATAGCTATCACAACTGGAAATGTTTGAGTTTCACCATCTTTTTGCTCATTATTACTCCCTTTCAGCTGAGACAGATGAATCAAGTCTGTTAAATCACTGCCTTGAACATTTCAGGAAAAAAACAGCTGGACTGTGCTAACTCCTAGTTGTAATTGGACAATTAACCCCAACATGTAAATGGACCAAAACTTATAAATGCGTGAAAACTCATGACCTATTGTCCATCCTAGGTGTAGCCTTGGCCAGGTTCTTGTACTGCCCAAGGTGTATCCTTTGAAGGCCTTTTTAATAAATACCTGCTTTATTCCTTTAACTCTGTCTAGCCTCTGTTCTAGGTAGCCTCTCTAGGCATCAATGACAGTTCGTGGCATCCAGGTGACTTGACATGACAAGAATGAGGGGCATACCCAAATTGTTTCATTAAATCAGCTGAATGGCCAATAATCTTCTGCTGAAGGCTCATTAAAATACCTGTGGACAGAGGAAGAGGAATGGGTGCTACAGTGATTTCTACAATAATTGTTTTTTTCACCACTGGGAACTCCAAAGCCTGCATACTGCTTGTTTAGAATAAACAGTTGAGACTGAGCATCCCTCTTCTTTTCTATGATTCCTCTCTCCTCGTTATGCTTTCTGTTGGGGTTGTGTGATCTAGGATCCAGATTCCATCCAGAAAGAAAAAAAATTATCTGGTCATAGTTAATTACTTTTTGGCAAAATATTCTCCAAAGTGTTTGTTTACACATCTTTAACTTCTAGTGTACCCTAAATTCTTCTATAATAGCTTTAACTTCAGATGCACTGTACCAATTAACATTCCAATTTTTAAAGTTCAGAATAATTATTTTCATATAATATTTTTATGACAATGTAGTGTCCTTCATAGATAGTACTAAAATATTAATTATAAACATAGCATCTATTTTGCTATATAGATTCTCTTGTAGAATCAAATTAATGACCTTTTTCTCATGTAATCCTATTTTCAGAGCTGCCTTACAGCATTTGACAGTGGAAATTAGAAACTGTCTGAGAGCTATCTCAATTGTTTTCTTGGTTTTTATCACCTTAAATTCTTACCTGGAGGAAACAAAATCAAATGAAATCAAAATTAAGTGAAAAAAAATCAAAAGTGACTGGTTTTATAGGCCCATTTTCCCACATTACTTCAGATGTTGTCTGTTATGTTCATACCACAAATAATCAGGAGGAAAACACTTGGAGGGTCACATAGGTCAATAAACATCTGGCTTATGAAGTGTTGCCCCACTGCCTGTATTATGTTATAAAATTACTTTAGTCAGGAGTAAGAAATATAAAGTACAAAATATAAGTGGTACATTTTCCCATCTTGACATATGGAAGATTTGCATGTGTAATTTACATCGGCATAAATCTCAGTTTATCAAAATGAAATTCTATCCAAAATTCAAAGAGGAAAAGAAACATGGGGTGTGGATTTTGAAGGTCTCCATCTGAGTGTGGGTATAGGGTCCTCTGTCCATCAGGATGAGACTATTCCAGAGTGCTTTATACTTCTCCAAGCAAGTTGTTTGAAGGCACTGTTTCTTTCTGCTATGGAAGCATTTTTAATCTGCTCTAAATGCAGATCAGCAGCAAAACCCCCCAGCTATATAAATTCTTCTAGTCACACTCTTCCCCAAATTCTTCTGTTTATCTCTCAAGCTTTTGCAAATATTTGAAATTCCTGGAGAAATCCGTCCTCACCTGCACCCACTAGCAGATTTACTAAAAGAATATTTAATGAGAAGGTACTGTGTTGTCTGTATTATCAGGAGCTGCACGCTTAGCTTGCTTTAATTCATGTGGCAGATAACTGCCTTTGTGATAAATCAGTTTTCTTATTTTTATTGCTGTTCTTTGCATGACTTTTATGTTCTCTTGTGATGTTAGTAAACGTTTTGCTTGAATAAAAATTGGGCTGCTTGTTGGATTTTTGAAAACTTTCTGTGTTAAAAAACAAAATTTGCCCAAATCAATTTGCTTTGGGCAAATTTTGTTTTCTTTTTTTTTCTGAGGAAAATTCCTGTTGACTTCAAATAAGGGCTTCTGGGGTCAGCTGTCCAAGAAAAATGAATGTATGATCTCAGGAAGAGATTTCTGACACTTTCCTTGGCTAGGGGCATTCATCACATGTTTAGATGGAGTGCTGTCTCGAATGGATCCAGGAAAATAGGTATTGGTTTATGAACTTCAGTTATTGTGCAACCAAAGTGAAATAACATTACCCGATATATTTAGGTGACAATATTTTGTCCAGAGGAGAGAAAGCAAAAATTAGTAGATGTGATACAAAGGAAAAAAATAGTCCGGCATTAACTGAAGTAATTTTTTTACAGTGACAAAATTAAGCACAAGGCATCTGCCATAGACACCTAATTCTAATGCTTACTCCAAGAATCTTTTTTTTTTTCTTGAGGGAGATTGGATCATTTTTCAAACAACTTTCCCTGTCAACCTGAAATGAAAATTTCCAGAGACTTGGTACTCACACCATAGATAATGGAATATTCCCAGCAAGGCATCGTATCTGTAATCATCGTATGCATCCTCCCAAACAAGAATAACAAAACCCCAACACCGATCTTTTAGTCTCTGTTTTGGGAAATTAGATGGTAGGTGGTTACCAAGAGATGTGATAATGTCCTCAAGAAGTCATCATCTGGTGTTTGTTAGGTAGGTCAGCTTCCAGTGTAGCCAGTTGAGGTCTGATCTAGCCACTTCTCATCCTACATTCCAAGTAAGTCACCTCATCTGTACTTATCTGGCCACTTTCTCAGTTTTCACACAGTCAGACATGCTCATAAAACTGTCCTAAACATCTTTTCCACATCCTTCAACTATTCCAAACAGGTGTGGTGATATATCAGAATTTCACCACTGTTGGGTGTAGTGGATTTGCTGTGTACTTCCTACATTTTTTTTAACCTTTCCCTGGAACACTGCAGGTGTGTGCTACGTGCCAGCAGCCAGCAGGGACTCAATCTGTGGAGAAGAAAGGCCAAAAGAACCTTGTGCTCTCTGGTGCTCTGAACTGTCAGAACTGCAGGGAGTTAGATGGGTGCAGCCTCTGCTCCACAGAAGGATTTTGTGAGATTCATGTTTTTAAGCTGCCCTTCAGGACATAATCAGGGGTGTGTTTTCTGGTTGAATCAGTAGAATTGCTCTCTCCAAATTGTTCTCAGTGCCATTATTTGCACTCTGCAAGTGACTGGTCTTGGTGATGGTTTCTACGTGGTACATTTGGTACATATCTCTTGCCTTCTTCAGCATGCTCAGCTCTTTTGTTAATATTTGCCACAGCAAAATCTCAGCTTTGTGAGTTTTTTGTTTCACTTGTGTTAAAAGCTGTGGCAGCCTCAAAAAGAAGGAAGCTTTGGGTTCAAATAGAGAGACTCACGATATTTGGAGGCCTCTTTACTCTCCTTTGTGGTCATTGCAGTCATATTTGCAGATCATGGCAGGTTTGGCAAAGGCTGTAAGTCCTGAGGGTGATTCTGCACACTGTCCACAGCACGTACGTCAATGACCCCCAGCATCACTGGCCTGCTGATAAACCAGCTCTTCTGGAACCAGTCTCATTTCTGAATACAAGTCTCATTTCTGACCCCCGTGTTCCTGCCTTAATGCTTCCAAATAAGTATTTTGGGAAGAATGGATGGCATGAACAGAATTACTGTAGGACATCTGTAGACACAGTTGTCCTGACTCATGTTATGACACCTGATCTGCTTTAGAGTAATTGTTTATGATTGCTATGGAGATCGGCGCGCCTCGCGTTTATTTCTAAGCTTGCACGACATGTCCATTTTTTGCTATATAAACTTAAAATTAAAATATTGGATTATCTGCCACTATTCCAACTTATGCTCTTAAGTCTGCCTTCAGGCACTTTAATAAATGGCCAGGTTTTTAAATAATTAAGTACTTGCAGCTGCCATCAAAGTCAATAGAAGTGTTGCAGCAAGGAACAGGCAGCAAAGTTCAAGACAGAAAATACAAAGAAAATACAATTTTAACAGCATTGTACCAACCTGAGGCATGTGCAGAAAGAAGATAGAGA
This sequence comes from Vidua chalybeata, assembly GCF_026979565.1. Taxonomy (NCBI): domain Eukaryota; kingdom Metazoa; phylum Chordata; class Aves; order Passeriformes; family Viduidae; genus Vidua; species Vidua chalybeata. Next base: position 94,100,422 of record NC_071530.1, read on the forward strand.
AAATGTACCCTTAACATGGATTTTGCTAAATAAGGGGCTCACTGCTGATCTGTCCACTAGTTGGCAGGCATAGCAACACACTCAGCTATCCTGTGAATGCATCCCTGGCTGCTCCCTAATCTCTGCTGAGGCGTCCTAGCAACTGTGTGCCAGCACTGCCCTGTGCAAATGCATAAGCATTAGCAGGATCAGGCGAACCTGCAGAGGATTTTTCCAGTGGCTGGTGCATAAAGCATTTCACTGGAACAGAGTGAAACACCTGGCGAGCAGGGATACCAAGGTTAAGTGTATTTCAGGACCACATTAATCTTTTTGTTTCTTAACAAAACCTAACAACTGGAAATCACAGTTCTGAATGTATAGCTTGGAGATGTTTCCCTTCCCTTCAAGGTCCTGTTCCTGAGGATTATGCAACTGTGCAAGTGCCTGCAGCAGATGCTCAGAATACTCTCACTCTGATGGATTACATGGGTCGCTTCAAATTTAGGGAAATAGGACGTTACAGATCAGATTTACAGTATATTTAACTTTTCTGTTTCAACAGTGGCTAGTGCAAAAGGTCAGCAAGGATTGAACTATCTGTCATGCAGCAATGTACACTATTTTTTTCCCCCTCAATTCTATGTTTCAGAAAAATGCCATTATGTGTCAGCAATTTTAGTTGGCTTACAAGAGGAGGTGATTTTTTACAGTTTTTCATTTTGCTTTCTGCCTTTGCATCCCACATATAACAACCCTGTAACATTTATTTTGGAGCAAACTTGGTGTTCATTCAGGAAACCGAGAAATGAGTCACTCAGCTCCCATTTCACATCAACATTTCACTCCATGTTTATACAGATTCACATTTTCATTTTCTGCCTTCTGTGCATTATCTGATGTATTAACATGCTTTCCTAGGCTCCTTCTACTCTTTCACTTTTCTGTAGCTGCTGGAGAGACTTTTGTCAAAGCTTTTTTTTTTTTTTTTTTTTGTACTGAGGCAAAATCCTGTCAACAGAGTGCAAAAGCATGTTTAATGGCCTCTAGCTGGCTGCAGATGCCCACATTTCTGAATAGTACTCAACATCAGAAAACTGAACATACTATTAATTAAAGCTTTCTTTTCAAATGATGCCAAAATAGAATATTTTCTAAAAAGACCTCACTTTTCCTCCAACATGAAGTAAGATGAAAGACATTTACTCTGTGATTTCATTTGCATTCTCTGAAGTGACTCTCTGAAATGTGCTTTGGCAATAAAGAAAGCACTTGTTGCTGAAAAGCAAAAACAAAGTATTACTTGTCAGTCTTTATACAGTGTATCTGCAAATGTGAGTCTTGCATGCAAAAAATTACTGGTGGTGTAAAATCGGACGTGTAAGGCCACACACTTACTGCTTAGAAGATCCTAAAAGGATTTTTTTCCCCAACCACATTCCATTTTCCACACCAGATATCTATTTTAAGGTTATTATACAATAATATTCTAAAAGTTTTACTTGGCTTGTGAAACATGTATAGATAGTACTGAAGAGAGATAAAGCAACTGATTTTTTGCAATTAAAAAACCCCCTTGTTTAACAGTGTAGCAATAAGTTTTACATTATTTCAGTTTTTATCCCTTCATCCCTGTAATGCTGCATAAATACCCTCTTTACATTTTAATTTCCTTTTATGTGTATAGATATACAGATATATGTATTTCAATGTAAAAAGGAAAAGAGAATTTAAAGCAAGTGTTAGTGATTGGTGAAATGTATAGGCGTTGTCCATTGTCTGAGCAAGCAAGTCTATGCTTGCATGGGTTACACGAGTGACATCCAAGCTGTGTGGAAGTTTTTCTTGTCCTAGTTCACCAAATTGGAAAATAAGCTGGTAATTGCCTTCCCCCACAACTTCCAGGCCACATACTGTGCTTTCATTGCCACAAAGACAAAGCTGAAAGGATAAAATGCAACAGATTGTCCAGAGAGGCTGTAGATTCTTCTTCACTGGAGACATTCAAGAACTGCCTGGACACAGTCCTGTGCCATGTGCTCTGCGATGACCCTGCCTGAGCAGGGAGGTTGGGTCAGATGAGCCACGGTGGTCTCTCCCAACCTGACCCATTCTGTGACCGACTCAGTGATTTTGTGAATAGGAATTGTGGTCTCAGCCTACGCAGAGTTAGGATGTGACTGCAGCATAAGTTAGGCCCCACCAGCTAGGGAGACAACACAATATGCATGCAGCACTTTGGACTTCAAAAAGCATTCAGGGCAAGAAGAAACTTCTTGCTGTGTTCCACTTGGAAAACCCCTTCCAGGTCCTGTGCAGTTGAGGGAAAGGGTAAACAACTCTGTGCAAAAACCCAGCAGTGTGCTGGCATTCTGGCAAAGCTTTCTCCAGCCTAAATCTCTATCTGCCTGCTCTTGCCTGCCTGCATGAGGAGAATACATAATGTGTCAGCAGGATCTGCCTCTGCTCTTTTGCTCTTTTACTGTGTGCTGAGGAGCCTGTGGTACCTCTGTCCTCATTAAGTTACTATGCGTTAGCAGGATACTAGGGGTATACTTCCTTCCCAGCATTTTCTGTCTTATTTTAAATTATTTAGTCCTGTTGTTCTTGCTCAAGGACTTTTATAATGTAGGCAAATGCTTCTTCTAAATTTAAAAACTCCTTAAAAAAACAAGTTTTATTGTGAGAAGTCAAATTAATGACTCTTGATTTATGAAGACTTGTGCAACTGTATCTTCAGGGACCTAACAGACTCAAAGTCTTTTTCCATACTAGAGTTATTCATAATAGGGATTTTCCATTTCTACTGTAGACTTTTTAATCTTTAAAAAGTTCATAACCATCCTTTGACTTACTGGCGAAATATTTTCACAGAGACAATAGTGCAAGACTGGAACAGGTTGTCCAGAGAAGCTGGGAAGTATCAGTTCACAGAGATGTTGTGCTTTGCACTGGAAAAGTCCCTGAGCAAGCCTAGATAGCCCATTTTGAGAAGGGCTTTGTCCAAGTGGTCTCCAGGGGTCATTTCCAACCTAAATTATTCCATGTTTCTACATAAGCAATGGAGTCTTGTTTATAAGTCCCCATCTATTTTTGTGGCACTGCATGTATATGCCACTGAATTGGGTTGAATTTGGCAAAAGGGACTCAAAGGTTAAAAGAAGACAACATACATCATGACCACATCATTCTTATTGCCTTGCAAAAGTAGGCTGCACATGAAAAGAAAGGCAGTTTTGTCTGAATAGCAGGTTTAAAAATTGCTTTGGTACAAAATGTAACTTACATATATGGTTTTTAAAAATATGTTAACTAATATTGGGCTTTGAATGGAATTAATTTGCTATATAGATTTTTAATTACTATGTTAATGAATTTAATTACTATGTTAATGAATGAAGTCTACATTAATATGTTAACCTGTATTTTTTTCTTAGAGTGGCAATATATCAAATTCTCAGGCAAATTCTGACCTCTGCAACACCGAATTACATTGCTGAATTAATATAAAACTAAACAAGAGTAGAATTTATTTCAGAGATTCAGATGAGTTATTCTGGCTATTTCAGTACAGATTTATAAAAAAATTATATCTTAAGAAATAAAAGTATATGCAGTGGATGATACTTGTGCTTAAGAAGACAGAAAATAAACCAACGCAGGCTTTTTTTTAATGTAGTCAAATAATTGTGTTATTTTAGAAAAACTACAACTGTATTTTGTTACTTCCTATTTTTTATCATTTCCTTCATGAGATACAGTATATACAATATTAGAGAAGGCTCTGGGGCACACAAAGGCTAATTCATTTGAGGAATATCACTGATGTCATGACCCACAGAAGTGAAGGCTGAGGAAACTTGGTACATTAAATGTGTTAAGCCTGCACAGAACAAAAAGATTGCAGGAACATTTCAAGTGCTACTTCTTTATAAATCTAAAACCCTCACAAAATTGCATGACAGTTCAGGTTTTCTAAATCAGTGATATTTGTGATAATGCAGAAAGGGAGAACACATATCTTTAATGTAACTTGGGAAATTAATTTAGTTGTAAAACAATGATTCTTTTGGAAATATCTCAACTCTTTCTACAATAGAAACAAACGTCTCTGCCAGCATGGTGAATGCTGCATTGGTGTCATCTGGTGGATGTCTGCCATAGTATCCATGCTAAATAAAGCCAGAATCAGTCAAAAATTATATTTTGGGAAGCATTGCACCCTTTTCTTTACTATTTTCTTCATTCTTGCAAAAGAAACACTAGAAATAAAGTGTTTCTAAATCAAGCCCTTAAGATTCCTTTCCATGCTATTCTAAAGATCCTAGATTTGTTGAGACTCACTGAAATGTCTATCTCCAGGAGGATAAAGCAAAAGCAATTATTGTTTTATAACTTTATGCATAGTTTAGAGAAAAGCGAAGATTTCTGAAAAGGGTGTTTACACCAGTTTTCTTCAACTAGTGTAAATTGGTCTGCATCCCTTAATTTCTGAATTCTTACCTGGTAAAATTGCACATGGGTTTAGTGCTATCAAATAGTCCCACAGGAAACTGCAAGATGATTACCTAATTTAGCACCACAGTACACTCTGAAGGTTTCTTGTCTGAGTATCCAATGTAATATTATAATTCAGAGTTATGACTAAACAAAGCTCTCTTCTGGGCCTGAAGCACGGCCCTAGCTTGCCTGTGCTTACTTCAGCTCCCTATGAATAGAAATGGATTTCCTTTCTTTGCAGAAACCCACTTTTGGGGAGAGCTGGTGCACTTGGTGCTGTTGATTGCCCCACCTTGAGCTGTTAACAGCACCCAATAAGATTCTTGTCACCCTGCCAGCAATTCCAAGGTGGATGGTAAGGATGCAGAGAAAACATCATTTGGTGAGTTATGTGCCTTTAATGTTGCTTTTGTTCCACTTGTGGCCCCGAGTTTCTGCACTGATGGCCAGGATCCAAGTCCTTCTCAGACTTCTAGCATCTACAAAGTGCACTGCAAACAGAAATATTTGTACAGTGTCTTCAAGTGTTGCTCGAGGTAACTGAGACTACCATAAAAAGGAGGGCAGTGGTGCTCATTTTTTGCAGTTTTTTGCAGGGTTTTTGGGGGGGATTTTGGCTTGCATGAATTTGTGAATAGGTAGGTATTGGACTTTATATCTGCCTCTGCTCTGTGTTTGGGAAAATCAAGTCACTGCAATGCAGGAGGATGTATGTCTAAATATGAAAAATATGTCTAAATTTCTGGAGTGCCTTCTGATTACCAAAAACTATGGAGGAAGAATGGGAAAGAAATTATTCAGTCACAGTTGACTACATTGGTTGGGGAAAATGGTAAATTTTTAAAAGAAGAGACTTATTGGCTTGAGGCTGAAGGATGTGCCCTTCAAAAGGGATCCAAAATTCCTAGGAAATTTGCACCTTGGTCACTATGCCACATATCCTTGTAGTGTCCTTCAGCTCCAGTTGCAGCTAGTTAGAGGAACACTGACTCTTGATAAATGAAATCCCAGAGTGGATGTGTGAGAGGAAGGGGATAGTGAACAAGTCTCTTACCCAAAGCATAAATATCCTTTTTTCCAAAGGCAAAATTGTAGTGTTGCAAAGAAATTCCCTTGGATAATTGTAGAGGTTCCGCCCATAAGGATGAGGAATTCAGCTCTGTCTTCTGTTTCTAGGCAGGGAGGGAATTTTGTAGCTCTGTGAAAAATCCCTGTTGTTGTAGCTAAGATGACTGCCTGCAGCTGCCTTGGGTGGTTAGCAAAAGAAAAAGTAGGTTAACTCTACTTTGTACTGTACAGAGTAGGCTACACTGAATCTTACCTTTTGTAAAGAATAAATAATAAAATCCCCATTTCTTCTCAGCATGCTTAAAATCTATAGAAAAAAATAAAAGTTCCTGCTTTGGTGTTTGTATAATGCCTTGATGGTGACTAAGGCACTCTATGACGACACAAACAATTAAGGTAATTCTTCTTTCTTCTTTACTTAAGGAATTACTCATAGATATTAGGATTCATCAAAATCTATGATGGGTAATAAAAGAAATGTGTTGTCTGCCATATGTAGAGTAAATTCAGTAGCAAATAAGCATGCTATTAGAAAACATGTAACTGTAAATGAAAATTCTTCTCTGGTTATCTCCCTCTGTACTGGAAAACGTTATCCTTGATCTACTGCTCCACCCTGGATCAAAAATACCCCACAAAACAAACCTAGAAACAGTGTCACAGAGCAAAAATACCCCAACTATTAGTTAAAGAAATTGAAAATGTAAGTCCAAAGTAGGTCAGCGTTAACCAACTGACACGACTTCTAAGGTCAGGAAAAGCTTCAGTCATAGTTTGTGTTCCTTTGCTAGGGAAATTATTACACAGTAATGTCTTGGGGCTGTGTGCTTGCTGGTGCTGCCAAGACAAGTAATTTCTGTGTGTGCTGTGAGGAGCATTCCTTCTCTATCATATGACTACGAGATGGACCTAATGCTTCACAGTAACAACACTGACTCACCCTGTGGTTTACGCCAACACTTAATGTCATTCATGCTTAATAAAACTGCAGGGTTCTGCTTTTCCACCCACTTTTTGTTATTTTTCTTGAAACCTACCACAGCACAAGAAAAGTTATGGCAGCTTGATATAAAATGCTTATTTTATATTCTCCATTCAAATATATTTGACAGTATTCCTGAGAAAATGTTCCCTGAACAGCCCCACAGATGGCCAGCACACGGCTGAATGGCTACGGCATGCTTTTCAGAGAAATAGGTATACCTGGTAATCTGATTGTCTAGTCTTTCTGTTTGATTTGCAAAGTTCATTTGGAATTCACAAATTCATGCAAGCCAAAATCCCCCCTAAAACCCCTGTAGCTCAGATCAGCAAACTGACCCACTTCTGGTCTCCTCAGCTCAAACCCACCTTTACACCAGCTGCCATGCTCCCTTTGAATGACTGATGTGAAGAGAGTCTGTTAAATATTGCAGGTAAAAACCTTATTAAAAAAATATTAAATCAAACATGTTTCCCTGCAACGCTGTGAACCCAAACACAATAGCAGCAGTGTGGTAGCTAATGAGAAATTCCATGCTGATGCACCTCAGTCCCCAGCTCCAAGATGTACTGGAGGAAGGCAAATGCCAGCTCTTAATGCCACCTCTTAATGCCACATTATGCCTTGCCCTACACACATGTCCAGAAGGATTTGACTCCATTTGAGCAGTGAGCAGCTGTAATTCCAGCTCTCTCCCCTCTAAGTAGAAGCAGTGAGGAAATCGAATGGGCCTGAGGATTGCTTGGCTCACACAACAGCAAGGATGGGTGGGCTGTGGTGGCTTTCTTCATGCTATGCTGCCAACACACCTGAACAGACACAGGAAATCCAGTGGAAAAATCCTGAAAATTGTAGTAGAGCGTGCAATTTTCATGGACTGTGTTACTATAATATCTAGTGAAATTAGAGGTGTTCTACATTTGGTTTTTATTGTAGCAAAAGAGAGTGGAGTAAAAAAAAAATCGTATTTTGCCCCTGTGTTAGCTCCTGAAGTCTTATGCCCCAGCAGGGATATTGGAAATATACAAGATTTGGTGCACTCTGCTTTCTCCCAAATGGAACAAAATTATAATTCAGAAATATCTGTAGCAGTTCCAGGAATAAATTGTCTCTCTTATTGATTTAGCAATACCAAGACAGTAGAAAATTCTCAGTTCTATATAGAAGCAATTGTCCCAGTTTTCATTGTAGCAACAGAACTGAAATAGCCAGTTCCAGTAAAATGTTATTTTATTAAAACCTCTATAATTACACTTTAACTGTTTGTGTGTTTTAGTTCTTCTCCTCTTTCCAGCTCGAAAAAAAAGCTACATCTTTCAGTAATATTGTTTTTCCAGTAAAATTAGTAAACTGGCTTCTCTGTGTACTATCAGCTTAATTAACAGCTACCATACTCAAATGCATGACCTCCTTGCTCAGGGAGCCTTTTAGGGAGAGCATGGAGTGTGAATATAGATGTGATAATGAGTGGGTGAGTCACACATTTGTGCCTGTTTTTACCTCAACAATAGTATTTCCCCCCCTTTTTTTTTCCCAATTAAAAACAAACAAACAAACAAAAAAACCCATGAAAAACCCCAAACAACTAGGGATTTTTCATTGCTGGCTTTTAAGATATACAAAGGATTCTGCCAGTATATGTGATCGTTACAAAATATCTCCACAAGAAACAGGACTATGTTGCTTTAAAGCCTTCTATATTTAATATATTTGTTTTGGGCTTTCTTGTGAAAACTGTCAGAAGAAAAAGAAGAGACAGCATGTGTATAATATATAGTTTGATCATTCAAACATGGTAAAAATGATATCTGTTCTCTGTAGATAGAAGCACATTTTCAGCTAAAACAAACCTGTCTTCTGCTTTTTGTTTGATGCAGAGGGGAGTGCTGTTCTGATTAGGATAGAGTACCTGAAATCAGAGAAGTTACTCTTCATGCCTTTGACAGGCACTCCTCTGCCGGAATAGGGCACTAAACCTTTATGTGCTTCACTTTTATTATTTATAAAACAATTCTTATTTATTTCAGAAGGATATAGTGAGACTAAATAAACTAGGATTTGAAAAAGCATATTTAGATCTCCAGTAAAAATACTGTGGATATGGGACATATTCTCTGTTTGGAAAAATAAGTTGAAAAGTAAAATGAAAGTAGGAAAAGTTTTTAAAGGGAGTTTTTAAATTTTTGTAAGATTCTTCTACTTACTCCTAGGTCATTTTTATCAGTGAAGTGTGGTAATAAAAACCAAAGCTAAGTGTTGCAGTAGGAATGAATGACACATGCTGTTTCCTCCTCTCTAGTGCCCTTACAGTATTTGGTGTTGCTGACAGGTACCTCAGGGTTTTGGAACAGAAATTATTCAGAACTCCAAATATTGCAGCAGGTCATACGTGGCACTTGCTGTTCAGCTATTCCCATGCAAAAAGACCCTCTTCCAATCTCATTTGAAGATTCACAGACAGAAGCAAGGTGTGCAGCCCAAGATTGGTTTAGGACCCATCATTTTTCCTGGCTAACCAGGACAGAGGGAGAGCAGAATGGAGAAGGTCAGAGCTGTTCCACAGGGACCTGGATGTCTCGGGCAGAGAGTGCTGTTGCCTCTCTGAGACACCGACTGTCTTGGAGAGATCTGAGCCCCAGGGTTTCAGCTCAGATGGCCTACAGTGTAGTTGTTTGGCTTTCCCTGGTGAAATGGTGTCTGAGCGAAATCATTTAGCACTTTGCCTTAGGCCTCATGTCCTATTGCCACGAGTGTATTTAAAGGATCCCTGTGTCCTTTCCAGTTAATGCAGAAGGCAGCAGACAACCACATCTGTTGTATATACATATCCAGATTTATTTTCAAGTTTCTCATTTCAAGGCTTTATTTTTTGGTCAAGGTTCTTCAACTTGAATGGTGCTCCATGCGAGTCATCTGTATTGCATTCAGCTCATTACCCTCAGGGCCAAATAAGAGATGGCACCTGGCATACAGAAGAAAGTAAACTATGTACAAAGAAGTCACCATACTGGAAAGAAGCACTTGAAACCAAAGAGTTGAATTATATCCCTGTGGGCTGATGTTCTAGATAGATTCACAGAGGAGGAAAGAAAAAACCACCTTGTCCTACCTCAGCCTTACTGAGACCAGACTAGGATTACTCAGGCGCATAACTGTTTGCTTAAAAGCACCACATGCCATTAAAATATTACTAAATTTTTGAAGCCTTGTTTTTTGCTTATAGAAACAAGTATTCTCTACCTAGTACCTTAAAGTAGAAAAAAAATGCATCACCACAAGCAGTTTTATATTAGCTTTAGGAATTGTTATTTCTATTTAATATTAGGAGTCCATATAAGTATTTTGAGGACAAGCTACATTAAGGTTGCTGACTGGCAATCTGAACAGTCCATACTATGACTGGTGGGAAATTTCCAAGTGTTCTAACCCAGCTTTTGTAACTATGGTTGACATCACCTATGACACTGACTGCTAGATGAACTCTCCAAGAGGTGAAGCTCTCCTCACCTAGCCAGTGACAGCAACTGCTGCCTGAAGAGCCCCTTTCATTCTTTGCTTGAATGTGAATCCCAGTTTATGTTCTTATCTAGTCATCCTGACTACTCACACATCAAGGTCTCACACAGATGACCTAGGAAAGAAAGAGGAAAAAAAATAGGCAGAACTGAAAACCATGCAGAGCTCTCTCCTGTCGTGTCAGGACAACTGATGTTATCCCATATTTGTAGAATCATGGAATTATAAAATCATAGAATGCCCTGGATTGGAAGGGACCTTAAAGATCATCTAGTTCCAACCGTCCTGCCATTGGCAGGAGCACTTTTAACTTGACCAGGCTCCTCAGGGCCTCATCCAACCTGGTCTTGAACAGTTCTAGGGAACATCTACAACCCATTTGGGCAAACTGTTGCTGTGTCTTACTCTTACCACCCTCAGAGTATAGAATTTCTTCCTAATATCTAGTTTAAATCTATTCTTTTTCAGTTTAACATCATTACGTTAAACTGAAAGAGAGTAGATTTGTCCTATCACTCCTTGTCCTATCACTCAATGGCCTTGTAAAAAATTCCTCAACCTTCTTGAAGGTCCCCTTTACGTACTGGAAGGTGCTGGTGTCCCCAGAGCCTTCTCTTCTCCAGGCTGAACAACCACAGCTCTCTGAGTCTGTCTTCATAGATGTGCTCCAGCCCTTTGATCATCTTCATGGCCTCCTCTGGACTCACTAAAACAGATCAATGTCCTCAGTTTAGGGGCCCCCCTGAGCTGGATGCAGCATTCCAGGTGGGGTGTCACCAGAGCAGAACAGAGGGGCTGAATCCCCTCCCTCGCCCTGCTGGCCACTCTGCTTTTGATGCAGCTTGCAATAGGTTTGGCTTTCTGGGCTATGAATGCCAGGTTGTGCTGAGCTTCTTATCAGCCAACGCCCCAAAGTTCTACTCCTCAGGGCTGCTTTCAACCCATTTTCCATTCTCTCTTTCTATTTTAGCATACATCTAGCTGATTCCCATTAGTGACCGTAGGATTAGCAGAATATAAAGTTGCAGTATGAGCAACCAATAATTTGCAAATAATCCAAGCCACTTGGTGCTACTGAATATCTCTTACATATTTATATGCTGTCTAAAATGTTAGATATAATTACTTACATTCTTTAATATGTCTGCATACCTAAAATTATATAGATTATATAGTGTTGTTCCACTGCAAGGTGGGAAGGAGCAGTCCATAATTCCTTCTGAGATCTACTCATCAATTATTAGGTTATGGTAACACATGCTGCATAACAGAGGCCAAAGTACCTCATCCAGCAATTTACTCTGTCTGAGTTGGCATGGGTTTTCAAGGAAGATCTAGTTCAGACTTTATCCCTCCCTATACAAGTGATTTTATCAATTAGTTAACCTCAGCAGTCATAATTTGTTCAGTGCTTCTAGTGAGCATTTGCCTAAGGTGTGTTTACATGCTCCGGAACACATGTCCTTTGGTTTGCTGTTTACTTGGGCTTTTTTCCTAAATAAAAAAATACCTTCAGTCAAAAATCCTTTACAGCGCAGGAGCTCTAAAACAGATTGTGATTTACCTCACAGCCTTCTCAACGGCATTTGCAACAAAAGCATGAAGAATTGCCGTTTGCTTTCTCAGAGCAACCTAAGGGAAAGAGGACACAGCTGGGGTGCAGGGCTGCCCTTGGCTAGAGCAACGGGTATGTACTGCCAGAAGAAACCCTAGAGATGCCACTCACCAAACTCCCAGGGCTCCCTCTGGCCCAAAACCATGAATTTTACACCAAAAACCAAGACAGAAGCGTCTCAGGAATGTGTATGTCTCATCCCAGTATGGGCTCCATACCTTGTCAAGAGGCATGCCTGGGCACAGAAACTTAGAAATATTACAGCTGTTTAGGCATCTTCTTGGCTACTCAATCACATTTTTTTTTTTGGAGAAGAGATATTGCCCTACTTTGTGCTGGTTTGACTCAACTAGTGCTCAGGGGAGCACAAACAGCCATACTACATCTTTTTCCAAAAGTTACACAGCAGGAGAGTTTTTTTTTTCCCCTGGGCTAAATATAAACAAAAGTGTGGAAACTGTATCCTTTCATATATTCTTAATAGTGCTAAATACATTCTCACCTGCTATGTATGTGCTCCATTTTAATGTAAATAGAATAGTTGTGATAGCATGGTACAACCCAAAGTTTATTTGAGGGCAAGTTTATGAAAGAAATGCCTCTTTATCCTCTGGGTAAGGAGGAGCTCTATAGTAGCCAAAAATTTCCAGAGATAAAGCATCTTATCTCATTTACCTAGAACCTAATGAATCAATATTTTTAAAGCCCAGAACACAAAGCACACTGTATTCTGGGGAAATTTCATAGCTCAGCTAACATATGTGTTCCCTACATTTTGTGCAGCTCAAATTTTTCAGAGGAAAAATGCCTTATGAAAAACTCCCCTTTCTATAGTTTTAGGTGATTTGTGTGGAATTCTTTAACCTGATTCCCTTTAGGTAATTTTGACAATGGAAAACTGTATGTCTGTACTATTTACAGAAGTTTGGTCTGTGATGTGAGAACAAAAAATGCACTATAATTAGAGAGACACTGAGCCATACTATTTAATAGATTTAGAGTCCTAGAGTTATCCCTAGACCTTTTCTATTCACTGAGAAATAATAGGTAAGCATGAAAATCAGATAAACATATCAGAAACCTATTAGCCAAACCTTGGTAGCAGTTGTACCATTGCAAGTTCATGGTTCAAAGACTGACTTTGTTTGTGTTTCTCCTCAATGTAAACCATATTAGTGATCTATTTTCAAATCAAGTGAAACATTCTTCAGCTCACAAGACCTTTTCCTTCTTGATAAGAGAATTTAATAATGAAGAAAATGATAATTTTCTGATGTTTGGTTTATTTATTACTTTTCTTGGCCTAGAAAGGCCAATTAAATTTAAAAAAAAGAACTGTGGGAACTTAAAGATACCATACAAAAATAATTTAGTACTTCTTTGCATGTTCAGAGTTGCATATGACCACTGATGAGTCATCCATGTTTTGGTATTGTGGTAAATTTGATTTAATCTTTCTAAAGCTATCCCTGATAAAAAGACATCTGCTTCTCTTCACTGCTCTGACATTTTGTCTTGAATATATTCATTTATGGTAGACATTTACAGTTTCATATTCCTGTAATAGTCATTGGGAATTCAAAGGAATGCCCTTGCTTGCCTGAAAGGCAGGATTTAGTGAAAACTATGTGATGGATCAGAATTAGCCATTCACTTTTAGACCTTTGACTTCAGTGGGCTGAATTTGAAGCAAAGACTGATCTTTCCTAACCCCTTTCTATTTATGGCTATATCAAAGGCAGAATTTTTTAAAGCCATGTAGAAACAAAAGCAGAGGACTGTGCATAAGCTTTGAACAGAGTTGCACATGTAGAGGGGAAAAGTGAGCCTAAGTATGGTGAAAGAGCACCAACCATTAGAAAGGTGAACATCAACAAAGGTATCTTTTCCCTGATCAGAGAGGTGACATCTCTCAGAGGTGAAAGTATGTGTCTAGGAGATAAGAAGACTTAAGAATAACAGCTAGCTTAGCATTAGCGCAAAATAAGTTGTCAAAAAAATCATTGTCATTTACAGGAATCTGCATTTACTCCAAACAATTAAAATGGATTAGGTAAATCTTTAAAAAAATGACTGGGAGAAGAGGCCTTGTGGAATTAGAAGATAACCATCACAGCACTGCATGAAGCATTCAGGACATTGAGTTACTGGCCTTTTTACTGAACTAGAGATAAACAAGGAATCTTCCTGCAATCCTGATTTTGTTATCATCTTACTCATAGAATAATTTAAAGAATAATTCAGTAACTTGAATGATGCAGTTTAGTATACAAATAGCTTATCTTTTCTTCTGTTTAAAAGTTAATATGTGATAATAGATGGTTGTCCACCTTACACCTTGCTGTACAAGATAATGAGAAGCCACACGCCCCTACCACTGATTTTTGGATGTCAAAACCATAGTAAAAGAAATCACAACCAATAATAAAAATTAGATTGGGCTATCGTCAGTACAATTCTGAAAAGCAGCTGTATTTGTCACTGCTTTTTACCTTAATGATATCCAAATCTCCTCTTGAAACTCACTAAAGGATGTTAAGAAAAGAGGTTTAAATAAAAAGTTTCATCCTAACCAGAAATATCAGTAAAACATTTTTGAGGCTCAGGGCTCAAATTGAGGGGGGCACTATTTCCTTTGCTTCAAAAGAAAGTAGCTAGAGTTTAATCTTGCTTCCACTGAAGGAATAGACTTCATCATACAAACAGGGAGAGAAAAATTTACTTTGTTTAATAGCTGTGGTTTCAGTTCTTTATGCTTCTGTTTCCTTAGAGACTTACATGCTTGTAGATAGGCATACATTTTCTGATAAATACATCTCATTGTACTTCCTTTGCTTTCACAGGCTGAGGTTTAAAGTGTTCATGCGTTCCTTCATCTTTTGTTTTCCTTCAAGTGCTAATGAAAAAAGCAGGGCTGCTGCAATATTATATGCAGGATAAAACCAATAAAACGATCATGTTATAATCATAATCAATACATTTATTTAGGCAGGGTAACTGGTTCCTCACCAGTTACCCTGCCTAAATAAATGTATTGGCTATGATTATAACAGATCAAAACAATGATATTGGGAAATAAACTGTACACTCAACTGCTACCAAATATTGATGTTGTTGTCACAAGTATTATTGCACCATGCTCTTTTTCCTAATTCCTGTATCTGTGACAATTCTATACAACGAACATTGCCAAACAAACACGGTATCTCTAATGTTTTTCATGTGCTGTGGTAAGATGACAAGGTTGATATCCTTGGTCTAGTAGATTGTGTCAAGAACCTGCAGGATTTATCTTTCCAGCATGTCTGTATAAACCTATTACTGGGTCATCTCAAAATCTCAAATGAATTTAACCTCCCAGAGCCTCTGTAAAATAGAAAACTCTTATAATTATCACCTTATGTATTTGGAAGTAAGCATCACAAGCAAGACCAAAAGTATGAGAAAGCATAAGACCAAGATTATGAAAGCCACTAAAATGTACCTGCATTCAGGACCACATAAATTAAGTTTAGATGCTTAAGTCTTCCTCAAGTCACAGACCCCAATAACTACAGCATCCCTCTGATTCAAAGCATGGGGTGGGCCACCAGCAAAGCCAGGAGTGATTCACAGTTGTCAAACTATCCTTTTTGGAAATGCTGTGGATCTGATGAAGACGAATCATGTTTCTTTTTACCTTGTTGCAATTAGTTCTGTCTAATAATTGCCAAAGAGCACCTACTCTAGAGCATGGCAGCTGTGTTACTGTAGGATAATGGGAATTGGCAGCTGCTCAGAGGATGGAATTGTTCTGAAGGAGACCTTTTATTTAGGTGTTTCTTTCATTAATAACCCTGAGATGGTCACAGTGTGGAAGTTCATTCTGATATCCTGTTCATTGAGTAGCAATCTCAGATTTAGGCAATTGTTTAAAAGGGTGCAGAATAGGGAAATAAATCAACATTGGTGTCAGTTTGTTTTATTTCAATAATGGTCACCATGGAAACAAAGTCACTGACCTATTTCTTTTCATACATACAAGTAAACACCAGGGTTTCCAATTTTCATACACACCATCTTTCATGCCAACAATTTACCTTACAGAATGCCCATAACTGCGAGTTTATTGAAATTCGCAGTTCTTCTCTAAAGGCTTTTTTTGCCTTTTGCCAATTTCCTTCACCAGGAAGGCAATGAAAACTTAGTATTGTCATGGTAATTCCAGACCTCTTCTAGTTTCACTACACCTACACTGCACATAGGTGCAGTGACTGTAAACCAGCAATCTAATAGCTGTATGATTAGATGTGCTTCAGCAGTCACATCTGACTCATCAGATTAATTTCAGATTACTTCATTCTGCATCTTCTGAAAATACTGGTCAGTGTTACTAGACAAGAACATCTTTCTAATGACAAGCTACCTGCCATTGTATGAACATCATCTGCTTCCAGTGGAGGAGGCCTCTCCTCTTACCTCCCCATCATGGCACACTTTAAACAAATTATTACTGCTGACCTGGCTTGTGCCATATTGTTCAGAACCTGAGGATTCATTCTTGGCTTGTTGTATTTGCATAATTCACATTGATTTATTTGCACTTAGATAAGCTGTAGGTGTCAAGAGTCCACAATATTAACCAGCTGACACCCAAAGTGAGTGTGTGCATGTGTCCCTACTTGCATAAGGAAGAAGATAATAGAGTTTGCAAGGAATACTGCAAAACCATCAGGCTGAAGTGCCACTTCTACTTTTATTATTGAGCACACAATAACACCCTCTCCTTAAACTTCTTAAGCGTTTACTACGTATGTTGTGTGCGTGCAACGCACTGTGGCCTCAAGGATAATCACACACATGTGTGGGAAAAGAGAGACAAATCATATGGAAATGCTGAAAAGTAAAACAACATGCTACTTGCTACATTCGGCCTCTGAAACTATGCCCCGTGCTTGTCTCATCTCAGTAACAGTTAAATAATCTAGCACATTAGCTGCACATTCTAGGCTAAATGCACTGCTAGAGTAACTCCAGAGATGTAATGAATATACTTTCTTCTCCTTTAAGCAATTTAAATCCATGTAACACCATTGAATTTGATGGCATTACTCCAAGACTAAATAGATATAACTATGAACAGAATTATCTGACTGAACCAAGCTGTTCAGAAAGAAATCAAAGACGTGCCAAAGAGCCAGTGCCTTTCATTTTATATTTCTGTGACAAGCCCGACTGCTGTATCTTTCACAGGCATTTTAGGTTTAAGTTAAAGGCATATGAAAATAGTTGTTTTAAGTCAAGTTCATCTGCATCACTGTTCATAGCAGTCAATACATGCATTTTACCTGACGTGGGAATTGAGTGTTGTCTAGGTCACTTTATAGGGAGATTTGTTGGAATTTTTTTTTTTTTTTTTTTTTTGGCTGCTATTATTTCTGCAATCTACTGGGCAAATGTGGTTACAATTTCCTACGTCCTATTGTCCAAATTTACTTAAACTGCTTCATAAACAGAATTTAAACATGCCTTAGCTAGTGCTTGTGATAGATGAAACTTTTCCTCTACTACACTTCCAAGACTTCTGTTCCAGCTGAGGGCACCGACCTTGCAAATAGATAAAACATGTTTTGTTTCAGTGCTCTGTGTCTTTCTCACTAGTCTGCAATCTTTCAAATTTTCCTTCCCCCCTCCTCCTCTTGGGTCCTACCATTTCCCACTGGCAAGGGGGACACAGAAGTTTCCTTATTGGGTAACTTTGGGCAAGTCTAAGCACAGCTGTCCACTGAAGGGAGATTTCTGTAGTGACATCAGGTAGTTTTCACAACAGCAGCCTGAGGAGCCTGAGCTCAGCAATCAACGGCTTGGGGAATTAAACAGGAAGAGGAAAAACAATAAGAAAAAAACCCCAACAACAACTGCTTGAGTCTTAATACAGTCAGATGATTTTTGTTATCTCAAGTATAAATATAAAGTCAGGGGACTTTCTCCTCATTTTCCTTTTAATATTGGCAGCAGCTCAGAACACTCATTGATTTTATTTTTCAAATTGAAAATATTTTTTAAATGTTATCTGATATTTTTATCTTTCAGTTGGTCGGGGATACAGTATGTGGTGAGGACATAAGGGATGATGTATCTTCAGTGCCAAGCAGAGCTTAGCTCTAGTGTGTTGGCTGCCCAGGGTCCCTACACAGACTGAAAATCCATTGAGAATACAAAAACAGTGCCCTTTTACTTCATACCATCAGTTCTTTACATATTTAGAGTTTTTTTTGTTTGTTGTTTATTCTGTACTTCATTTATTTCAATAACAAAAATTAATTCATAGTACATCAGGATTCCATTGTCCTCTAATACTCCCACATTAATGGAATCAGTGGTTCTGATTGCATATTGAGTTTTCCAAAGAAAAAGCACCCTAAAAAGTTCATTGTTTTCCAGGAAACTGCATGGGGAACCCAGAGTATTCTAAAGCATGCCTCAGAGCAGAGTGAAATTTTAACTGTAGGTGTTAGTAAGTTTCAGAAAGAGTTTTTATTACTTTGTCAGATGGAGTTTGCAAATAGATGTTAAAGAAAACTAAATTAAAACAGGATAAAATAGCCTTTCTCTAATCATTATACTAAATTTGATACAGTAACCACCCACATAAACACAGAAGCTTAAAGATTTAAAAATCCTAAATATGGGCATTGTTGAGAGAAGTAATTTCAGAGACAGTGAAAGAAAAGTCCAGGTTAGAGAGAGAGTATGCATAGCAATAATATCTCTTTAGAAATATACTCTCCTTCTGGTTTTGGCCACACTCCAAAAGTCTACTTCTGAGACGTCCCAAACAATGGAGACTTTATAACAAGAACCTGTGGAACAGTGTCCTGCATCGTGCTGATGATGTATGAAAGAGTGGTTTGTCTCAGCTCTAATCATTCCAAGTACATAAAATTAATGGCTTCAAAAGACAAGCAAATTCTTACTGCACACAGCAAACCCATTGCAGAAACCCGCTTAGATGGTACTAACTTTCTACTCATTTTCTCTGTGCTTTTCCTGAGGAAGCAAGCAGTCAGCAGGGCACTCCCTTGCATAAGCCCAGATCTTGGAAGTGTTGATTCCTACCGGCAGATTCCTCATACCATTCTTACGCTGCTTAAAAGGAAACGGTCAGATTTTCAAAACAGTGAGAAATGTGCAGTTACCCTGGGCATTGAGGAGATTTGCAGCTTCTAGGGAAGCCAGGTACCTCCTCCTCGGGCATCTAACTACGGCGTAGCTCTGGCTGCTCAAACTCAAAAATCTGTGCGTCGGTGTGTAGCTAAAGGATTTTGTAGTGCTTGAAGGCTTTTTGACTTGATTAAGGATTTTTATATTAAAATTATCGAGATGATGCATTTCATGCAAAGACTTACCCTCTTTCTCCCTAAAAATGCAAGCCACGCTGGTGTGAGGACCCACATGTGAGCCAAAGGGATTTAACTGAGCCAAGGGTTAAGTGGCAGAAGCTTGTGTTGCTGGTTTGGGGGTGGCAGAGGGGATTGAGTAGTTGCAACATGACTACCAGGGATACAAATCGCTGACAGATCACTGTCACTAGATGATTTTCCACCTCCACTTCACTGGGTGGAGACTTTCACAAATCCTGGGACATAACTATATTTTATTTGTGTGTTTGGAGATCTGGAATTAATTTTATTAATCAATCAACTGGACATAAATGAAAGAACATGGTCAGATAAAACATGTGTGTAGGTGGACTGTGACCCACCCTAAGGAAAGGCCTGTTTCCTTCTAATAAGGGCTCTTCAGCACCTTGTCTGCAGTCACCCTCCCCCTGCCTTCTCCCACCTTTACACTCACCCCCCATGCAAGGGGGCACAGCTGAAATGGTAGCTAGAAGCAATCTGCAGATCTTGGGAAAGGGAAGATGAAGACAAACCATGAGGCAAAATTTTTATTCAACTGCGAATTTGATGGTGAGGATTGGAGAATCCTGACATCAGGCAGTTAAGAGATGCCCTCTGCTGAAGCTCAGCCACTAGTCAGTGTGGATGCCTGACATTGTCATCTCTTGTTCCTGAGTCATTGTTTACTTACTTTTTGATGCCATTCTATAAAGTTTCTGCTATTATGATATTTTTTGAGAAAAATAAAAAAAGGTGCCCTTCCAGTTCTTGTTCAAAGACCTTCTTGTCTGTGGAAGAAATGGAAAGGGATTAAAAATAGGCTTATTAATTGATAAAAAAGTGATAAATTAAGATGATTAAGTCTACTGCTTACCACATAAAAGCAAATTGCATGTGCATAGATTATGTAATTCCTAATTATTTGAAGTAGATATCAACCTACCTTTATGAAACAAAAGATATTTTTATGATATTTTGCAGGTATATTTAATAGACATCACCCAGAAAAACATTTTATATATGAAACCATGCTTACATACATTATTTCAAGAACTGGTCCATTTGATATAACTAACTTGTTTTAAAGACCAGTTCAAAGACAAAGAGTTCATTCGCCTGTATATTTATTAATTCAATATGTAAAATTGTATTTATTTGTATCCATGGATTTTATTCCCTGTTACATCTCTTTGACAGGGGAAAGCTGAATGGTATGTCAGTAGCAAATGAAAAGCATAAGGGTGATGAGGAGACGAGTCTGTTGTTTGACATATGCAAGTTGCAGTTTAGGACTTAAGAGAAACATATCTTCTCTTGTCTGCTAAAGAATCGTATGGTGTTTTAAGAAGGGAATCTCTGGTTTTCTTCTGTCTCTTGCACATATCCTGTGGACAAGAAAGACATAGGAGCAGTGTCATGGGCTTCATTTCAGACTCATACCATTGACTTAAAACATCACATCAGTGTATGCTAAGCTCCACCACTGCTTTGTAACTGATTAGTATCATGTATTGATGAATCTTATCTTGTCACACTACTTGGCATACATCCAAATCTTCCGGTGCACAAAGCAAACTATGACATTTTGGATGTAATTTGAGTTTTTCTGGTGTAAATTGTGGAAAATTCAACAAATTTAGTCGTGGAGGGTAGTCCTAGCTACAGAGAACTTATCCGGCGGCTTTACAATGCCCTCCGAGAAGAGGCAAATACAATTTACCGGGAGTTTCCATACAAGCGGCCTGCAGTTTCTACTGTTCCCAGGAGATGGCATACATCTTTTGGAAAAAAATGTCTGCTCGCTTCCTAAAGGAGCAGTGAGGTGTAGGAGGAAATACTTCAATGCACCATTCAGTCCTGCGATTTCCACTTGAAAAATTGAAAGTCAGTTGGCAAGCCCTTTGGGATTTAGGAGAGATGGAATGGGGATTGCCATCCACAGAGGAGAGTTTGTATGAATAGCTCAGCAGGAACAGGGCGAAGAATCCCCACCCAGCAACCACATTTTCTTTGTAGCATAATATATGTAAGACCATAATACAATGCCCTCCTACTTTCATCTTTCTATATTGCCACTCATCAGCATTACAAAGAATGTAGCTATTAAAAGAACTGCCTCTTGGCACCCAAAAGCCATAGCACTGTATTTTCTACAACAAAAAACTCTAGCCTCTTTTATTTGTTTTGCTACATTTGCAGCAGTCTCCCCATTAAGCTTGCTTCTCACAGCTCCCTGATCTCATTCCCCGTTGGACCTAGATCAGACACACGAGAGGTCAGGCTGACTTTCAAACTTTCTTGCGGGCTGGAAGGCACAGAAAAGTGTAACTCTAATAAGGATTAAAAAGTTCTCAGATGGGCCTACCAATGCAAAAAGTCCCTCCCTTCCCCAGCTTTGCCACCCTCCGAAGCCCTTGGGGTAAACATCAGAGCCAGATTTATCAACAGAGCATTTATTAACCCCTGGTTATTCAAGACAGTCTTTGCAAACATCGGGGCCTGTCCCGAAGCTTCTACAAAAACATTCTCTGGCACTTTAGTGAGATTTTTAAAAGTCCTGCAACTCCTGAAATGGAAAAGAATTTCCATCAATTTCTTGTGGTAATCCCAAATCTTGGAAGTGCAATCTGAGGCAGTGAAGAAGAAGCCATCAGACATTGCTCCTTCTGCTGACGCATCCATGTGTAGGTCTTTGTGGAATGGAAAACCGGTACATTGTGATTTGTGACACACTGTCTGCATGTTCAAATTTACATATATAAAACTAAAAATGCCCTCACTGAAAGGAAAGCAACGTGACCAGCCTCAAGGGCTACAAGAACAAAATCTTAATCTATCAGCAGTTACCAGCTGCTGACAGCCCAGTCTCAGGTAGCTGCAGTGGGGAAAGCAGTGCATGGGCTCAGTCACTGAAGGAAGCTGCAGCCAGATGGAAAAGCAGAAATAGTTAAGAGTTGGGTGCCCAGGTACTGCAGCAACAAGCATCTTCACCACACATCACAGCCGAGGGATTAGCTTGACTGCAACCTGGGTCAGGTCCAAATTGATCACAGGGGGATGTGTGAGGTTTCAAAGGAAATTCCTGAGCACTGGACACCTGATTCATCAGACCCAGACCATTATATTGTAGACAACCTACACACTGATTTCTGAGAGTGTAGGGAGGGGCTACAAATTAAAGGGGGCTATTCTTCTGATTAGTCTCTACCAGGGGTTGCATATGCTCTTCCTTATGCCATGGGCTGCATGGTTGCACCTCCCCATCCCTCCCAGGATCACAGGAGCTGGAGCCATTCCCACAGTCACTCTACAAGTGCCTCTAAAGTTGCTGTGTGTTGCTGCTGTCATTTATGGTGACCAACTTTTAGCTAAGGGTTTGCTGTTTAGAGCAAGGCACACTTGCCCACCTCCCACAGGACTTCCTGTGGCTGTGAGCAGTGTCTGTGGAGCCTGAACCTAAATGCAGTAAGACTCCAACAGGCACCCAACCTACCTTAATTCCCCTAGGCAGCGAGTCCCAAACCCAGAGTCCCCATGCCTGTGACAGTGAACTGTTGGATCACCCATCATTTGCTGGGATACTGGCCCTTCCTGAGCATTACCATCTCCCACTGGCTGGGCACTCTGATAGTGGCTGGTGTGCTCAGGTGCCTGGCCACCAGTTGTCAGAGATAATGTAGGCCCTCAAAGGCACACTGGGAGATGTTAACTTGACAGCAGGCTCCTCTCAGCCGGTCTTTTCCCACTGCATTTGTCACAGCAGAGGTGGAGCCAGTTTCAGACTTTTGGAGGTCACAGCTGATTCGGATAAGCTTATGCTAGCTGCACTAAAGTAAAATTAAGTGAAACAGCTGGAAGCAGGTGAGTGGTGTATTTTTAAAGTTCCTGGGGGATGTTTAAAATGCACTTATCTTGATGCTTGTGGATAGTTTTAAAAGAGCTCCCTGGATTTGCTGTAGTCAGCTGTTTGCTTATTCTAACAAATAAATATAAGAAACTGCTCTTCAAGAAATTAAAGGTTAAATTTGGATGCCTTCCACAGGAAATGGAAGTGTAAGGGTGAGTATGTGTTTTGAAATACGGATGTTACAATTCCCATTCTAGCTTGCAAAACAAACCCCAAACCCATACTATGTCACTTTAATGATTTATAAGCACATCTTTAAAAAAATCACTTATTCAGTCTCTTGTGATGGCTCTCTGGTACACACATGAGGCTCGGCAGCCTGCTTGTTTCTCATGCTGCAGAGATTATTGCATTTACTGATGGCCAGACTGTGGCTGCCCAGGAGCAGGTGTGTGAGTGAGGGGGAGGTGGGGAAGCTCAAAGCCTTCATCTGCTTGGGCAGGTATTCAACAAGCAGCAATCCCCGTCTCGCCTCTTGCAGGCAACATTTCAAGAAGGGCATTTCAGGCAAGCCACACTAGCTGTGGTTCAAGTGGGGTAAATGCATTTCCCTCTGACACTGCCCACTAGGGCTGGTTTGGAGACAGTTGTGCTGCATCTTGAAATGTGTTGGTGAACTGCTCCAAGCACTGGGTGGTGTTCAGCAAAGAAATTCAGCTGGCTACTAGCACTTTCTGACCCTCCCTCTTTAGTCATAGGAAGAGAAATTCTGTATTTCTGTTAATCAGAAAGGGCTGAGTTTTTCAAGAGTATCTATATAGCCTGCTCCATCGCTGAGGCCCTCTGACACCTGGGTCTTGAGTTCAGAAGGGCTGGACACCCAGGGCTGTACAGGTGCTTCCAAGGTGCTTCAGAAAACCAAGAAAGTGCAGCTATAGAAATTTTGCTAGAGACGACATGAGCAAAAATACAGACAAATACAGACATGCACATGCAAGAGCAGAAGTGAAAGAGAACGTTAAACTGAGATCAAGGTCATGCAGACATGGAATTATTAAAGCAACGATGAATCATTTAAAATTTACTCTGAACCACTCAGAAATGGAACAAATCAAAGGAAAATGTTTCTCAGTTTTGTTTGACTAATGAAAAATCTAAACCATACTTAATATATCACTGGGTTTCAAAAACTTATCTGAGGGCACAGCGTCTACTTCTTCTGTGAGATTTACTGCTCTTCAGAGCTGAAATATGCCAAGGGGGACCTTTAGATAGTTATGAAAAATGGCTTCTCTCCACTGACTTCACTGAGGCTATGCTATATTGGTCTGATTTTTTAATATCTGACCTAAAGAGCTAAAAAACCTTTGAGGACACAGGCAGTAAAACCTGTTTCTAAATGCAGATACTGCAACAGTTTTTCTAAGGACTAAGAAATATTAAAGGGTCAAAGTATTAAGTTTGCAAAATGTTGAGAATATTTCCAAATACAGAAAGAACTTTACGCCTCTTCCCCCACACCCCCAAGTCTGAAATTCTTCTCATTGGAATGCAGGTATATTTTTCATGACTTATACAGATTCCTTTTTTCAAGGAAGAAGTTGCTCAGCTTATAAGACTAAATGCTGGTCTTTCCCTTTAACATTCTGTGTGGAATCATGTTACAGAGAATTAGAAACTTTCAGAATCTTTGGAAAGGCCTCAGCCCTCTTAGCATTGAAATGACAATGATTAACACCATTATTTCAATGGTTGCTACTTTACCCAACTGACAGATACCCTAAAGATTTTCTTCCATCATATAACCACAGCTGAACACCAAAAATGCTTTCCACTGTAGGACCAACTCTCTGAAGATCATTTTCATTTCTCCTTTTCACGTACAACTGTTTACTCCATTCTCAGAGGAATGTTTTTTTAAAAATGTTGGTAAAAGCAGAAATGAAAGCAATTTTTAAAAAAAAGCTATTTCAATTTGGTTTAAATTGAGACTTTAAAGGTTAACTCTAGTTATGGAAAGCAGCAACAGGTAGTCTCAGAGGCAGAAGAGTGAGGAAGAAGACACACTACATTTGTCACCAGGAGCGTTACTGGCTTCTGCTCAGAGGAAACATCTGCCAAAACTTGAGCCGATCAGGGTAAAGTTAGCTTGATACAAAACCAATTCTATTCATCAATTGTTAAGGATCAGGCAGGAAAAAGTTGCAATCTGATCATGGAGCAGTTGCTGCACCATAAAACTTCCTTGAGAATTGTTTTATATTTCTTCTGCAGTCTAAATGTTTTGATTACCAAGGCAGTGTTTTCCCATGAGGCATATCTCAAAGAGATGTGGTGCCAGGACCAAGTGGGATGAGATTATAAAATATAAGAAGCTGGAACATGAGAAGTTTGAAACTCAGCTGTGAAAATGTTTATTGGATAAATGTTTACTCTGCTGCATGCTCATATTTATTTTTCTTTCAAACCTTTGAGTTTCCTTACTGCTGCACTAAGACAATTAATTTTCTTTAGAAAACATGGCATGGTTAATTAAACAGGTGAGAGAAAGTAGTTTCTCAACTGTCTGGAGATTCGAAGATTCAATTGCAATTTACAAAGAATATATTACAGTTGTCAACATCATGTGAATCCTGGATTGTGTGAAAATGATAAACACATGAATGCTGTAGGAAATACTCCTTAGAAACCTGAAACCCTTTAGAAACTCATCAATGCCAGTCCTCTGTTGTTCCAGGTGATCACAGCACAGTGTGCTTTTCATGAACAGCTTGTGCTTCATCTTATAAATACCTAAGGATTTTGCTCCTTTTTTCTTCCTCTAGACTGGCTACTCTGAAACCTCACTATGCTGATGGCTGGGGAATGAATTAAAAATCCCCTGGCTGTTTCTTTTTGTGCCTAAGTTGTTTTTAGCTTTTGTAGCCTGTTTTCATCTCTGATTTTTATCCTCATGATATATTTACAAAGATATATTTATGTTCTCTTAAGTCTTCACCTAGCTAGCCAGAGCAGTGCAAATTTGGGGGGCATACCTTTGTATGGAGGTGTGTGTGCTGACTTTGCTCCTGTGAGCCAACCCTACTTGGCCCACACGCCATGGTCAGTGCATCTTCTCTCTGGAACTCAGCCCAGCTCTGGTCTCACAGTTCCTACTCACCAGCAGGCAGCATCAGGGCCTTGAAGATGTGCTGAAGAAGGAAGCTAAAAAAGACTGGTCTGGCTGAACACAGAGCATTGGCTGAAATTCAGAGGAAAAAAACCCCAGAGTTTATGACCTTTGGAAGAAGGGGCAGGCAGCAGGGAGAAATTTAGAAAGGCCAAAGCCCAACGAGAACCTAATCTGGCTACTATTCTAAAAGAGAAGGAATGTTTCTATAATTACATTGTCAAAAATGGAGGGCTAAGGAGAATCTCCGTCTTTTATTGGATGCAGGGGTAAACATAGTGACAAAAGATGAGGTAAAGGCTGATGAACTCAAGGCCTTCTTTGCCTTGGTCTTCCACAATAAGACCAGTTGTCATCAAAGTACCCAGCTTTCTGAGCTCTCTGGAAAACAGAGACATGGAGGGGAATGAAGCCTCCACAATCCAAGGGAAAATAGTCAGTGATCTGATACACCACAGAGACATGCACATCCCTATAAGGCCAGCTGGGATCCACCCAAGGGTACTGAAGGACTTGGCAGAAGTGCTCACTGAGACACTTTCCGTGACTTACCAGCACTCCTGGCTAACTGGGGAGGTACTAGTTGACTAAGGGTTAGCAAATGCAATGCCCATCTGCAAGAAGGGCTGAAAGGAGAATTTGGGGAACTACAGGCCTGTCAGCCTGACCTTGGTGCCAGGGAAGATCATGAATCAGCTCATCTTAGGTGTTATCATATGACACATGCAGGGCTACCAGGGGATCAGGCCCAGCATGGCTTTATGAAAGGCAGGTTCTGCTGGACCAATCTGATCTCCCTCTATGGCAAATTGACCCTCAATTGATCCTTCACTCAGTGAAAGAAGGAGAAGCTGTGGGTGTTGCCTACTTGTACTTTAGTAAAGCTTTTGATCCTGTCTCCCACAGCATTCTCCTGGAGAAACTGCTTTTGTCCTGGACAGGTACATTCTTTGCTGGATAGAAAACTTTCTGGATGGCTGGGCCAGAGAGCAGCGGTGAATAGAATTACATCCAACTGGCAATCAGTCAAAAGTGGTGTTCCCCTGGGCTTAGTACTGGGACCAGTCCTGTTTAATCTCTATCAATGATTTGGACAAGGGGATTGAATGTACTCTCAGTAAGTTTGCAGACAAAACCAAGCTGGATGGAGTGTTGGTGTGCTGGAAAGCTGCTGATGGAAAAGGACCTGGGAGTGCTGATCGACAGTGGCTGAGCAAGAGCCAGTGTGTGCCCAGGTGGCCAAGGAGGCCAATGGCTTCCTGGCCTGTATCAGCAATAGGGTGGCCAGCTCAGGAGCAGAGGAGGGATCATCCCCCTGTACTTGGCACTGCTGAGGCTGCACTCAAACCCTGCGTTCACTTTTGGGTCCCTCAGGACAACAAAGACATTGAGGTGCTGGAACGAGTCCAGAGAAGGGCAATGGAGCTGGTGAAGGGTCTGGAGAATAAGTCCTGTGAGGAAAGGCTGAGGGAGATGGGGTTGCTTAGCCTGAGAAAAGCAGGCTCAGGGGAGACCTCATCCCTCCTTACAAATACCTGAAAGGAGGTTGTGCCCATGTGGGGATCAGTCTCTCCTCCCAGGTAATGAGCAATAGGATGAGAGGAAATGGCCTCAAGTTGCACAAGGGAAGGCTTAGATTGGATATTAGGAAAAATTTCTTCACTGAAAGGGTTGTCAAATACTGGCACAAGCTGCACAGGAATGATTCTAAGATTCTAAACCCAAGCTCTCATAAAAACAGCTTGCAAAAATAGCACTTTGACAATGAACTTGAGCCTGTATTTTCTAGAAGATAAATCTAGAAAATGGTACAGAAATTGCCTGATGGGGCCATATCAATGAGTTTAAGCTCTCTGAGGCAGACTGTTACTTCCTCTGTTTTCGCCTTAAACGTAGAATCATGTGGCCTTGATCAGTGGCCTTTTGGTGCTACTGTGATCTAAGAGTTAAGTATTAATAGCTTCAGACAGCAGGGAGTTTTCAACCACACTGTACTATCTGTTGTACTAAGAAAGGCCAGTGCAGTAAGCTTAATTTATGTCAGAAGGAGCTTTACACGATCGAAAAGGCGCTGATCTGGGTGGGGAATGAGATGAGGATACTCTGGCAGTGAACTGTACTTAGTGGTAAGAGGTACTCCTCTTTACCTCTCATTAGTGACTCCAGACTTTCTTTCATCATTTTCCACACAGAAAGATCGAGCAACTATGTAAATTCTTTACATTTGACTATTGTTTAATGCATGTTTTATTTTACTGTTTTTAATGTGTTATCAGTAAACAAGCACTACTCTTTGGCCAACTGTTATGTTTTGTCTAGGGTTACTTAAGTCTCAGTTATTTGTGGAATGTTCCTATATTCCTTTGGGCAGTCAGTGTATGACTCACAATTATCTAATATCTTTTTGTGAAAAAAATCTGAGATCACTTTTATGCATCTTTTACATAGCTGTTAAATATTATAGGACATATATACTCACTTCAACACCACCACATCTGCAATTGTGGTTGAAAGTAAGAGATTCTCTCTATAGCAACCAGTGCATGTTCAGTTTTTTGTTTTAAAATACCAAGATCCAGATTTTGTTCTCAGATCCTCAGTAGTTTTGAGGTTTTTTCTGATTTTCTTTTTTCTTGAGAGTGACTGAAGTGCTGATACTTTTCCACTACACGTGTCTCAATCTTATTTTGGCAGCTCTCTGAAACAAATGGTTTGCTGACTTTTCTCTACATCAAAAATGTATTAATGGATCTTCAGAAGGGGATGTGCTTTGAATGAATCTGGACAGAATTAGTGACGATGAAATGTTTACTGCAGTACATTCTTTCTGCAAAGCCTTTAGAACTAATTCCAAATGCATACATGACTGCGGACTTTTAATTGGATAATTCTTGCCTGTTGACTTTCTTCCAGCTTCATCCTGTAAGGCGATGTGTGTCAAGATTTCAGAGTCACTTGCATATCTGTGTATCCCTATTTTTCATCCTTATGTGTAAACAAGTATTTGCCCATGCAAAATGGGTCTTTAGATGTGCAAATACTTGAACTTCTTGCATAAATATTTTTTTGTAAGCAGATCTGTTTACAAGAATGACTACATAAAATACAGATATGTTTGAAATTAAATGAAATACAATTAAGTGCAGGTTTATTTACATGAATGACTACATACACACAAAAAAAGAGGGCCTTTAACTCTGAAGTTGGGGACTTCTGTCTCGTATCACTGTCTTTCTTTTTGTCTGTGAAACTAACTCACTAATAAAGTAGTTTTAGCAGTGACCCCAGCAAATACACTGATAAAACATCTATGCACATGTTTAACATCACTGAAGCTCAAGCAAGGTTAAGTGTATCAGTCAGCACTTTTCTGAATTGGACCAGCATTTAGATCCAGAGCTGCACCTTTTTCCATGCTTCCTGGTTTCCTACACTGCAAGAGAACCAAATTTCAAAGGAAATAGTTTATAAAGGATGCAACATTATGTGTTGTCAGGGAGAATCCCCTTTGTTGATATATTTTATAGCCAGATTCCTTATGTACTCAAAGTTCATCTGAGTACAGGCTGAGAAATTTAAACACATGCCATGCACTGTATCTTGCATTTCCATAGTTATTGAGGAAATGGTGTTCCTATTGATCTGTACATTAGCTTGCAGTTCTCCAAAAATGAAGTCTGTGACATTTACTTCTGCAGAAAAATTTGTTCATTGGCCTTTGCTTGTTATTTGACAGCACAAATACTAATGTTTAATTAAACTGACCAGCCCATTAAGTGGGAATCACATTATTCACGAATAATCAATGTTCAGCTGGTGGTCCAGAGTCTGAAGAACATTGCATTTGTCCTCATTTCAAACTGGGACAGATAGTTATTGTACAGCAATATTGCAGACGATTAGTTATGGAGCGTTCTTTTGGTCAAAGCTTAGCCTTGAGCAGGGGGCTGAGAAACCATGTTTCCTTGGTGTTAAGGTGTCAGAAGGGAACTTGCACTCCTTGAAAAATGATCTTTCCCATAGGTTAGTAGTGCACAAGATGATTGCTCTCTTCTAGAAGTCTTTGGGAAATAGGGGAAGTGTGCAGCGTGAGGGAAGGAGAGTCCCTGAGTCCCTGTGACTGCTTCAGTTGGCTTTCAGGTATGGTATAAAAAGGGCAAGGCAAACCTCTGTCTTCTATTATCCACACTGTGGTTCTCTTCCAAGCTTTTTGCTTCTGTGCCTGTGCTTCCCATCCCCCATTCTTTTTCGTATTATCATTACAAGATGAATGTGGAAATTCAAGATCTTTGCCCTGGAACCTGCAGTTTGTTTGCTGTACTGGACCAGGCAGGCTGAAGATATTTCACAAAGTTAGAAAGAACCAACACCTGACTGGTTTTCTAATTTGTGATGGTGACTTTAATGGCACTTAAAATTAGAACTAAGTATCATGACTCTATTCCATAAAAACCACAATACTTCTGGTTAGAAATATTCTGATTTTCCATGTACATGACAAGTTTGTACCTGTTTTTTTACCAAATTTTCTCCTTTGCCCCACCCTCCATATTTTTGCTGTTTCCTGTGTGATTACCACTAACTTAATACTAGATAGATTAATTTATTTGTACTTCAGATATAATTTTCATCTCATTTATAAATATGTATAGTATGCTCAGCCTTTTAAAAGTATAACTTTTTCTACAACTTTAATTAGATTTGGTTTCTTTTGCAAATATTTTGTTACTATTTTCTTTAATTCTGACTTGTCAAAACATTTCTGCATTTATCCCACTTTTTAAAAAACGTGCAAATTTTTCTGTGCTAAATGGTTTAATTCCCTGTATGCTCCCAAAATACCACTTAGGGAAATCCATCCACAAAGACAAAGTCTGTTATTTAGCAGCAGTGTTTAAGATAGCAAAGATCAGCTTCCATGTGGACTGAGCCTTCGGATCAAACAGGAGGAATGGGCTAAGAGATTGTATGACTGTGAACAGATGAAATCATGTGACGGGCTTTATTGCTGGTGAAATCTGTTTCCACTTGCTGCCACCCACTAATTTGACAATAGATTGCATCATGTGGTTGCAGCAACTGAGATGACTAGCAACCATTTTAAAATGCTTTCCTTAAAGGGGACAACACTCTACTAAAGCAGCGAAACAGAGAGGCAGTGTTGTGAGCACATTTTAAATTTTAGATAAATGCAGTTATGCTTGCTGCAGTATATGAAATTTAACATTACCCAAGTATTTGGCGAGGAGCTATGTATTAGCCAAAATTTGTTTATTTAGAGATTTTTCTTAGTGGACAAAAGCAGCTAGGAGGTTTGTTAACAGTAATTTAGCTGATCCTAGAATTGCAATTACCACCTAAGTGCTGTATGGGAAACACACAACATTTTTCAAAGCAGAAAAATAAATAATAATCAACCCTTAGCTTAAAAATGCAATTCTCTCTGTGTTCTTTTCTTGTAAAGAAAAATCTACATTTCAAAGGAATATTTTCTTACATATGGAAATGCTTATTTTCTAGCTACTGAAGATCTGCCAGGAAATATTAAAGAATATCATGTTCAGAGTTTTAGAAGGCAAATTGCTTCTGCATACGCTGTATCTAGCAGACAGCTTTATGGTGCTCTTTACCTGTCTGTCATAACATCATCAGTTTTTCCAAAGTACCTGAAGCCTTTGAAAGTTAAGGAGTGTAGCAGTATACCTTCACATGACACATGTATTTAGCAATGCTAATCTGATTAGCAAGTAAATACAAACTACAGTTGTACGTGCTTTAAACCCAATTATTAAATGTTCCTTGATGGAGGACAAAAACAACTTTGAAAGTAAAACCTGGCTTCAGAGTAAGAAGATGAATTTTAAAGAGCACTAATCAAAGCACACTTATCATGGCTGTGCACCTTTAAAAATGAGTTTCAGATGGACTTTATTGTCTTAATTTATATCTTAGGGAAGCAAGGAGAGCCACCTTAGCTGTGGAAGATTTGGCTTTTTAGATATAAACACTGACTTTAAAACATCTCAGCAGCGTTTTCAGATTGTCACAGTGAGCAGAAACATCCATGTTGTCAGCCAGATGGGAAATTTCATATGCGTTTCTTAAACCAGTTAATTTTCTTCTTCAGTGCAGAGAAGCCAAGAGCTAATGCTGAGGTCTGGGACACACTTTCAATTTCTTTTTGTGTGAAATTCCATGCACCCAGAAAGCCTTACTCTTTTATTTCTTTGTTTGGTTTTATTTTAGGGAGAAACCAGTGCATTCCTGGCAGTTTATTCTCAATCTGCCTTAAACCATTCTAGTATTCTGACAGAAAAAAAAAAAAAAATATTTGAAACTGTCAGAATAATTTGAAAAACTGATTCAGAAATAAAAATGGAATTCTCCTTCTCCTTAGATTCCATATTGAGACAAATTTTAACTGTTTGAGTAAGAGCTACATAAATGCCCTGTAGTGCTTGAGGAAGTTTTCATCATCACTGCATTTACCACTTATTTGGTGTACCCCTTGTTTTAACAAATCACACAAGAAAAATGTTCTCCTACCTCTCTCTACTAGGTGTTTGGTTTCTTTCCTAACCAGTAGAGTTTTTTACTTGCTTTTTCTTCACTCCACATTACAGAGTCCAGATCGGTTTTATTTATTGAGTCAGCATAATGCAAATAAAGCTCTGCTGTTGGTTACTGCTTAAGGCCTGCGAGAGAGCAAGCCCAGCCCCCCTGCCCCTGCATCTGCTAACCAAGGAGGGGCAGCCACCCTGGGGAGATCTCCTGAAGGCAGCCATGGCCCAGGGCAGCTTTTCAGAGGAGGAGGAAAATTAATTCAAACCCAAAGGTTTTTGAGGAGATGGTTCTTGCAGGCAGGGGTGAGGAGTCAAGAGAAGCACCAAGTGGGATTTGAAAATGAAGCACGTCGAAAATGTGTTCTTTGGGAGTGCAACCATTGTAATGCACTTGGTGCTCACACTTAAATTTTTAAAGCGGATTTTAGCAAAGTTCAGAACAACAAAATTTCCAGATACTTGATAGTTATGAAAGCACATTTTTGAAAAGCAACAATAGAGAAAGACCATCACAGGTTTGGAAATTATGAGAAAAGCTTAAAAACATCTAGATTTTTTTTTTTTTTTTAATCAATACAACAAAAAATCCTGCCTGGAACACCAAACAAAAACAAAAACAAACCCCCCCCCCCAACTGCTGTTTCTACATGATGTCATGAGTGGGTTTTGAGCAAATGAAATGCAATTGCAAGGGCAAAGAAAACATGGGATTTCCATCTCTACATGAAATTGCTTGTGTTCACAAAGAAGAATTGTGGCCATCTTACAGAAATGCCACCACAGCAGATGCATTTAAGAAATGATTGACAGCTTGGTGATACCTTTACCTGCAGTGCACCACATTGTGTGCTTCCACAATGCTACCAGTTTTGATGGTAAATGATTAGTAGGCGTGTAATTCAAAGCAATACCAGCATTAACCTCGCTCAGCTTGGCATCCAGACAACAGAGGAAAATAAGGTGTAGGTTTCAGTCTGGTAAAAGACCCATGGAGACCTAGAGAACAAAAGTACATACTAACCCCCTTTTAATGAATATAGTGTTCAAATGACTGTTACAGAAATAAAGGTTTTTCATATTCTGCCATGAGATCCCTATGCACCACGTTAAACAGCACAGTTGACCAAGAAATGAGTATGATTCAGTTTTATTATGGGTGGGCTAACCTCAAAAGATGCAGCAGATATTTTCAGTTCACAGAGGAATAAAATTACCTATATGCTTATCCAACCTCTGTTCAAATCTGCAAGCCAACTGAACTTCCACTCATAAAGCTAGCCATGTGTAGAAGGATCTATAGGATCAGAACCTAAAGTTTGTCCCAGTTCCTAAGCTGGAAATAATATGAATTCTATCCCAAGTAACTTACATGAGATGTAAGTGGTTTGGGGTTTAAAAAAAAGTAGGCATGAAAGAAAGGCAGTTATGTCTTCAAATCACCACAAAATTCTTGCAAGAGAAATTTTGGACATTCTTTTGCAGTGTAAAAATGTATTGCCTTTATTCACCATCACTTATTTTTCACATTGAATGCAGCAATGTGAACCTCATGCCTATTTTTTTGCTGAGTTTTTCATCCTTTATAAGCCCTTATACTCAATGGTACTATGAGATTCAGCACTATTGCTACAGTAGTTCAAGGATGTGTCTAGAGCCTAAAAATGTTGTCTTGGATCTCTACTGGAATTTGCATATAGCCTTGCTGATTGTGTCTCTTTTCAAAAGCTTATTCAGTTTTAACTTTGTAGTTGATTTACTTGGCTTTTGCCTTTTTGGGGTGCATGTGATCCTTCTGACATGTCAGGTAGGTGCTACAGCCTTCCCCTCCCACTGCCTCTGCATGGAGCTCTAGCAAGTATTCCTTGGCACCATGAAGAAAACTTGTTCTTCTCAAGAACTGCAGGGCCTTTGGGTCAGTTCCCACAAATCCTTTCATTCAGATTCCTAATTCCACCAGATCTGAAACCCCACACAGCATAAACTGTACCCTTTCTCAGCAAAGGATTGGCGTAACCTTTTCGGTTTTGGAGACAGAGACATAGGTCCCCTTGCTCATGTGGCACTGACAAAATGAGGGTGGTCCAGGCAGAAGCTGGCATCCAGCAGCTGCTCCAGGTATCCAGTGCCCAGCTGCATGAGAGCGAGGGTCTCTTCTGAGGTGCTGAGAAGAGCCCCATGCAGTCTGTGGTGCAAGTATAGGGCCATCATCTAAGGGTGGGATTTGAGCTGTGGTGAGCAGCATTCCCAGCACTGGGTACTGGACCCAGCCCAGCTTCCTTGTCTAAAAGCAGCGCAACAAGGCTCAGGTGCCAGTGCAGAGGCAGTGAGGTGAGGAAGGGAGGAAGGTTGCAACTCTTCTCAGTCATTGTCAATATATTTGGTCTGAGGAAAAAGTACAGAAGAAGCTGACATCACTGAGATACACAAGACCTTCAAGACAGCTTTACTTCAGGGAACTGAAAGGACTGAAAGTCACTGACTGATTTAGTGAACTGTCCTGAGGTTAGAATTTAGGAGATGCTTTGATTTTTTTTTCCTTTTTCATTTCACCTTTTGAGCAGCTAGACAGAAATGGCACTGATGAATCATTAGGTTATTTCTCTCATTAATCTGGAAAGCTGCATGACTTATTGAAAAGTCAAAAAAAGACAGTTTATCTTTGTCACTGTGTACAGATGTTTAGATGCTGTTGCAATGCTAACCGTTGCTCTTAAGGTCTCGGCCTCTGCATAAAAGATGCTCACTTCTGACTCATAAGGACCTGGACTGTAACGAAGAATGATTCTCTGTGCTGATGAGAGGCAGTAGAAGCAAGTATGGTGGCAAGACAAAAAAGAGCGTGGAAATTACATGATTAGGTTAGATGTTTAGTGGGCTCTAAAGATTTAAGCTTATGACTGCTGATTGTTTGTTGTTTAACAAAATGATTATGAGTGTTTATAAAGGACACAAATTCCATCAGGTGGAAGAAGAAGGATTTAGGAAATATAGGCACAAAGGCACTTGCCCAAACCTCCCATCCTGTGTGAATGGTGGCAGTAAGAAGAACTGAACAGAAGGAGATGCTTTCCTCATTTGTAGAATGTGACCAATAATAACTGTTAAGAACATTTATTAATCTTACTGAGGAGCTTCATTTGCATAGAACTGTTATTTATTTTCTTCTTCTTCTTGTTCATTTTATCTCTTACTTCTTGTTTCTCAGTTTTAAGGGGAAAAACCCCATCTTGTCTACATACCAAAGTGAAACTCCATTTTTCAACAAACTAATTTTTAAAAAATGGTAAAATTCTGATTGTTCTGATATGCATCAGAGATCATTGCAATTACTCCTAGTACTCCTTATCATTCACTGGTGATGCATGAAAATGACAGTTTTACATTTTATGCCATCATTCTTAGCAGAAAGTATAAGATGCTGAAACCTGGAAGATACTAGGAAGAAAAAACTGTCCACAAAGTATAATGACTGATGTACATCATCCTTTGCAAACTTTTATTCATAGTATTTTGAAGGAGTTCATCTTGCTTCAGAGAAGCTAGATAACATCTTAGTTCATTTACTGGTGGTATAATTCACTTTATTTTCATTTCTTCCCTTAAAATCTCTTGAATTTCAAGCCCTGAGTACCATGTGGGCTTGAAAAGCATTATCAAATGTATTTACAGTGGTAGTTCCTCTTCTTCCTTCCATGTTTGCTTTGACATTTTTCAATGTATTCTTTGGGGTCTAGATAGTGGTTTGTGTGTTTTTTTATTTTACTGATTTGGGTAAATACTCAAGTTCAAATTGCTGTGCATGGATGATTCCTCTGAACTCACAAAGATGGAAACCACACTGGGGCTTTTAAAGCCAAACTCATTGTGACTGTCCCAAACCTTCAAGCTGGAAAGTACTACCAGTGAAATGCTGCAAAAGCAAGAGTGTAATTATAGTGTTTTTAACAAAAAACTACTTGTAGAGGGGCAGGTAATGTCTACACAAGAGTGTCTACACAAGCGTGCTAGCAGTGGCCTTGTATTGTTGGAAGAACTGGTCTAACCTGACTAACAGAAGTTCAGGATTTTATCTGGCTTCAAAATTAAGTGTGGATGCATAAGTAGGAATCTATAAAATTATAAAATTATCTATAAAATTCTGTAGTGGAAACAAACAAACAAAAAAAACAAACAAAAAAAATCTCAATTCTGTGTCTGCAAAATTGTGTTCCTATAAAATAGCCACGTTTACCTGTAATTGAGATTATCACAGTGAAATGTGTGATTTGTTCAGAGAGCACTATAATGAGCCTGGATAGGTACCATCATAAACAGAGATGTACTTTTAAATTTTTTTTCTTTTTTTTACTGAGAAGTAATGGCTGCTCAGTTTACTGTTCCCAGCAGCTCCAAACAGCTAGTATTGCTTCAGTTATAGTGAGCAGGACTTCCTTTCTGTTATGAAGCAAAAGAGCTGTCATATTTTTCTATGGAAAGAAAAAGAAAAGAAAAATAAGATGGGTAAGATATAATTATTGTTATTTGCAAGATTGTGAGAAAGGGCAAATGACCAACCTTGAGATGGTACAGACCTCACTCTTACCATTTATAAAGTGCCTGCACAAAGCCTTGCTCAAACCAATGGGCTTGAAAAAGGAGCAAAATCACTGCAAGTCTGGTTACATTTTGGGCTCTGTTGATTAAGAGAGCTGTAATGTACATTTGATTAAATGGTACATTACAGCCTCAAAGCTCAGGAAAACCACTAAGTCATCATCCTATCTGTCATTCCTGGGCTGCTTTGAACCCAAGCGTGCCCTGCTTACATGAATTAGGGTTGATAGAAAGGACTGACCCGATTTATGAGGGACATGCAACCCACAATATAGAGAATACAGAGTGC
The DNA here is from genome assembly GCF_026979565.1 of Vidua chalybeata. Classification (NCBI taxonomy): domain Eukaryota; kingdom Metazoa; phylum Chordata; class Aves; order Passeriformes; family Viduidae; genus Vidua; species Vidua chalybeata. The sequence continues at coordinate 94,137,925 of NC_071530.1, forward strand.
TGCAGCCACTCCCTCCTCTGTCTCAACATGCCCATTTTCCTACTGATTCTGGGCTGTGGGCTGTGGAAACAGAAGCTTCTACACCAGTTGTAAAGCTGGTTGAAAATGTGAGCTTCTGTGAAAAAAGATGTGCACATGAACCATTTCTTGTGTTTTCCTCTGTCTGGGAGAATCATTCAAGCTGGAATCTTCCTCTATGGAGAACTCCTGTACCCATTTCAGGCAGCATACAGAAGCCTTGCTGGTCATATTATTTTGCCTAGGAAATGTCAGGCTTAACTATAAATAATGACAATAGCGTGCCATGATAGCTATTAACCTGCCAAAAGTAGGATTTCTTAATGTTAAATTAAAATTTAAAAAAATAACCAGGAATCAAGATGCAGTTTCATTATGTTTGCTTGAACTTTCCTTAATGTTTCAATTCATCAGTGAGTTCTTTTGACGAATGACAAATTAATCACCATGCTACAAAAATAATACCATGAGAATCCCAGAGCAAGCAGAAATCTTTCCTTGCAGAGTATTTTTCCTCTGATGCATTGCAGCATTTTTTCCGAACACATACCTGTTACACACCAGCAAAGGGTTTAACTTCTAAAGAAGGTTGTACCATTATTTACAAATTAAATGTGTATTAATTGAAAGCATCATCTGACACTGGAAATAACTATTTCTAAGAGGTTATCTCAACACCTATTTTTCTGTAACTAATGTAAAAGTCTTGTTGTTACCATAGAAACTGGCATACCTCTACCTACACTTCTGAAAGAAACACACCAATATACTCTTTGTGTGTGTGTGTGTATGTTTGTGTGTCCCACCAAGGTCATCCTGAATCCTGTTAATAAGTGGGGAAAGAAATGAAACAGCATTAAGTGATGGTTTGATTGACATCAAGCCTGAAAATCAAACAATAGACAAACCTCACCAGACAAAGTTGTTCTGCAGTTCAGACAGAGGTCCCTGTCCTGCCAGCTACTTTGTGTTTCCTAAATCCCCTGCACCCATAAAGTTGCTTTGAGTTGGGATAAATTTATCCTTGCAATGAACATTTCAAAAGACAGTAGTAAAGAAGGGAAGGTTTGGTTTTGTTTTTTTTTTTTTTCCCAGAAATGCTCTTCTGAAAGAAAACTACATTTGTTATTAACAGGTCAGATCAATAATTCACATCACTGTTTTTAATTTTATGCACAAACGTCAGAGTAGTAAATTTTTCTTTATTCTCTTTTTGATACAGTTTCCACTTTCATTAGAGAAAAGTTAATCCATCACAACCACTCTGTGCTCTGGAAGGAAATTATTTTAGCTGGCAAAAGTGAGACAGTTAAATCAGGTCCCTATCTAATTTTTATTAATTCTATAGTTCTGCTTGTCACTTGGATACCATCTTGACAGAAGGGAGAATGCTCAGGTTGTTGCTATGTAGCGTGCAAAGGAAACCATTTACAGCAGAACCATCAAGTAAATAAATACAATATAAATACATACAATAAATACAGTTACATCTTTAAATACTTTTCTGTCCAATTTTTTAAAACACATATAGCCTCTGCCTTTACTGTCTCTCCATGTGCTATTTGTATGATCCCCAGATTCTGTTCTGTAAAGCACTGGGTTGCTTATGTTAATTTAAACATTTTTTGACGAGAGAAAAGGAAGGGAATTTTTATTTTGAGGTTTACTTCTTCATATATTGAACCAATGAAGCACCATTATGGCTAGAGTTTGATTATAGTCTGGACTCAGTAGACTTTAAGGATTTTAACAAGCTCTAACTTCCAAGGGTAACTAAAAATTACATTACAGCATAAAACCTTCTCAGCAACAAATCTGTCTGAGCATTACAAATGGATTTTTATTTATGAATATACTTAAGCATATGAAATTCATAAATTTCTTTTCCTCATTAGCTTGCAGAGGGATTGCATGTTATGGTTTGCTAAGAAATGCAATATTGGCCACATATAAACTAGGCTGACAGAGAAGGAAAAAATCAGTCAGAAGAGTTTTTCAGTTGGAGTTTTGAGGAGACTGTGGGGATAGAGATCTGAAAGCAACCTTTTTCATCTTTACTTGCAATGAAAGAGGGAAAAATATTGTTCTCAAATGCTGCCTGCAGGACCTTGGTGTGTCTGTACATAAAGCCCTCAGGGATATGCAAGTGGTTAAATATCATAGAATTTTGCAACTACAAAAATGAATTTATTTGAAATTATCAAGGAAATTCAGTTGAGTTCTGTAGCCCCAGAGCTCAATTGAATTTGAATTTGCTATTTTCTTTGTTTTTCTTGCAAAGTCTTGTACTTCTTAAGAATCATGGAAAGGAGGGAAGGATGTGAAATGTGTGAGAATAGGGCTGCATGAGACTTACTAATCTCCAAGTGAGGGATTTAAAAGATTTTTTTGCTTAGGTAAAAGCTGAGGACAACCTGACAGACCAACAAAACTAACAAAAAGTCTTGGTCTTGCTGTGGTAAGTGATGGAGCACTTCACAGTGAGCACTTTCCTAGGATATTCCTAGGGGTCACAGCTGAGAATGAACTCCAGCTAGGGATTGGAAATGTTTTCCATATTCTAAAAGTAACTGAAATCTCAAATGCTGTCTCCTTCTTGTATGTAGGATGCAGTCTGCAGCCTGCAGCATCACGCTGCTGAATGAGTAGTGGTCAAAACTTAAAGGTCTCCAAGGTTTATGTACGTGAACTCCAGAAGGTGACCATGGTAGCCTTGAGTGTGCTGGAGGAGTTAAGGAAAAGGAAACAGGGTTTTAGATCAGAAAGTTCTTGAATTCACAACACTTCCTGTAAATAATGTTCTGAACCATCAAGATGTAGGTAGCAACTGAACAAGTTTCCATGTCACTATAATGCAAGGACTCTGACTTGGATATTCCTTTTAGAATGGTCAACCAAATCAAAGTAGTGTGAATCTAAGTGTTTTGATGTTGATGAGTTTGTAGCATTTACAGAAAAACCATTAATTAGATTTTTTCCCCCGGAGTTCTCATGTGACTATATGTTTTACAATGTAGCAATTTGGCTGAAATTTTGGACTCAAAAACTTTCCCAAACACAGACTTACATCCAGTGAAAACACTCAGGTTACACCTTATTTCATGCTTCAACCATGCAAAACCATTAAGTCTGCTATAGAGTTTCAGCACAAACCCATAAATCACCTTGAGAGGAGTTGAAAGGCCACAGAATTAGTGACCCTACTCTAAGTTTTGAATTCACAGCAAAATTGCAAACCAATTAGCTTTCATCTTAGACTTTTTGTGCAGGTCTCTTTAGACATTACCCACGTTCTTTAACTGTATCCCTGCATCTTCCAATATTTAAGAGAAAAATCTTTGAGTAAACAAATGCCACAAATAGAAAATTGGCATACACTGTCTGAAAAGGGCTGTTTGTGATCTGTCAGAAGGTGATAAACCTAAAATTAAATTAGTAATCTCAGGCTTGTACTATAATTTAAGACACCTCAGTATGAGAAACGAGTGAATAATTTTTTTAAAAAAAATTGTATTTTCTCTTTCAGAGAGTGTCTTGAATGATTGAATAGAGGAGAAATAGAAACACTCTGAAAACACCCCAGCCTGTTCCACCAGCAATGTCAGAAGGCAGTCAGGTCAGAGAATGGCTCACTTGGATGTAGAAGAACTGACTTGTATTTTGAGCAGCTGAAGATCGATTTAAGCATGTTTGTCTCTGGGGATTGCATTTTTAGCATGTTAGAATGCGTTACTCCGAGTGTACGTGCAATTCCATTATGAGTCATGTTTGTTTCAATACATGTATGCCATCTTCATGTAATGTGAGCAGCAGCAAACAGGGAAAAAAATGCATTTTTGCATATGTATGTGTTTGAACATTGTTTAGACATCGTCAGAAATGGAGTATAAAAGTCTCCAAAATATTCTGCTCTACCCCACAAGGAACAGATTAGAGTTGTTAACTGAATCTGTTCACAGTGAAAACACACACTGTGGATGCCCAGTTGTAAAGACAGAAAGCCTGATTCATTCCTGTTAAACAGAGCTGTGGAAGAAATCCATGTTGCCGTCCATGTGTGGATAACAACCATTCCCTTATCCTAGCCATCTTGTACTTTGACTGATGGAGATAATATATTTTAGGCATGTTGTAATGCCAGATTGTTGTGGTGTAATCAAGTCCCTAAAATTATATGCAAATTTTTGAAGCTGAAGGCAAAAGACCCTGATTTTACAAGGTTGAACCAGGTAGGGAAAGATTCTCCCAGTCAAGCAGTATTTGCCTTAACTAGAAAAAAAATACTGTTTGCTTAATTTTTTTTGCATTTAACCAAAGGCAAATTGTTGTTAACAGATGCTGGTTGGCTGCAGGATGGCGGCTTGAGAGCGTGTTAGTAAATATTCTTGACAACAAACTTTTTTAACATAGTCAAGAGAAACCTTTAGTGCAGCCAAAATAACTGCAGAATTCACTCAACATGCTCAGATGTAAGTCATCTTCTGTTTCTTCACAAGCAAAGAAACCACACAGTAAAAAAAGCAAAGCAGAAAAACTGCAAAAACATCCTTCACAGTGTGCATTTGACTAAATAATGTAGTTTTGACCATAAGGTTAAACAGTGGAAAACTGTTGCATAATATTTCATAATTTATATGTATTTCATACATTTTATTTAGCTGCACAAGATGAATCAAACACATCAGCAAATCTTGCTATAGGATAGTTAACAAAAACAAATGAATCTGGTATGATTTGCATGGAATATACTTGCCTTTTTTGTTGCATTGGTACACAAATTGCTTACCTGGAGAGAGAAATTATTTGTCATCAGGCACATAGTAACAGTGTCTGAATCATGCTCTACAGCTAGTATAAAACACTGTGACCTTGATTTTGGGCATGGGCCTTATTTTGGGAATAGTCCCACAGAAACTGAGGAGAACATGAGACAAGATAGGCAAGTCTGTACAGTGCCAATGTAAATTAAATTAATTTTTGGAGACTTATGAGAAACTCTGGGTTTCATAGCTCTTAACATAAGCATTATCAACATTATGTCTGTGTGTCCAGATTTAAAAGAATTTCTGGTAGCAGAATATTATGTGTCTTCAATGTGTGTCCACTGATATCTTAGCTGGAGATTTAAAAAAATGCCACTGACTCTCCTTGGGTTTTGTGTTCCTAAATTCTAGAGTACAGACTGATTTTAGAATACAGACTTGAAAATTATCATAATCTTTTTACTCAAGATAGAAATTAAAATTTCCAGCTTACCTTATTGCTCCTAAATGTGTGTCAGGAAAGGTGTCTGCACCTTTTCCATATTTAGTTGAGTAATCTAAAGTTTGCAATCAAGGCCTTAAAGAATTATCCATATTGCTAATGCTTTTAGGACATGAGGACAGTGTCTATAGTATTGTACAGCAGGCTATCTGATCAGTGGAGTGTTGAAAATATGTGCATAACACTAAATTTCTCAGGAAGTCTATCCAAGGTAAAGGGAACAAATAACGCAGTGATGAGTCACTAACAAATGTTTTAGCAGAGGTGAAACTGCATTATGCCAGCATTTTGTTAGTAAGAGCAGTGCATCTTCATTTTGTGCTTATTCTGCAATGTTAGTGGAAAAACATTTCCACTACAGGGGCAGTGAGCATATGTAATGCAAACATTTTGACAGTGAATGTAAACAGCTTTCCTGCATTTTAAACCATTAAATCAAGGACACAAATTTCCATGGTTTTGCAGATTGCAATCTTCGCTGACTATAGAGAAGATGGTGTTGCATCTGTTTTGTGTTTATAATTGCATGCTATGTTGTCCCACTGTGGCTGAATTTTAATAAATGTGGGGGTTATTAATTGTTATGGATCCTGGGGTCTCACTTGTAACTCTGGTGCAAGATCCAATAATACATTACAGAGAAAATGTTTTAAAAGAAATAAACAGTGATTGGGATGACTCAAATATTGCTCTTGCTTGTTCATCTGCCAGAAAAGTACAACAGCCTGCCCCCATTTGATTTCTGACTTCTTGCTTTCCCGTTTCAGTTGCTTGACTTAAACTCTATGTTTTTGGCTTGGTGCATGAACAGGAGCCTCAGGGGAGTACTCTCAATCAGGCTGCTCTATCTAGGTTTCTTTCACTACTTCTGTCATTGGAGAGTGTGTAGGATCTGTCCAAAAATTCTTTCCCCAGATTTCTTCTCCATCTCTCCACCCTGTCCCAAAATAGTTTTGCAGGGAAAATGAAAGTCTTATTGAGCCGACACAGAAAGCACGTGTCAGGATGGGGCCTGTATGCCAGGGGACAGTGCCCCAGGGAAAGAAGTAACCGCAGACTTGTGGGTCAGGAGGATTTTTGTGGAGGAGGAAAAGCTAAAAAATTGAGTTACCAACAACAGGGCAAATGATTTGTGAAAGAGGTAATTTGACTCTCTTGGTTTAAAGGAAAAGTTTTCTTTTCTAATAAATTATTTCTCCCCTTGGTTAGTAAATCATTTCCCCTTCCTAATACACTTAATTTGCTATTCCCTTTAATTATTGCTTGTCCAGGTGGATCTTGAAGGCTTCGACTTAAAAGAAGTCTAACCTAAGCTTGGCAAAAAGCCACCCCCTGCCACATCATTAACTGAAGGACAATCATACTCTGTCTTGCCTTAAAATAATACAGACAGGGTTCAAAATGCTACAGTAAGTGTTTTTCTCAGGGCAATATCTTGCATTAATAGGAAATACTATGGTGGGGGTTGTGTCAGGCCCATCAGACCTTTCTTAAATTAAATGACAGTATATTAATATCAGAGTTTGTGTCCCTTGGATAATGTTTCACAGAGATGCAGGGGATGGTATTTCTTAGAGGAAAATTGCCTTTGCACTGTCGTTACTTGGCTTTAACACTAACCTGTTACAATATAGTATTGTAACTGACTTCCCATGGGAAGAAAAAAAAATTGGAAACATAGTTTTAATGGAAAGAGAGAAGGGTTTTTTCCATCCTGAGCCTAAAAGTATTGAACTGTGATTATCTTAAAGCCCTGTTTCTATCTCAGTATATGGTTAGCAAACTTGTACACTAAGTTTTATTTTTAAATCTGCTGTGCAGCACTGTAGAACATCTACTGAATACTTTTACTCTCAGCTGTCTTGTCCTGGAGTTTTAAAGTTATTTCCAGTAGCATATGATATGTTCCTTGGATTTTTGTATCTTGTGGGAAGGAAATGAGAGAGAATGGGTGAAGAGAAAAAGAACAACCAGAGAGAAGCAACTCTTACCTCTTTTTCAGATATGGTTTACAAACCAAGACATTCCAAAATCCCAGGTTGCCTGATCCCTCTGTACACGCTTCCCACAAAAAACCAACCAGCTGTGTCTGCTGTGAAATACCTAATATGTCTACAGCTTTTATAACATGCTCCTCCTCAAAGCATTTAATCTTCATGGGAAGACAGTCATTGTATTTCCCTTCTCTCCTGAAAATGTGTTTGGGAGCTCAAGTTTGAAAGAGCCCAGCATGCTGATTCCCAGAGACACATCAAGGAGCAGCAGTGGAGCAGTGGGAGCTCCCAGCCCGGGAGACTGTTTGGCACTCTAAGGCACAGACTCTGACAGAATGACTCTGCATTTTAAAAGACCAATTATCAACTGTCAGAAGAAGAATAAGAAGGGTAAGGTGTCTTGCAAGATGCAGTTGGAGTCATTCCCATTATGCCAGTGCCTTGGGAGCCTGCAGCCCAAAGAAAAACTTTTCAGACCAGAGAAAGCAGCTGGTCAGTGTTGTGGAAGACCATTGATCCACCACTGAAGAATGGAGCAAGCATCCCACTGCTGGGGTCTCTGTGCCATGCCAGCCTTGTGGTCATAGAGGAAGGGTACTGCTGGGTGACACTGGTAAGGGCCAAATTCCTATTTATGCCTTATCAGATTAGGATCAGTCTTATGAACTGCAAGTCTGCACTCTAGCTGCTGTGCTATGTCCAGGGAATCCTTAAATTTTTTGATTCTTACAGCACTGGAAGAATATTGTTAATTACTCACAATGTGAAAGGGTAGCTGTTTGAGCACATGCTAGAGTTAGAAAAAGAAATATGGGAAGTCTTCCCTTTTAAACTTTAGGATCCTCTACTTCTCTTGCATTTTTAGAAGACCAGCATTTTGGTCAATTGTTATGGTAAGGGTATAATTTTGTCTGCCTGTCCTTACTAATTCAGACTTTTTTGAAATAACCAGCTAACCAGCCTCATGTAGAAGTTTCTTTGCTCACCAGATTTAGTGACATTAAGCTTGCCTTCTACCCTTATTTCTTATTCTAACTTTCAAATCCTTCATGAGAATGAGACTTAATTAATTAGTCTCCTGTGTTAATCAAAATTGTCAAAGAAATTAATAAGAAGTGCAATTATGCAAAGTTTTCATGAGAAGGGAAGTGAAAATCAATTCCTAAACACGGCAAGGTTCAGTGGCAGTAGCACTACTATAGATATGTGTGTATATATATATATATATATATATATATATATATATGTACAACTGTCACTATATCCACTTAATGAACTAAGCTGAGATAATAAGACTCTTTCCAGATGGCTTTTGTGTTCCAGCTATTCACAATTGCAGAAGTTGCTTTGGAGTTCACATGCAGCCAGTGTGAGCTGTATGTTTTGATGACCAGCCTGCTGCCACATCAGAGTACCACCCAGAGTACAGCACAGACCACTGAATCATAGAATGGTTTGGGTTGGAAGGGGACCTTGAAGATCATCTAGTTCCATCACTCACAGAATCATGGAATTTGGGCAAAACATTGTATTTCTGCAATTGCATTTCCAGGAAACATGAGGGAAGACAAAAGGTAACCATGAATAATTCATCATTCTTTAAATAAAAATGTCCTCTACAGGTTACTTATATAGGATTTAGCTGGGTTCATTGGTGTATGGCTGGCTCAGTGCATGCTTTTGCCTGTCACTGTTCACTGATTCCAAAATGAATTAGATCTCCTCACTGGGACAGTGTTCACTGATCAGGGAGTCATTATAAGATGCCATAGATGTGGCAGAATGCTATCTGTCCCTGGAATTTGCTTGGCACTTCTGAAACATAGAAGACCCCTGTTATAAAATAGGAGTATTACACAAAATTTAACAGATTTATCCTTAAAATATCATGACATATATGACATGAATCTGTGAAATTAAATCTTTCATTTTCACGTTGGAAGTTGTGTTATAATGGGATTGTTCCACCTGCGGGTCTTGAGGCAGGAATATGCCCAGTCCACAACACACTATGACCTCTTAAAGCATCACCGTACTGTTCCTGTTGCATCCACCCTCCTTCTTCAGATCTGCCATTAATGCCACAGCCTCCTTCTGTCAAACTCCTGTCAGGACCCTTCCAGCATCTGCTTACTGCAGCACCACTGTTTCACCTGCCTGTGCAGGGAAATGTTGCACCATTGTCCGTGAGACCACAGAACAAAAGGAGAAGAAGAAAGCGAATGGCGGGTCAGGGCTGGGTGTGTGGGCTCTTTGCCTTCTTCACTGCTCCCTCATCAGCTGACTGTGCTTGTATCTGGCAGGACAGCCAGCACCTGGTGTTTCAGGCTTGGCTCTCTTGGAAGCAGAAAGCCTGGCAGCCCCTGTGGGTTCTTTTCGTTTTCCTGGCAAATTATCTGGAAACCTGGAAATCCTCTGGATGAGGCCTAGAAGACCAGTAGGGCTCACGGCATCCAGGTGGGAGGAAGAGTCTTTCTGGTTTTCACTGGTGCATGAGCAGGTGGCAATGAAGTCAGAGCTTAAAGGACAAGGCCCTGCCCTCAGGGCACTTAGTCAGGGTCCCTCAGTCAGGTAGAGGAGCTCAGCATCAAATGACACAATATTAATCCCTGAGAGAACCAAACTTTGTTCTCTTCTTCATCTGGGCTGGGAAAAGGGATCAGGACCCCAAAGACCAATGGCTCTTAGTGCTCCCAAAATCATCTGGAATTCCCCAGAACCTTACTGGGCTCTGTCTCCTGCTCCATCCTGCTGATCTGAAACTAAATACCAGGTGGGGACCATATTTCATGCACCTCAACAAAAAAAGCCCCTGCCATCATCACCCAAAGCAGAGTAAGAGCATTTGGCTTGAAGCACCAAAGAAATCTTTGCCCCTCTTTCTCCTCCCTCTCTCACTTTTGGGGCCTTGAAGGAGTGGTGGGGAGCTGTGAGTGACCCCCAGCAAGCCACTGGCTGGGTTTTAAGGGAGAGAGGCCAGGGAATCAGGTGCCTGGGGTGGGAGCCTCCTGAGGCACCTCTTGCAGCCCCTTGGGTGTCTGTCTGCTCACCCCTGTCCTCCTGTCTGGCTCAGGGAAACCAACAACCCGCGGCAGGACAGCCTGGGTAAAGTAACACAGACAAACTGACCACCAAAATCGTTTTGCTTAATCCAAAGCACAGCTGGGCACTGCCTTGCTTGCAGGGGAGCTGCTACAGCTGCCATTCTAATGCAAAAAATCCCAAATTTCATCCTTTCTGAGCTCTGCCAAAACACAGCCCTCTGCTGCTAGTTCTGTCCTTGTTCTGTACCTTTAAAATACATGTGCACAAGGAAAAGGGGAAAAGTGAAAAAATAAGCCAGCCTCAGGCTTTTCTGCTCTTAGACTCTTTAGGGTTTTCAAAGTTCACAGTTTCCTTGAGGACAAAAATAGTTAATGTGTCAAAAATGCCAAGCCTCCTGGCTTGGAGCAGGACTTACCGAGTTCACTTGCTAGCTGTGTCAGGGTTTGTCTGCCAATTAAACCTCTCCTAATGAGAAATGAACCATTCATTAACGAGTAAACATCTGTTTAGAATATGGTGTCCTCCTTCCTCCTAAAAAGCAGCATCATAGGAATAGCTATTTTTAATGCTGATGGCTTTTAGCTGCAATAAAAAGTCCTCCCTTTTGCAGTATTTAGAAAGAATTGATGTTTGCATAACAAATTAAAGAAACTCAGACTGGGAATGCACACATCTGCAGGATGTCCTCGAGGCACTAACCTTACCCAAGAACACAAAGTCCTTGTTATGATATGCAAACTAATGAATCAGCTGAAGGAAGCATTTATATTTTGACAGTGTTTTAACTTTCTCTGCCTCAAATTAGCTCTGACTGTGTCTGTGACTCTATAAGATTCTGTGAACTTTCCAGCTAAAATTAGTCTTTCTACTTCTAGTAGTTATCACAGAGGAAATAATTTGCTGGGAAAGCAGTAATTGATCTGAAGCTACACCTTGCACATTTTGATATTTGGAGAAAACATGTTGCAGATCATAATTGTGTTTTTGTGCTTTTGCCTGGGATGTGGTAAAATTGTACGATCTCAGCTCGTTTAAACATAAAATTAAACTATGGTCAAATAGCAGCACTGACTGTGTGTGGATAGGCACTCATACAATGTGGATTTTTTTTATATTATTCCATGAACAGTTGAAGTAGCTTCATATATGGAACATTCCATGTACTGTGGCTTAATACCTTTTATTAAAACAATGCCTTGTTGGTTGACATTGTTCTGTCAGAATGAATTTTTAAGTGCCCGGAAAGTCAATTTATTGGCATTTTGGACTAATATTTATTAATGTCTGTATAAGGCATTTTGTGCAGTTCTTCCTTAGAGAATCTTTAATTTTCCAAACATCAAGATCCTTCTTTCTTCTGCCTGAATCTCTGCTCCAGAATTAGTTTGAAAAGCATTTAATTAGTAATAAATAGCTCTTCTGGTTTGCTGGGGTTTTGGTTTGGTTTGGTTTGCTGTTTTGTTTTTACATAACTTGGGCTTTGACATTGATTTGCTGAGCTCAAAGCTCTACTCCTGATCAGGTTGGAGGAAAAGGGTATTATGGGGCCTTCTTTGGCTTGTATCACACGGGAGTTCAGATTTGAGCTTGTGCTGCAGTTGTCCTGGCTGTCTCCAACAAGCAGAAATATTGAAGTTGTAGTATGCTTTGTGAAAACACGTCTGCAGCACATTCCCAGGTGTAATTTTATTCCAGCTGCCTGAGACAGAAGTTCGTTGCTGTACAGCCTGTTTTGGTATCTGTGCTCTCTGGCACAATGACTCGAGAGCCAAAAGCTGTGCTGCAGTGCCACAGCCCTCCAGAGTCAGAGGGGGCTTGTTTGTATTGCAGCATGAACACAGGAGGCTGGTACCCCCCTGTGGGAAGGGGAACATGCTCTGGGCCATTTACGTGTGTAACACTCATGCAAAACTCTCATCTAGCCATGCTGGAGATATTATTTAAAAGAACAGTCTGTATTCTTATTCAAAGTACACAAACACTGCTGACAAGGTCAGTGTCTAGAAGGATTAGCTGGCATGTAAAGGCCAATCATGTAAATAAAGCTCCTCAGGAGTCACATTAACTTGCCTTGTAGCACATAGATTTGTTTAGTACCTTTCTTCATCTCTTCATTTTGCAAGTAAGCCTTTCTATTTGCTTATGCTGTCTCTCACTTCTTATCTTTCTTTCCCCTTCCCTTTCCTTCTGTAGTGTGCTGGCAGGTGATATTTCTAAGTGACATTTCTTCCACCTTGTTTGTATGTGTTTCTCTTACTCATTGCTTGAGCATATGGTGAAAAAAGAAGGTGGCCCTTTTCAAGTTTGCATATCCAGTCACTGAAGTGTTGTACATTTGCAAAACACTGCCCTGAGATTAAATGATGAGCACCCACATGTGCAGACATTATTATGGCTCTGAAAAGGTACCTTACCTATAAAATTACTTGTATCTTAAAAAAAACATGGAATTATTGCTGAGGATTCCAATGTTTCTGAACAGGATATGACTATAGTATGAAGCTACTCGCTGGTCAATTCTTTGCTTAATAATTCAGGTTGTAAGCCCACAGCTCCAATCACTGCAGTGGAATAAAACACTTAAAATAAAAATAAATAATAAATAAAAGTCACTTCTCATCCATGATAAAGTTATTTTTTCTCTGTTTCCCAATGTATTTTTTTTTAAACTTGAAGACTTCAGAAACATGACACCCAGACAGTTCTGGTTGTTCAAGAGATAAGAGCCCTCTTATATATTTTTTTCTCTGTACACTTTACACTACTTTTATACCTTGGAAAGTCTTTGTTGTTGAAAGTGCCAACACCATCTTCACTCATCCATTTTTCACTTAGTCTAAGTTTCCACTGCACTTAGGAGGCTCTTCACCTGCTGCTGCTGGGACACATCCCCATTCCCAGATCTCCTGTGCCATTGCTACAAGCACTACTCTTGCTCCCTGGGGCTGGTCCCAGCCCTGGCTTTGATCCACTCCTTCAGTACTGCACTAACCACTCTTGCTTTATTTTGTAGAGTCACAGTCTTTGCAAGCCTAAAGTATCTTTCCTCCCTAAAGGAGGAAACCTTGGTTGGTTCTGCTCTTCCTTACTTGTTCCTGGGTAGCAGCCACAACATGCTGGGTTTGTGACACAGAAAAAGTTCCAGCCTCAGAGAACCTGCCACATCATCACATTATTCCTATTCCAGTTGTTATTTTACCACACCAGATAATTTTTATATTCACCTCCCTTTTTCCAACCTCTGTTTCACTGCAGAACACACCTTGTGGCTTCTGTGGCTGTATTTGAAAGAGGATATATCTAATCAGATTAATAAAACATATCTATAATAAAAAACTGTATAAAATTTCCATTCTTTCCCATCCTATTGTGTTATGCTACCTATAACCAGTATTTGCAGTTTGGTTGTCTTACATTTGCTGTTTGGTTGTCTTATTCTTGAAGTGTATATTTAAGCATCTAAATAAAAACAGAAAGCTCAATGTCTATAGTTTTGTGGCTATCTAGAAGATCCTCAGATCAAACCTAAGTAGTGGTCCTTTTTTTGTTTTGTTTTGTTTTGTTTTGTATTTTAACAAGATTTGGTGCCAGACTAGGCATTTACAACTCCATCTGTCCAAAACCCATGAATCAACAAAATACAGAGATTGGCTTAAGAATTTTGAGATTAAAACCAACAGAACAAGAGCTAGTTCTGTTTTCCACAATATGTTTTGTTTGCTGATGCTGCACTCTTTAAAGTTCCATTTTCAAGATTTTTTTTCTTCACAACCAGAATGGATAGCAAATGCCTTTTCTGCCAAATGAGAGCTTCACAGTGCCATGTGAATTCAAGAACTGTGCTTTTATTATTTTATCGTGCTTGTTTGTAATACTTAAGGCTCCTCCCAGAGTTGGTAACAAAGGATTTAGCTTTGAAAATTTTAGCATCTGCATCTGATTACATCTTTTGTAGGATTTCTTATGGGCCTGAACTTTGAAATAGCTGCATATTACTTAGAACTATGAATCTGCTGAAATAAGGCTCTAGGTCTAATCCTGCTTACACAACACAGGTCTTGTGTTTCACAAAAGCAGTGTCACAGAAATCCGAGCTTTGAGGAGACACTCTTAGCCCATAAATTAGGTTCTTGGCTATAGGATTTCATCTTTAGCTTACGAGGTGAGAGTTATTTGGTGTCACTTTCATTAGTGCAGAATTTGAATCTATTCTGTTTCCTGGTGGGGTTTTATTTTTTTGTTTTATTCTCTGGTATGTGTAACCCTCCATAGATGTGGTAAACAGCTGCAGCTGTTAAATCTGTGCAAATCAACATGGACTAAAGTTTGTCTTCCTCAGCACATGATACACTTCAGTGTGTAGTGTCATCTTCAGAGAAAGAAATTGCTGAAACTCTAAGCTGCTTTTTATTTATTTTGCTTTAACACGTTACCTCACTCCTTGTCATGTGAATTCAGATGCTTCCTGAACAGTAAAAGTAGTTTAGATGCTTGTATTTCGGAAAGGATATTCCCTTTAAAGATAAACCCCAAAGCAATCTCTTAGGAAATTTCAGGGTTCTGCTTCCCTCCCCGCCAGCTATTCTAGCTCCCCTACCCCACAACTCTTTCTTCTGCCTCTGTTCCCAGGAATATATTGCAAAGGTTGCAAAATGCAGGAATTCAACCTGTACCATTAAAATCAATATGAATTGTCATCAATGACTTTTATGAAGACTTATGTTTTACTAGTAATGCTGGCTTAGCCACTCCTGTTTCCCCTTCCCCAGCATTTGCTGCATCTGAGAGGAAAAAATCCAGTGGAAGTAGGTAAAATCTGTATACTTATTTATATTTTACTTGCTATCATTTACTTGTGTTTAATTTATCCATTTTTCTTTGTTTACTTTGTTTTGTTTGTTTATACATATAATAGATGATTTCTTTATTTATACATTTGAAACCTGGATTTGCTGGTTGATCTCTGTGACCATGCAGCCTGGAAAACTGAAAGAGCAGTAAAGAGACAGTAATTAGAACCTGGGAGAAGGGCCTTTTTAGTACTGCTGCTGGAAGAATAACGATGCAGTTGTGACTTCAGTGTGTGGTTCCATGGTTTACATTTTATTTTACTGGGAAGGAGACTAAAGATGTTGCCAGTCCCAGTTTTCCCATAAGCTCCTGATCTTGAGTTGATGTTTATCTCTCTCTGATATGTGCCAATAAAACTGTGAGACTGTGCTATATAATGGTCAAGGAAATGAGAGAACATGAGTGTTTTTGAGGCTAATTTTCAATGGTGAGTTTACAGTGCAGCCTCCCAGAGAGTTGTATCAGCACAATTCAGGGTGACAGTGAACTGTGGTGTGCGGGATGCGCGAGTGTACAGGAGATGATCTTGGAAGGCAGTTTACAGCCAAAGAAAATGTGCCCACACCCACATCATGTCCCCTGGCCCAGGTGAATTTGAACCAGTCATCATGTACCTTTAATGCATGAAATTCACTAGTATTAAAAAGCATCTGTTTCTGTAAAGCAGGTAATTAAACTAGTCTTATTTAACTGATTATGTAAAATAGCTCACCCATCATTTAAACTTCTGGTTGCACATTAAAGGCACACTTTGTAGGAGACACATAAAATATGTTTCAGTGGCACCACTCAGCATTGCTAATTTTTCGCAAGCGACAGGGAATTTGAGATGCAGAATTCCCATTTATTTTCAATGGAATGTAGATGCCCAAGTCATGTAGGCTCTTTCAAAATTTTTTACTCTTTATTATTTTCTTTGGGAAAGTTAAAAAGCCTACATGCCACCAGCAGTTGTTTTAAAAGAATGCTTACTGTGTTGGGTGCTTAGTCATAAGGGTTTAGCATTAGAAGCCTTCCTGTGTCTCTGTGTGTGCATGTGGCTTTACCACACATAAATTATCCTGCTTTCCTTTTTCCTCCTACGTGCGGAAAAACATACGGATATTCAAAAGACGAGCAAATCATCCGAAACACAAACCCATGCCTTTTATTCCCACTTCAGATTTAATCTGGAAGATAGTTTCAGAACCAGCCCCAGTAAAAGAACTGCTTTATGCAAAGCAAAAGAAAAGTGGAGTTAAAAACTATTGAGTTGTAAAAGCAGTGGAGCTACAACTCTTTAACATTCAAGCAACTATCTCTAGAAGGGAAGCAGATTATGCAGTATCATATTGCAAAAAGGCTGTTCGACCCTGTTGCACTTACTCAGAGCTACATATTTACTTTTGTCACTGTATAGCAGCGATTGCATTATATCCTTCCTGCCAGGACACTAGGAGAAACAGAAGGTTAAGTGTAAACGGGGGAGGGGAAAAGAAGGAGGGAGAAGCAGCAGGAAAAAGTCTAAAAAGGGAGAAAAGAGCAGCTGAACAGAAAAGAAAAAAGTTCCTCATCAAGGCAGGAAAGGATCCTAAAGAAACAGAGAGAAACAGATCAAGCACCGCACATATGGGATTACTAATGCAATTGTATTTCATCCCTGATATGACTGAAACCAAGATAGTTTGGTCATAAGAAAATAGATCCATTTCATTAAGCACACATAAAAGTGGGAGGCACAGAGTCTGGCACCAGCATAGCCTAAAGGAATTTCCATGATTTGTGCCATGAATGCTGAATGGGAGACTTGTAAAAAGCACCTTTCTCTTAAGGATAGCTTGCTGGAATTTGTAAATATAGCCAAAAAAACAACAGACCAACCCTGAAGTAAAATAGTACAAAGTGATGAAAACACCAAGGGCCCTTTCACCAGGTATAAAAACCTGCACACAAACACCTTTTCTTGAAGGGAGCTCAAGCAATCCAGAGGTCAGTTGGACATATGGGTTTGGGGGTGGGGGGGTGGTCTTAAGATGTTGGTGAAGCAGTAGAAATGGCAGAAGATTATGGTTTCACAGTTCAAAGTTTTCATGGGTGGGGGCTGTTGGGGGAACAGGTCTGACAGAAAGCATCAAAACTGGGTTCCTTACAATCACTGCCACTTTTGCCAAGGCAGATCATGGCATCTTTATAGTAATTTCTGCAGACATCAGATCAGACACTGCCATCAGGTTTGACAACCAGACCTCTTGTGTTTCATTCATTTTATGGAGGGTCCACCATCCTAATATGCCCAGGCCATCACTCTGCTCTTGAGGTGTGTCTACAGTGCTGTGCCTCAGCTTCTCCTCGTGTTCCAGAAAAAGGGTCGGACTGATCAGTGCGAGAGGTGGTTGCCTTGCAGCCAGCATGGTCCCATATGTGGCAGGGCTCCAGCCAAAGGCACCTGGCCCTATTTCCATCCTCCTGTGGGCTCAGCTGCTGTTGAGCACTCAGCCAGGGCCCAGCACACAGCCCTGCAGGGCAGGGGTGCCCTCCATCTCCTCACACAGTCCCATGGGCCAGTCTTCTTGCCTCTACTATTGTGTGAGCCCATGCCAGAGGTCTGGACAATGTAAAAACTATTTTCCCTTTGCTGCAGAAAGAGCTGGAAGGAATATTCAACTCATTAACAGAATGTCTTGGCTTGAGTAGAAGTGGCATTTTTCTCAAAAATGTGTTAGCTAACTCATTTTAACTACTACATTATATATTCCGGTGCAGGCTTAGCAAGTAATGTTTTAATATGCCTTATGAGTGTACATGAGTCCTAGGAGTGAGCCAACTAAATCATATTAAAGTACAATTTATCCTGCCGATAATAGGAATCTAAAACCTGTTAGCTAACACACCTGAGAAAAGAAAACAAAAGTCCTTTTATTCCTATCCACCAGCAGCTCTAGCACTAAAGTAGGTTTGTGGATCTCAAGATGGTTTCCACATGAGAAACAGTGACAGGCAGCCAAATGGGTACATTAAGTTACAACTGTCTCTAAAAATATTGGTTTATAACAGCACAGAAGCCTTTTGAGTCTGGCTCTTCCAAATTAGCTGTATGAAAGGATTGGGAATCTCCACTAAGTTGATGGGACATGCTTTAAAAACAAAACTGGGCTCTTGCTAGACTTTGATGGGAAGCCTGAGTCCATAATAATCCAGAGGGTACTGAACTGATGAAGAGGAGAGAGACAGAGTGGTACTGCTTTGGCAGTGAAAATAAAAAAAAAAACTCCACTGAACCAGCCAAATTTATTCCAGGACAATGAAGAATAGTATCCTGGAGATGTAGTGCTATAATCATTGGATAACCAGATGTTCTACTGTCTCTGCAAAATAAATACTAACTAGAGAAACTCAGAGAATGATCAAAGTTGGAAAAAGCCTCTAAGGTCATTGAGTCCAACTCTTAACCCAGCACCGCCAAGTTCAACACTAAACCATGTCCATAAGTGCCCCTCCTGCACACCTTTTAAATACCTCCATGGATGGTAACTCAACCTCTTGACTGGGCAGCCTGCTCCAATGCCTGACCACTCTTTCCACGAAAAAATACTTCCTAATATCAAAGCTAAACCTCCTCCGGTACAACTTGAGGCCATTTTCTCTTGTCCTGTCTCTTGTTACCTGGCAGAAGAAGCCAAACCCCACCTGGCTACACCCTCCTTTCATGTAGTTTTTAGGAGCAATAGGGTGTCCTAAGCCTTCCTTTCTCTGGGCTACAGAGCCCTAGATCCACCACCTGCTTCTCATAAGACTTGTACTCCAGGCCTTGATCAGCTTAATTGTCCTTCTCTGGACACACTCCAGGGGCCAAAACTGGATTGAAGGTGTAACCTCACCAGTGCTGAGTACAGGGGACTCTCCCAACTCTCCCCAACTGCTGTACTCTCATTTGCTGCAGGGATAATATGCTCGTTGAACATTGCAGAGCTGTGGATATCTATCAGAAGTGCTCTAATCCCTGGGAAGACAGGCTTACCTGCTCCAGTCCTCTGAACCTGTGCTCTTCCACATCAAATTACTCTTTTCCATCACACTGGGACAGCACCCACTATTGACCAGTGTAAGTCTTCTCCATATATTTATATACCACATGAAGCATGCATCTTAAGTAACTAAAATATCTTACAGCATAACCTAGGCTTAGCATAGAAAAGGATAACAATAAACAATGGTAGGAAAGAGGAAGAATGAAGGGAAGAATGAAAAACCGTGATGAACATTCTCTACACATCAATCTTTACTTCCTTTTATTATAAGTGCTTTATTTAAACAACAGTCACATACCAAAACCTTGAAAATTTATGAATATTCGATTTGTCTATAGCGTATCAGAAGACTAAAGAATTGTCCTAAGGTTGGACATGCAAAACAAGATCAGCGTGTTCTCTAAGAAAGCCTACTTAGTTTCAGGCTTGTAATTGTCACCTGTAAAAAGTCACATCACTTGCCCCTCCTATGCAGCAAGCAAATAGGGATTAAATTCTTTGCCATATTCCTCCTTGTTCCACATCTCAGGTGCTTATTTGTAAGTGGGTAAAACCCTACCTCATGTACCATGTTTGTATTGGCATGAAATGACAGTAAAAGATAGTGAGATCCAGTAAGCAGCTGCCTTAACACAACTTAAAGAAAGAAAATCCCAGCTTCCTTCTTTGTGCTCAGGTCTGTGGCTAAAGCACAGCAAGTGGATGGAGAACCTCAGGCACAAGCAGGTGGGAGAAGAGGAACAGGTAGCATTGCTGACAGGAGATGCCAAACGGCATGTCAAGGAGACATGGACAAGATGGTCTTAGCACAGTGTCCAAATCTATGGCTGAGGGCAGGCACAAAAGGGAAAGGTTATGGAAAAACAGCTCTAGGAAGAAGCTATTGGAAATTGCTTATAAGGTATAGACAAAAACCTCTGTATGGATGTTCCCAGATCCAGGTCCTTTGACTAGACTGACAAAAAGTGGCGCTTTCAGAACTATGTTTTCAAGACAATAATCCCAGCTTTGCCAGTGGAGGAGGGTGTGCAGGTCCTTCACTGTTGCTTCTTCCTCCTCTGTCCCTGATTGATCAGAATTAACATGCTCTGTGGTGCACACCAAGCTGAAAAGCTCGTGCAGTATTACACCCTCACAATTTTCCAGGAATTTATCTGAAGTGGGAAACTGTTAAGAAACTACTGCAGCAAGGAGCCACAACAAAGCAGAGAGCAGGTGACAGAGAGGAAAGTGGCAAGCATGCTGTCCCTGACCATGAGGGGACTTCCCTGCAGCACAGCCGTAGGAAGTGATAGGTACTCTGTCCTCGGCTGCATTTGCATCTGCTTTTCCATTTGACTGAGGTATTGGAAAGCACATATTATTTGGATTTGGTTTTTATCTTCACTCAGTATTTAGGATTGAATGTCGTTTTCCCAGACTATGTATATTTGCTTTATATCTGCCTCAAGGGCAGCAGTTTGACCCTAATGAGTCATATGGGGTATATGAAGCAGTTGGCCCACAAGTGAAGTTAGACTTCTTGTCCAGTCATCCCTTTCATCAAGGGAAAGCACTTTTGGCTCCCTCCATTGCCCACTACTTAATTCAGTTTCACCATCTGCATAGTCAATAACTGCACCCATGGATTTTCCCATCCGAAAGGATAACATTAGGTTTATGAATTTGCCATTTCCATAGTGACTTGGTAAATGCAGAGTTCCATCAGCCCCCCCTGCTCTCCCCTACACTCTGGAAAGGAGGAGCCCTGAGGATGATTTATCCTGCAGAAACAAAAATATGGGTTACTGTTACTGCTGTACTGATGATTGTACACAATACCATCACAGCAGAAACTTAATGAGTAGCCACGTAGTAGCATTGCCCCAGCAGTCAGCAACGTCCACTTTGGCCAGCTGCAACTTCCCTGTGCCCTTCATACATTCACCTCCCATTCAGCCCTCCTGCCACAAGGTCCTGACCTCAGTTACGCCAAAGGAACCCAGAGAAGTGCCAGGGTTGGGCTGATGTCTGATGTGGTGCATGCCTAGCAAGCACAGTGAGTGAGGACAACTCCATGCCTGAGCTGGCTCTGGGAGAAGGGAAAGGCTTGGGGCTGCTGTGGTGGATGGTACTCCAGCCACAGGCAAAGACAGTGATTCTGTACAAGCTCTGTCAGCCTTGTCTCCTTCCCCATTCCAGGTTGCTACATGCAGTAGATCCTTCCAGGGGTGGACAGATACCTGTGGATTGGCTTGGTTTCGTTTGCTTTATCTAATTACCTGCAGCAGCTCATTCAATACAGGGAATAAATGTAGTCTTATACTAATGGAGTCTTTTCTGGGCAGTATAAATTATCTTTCTTAGCCAGGATGTAATGAAATTCTGAATTTAGTCCTTTTGTATAATTAATTTTAAAAAGTAACCCTTATTGTATTGTGTTAGCAAAACTAGGGCTGTTTGACAATATTTAATAAAGATATTAAAAGAAAGAAAAATATCTTCTGTTTAAAAATATTTTAAAATAATGTGACCAGACTGAATGTGTGGGAGGTGCCACCTGGCAATCTATGAAAGAAGGAAGTCAGACTTGGTCGTCTTCCATAGAAACTTTTGCCAAGGTATACAATTCTAAGTGTTTTATGAAACATTGTTTTGTCAGCTTGCTTTAGTAAGCAAAATCTCTGATGATTTAGCATCTGGTACAATAAAAAAGTCTAATCCAATAGCACATCAGGTAATGCTGACTTTGGTATCTAGTGTTCCTATCTAACACTGCAGAGAATATAACTCCTTAAAATCAGCATCTATCACAAGATAATTTGTTCTCATGGCACTTCTGTTATTATCAGCCAATATTACATGAAAGTGGCCAAGATAATTACTAATAGTCACAAACTTACCTGTCACCAAGGTACCCTTAATGGAGCGGAGAGGGACTGAAACAGACACAGCTTAAGACACCTTCTCTTTTCCTTTGCATTCTTAGGTACTTTTTTTTGTCCCTGCACAATTTAAAGCCTTCTCTTCCTTTGAATCAAGAGGAAAGAGGAAATGGCTTGAAATTCTTCAGGCCCAAAATGTTTTCTGCCCTCTGGCTGAACAGCCTTAAGACACCTTAGAATCCACTAGGCCACACTACAACCCACAAAGGGAAACCTGAGCAATGTGTTTCACTACACTGTCTCCTTTGGCATAGGTGGGTTTTTGTAGCATTTTGATTGACTCAGGCCAAGCTGGTGCATGCTGATGGCTGTTTACAACTGTCATGAGATATTTACAAAACACTTCCATGTAACTATGGAGGTGTTTAAAAGATGCATAGATGTGGCACTTGGGGACATGGTTTAGTGGTGGACTTGGCAGTGCTGGGTTAATGGTTGGACTTGATTATCTTAGAGGTCCTTTCCAACCTAAATAATTCTGTGATTTGAGCTGAAACCATCAGGCATAACAAAAGCTCTTTTTTTTTTTTAAGCTTATCTGAAAGGTTAGTGGCTAGGCCAGCAATTAGCACAGTTAACAGAAGTAAGTGAGCAAGTAGGAGGGATTTTTCTTCCATAATACAGATGTATTTGAGTTCTGTAGATGCCTCTTTTGCAAGTGGCATTATCTGCTTCTTGCAATATCCTCCCTTAAAGAGAAAGCATCATCCTCCAGGCTGCATTTACAAAGATGCGTGGTTTGGATGTATCTTATAATACGAAAATGACATAATTACTTTGCTTCTAGCCAAGTCTATGGACAAAGTGACGCAAAGTCTTGTACTTTCAGGAGTAAAAATAGGTTTACATTATTTCTACTGTCCTTGGTTTGACAAAATGCCATATGCCTCCAGTCACTGGAGCTTATTAGAATAAAGATAAAAATTGAACCCAGAACACAGTTGATTAAGTCAGTCTTTAACTAGGAAGTTTCCTTTTAATAAAAACATTGAGATTTTTTTTCTTTCTTTAATTCAGTAGTATAGTCGTAATCACTAGAAGTGGTAAACCAAGTTGAATAATTTTAAGAAAAATCTTAAAAATCCTGCATAACTTTGTATTTTTATCTTCCGTTCTATTTTCCAGACACACGAGGAAGGCACCAAGTGAAATCCTGGCCTTGAGTTGATTGCAACGTTGACCTATAACTTCCCCTGAGGTTGTAATACTAGTTTATAACCTGCTTGATCCAATTCATCCCCCTTTACTGTTAAAGACAAATGATGGCCCACTGGCTAAGGCACGGAATGAGAGTATCCCCATTTAGTTCTCTGCTTTGCCATGGTCCAGAGAAAATCATGTGGTAGAAAAGCCTTTGAGGGACTTCACTCCTCTTTTGCAACTCCTAACCTCCATTCATTTCCAAAACACAGGTCAGACATCTCAGAGGATTTCAACATTGAGATTTTAGCAGCATAAATTCATAAAAATCCTTCCTCTGAGAGGAAGGATTATAACTCCTCCCTCTCTCACAATAAGGAATTCATAAATCTGTGGAACACTAGTGAATTGCAGTGATGGGCTCAGTGACCACTCTTCACGCACAAAATTAGGAAGAAACTGGTACAAGTAAATAAAGTTGTTTTTCTGTACAAAAAGCTGTGGAAACTCAGTTGGAATCTCAAAAACCTGTTTTGCACAGATGTGGAAATAAACCATATAAGCATTTTAGTAGTGAGTATTGCTTTGGTGTCTTTGTGAAAAATTTACCTAATCTGCAACAGCATGTACACACCTTAAAGGTCCTTTCCAACCAAAGTGATTCCATGAGTTTGGTTTTTTCATGTGGCTGTCCTACAGGTAACTACATTTCAATAATTCCAAGTGAGCAACATGGGAAGAGCCCTCTGAGCCTGACAGCCAACCATCACACAAACCCACAGCAACAAAGCACATGGGGTAGATGTCTTCTGTTTAAATCTGCAGATAATTGCCTCACCCACTTACCTGGAGTCTACCAGCTGTAAGTATTTTGCATTCCTTGGGGTGAAAGGTAGAGCAGGAATTCCAGGCTTAGCCCATCTCTTGTGGATAGTGCTCTCAGAATAGCACAGTGCAGCCCTCACCATGTTGCTGCTGCCAACCAGCATCAGACATCATACAGAGTTCATTAGTTTAAGGACAAGTCTTCTAACCTGAAGTGTGGTTTAAAAAATTGTTCCCCAGTGTTCTTGGCTTCAGATGGAGATACTTTAGCAGTAAAGTATACTCCAGTAGTAAAGTAAAGTATACTCCAGGCCATTTTCAAAAGAGCTTTATAGAATATAGCAGGAAGGATCTGCAGGTATATATATAATTTAGCTTTTTAATGATGTATGACTTTAAAATGGGCAGGGACAGGGACTCCCTCCAATAAGAACTTATTGCAATTACTATTTATACTTTTAGCACTATTGGAAAGTAAAATCATAATACTGTGTTGTTTGATATCATGATAAACCAGAAAAAATCATAATAATTCTCAAAATTCTCATGAATTCTCTAATAATAATTCTCATAGTAAAAAAAAAAATTAACAAAATTCCCATAATATTTCCAGAAAACTAACTGCATATTGCTGTCTGCTAAATATTCTTCCGTCTGTATATACATATTTGATCTCACAGTAAAATATCAAAACCACATATGTCTTTTTTGTACATCTCCAATACAGAAAGTAGTCCTGAGTCCTGTAGGTTGCATTTTGAATGCTTATTTCAAAAAGGAAAACAATTCATACTTTCTTTGTTTACACATTGCACAACTCAGATGTCAAGACTAGAATTATTCCCTGCCAATATATTCTCACTTTATTAAATTGATGAAGATACAGAAGGGAAATAAACAGGGCAATAACTACATGATATAATTTAGTGTAAACAGTAAAATGAGCTTCTTATTTGCAGCTTCCCATGGGACATGAGTACTGACAGGGAATTTCCTCTTGCTTCTAAAGTAGAAAATGAAAAAGGAGGGATGGAGAGGCACCAGTTACTAATCTGCAGAGCAGCCAGTAGGATAAAAACAGATGGGGACCTGGCTCAGAGAATTGGTAACAGGATATGGTACCTTTTTCTTCTAAGGTACTGACTTTTATCAAATTCGGGTTGTTAGCTACTGAAAATTGTGGTATTACCATTCAATGTAGCTCAAAAGAGCTGTTTATTGCAGTCCAGTTTTTTGTGGTTCCAGGACCAGTTGAAGTGGCACCGCAGGGTTATTCAAACAGAGACACTAAGCTTTGGGTACAGAGAATAAAATTCCCATCCAAACTAAATCTCAATCTCCCAGCAAGATGAGGAGCTGGAGTAGAGCTGCCACAACACTGCTGACTTCTCTACACCTGTTTTCTGACCAGACAGGACTTGTTTTCAGCTACAGACTTCAGTACCTTTTACTGACAGATCTTCTAATGTAGCATTCTCTGATGATGATGGTGATGATGATGCATAATTTATTCCCTTCCTAATGTGAGAACTGCTTCCTGGGCACCCCACTGTCCCTTCTCTTCCCTTTCCTCTATTTTCTTCCCATTCTTTCACTTTTTCTCTATATTGTTCTGGTCTATTGACACACTGTTTATTTAAAGCAATCAATAGAGAGAGTATGAACTAAAATCTTTGCTTCTGCCATTAAAATTATCTAGGTTTTGTCTTGTGTGCAGTTCTTTTTCTTTGTCTCACTTCATCCTGCCATCTTTTCCCCTGTTGAGCTTAAAGCTTTTAGGTTTGATCAGGAGGGCTGTGGGCAGAGGTGGTGGTTCAGAGGGTGCTCTGGTGTCTGCAGACCAGCTGGGAACAGGCCCTCACTGGGATAGGCAGGCACTCTACTGAGCCCCACTGGGGGCCAGTCCGTGCCTTGGGGACATTGCTCTCTAAAGTGGCAAGCCTAAAACATTCAGAGAAATACTTCTATCTGCATGAAAAACACCACAGGAATGAAGAGCTCAATCTGATCATTGCAGTAGTTTATTTTAAGTAATGGTGACCTTGTATCTGTTAAAATTCTTTATGTGAGTCTTCTTCCAGTATATTTTGAGGTGTCTTTTTTTTTTTTTTGGTTAGGGTCTCAAGTCTGGTTAGTGGCAAATACCCTAATCTCATCTCAAGGCCCAGCATGCTAAGTCAAAGAAGTCAAAGAAGGTGCTCAGAATACCTGAGAAATAAATTGCAATTGTTATCCTGTTCAGCAAAGATGATTTTTCATTTCCTAAGTGACTTGGTCATTTGAAGAGATACATCATAAAAGGAGAGCAAAGGTAAAACTTTTCAGTCTCTTCTTAGTGATGTATCTATACCTGCCAAAATGCAGACTAGCTGGAAAAGCAGCAAAAACTAGATTCCCCCTTCCACCTTTTAATTTTTAAAATAACTTTACATTTTAGAATTGAAGAAAAAATAGTTTAGTGCCCCATTGTCTCTCTTTCCCATCTCTCACTCCTAACCAATGTTTTTAAACATACTATAAAGTTAATCCAAGAATTCAGTAGTGATTTAAATTCTTAAAATAGCCACTAATAATTACCATTCTGCTACT
Organism: Vidua chalybeata; assembly: GCF_026979565.1. Taxonomy (NCBI): domain Eukaryota; kingdom Metazoa; phylum Chordata; class Aves; order Passeriformes; family Viduidae; genus Vidua; species Vidua chalybeata. Next base: position 94,164,583 of record NC_071530.1, read on the forward strand.
ATCCAGGAATTCCATCTATTTATCTCAATGACGGAATAGGCAGAAACACATAAAGTAAACAGAGAGTCAAGTCGGATTAGAGAAGCAGGCATTGAGTTTCATTTCCCAAGGACATTACATTTGTAAAATTAGTATCTGAGAAAGATTTGAAATGTCTTCAAACTAGAAAACTAATAAGATTTTTTTTTCATATTTTTTGTAGAGTTAATACTTCTGGAAATGAATTATTCAACACTTCTTTAATGCTTGAAAAGATAAAGAATATCCTTTTAGCTTTGCAGATATGGGACAGCAGAATATCTACTCATATAGAAATAAAAAATGTACCTACTTTTTTACTGTTTCCACAATCTGTGTGACACCTGCATATGAGATAAAAATTCCTTCAGATATGCATTTTGATATGCAAAGATTGCTAATTGTCTTTGCCAGATACATTGTATCATTATGCAGGATATAATAGAAAATACAAAACTTTTTATAGCATTTTAAAACTAACTGGGAAATGTAATAATGAACTTAAGTGCAATTTTACAAAAGATTATGTTTTTTCCAGACATCAATTAAAACACTAGGGAAAGGGTTTCATTTTTCATTGCTTCCTTTAGCTTTTTTACAGTAATTTTCTGCAGAAGACCTGTTTCCCAAGAGCTTAATTTTTAAACATTTTCTTGTGTTTTAATATTGATGCTAAAGTTAGGATAAAAATAGTTGATTAATTTCTAATTATCATTGCTTCAGACAGCATGATGGTACAGATTTAGTACTCATACCTTCTGGATTAAGTATGAAGCCTTGAATCTCAAAGAATGTGTACAGCTGGTAACAGGGAATCAAGAAGACAATATACTGTAAAGGGTAATGCAAGAAACAGAAAAAGAACTGCATAATGACTGCAGTTTTACTTAGCAAAGATGTGTGCAAACAGTTGCTGTTGGCTTTTACTTTGAATACCTGTTGTGGGTGTGTTGGAGGCTTTGGATGTTTCTATAAAAATCAAAGCAAAACAAAGTTCATATTTGGTGAAGTTGTGTTATGGTCTCAGTTTTGCTCTGAGAAGCAAATTAGCACACATTACGCATTACGTCAGTGTAAATGTGAATTGGCTTAGATGAATTTGAGGGAACCTTTTTATGTATCTAGTCTGAATTTCAAGCTTATAATGAAGAAACAAACCACGGTACTCTGAAGCATCACGACGTCTCTGACCAAGGGATCTGTTTACTATTGACTTCGAATATGCCCATATAATATATCCAAGTTATAAGCCCTCCAGTACACTTGCAGCAGAGATAGAGATAAATGCAATGCTTTCAACTTCTTAGAGGCATGGACTTTACTTGGATGTATATTGAGCTTTCCAGATGAAAGTCACTGCAGACATAAGGAGCAAAAGTCATTGAATGGAAGGCAAGGCACACAAGCCTGGGGTGCTCCCAGCTCTGCCTCTGATTCACCTTCTGGCCCCAGATTAGTAGCTTTGCATCCTCTGATGTTTTTCTTAACTGTGTAATGAGCATTTCTGATATTTGACTACATATTAGAGGTGCCTAAAGGTCACTGTACAGATGTACTAAGTTTTTTTGCTGCCGAGTCTTTATTGCCAAGTCTTCTCTTGAACACTTAACAGTGTTCAGTGAACTCCTGGTAGGAACAGGGCTAGTGAGCAAGGCAGGAATAGGACACCTAGAATACTAAATAGATAAGATGAATTAATGGGAAATTTAGATTAAAGCTGAGCTACAGAAGGAAAACCATAAAAGAGGAACAGAAAGGAACTGAGAAAAAAGGGGTCAGTAGAGATGGGAACAGGAAATGAAAACCACATCTCACATCTTGCAAAGTGTAATCCTTTCAGGCTGGCATTATCCATACACTATTATAATGGATTCAGTGTTGAAAATAAGGTACATCCTTGTGGTAGGCACCTACCCAAATAAAACCACAAGTGCCTCATCATCTTGCTGATGATTTGCCATTACCTTCAATAGGTGAGATGCAGATGAGACACTTCAGGTCAGACACTGATGGTGCTGAAATCTCACTTACAACAACAATGCTAAACCAATATGAAAAAAATCACATTGGCATGGCCTGTTTCTGTGGATCACTAAAGGTTTGGATTGTGACGTTTTAAAAAATGGAACACCACAGTATATTTTTGTACAGTTTTTAACTTGTGTACTGGCTAATGTTAATTAGGTTTAGGTCCTTGCCTACAGGATACTTTCCTTGCAGGTAAAAGCAACAATAATTGATGAGACTATAAAAAAAAAAAAATCATATACTGACCCCATTGTTTCACTCTCCAGAGTGAAGCAATAATATTATGCTTTGCTACAGCCTACATCAAATTTTTTTTTCCTATTCCACCAAATTGTATGGTTTACAGAGATATCATCAAGATGGAGAAGTATATGTAAACTGGCTATCAGGCACAGAATAAACCATATTTTGTCTTCCAGTAAATACTTAAGCCTCAAACCATCCGATTATCACCAACAGGGAAAAATGCAAAGTTCTTGACAAGTTAGTAAAAGCATCTGGCAAAGGATGGAGATTTTTAATTTTTAATTTAAAGACCAACTATCATTCTAACTAAAAATATCTCGAAACAATCAGGTGATCTTCAACACTCCAGATGGGTTAAAATTTTCCACGGAAAGCTTTTACCAGTCTGCAGTAATCTGTCATGACTCTGCTCAATATGAATAGTGTGGATGAAAAATGTGTGGCTTATTGGTTCACATACAAAATGTGTAAATAAGGAAGCAGAGAAGAATGTGTGGGCATGTGTTTTTATCAAACTTTCCTTGCTCATACACAAAGATTATGGTCTTGAATATGGCATGCAGCCCTAGTGAGTAAAATGTCTAGGGTTCATTTCCTAGGGACTCAACAACTTACTCATTTCCTACCTTTGCCTATGTAAGGTCCAGAGCTGCCTCTTTATCCGTTTGAGGACCACAGTAAGAGGAAATTAATATTTGGTATTTCCAGCCATCTCAGATGAGGAAGAGTGTCATTACTCCTAAGTCCTTATCAATCAAGATCTGCTTTCATGTAAATAACAGTGGCTAAACCAAGGTCTCAGTCATTTTTGGTCTCCAAGTCTCCCATTCCTTTTCATAGGAATATCATAGAATATCTCCAGTTGGAAAGGATATATTCCAGACCCTTCTTCTTCTATCCTGAATTTAAAACTGTATGTCCATACAACTCAGAAACACTTATTATTCAATCTTATCCATCTAAGATTCACTTCAATTGTTTCATAAAATCTTGAAGACAATGCTTGTCTCTGCATTAATTTAATTGACAAATCATTAGAATGACATATGTTAATTTGAAAGTAAGGAATATGAACTAGGTGTATTTTTAACTTAGCTTACATGTCTAGAATGTGCCACACTAGGAAAGGCTTTTTTAGATCTCACAGAGAACTTTTAAACCTTAGATGCCAAAAACTGTATTTTGGCCCTGAAAGAAAAAGCTTCTGTTACTTTAACTCAAGATAGTGAGGTTGATGTAGGTTAATTGTATTTGGATGTCCAAAAGCTGGTTTAGGAGGGGAGCATTCAGCATGCTGGGCACAGCTGTGTTAGCAAGGCTTGTAAGATAACTGAAGGAGCACTGTGGTGTCTCTTACAGCTTTGGAGAAAAGCTGGTACATCACACCCTGCAGCAGCCCATGGCACCAAGTAGATGCTGGGGGGCTGTGACAGTAGCAGAGGCTGAGCTTTAGTGCTTTAGAGGATAATGAGCCTTGTGCAAAAGCAGATTTTTCCTGGGTAAAAGGGATGATTTCTGCCTTAATGAGAGTGCACCTTCATGGTTATCAAGGGAGTTTATAAAGCCTTGATCACAAGCTAACAAATCCTGGTGTCTTTCCCTTGTGAATCAGGTTCTTAAGAGGGAGAATTCACTTCATCTGCCTAAATACTTCATTCAACATCCGTGTGTTCTTAGGGGTGCTTGTTCCCTGCCCACTCCTTGCTAGTCACTTACTCTGCACGCTGGATTTAAGGGCAGGGGGCTCATGCTCCTTAGGAGAGTAGGAGTTAAGCACTGAGACATCTGCCAGAGCCTATCCTTCTGTCTCCTGACTCACACAGGCACTTCCCTGCCACTTGTGGTGCAATGCCAGGGAAGGCAGGTGAAATATTTTGAGTGACCTTTACCCATGGACTTCCCTTCACTGAAAAGCATCGCACTTCACACCATTTCAGCACTGGGCAGGCTTTTCCTCCACATGAGCTCTTGAATGTCTCATCTCCTCTTAATGATAAAGGACAAGCGCAGTAACAAAAGCCAGGGGAAGGAAAAGAGTTAAGAGACAGGTGTCATTAAGGCTTCCTAGGATTTGAGATTTAAACTCTCTTTTTAATTTAAAAAACCCAAGCCAAAGAGTGTGACAGAGAGTGAAAACAGGATTGTACTTAAAGCTACTTGAAGGATGTATTAGAAAAACAGGCAAAAAAGGTCTTCCATTACCTAGCTATGCCTTTCTAGGTGACCTTTACTGAGACCTATTGGCAGGTCAAATGCCTGGCACTGACAGATAGACTTTCATGGTGTACATCACGATGGACACCAGAAAAGGAGGTGGAGAGAGACAGGAAAATCTACAGCCACTGCCTGTCATTGCAGATGAAATCTCCATATAAATTATAGGTACAACCTTGGGAAAGTTTTGCTTTTGTTGTCCCAGAGGGTTAGGTATTTTGTTAAATAAATAGGAATTAAGAACTTTTTAATATCCTGAGAATTCAGTACATATGTTGCAATGACATGAAAGTGGCAATATTGGCAATTTTTCTTTTATGCTAGAATTCCACCTGCACACAGAACAATAGAAGTCCATATCATCTAACATCTGCTCAGGACAGGGCGATGATGTTATGAATCATGATGGGTACTCACTCCCTGTCTGCTAACTCACAGTGAAATCCACTTCATCCACAGGTTGAAGAGGTGTCTACATAATGGATTGTGTAATTTCTGCTATTTCTTGGGTTTGTGGGAGCTAGTATGCCTTTGGAAATAAGCTTTGTTACACAATATACCAATCATAGGAAGGTCTGAAAATGAACACATTATCTGGACTGTATTAATATTAAATAGTTATATATTGTTTAATGAATATAAATATCTTAATAATATTTTTCCTACCAGAGAAAGTAAATAGCTGTATCTTCATTTACAATTTGCTGTGAATTTTTAGGGAAATTATCAAGTATGAGAGACTTCAATTTTGTCTTTCTTACATAAAAAACCCCAACACAACAAACAAACAAGCTGCATGAGGTCAGTGAGGATTCTTCCTGCTCCATCCATTCTCTTCATTGTCAGGAATATAACAGAAGGAAGTTGTAGGAATATGCTTTGCAAGTGGGATTTTTTTCTAATAGTTAAGGTCGTGGAACAAGTTGAAAAACATGAAATTCTGCTGCATAAATTATCATTAACAATGTGGTTTATTTTTCTTTGGCAGTTGAAATTTTAATGCAATGTTCTGCTGAAATTCTGAGATTCAGTCAAGTTTTAACAAGCTACTGCTAGGAGATTGCATTATTTTTTATGCATTTGTTATTAAAACTCTTGATAAATGTTGCAAAGATTCTACCTGTAAGTTGTTTTTCACTCTCTAGCTGATATTAAATACTTGCTACCAGAGCTGCATTTTTGATGGTGATTTGTCACATGGTATTATTTCTGCTCCTAGAGTGAATGAATGCAACCTTCATCAGGATCCTTGTCTGAAGCCTTACAGGAAATAAATTTCAAAATGGAACTCATCAGTATGTATGTGCATAAAATTTTCCATAAAGATATACTAGTACTATTTTCTTGCATTAATGTTTATGACAAGAGAATGCCACGGCTTTCAGCATGAGTGAAATGGATACATATTTTAATACTGAGCAAAATTTAATAGAAAAAGTTTGTGTTGTTCACCCAACTATATTTTTTATATTTTGTTTTAGTCAGCATTTGTGCAGATAAAGCCACTCAGAAGCTGAAGAAAAGCCCACAGACAAGGTTCCTGCGACCCCAGTGGCCTTTGGCCCAGCCACTCAGATGGGAATTCTGTGGGCTCTGGGATGCTATCCTCAGAGGATATGAAGATAAAGTTTTAGATCTGAAGGGGAAAAAACTGAATTTTTCTAACTTTTCTCTGGAACACTTTCTAACGTCTTAAGCTAACAGGTTCCCAGCTTGCTTCCAATCCTGGTGTATCGCTGTTCTTTAGGGGTTAAACAAACTGCAGAGCATTTCTTGCATGCAGTGCTGCTTTCTTTAAAACAGCAGGAAGTCAACATCGTGGCACTGGGGCAGCCTCCAGAGGTGCCAAGCTGACCCCAGGCCCTCCAGACAACTGCTGTAATGGGAGATGCTGGCACATCAGTGGCTTTGTGCACCCATTTGCCTCAAATGAGTGCAGAAAGGTGGTCAGTGGTTCTATGAACATGGGCCTGACCCTCCCTCCCTGCTGGTTCCTCTGACCTTACACTTCCAGCTTTTCTGGTGATTCTGTACAGTCAGTCTTAGACCACTGAGCTCAAACCTCAGCAGGGTCTTGCAGGTGTGGATGAAGGAGTTTGATAATCAAACTTGCAGAAAGAGACTACCATGAAAAGAAATCTCCCCAGTGGTTCTTCCCATATCGCATAAATGGCCATGCAAACCTTAACCATCCTGGGAGCCAGAAGGAATGTGATCAGTGCTGTCTGTGACCCCAGTCACCCTTTCACACTGCACTTTCCATGAAAAATCAGCTTTTACCAAGATGGCAGCTCCCTGGATGGACTCCTGGGAGTGCAGACCACAGTCACAGAGGTAGCTGCCTGTGAGTCGCTTCTCCTGCCTGTCATTCCGAGTAGACCCAGGGGGTTTCTGTGTTATCCTGGAAGGGTGGGTGGCCAGCCAGGGGAGCCTGACTGAAAGAGGAGGGTGGAAAAGCCTGCAGCATCCTTCCACATGAGGATCTGCTGCTAATATCTGACCCATTCCTGTAAATTGTTTTAATATGTGAAAACAATTGATGCTTCATCTATAGGTTTTTTTATATGTGGCAGCCAGAAAAAGGTTGTGTGTCAGGTTTGAGTTTGATTTGAGAGAGGAGTGGGATCTGAAAGCTGTAGGTGCTGTTTTAAAGCTTTTCTCCAAATGAATGATGTAAGCCATTCCTTCGGACTGATGATTAATCCTAATGAATATGTTGCATACGTATGTTTCACGGCTGTCATTAAGCTTCCATTTTAACTGCTCTTCCCCTTTACCCACTCCCACCCATGCCTGCAATCTGCAAACTCTTATTCCCTGTAGGTATTTTGATAGAGAAACAGACAGGTAACGATCCCGATGTCAGACTGTAAGCCATGCAACTGTCAGTTCATATTGTGTCTGACAGCCATTGACAGCTTGCTTCTTCAATTTTACTAAGATTAATATTCTTCACATGTTTTATTTATATTTACTGATCTTGCTGCAGTGAATTTTTAAAGAGATGTTTTCATGTTAAAACCCCCTGTTAAAAATCAAATCTGCATTTTCTTCAAAATTTGGGTTTAAATTTCATAATACTGCTTGCAGAATTTTTGCACGTTGCTAATGGTACGATCTCATGAACAATGCTTTATCTATACAGTGGTCAATAAGGCTTATTCCTATAAATCCCCAGGATCATCATCTGGGAACCTTCTCATCCCTGGAAGCACATCCACACGTGGTTAACTTGACACAAGGCAGTAGTTTCACAAAGACAACTGCTCAGATGCATAAAATTATTCACACGTGCAAGCATTTGAAAGAGCCAATTTCTGTAAGAGTAACATTGTCACTAGAGTAATGCTATTGAGCTTCAAAATATTCACACCAGCAAATGCCTGCAAGATTAGATTTTGGGTTCTCTGGTGTAACTCTTGTCCATTTGAGGCAGCTCACCATCTCTCTGGATGCTTGAATTGAAATAGCAACACATTGGGATGCTGAAATTGTAAATACAATGGAGGAAATTACACTTAAGCTAAAAGAATTTTAAACAAGACAGAAATACTTGGGAATGTGGAAAAATTTTTCTAATTTTATGAAAAATTTTATACAAATAGCAATAGGGTATTTAGCTAATTTATATGAAGATAATGATTGAAAAATGTAAAATTTATATTTGTGTATATAAATATATAATTTTGCATTGTGTAAATACAAAGACAAAAGCTTAAACTTGATTTCTATGTGTTTAAAGGCATTAGTCAAATCTCCCACTCCTTACTCAAAGATTTTGATCATGTGTCCTATTTGAGTGCAGGCTGACTTATTTGACTCAATTTTAGGAAATTCAGATCCCCATCTTCACACATTTATTAATCGGAAAATTTCCACTTCAGGACTCCTTTTAACCTCTCTGATCTTTCAAATTGCATGTCTCTTAACTTCATGAATTAGCCAATTCTGACTTCGTCTAGCCATGAGATTACAGTGATGGTTTATCTCTTTTTTCCCTTCCTTTCTCTCCAAATCTGTATTATCATGTTTTTCCTATTGCCATGGCAATACAGCTAAGTATACACAAAAATGCAACAAGCCAAGTGCATGTAAAAAAGTTTGCACAAAGACAGAATTGCTAACTAAGCAAGGGGCATTGCTGATACATGGCTCCTGCAGGGATACTAGTGGTGGGGGAGAATCCCTTTTTATCACCTCTCATTACCAAACAAAGTGAAAGCCCCAACGAGGAGACAAGACATATCAGGATTTCCAGACCAGTTACAGGAAGGGATATCAGCATCAAGTAGGACTAGCAACACAGAAGTGTGATGTTTCCTTCCCATCATATGGAACTCCAGCAGCCTCTAATGAAAATATGGATGATTTAGCACTTCTTCACTGAAAATAACTCTGCCCTGGACCTTGGGGAGGGGGCGTATTGTTAAGTTAGAAACAGTGGTGCAAACAATCAAGGGCACAGAAAAATCAATGAATGAATGAAAAGCCCCTCCATTTAGCCTAATAATTCTTTCCATGTGCTTACATGTGAAATTGATAATAATTCATCCTTCACTGACAAATCAAGACCACTTTTTAGCCCAAATAATTGTAATGAAGTAGTTAAAAGAGAGATGCCTTTGATTTTTCCTAATGTAAGAGGAAAAATTAGATGAACAAGCTGTAGTTTCTTACTTTTTTTTTGTTTGATTTCATTTACATTTTGTTAATTATTTTTTATTTTATGGATAAGAGGTTTGTCTTATTTTCAGCAAAAGGAATGCTGATTGTTCTCCTAAGGATATTATAAGAATGCGAAGGAAAGCCATAAATATTTTATAAAGACTGATAATAGAGTTTTCTGTGCTAAGGAAAAGTCAATGATTTTTGAAAAGGGATACATAATGATTTTCTGACTAACTGCAAAAATGAGATGGCAGTAATTTTAGTATTAGCTAATAAATATTGACATTTGTATTTCAATGAGTGTAATCAGGCTTTGGTTGGTTATGAAAAGTCATGATTTTTTCATCACTATTATGCAAGCTTGTATGCTTGACTATTTCCACCAAAGATATTAAACAATATTTGCAGGAAGCCTCAGTAACTTCTCAGAATAAATCCAGTAAGACTATGCAAGAAATTACATGTGCTCTCTGCATCATATTGAGAGCTCATCTGTTTTGCTCTCTCACTTAAAAACAACATTGTGCAACAAGCCTCCTCAGACAAAAGCAGTCTACATGCAAAATGTTCTGGTTAAAATGACAGCTTTGGGCATATAGGTAACCTGATGCCCTCAGCATACTTTACCTTGTTTTATCTCATAGTTATTCAAATTTACCAGTTAGGGGGAAAAAAAGACCTAGAAAACTCCCAGGGGTCACTCAGAGTCTGAAGTATTAGCTGTTATTCATGGTGGTGGCCTATTATTGCAGAGACAGTCAAAAAAGTCCTTATTCTGTGATGACTTCTCAGATTTTCAAAAGCTTTTGGTCCCAAAGTTACCACCCTTCCACCAAAGCCAAAATCCCAAACTGGTTTCACAACGGCTACACTTCTGGAGAAGGATCCCCCCTGGGACACCTGGTATTTGATGAATTGAAAATGACATCATTCTTGTTGGCTTTTGGGCTGATAATTACTGTCTGCTGAGAACACACAGCAGTGAGTGGTGGCAGAGGGGAGCGAGCTGAAACCCACCGCTTCGGTTACAAGTTCATTAGCAGACACGTCTGAAACAAACAGACCAGATTGTAAAATTGACTTGCTTTTACAATGCAGACAATTTCCAACAGAAGATTCTGGAGCAGTGATACTGTTTCCTCACAAAACAGCCCCAGTTTCCAAGCAATGTATTTTTCAGGGCAGCACATCTGTCTCCTTGGTTGCCCACTCTTCAGAAGTCTCTCCTATGGTACCCAGTGAGATGGACTGGGAAGAGAGCTGGCTGAAAAATAGCCTGTTTTGGATAATCTTTAGCTGGATTAATTTCTTGATCCAGGTGAAATGTTTAAAAATAAACCATGGGAGTGGGAAAGGTGAAGCTGGCTGGTATAAGAAATGCTGCTCACTGATGGGGAGCCACAACCCTGTCTCTGTGAGTGCCATCCTCACCTTGGACTTGGTGACGTATTTCCAGACCTTGCCCTTTTGCTGGCCCTGGTGCTCCCCTGACCTTTCTGTGACTCAATTTAAAGTCTGAAATCAACTGAAAAGTAACACAGAAAAAAAAAAAGGAAAAAGAAAAAAGAGAAAAGAAAAAGGCTATTTGTTTAAATTGGCTCAATAAGGGGTCAGATAAGCAGCAGTGCTACTGCACTTCTGTGCATCAGTAACATGTGGCATAGTTCAGGGAAAAGGGAGGACCCTCACTAGCTTGACCAATTTGAACTGTCTTGAAACAGCTCCCAGGATATCTTGCCAGGGGCTGTGTAATAGAAAGAGGAGTATTTCTGCATTGCAATGTTTGGTCCTGGCTCATTTTAAAACATAACGTAAAAAGGCTTCCTTCCTTTAAAAGCATGGAACTCGGGACCCTTCATTTATAAATACACATGCAGACACAGACACACAGAGTATAAATTAAATTGTGTTGATTTATAAGAGGAGGGAACAGAGGGAAGAGGAAATCTAAACAACCTCATTTAGTCTTGGCAATATCAAGAATGCCAAGGCTAGTTTTCCCCTGCTTGTGGATGAGGAGGTTGGAAGCTTTTGAGGGAGGGACTGGGATTATATTATGAGTTTTTTCACAGTTTAGATAAACTGAGGGTGATCCTGGAATTTTAAGGAAAGGTTTTTTCCTTCTATATGATTTTGCATGTTGAAGTTTAACAGCTGTTGCAAGCAAAAAGAAAACATATTTTTCCCACTACATCTTTTGATTCCACCAGATGAACTGAGTTTCTCTGGCATTATTTCTCTTTAAGAAAATTCAGAAAACCAGGCAGTTAAATTTAACTCAGATATAACTCTGCTGATTCAAACTTATATTAAAACAAAGGTCAGATTTGGCCAAACCTTTTAATTGCTCATGACCCCATTATTTTCTGTCCCCCTTTCCTCCCTCCTTAACTGTTTGTCCCATTGTTTCACTAGGGATTGAAGTTAGATTTACTGGCTGGCAAACACAAGGATTGCTCTTTTGCCCCTTTGCCCCATTCCCTGATTTAAAAAATAACAGGAGAGGGGATGAGTGTAGGGGGAAGCCTCAGAGGGGTTTGTTTGTTTGTTTTTTCCCAGCATCCCTGTAGGCTGCTAGTGTTATACAGTGAGTTTTTTGGAAAAAATGGGAATACAAGCCAATTGATTCCCTTTAGCTCCACAGGCCTGCACTTTCCTGGGACAGTGTAAACATCCAATTGCCCTGTGAACTCTCCCATCTGATTTTATTAGATTTGTTTTTGTCTCTTTTTCCCTGTTCACCATCATTTTTATACATATTTGTCCTTGTGGTATATTTTTGCTGTCAGCTAGAGCAACAAGCAGGTTGTTATTAGCCTGTGAGCCCCACGCAGGGGAGCAGGAGAGGGCAGCACCTGGCACGCAGTGTCCCCTCCCGTGTCACCAAGTCCCCTGCGCCACGGTGGGATTGATTCACTCCCTAAAGGCACAAAGCTCCCACTGGGTCCTCCTCCCGCGTCAGAGTGCTCTGGTGTGAGTGCGGGAGATTGCTTTGGTTTATGACTGTGAGCAGAGGCTGTGGGGGCCGTGCCGGGTCCCGCACCTCCCCTGTCCAGCAGAACCCACCCCGGGGGATGCTGCCAGCCCCGGGAGGTGCCGCTCACCCGCACGGGGGTTGTGGTTGGTTTCGGCTGTGGCAATTTATTCTGCCCACAGATTTCCCACCTCAGAGGCCCCCTCCGGGGGCTTGTGTCATCATAAGATAGGGCTGACTGCGATTGAATCTGACCCCCTATTTACAGCAGTAAAGCTGCGGACAAACATAAATAACACATGCTTGCACCTCCTCTGCTGTGTTGTGATTCCAGAAATGCTGAAACTGGTGTCTGAGCACTTCGAACCCTGCTTTTAGAGAATCTGAAATGCATCCATTAAATTGCAGCTTTTGCTGAACCTGTCAAGAAGCGTTTCTGCCCTAAATGGAAACTGTCCAAAAAATTATGCATGGCCATTTTAAAGTTATGCAAGGTTAGAAAATACAAACAAACCAAGCCAAAACAAAAGAGGGGCAATTGAATGGCTGCAGGACAAAATTGTGAGCTAGGAGAGTCCATCCCCTTCAATTATGCCCACTTAGGCACGTGAAATCAGGGCAGTGGTGAGTTGCATGAGGATGAGGTGGGGGTCATCCCCTTAACCACAGAAATTTGGATTCTAGTTTTGTAAGTGTTTTGAATCCTGACATCATTTTAGGCTAATAGCTGGGGTTGAAATAAAATGCTTCATTGAACTAGGTAGGTGTGTGAAATGGTTCTTTCTTTATCTGCTGCTCTGGGGAAAAACAGGAGGACAGGCTGGGATCAGTGCTCATATTAGTCCATTCTGCTGCCTGTGCTAGCAGACAGGTGTCCCAATATCAAGGGCCCATCCCTATTGCTCTCCAAACACGAGCCACAACAATTGTGTTGAGAACAAAGAGAAATATTAATTGTCCTCTGATTAATAGGTGGTTTCTTTGAGTTTCATGCACTGATGAATTCTGGGGGTGCCTGGGAGACAGTTGTGCTTCCTAGCTTTGCTGAATCTGTTTTCTGGGATATTTCAAATGAATAAATCTCCAGAGCCATCAGCAGCTCTTCATTCCCTGGAGCCCTCTTTTCCCCACTTCCCCCACAATCTGGCCCTCTGACATACATTGCAGCTCCTGGTTTTTAGTGTTTTTCCCCTTCATTAGCTGAATTCTAAGCTCAGTTAATCTCTGCTTGCTGGATTAGTAAAAACTTTTTTGTCTTCTTGTGAGCTGCGCTTTTTCTGATCTCTGACTTTAAGTGCCCAACGAGCAAGTCCAAAAAGAAATATAAAGGTTTCCTGACTATGACTGTGAAATCAAATCAACCATGAGTGACAAATCGGTTTTATCGGTGAAACTTGTTAAATGCAATGACTAATTTTTAATTTAATTTTATTTTCATTTAAGTTCATTCATTTAAGCATTCTGAAAGGGTTTTGCAGAAAGTCTAAAAAAACCTCCCATCTCTCTATATAAAAACGTGTCTCCAGAGAAAATTCTCTCAAAATACAGAAAACAGCCATATAATTTAGAACCTGTGGGTTTGACTTCGACAAGGCATGACAACCATTTTGCAAGCTTGAAGGCGTTTTGGAACCATTGTAAACCAAAAACATGATATTGAAAATTAAGGCTCCAAGCCCAAGTACAAACTACCTCCCTGTGCCCCTGCTGCAGCACACACAACACCTTGTGTTAGGGAAACATGACTCCCTTTCTGTCCAGGGAAGACTGGAACACATAGCTGCAGCAAGGCATGAAAAAGCTGGAGTTTGACTGCAGCCTCTTACAGAAAGGAGATTCCTGGTTAGGAATTAGAATACTCTGGTTTGTCCTGGTGTAATTTGATTAACAACTTCTCAAGAAGGCTTCCAGCAACCTCCTTTTCCCTGTCCCCTGCCATTGCTTCATCTTGGTCTTGACCCTTACTGATTTGTCCTGCCTTACAGTGAAATGGGTGAGAGAGCTGGATCCCTGGGAAAAAAAAAAAAATCTTGTATTTTCTTTTTGTTTGTCTATTTTATCTTTCCTGGGTGTTTTTTGTTTCCAGGGAATCAGGTCCACCATCCAGCCTCCTACACAACTGGGAAAATACTGCAGGATGGACACGGGAGGCAGAAGTTGCTGGCAGGGGTCAGAAATTGTATAAGGTAGATAAAGCATCCTCCAGCTCATTGAGTTCTAGGTAACAACACATTTAATCCATCTGGTGACCACAGCCTGCTATGGTTATTATACCTATATATTTACCTGAATGTCTGCAACCACTTATTTTCTGCTGAATTGTCCCTAACTCACACCAAAGCAATGTGAGTGCAGCCTGTCTGCAGAACACTGCTGCCTGACTGCTGTTTTGACTTGCTTTGCACAGCTGTAAATACAAGGTAGAAGGCAGCGAAAAATTATGAGCAGTGTAGTTGAGGACATTATAAACAATGCCTGTGAGCTTCATTTAAATTTAGCTTATGTTTCTCAAGAGTCATTAATGATAGATTGCTTTGCATTCTTAGAAATGGGGGGTGGGGGTGCAGGGGGATAATATCCATGTAAATTGACACTGTCATCAAAACAACAAAAGAAATCCCTGGAGGCCATTTAGATGCTGTTGAAACCAGATTTCCAAAATAACATTAATGTTATCCTTCCCTGTTAGAGTGTTAAAGCATGTATGCAAAGGTAACAGCAATAATAACGGAAGACATAAAAGTTGCATGCAAGTGATGTGCTGTGTGTTCTTCTTGCTCTTCTCCCCCTTCCTTTGCTTCTCAAGGTGCTTATATATGTGTGCTGCTCTCATGTGACTCATTTCAAAGGAATAATTGCAGACAACAGACTTCACTCTGCTTTATTGGCAGCTTAAGGCATCCAAGCACTGCAAGGATTAAGTCTTATATCTTGAGGGACACCTTTCTGTTTCATGTGCTTGGGAAAGCTAGTGGTTATCAGAGATGTATGGGCAGGTGTGTGACTGCCTTAAATATGAAAGATTTTTTGGAATGACTCAGTGTTTATTTTATCTTTTTATGTTCTGCCTTTCACTTAAGTTACCATGAGAACCTTTTTCCTCCCCAGGTACTCTTAGGTGCAAGGTTCTTTAGGTGTCACCTTAACCCAACACTCCTCCCCGTGCTCCGTTCCTTGGACGCAGTGCTGCCTATCACTGCAGAACATAATGGACAAATGCTTCTTATTCTTATTATGTTTAAAATGCATTTTCCAATTACGTGAGTATATAACATTTTCTAAACAAATAGTCTAATTTTGTATAGATAGGCAGCTTTTTAATAGGATGCCCCAATTGACAATTACCATACAATTCCTAAGGCCGAGAATCACAAACACGTCATTAATCTCCTAATGAAAATATCTGATCTCCTCCATGCTTCACTGTAGAAATCCCTGTCTTTTTTCTTTTTTCTTTTTTACTAAATGCAGGTAGCTGATTGTTTTGGACTATTGGAATCAATTAAATCAAAGTCCATGGGGCTTTCTACAGCTGTACTTAATAGAGAAAGGCAGAGTTCTTCCTGCTGGTTAAATTGGTTGCTGCAATGCACAGCTATTTTTATTTTTGTGTGAAAGGGAGGTTTTGAAACTTCAAAAATAAATTATGGACTTGGCAGAAGAAAAATACTTGCTTATAAATCAGCACAAATGCAGTGTCCTGTATTTACTTTGTGGTATGTATCTAAATTTCTATTTTGATTCAGGGACTTACCCTGATAGATTAATCTATGTTTAGTGAGAGAAAAAATTCATGCTACCTGTTTCAACAGTGAATTTGCATTAAATAGGATGGGTAAGAGAAAAGCTGAATACCCCATTTGCACATTAAAAGCTGATCATTAATCCTATATTTTAACTCTACAACTGTCAGGAGCTATTATTTCCCAAAGAGCCTGACAGTTCAAGGGATAAACTGGAGTGGGTCCCATTATAAAGGTCTATGAATAGATGTCAGAATAGTTTGCGCATCAAACCCCAAAGGCTATTAGATGTGATACTTTAAGAATCAATTTGTAGCTAAATTAAAATGAAGGGATGTGAATCCTCGGACAGATTTTAATGAAGCAGAAAATTTAACATATAGAGAGGCATTTTAAATAAAATTAGGCAGATGTAAAGAATTTTTAAAAAAATGTATTATTAAGCATAAAATAACCCACAACATTGATTTCAGCCTAGTGCTTGAAAAACTGTGCCACAGCAACGAGATCAAACAAGGAGAGGTGCTGAAATGCTGCTTTCAAAATTATGTTTTCAAGTGACTCTAGAGTAGATCAATAAGAGAGCTGATAGCTTACGAGCTTCTGAGACAAGTCAACAAATGCAAGGCAAGAAAAGAGGACCAAAGAGCTGTCTTCGTACAAAAAAATTAGTTTCCAACAGGACATCCTGCTGAGTTTTATCTGAGTTCATTAGGCTTGAAGACTGAGAACTGCTAATTCCACATGAAAAGTTCCAGACATTTTCAAAACCAAATCAAATGTGATGCTGTACTTAAGCTTGTTAAGAAGTTGAAGTTAACACTAAAACCTGCTTAAATAGGCTCTCAGGAAATAACTCTGCACAAGCTTTCAGAAAACCAAAAGAAATCATGTAAGCTCTGTGCAGTTCATGTGAAGCTTTTAAGCGCTACACTAGACTGGCCCTCCAAAAAACAAATGTTGGGAGAAGAACACGATCCCACAGTATGTTACTTTAGTTTTCTCCCAAGTGGTCTCAAATGAAGTCAGGTAATCAGGCCCAACACATACAATTACAAGGGCAGGAGTACAGAAAGACTGACAGCCTCACTGTACTGGGAACAACTTTGTCATTTATTTCTACAATTTCTTGCTCTTAGGTAGTTTATATCCTAAAGTCCTTGAAACAGGATGTGCCTTAAAAATTATATATCTTCTGTACTCTGAAAGTTAATTGTTGTTTATTATTCAAAGTAGGCTACTGAAATTAGATCTCATAAAAATGAAATGGTTCATTTCCATAGCTGAAAATGGAGCTCCTTGCATACTGAAGCTGGAAGAGGTGAAGACAAAGAGAAGTTTATTGTAGACAGTTCCCCCTGGTTGTTCTGTTAAAAGCCTGCTGAGACATGGATGGAAAGTCCAAAAAGCCCCTTACTCTGTACTTCACTGATATCAGAGATTTTAATATCCCAGGGAGGATAGCTGAAAGCTCTACGTTGTGGGTTGTCCACAATGTCTAGTAAATCATTGTCTCCGATAATTTCAGATAAGCTATTCCTGCCTTTTTTATATTGTTAAGTGCAATTAACTATTAACCCCTTGTCCACCATTATTTTATTATTTCGAACAGGAGGCAAGCTACTTCTAGACATGTGGATGTGTGAATGCATAAATTAAAGGAACTAGACACTTTACTGTGTTCTTAAGTCATGTAGACAAACTAATGTAGAAAGTTCCAATAGTGAGGATTCCAATTCTCACTCTCACTTGACCCCTTATATGTGTGCTTTACGGTATCATCTTTAATTGCACAGCCACATAATAAATTTATTCAAATGCTTTTCTCAGAAAGAAACAATTAAATTCCTCATGAGCTTTTCTGTGGTGACCAGTTCTGCAGTATTTGAACACTTCATGAACATAAATTAATTTATCTCCCTCTTGGCAGTTGCTGTTGGAACTCATCCCAACATTACTGCTCTGAGTTTGTAGTATAGTGAAATTTTGGCTTTGCCCATGTAATCTACCCTAGAATAATATATTCGAGCATGCAACAGTGGGACACTGTAGTCTATAACTGAGGATGTGGCATATGTGGTTCACTTGGCGCTACCAGCTGTGAGAAACCTGAGCATCCTCAGTTAGAGCAGAATCTTAGAATTCAGTGACTCCAGCTGAAGAGGTAGTGATGGAGCATGTGCAAACTGTGATTTTTTCACAGACTTATAACACAGCCAAATGTGTAACAAGAATAGCAAAAGGCAAAGCCCTAGTATAGGGAGACTTCAGATTTTTCAGACTCTGGCTTCAAATTGTGAAGGTGCTAGAACAATTCCCAGAGAAAATCCAAACTGTTTATTGATAAGCAAAACAACCTGCTTTCTGTTTCAGAAACAACTAAACAGTTTTGGCTGAAATTGTCATTAGCATTTGGGCCTAAATTAGATGCTGCACAAAATGACAGCAGAAATGGCTAAACTGGTAAAATTTAGCTGTCTGTGAAGACAGGCTTATGGAGGTAGAGTGTCAGGCAATTTTTCCTTTTCACAGTGCACCTACACAAAGGTGTAATAATCTCATTACACATAATGCCGTGTGGTTGATATAAATGTGTGTGTATTTGCACGCAGTTGGAAATGTGCTTGTGCAAATATACACGGAGAGATCAAATGTTTTGCCATGTTCAAGATTAGCACCTATAGACAGTCACCATGTGTAATTTGGGATCAGTTATGCAAGCGCACAAGCCTACTTCTCGTGAGCCACTCAGCAACAACACTACCTCCGACTGCAGTCAGAACAGGACAGTCAGGATCATAATCTTATTAAAGGAGAATAGATGCAGAAATCATGTCCTACTTTTGTTAAATGCAGCACTGCTAGGTTACATGGCTTGCACACGGTTTGAAATGCTTGTGTGGCTTGCAAAAATGATTTGATTCATTTGCGAAATTCTAAATTTTACCAGTAACAGAATTTTCTCCCTTAGGCCTATAAATCCAGGTATATATTAAAGAAGAAGGCTTGTGTTTATAATCTATAAGAAGTTCTTGTTGTCTTTATTTCAGAGAGCCAAATGTAATCACCACAAGAGGAAACAATCCAGTTCAGCAGCAGCCTCAGCAGGAAAGCTGACTGCCAGGTGCATGAAGTGTAAGGATATCTGTGCTGGCTATGTACGCACCAAGGGTTTGATTTGCATTAAAACAGTGCTGAGTTGGAGGGAAAAGAATGGAAGAGAGGACAGGTAGGCACCTACCCCACCACTGCCTCTCTGTCTGCTAAAAAGGTTTGGGTTTCACGGCAGAAACACAAATACAGAGTGAAGATAAATAATTAAAGCCTGGCATAAAAGGCCAAAGTAATTTCTTGTTATCAGGAGAATTTTTTTTTTGTGTGTGTGTGTGTGTGTATAACAGATGAAGCTCATTTTGAAAAATTTAAATGTGTGAAAGCATTCTAGCATTTCTTCCAGTATTGGCAGAACTTGTATTACCTTAGGGAAAAAAAAAAAATAACCAACACCACTGAGCACATGGGCTTATCTGCAACCTAATACTGTTATTGTAAGGGTTTGTATAGCTCACTTCCTGCCTTTAGGCTTACACAACAGGATATTTAAGTTACAAAGACTGAAGAAATGAGGCAAAATGCTCTTGATATTAAAAATTTTCTAGTTGTTCTAATGCTCCATTAAGTGAGTTGCAGAATTAATCAGTAAATACAAGGTCGTTCCTGGGAAAAAAACTACAGGCAAACTAAAGGCAGCAAGGCAGGTTCAGGGTGAACCTCTACTCTGTGAAAAGCGTGTAACTTATGAGTATAATGGCAGCTACTACCCTTTACTACTGTTAACTGTCTGTCACTGTTTCCATTGTTAACTTGGTCTTCAGGGTTTAATATCTCACCTGTATCAAATTGTGTCAGGTCAAAACTTGGTTCATAGGTGTGTCTGAAAGGTACTTTTTAAAAAAAAACAAAAAAACTAAATTTTATCAACCAGAGCTGGGATGAGGACTATTTTTAAAAAAATTATATTATTTTATTGATATTGATATTTTTTTCCTGTTCACTTCCCAAATCTGAACACAAACAAACATTTAACTTTTCACTCCCTTGAATCATTTTGTTAATATTCAGTTTGTGTTGACAGAGATATTTTTATCTTGGAGGTCTTTATCTGAGTGGGTTCTTCCTTCTTATGCTTTCTGACCTACCATCTTGGAGCACTGCAAGAAAACCTCCACTGTGCAGCAGACACATTGGTTTTTTTCTCTGGTGCAGCCAACATGAAGAAGGTGCAAAACTGCTTTCGGCAGAGATTGCTGAATGGATATAACTCTTGCTATGTGAGGTACGAATGCCAAGACACAATTCCAAGCACAGGTACCAAGCATGACTGTGCCACGGTTTGCTCTGCCAGGGTCAGCAAAGGTCTCAGGGTATTTCATTACAGCAGTAGTGAGCACAGCTCTCTGAAAGTACTGACCCATTTTGCAGCTACAAGCAAATGAGGCTCAGAGAGAAGAAAACCTGGCTTACGCAGTGAGGGGAGAGTCCTCCTCTAACCCAGTATATATGGCTGCAATGTGGATCAGATCCAGCAAGGTGCTTTGGGAACAGGGCAGAGATGTGTTATTCCTGCATCCCTTGCTGTGGCAGCTTCAGAGATACCCAGGGAGAGGGGACCATGGCACACATCACCCTGCTGATGGGGAGGTGCAGATGCAGCCACAGGCAGCCAGTAATTGCCTGGGATTGTGAGCAGCCACATCAGCTCTGCTCAGTGGTGCAGTCCTTCCCCTCTCCTCACTTACCTGCCCTGCATGGGGTGAAGAGAGAACGAGTCCTACAAACGCGTGGTAAGGACTAAGTATCCACCCGTGAGCGGTTTGAGTGAAATTCAGCTTGAATTAATAACTGGAGTTCTTAACCTGTTTTGCATTAGTGATGAAAAAAAGGCATTAGTACATGATGAACGTAACTTATTCATGGGTTTATGGGCCCTAAGGTCAGGGAGTGAAGAACTCCACAATAGCTTTGATGGTTACATTCTTCCATTCAGATCTCTGATTAAGTTTAAGTGTAAAACTCATGGAATTTCCCATTAACTGTACATCTGAGGAAGCTGCTGAATGCACTTATGCAAGTCCAGATAAGAAATTTAAGTTATACAAACTAGTCACACATCTCCTTGCTTTTGATAAAGAAGAAGGACAGAAGGATTGTGCACTAAATAAATGACATTAGATGAAGTAATGTTTTTTTTGGACATTTTCCACTTCGCATTTGGAAGTCAGGAGCATCTGGAAAACCACATTTTTTTTTTTTAATATGGTGGGAAATGATTAAATAAGAATGTTCCTGTCAGTCTCTTGCATGCAAATCTTGCAGGGTCTGGAAATTACCAGTGAACTTTGGAGAGAATTTTACCCTTAATATGGACTAAACACATTTGGTAGTCAAGGAGAAAACACTTGGCTACCAACCAAGCAAATGCTTCCTTTAAAAAATGTTCTAGTGAGCAAGTGAAAAATGATGTCATTCCTGCAAATATCCCAGTCACCAGCACCTTTTTAATAACCAGATTATGGATACTATGCCTGCCCTACAGCAGAATAGCATGAACTTAGTAGAAACCTCTTGAACATAATATTCCTTGCAGAAGCACTTGCGAATTAAGTAAGGAGTGTGCAGAGGCAATGTTAATGCTCTGGCAAATAGCTTTCTCCAAAAAAGCAAAGGTGGGAACACAGAAGGCTCCAGAAGCAGGTGTAGAGCCAGGCAGTGGGTAGCCAAAACTACTGGCTTTGGCCCAGGTCTCCCAGCAGAGCTCCTGGCTGTGACCTCTACAGCCACCTCTCTTTGGTTCCTGCAGCTTAGGGCAGCAGTTCATGTTCAACTGTTCACACCAGCTTCCAGCTGCTGGCCTCTCACAGACTTGGCACTGGATCCACTGTAACATTCATTGGGATCACAAGGCAGGAGGAGAGCACTTCCAGAGCTCTCTTCACAGCCCATTGACCCCTTCTTTCCCCTTATGCCTCATGGTGTCTCTCCTGTGGACTACAGATGTAGATGCTTGTGTTGTGTCAGTTCTACCTGGTGGAGCCTTCAGGGAGTTAAGCACTAAATGGTGAACCCAACTCTCTTAAATTCTGTAACACAAGTAAACAAACAAACCAACACACACATTAGCCTTAGTATCACCAAATGGAGTTTACAGCATACACTCACATGCATCCTTCTTCTCTGGAGAAAACATTGGCTTGGACAATACTAACAGCATCATTCTGCAAGCATTTTTGGCAGTGCTGTTACCACAGCTATTTTGCAGCCTATTATTTTTATTACCCCAACTTCTATCAAAATAAATAGGGTCCTGGACTCCTTAGATGATAAAGGGATTTGGCATGAATTGTTCTTAGGGAATAATATCTTAGGGAAAAATATGTGGAGTATTACACTGCAACATTCTTCATAGCAATGAAAGTATGACTGGTGGTATATCTTGCATTGCAAGAACATTGTCATACTAGTGATGTGAAATGCAGATCTATTGCATTTGACTTTATAAAGCATAACCTTTTTATAAAGCCCTAGGAGCAAAAAGGATGTTTGCACCACTGATATTAATGGGATCTTTTGCAATAAAAACAGTTCTTGGGAATTTTTTGAACAGCAGAAGGAATCTAAGAGTTGCTGGCATATGTGATAACTGCTTTATTGAGTGAGTACATCTCTGCTTTTGTCAGAGAAGCAAATGAAAATGTAAATAGAAGGGAAAAAAAAAACAGATAAGGTATTGCACCACAAGAACATTCAAAACAAAGAAGTATCTTCCAAATAGCCTGTTCTTTTCAGGAAGCTAGATAAGTGTTTTAGAATAAAAGTGCTGCTTATTCCTGAATGAGGCACCCACATAGGGAGCTGCTTTAGTTTGGTTATTCTGCAAACAATTCCGATAGAAAAAGCTCTGCCAGCCGGCTTCCTTGGAGAGGAGGGGGGAGGAGGTCTTCACTACATTAGACGCCTTTTGTTGGTCTGATATGGCTATATTCCCCATAACACTGGTGTTCAGCAGGGTTTCCAGGATAAAACAGAAATCCAAATAGAAATCCAAATACCCCTTTCTGTCTACTTGAAAGTTTGTTCTGATTTGAACAGAATTTGTGTACTTACCAGACAATTGAATAGCGTAGTTTAACACTCAGCCTTTTCTGTGCTCGTTTTAAAACACAGAGGGGGGAAAGTAAGGGGGGATTATACTGTAGGAAACAGAGAAGCAAAAGTGCACTGCATATAACTAAAATATCTTCAAATCCTTGCTACAGAAGTTTCTCAAAACCTAGCCGTCTCTAAGTAAGGTCTTTGTTGACATGAGTGCCTTGCTTGTTACTGAATGCTCCGGGTTTATTAGCTTTAGAGTTTAACGAGGGAAAAAAAGGCAAATGCCTCACAAAATCTGTAGTGGACCAACTTCCCTAACTCATGTCTGTCTTTCAAATCCTATGAAAGCAACAAATGAGACACCGCCTGCAACTTGCTGTTATAAGTCAGAATAATTTTATGCTGATAATTTTATGCAAATGATCCGGAGTGTTAGTTTCAGCCTCTTTGTCTCACTAGAACAAATTCTGTTGGCTGATTTGTGGATCCAAATGTGAAAAAAGGAACCATGAATTTTGTGTGATTTATGGGGAAATTAGAAAAATAGCCAATTTGGCATAAAATTGTGCAGGGAAGAAAAATGGTCTATCAGCAATGAAAGAAATAGTGGAAAGTTTTTGGAAGAGTTCCTGTTCTCAAAATAATTTTCTCCAAAATTCTGCATATTTATTATGACTTATACTGTTGCAAACTACTGCAGCTTCAGATGTAATCATTGTACTTTTACTAATTTTTCATTTATGCCAGTTCAGAAATACAGGCTGGCACACACAGTTTCAGGAGTAGCAGACACACAGCAACATCTTAGCTACCCACCCCAATCTAGTATTTCCTGATTTTACTTTAGGATGTGAGCAGTAGTATGATAAAACTAGGCTAATGACACACATTTCTTATTTGAATGAGATCCAGAAGGTAGAAAAAAGGTTTGGGAGCTTCTGAATGTTGAGTTTTTGTCTGGCTCACTGAAAGGTTAGAAGGCTCTGGCAAAATTTTACTCCAGCCTGTGTGGATGAACCTCAGTGTAAGTTGCAGCATCTCTGCAGTGAGGCAATAAACTCTGGGATTTAAACTCTAAAGCATCTCTATTTCTCATCTGCAAGTTCCTGTGTGCTTTCAGCCAAGTAAATATCTGATGCTGGTTAACTTTTACTGTTCCTTCTGCTGCTCATCATTGCTGATCCACATCCGAGTGCTTATGGTGTATTATGTTACAGCCAACCAACTAACTTCCTCTCAAACATGTTACTTCTACTCTGTTGCTTGTGATATTGATGGCTGTTTTGACCTTTGCAGTTCTCTAATTACTGAAGCCTTAAAATAGTACACATCAGGTAAAATATTCTCTTTTTGAAGTTCCTTTTTCCTCGCATGCCTGAGCTGAAAGACCATATAAACTAAGATTATTCACCCACTTTAGACTACTGCACAGAATGTCAAGGGAAATTTTGTTAGCGAGGACAAGTGACTGTTTTGCTCCACTTTTACTTTTGAGGTATTTTTCACTCAGCAGAAGATAATACAATGATGTATTTGCCATGCTGTTCCATAAATCAATTAAATTCTTCTCCTTGCTAAACTCCAGAAATTAACATTTGTGAAACTATTTTTTTTTCTGTAGTCCTTTATTTAAAGTTTGTGTAACAGCCCCAGACAACACATTGCTTAGAGCTGGCAAACAATTTCCCCAGTTTTACCAAGTGGCGCATTCGCTGTACCATCACAGGTCATTTTTAGCTATTGTACGTCTTTGTCTGGTCCAGTCAGAAAAGCGCACAAGCACTCCAGTACTATCAGTTATGCTTGGAGGAACATAAGAAGGGCGAGGGGGAGGGGAGAGGAGACGACACAAACTCAGAAATACCCCGTTTTTCTGCTTTGGGAGAGTACAGCCCGCTAACAGCCAGGTCCAGCCTGCCAGAAAATCAGTGTACTGCAGTATTACTATCAGTAGACAGAATGGAAAAACTCAAGCCACAGAAATATACCCTCGCAATGATCTCTGTCTCAAAGAAAAAAAAAAATCTTAAAAGTCACATCCTTATTGAATTTGTCTTCCTTGAAATTAATTCTACTTTGTGGCCTAGTTCTTTTTTATTTCTGAGCCTATTATGGGCCACATCTGTGGAAGTCTGATCAACTATTCTGAAACCAGCTGCTGCTGAGATTCTTTCAGTTAAACTGAAATTAAGAACAGGTTTGTGGGCTTCCTACCTGCTGCGAAGCCCTGATGTAGTTTATAAAATTACGTATAGGTGAGAAAATCTGACTGCCAGGGCTGAAAAAGTTGGTACATTTAGCATGAACCTAAAATAGCCGTGTACGCTGAAGCTGTACTTATTTGCGATATTAACTTTGTCTGCTCTCTTCCTCAGTGTCATTGTAAAAGCAATATTGGATAATTTGGTTTAAAAAAAATGAGAGTTTGAGAGGATCAAAGCCCAAAAAATCAAAATCAGGCTATATCCTAGCAACTGTGTTGGCGGTAGGGGCAAATATGTAAGACATTAGAGTTAAAAATGTTGATTTTTCAAGAAAGGTCTCCAGACTATTTCTGCCATAAGGAAAAGCTCATTTCCATACATGATTGCCATACATTGCCATACAGGAGATGATGGAAACAAACACCAGTCATCTTTTATCATTGATGCAATTACACTGATAGCAAGGGGACAACTTGTATGAGTAAAAGGTAAAGAGGTTATGACCACATCCTGACACCTGATACAATTTGTCAACAGATATGACCAGGTTGCTTACTGCTGTTACACATTAATAGACATGTCAGATCGTGAAATATGCGCACCTCTCCAAATGGAAAAATATTTTCAAATCCTTTCACTAGATTTATATCTGACTAAATTAACAGGGTGCAACAGCTTGACCACAATCCATGCAAACCCGGGGTATGCTGTTGTGCAAAACTTTGGTGGGTGGGGGTGTGTTTTCATAGTACAAACTCTGGAAGCAGCCTGACACTGCATAGCTACTGAGGCACGGTTTGAGAGGAGAGAAAGATTGTTGTGGTGTGTGGGAATCCAGGGCATTCCTCTCTGTCTGCCCTGGCAGGTCTGGGACCCTGGCAGGGGGTCAGGAACCCCCCTGTACAGAGCCCCGAGAGACACTGTCTCTGATCTCTGTCCATGGAAAAGAGTTTTCAATCTTACAGGATTAATTACAAGCTCTGAGTGTTTGATATAAGCAGTAATTAGTGTGGCACGGGTGCAAAAGTAGAATTTTAGGATTCTAGATAAGGGGTTCAAAGGGGACAAGATGGAGGAAAATTGGGCGTGCCTTGTCCTTTTTCTTCTTCTTCATGCCCTCCATGTTTCACTGTGGTGTTGGCATTTCTCTATTGGTTTAGGCTGGGGACACGCTGTTCAACATGGGTGATAGATATTGGCACGTTATTGTAAATATAGCACAAATCCTGACAGTGGTGCACATCAGAAGTCAATGTATTTAATCCAAGCTTATAAGCTTGTTATTAATTGAAAACATTTTGTTTCAGAGTGGAATTTGTGCCACCCACAGAAACTCTGGAAGCACACCAGTGTTAGAATGGTCCATTTTCACTGGAGTCAGAAATGTGAGTTTCTTTTTTAAAAGCATTACTGGGAATGCTTCTGTGTGGTGATCTGCAGACATAGATGGGTATTAGAGCTGCCTGTGCCTTCCAGTTTGTAACTTGTGCACGTGTGTTTTGTATTTCCACATACACCAAGAAAAAGTCTGGTTTAGAATGTAAAGAGTAATACAAGATGATTTGTCATCAATTTGTGTGCTCCTTTTTCTGACCAATCACAGTTTGAGAGCAAAATCTCTGTCTTCCATTTAAATAGAATTTCAGACAGATTTGTAATAACTGAAAATATTAATTGGCACAAAACCTGAATAACTCTGAGCAAGCACACAGAAAAAGAGACTGACTTCCCTAGATTACATTTCACAGACTGTATTTGTGTATGTGACATGTACACACACACATATGCACACACATATATATGAAATGTAATCCAAACTTGGCTTGTTTGCCTGTCTTGAAGTATTTATCTATGCTTTCAGCCTTGCTTTTACAGAGATGGCCTTTTTTCCTCAGTACTCTACCACAGTGTTTCTCGGGAACCTTTTCTTATCTAAACTTCCACCAATCACTCCTAAGGCTAAGTTATGCAGACAAGTCATCGCACAGAATTTCATCAAACTGCCATTTTCCCTAACTTTCAAGAAAGCCTGGTCCCAAACGCTGAACAAATAATTTATTAGACCATAGCAAAAGTAAATAAATGCTTTCCTGCTCCAAATATTTCATTAGCCAGAATTATTATACATGCAAGTCTATAAATAGTAAAACATGTATTGAGCCATTAATATCACTGACATTCTCATACGAAATACTGTAATTTAAAGAATTTGAAACTGGAGGACATCTGGAAGATTTCTGGCAAAGATAAAATGAGTAAACTGTCTGCAAACAAATTAGTCACCCATGGAAATGGTATGCTAGTAACGAATTGAAAATTAAGAACATAATCTCTACCTGAAATTTCTAATGACATTGATGATATTATGCAAATATATCCTGCATATCTTTTGAGTCTACAAATTCTTACACTGTTTCAATTTTGCTTTTAAAACACAGAAGTGCTGGTCTCAGCAGAAGAAATGTGAGAAAATCTCCTATTTAAAATTACATGGATAGAGGAACTCTGCTGGTGACTTTCCTTGAAATTAATATACCACTTGATTGTTTTTAAGGTCTCTGCATCTTCTGAATTTTTAATTGCCTTTCCATTAAAGTGGAATACCCCTCGTGTACTAAGCTTGAGATTGGTTCTCCAGTCTTTTCACTCCTTTAGCCTCCTATTTTCTTACGGGAACAAGGAGTGTAAGACTGGGCCCTGTGGAAGCAAATATGGAAAATATTAAGTATTTTAAGCATTACTCTGTCAAGTAATAGAGCAAGCCCTGTGTTCTGTATTCTCATGTTTTACTGTCTAAGGAAAAGAATCTGTACAGACTCCGAGAGAAAAGGAGTAGGTCATAAAAATCACATTTTTAGTTAGAGGAGTTGAGAAGTCTCATGCACCTTTCATTGCTCTGACTTGTCAATTTTCACCATATGGAAATTGTTAGCTTAATACTGTAGTTCTAAATACTGCCCAGGAATGCTGATTTATAATGGATTTCTTACTCTTTGTGTAAAGAAATGCTAAAGTACTATATAAACTGTGATTAGAGAATCTACACGCTTGTGTGATAGGCGTGTGCCTGGGGTGGATTCTTCAGGCTCAGAGAGGTGACATCTGCCCTGGTCCATTCACAGGTAAATATGGCACCAGTGAACTCAGAATTCCCACAAAATTATGCACTTCTGGAGTAAGTGGGAACCAAATTTGGCCAGCAATTGAAAAAGTGTGCAGGAAAGATGCTGATGCATAAGGGACAAAATCCAGACATTCCAGATGCATTATTTACTATTGAGGCACTTAAAGACACCATATTAATGTAATGAAGCTGCTTTTGAAGAATAGGCAACGTGCCTTTTTTAAAGTGTGTCCTCTCTATATTTTGACCAGCTGCTATGCACGTCTAGTTATTTTTTTTCCTGTAAATTAGAATTATATTTGATTGTCCCAAATACATCCCACTCAGCCATTCATGCTGAAAGCAGCAACAATTGTCAATGACCTTTAACACGCCTGCTATACAAATTAGTGCAGATCATTAATCACACATAGCTTACATTTTATGATTCGTGTATCCTTCATTACCAACTTTCCCCTCTCGCTCACTGCCCCCTACCCCCACCCCGTCCCTTTATTCCGAGTGTTCTTGTAATAAGCACTGGAAAGGGCAGGATTTAAAGCCTCCCCCCGCCCCAGTTTTGTTTTCTTCTCATTGCCGGAGCAGTTCGCGTCCCAAGTGCAAGACGGAGGGAGGGCGGAGCGGGGCCGGTGCACCCAGGAAGAGCCGGGAGTAGGGGGGGGACGACTCCGGCGGGGAGCTCAGGGCCGGGGTGCCCGGGGACGATGGGGTTCTGCCGGCCCGGGGCGTCAAGATAACACCGTCCCTCCGTCAAAAGAAGCGCTCCGTGTCAATTGTACGTCACTGCACATTATGAGACAATGAAAGAAAAAAAAAAAAAAAAAAAAAAAAAAAAGGCTCCATCCACACCCTTGATGTCTAGTACCGAGCGTTAAATTAGGCTTCCCAGCCATAGACTAAACACACTCCCCTCGCCTGTGGCACACACAGATTTGGCGTGATTAAACCGGGCTTCGCAAACAGGCAGGAAAATAAGAATTGAACTTTTCAGCCATGGGGGGTGGGGGGGGCAGGAGGCATTTTTGGTTGCTTTTTTTTTTTTTTTCTTCCTTTCTAAAGCCATATGGCAGATTGATTTGTTCGGAGGTCTTTCAACTTCCCCAGCGTGGCTGTTGAACAGTATTCCTCTTTGATCTTGATTGAGGACTTTAATGTTGTTGTTTCTGCGCATTTCAATAGATCCATAAATATTTTACCAGTGGAATTCGCCCAAAACAACAACAACAACAAAAAAGAATAAAAAGAAAAAAATA
Organism: Vidua chalybeata; assembly: GCF_026979565.1. NCBI lineage: Eukaryota > Metazoa > Chordata > Aves > Passeriformes > Viduidae > Vidua > Vidua chalybeata. The sequence continues at coordinate 94,194,207 of NC_071530.1, forward strand.
AAAGTTTCTCATAGAAATGCATCTGGGGCAACTCCAGCACGCACCTTTCGCAGCGGAGGAGGTACGTGGGAACCGGGCGGCGGTGGGCAGAAGTGCCACTCCGCGCCCGCACAACGCGGCACCGCCTTCCTCCCCCCCGCTCTCCCGCAGCGCCGGGCGCGGCGGCACCCGCGCCCCAACTTTGCCCCGCGCAGACAATGGTCCCCGGCGTGTAGGTGCGGGCTCGGCACCGGCCGCAGCAGCGCGGCCGCCGGGGGACGCGCGGCGGCGGCGGCGGCGGCGGCGGGGCGGGCGGGGCGCGGGCGCGGCGGGGGCGGTGCGCGGGCGCGGGGCGCGGCGGGGGCCGGCGGGGCCGCCCCCGCCCGCGCCAGTGGAGCCGCTCGGCGGATCATGTGCAGCGCGGCGCCGCTCGCATGCGGCGCGTGGTTTCACCTTCAGAGCGGCTCGGCGCGCCCTTCCCCGAACGCTGCCGCCGCCGGCCGCGCAGGAGGTGAGGGGCGGCGGGGCGGGGGAATGGCCCGGGGGGCGGGGGGTCCTCGGGCTGTGCCCCTTGGAGGGGGAAAAAAAAAAAAAAAAACCTCAACTTCGCGCCTCCCCCCGGGTACGGGGACTGTCCCCCCGGTCATCGGAGCAGCTCCAAAATGGTAACTTTGCGCTGTTCCGCGAGGAGGTCGGGTTTGCTGCAGTGGTGGTGCCGGGGGGTGGGGGAGCCCTGCGGGCTCCGGCAGCCTTTTGGCTTTGTACGCTCCGTCAGGGGCGTTGAGGGGAGGCGGATTGCGATATTAATCCATTAAGAGACAAAGAACAAATTGCCGCACTTTAAAGTAAAAAGCTTCGGCTGAAGAAGGTGGGTGATGGGTCGTCGAGCCCCGAGTAGCCACTTCAATTATTAACAGTGGTTTGTTTCCCCCCTTTCTCCCCCCACCCCCGCCGATATTGATCCAGCTTGTGCGTGAAATGCCCGATGTGGGGCTGTGTCCGTGTGTGTCCCCCCCTTGTTTGCGAGTCGCTCTCGGTTCCGTGGCGAGTCGGTCGCTGCGTGATCCCCGTTAGAGAAGTACACAGTTTATCAAAGGAAGTTGGGGGTGGGCGGGCAGAGAAAACAATTATTCACATATAGACAGCGAGGAGGACTCGGAGGACAATGTCTCCGTAGCGATTATTTCCAGAAGAGGAAAAATAGCCCGTTTGATGCGGGTGGGGTGGGGGGAGGGAGGCAGGGAGTTTAATGTACATGTTAAAAAAAAAAGGGGGGGGGGGTCGAGAGGAGGGAAGGAAGGGGAGAGAGATAGGGAGAGAGGGAGAGAAAAGAAGAATAGAAATAATGCAGTTCCAGACATTTTGTGCTATAAAAGCTTTCCTCCTCCTCGTCCCTCCCTCCCTCCCCCCATTACTATCTTCGGTGATCATTAGCATAGCGCCGAGTCGCGATCCTAATGCGAATTAAGCACTTGGGCAAGTTGAGGAAAGTTTGGATGGGTAAACTTTGCTATGAGGGAAAGAAGGTGGGGTGCTAAAACTGGCACTACGTGTGGGGAGGCGTGTGGAGCATGACAGCCGGCCGTTGTTTTTCCCCTCAAACCAGCTAACCTCTGCAATTAGCTGCTGGAGACAAACCCTGTGTTTTAAGCCGAAAAGTGTCGGTTTGGAGTCAGCACCATTTATTAGGAGCGTTAATAAGCTCCCATCAGCAGACAGGGATCTTCTGGGGAATGCACATTGTGTGTGCCCACAGCTTATCCTTTACATTACCCCTGTATAGATACGGAGGCGCTCGGTTACTGGACGTGCAAATATAATTTTGCTCGGACTATTTTCGAAACATTAATTCTGTTCTTTATTTAATCCAGATGCAGGGTTCCCCTCCCCCCCCCCCTCCCGCATTTGCTGCCTTATTGTTGGGTGTACATTTTCTGAAAAGGCGACTGGTGTAACCTGTGGAATTTGAAATGCAAATAAAAGCCTGTGGGAGTTGAGGCAGAACAAATCAGCATTTATAAAGTGAAAAAGATTTAATGTCTTTGAAACCACTGCGAGATTTATTTTTTTTTTTCTAAAAATAAGAACTGAATCATGACGTCAAGTCGTTTGGGCAAGATTTTAAAATTTCTTTTTTAATGTCTGAAACGCGGGTATGCGAAGTGCTTACAGGAAAAACAGATTACAAGATTAACATCTGTTAACATGATCGTTTATCTCCAGCCAAAAATAGGTCAGTCCTTTCTTAAGGAAACACGATTGCTGGGCGCATGATTAAATAATGAAATTAGGCTGATGAGTTCATAAATTAGACGCTGTGTCGACGTGCGTTAGGATCCGACCTGTGACAAAAATATGTAATTCGCGGTCCGCCGGAGAGCGGTGCGGGCTCAAAGTCCCTTTTTGGGGAGAGGCGCAACTCTCTCGCCGCCTCCTCCTCTTCCTCCTCCCCTCGCTCCCCATCGCTGGGCGCTCGTCGCTGCTCCCCCGCTCGCACCCAGCGTCTTCTCCGGCTGGGGAGCCGAAATCTCCCAGCGCTCAGAGAAGTTTCCTCGGCGGGGAGGGACGCGGGGGGTGCCGCGGTGAGGGGGGGTGGGGGAATGGGGCCGGACGGACGCCGAGCCGAGCCCCCGCCCGCCGTCGGCCCCGCCTTGCCGGGGCGGCCCTAGCCCGCGGGCCCGCCCCCCGCCGCCGCCCGGCCCGGCCCCGCTCGGCCCCGGGGTGTCGGGGCGCGGTGAGGTGGGACGGGGCGTCGTCGTGCTGCCGCCTTCCTGCTACCCTGCCCTGCCCTGCCCTGCCCTAAGCGCACCCCCGGCCCGGCCTCGTTTCTGCAGTCCCCTCGCCGTTCCCCCCACAGCCCTGGGATCCGGCTTTTTTTTGGAAGTGGGTGCAAAAGTGGAAAAGCTCGTCGGGCCTGGCGGGGCCATCGGTATTTTGATTTTTGTGGGGTTTCTTTTAACATTTTTATTATTTTTGAGGCGGATTCGCCGGTTTCTGGAGAGTCTCTCCCCAGAACTGGTGGCTGGGCGCCGTGCTCAGGGCCGGCTCCTCGGCGGCCGGGGAGAGGTCCCAGAAGCCCGCCCGGCGAAGGGCCGCTGCGCTTTGGCCCCATGCCACGGACTTTATTTCATGCTTGCTGCACTAAATGAGTTAACAGCCAAAGGGTTTTTCATTAACTCGACTTGGCAACCGTGTATTCGTTGGCTTCTCCCCCCACCAACCCCCCCCCCCCCCAAAAAAAAAAAGGTGTAATTTTAAGCAAAAGCTGAGTGGCATAATATGGGTTGATTTTGATTTGGGAGGGGGAATCTTTTTCAAAATCTTCATCAGATTTCCCTTGTGCCTCCATCCCCGGGCATGGTGTGTGGGTGGGATGATAGCCGAGAGTTTTATTTTGTGAGATGTGCTGTGTGTCCTGATTTTTGACCATTGCTTTCCAGCGGTGTTTTAAGGCCTTGTGTATCCTGGACCAAGCAGGAGGATGCTGACCCTGTGGCGGGGCAGTGACCTTAAGCTGTCCCCTGTCAGCCCTGCGAGGGATGCGTGGATGGGGCTGGCGGGAGTGTGTACACGTACATGCTGGGGAGCTGGGTGCTGCATGCCGGGCAGGTGCATGCAGGGCCAGGAGGGTGCTGCGGCAGGTGGATAGGAGTGTGTGTGCACAGATGCAGGGCAGGGATGGGGTATGTTGCATTGCTGCATGGGAGCCAGATGTGTGTGCCTGTAGGTCCTACTGGGGATGTGTATGCACGGCAGAATGAAGCTCACATGGCTGCGGGGTGGGGGAATGCTTCATCACATGCTTCAGGTGTGTGTGTGTGTGTGCTCCTGCCCTCGTGTTTGTGGCTGTGTCCCGTGGGCAAGTGTGGGAAGTAGTGCATGTTGGGCTTCTCTAAGTGAGGCCTGCATGTGCTTACCCCCCAGGCTGGCTGCTGCCAGCGGGCCAAAAATAACAGCATTGTAAGAGATGTTGGCTGTTTTAGGGGGGAGCAGTGCTAGGGAGGGGTGTTGGTGATGAGAGCAAAAGTTTCATCTCGGTGGGGAGTATGTTGGTAGTTTTGTTCCAGTAGTTTGTCCGTGGCAGCTGGATGGAGGAGTTGTCTGTCAGTGAATGTTGTTGCTTTGTTTCTCTGCCAAAGTGTCCTTCACTTCTGTCACAGCAAACCCACCATCATCAGCCTGGTCATCTGCTATTCTGTGCACCCCAGCTTTGTCCCACCAGGGTGGATACAGTGGTCTTTGGAGCTTTCCCCTGTTGAAACGGGAAGCTGAAGATGCATAGGAGCGCCTGTGGTGTAGTTAGTATCAAGGTGCGGCTATTCCAGGAGACATCTTCAGTTTCACAAGAGCAGCTGCCATAGCCATCTTGAGTGAACTCTGTATAATAAAGTCATTTGCGTGGGGCTCTGTGTTACTGGCACAAGCACACCTTTACGAGCTCCTGGTGTAAAGTGATTTTTAGCTATCTCTAGAAATTCTTGCCTGGGGTTTGTTTTCAAGCATTTAGTTCCTATAAAACTGAGTGGTGGTGAAGTGACACCTAGTTAGTGATAAGTATTGTGGAGTCTGTCTGAACAATAGGGCATTATAGCCGTTCCTCTAAACTCTTAGATTAATATGCAAAGATAGTGCTTACAGAAAGGAGAGAAAAAATAAAGCATCGGGGAGAATGACATGGTCCTAAGGGATGATCTAAAACATGTTTAAAGAGAGGAGTGGTCTTTGTTAGCACAGCACCTACCTAAGCTTAGCACGACTTTCTAAACTCCTGTACCAGACAAACTATGTTTTAGTCCCTCCATGAATGTGAACGACTATTTCTCTGTGCATAATAGAAAAGAGTTTACATCACTAGGATGAAATCTACCTACTGTTACTTGCAGGTGTCCTCAATAACTCTATCTGCCTAGAATGGAGCAACATTTTGTAGATTAAAGTTTTCCTGTGGCAATGACTAATGTATTTACTTTAAAAAAATAGGTTCATTGTATGATTTTATAATTGATCATAGTATCATGCTGTCACCAAGATTTAATAATAGCAATTATCAGTACAGATGCGTTCATTGAAGGGGTTGGAAATGATTGTGCCATTGTTCTGAATCTCTGCCTGTTGAATTGATTGTCATTTTAGCAAAGAAGGATGTTTCTGTCTTAACATCTTACAGATCACCTTCAGAAGCTGGGCTGTTGGCTTCAGTTGACTGAAAAAAGCATAACCTTTAAAATGCACCCTGCTGTGGGTGCTTACACCAGAGGGGGCAGCCTAGAAGAGTATCCTCATAGAGATGGTGAACTCACCAACTTCTGAGAACTTTGGGCAGTCTGTTTATTGGGATTTTTTTTGCTAAGGTCTTTGTGTGCTGGTGACTTCAACAGTTACCTTTAGTTACTTATAACTGTTGTCTTATATATATATATATATATATATATATATATATAGTTATAATTGCCAATAAGTATTACCTGTCTATAGTTACCTATATTTACAGTTATCTATAGTCACCTAGCTATAGTTCTCTGTGATTAAGATCTGATGACTTCTGTGCTGAGGTCCCATCTAATGAAGGGTACCTATATTTAATAAGATCCAAAACCTGTCAGCTTTGAAAGGCCTAACTTCTGCAAAGGCTTCAGTTCGTGCCAAGAACTTCCAGGACTTCTCTGGGATTACATGCAGTATGCAGAATGATCCAGTGCATAAGCTTTCGAAGAGACCAGTGATGACATCTCTATATGTGCTTAAACTGGAAATCTGGGTTTGACTATGCTGTTTCTTGAAGTCATCAAAATAGAAAGCTGAAATGCAAAGTGATTGCATTTTGCAGGAAGCAACTTGTCCAAGCTTGCAAATTTCAAGAAAAGTGCCTGTTTAAGTTTTTGAGTTGCAAGTATGAATTTGTACATCCATACCTTTTAAGACTGAATGGGCATTGGATTTCTGCACAGAAAGGAGAAATGGACTTACTGCTGTTTTTTACAACCATGTGATGTTCTTTAGTTGGGTAAGAACATGTACAACCATCCTAAAAATTGACTTGTTGCTTGTGAATCCACTGCTGACCCATAATGAGCACCTTTCCACTCCCGTTGACTATTGGGAGTTGCATGAGGGTGATTCTGGGAGTAACTACAGTTTATATGCGTATCTGAAATCCTTAATTATATTGGCAGTTAATCAACTAAAACTTATTTTGGTCATTTTTTTCCCTCTAGCAATAAGCTTAATCCTGATACCTAATCAGAGTGGTAAAAAAAAAAAAAAAAAACACAAAAAAACCCAGGAAAAAACAGTCACATTTATTTGATTAGATATCTACAAAATAAATATTTGAAACTTGGAGCAATGTTGCTTTTTCAAAGCAGACATCTCACATGCTGCAAATATTTATACACTTCAGTGCTAGGATAAAGCTGTTCTGACTCAGACACTGAAGGCAAAATTCTGTTTTTCAGTTACCCACTGTAACTGCACAGAAATTCTGTACAGTACTCAGGAGTTAGGACGACTTAACAGATAGCAGTATTTCTTGGTTGTCACTTCTATGTTAAAAGTAAGTGGGAACTTCCTCGCCTTTTCCAGCAGGAACGATTCTAGTAAATATTATGTTAGTGAGCCCACATTAAAACTTGCGAGTGGATTATGGTCCAGGTAGTTAACACTGCCACTTAGGCTTTCATTAGGATGATGACTTCATTACAAATGTTTACTTTCATTACCTAACTGTTAGTCAGCAAATGTTTAGTCTCTTGATCTGCTGAACCTGCTTTGCTATTTGAAGCCAGCGAGCTCTCTTTTTTTGGTGTGATGATTACTCAAAGCTGGTTGTTCATTTTTTGATGTTGTTTACATCTTGATTACTTGGAGAGGCCCATCAGCATTGTTACACACTTGGTGTTAGCAGTTTCTCCTTGCATTCCTGAAACTGCATTATGGCAACAGTGCTTGTGCAAAGGAACATGGAGCATTAAGCGTGTGTTCCGAGATTAAATTCGCGCGTGGATGGACAGAACTTGCATCTCTCAAGTTGCTACCAAACTATTTATTACCTAGTAAGTTCTAGTAGGTCTCATAGCAATAGCACACATCTGCTGTAAGATAAGTTGTTTATTTACCACTCTCAACTTGTGAGCTAACACTGCTCATGGTGTCCATGGCAGGGACACTGCGACAGGGGCTGCTGAAGACTGGTCTATAAACTGTTTCAAGTCATGGAAGAACAGAGGTTCTTTCTGTGGATTCAAGACTGCTTGCATTCTGAGGACTACTTAAAATTCATTTTTGCTAACCTTTCATTTAAGTGAGTGCTTATGGAAAAGAATTAAATTTTTATCAGCAGGATATTGTGTTGCTTAACGCTTGTTCAACAAAATCCACATTTCATTATGGGCTGTTGCAGAAGCTGTAGGCCTGGCATTACTGTTGTACTGTTGTGGTAAACCCAAGGTAACTTTAGTAGGGTGGCACTGAATTTACAGCACTGGATGTGGGGATGAATTTAGCACACAGCACTTAGCACCTAATTAAAGCTTATAGTATTACATCCGTAATCAGGACACTCTTAGAATCTCTAAGAAATTAGTTTTTTCTTTGTCTACTCTTCTCCTTTTTCTTTCTTGCCATCTTACTGTGTGGTGTTGGGAGCTTGTTTCTCCATGTTGGGGCTGTTGTATTTATGTCCCAAAGGAAATGCTTTCCAGCAGTGTACTTCAAATTGAAAAGTAGAAGAATTTTGTGGCTCCCTAAATCTTTAAGGCTGGTTTCTAAAATGATCTAGCGTTTAATCTTCTTTTCAAAGTAAAATAAAAACTACAAAGCATATGTAATTACAATTTGCAGCTATTTTTAGACTCCTGACATGTTTCATTTATAGTATAATGATAAAAACAAATAGCACAGCGGCTAGACAGACAATTTTCAAACCAACAGCATCCACTTCAGCTATCCTGTGTGTATTTTATACGTGTTTCCTTTGGTTCTTTTTTTTTTTTTTTTTTTTTTTTTTTTTTTTTTTTTTTTTTTTGTTCTTGTTCTCTTTTGGCTGGGAGTGTACTGAAACTGTATGTCTCAGTACATGCTGGGGGGTGCAGAGAAAACGAGAGCTGTGTCTGTCGGGCAGGTCCTGTTGTGAGTGTTTGCTGAAAACCGGATCATGTGTCAGTGAGTTTTAATGTACTGCACACACACACAGACACACACACACGCATGCTTTGCTTTTCCGGCAGGTATAATAAAGGAAGAACGGTGAGTTGGCTCGTCACTATTTTTACACTGCATAGAAATGCTTGTGTTGGCTTGTTATGGGGATAAAGCTGACTGAATAGTAATTTTTCCTTGTCTTTTTTAAAAAGATGGTGAGCAGGAAAGTGGTGTTAGTTTTCAGTAAAGAAAGAGGAAGAGAAGCTGGTGGAAATTGAGGTGTTCTAGTCAGAATTGTAGCCTAATTTTAAAATGGTCACGTTTACTTATATAAAAATAGATTTGGGAATTAAATTAGCCATGTTCTTTGTTTTTAAAAGGGTAACGTGTGCGCACTCACCATATGGTAGCATTTAACCCTTATTGTATTAGCTGACAACAAGTCACATTTATTCTCTGATTTATTTCAGTGTTTCAGAATGTTCTTTTTCTGAAATCTAGTACAACAAAAGATGCATTTAGGATTGTGCAATGTAATTATCTGTAGCAGTTTTGCCTCACTGTTAAAATGATACCAGGTTCATGAGTAAGCAATATTTTTCCTTTAAGAAATAATTTCCTTAAGAAATAGTCATTCTCTGAATGTTGAAATGGTTTGCGGGAAGAGTTATGAACAATAGCCAGTGACACGGCGTGTTATAAAGGATTGCAGGGCGAGGTGTTACAGTCTCTGCTGGCTGAAACTAGAGCTCCTCTTTTGATGGTTGAGTATGTGCTTGCAAAGTCTTTGTCTCCCCCCCTTCGTCCACCAGTCTTTACACAGAGGTTGCTTAGTTGCCTATTTTAATGGATGCATTCTGGCTTCCTTTGTGGTAGACTGTGAGGCACCTGCATTGGTGAGCTGGTAGCAGCATTGGCAGCCACAAGTATGATAAAACTATGAATCAGGCAACTTAAGGACTGACTTAAACTATGCATTTAGGGAAATAAGATACCTTATTTTCCCTTTGGATTTGGATTTCCCTGGGAGTTGTATTTTTAGGCTTTCTTTCCCCTCTGCCATCCTATCTATGCATGTCTTCAGGGTTTCAGGAGCTGAGACAAAGTCCCAGAGTGTGCAGTAAATATGAGTTAGCCCCATACAGTGCATTGCGTGAGAACTTTCAAAAGTCGGTGGCACTCCTCACTGAGGTACCAGTTGCTCACCATCTGTCTCTTAAAGTAATTTCTTTTAACCTTGGGACTCGAAAATATTTCAACAAGGTTATTCATGTGTTTGTGTGAAGAGTCTGTAAGTGTACTGAAAAACTGCTAAGCTTCTAATTTCAATGTGGTGTTTGAATACTAAAGTATACCAATTAGGAATAGCTGACGTTATCATTTATAGAAGTTGAAAGGAGCATTAAACACCACCCTTCCAACACTAAATATAGCTTTTCCTCCTGTGTGTAGCTGCTTACGTGAAACCAAGGGTCTGTCTTCCAGATTGTTGTACTAGCATGTTGATACATCCTTGGATAAACTACCAGGCTCGTGTATTATCACAGCAGTCCCTTTGCAACGTCCTGTGTATAACTGTACCTTTAGCTGATTAACACAATGCTTTCTTGGTGCTGTTTTTGATGGCTCTGTGAATCCTTATTTTAAGACCTTTTCTAAAGAAATGTTTTCATCACTAAAGAGAAAAGCTGTATGAAATCTATAAATACTTACTTTAATTAGATTTGCTCTGTTTTTCTCTTTTTTTCTTTCCCTCCAGATAAATTTTGCCTCAATAATGAATGCTGTGATCTTCAATGCATAATTATATTGACATTAATAATGATAGTTGGAGAATATTTTAATGCCAGTTAGAGAAAACATGACAATTTATGTTGATAACCTTGGTCCCATTAAATTAGAACAGATTTTAGTAGAGAGCTGTGACTATCAGTGGTATGATGAAATAACCCACTTCTTTTCATTGTGGCAAGCATATTGGAGAGTTCATTTTATCATGAGTGGTACATACCAGGTGTCAAGTGACATGCCAGACACACAGCTTTGCTTCTGAATGACTCTTTCCAATTAGAAAGTAATGGCTTTAACGGGATCAACCAAGTAATCGGAGTCTGTCAGTTCTCCCATGCCAGGAGGTGTATATTTGCAAATGTTATTTATTTATTTATCTGCTTTTTAATGAGTTGCAAAATTGTTGGTAACCTTGAGTAAATTTGGGGGGTGGTGGAAATATTATGTTGAAATTGTGGGATTAATGGTTTAGCAGTTGGGATTAAAAATAGTCTCAGCAAATTACCCTGTTGATACTGAAGCCAGAATCTGTTAATGGGGTTACAAGCAGATTGGTTTATCAGTCATTTATTTTCTAGGTTGATTAGGGATTATAGGTTACCATCACAAAAGTAAGCAGTGCAAAAGGCGAGGATTGCTAATATTTTGATTCAGAGTTTCATGCACTTAGAAGGAGGGTGTCTGGAGCTCAAAAGTGGTTTCTAGATTGTGGGCAGCCTTTCCCCTCAGATTTTTATATTCTGAAGTAGATGTCTAAGGAGCCTGGGTATTGTAAAGGAGTAGTTTGGCTTGTTAAAAGTCTGCAAAATGATACAAAACAGTAATCTGTGAAATTCATGCGGGCCACTAAAAAAATTTCAAATGCCTGGTGCTGAATTGCCTGCTGTTGTGTCTTCTGTTTCAGTGCAGAACGCAGGGCTTTTCTTACTCACAACAATGTTTATGACGTGCAGTCTGTGCAACAGACTGATGGCTTTTGTGTGTCCTGTTCTAACTTGCAAACAAACTGTGTGTACCTCTGCATAGCAAAATCCTTTAACTGCCACTTGTTTATTGCAGATCATACATAGGTCTCTGAGCTAGGGATAGAGTTGCAAACCAGGGCATCCCCTCTGGGGGATAAAAAGCTGGGCACCCATGTTGGAACCCTTTAGATATCACTCTTACCTTCTGCTATGTAGTTCAGGAGATGCTGTGACTTTAATGCTCTTTGCTACCTTGTCCTGATGTACAGCTTGAGATAACATAGTGACATTTATTTGGCTTTTCAATACTTGCTAAGTCAAATGCAGTGAAATAGCAGGTGAACATTTCTGCAGCTTTTTAGCTAGATGTGGAGCTCTGCACAAGATTGGTGGAGAGACTTGTAATTGTTTTTGTGTCCTTGGCTCTGACACAAGATAAGGGAGAGAACAAGAAGTTCAAGAAGAGAAATGCTGACTTGGTTTGTTAGAGGAGTGGATGATACAAGCTTAAAAAGAATCCTCTGGGGACTGGCTGATCTGGCAGGCCAGCAAAAGGGAAGGAAATGGGGACCTTGAGATGTAAGAGATCAAGCTAATTCCTTACCTAAAACTAGGTTTTCTTCTGTCCTTGCAGAAAGCTTGTCCAAGCTTCCTGCAGGTTCTAAGACTGAAATCCAAGGATCAAGACTTCTATCACCACACTGGAGAGGAAGACAGATAGTTACCTGCTTAATGTGGCTCTCCTGTGAGTTTTGTGCTCCTGGAGGATGGGAGAGAGAGCATAATAGACTTGAAGAAGGATGAGCATCCCAAGAGCAGTGACAAGGTCAAGAAATCTGTCTGAATTTTGGCTTATGTATTTTCTCCTGAGTTCAGTTTGCACACTGGCGCAGGTTACTCTGGAATGTGTAGGGAGCCTAAAGCTGTTCTGTTGGCTCAGTGGGATAGGGAATGCTGCCCTCTGAGTTGGTACTTCCTCTGAACAGGAGAAAAACCTCATCACTTGGTACAGTCTGTCATCTGTGATCCCTGTGGAAGAAGAACACTATCTCTTAAACTAAACTCTCTTCAACATGTAAGAAAAAGGACAAGATGATGAGAGTTGAGAGTCTGTCAGCTAAGAAGATGCTAGACATGAGACAGATTTTTGTTTTCTTAAACACACAGTTTATTCTGCTTTATTCATTGTATTTTACACTTTGAAAAAGATAACAGTATTTGAAGGGCTAAAATCTCAGTTTCTCATTCTAATATGCAAAATGAAGTTTTGAACTTGAATCTTATTTTAAAAAGAAAATATCTATGTAGGTATAGCAGTATGCGAATGTAGGAAAATAATTTTGCAGATGCATAATAAAAATGCTCTTCACACAGTCCTCCCTGCTTCCTCCCATGCTGTTAGGGTCTAATGGATTTTGCCTAGCATAACTCAATTCTTGTGGAATCTTACAGCAGCTCTGTGAAGTTTATTAAAGAACAGGTAACCAGAATTACTCCTTGTGTAATTCCACCCACAAGTGAGGTAATTACACCTTGCGTTGGGCATTAGCGGACTATGCCAATATGAGCTGGTTCACTTGTAAAGATCTCTCAGCCGTTTCACGTCTGGCATCAGTGTCAGTCTCTTTGCTCAGAAGTGATGAAGAGCTGGTGCAAGCAGCAGGCACAGCAAAGCTGGAGGAGAAGAAAATAGGGTGTGTTGAGCTGAACACAGCCGTAAAGGAAAAAAGACTGTAACAAGATCATACAGAAATAAGGAGGAGGAAATACGTGTTTGGAGGAGCTGTGGGTGTCCAGGAAGACTGTTAAAGGTGGAGAACTACTTTCTCCTGTACCTAGGAACACTGAGTTTCTGAAGGTGGGTGTCTGTCTTTCATCAGAAATCACCATGGCAGGAATCTGTAGTTATCTGCGTTATGGTAGTAAAAGAATCATTGCCCTTTGGTGATGCTTTTCTTCATGAGTGGTGAGGCTGAGGTGGTGGCCGGAGCTTCCCATGTCATCATGCCCCTGTAGTGTTGCTGGATGTCGCTGTCTGGGATGCGTTAATGGGGTCTGACTGAGATTTGATTTATTTCCCATGGCACTGGTCTGCTGGGTGGTCTCTGCCACCCTGCAGCAGCGCCAGAATGAGATGGAGTGTGTGCAGGGCTGTGTAAGAGCAGGATATGGGAGATGCCTGGTGTTCTGTGTAGGGCTTAGCTCGTGTAGTCTTGCTTCATCACAAGGAGCCCTGGGAGAAATTAGAGTGGTGGTGGTTATAGAGAGGAGATGTTAAAGAGAAGAAGAGGAGGTTTGGCTGAGCACATATGTTTGCATGTGTGTGAGGTAACTGAATTTTTCTTCTGTGTAGTTTCTTGAAGGGACTTAAGACTTGGTTCTACTGCACAGATCTCTGATTATTGTAGACTCCTTTCCTGTCTCTTGTCCCCCAGGCATACTTTGCTCTGCAGTCCCTTTTTCCTGGCTGTTGCACACTTCTGAGCTTGAGCGGGTGTCAGCACTCAAAACTTGAAGGTGGCAGAGACTTGGGATGAGTGGGTGGATGTGGCATGCTGAGCATGAGAGTTTTTGGAGGAGGAATATGAAGTGGAGCAGGTTTGTGTTCAGAATGAAAACAGGAGTGATCCAGGTGTTGCAAGGGGCCCGTGAGAAGGACTGAGCTATGCTGAGAAACCAGGCTGTTGGCACAGAAGGGTTGGGAGGATGTCAGGCACAATGCAAACAGCCACCTAAGTCTGATTAATTTTTAGCACTGATAGCAAACTTCCTTAAATAAATTGCTGTTAATGAATAGAATTTGTTAGGACTAGCTGGGTTTGTGAAAGATGCATGTCAGCAAAAACAGCCATGCAAAGAAAACGCACTTGGGAAATCTGTTGTTCATCCTCTGTCTTTTCTGTGAATACTGTCATGAATCTGTCCTGAAAGCAAATTTTCTAGACGTGACTTTTACTGCTACAGCCTTAACTCTGATGACTTTTGCAAAGAATGTACTGCATATAATGTTTCTGCTCTCTTAAAAAAAAAAAGTAGTAACTTTATGTTTTTAGCATTATAAAGGAGATAAAATAAGGACTTGCAACAGTTCCCTTTTCCAGGCTTCTGTAGCTGTGATTAATTCCTTATGGTAACAATCATCCTCTACATCAAACCACAATATGATGGTCAGGTAAAGGTGCGTGGGAACACAGCAGGCATCTGTTTCTATCTGACACAAAGTCAGCGGTTTAGGCTTACAGAAGATTATGATTTATCAAGAGGGTATAATTATAAGCTGTTGTCATATGGTGGCACCCAGTAGCAATGATGATCTGTTGCTGCTCCTCTGGGATGTGTACAAACACACAGTAAGAATAAGTTCCAGGACTTGATTGTATCTCCTCTATGTACATGTGGTTGTATGGATCCATTTAAAGGGTCATTAAAGTTCTCCAAAGCTTATCTGCTGTCAAATTAAATGCTAATAAATGTCTGTTAATTATCACAGTCCTCTTCACAATAATAAGTTATTAGAATTGAATTTACTGTGCATTTTACTACAGTGGGAGGAAGCCAACTTTGGTGCTTGGTCCTCATCTGGCATTTGAATGTGTATGTATAATGCAAGGCAAAAATTTGGCCACAGTCTTCCTGGTACTGAAGGCTGCCTGTGTGGTGATGGGGTAGAAATGTTCTATGCTCTCCTCCAGACTCAGCTGATTTCTGTGCAGAAACTGGTCCTGCTGTAGGCTTGCAGGAGAACCGCATCATGGGGCTCTAGTTCTGTATCACACCATGGGTGCCTAGAAATGTGGTCAATGTCAGCATCCCTGGGTCATTCCAGAAATTAACCCGTCAGCTACCTGAAAAATATTAGGATGGTTCATTAGCCCTCTCTCTTTGTGTCCATTACAGTGGGGTAGTAAGGAAAAGTCACATAAGAGATCTGTGACCAAGGAGGAAAAGATTTAGCATGCCATATATAGCATAGGTATAATCATGTGAGTACAGCTCTCTTCCCTGAAGAAGAGTATTGTGTATGGAATTCTCTTTCATTGCAAAGACACTGTCCTTTTGCAAGCAGCAGCAGCATCTTTCTGGTTTTGGTAATTCAGCCTATTAGTAAGAGCTGTATGGCATAGTAAATATGCAAGATACGAAGCTTACTTTTATGTATTTCCTGAGCAGTGCAACTGGAAGTGAAGTGGTGCCACATCCCCTGCACATGTAAATGGCATTGTAATTTCTTCTAGGCAGTGGTCAGAAAATGATACATATTCCATCACTTTAGGACATAGCATCAACTTGACCCCAGAGGCTAAACCTTGCTCAGTTACTGTGCATTTTAGTGGTGTTTCTCCAGTTACTTTGGTCATACTAGTTCAAATTTATGTCAGCATACGTTAGACAACAGCTTGGTATTAGGTGTGCTGATTATGCGCTGTGGCATAGAAAGTGGAGCAGGATGACAGGGAACTGGGCTGGCAAAAGGAGATGTGCTTATGGCATCTGTTTTGTGTCTCTTGAATACTTTATTTCAGCCCTGTATTCCCTGAGTCATGTTAATCCTGGTATCGGTAGGTACCGCCTACACCCAGTTTATTTCTACCTTGAGGTCATGGCATAGGGTCATTATCTCACTTTCTGACTGTAAGCCATACTGCCTTGTAGGTTGATGATGAATTCATGGCTTTTAGGGAGTCATGTCTGCTCCTGTGCATGTGTGCACACACACACACCCCACTACAAAATAGCAACTTCAAAGCCCTCGCTGGGTAATCTTCACTGACATCAGTGAGCACTTGTTACTCATCGGAGGAGCCTCGCTGACTTGAGAGGCACTTTCTTGTGAGTAGGAGTTTGCCAGTGTTAGCAATGGTGGCCCAGCCTGGCCCCAGAGGGTGATGCAGTTACCCTAAGTTTGGCATTGCCTGGGCATGGGCATATACACGCAAATGCACAAAGAAAAAAAAAAAAAAAAAAAAAAAAGGTGTTGGTATTACATGTCCAGGATTTGAAAAAAAATGAATTGTTTAGTGTCTGTTGTTGACGGTGTTTAAAGTCAGGCGAACATAATACCTGCATCCCTGTAGATAACAAGTGCCTCCTTGGCTGCACATAATGATGTGGAACATTTTGTGTTCATGGCAGTGACACTGTGGGCTGGATTCTCCTCAACTCTTTGCCATCTCCACCCACTGACATGGAGAGTTCAGGGGTGTAGGCCGGGCCGATTTGGTTCTCTGTTTATATAGGACATAGACCTGCATGCTCTGAATGTATTTGTTTAAACAAGAGGTCAGCTGTTAACAGAAAATGGTACATGCCTTGCTGGTTAATGGGAAAATGAAGGCAGTATTGTCATGATGATGGCTTTAGAAACAGAGATTGTTTCAAGTATGACAGAGGACACCCAGCTAAGTATTGTTAAAAAAGGTTGCTAGAATAATAGTAAGTGTATGATGAACTTAATGCCAAAGATAATGCAGTTCAGTAGAGTGACTTCAGAATCCTGTTGTCATTCAGTATTTCTGCTTGTTTTGTGTTGGTAAAGAGCTGATTTTTTTTTTTCCTTCTCCTACTTCCAATTTTGAAGAAGTAGGTTATCTGTAGTTGGCTATAGTTTTGAGGTTATATATTAGCAAGCATTATATTATTAACCCTTGCAAGTCAGCATTTATTTTTTGTAGTATAAACATAGTATATGCCTATACATGTGGAAACAAAAGTCAGAGATTTATTTTAAAGCTTTAAAGGTGGATATGTGGTATTGGCAAGAAGCAGAGTGTACCCTAAGGCGTTCTTATATTGCCAGTTGGGATTTAAGCTTTTATACTAGTAAATTTTATTGTCTAGGTTAAAAGCCAAGTTCATTCAATTAAATTAATCTCTGATTCTTTTCCAGTGTGGCAGAGTTTAACCAAGGATGAGTGTAGCTATTTTGTTAAACATTAAAAGATGCTGTTGATTTGATATTTTTTTAACTAATATTAGAGTGAGCTCAAAATGAAAAGAGGTTTTGAAGTTTTTGCATGGGGCTGCCATGCTGCCATTAATGAAATTGATCTTTATTTATTTACTTATTTAATCATCATGCTTGCCATGATTACAAAGCTTGTAATTTAACACTCCTCCTTGGTCTGGCAAACTGATCCCTGTAGGCAGATGCTGGTGGCCACTTGGAAGTCTATTGAACTGACTGCAAAGATTTGATCATGTGGGTCAGTCTGTACAATGTGGGGTTTAGTTTCAGAGACAATGATTCACTGTTGCCTAATTTTGGAACTCAAATAATTGCTTTGCTATCGGTGCTGCTTTTTGAAGTGTTCCTAACTAGGGTATAAAAGCAGGTAGTTTATGTTAAATGGCAGGAGAAACAGTTTGTCTACTGCATGAAACCACTGTGTTTATGTATCAGTGTAATGCGTGTAATCCATGCACAGGTTTATGCATTCAGTGTCCTCCTGGAAGTGTCAGAGATCCACAGTGCCCCTGAGCACTAGATTTAGCATTTGATGCTCAGATGTAGTTTTCAGATCTATAAAGTGTCTTCATCCTTACAGCTCCCCACTGGCTGTGTTTTTCAAGACATTGAAGAGCTTAGTACTCTTCCCAAGTCAGCTGTGATTTATGCTCAATCGGAGAGGACTGAGGCAGCCCATTGAACTTACCCTAAGGGAAGCTGTCATCATCAGGATGATTAAAAAGCCTTGTTGGGCATATGATGCAATATCAATGTGCAGGATACCCTTGCTGCAGGTCGAGGGCTCCAGCCCCAGCTGATGCTTCTGCCCAGGTACCTGAAAGATGGCAGAGCCACAGGTGCAAACTCAGAAACAGAAGGAGCAGGCAGGAAAGGTTGTTCCTGTAGATTTTTCTCTAAGCAGTGAGGAGAATGTGAAAGAAGGTTTAGGAAGGCTAAAATACCAACTTACATAAATGGAAAATGGCTTAATAAATGCAGTGCTGACATAGTATAGGTAAGATCCTGTTGCCTAGTTGCTCCACATGCCCTGTTGTGACAGCTGGGGTGGTTGAGCAGGGTAGCACATATCCGCTCCCCTCTGCAAGTTTTCATGTTGCAACTCCTATATGGATGTCTTCTGGCCAAAAACTTCTCTCAGGCGTCACTTTAGGAAGCATGTTTTGACACTGCCTGCTTGCATATGTGCTTAGAGGGAGTAACTGCAGGTGTCAGTGCAAAGACAACTCTTCTCTTGTGTGTGGTTGAAAGGTTGCAAAGTGAAAAAGTCAGTGAGAATTACTTAGTTTTCTTTGAAAAAAAACAAACCCTAACTCTTCCTCATTAAAATTGTATGAATCTAACAAAAATGTATATTAACATTTGATATATTTGGGAGGAGATGATTATTTTTGATATGAAACATTGAGTTTAGAACAATCCAGATCAATGACATGGTATTTCAAGTATAAAAGGTTTTGGGTAAACCAAGAATTTTTTTTTTCTTAATTATTTTAACCACATCAGTATATGCACCTGGGGACAGAGATGACCCTTCATTGTTACTGTTTGTGGAGAGGTGACGTTAACAAGAGATACTGGCCTGAGTGGGTTCCTCAGCCTGCTGTACCCCTTACCCCTTCCTTCACAGGAAAGGTTTGGTATGGAGTGGCTGATTCAATATTGAGAGGTATGGTTCTTTGGGTTTCTCTTTGGATTTCATCCATGTGCCTTTTCTTTTTTTTTGTTTGTTTGTTTTGGTGGTTGTGACACTGACATAGGTGAAAACCAGGTCTGCTGAGAAACATCATTAAAACACTAGATGTTGTATGTAACTTTGTCAGGGTGAGGAGGAAGGGATTTGGTTGGGATGTAGCAATTGGCAAATGTGCTGAAGTGTGGTAAGACCAACTGGATGCAGTCACCAGGGTGCAGTCAGATTTGATTGTCCTGTACTTAGTTACTCTTCCTGTAGTTACTGACAGGTGAGGCATCCTGCAGTGTAGCAGGCATCTGCATGTTTGAGCTAGATCATACAGTACCTGATCTTACAGATGTAATAATCTGGACTGGTTGAACAGCAAAAAGAGTTTGCATCCTACTTCAGATTAATGAGATCTGTCTCTTAAAGCAGGGGGTTTAAGATGAAATTACTCTGTATTTATACAACAATCACTTGTTGTGGTGTGAGGTAGCTTATATAAACTTTTCTTTAGGATTGTTTTTGTTACTGTGCATGAAAAGTTGGTTTATTTTTCTTTTAAATAAAATTTGAAGGTAAGATCAAGCTATTTTTCCCCCCTGCACATAGGATGTAACCACTGCAGTGGTGCAAATTGCAACAAAGGTGTTGTTGCTTTATGTGGATCAAGCAACGTGGAAGTTCTGCCTTGTGCTGTGTGGGTCTCTTCTTCTTTCAAGACCAATGGGCTGGACTTCTTGAGCAGATGAATCCCATGAGAAAGAGCTCCTTTCTCTTGTGTCATGGTGTCTATCTTTGTGATAGTGGCTGTGCAGTGGAGGACAGAGCCCTGGTGGAGGGGTAGGGATGGAAGAGGTGGAGACAGGAGGGCAGGGATATAGCCTGGAGGTGTTGGCTCACCTCCATGGAATCGTAGAGACATTTTTGATCGAGTTGAGGAGTGCTTTGAAGTCCTCTAGTGGAAAGCCTGCCTCCTTGCCCCTGTCTTCGCTTTCAGGTGGGTAGGTTTTCTACCTACACTTCACCAGAAGTGTAGGTTTAGCTGCCTGTGCTTTACAAGAACAAAACGTTTCCTGTGGCAAACAGAAATTGCATATAGAAACCCAGGTTTGATTACTCAATTCTGAGTCTCTCTGTTCTTACAAAAGAATGGTTTTGCCGCATTTTTTTGTTCAACTTGTTAAGTTTTAAAGGAAAATATTCAAATTGTGCTTTTCAAGACCATTTAAAATATTTAAGTCATCGTCTTGGCCAGCAGAGAAGACCTTGGGGAGCTGGGAGGTAGAAAGGCGGAGGAAACAAAAGTACCTGTTCAATTAGAAGTGCCGGTGCAGATTAAGGAACGCATAGCATTTTTCTGCCAAAACTCAAACAGCAGTTTCAGTTCAACTGTTGACTGACACAATCATTGTCCCTGTTGCAGCATCTGAGTAACTGTGAGGAAATACCTGAGTATCTCCTGGTTGCTGGTGGTGTCTTGGTGACCTCATGCAGTGATGTGTATTTTCTCCCACTGGTGCCTGAACGCACGTTGCTGCCAGGGGTTTCTTCCATCCACGGTGCACAGGAGCGAGCACTGGGCTTCGTCTCTGTGCTGCTGCCTATCCGTGATTGAAACTCTTGATGCCTCCTCTTGGTGCATGGAAGCACATTCCTGAATGTTGAACGGTGGCATCTTACTCTTCAGTTAGGAGTGAAGGCAGCCCTGTTGACCTTGGGCTTGAGAAAGTCGCTATCCTAGTGGGTTTTATGGGGTTTCCTTCTACTTGTTTGTTTTTCAATAGTTGAAACTTGCTGTTGTTTGAATTTTGAGTGAAATTCTAATCGCTGAATAACTTTAGTTATTTGTATAAATAATGAGGGAATCAGTTAACAGCTTTGTGTTTCTTACTGTTCTGGTTATGCCTACTAGGAAGCTTTAAGGAAATACATGAACCTGTCAAGGCTGCAAAAGCAAGAGAGTCTCGTTCTTGAAGAGAAGAGACTTGGATAGCTCATAAAATTGCAGCCTTTTGGTGCTGTGGAGAAGTAAATTGAAGTCATTATGACATTATGGCAGAGAGCGTCTGATCTGCCAAACTGTCAGCGTTTGATGGACGTGGTATCTACTGACACGACGTTGCACGAGTGCCAGCCAGTTTCTCTTTCTGTCAGCACAGTGTTGATACTGCCAAGTGCCTGTTACTCCCTCAAACTACTGCACGTGTAGAAAAAGCTGCTGATCAATACTATAAAGGAGCAGTTTATGTTTTTATGTTTGGTGATTATCAGATGTGTATTGATCTGCCTTTTGGTTATGGGTGTGTAATGTTAGGAAATCAGTGATTGAGACGGCTGAAGTATTGGTAACAGATAATTTCTCTAAATTACAACATCAACATTTGCAACACTTAATAACTTGCCAGATAAATACAGTTTCCTGACAGCTTTCCAGCATCAGTTTCATTTGGGAGCTGAGTCACTAATGCCCTAAAGTTTAGGAGGAAAAAAAAAAATCAATGAAAGTATCAGGAAGTGAGGTTTTTTTTTAGTATGTTTGGTGTACTTTTGTTTGTTTGTTTGTTTAACATAGCACGAAGTGAGCGTCCCAAAGACATGATCTCACCACCCTGCTATGACTAGTGCCTCCAAAATGAGTCTGGAAGCAAGTTCTGAAAGTGGAGATGCAGCAGAAACAAAGGTAAAAGAGCAAATGCTGATGTTATGCAAGATAGCAGATGAGAAATGATTCAATAATGGTTACAAGCATTCATACAAGGGAAGGAAAACCCACCCAGATTCCCAGTTAACAATATTGATTCCATACTCGAAAAATGAACTGTAGTTTATTGCATCCAAGTTGTAGGAAATGTTCTCTGCGGATCCAGGGAGAGGTATGATGGGAGGGTTTTTTGCTATGTGCTTAGACAACAAAGTAATATGGGAAGGATTAAAGGACTTCTCAGGTGAAGTCATTCTCTATTTAATGCTTATGAGAAAGCACTGGCATCTTGTAGTCTTGGCTGAATATATTTTGGAGGATTAAGGATATTTCTGCCATTGTATGAGTGACTGTTGAAAATAAGATCAAAGCTCCACTCTTTTATTGGCGTTCTCTCATAGCAAGGGTGTGTGCTTTCTATTTTACTGTGTCATAATTTCTAGGGTATAGTTTTGTTTGTTTGTTTTTTTTTTCCTTGTTTTTGTGTGTGTGATAGTTTGTCATCCCTAGTACAGTGCACAAATCAGTTATTCAGGTAAAAAAACTGTAAAATCTGGATGACCTAATTATAGATTTCTTAATTTGCACTCCTGTGGCCTGTTATTAAGTATTCCCTTACTCAGAAGAACTCAGTACTTGGAAATCCCATTGCAGTCAACGGGAAATGCAATAATAAGCACTTGGGAAAGCAAGCTTTCCTTGTCAAGCACTTAAACATAATGGTTTGTAGAGATACCTGAGACATGAAAATTCTTTACCTAAATTAGTAACCTAGTTAGTATCTCCAGAGCCAGTGAAGTGTTTGAAAAATGTTTGCACATAATTTGTGAAATTTCAGGTTTAATTTTAAATAATTCTGCATCTTGTAGGTATTTTTGATGGGAGTAGATGAGTAGAATTTGATTATATATTTTAAGTACTGTTTCTTTTGGAAGAAATTTTCAAGTTTCACAGTGAAATCTCTGATTTTGTTTTTTGGTAAATGTACTGTGTCATGATTCTACTCACATTCAAAAGGTATGAGTGGTTTTGAAAATAATAGTAGCCTCACTGGACTTAAGCAGATTATTTATGTGTGTGAAGTTACTCAGTTGCATAAGTGTTTGCAGAACTGGGGGATCTGTAAACTTTCAGTTAATGGCTTAACTTTTTCTTCCATTCTTAATACCTTTATTTTTAAGATGTCTGAAATTCCTGTATTTACAGCACAGCTCACTCTCTGCATTTGGTTTCAGAAAGGAAAAACATTTTAGGTCAACTTCTGTTCATGTAGAAGGAAAAAAAATTGATTTGGAAATAGAACGGATTTTGGCTTTATGCGTGTTTCATCAGTGATACAATGGATTCATTCATAAACCTTTAGTAAGATGTATTTTGATATTTTTCCTTTCATTGTAAAACATAGGTGCAAGTTTTCTTGGAGAATTAACAACACAAAAGCCTTAATTTAGAGTTATAATTGCAAAATGATGACTTTACCATTTGGAGCAGTTTAATGGTTTTATGTGGAATGAGTAGATGGATGAGGCTTTCTCAAATGCAGGCCTTTTTAGGACACTGTGAATAATGTGCAACAGATAATTTTTTCTAGTAATAAACAGTAAAGCATGGAAATGAGAAGACTGCATATTTTAGGAAAGTGTATTCATGAATGAGCAGTTCTAAATATGTCCTGAAATAGTTACATACAGTATGGACATGCTGTGAAGCTCAGGACATTCTAGATTTCCTCAGACAGTATAAAATGCTTCTTGTTATTAAATTTTAAGCAGGATTCAGTGTGTCATTTTATGTAGTTGTTCTGGGCAATACCTGGAAGTTTAATGCTTTCAGACACCTTTTAGTTTGCTCTGCAGACGAATTGGGGCATTTTCAAAGTAGCAGTTAAAGTCTGCTGAAGTCCCATGCACTAAAGGGTAGACCAAAAAGTACTTCCCTCAAAAACACACACTATAACCTCCCTCCCTCTGTTTTTACCCCATTTCCTTCTATGTGCTAGAGACTTTTTTTTCCTTTCTAGCATTCTTATGAGTACTTATCACTAAGTTATCTGATTAATTCTTGCATAAAAAAGCCAGTGAGGAGACTTACAAAAAGCATAGCTGAAGTTTTCAAAGGAACCTTCATAACACCATTTCTAAGACTCTCCAGCTGGTTTGAAAATTTCATTTTATACCTCTTCTGTTGTCTGCCTGTATTGTGCATCTGTGCACGTGCAAGTACAGAAAATGTACTGTATGGTAAAACTGGCTGAAATATCTGTTTCAAATTAAATGTAGTCATTGAGGAAAGATTGCTTTAGGCTCAGGTTATTTCACCAATATTCTACATTGAACTTCTATTCAAACCCAGTATTGCCTGTTCAGAGACTGTGGAGTTGGAGAGAGGCTTGAGTGAAAAGAAACTTCATCATGTGGTTGGGTGCCAGAATGAGCTGACCTCTCAAAGACATATGACCTTCAATTCACTAT
This sequence comes from Vidua chalybeata, assembly GCF_026979565.1. NCBI lineage: Eukaryota > Metazoa > Chordata > Aves > Passeriformes > Viduidae > Vidua > Vidua chalybeata. The sequence goes on from NC_071530.1 coordinate 94,217,899, forward strand.
ACCAAGATATTATCAGAGTAAAACATTACAGCTCAGGCTAACTAATGGAGAGGTTATGACATATGACTTTTGGTATAAGAGGGCTACTCAAAGCATGAGGTCAAGAAGGCACGTTTTCAAACAAGGATGCTCTTGCCTACTTCTAAATCACTTTATGCCCTCTGAAGTTGGGATACTGGTCTCATCTCTTACTGCTTTTCTGAAGATGGAGGATGGGTCTGGTTTTAGAAAAAGTATTTTTTTTCATCTGAATCACTGCTATAGTGGCTCAGATTTTAAGGAAATGTCCTCATGATTATGCATGCTCTGTTATTTTGATACCAAATATGAACTGTTTCTGTCAGAAAGGGAAATTTAGTATGATAAAAATGATTTTAAAAAATCCCAACCAACATTGTGGCAGTTAAGCTCGAAGTCAGCCATAGTAAAGCCGCAGAGTGCTTGCAATGTCTCTGAAATGGCACTAAATTGTATAACAAAGAATGATGACATGGCAGCACTTGATTATCCTTAGAAGTTTCATACAAGAGGTTCCAATTCATGTTAGAAACCAACACTGTAGTATTAGGAAAGCTATACACTACTGTGGTCTGCAATTTACATATCATGTGCTTCACTGAAGATTAGCTTTATTAAATCAGCCACTGCTTGCAGATGTGCTTCAGCAAGACCACATGTGAGGCTTTAAAATTTTTTTTTCTTTCTCTCATTGATGAAACAAGCAGAAACAGACAGGCTTGCTGCATGTTGCTTCTCCATTCATGGAAAAGATGAATTCAGAACTATTAAGCCAGTTTCCTGTTTAAATTGCTGGATTTTTTTGTTGCCCAGAACTGGAATTCAAATTCAGCTATTTCTCTCTGACCTTGACACATGTTTCCTTTTCTTGGCCAGCTGGAAAAATGTTAGAATAAACTTCATGGCAAGACACGAAAAAAATAATTAAAACCTTACATGTAGTTTTTCAGCTATTGGTTGTGTTTCTTTAGAGAATTTATTCAAATAATTATAGATAAAAGTAAGTGTAACACTAGCAGAAAATCTGCCTGTGGATGTTGGAATTGAAGGCTGAAAAACTGTGATTTTTTGCACATTTTATGATTGATTATTGATGATTGTGGCAACTCTCTCTGGAAAGCCTTTATTGCGCTGAATGAATGTGACCAACTTTTGACTTCAGCCTTTGTTCTGTAAGGTACTTTAAATGAGGAGCACCTTTGGTGCTCAGCAGCTGCATTTCTTCCTTTAGTGCTTTCATCAGTGCAGAACAAGAACAATAATGTGGAGATAACTTAATTATAAAATGCGTAGATGTTGTTTCACTTACTTGGTCAATAGGCCAGAGACTTGGGAATATGAACCAGTGAAGCAATAAGCATTCTTCTAATAAGGATGCATTTACAAATGAAATAGCTTTTAAATTTGATGTTTCTGTGCTACGCTAAAGATATGTTGTGTTTTTATGCCTTGGAGTTTAGTATGTTCCTGTCAGGGGGTTATCAGAATAGTTTAAATATTTTGGGTTGCAGATCCCTTATAAGGAAATGCAATGTGATTCAAGAGGTATTGGTTCAGCTGTGCTTTTGGTTTATTTGATGTATACAGAAACATAGTTCTCCTCAGTTTTGTGAAAAATACCATTCTAATAATAACAGTACAAAATGTGGGTCTTCTCCCCAAGCCCCATACTGTGCAGTTAAACCTAAGCTGGGCTAGAAATTGCTCTTTTTTTGCAACACAAGCATAAGTTCCATATTGGCATAGCTCACCCTTGTAATTAGCTGCTGCTGCACAGGCGTGGTGGCCCCGGGTACAAACTATTGCAAGCACATCTCTGGATCTGCATGTGTTGTTTTCATTTACAATGTTAATGTAGATGACAAACATTATTAATATAGGGTAATTAAAGCCTGCATCTAAAGCTTTCTGACATCTCTGCAGTTTGTTTTATTTCAGGCTGCAGGAAGCATTATGAACTCTGAAAAAGCTGTAAAGAGAGATTAATGGAAGTTGCTCAAAAGAATTTTAGATTTAAATGTGAAAGTCTGTAAAATTACTGCTCTTTCTTTTATTTATTTCATGATTTCTAAACTGCTTTGGTCAAGGGCTTATGTAGGTTCTGGATTAGGAGAAATACTTTAAAATAAACGCTGGGATGAAGTTTGATAATAGATGAGTTCAACTCTTTTTAATGTTTTAAAGTTGTTCTTCAGTTAAGTTAGACCTTGTTGCACTGGTACACATCTGGTCATTTACTCTCTTTTGGCTGGATTTCCTTAACAGTTTGCCTTTATTAACAGCTACCAATTGACTCTTAGAAAATAATTTAAATTTTATTTGATGGTATTTGTAATATGATGGCCATATTGTTGCTGGAAAGTGAAATCAAATGCTTTTTAGCTGCAAAATTTCGACAGGTGAGCTTCACTGTTTCAAACAGAGAAACGACTGGTTTTGCAGTGAGAGCTGTGAAGTTTGGTGTGTGTGCAAATACACTGATAATGTCCTCTCTTCATAGTAGCATGTCCTTTATTCAAAAGATCTGTGTACTGAATGCCCTTTAAATCTTACTGACATCTTTTTTATTTGTCATTGTTTAAGATTTAAAAAATCCCTGTCATTAGTTACCAAAGTTTATTAACTTGATTTTTGTTCCTTCCCTTTGGCTGCAAGATAACTGCTGTGAGTTGGTCACTCAGGTTCATTTGATGGAGGCACAAGAAGGATGTCTCTGAAGCCTCTTGTAGGCAGCCGTGGCAGTGTCTGGTTTGCAGTAAAGGAGGTGTCTGTGTTCCTGACAGCCTGTGAGGATGGAAGTAGTGACACACAAACAGAGCAGGTAGCAGAATGGGAGATGTGTGTGTTTTGAGAGCTTGGTGGGTTTTTTTTGGTGTTTTTTTTTTTGTTCTTTTTCTTTTTCTTTTTCTTTTTCTTTTTCTTTTTCTTTTTTTCTTTTGTTCCAGGGAATCAGCACTATTTGCCTTCCCCGTTTGAAAGTTGTGTTGTCAGCTCTTTTGCATGCTGTTGACCTCTTGCATATGTTTATAAAAAGGCAGGGAAGGGAGTCCTCTTTACCTTGCCAAGGAGTATTCCTGCTGCTGTGCCAGAGATGGTGGCTGTGCTCTGGGTGGCTGCAGCGCCAGCTGTTTTGCAGCTTGCTGTGAAAGATAAGCCTTGCCCTGAAATTCTGTAGCCACTTAAAAGTGATTCCCCACCCTTTGACTGGAGGTGGTGGGGAGGCCTTCGCCCTTTTCTCATACAGCAGCAGATGGCTTTGGATTTGTTACTAATAATCATGGGAACATAAGAGGGTCTGAACTGGGTCAGGCTGAAGATTCATGTGCTCTATCCCCTCTTTCCTCTGACAGTGCTTGGAGCATCAGAAGTCTCTTGGGGTGCTCTCCCAGTTTGACCAGTTTGCAGTTCAGTGACTAAGCTGGAGGTTATAGCTGAGTATTTTTGGTTTCTTAGCCTGGATGGGCTTTTCTTTCTGGAGTTTGTCCATTTGCAAATATTAAGCCTTATATGAACTGATTAGATAGTGGTGAGGTGTGCTAGGCAAACTGGGAACTTAAATTCTGGGCGTTTTGGTTTCCAGCTGATGTGCACCTCGTAGGCTCAGGCAGGGTTTAAAAATAATTCCAGTGCAAAAAGGAGTAATTCTAAATGTATAAGGAAGGTAAATGTCAGCCTTGGCCTTCTAAACAAAAACTGAAAGGCTGGTGTCTTCCTTCTTGTATGGGTGTAAGTCTCCAGTGAGTGCTAAAGTCATTGCAGTAAGTCAGGAGGGACACTTGTCTGACTTGGGTTAGAATTTGACCCTCAGTTTGTAAGCAAAGCCTTGAGTGGGTGTAAACCTCTTGTATGCTGGCAGTCTTTCTGCAAGCCCTGAGATGAGAGAAACTTTTGATTAAATGAGCTGTACCCCACTGCCATAATGACTGAGTTCCCAAAGAGCAGTTGCCTTGAGAAGAGGTATCGTGTTGACCAGACAGGGCCTGTTGATGGCCAAACACCACTTCAGAGGGTGGAACAGCTTCTCTTGGTCCAGTCATCTAGGTAGCAGCATGAGACAACCCTTTGCACCTTTGGTTTGTAATCTGAAGCACATGAAGGAATGTTGTTTTCACAAGTTACAAGTTGATACTACACTGGAGAATAATTGATGAAACAGAGGCTATTCTGGACTTCATTTTCCAGCATTATTGCTGTGTCTCAGAGGGTTGGTCTGTTGACTTCTTTATGGGATACCTAACAATTTGGGCTGAAACAACCTCTTACTGGTTTTGGTGTTAGCAGATGCTGTAACTGCCTTTAGCTGTACCCAAGACAGACACAGTTTTTCAAGTGACAAACCCAGTGAGACACAGTGGGGTTTGTCAACTCCTTCAGAGCTGTCTTGTCTTACAATGGTGTTGTCAGAATCTATTCTACTTATATTCAGGGTTATACTAAAAGCATTCTGGCAGAAGATCTTTCTTTGCCTAATTTTTTGATTACCTCTAAATCCCATGGAGTAAGTGGAGACTATGCATGCTCTGTGCATTTGACCATCCATCCACTGAGTGCAGATGGAATTGTTCTGGCCCCTGTATTAGATGTTTGTAGGTAAGCTATTGTAACTTTCTGAGGAGTATTTTATGATTGAAGCAGCAGAGCAAAAGAATACCACAATTGTTGCTTTAGTTGCGGTTTTCCCGCTTACAGTTTTGTCAGTGGAGAAGGTAGCCCAAAGCCCCTTTTTCTGCAGTCCAGTGGTTCCAAAAGAGAAGATGTAAGCCTGTAAGAACAGAAAGTTCCTTGACTTTGTGGTTATTGGAAGAAGCTTGAGATATGACTGAGTGTACTATAAAAGCTCAAAAGACAAATAGGAGAATTCGCAGACAAGTTTTGGTCAAAAACCTTGCCTAAGCTGATGGATGTACCATGATATTTGAGCGCTTGACCCATGAGGTTTAGTGTTCTGAGTTGGCAGTACTATAACACCCATTTTTATTGTGCTTTCTCTGCAAGTTTTATCCATGCCTGGTTTTGGATATTGTATTTAACACCTTGATTTTAAATATTAGTTGAATGAATCATGCTTGAATTAATCAAGTTCAGGAGATACTTGAAAGCCTGTGAAAAAAGAAGTGTGTCAGAAGGAAGGACAATACTTTTAATTGTAAACCTTTATTTTTCGAGTTGTGATCTTGAAAGGAGTTGTCATGTTTGAATACAAACCTAATACAAGGGTTAAGGAAAAAATGTCTTTATTTTTACAAAATACTTGCTTATAGATAAGGTGGTGTACTTCTGACCCCATTCACAGTAGTAATAACGTGTGCTTTTTTCTTTCAAGATTGTGGTTTTTTACTGTTGGTCAAATTGAGGCTGTTTTTTTCTTACATATATGGCAAGTTTTTACTTGTGAGAAAATCATCTCTTCAGATTATAAACAGTAGCTTTGGTAAATGTACCCATTACTTAAGGAAATGAATACAGGTGGGCTTATCTGAAAAAAAATCTTATCTGTTAAAAAAATAAAATCCCAAATCCTCTAAAGTATTAGCAAATATTGTAGCTGACTCTTGTAAACCTGCCAAAATTAGATTACACCTGCCTAAAAATGTCCTTTTAGTCAGGCATTTTCTACAACTTACGCTTGCTATTTCTACTGAAATATAAACCTCCCTGGCATAGATTACTTAGTTTTTATTTGTGTGCTCTTTGTTTAGTGCTGCAAGTGGAGTGGCCATGGAGTACAGAAGATAATATATAGTTATAGAAATGGTTTGTTTTGGTAGTAAGAAGTGTCAGGTAAGTGTATTGTAGCAGTTATTTATATATAGAGCAAATATAATACTGTGCTGTTACATCATGACTATTTAAGACTGTCTGCAGTGTAGAAATATATTAAATAGGGAGTAAATTAGTAATAAATGGACAAGATGCAAAGAAGTGAAAGCGATGGTAAAGATGGATAACCTAAAATAGGAGAACGGTCTTTATGTATGTGGCCAAGACAAATGGCGTTTGTGTGTTAGGAATAGCATCACAAAACATCCCATAATGAACCAGCCACACTGTAATCCATGCTTATTTGTTGTGTAACAGGTTTAAGGATTTAGCAGTGTGGCTCAAATTCTGCTCTTGGAGTTAAAGAGTCACAGTGATGTTGTGCTTCTCTGGTGGAAAATCTACTTGCTTCAGCATTGCCCTGAGGGGTGAAGGAGTATATTTCTATTTGCAGAATGGGAAAATGTGTGATATAAAGCAGCATGCTCATGCTGGAGGAAAGTGAGTTTGAAAAGCTTTCAAATCATACTTACAGTCCCAGCTGTAGAAAGTGACTAACTCCTGTGAGAAGAATACATCACTGAAGTGAGCATCATCTCTAAGGATCTTACCTTTTAATTTGATAGCTTGCATTTTTTTCCAGTTGCTTGTGAAGAAATAGAGAGAGAAGTGCAGCACTTGAATTCTATTTGTCATTATGCTTCTTGTTATTAAATGTAAATACATAACATTGGCTGGAAGTGTATATTTCAAATAGGCAGACAGGCTAGAGGTCAGTGACATGTGATTTATGCCTTGTTAGCTTCTTTACTAGCTTACCTTTACCATTTATTTGATGGTCCTTTTGGTTAACTTAAGGGATGAACTCTGGGTAGGCAAAAAAAGGGGTTAGTTTACTTTTGGAGCTTATGGGAAAGAAGCTATTTCTCAACTTCTGTCTGTACCTCTGATGAAAAGAGGGACTTTGACTCTTTGAAAAGGTGAATCTTGACTTTATAATGATAATTTGCTCTTAGAAATTATTTGAAGTTGGAACATTTGGCACTGTTTAAAAGTACATAAAAGAGTACATACAAAATATCTCAAGTTCCTGCCTTGAGGAATATACATATCAATTAGAACATAGCAACATGTAGTACACGTATTATGCATTAGGGGAAAAAACTATACAAAACTGAGTGATGGATTTAATTTTATAAAATAATTTTGAGTCATTTGTGGAAAATATAATTTAAGAATGAATGAAAATATAATGAAAAATGAGTTCTAAATGCAGTGTCAGAACAAAAGGTCGTAAGTGGGAAACTGATATCAAAGCTGTATTAGGGAGGGTGAGTCACTACCCACACAAAAGAGAGTAGGGTGGAACTGTATAGGTCCTTGAAGAAGAATGGCGCTGGAGCCTCACATGCAAGGCATTTGGCATGGGTGTTGCCATCCTTTGATTTTTGGGACAGCAGCAGTTGCTGAACAGACAGAGGCGGGGGACAAGTTACTGGCTTGGAGGCTGGACATGGTTCTGTTGTAACTGAGGATATAAAAGCCTGAAGAGTGGGCATCTTCTGGGGAAGAGGACAGAAGGGGCAAGGAGGAGGCATGTGAGTGTGTGCTGTAATGTCCTGGCAAACAACAAGCCAGTGAGCAGGGACTGAGGCTGTACTAATGAGGGAGAGCCCAAATGGAAGAATTAGTCATGAAGGGCCCAAACAGGTTTGGGAGACACAAGGAAGTGAAAGTGCTCCTGGAAGAAGCAGAAGTGTTGGGGACAACTGAGAAAGGCTGGAGGGCAGGCGGACAGACAGGGAAGAGTGGGGAAAAGACGTGGCCTTTAAAGTACATCTGTGGGACAGCAGTGGCCGGGAAGGGAGTGTGAGCCTGGCAGCTGGCCTCAGGTTGTCCAGGAAGAATCTGAGAGGCAGGCAGCATGTGTGGATAGCTGGGGCTAGGAGGCATGGTGGTGACAGCGGTGGGATGGAGCCAGGTCAGAGGGTAGCACTGCCACAGAAGTGATGTGGGATGGGCAGGGACGTGGCCTGTGGTGGAAAGTGCAGTGACACATATGGCCATGGTGGTGTGTTGAGGTCTCTGTTGTGAAGAGTGGTGAGAGGAGAAGGTTCTGGTCTGTGCATGTGGTACATACACTCATTTTTTGAAAGCAGTAATAAAATCTAACTAATATTTTGTGATGCAAACAGATTGATGTTCTTGGTGTATGTAATTCATGTTTGTCTTACCAGTCAATAGATTTGTCTTGCAAGTTATAGTTGTGCTATATGGAAAAATAAATTAACTGGCAACAGCCTGTGCCACCAGACCTTTCTTCCTTGCAGGCTTGCTTGCTTGCTATCCTGTGAGTGATAATTTTAGAGGTTTGGTTTATTTTGAAGTAGTTGCTCAGCATTTGAGTGTTGAGGCTGTTACCAGAGTATCTAAGCAGGGGTGGGGTTTCCTTACTTTTTTCTATGCTCTTAACACTACCTTCCTGTACTAAAGGTGAGCAGTGAGCTTGGGAATGGTTTTGGAGATGTCCACCCAGGCCCTTCTTTTTCACACATTTTCTGCATTTGGCTAATTTTCTGTCTATCTTTGGAGTTCTGGGAAAGTGCCTTGTATGCTGTAGGTGAAGGACTGGCCCAAAGGTTCCAAGTCTTTGATTAAATTGCAAGAAGAGGAGAAATACATATACTAAGTAGTTCTGAATAGAGTTAACGGGGTTCATCTTGTGATTCCACAATGTCCTGACCTGCCAAATTCTGAAGCACGCTTTTCATTGTGCTGTTATGAGAGCAAAGTTGACAGGGCTGGTAAAATGTGCTTTGAAATTGTATTTATAAGGAGTGGATGGGATGTTTGTCTCTTTTAGGTGATACACTGCAGTGATGTTCCACAGAGATAGTTCAGCACTTCATACCAAAATAAGCCAGACCAACAAACAGCTGAAAGATTTGATTTCAGGTTTAGTTTCTTTTCTCCTGACTGGAAGGTTTGAAATCCAGAAAAAGTGATCTTGTGCTTTGTATTCATTTGACATATCAGACTATTATTTTCTTCTCTTTGTGTTTAAAAAAGTAAATGAATGAAAAGAGGAGAAAAGTAGTTACTTCAATGTGCAAATTAAATAATGTTTTATGTTTATGCCATTTTTATTGTCCTGGCTAGGTGTGTTTGGTTTTCTGTGCTGGCAGGGACAGACCAGTACAAGATTCAGTGTATTTTGAAGTTGGATTTATCACATGTGTAATGGAAATGGCTTTTAATGATGATAACTGCAGAAAACTCTAAAATTAACTGTTGGAGTAATGAAGCAACAGCTGACATTTCATCTTTAGAACTACTGGTGAACTTAGGAACTTTTGATCCTTCTTTTAAACTGCTAGCAGTCATCTGTCTTACTGCTATGTATAAGATAAACTCATCATCACAAATTACACTTGTGGATGGACTGATCTTCAGGGGTATTGTGTACTTCAGTGTAAAGAAGGTATTTCTAAGACACTGGCTATCCACAGATTGTCCCTCAGCACTGTCCTCTGCCAGTTTGGGACTGGGGGTGTCATGGAGCCAAAGGTGTGTGTGATTTAAGCAGCATAGTAGGTCCTGAGTCTCAGCTGGTATAGAGCAACCTTCAGCTTGGGTGGTGAGGGATCTCTGAAGTGCAGTGTCTTCGTCTGGGCCTGAGCATAGTCTGCATGCTTGACATTCAGAAATGTTGCAGAGAATGGAAAAACTGTGATTGAAAGTCTTAATGAATTACCTGCTTAAGTTCTTAAGAAGTTTAAAAAAGCTTCCTAAAATAGAGCTTGTCCATGCTGTTTGTGCTTTACAAGAGCTTACGGTGAAATACTTTATATACACACACACATACACATCTCTACACACTTTAAAAAAAAGTAGCCCATCATCTGCAAATGAGATCTTGTCAGCTGTCTGTTTTATGAATTTTGTGTTGTTTCTCAGTGCTATCTCAGAAGGTAATGTTTAACAGAATACTTTTATGGTTTATTGCTTATGATTATTTGTTCTTGTATTTCAGGGCACAGTTCCTCTCCCTTTCCCCTCTGCCCTTTCTGTCCCACTCCTTCTCCCCTGCCCCCAATTTTTTGTTTTGTTGTTTTTTCAATGCACTCTTTTTGCTTTTGTTTAACTGCTTTTTAATTACCTTATAATGGGGTAGAGGGGGAAAAAGTAAGCAAACAAATTGGTGGTGTTACTTCAGAAATAATTTTTGTTACAGTAAGACATTAGCAGTTAATCAAAGCACAGTGCTGCAATTTTCAGTCTGTTAAGAGGCTAACGTTTAGCAACGCTTCTATTATAAGGTAATGATTTTACTGTTGCAGTTTGAGCAGTAGAATATATTGCGTATAAGTGAAATTAATTTATTACCTTGAATTTCTTAATTCTTCATACAGCTTATCTTGCAGCAATGGCCCATAGAAATAATATTTACCTTCCATTGACCTGGTGATCACATGTCTGTAGCTAGTAAACTTGTTTGGTATTAAACATACAACTTTTCACATTTGAGGTCTGCTGTGGACAAGTTACAGCGCTGCATGAGTCTGCTAAATCACTGAAGTTTGTTCTTTACTGGTGAAATTGTTAGTTGTGACAGAATGGAATTTGGATGGGCACTTGGGGCAAGGTTGCTTCGTGTAACTTTTGCTGGGGTAGGAAATCAGCAATTCAAAGCGTTTACCTTCAATTATGCTCACGTTTTTCTTGCATTCAGGTCTTGATGTACACAGCACAAAGGCATTCCAGTTTTAGTTAGCGGTGCAGCTTCTGAATTGATACAAATTGATTTCCTGGCACTGTGTGCTCTTAGGACAGCTGAAGATGTGGTTTGTGTGTAGCTTGCGTTGATGGGGCAAACGAAAGAGGCAGCAAGAAGGGGTGGGTACGTGTCTGTGTGTGCCATGAACTGTATTCCTGTGCTTTCTGCCAGCTGATGATCCAGTCCCTGTGATGATCCAGTCCCTGTTCTTCTATACAGATAATGTAAAAATTGAAAAAAACATAAGTATGTCCTTGTCATGACACTGCAAATAAAAAATAGGTACTTCTAATTTTTTTTTCTGTTGTAAGATAGAAACTGAGCTTGGAACAGAGTATATTTAACAGAAAAAATACCCCGCCCATACAGTTTGAAATCAGCCCCTACACTGAAGATTAAAATGGCCATGTTACAACTCTGTGTAAATTCATCTGCAGTGGAAACCCTAACAAGATCATTAAATATAAAAGCACTATTGGATGCTGGGAAAATACTGTGCTGCCCATATATATATGCATCTCCATAGACATGCATGAATAGACAGCATCAATGCCATCGATTTGAATAAGGAGGTGGTACACAGGATTGAGGTGACTTTGCTTATAACTGACTTACTTTTTTGTTTGACACTATCAGAACTGTTAATGTTTCTTCAACTTTTAAATCTTGGGTTTCGGGAATAATAAGCCATTAAAATAACTTCCTTGGTGGGTTTGGCCAAATAGGAAAACATTACTGTTACACTGAAGTAAAATGGAGGGTTTTTTGTTGTTGTCATTGGGGTTTTTGAAGTTTTTTTTTTCCCCTTTTTTTTCTGGAACCTAAGTTGATGCTTATTTTCAGAATTAATGATACTGTTACAGTATGTCAAAATAAGAGCTTTTGACTTGCCAATATATATCAGTAATGACCCTAGGAAAAAAAAAAATCACATCTGCACTGGAGCAGTTCTTGGCTTTTCTAGGGCTGATCAATAATCACATTGTGCATTCATTCCCGCTAGTCCCCCACCCTGCAGGGTCAACTTTAACTACTAAGTCTTTACATTTCAGAAAAAGGACATAGGCTGCCTTTTGCATTACTAGTATCAGTGTCAGTGTTTCCGTTGGGTCTAATTTACTGTTACCCATCAAAAAAATCAGTAACTTTTTGTTTTTTTAAAATTTATTTATCTGTAATTTTTCAGGAGAGCTTTTCTCTTCTGCCTTCTGGTGCTGTGCTGGGAGGTCTGGGTAGAAACTGGACTCAGGATGCTGAGGTTTGCTATGGTTGTGCTATTCAAATGGATCCTCTCTTGATTGTATTGTAGCATCTGACAATGACAATGGGAGAACAACAGTTTCAGGGCCTCATGTCTGGATGGTAACGCAGCTGCTGCAATAAAGTCTTGTTATGGTTGACCAGTCACATTTGGACAGTTATTTCTAATTAGAAGTTCTTATTTGTGTTGCATTAGAAAATAGTTTGAAGCAAGCTGGTAGATGTTTGGGTGAAGTTAGTTCATTTTCTCCTCTTTGCCTTGAAAGATTAATGTTACTTTTTGTTTTGTCCTGCAGCCAGAATAAGTAGCCTTGAAAAAATCTTGCTGTTAAAATAAGCTTTTTTTTTTTTTTAATATAATGTAATGGTCTCCAGCAACTGCTGTAAAATAAAGGATTATTGTGGGTAGTTCTGTCAGTGTTAGACATCACCAGTAGTTTTAAGTCTTGTGATGGCATTTTGTGATTTCTGCATTGTAGGGTTTTTTTCCATGAAAGTACTGTGTTAGTGGTTCCCTTTTATTCATTTCTTCATATTAGGGGGAAATGTAGTTTGTTCATAATGGATTATTGATTGGTCTGCAAACAGCAGAAGCCCCAAGGCCTTGTCATCAATGGTACTTACTCTCCCAATAGTGAATGCATCACTTCATACAGCCATTCGCAACCTCAGTCTGTAGAATATAAGCCCGTAATTGTTACTCTTGTGCAGCACAGTTTTTAGGGAGAGGAACTCTTCATTGTCATTATGGGATTTTCCCCCTCAATTTGTTCAAAGAATGGTCCCTTTGTTTTGGTAGCAAGATAAAGCTTGTCCTGGATGTTAATGATACATTTCAATTAATTGCTTGGAATACTACAGTGTAACTAGTAAAGTACATTTCTTTGTCTCTCAGAAGACAAACACGCACAGTACACTAAAACACAAAGTATGTACTGAGTGGGTGACAGCTCCGTGTTTCTCAACGTACCCTGTAGCAGTGTGAAAACAAACTCCCCCCTGCCCCCCCTGCCTTGCTCCTGAACTGATTCCTGCGGACCCACAAAAAAATCTGGGTTACAGAGGTTTTGTTGACTTCATTTTGAGAGCAATCACCTCGTTGCAAACTTGTGCCTCCAGCTTTTTCAGCATTAGTGTTTTTACCTTTATTTCATGTATTCCTTCCTCTGCTAAGGGTGCGGCATCAGTTGGGAAAAGCCTGACTCTGCTTTCCTGGCTGCTGCTCGGAAGCCTGCTGCAAAATGTCATTAGCTCATGGAGGGAGAAAGACACAAAAACACATGATGTATTTGGAGAAGCTCAAAATAATATCTCAGGGTTCAGACAGCAAACTTTGCAAAGGGGAAGAGCTTCACCAGCTGCAGGGGAAGGCTGGTTGAAAATAATTAAACAAAAAACGTTTTGCAAAATGCTGCCCAAGGATTTTAAAAGCCTGAGTGGAAATAGATTAATAGAAATTTCTTGTTTGTTTTTCCAGAAGCTTTTTATTTTTCTTTTTCAGTCCTGTGTCAATTTTGGCAGGCTTCAACAGACTTCAGGAGGTCTGTTGTCCAGATTGCTACTTCTGATAACTGAATACATTTAAAAAATTTGCCAGTCTTCTGCAACTGGCTTGGGATTTTTGGATAGGTTTTTACTGGGTTAGTTTGGTCTAATCTCAAAAAATCCATTTAGAACTATGCTGCCTTTACCCCTTGCAGGCTGCAGAATGCCAGAATTTCCTGCAAATTCAGGTACAGGCTTCCTGTTTAAAGATAAGCTTGTTCTTCTGTGCTCTGGTGTAGTCTGTGGTCCATAGTCTGGTGATACGGTCTATAAGAGGCATTGGGTAGGACTTGTGTGGGCAGGATTGAGCCTTTAGTTAGGGTGATGGACTGATGAGCCCCGTGGGATGTGGCTGTTCAGAAGAAGCCATGTCTCCTCACAAAGTGAGGAGGAGGATGTGCAGGTAGAGCAAGGCTGGTGTGTGTGAGGACAGAGCCTGTAGCCTAGGGTGAAGACACAGATGGGGAGAAAGGTCTCTGTGGTTCAGTCAGCTCGAGGGCTGGTGGGGCAGCTGTAAAATGTTCTGTCTTTTGTCACCTCTCTTCCTGCACTTCGCAGGTTGCTGTTCTTCAAAAACACAACTTCCTCAAATTCACCTAGATATTTACATGCTATGTCCTATCATTTCATCATCTAGAAGGAATTTCAGTAAGATATTTTTCATCATGATCATGCCACCCATAGGTGTTTTTTTGTTTGTTTGTTTGTTTATTTATTTTTTGTTCAAAATCCTCATTGCTCTTGGTAGAGGAATATGGTGGAGTGATTGCAGTGCATGTTCAAACCTCTTGGAGATTAGAAGAGCGATTATTTCTCCAGATGGGACTTGAAATACACCCAGACTGAAAGCAGTTTGTTTTAAAAGACACACTGTGCTTTTTGAATAGGTCTGTGTAGCTTCCCAAATTGTATTTTCTTCTTTATTACTTACTGAAGAGTTTTCCCTTCTTTCCATTATAGATCATGGAATATGATTTTAAAAATAATGTTTAATTGAGGAGAAATTTAAAAGAAATACATAGTTTGCTTGTTCTGTGTTGGAACAGGAATAATTTTGTATGTTTTTCTGCACTGCACAGAATATTTGTATGTGAGAAATTAATTTGCAATTACTTTTCCAGTGTGGTATCTTTTGAATTCTTTTTGTCTTAATTTATTTTCTTCCCCCCCCCCCGTTTTCCTGTGTTGTTTATTTTAAATTTCTCTTTTTATTAATTGTTTTCCAAGAGGCACAAAAGGTCCTTAGGAGGCTGTGTCTTTCCTTTGAGGACCTGTGTAGGAAGGTGGGATGAAGAGAAGAGTAATATATATTTCAAAGTGCTCTTATGTTACACTAAGTGCTCTTTCCCTGTACTTCTGGGCATGCTTCATTGCAAGGCTAAATGAGGGTCTTGCAGAAGTTGTGAGGGTGATGCAGCCATGCACCAGTGTACCTGGTGAGCTGCCAGCAGGGACAGGCTACTGCAGCCTAAGGGAAAGCCATGGATGGTGATGGAAAAGATGCTGGGGCTCTCTGGTGAGAGCAAGTCACTTTGCTCAAATGTGCTTTCTCTGAAAGGAAACAACTCTGTCCAAGTTAGTTTTAAAAACTAAAGGAATTTTAATGTGTAAAAGTTTGAAATAGAGTAAATTCTGACAAGTAACTGCTTTAAGCATGTAGGAAAGCTTGTTTTCCCTTTGGAGGCACCAGGGGAATAAAACAAAGTTTGTTTTTATTTGTTCCCATGTGGGTCAAGGCAAAGAATCTAGTGAGGCAGTGGTGCAGGAAGAAACCTTATAACTAAAATATTTGGCTGTGCAACGGCATTTCTTTCTCAGCACACCACCCGTCCTGGTCTTTGTTCATTTTTCTCTTCCATCTTGCTTTATATACCAAACTCATGTGTAAGCAGTGATGATAAGTGTATTTTAAAAGGGGCTGAAAATGTCTTATGGATAGTGGCCAGCTGCTTCTTACATGAACTGCTGATTCCTAGTTCAACAAAATAAACTGAATCTAGTTTCTATGCCCCTTAGAGTATGGCAGCTCCCCCAAGTAGGTGGATGGCATTTGGCATAGACTGCAGTGCCATTGAGACACACAAAATATTTTTAAAGACTATATATTAATTTATGGTTTACATTCATTTGTGTTTTCTTATGACTTGCCTCTCTGCTGGTGGGGATTTCTGTGCTGTGACAGTCTGGGAGGAATCTGTGGGCTCGGTGTGACTCTATGGATTCTGTGTGATGAGCCAGTGCTATGGAACTGCAGAGTGAGCTTGGACCAAAACAGTGAAGGGCTGCTGGTTATCACCTGAAACACTTTCAGTAGCCTGAGGGTAGCTGGAGGTGGCTGCATTCCAGGTGTGCTGATAGAGAATTATTTCAGAATACTTCAAAATTTTGAATTGTTTCAAAATACAACTTTTTAAATTATCACAGTCAGCCAGAAAGAGACAAAGATAACTGTGGCAAAATTTTACTCCTAATGAAAGAGTGACTGGTGTTGTTTGATTTACCAGTTGTCTTCCATCCATTGTGCGATTTCTGATGTTTAGTATTTAATCCCAAGGTAAAAATTATTAAGGCAGAATGTTATTTTCTATTGTGAGGATTCTTGACCAGTGTTTTTTCCCTTACTTTTTAAGTTCAGTTTTCTAAATTAAAGCTTTTTTTTTCAAAGTTGTAATTTTATTTACTACTGTCCAATGAACCAGCTTTGCTGTTCTGCAGAGAGACTTCTCTGGAAGAATTACTTCTAAGTAGCCACTCATATGAGGAGGGAGAAGTGAGTTGTTTATACATTTTACCAAAGACAAAGACTGACCTCCACATACTGTGTAAAGCAAGCTCAGGTTGGATGAACACCCTTCATCCCCCTAGAATTTTGTCTCTGGAATATCAGACTTGAAATTTTGTGAGTCTTACATGTGCATGAATTCAAATAATTCAATTGTAGGAATACTTTATTCCAACTTTTAAGTCACAGATTGCAGTGTATTGGGCAAGATAAAGTAATAAAGATGAAAAAAATTCTCAGAATATTTTTGTGAAGATGATAACACTTCCATTAAGTATTTTATACTAATAAAATTATTCAGTAGTTTTTAAGTCTGACATTTTTCCCCCTCAGGCCTAATTTAATACAGGACTAGGAGGATCTCCTGTGAGTGGCTAATACCCTTCTTATAAGTAATGCTTTCTTCATAGCCTCATTTTCATAACTAAGTTTCATTAATGAAAATGCTATAAATAATTAAAGTGAAATATGTCAAGAGTAAGCCCAGGGAATCTGTGGCCAAGTAAACAAAGGGACTCTGATGCTTTGGATCCACATGTGCTTGGACTGCTGCATACAGCATTCTTGTCTAAGCTTGGCTCTTAAAGCTCTTTTGAACTTTCAGACAGGGAACACTGCAGAAAGCTGAGTTAAAATGGGCCCTACATTTTAAAAGAATAATTTAAAAAAAAAATGTTAGTCTAAAAATCAGCCTGCCAATAGAAGTAATATGCTCACTGATGTGAGCTGTAGAAAATTAAGAATGTAGAAAACATTGTATAAAATAATACATGAAAAAATTTGTTCCCAAAGCTTTATTTTTTTTCTGAAATGGTGTAGAACATTTCAGAAGAAGCTGTTGCTTGCATTTAGCATAGTGTACTTGAACCTGGTGTTTCTTTTTTATGATTTAATGACATTTAGGTTAAATCTTTGATTACAAGACAATACGGGTTGTTACTTGGCAGTTTTATGTTGTGGGTCAGATAAATAAGATGTTATTCTATGTTGTTTCATCCACTGTTGGGCAGTATAAACTTGTATTTTCTGTCTGGTGTGTTTGTACCTTCTGGTGCAGCCACAATTTCAGTGGCTGACATCCTTTATCCTAAACCCAGGAAGTTTCTTCTGAGACTGTCCCTCAGTTTGATTTTAAATTACTGATTTCAAAGATTAGTTTAGATTCTGTAGTTTGTAAATTTCCTGCTCACATGGACTTCTGAATTTGAGATATCTATTTTTTTTGATTATTAAAAAAATGCTTCATTCAAGAAATGAAATTGCTTTTGTAACTCATCCCTTAAATGCTATTGTCAGGTCTCTAAGGAAAAGGTAGTTTGGGTTTGATGCTGTTTGAGAACTCCCTAACATGCTAAATGGATACTAGATATGCAGAAAATCCAGCCCAGAAATGAATGTCTTGTAGCAAATAAGAGGGCTAGATTAAATTAAATGTAATGAAATTCTTCTGTAGCCTGTGAGTGAGATGAGCATTGCGACAGTCTTCCTTTTTGTTAGTTCCTGCTGGTAATATGGTCAGACCGCTTATTTATGTATTGAAGAGACTCAGAGGTAAATACAGTGAGAAATCTTAAAATTTGCAGCTGTAGATCTGTAGCTCTTTGTTGAGTCATAGATGTCGATGGATGTGAGAATATATGGTCTCATTAGTGCTCTGCATATTTTTAGCTACATTTTAAGAAGCTGATGTTTTCTTAATGTGGCAATAGATCAGTTCTCTTCATTAGAGAATGCTGTGTTCTTTGATCTTAGTCATGGGGTGTTTGTAGTTCTTAATGAGGATAGGAGGGGGGAAAGATTTTGTTTTACAGGGTAGTAATTTGAAAAGAAATAGCCTATGTGGAATTTGATAGTTGTTTTTTTGCTGTATTCAAGGTGCTGATCTGTTTAATCTTGCACTAAGATACTGACCCTTGCATGAGGAGATACAAAAATATTTAAACTTTTATTAATCTGCTCTGTTAATCAGAGTTTTTTCTTGTTTTGTTTGTTTACAGTTAAAATTCTGGTTCATTGAGGTGGGTGGTGGTGTCATTTCCTGTATGTCATGTTGACATAAATCACTCACATTTGAGGTACTTTGATAGCTACATTATCACTTTGCTTTGTTAGTTTGAGACTAAAATTTATACTTGGAGGGTCTTTTTAGTTCACTGTCCAGCGGGAAATAACTTTTAGTTTTCATGAGTGCTTTGTCAGGCTCTGCATTCTTGTTTGCTCTGTAATCAATGTACTGAGCGTCCTCAGCCTTTGCGCCTTTCTGTGCCTGCCACTTAAAGCACAGCCGAGCTGTCTGAGACGCAAAGTAATGCAGTTGCCAGCAGGAATATGATACTTACTAAAGTCTCTAGGAAAGCCTTTTATCTTTGGCAAGTAAGTCTTTTTACATGAAATTACACATGATGGTAAAGCCACAGATTTAAAGTGTAATAACCCCCACAAGAAATGTTTTCCTCATTTAAGGTGTATTTTTAGCCACTTCTGCCTGGTTTTAAAACAAAAAATATTTTTAAAGTTTGTATTTCATTCAAGACACTGATGTCAGTGTATGGAAATAAGTATTTGCTCTTTTATGGATTTTACTTATTTAGTAATTGTGCTTGTCACTGAAGTCTAGAAAAAAGACAAAAAGATAAACTACTGCCTTTTGGTGCAATAGATTGTCATATGGTGCATTTCTGAGTGCAGAGTGAGTGCTGGAAGCCATTGAATTCAAAACATGAATAGGTTTGACTATATTTAAGAATCTGTACATTTGTATGATTTTGTTCTTGTTTCAGGTAATCTATGCCATCTGCTTACAAAGCACACAGAAATAAATTGGTGCTGTGAACTCTGTGGAGCAGCTGAAAGGAGAAACGTTACCCTGAGAATGAAGCAATAAAACACCTCTCTGCAGAACCGTATGATTGAGAACGCGGTCCAGCCCTCCTCTGCTGCCAGACATGCTTTTGTCCTCCTGCCCCGCTTACCCCCTGTTGCAGTAATACAGATGGATCGGAGCAGAGAGGTAGAAATGGAGTTACGGAGATCCTTCAGCCCTGGCAAACTAAGCAAGAACGACGTGGGTGCTGACAAGACCATGTGCCACAGCTGTTGCATCTGCGGTAAAAGTTTCCCTTTTCAGAGCTCCCTGTCTCAGCACATGAGGAAGCACACAGGTGAGAAGCCCTACAAATGCCCTTACTGTGACCACAGAGCTTCCCAAAAGGGCAACCTGAAGATTCACATCCGCAGTCACAGGACAGGCACTTTAAGTCAGGGGCACGAGGCAGAGGTGGGAGAGGCACAGCTGGGAGAGATGGGCGTTTCAGAGGGCCTTGGCGGGTGCACCAGCCCCACTAAAAGTACGTCTGCCTGCAACAAGATCTTGAATGGTACCGTTCAGGTTGATAGCAGCAAGATCTTGTTGAGAAGCAGCAAGAAGGAGGTCACAGAGATGGCACCAGCTGAGGAGGATGACAAGCTGACCTCTTACCAGTGCACCTTCTGCAGAAACAAATTCGAAAGGAAGAAGGACCTAGAGCAGCACCTGCACGAGGTCCACAAACCGTTCAAGTGCAGGTTGTGCAGCTACATGACCTTGAGGGAGGAGACGCTGTTAAACCACATAGAGAAAGACCATATAACAGCTCAGGTCCCCAATGGGGAGACCTACACTGAGAACTGCAAGAGCGAGCTGAATGTGGGCGAGTTCCCGTGCGAAGTCTGTGGTCAGACATTTAGTCAAACCTGGTTCCTGAAAGCTCACATGAAAAAGCACAGGGGGTCATTTGATCATGGGTGCCATATTTGTGGCAGGAGATTCAAAGAGCCCTGGTTTCTCAAAAACCACATGAAGTCACATGGCCCCAGGTCTGGGAGCAAAAACAAACCAAAAAATGATTTGGAGCTGATTGCCACTATCAATGACGTGATACAAGAGGAGACAATTGTCACCGGCCTATCTCTGTATGAAGTTTGCACCAAGTGTGGAAATCTGTTTACAAATATGGAAAACCTGAAAGTGCATAATGCTGTTCACTACCGTGTGCAGCCAGGCGGCACCGGGAATAAAGCTGAGGGCTTGACTGATGGGAGCCTGAGCTCCTCGGTAACCAAGCAGTTTTTCTTGCAGTGTCTCAATCTACAGCCATCTGTAGGGCTGGATAGAGTTACGAGAGGACAGCCTGGGAAAAGAGTAGCTGAGCTGGATCCGGTCAGTAGCTACCAAGCTTGGCAGCTGGCCACCAAAGGAAAAGTAGTAGAGCCCTCAGAGTATGTGAAGTATGTGGGATGGGATGAGGCCCTGGCAGATGCAGACGTGACTTACGACAAGGATAAGAGGGAGTATATCCTTGTCAACCAGGAGAAGCGCAAGCGAGACCAGGACTCACCCAGCAACCCTAAGAAGAAGAGCTGCACCAGTGGGCGCCTGGAGAAAACTGGCAGTGTCCCAGCGGGGGAGAGCTGCCCGCTTGCCCCAGGGGATCTGGATTATCGCCCTGCCTCGCGGCAGAGCCGGCGGGCCACCCAGAACAAGTCCACTGAGTGCTTTGAGTGCGGGAAGATCTTCCGCACCTACCACCAAATGGTGCTGCACTCACGGGTGCACCGCAAGGAGCGGAGGAGCTGCAGCGAGGGTGGGACAGCCGCCCAGCCGGACCGCTACGGCTCCAGCAGTGAGGAAGGGGACTCGGGGTCCGTCAGCGGGCCCAGCACCCCTGGCTCTGCATCCGCCCCAGAGGACTCAGCCACCTCTGGCTTGGGAGAGGAGGGGGCTGAGGAGAGCTCGGAGGAGGGAGCAACCAATCCCTTGCTAGGTAAGATCGCTCCCAGCTTTGCCCTAGTAATTGTTGCTGGTCCCTGTGGCACCTGGTCTGGGACACAGCGATGACCAGAGAGAGAAATACGTGAAAGCATGTGTGAGGTCTTAGTGCAGTGGAAGCATGTCCACTGCTTGTCTCAGTGTGGCAGCTCCTTTCTGGTGCAGGTAATAAAAGCGAGATGATGTTTTTGTAATGCACTGGTGAACTTGTGTTTTGAGGAAGGACACCTGAGAAGTATTTTAGTTGCCTATAGCAACACTGTAGGATATTCAGGATAGCCCCCTGGATGTCTTGGGGGCTGTTTTTGCACAGTTCATGGGTGTTCTGTGCAGTGTTCTGTCTGCGGTGTACAGGTGTAGCCTGTGTAGCATAGCCCCAAAGCACATAAAAACTTGTTAAAACGCCAGCGTGAGAGGAGTCTCTCTCCTCTTCTCCGCTTCACTTCCCAAATTGTGTTTATAACTCTAAAGGCTATAATTAATCTCTCTGGATTAAAGCGGTCCTTTGAGCCCAATGCTACTAAATGGAACAAATTATTCTCCAAATAGCAGCAAAGTAAATATTTAAAAGAACACCATTAAGCACTTTCGTGTCTTTTTTTTTAATCCTTTATTTTTGTTGTTCATCATGCTTTGTTTATAATACCCTTTTAGAAATGTGAGATTAACCATTCTTTCCTTACTTGCCCTTCTGCTGGTTTTTGTTTGTTTTCTGTTTGGTGAACAAAAACGGTTTCCTCTCATTTTCATTCCTTTTGTTCTGAAGAACATAGTTATCTATAGAGTTAAACTCATTTTCAAGACCATCGTGGATGAAGTAATCTGCACCATTGTGGAAGAGAGTGGGTTTATTCAATTACCTTGCTCTTTGAGGATATTATATAATGTTGCCCTTTCTCCTGGCTTCAGACTCCACAGCAACAAAACGACATTTTCCAGAATTGTGAATTGTTACGTGTTTTTCATAAATTTTTGAAGCAATGGTAGATATATTCAAATTAATCCAAGAACAGCAGGGTTTTTTTATGCTTTTTCACCTTTCCGTAAAAAAAACAACTCCAGAAAGTCTAGTGACAAGCTAGATTTGTACAGATTCTTAAATATTTACAGTAGGATTACTTGCATGTTTAAAAGACTCAGAATTTGGCTTTCCCATGTGCTGTTGGATTCTTGAACACTTAAATTTCCTTTTGGGTACATGCCTACTCTGTTTGTATCACCGAGATACTTTGGTACAGCTGACACAAGGTGTGGTGATAAAATTGCAGCTTTGTCTAGAGTTAAATGGGGCTGCCATGTTTCACCAGTGTAATGTACAATGCTGCAATCAGAACTGCTGTGATGGAAAACCATCTCTCTGCAGTTGGGCTGGAAACACTGCAACACCTCCTCGTATGGCGTTCAAATAGGAAAACTGTTCTTATGTGCTCTCCATATTTTATTTCTAACCGGAGGAGTTGTCTCATTCTTTTGCTTGTTCTGCTTCTTGCCTCAACTCTGGCTTTGAGCCCTTGCTGCAGGACTGAGAAAGTCCTGAAAGGGACTGAAAGGGGAGAGTTAGTCACACAGCACTATGTTCTCACAGGAATTAAAGTTACTGGCTTAACTGATGCCAGCGACTGGAAACTCACTTCTTTGGGTACCAAATTGATCCTTGTTTGCTTTAACTGTAAAGATGCAGCAAACTGATGGGCTCGAATAAAGGCACTTTTTGGAAAAGGGATATATTTGCAGTGATGGGCTGGGATGGTGGCTGCTGCATTTTATATTTGCTAACATCACAGCTGAGGAGCTAATCAAGTATTTAATTGGCTAATGAGAAACATTTCAGTACAAGAGAAGTGTTGCCTATTACTAGAGTTTATTTATTGTCTCAGTGAAGGGAACATTTTTTACAAATGGCAGGGGTTTTTTTAACTTGAAAGAAAGTTTAAAGTTTTTTGCTTATTTGTTTTGCTATGTTTACAAGGAGTTTTCATAGGTAAATGTTCAGGACTAAAGTTTCCTAATTATCTCATTTTGGTATGGAGGTTTATTGGCACTGCCCTGGTATTGTGTTCTAAGGAACTGGAGTCCTTCTGTCCAGCAAGCTCTGAGATTCTTCTGCAGATTCTGCTGTAACTCAAAAGGGTCTTTTTTTTCCCTCCCCTATGAACAGTAACTTAAAGTATATGGAATATAGGCCAGATTCTGCCCTCATGTATGTGCCTGCAAAAATGAGGTGTTCTGGTATGGCCTTGAAGCACATTTTGTCCTAGAACTGCTGTAGTTTGCTATCCTTTGCTGCAGCTTTTTTTAGTTACTCTTCCAGGTGAAGATTTTCCATCAAGAATAGAGCTTCAGCCCCATGGACAGGCTTCCTCCCCAGTGGAGGCAGACAAGCAGGGCTCTCAGTTCCTGTTCCTGACATTATTGCTACAGCATTATTTTTACTCAGGCCATAATCAAGAAAATCTTGTGCTACTCAAAAGGTTATACAATATCTGTTGGTTTTTTTTTTTTTTTACTTTCCTATCTTTACTCTTTGTTTCCCCCTTTCATGCATTACTGTGTTATCCTGTGTCAGAAAAGGGCCTTGAGACAGCCAAGTATTGAATGCTGTGGCCTTGACTCAGCTGAAAGTATTTCTTTGTGCATTTAATTCTTAATAATCTGAGGAGCACTGTTGACACACAGGGTCTTAGCAGGGCACCTCTATGGTCACTTAGGGCCAGCAGGTGTTGGAGCTGAGGGTGGCAGGAGCAGGGAAGTATTGACAAGGCACACTGGGAGAAGAGCAAGAATTGGGGTTGAGAGCCTCCAGGGCAGGCACTCCTTTCAACACGTCTGGAATTTGCCTCTGCTGCCTTTGTCGAGTAGCATCATGATTTCTCAGGCACTGGGGTGTAGTGTTGCAAACCCAGTTTATCAGCTGTTGGGCTGACTACCAAGTGTGCTTCATCTGGTTGGAGGGACAGTAAATAGGAGTTTTCTAGAGTTACACATAGTGTACTGTGTGATACCTGTCATGCAGAGATCATGCATGGAGTATTTGTGCTTTGTGTGACAGCTATGTGGGAAGAGGTGGCTCAGAGCATGTTTGCTTACTTAAGACCAGACTTTGGATGATTTTGAGGTATTCCTGCCCCAAATGATTCTTCATTTTTATTTATCATTCAAGCCACTTGCAAAACTGTACCTGAATGTTCACCGAGTTGTGTCCAAAGCTGTGTGAACCATCTGTAGATTGTTGCTCATCTCTTCCCCAAATTGAGGTTTTTTGTTGGGCTTTTAAAATGATTTTCATTTTTCCTTGAAAAGAGCCCCAGAGATATGACTGAGAGAGAGTAGTGAGGGATTATATATGTGTTGATAAAAGTGAAAGGAAAACACTATTTTTATAATCTTTCAGCTTCTCACCTAAAGTGTAGTTTTAGATATATGAAAGTAATTTGGTGGTTAGTATTTTTAAGGCATGAGCCCCTTCATTGCCATGGTGGTTTTAGCAGCGAAGGTGTTTGGGTTTGTTACATTAGGCTATATGTCAGTCCTGAAATGAAGAAGAAAGAATAATTTTTGAGGCTGTGACTGCTGTTGGCAGGTGGAAAGATCAGGAAAAGAAGTGAAAAGAATTTAAATACCTCTTAGTTCTTGGCAAGCATGGAGTAAAAGCACAGACCTGAGATAGCCCAGCCAGTGAGGAAATGCCATAAAGGTGGTACTACTTCTTGCATGTAAGTGTCAGTCTGGGCTGGAAGTAAATGTTAAAATTAATCTAGGAGGGGAAAACAAAGAAAATAAAAGAAAAAAAGAAAAGGAGTGTTATACAGAAATAAAGGAGAGGAATGCTGCTTCTAGCATGGCCATGTCCAGGAAAGACATCAAGGAAAGGAGAGGATCTGTCACCTTGCAATGCTGCTTCCAGTGAAAACCATCTTGTGTATTCTATTTCCTTTGTCTCCTGCCTCTGCTCTCCCTTCTCTTTGCCTTTTTTTCCCTTCTGTTGGACTCCTCTGATTTTTCAAAATGCTTTAAGGAGAGACTGATTCACCTGTATTTCACGCGCATTGTTTTTACTGCACTGCCCAGTGCAGGAAGGGGCTGACTGCGAGTGAGGACTGTTGTGCTGGGCCCTGTACCAATACTGCTTTCAGCCCAAGAAGCTTGTGGCCTGGCTGAGGTGGACACAAGACTGTGCAGAATATAAAAAAAAACTCAATCAGTGAATACCAAACAGTGGTGTGTGGCTGTGATTGGTTTATGTCAGGAATCACTGTGGCATGGTAGGACCTGCTTAGAATATGAGCACCATGAAGGAGTGAGATGGGAGTAAGGTGCAGTGTGGAGAGAAAGGAGAATGGGGGAAGGCAGGGAGAAGCAGGACCTTGGTGAAGGGAGCTGAGCCACGTGATGAGGTTTCAGGGGGGATGGGGGGGCTGAAGAGAGGTGTGCAGTGGCATTGGAGTTCAGACCCTCCAAAGCAGTGCCAGCATGCTGGTGGCTTGCACTGAATCTGTAAAGGCTCATGATGTGCTCTTCTCAGGTGGGTCACTCCAACAAGATTTCCATGTAAAACCAGAAGGTCTGGACCGCTTTCTTTGTGTTTGTTACATTTCAAAAACTCCTAGAAGAGCATGGCCAGAGACTGGTTTAGTATCTTTTCTAGTAAACTGAAGAAGAGACAACTGCCTATGAATTGCTTACAGGTTATACAGTCTTGGGGATGTAACATATACCATTTATCCCAGGCCTGTTACATGAAAATCCTATATATAAACTGATAATGCTTGAATAGGAATATTCAATATAAATGCTTGAATAGGAACATAACATTAGCAAGTTCTGAGGAAAAAGAGTAGGGGAGATTTATGAAGCATAAATTTGGACTTTGTTTTGCTCAGATATGAATTATAACAAGTCCAGGAGCTGGAACTTCATTGAAAATTGCATCTTTTTAGAAGTCTTTTGATGTAAAATAATTCAAAAGTAAAATTTGTTTAGAGTTGCTTTAATATTTTAGTGAAGCAGCAAGGCTGTAATTTTTGTGAGGAAAGGAACAGTAAGAATAAAATATCTAAGCAAATGAAATTAGAAAAATAAAAATGTATAGTAATTGCAGAGAACAGAGCTAGTTCTAGTAAATGTTTTCTGTTGCTAGCATGACTGTATGGAACACCTGCCAGTATTCAGTATCAGGACATCATTGTTCTTACATGAAAAAGTGTTTCTCTGTGTGCAAGGGGAGGTCTCCCCACTGTGTAAAAATCAAACATTTTTATTACATATCTTGATTAATTACACTTCAGATGCTTCTCATGCCATACTCTCACTTACTGTAAATCCCATAGTATTGTGCTGCTAAGGGCAGTGCTCTTGGGGCATTTTACACCAAATAAATCTTGTTCTATATGTACACTCTTAAGTATATTTCAGTTATTTAGCATATTTAGTTTGCTGAAGGAGCATATAACAAACTGGAGAATGTTTCAGTCCTGGACAATTGGTAACTCTTGCTCGAGGCTTCCATGAAATAAGGCCATTTCAAGAAGGAAGTGTCTCAGAACTGTGAAGATAAGAGTGTTATGCTGTGATTACATGTTCACCAGTTAATTTGGGCATTGCTATGGGGTGCTTATTGGGATGTAAAACCATTTCAGCTTTACAACTCAAACTAGTTGTTTGAATTCTTAACTCCAGTGAGATCAATGAAACTTTGGGACTTGGAATTACAAGCAAATTGATGCTTCAAATCATAGGAGAAGTTGGGCAGAGGCAAAGGCCTTCTGCTAGCAGTAAGGGATCCATTAGATGTTGGTTGGGACTTAGCAGAGTTCAGCTGTTCCTTAAAGCAAATTTGGACTAGATCTGTTACCTAGTTTGTTACCTAGTTTGACCACATCTAATAATACCATTTAGAAATTTCTCTTTCCTATCTGCCTTGCTATAATGCAAGTCCAATGTAAAGGACTGCAATGATAGTCCAATCCTGATGCATGTTAGCAAAGCCATGTGCAGTGTGGTACTTTCTCATGATCTGAGGTTTCTCTGCAAAACACCACAGGTTGGACCATCATTTTTGACCAGTACAAGCCTGTGTATATCTCCACAGCAGCACCTGTAACTTTTTCCTCCCCTTGTACTCTCCTCAGGACTGCAGTGGTATCTCCTATGTGAGTATACACATTCCTGTGGTGTTGCCCTCAGCAGTATTTTTTGATTCTATTTGTCTTTAACTGTGGGTTAATCTTAATGGGAATACCTACTGAGGAAACAGAACAAAATAGAAATTATGCTGATTGTCCCAAGAAAATGGATAGCAAGAAAAATTCTGGCAGCCAGGATGAGTGCAGTGTGTACTGAGAGGAGAGGAAGAGAGAAAAGCCATGGGACAGCTAAAAAGTAGTTAAAACCTCCCTTGCCAGGTGCACCTCACACACATGAAGTTGCTTGCCCCTTCTGTATTTTAGGCTGATGGTGGGAGCTATACTTCAACAAATCCATGCAGGAAATGTTTGATTGGAACAGGACAGCAATGCTTTGGCATAAGGCAGTCTGTACCCTTTAATGCTATCCATTAACCTGATGTCATACTGACTGAGGAACATGCAACAATTGCCCTGTAGGAATCTTAGGTAAATTCCACTCTGTTACTGATTACCACACTTTGCTCTGCATTACCAGGGCCTGTCTTACTCAGTCCCATGTAATGTGGGTGGCCAGTAAGAGTGTTAAACAGCAATTCAAGTTCCTCTTGAAATGGGGCATGGTGATGAGGAACAGATAACACACAGTCAGCTCAAGTCAGAACTAAGGATTGCTGGCTGAACTTGGGATACTTCAGTAGATTAATGGCTTGTCATGAGAGAGATACCCTTTATTGTTGCTCAGAGACAATTTCTTATGCAGTATTTTGAAGTTATTAGACCAGCTGTAGCACTACTTTTATTCCTTGTAAGCATTACAGTGAGGGTGTTAAGTGCCGAAGAACTTTGTGCATGTCAAAGATACTTCTGCTGTATTTAGCTTTAATTGTTAGTGTTCCTTTTTTGCAGGTTACCATATGCAATAACAAGTGACACAGTGAGATAGAAGTATTATTTAGGCAGTTTACTGTAGCTGTACTTCTGTGATATAAGCAACCAAAACATAGCTCAGCTTGGAAGAAAAATTGTACAAGATGCTAAGAGAGAAATAGGTTTACCCAACCTTTATTTTATCTCTTAGGAAGCAAGGAAGTGTGGTTGCTTAAAGGTAGGTCACAGCAGGATAAGCTTTGCCCTGAAGCTTATAGAAAATGCCCAAGATTATTTCTTCATACTACTACTTCCACATTTTTTGGAAATGTTGTCCCAAGAGCTGCTTCAAAGGATTGCTTGTGTCTTTGTTTATTTCTTCCTCAGCTGTCAGTCACCATTCCACACTTACCATACACTAGCATTTAAAAAAAATGTATTTCCAAGGGTGTGGAAATGTATTGGCCATCTTGGTTTCAGTTTGTGCATTCAGAAATACCCCTTCATGTTTAAGTCAGTTGCATAGGGATTCCAGTGTTCATACTAGAGCTAAAAAGTTCTTGTTCAGTAAATAGGATAAATGTCTGCATAAAGGGGTGTGCACTTGGAAATCCAGCTGCACAGAACCTCAGTTTTAACAAATCCCTCACTTCTTGACACCTGCCTTGACCTTGCTGCCTTGTAAAAGTCAGTTTAGCATCTCTGGTAATTCTTTGTACTGGATGTTTCTATTACATCAAACTGTAGCGTGTGAAATACTGCTTTGTGACATTTATAGTTAAAAGATCACATTGTGTAGTGCTTTCATTTTCAAGCAGTTTCTGATCAGTGAGGACTGCCTCCCCCCAGATAGTAAAACAGGATTCAGGCAATGGAAATTATGATGGTAGTGTTTTAATCTGATTTCCAAATACTTCAGTAGCTCCATGACTGTGCTTAGTGGGATTCTGCTCATCTGTAAATGACTGCTAACGAGGGGCTTGTATAAATGTCTTTAATGCTAAATCTTTTTGCAGTTCTTAACATTATGGTTCACAGTTTCCCCTCGACCAAGAGTCAGATTTTCTTTTTTAGTGCATTAGGTTTGGCAGTAGGTACTCTCAGTGGATGGGATGGGCTGAATTCTGCGGGAGCTGAAATGTGGGGGAGTCCCAGGGCTGCACAGGATATAAAAGTAATGTGTGGTTGGGCCTAGCTTTGGTAGATAATATGTTTTCTGCAGGTGTGTTTTACAAATACAAGTTTTATTAGGTCTCACTTGACTTCACTTTTTTATGTTTTAACCCACTAGTCTCATTCAGGCACTGGATTACTTTACTGTAAAAAAGGGCCTGAATATGGTACCAGTCGTACCAGTAAAAGTCAAGAGCAACTTTGCTGCAGTTAAGGGAGCTCTTTGTGATAAGAGCTTTGATAGCTTTTCTTATTCTCAGTTTTCTTTTGATTGTCTACAAGATTTATCATCAGCAAGCCTGTATTTTTAGGGACGTGAAAAGCATATAGTGAATTTTATTGAAAATTTGGAGGAAGACTTTGCATTTTGCATTATAATTTTCAGTGCCTTAGGCCTTGAATGAGACATTTGGATCCTTGTACTTGGTGTGTGATTGCTACTGTCCCATATTTTGTAACTGACCAATAGACATTATTTTCAATGCCCTGAATGGATTTGTAAATGTGTAGGGAACTTACTTTCATGGTGAATTTGTTTTTCTTGTTTATAGACAGCGTGGATTTGGACTGGAAAATTGCAGAATACTTTGGCCTTGATACAGCAATAGTTACAACAGCTGGCTTGATATTAAGCATATGAGCAGTAAGATTAGAATCATTGTTAACTTCTTTGTTGAACCACTTGGCACCTAATGGCCTGAGATTAGAGAAGAATAGGGAAATCTTTCTTTTCTCTAATCAATGCCAGTGTAAATTGCATATCCTGAAATGTACTGTAGCATGTAAACTTTACAGGGGATAAGACTAAGGGAGGAGCAAGTCTCAGAATTGTCTTTTGTGGGTACTCTGTTGATGGCTTCAGTTACGCTTTAGCAATGCTGAGGGCAAAAATCCAACCCTTCATCCTTTTAAAGTGCAGAATCTCTAATGAGAAGGTGTCCATGTGAAAGGTAAAAGTACTCGCTCAATTGACGATTATTGTAACTTTGATACGGGTGCTTACTTAACATGGATTTAGGGCATGAGATACTCATCCTTCTACAGGACCCATGGAGAAAGATTTGCCCTCCTGCTTTCAGAACTTTGTTTTCAAGGTGGGTAATCTCAAACCTCAGTTATTACTTCATTATCTCTGTTACTTCAAAAAACAGAAAAACAAATAGCCATTAAAATGATTGTTTTTGTCATATCACAGGTATAGAGCTAAAAGGTTCAGTTTCATTTGTGATCCAGAAGTTAGGATTTATACCAAGTCAGATCTCTTTTTATTACAGGATGCAAAATCACAGATTTTTATTTATTTAAAGACTAAATTTAGGGTTAGTTTGTAATATAAGGCATTCCCAAACCTTGTGTTTCTTTGAGATAACAAATTCATCAGGCAGCTGAAGGCATCAGCTACACCTAACAGCACTTCAGAGGTGTGTGTTATCTTAGGATAGCATATGTCTTGTGATGTCTTAATGCTTAAATAGCATTTGAGGCAAGCTGTTGTCAGCAAAACCTAAATATTTGGTGGGGAGAAAAAAGCATAACCACAAGGGAAATATATGGGTTCTTTGGGAAGGGTGAACCTCAGTTCTAAAGGGCGCTTTTTTTTTTTTTTTTTTTTTTTTCCCCTCTCACCTCTCTCCTTCTGTGAAACATTTTCTAGGTGTTTTGACAGTAGAGGTCTTTCACCAGTGTCATGATGGTGAAGGACTGAATGCAATGACTCAGGATGATAATGGGATATAAAAGACTTCATCTCTTCCTATGCCTGCTGTACCCCAAGGTAGTGGAGCAGATGCTGTGTTTCCTTGTTGCCTTTTGCATGTTTTGGTAGGTTCATACCCTTACTGAACCAAGGGTATGATCAGTTTTCTGTGATTTAGCCTTTATTCAGTAGTAAGGTAGTAAAGCCTTTTTTTTTTGGTAGATAATGAAGCAAACAGATCTGTCTCTTCCTTGGAAGAGAATTCAGGAAGTACAGCTTACACTGCACATGGAACATATTAATCCTAAACCCCTTATAATACTTTGCAGAAGTTTCTTGTCCTTGCACATATGTGTATCCACATGCACAGCAATTTCCCAGAAATGTCTTAACCTTAAGTACTGTTGAAGCCTGGAGAAGCCTTAAAAAATAGCCAAACACAGAATGACAGGTAAAGTTGTAACAGGAAAAAATTAATCTTTACTTGGATTGTTCTGGGACAACAAAATGGGTGCACATAAGTGAGGATCACTTACTTGGTTCTGTAATGCTAAATATATTTGACAAGGAAGCCTCAATGCTGTTATTTTTGTGGAAGTAGGGAGTGTTGTGCTTTTTTTAGTTTAATACATACAGATAGGACACATCAGTTATAATTTAAATATAATAATATAATTTTGCAAGTTTTTAGGATTTTTTTTATCTTAGGTGTTATCAGCATGCAAATGTTTAATACTAAGGCTCATAATGGAAATAAAGTGCTATTAATTCATAATTAAGTTTTTATGTGCCAAGTAAGATTTTCTGTTATTCTGACATTTCTTGGTCAATTATATTAGAGCAAGACTGTGTTTAAAAAAAAATGTATCTTAGCATATATTCAGTAAGTTGAAATACTGACTTCACTCAACCAAGGCATCATGGAAAGTACTCTTCATAGAGTATTTACTCAAATTCCAGTTTTGCAACTTTCTTTGTGGCCTTTAGAAGCCAAAAGGAAGGAAACCTGATACCTAGGGAAGAAAGGAAGGTCGGAAAGGGCCAAAACCATAATGTAATTAAAAAGTCCATCAAGCAGAAAAAGGTTTGAGAAAGACAAAAATTCAGAAAGTGTTTGAGTTTCTGTAGAAGTATAGATAAATAGATCTACATGGTAAAGGGATGATGTGTTACTATTAGAGGTGCATCCAGATGATGTAAACAGCTTCTTCTGGAAGCTCACTGATAGTTCCAAGCAGGTCTCTGTTGCGGACAGCTCTCCTGAGATCCGTGTTGTAGTGAGGAGTGAGAGCCATGCTAAAGCACAAGCTAGAAATGTGGTTTTCTGCAGTAACTGCCCTATCTGTGAATTTGCTTTCTGACATGCACATGTTTGATCTGATGCATGATATCAAGGTTATCTCACAGCATATACACTGTAGGATTACCAATCCATGTTTCTTCTGTTGAGGGTCCCAACTGGGAGTGAGCCAAAGTGCCATTTTATGATGTATCCCGGTGTTACTGTGGGCAAACCAGGCACTCAGGCTGGTGCTGCTGAGAGCTGGGTGATGGATGGGACCTGGCTGGGGGTATTTTTCTTTGATGCAACCATTGTGTTTGTGAGTCGAAGGAAGTCATGGAAGAGTTTTGTCTTGAAGGGTCTGGATTTCAGGCTCTTGTCAGCTGCAAACCATAGGTGGTTTATGTAGGTGTGGGGAGCCTTAGGAGCAGCCTTGGAAAAGAGCTGAATCAACAGCACAAGGAAGTAAGCTGGAGGTAAAAGCATGCTGTGTTTGCATAAATGGTGTCACAATGTTGGCTTATTAATGGGAGGAGATCCATAAGGATAGCCAAGGCCTGGAGCAGCACGTGCCAGGGAGGTTGGCACGCTGTGGGAACTCATCCTATGTGGGCACAGCTGGCGTTTGGAAACAGAGTATTGTTTAAAGGAAGGAAATGAGTGACCACGGAGAAAAAGTGGAGCACCAAAGAAGAAGGTGCTGTAACTCAGTGTCATCCTGCTCATGTTAGGAGGTGGGAGTGAATTGGGGAAGGAGGACAGACAGTGCCCCTGCTACAACCCTGCATGAGCAGTCCCAGCATCTGAAGCTGTGCACAGCAGCAGAGAAGGTGAAAGAAAAGCAGGTGAAAGTTTCTTTCAGGTCCTGAGAACAGTGGAAATGGAAAAGGGAAGGAGAAGTGATAGGGAAACATACTAATGAGGAAGTGATAGGGAAACATACTGTTTTGATATGTTGCATCTTAGTGTTTTACCTGGTAAATCACAAGGATAATGATGTTCCTTTGTACCTTTTCATCTGAGTGCTTGAATGGCAAGAGATAATTGTTGTATTTGGAGAAATACTTTGAAAGAAAACATTTGTACCTCTGTATCTGTTTCACTTTCCTGCTGTGTGGGGAAGAGGATTAAATGTGTCTTTATCAAAAGTGTTATTGAATGAAAGATTCAAAATGATGAAGTGCTGGACTATGAAAACATGATTACTTAAAACTGGTGTGACTGGACCTCTTAGTTTAAATGTAGCATGTCATTTCAAAGGCACTAAAGCCAGATGGATGGATAACTTGCCCCAGATGTTTAGATTCAGTGGAGCAATCGCACGTGGTGTTTTGAACAAAGTTGCCTATACCCTAATAATGGTATTTTGTGAATAATACTGTAATTTCAGACACCTTTATTTGTCTGTATTTTATACACAAATAAATTGGCACCCATGGCAAGCACAGTGTTTGTCAAACTAGCTTCAAAATCTTAATGTGTTGCTTTCTTGTTACAGTGACTTGAAATACTTGCTTTGTTTCTTTAATGAAATTAACAGCTTGTTGAGAACTAAGGTTGCATGTTGGATTCATAATCAGTTTTGTTTATACAGAATATTTTATTTTCTGTCTTTCTTTCATTTTGGGGGGCATTTATATATTAACAGAACTCCCGCTGTTTATTCTTTACCCTTAAGCTACAGCCCTTTGTTGTAGCATCACAGTGTTGACCCTGGAACCAATTACAGTGCATAACATCCAGAGGATGATGAGACTTACTCTGCATCTATTGTTTTCCAGTAGTCCTGGAGTACATAATTCTTGCAGTGCGGTAGGATAACTCTGTTTAAGATTTTTGTGACAGTACCTGGCCAAAACCAATAGTAAAAGCAATAAAAAATAGGCTCCTTTGCCAGTCTCTTGTTTAATAGTCCCAAGAGCACAGCTGGGAAAGCTGCAAAGTTCTTCCTGCATTGGGAGAGTCGGGATGTTCTCCATTAGTTTTGATGTCTGTCGCTTCCCTGGAAGTGAGCGCATGTGTAAATGTGATACAGATGTTGTATGAAAGCTTAATTGTGCCTTTATTTACTTTAAGCTTTGGCGCTGTTCTGTTTTGACGCCCACCCTCCCACCCCAAAAGGCTTTTCCTGAGAAGAGAAGGGAAACTGTTTTCCCATTCCTCTCTTACTCAAGAGTTAATTATATTCTGCACTGTGACTATACCTCAGCAAAAGCTGAATGGAGAAGCAAGACTCCTGACAAAAAGGCAGAAGTTTTTAGGTGAGCTTAGATTTTCCATTCTTTCTTAGGACTTAGAAGTCCTTACTGATTTCAGCCAAAGGAAGAAATCCCACCCTGAGGTTACGTTTCATCCATGTGCTTTGTTTCTGAGAGAGCTTAAATCTTCACGTTTGGTTGCAGGTCATTGACAGCCAACTTGGTTAAGTTGTCACAGGTGCAACTGCAAGCAGCCAGCAGGAACTGAAGAAACACGGGTAATCCCACTTAGGAAATCCCCTACTAGCTTGGTGCTCCTTTGAAGCAGAATACCAGAAATACAGTTAGTGGCAGTTAGGGGAAAAAAAGGAAGAAAAGAAATCCTCACTCATGAATCAAAATTAAAGCAATATACACTTCTCTAATTTCTGGGGTTACCATGTTATCACTGCTCTTCTTACAGTGTTCTTCTCTCTGGACTCCTGAAAACAAAGAAGAAATTGGTTGCTAATTTTCTTTAACTAATACTGTACTCTGGTTCTGGATGCCAGATATGCAGATTTGCAAATATGCAAAGTCAGACTGGATAAGCACATTTAATTTTATTCTTATATATAAGAATATAAGCTGTATTTATTTGTGCTGTATTTATTTCTATGTATGCCTTTTTGCCTGTTGAGTTTTCATGCTTTCATAATTACCAGTGTAATCTCTTCCCTTTTTATTTGCACCTCCCCAATACAACAAAATGAAACAAGCCATTTTCTCAAGAAGTCTGAGACCCAACTTGTTTAGATTTTCAGATAAGCAATAACAAGAATAGTCTCATAATTTTGATGAAAACTGTAGGTTTGTTTTTTTGTTGTAGTTTTTTTTTTTTTTTTTTTAAGTTACCTGAATCGTGAGGGAATGAGATTGTCAAAGTCTGGTTCTGAACTAACATGGCTTGTATCGTGTGTTTGTGGAAGAAAATTAATTGAGCAGATCTGAGACAATTTTGGTGTTTGTTGTTTTTAGGTTTTTTTTTTCCCAGAAGAGGAGCTTCCTGTCTCTTTCTAGAAAAATGGTCAGCTTTTCTAGGGAGGAAGAAGTATGTGAAATGCATTATTTCATATGTCATTTAAAAGAAAAACACTGAGCAACCTCATCTTGTCTATCAGCTTCTGCTGGTCAAAAATATGTTTTAAAAAAATGTTATTTTTCCTTGTATCTTTTAAGGACACGGCTTCCATTTTCATAGAATTATATATATGATTTTTTTTCTATTAGAAAGAGGCAGAGTCACAATGTCGCAGAATCATTTTCAAGTGGAAAGCTTAGCAAAGTCCCGAAGGGAAGAGTAAAAGGGAACTTCAAACAGGGATCAAAACAGAGAATTAAGGAGTAGATAATGGTATATATGAGAACTGTGGAAGTGTTAATGACCAAAATCTTCCAGAAGGATTTCCCACTGCGTAATAGCATTTTCAAACATACAGCTGTGTCTAATTACCTAAAACTGATGTACAGTGCAATTAATGCTGCATCTGAAGAGCCAGGTAACAGGGCAGCTGACCACCCATGTGAACAAATAACCCAATATCTGTGCAATCTGGCCATATAAATGCACGAGGAGCATATTCAGATGTTCACAGACCTTGGCAGGCCCAGCTTCTGAGCCAATGCCATTCCCTGCCCTCAGACTGGACACAGATACATGGAAGTCAAGTGAAAAAAGAGCAGAGAGAAAGCCAGTCAGTCAGGAGCATAGTGTCTAAAGTTTAGGGAAAATATTTCTAGATTCTGTTTCAAGCCACAAATAAAAATAATCCAGCAAATAGTTACTGCAAAAATAGAAGCAGTCTGACTTTTAAAAATTTCTGAACAGCTGATATCATGACCCTGTATTCTTTGTTATTTATGGAAATCTGTTACTTGCCAGACTGTGAAAATGGCTGCCTGCTTGTATATATATTACTTTTGAATTGCTTATAAGCCAGCAGCCACATTTTCACTAAAATCTTAATAAAATATGAAAGATGGAAAAGACAAAGTCTCTTTATTAATACCTAGATATAAAACTATTTCAATACTTTAAACATTCAAATCATTTGTGTGAAACAAAAAGGATGAAAAAGCTTTCCCAAATAAATGACTGTCATCAAAGTTTCTTTCCATACAAGGCTCATATTTCACCTCCAGGCCTAGCTAAAAAGAACAGAAATACATGATCATCGCGTAATTAATAAATTATTCCCTTCTGATGGTGTAGTGATTTTATTGGGCTTTCTTTAAAGTGCAGTTAGTTATTTTCCTACATTACGAAGTTTGTTTGAGCTTAATATCTTGTATTTTGCTCAGCTGTTGTAAGGTAAGACTAATCTTAATAACTGGTTTACTAAATGCTGCTGTTTGTATTTGCCTGTCCATGTCAAGTATTGCATGGGCATTTTAACTAGCTGAGAAATTATGTGGAAGCAACAGAGTTCAATGATAAATGAGTGATGAATTACTTGTTTGCTCTCAAATCTGTTTCCCTCTGTCTTGTTTTCACCTCACCCTGCCACTGTACCAACCACTCATCCAATTCAGCTGTAAATTTCTTAGTGGAAACTATGCAGTCTCTTCAACTGCCCTGTCTCCAAACCAGTGTTTCAAACCAAATTCCAGACTTGCCTGGAAGTCTGTATTCATAAGCCTTGGGAGTGGAATAGCTGAGAGTCTGACCCATCAAAAGCAACCACTGACTGTATATGTGAAAGGTGTCTACAGCCTGACCACTACGCACAAGCTGTTGAACAATAGCTTGGTGTGAGAAAGATATTTTGAAGTGAAGATGGGAGCGGAATAGGGTTTTGCTGTTTACAGGAAGCATGGGAGAAGAGGCTTTCCTGGTGTGTTCAGGCAAGGATGTTAATTAGTTTCTCGTTGAAATGTGGCTCCACTGAGTTGGTGGAAAGGATGAGTGGCAGGTTGAAAAAAGTCCAATATAAAACCAGTATTACTGATCTTGAAGCCTGCAAGTCTGAAGTAGGCAGCCTCCAAGAGTCAGTCAAAATAAACAAAATTTATCTCTGGGTAAGAAAAGGCAGAGGTTTGTCTTCTTCAGGTTGGTTTCCTAACAGGCTGAGCTGGGGAGAGGATGGCTTTTGGCAGGGAAAGCTTGAATTTGTCACAAATACTGTAGCATCTTTTTGCTTTTGTCAGACAGAAGCCTAAGAACTGTGCTGTCTACAGAATATGTACTGCTACTTTGCCAAAGCCCAAACAGGTTTTTTGACAATCCTTATGCTTCCAGTATAGCCTGACCTGCCTTATATGCAAAGAGAGTGCCTTAAGGCTGGTGTCTAGACAGAGCCTTGTATTTCAGCAAAGGGAATTAAAAGTAGGCTCTATTATCTGTAAATTTGCAGAGAAAACTGTACTTTGGCTACCTGCCTCTGAATTTATTGGAAAAAATATTAAATGTTTTGTTGATTCCTAGGATGTGCAAAGCTAGGGAAGGCATTTCAGGTGTTGCTTGTCAGGATGTAACTATATCATGGCTGTTTCAAATGCCACTGCTGAACTGCTGTTGTAAAGAATAAAAAGTGGGGCTGCTGTTTGTAGACAATCCTATTCCATGTCTCAGGTGTCATTGTTGTAAAGGATTATTCTGCCCTTACAAACCATACAAAGGCAGCTCAGTGAGCTTGACCTTAAAGCTAAAATGAAATTATGATCTGTTCTGCACCCTGCAGGATGGACTGAGAGAGTCAGGATGGTGATTCTTCAGTTCATTCATGGTGAATTGTAAGTAAACAAACAAGGCACTAGTTAGTAGGACTGTTTGTAGTTAGTAGATGCTTATTGAGTGTATTAACCTTGATCCAAATTTCCAAGGTGTGTTGCCATTTGCTACCATTAGAATTAATATGGTCATGGAGTAAGTTACTTGGGTAATGTCTGTGTCAGGGTTAATACAGTGTAGGTTATGTTTCAAGTCTTAGTTCCTCAAACACCCAGTGTATTCAGAAATACAGCTATTCATGGTTTATTATTTACTCATTTTTAAAAGTAATATCAAAACTTTGGTCTATTACACAAAGTTTTTTTTTTTATTCTTTGATTTTAGTTCAAAGTCACTTTGTCAGGATGAGACATAGTGGATGCTCAGTGCAAAATATCTAAGGGAGTGTGAGGCAAATGCACTTGCCAGCCATCAGCTCAAACACTCTTTAAACTTCCTCAACCTTTTAAGAGATTTAAGACTGAAACCTCGGGTTAAGATTTGCCTTATGGATTTTATTCTTGGCAGTAAATTGTACAAAACAGGTATACATGAAATGCTGTTTTGCTGATTCACAAAGAGTAGTGTCTTAGGTCTCAGAAAAATTCAGCTTTTGTTTTCAGATCATCTGCATTCCCTTATAACTGCTTGCATCATTGAAAATAGTTCCTCTAAGTGCCCCTCTGTCCTTCATCTGTAGTGCTCTACTGTTGGTGAACAGCAGGTTTCGAGTTTTGACTAATAGGCTGGGACTCAGATGGATGACCTCTTTCAATTATTCATGATAGATCTGAGTAGCCAGTGTATAACACTGACAACATTCATACCTTTCTACTGTAATATGAACTGTAAACGATACAGTGATTGATAGACTACAGATGACCCTTGGTCATTTTTATTAATTCCTGTTGCTGAGTTCTGTAACCTGTTTTTCATTGCTTAAGCTATGGAGCTACTGTGTTTCTAAAAACTCTCCAGAGCTAGGAGAGGCTCTGAATTTACTGTTTTTTATATTTATGTTCTTTGTACTAGTTCTCTCTCTTTTGAGGTTACTAGTTGTAGCACTGAGGATTTCAGTGGGATCACAGCAGACTTTTTATACCTATTTAGAATAGTATTAGATAAATGAAATAAAACATGGTTGGGGGATTCTGTGCTGTGCCTGATGGTGAGTAGAAGTGAGTAGAGCTATGGGAAGGGGAATTCTCAACAAAAGCAGAGAAAGAAGTGTTGCTTGCCCGTTGCTCATGGACTGCTTCTGTTTGCCTTGTAGGTTAATGCAAAAAGAAGGTCGAAACAATATAAGGGTTGAGGTGTTTTGCTTCTTAACTGCTGCATAAGGGAGTTCCTTTGT
The DNA here is from genome assembly GCF_026979565.1 of Vidua chalybeata. NCBI lineage: Eukaryota > Metazoa > Chordata > Aves > Passeriformes > Viduidae > Vidua > Vidua chalybeata. The sequence goes on from NC_071530.1 coordinate 94,257,291, forward strand.
ATAATCCTACATTACACATACTGTGCTATCAAGAGCCTCGGATGCAAATTTAGCGTTGAGAATAAGCTGAAGTTTTAAGAGTATTTAAATGACTTCACTCAGGGTCTTACTGGAGAAGTGTTTTCTGAAGTCCAGAATAAGAAAAGGCTTCTGAATTTGTGATTTCTTTTGTTTATGGAGTTCATTGCATATAAGCACAGTAATTTGTGTTTTTGCAAATTTGTTTGAGAAGGTAAAGGTAAAAAAAATTCAAAAAAAATTTGTTTGTAGGTAAAGATCTATAAAAACAGTTCTGCATTTAAACATGCTGCTTACCAGGAGTTCAGAGAAAAGGCCTGATTAGAAGGTAAGAATATAGTTGAGTGAGACTTGGGAGAAATCAACACTGGCTCCTGTGCTGGAAGACAGAAGGGGATGGAGGGGAGTCCTAGTTTGTGACAACATCCGAAAGTAACCCAGAACTAGAAGATAAGGAAGAAACACCTGTTTCACAGGAGACTTAGCTGCACTCTGCGTTGCAGGTTCTGCCAGCAGAGTTGTCTGTGTTAGATGTGTTAGGCTTAGAGCAGCATTACCCAGTGAGCCCTGTAGGTCTGGTGAAAGGGGACTCCAGATGCAGATGGAACAATGCCAACCAACCAAGTGACACTTCCAGCTATCTTTTGTGTAGAGGAAGGGCTATAACAACACAAATAGCAGTCTTGCCACGGTGTCTCCATCCATGCTGACAGTCCTGTGGATGTCTGGTTTTGGTTCCTGGCACAGATTTAACCTTGGTACTCTTGGTGTGAGGATTCATGCATTGACACCCCCTAAGATTTGTGACCCAGGGCTTCTTAATGAGGGATGATGGCAATGGTGGTGACTTGCTCTGTAATGGCAGCTACACCACGATTCACTTGCAGGTGAGGATGCTCTTGTACTTGAGGTTTGAGCAAGTGGGGAACAAGAAGTGCTTGGAAACCCTGTCATCTGTGCTCACAAGTTTGCTTCAGTCACAGGCATTAAACCAGGAACTCTCTTCCCTTCAGCTTCATTCCAGGGAAAGAGCTGTGGCAGGCTGTTGCTTTATGTATTGCAGGCATTCGAGAGACTGTACCTGGTGTATTAGGTTACTAAGCAGACCTGCTGGCACACCTGAATCCTTATCTGTCTGGCTTCCCCCAGCAGCCCTAGAGTGTCAGGCACCTTTCCTCAGGGAGCACCAATACTAGTGCTCTGCTCCCTTGCATTTGCTGTGGGTCTTCAGTGTAGCTGAAAGCAGGACTGTTCTCCACTCACCAGTCCACCTTAACAGAGCATTACTAGCCAACATATTTTGTTGATCAGTGTGATTCCAACTCTGCAGCAATATGTAGACTAACCAGATGGAGGCTTGTACCTCTTGTGATTGTAAAATTAACCAGAATCATTGATAGTTACGAGAGTGATGACGGAGACCCAGGCGCTGTCAGAACAATGTGCTTTGAGGCATGCTTAAATCTGTTAGGACAATATTTCATGTTGCTGCGTGCTCAGTACACAATTCTACAGCACAGCAAGGTGCTTACGCCTCCCTCAGCTCTGAGGGTGGATAAAGGATGAAGATTATTCACTACTGAATTTGACTCAGCAAAGAAGGTGCAGGTTTCACTCCATTCAGAGGCATAGCCAAGAAATTTTAGTCAAAGGTCTGTGTGACAGGATTTTTGGGTTTTGTTAATTTCTTAATAGTCCCAACTAAGATTTTCTTTCTGAATAAAACAAAGTTTTTTAATTGGAACTGAGTGTGAGAACTTCCAGGGAATCAGTGAGAAATTTGTAAGAAACAGCTGGAAATAACAGTGGAGAAGGCAGTGCCATCTCTATTCTCTTCCTGCCACACAGCCCACAGGCATACTGTAGTTCCCTGTTCATTTACATCAGTGACTAAAGGACCTATTTAAATGAATGAAGTAAATGAATTAATAAATGCAGAACGGGGGAGAAACCTGCATTACAAAAGGTACTTTGTTCTTAGATGCTGAGAGTAAGAGTTGGGTTGGTATTTCACAACATAGCTCTGACTGCAATTTGCTGTATTTCCTAATACACCCCTGGTAACATGAGATTGCACCATAGATTCCTCCTATTAAATGGTTATTCAGATGTGTTGCGCTACTGGCAGCTTTTTGCTTGCATATCAATTATTAGTTGTTTGAATTAGCAAAACATTGATTAGTAGAGTCTTTTGCTTTGCTAGTGGTACTGCAGACTCTTTAGCCATTTGGTTGTCAGATACAGTCGTTCTGTGCTTGAGCTTCTCAAAATAATGCTTGCTAGTGCCTCTGTAATTAAACATCTGTCAGGGTTTTAGAAATGCCCTATGGGTTTTCTTTTTTAGGGGGAGGGAAAGACAAACCCCTGTTTTTAGGGGGAAGAATGCTGTGTGTAGCAGCAAAATATATTTTGTTTCTGCACAAGGGCGAACTTAGGAGATTAGCAGTTTTCTTCTCCATTTTGGCTGATGTAAATAAGCAGTAAATTTATTGAGACATCCGGCATGAAACTGGTGTGAGAACAGAACTTTGGGCCTCGTGTGGCAGCTTGAGCAGATGGGTGCTTCTTACTATTTCTTAAAAACTGAAATGACAGGGAGATTAGGGTTTAAAAATCACAGCTTCTGTCGCATGCATTAATTAAAGGCTTTTAGTATAATAATTCTATCTTATTGTTCTAGAGCATACGCTCAGCTACTTTCAATTTTTAAAAGTACTCTGCCTTTCTCTGGGAGCCACGGCTGTTTGTTCAGTTAAATTCCTTCTGATTAAAGCTCCCTGAATAGTCATTGCCTTCATATACCAAGACCAGCCCTGTTTTCTCTATGCTACGCTGATAATGGGGTCACTGGGAGATCTCTGAATTACAAGTTCTAACTGAAGTTTTATAGCGCTTCAGGGATGCTTCAGTGCTCAGCACAGTCTGATGAGCCTCAAAGTACCATTGGAGCACTTGGGGCAGTGGCTCATACATTTCTATTCCTGACTTGTTTGGCTCACAGGGGAAGCACTGAAGAAATTTTGGTGATTTCCTGTCAGGTTCAAAATAATCATCATACTTTCCAATACAGAAAGATGTTTGAACCCAGTTACTGTGATGATGCAGCAGTATGAGCATTTTTCTCTTTTTTCTTAGATATGCCTGCACTAGCCTCTTCTTTACTACTTCTTCCCTGCAAAATACAAACCTGCAGATTTTTCAAATCTGAAAATGATGTGTATCAAGAGTAACGATGTCTCAGTGATGTAGGTGGTTCTCCTCTGGAGTCCCAAACTCATGAGTTGTGACAAGGTTGCTTAAAGAAAAAGGCTCTTAAAGTAACTGCCATGCAAGTTTTATTTAAAAATGTCAGCCCTATGAATACTGTGGATCTGTTACTGGTTTTGTTTCTTCCAGCAAAGCTTGACATTCCCTGGAAGAGCAGATGTTAGTGGAATGAACTCCTTCTGGGGAATTAACTAATTAAGAAGGTCGAGCTTCTGCGTTCTTCCAAACCATGTATCCCGAGGCTGCAGTGTAGTGTCAGGGCTCTTTCTTGGCACTACTTGATAGAACACGTAGGTTGAGAATGGGTGAAGACCTGTAACTGTCTGCCAGGCTGCTAATCTGGTGTTGGAGTTCAGCAAAGGAAAAGGAAAAGAGCTGCCAGTCCAACAGCTTTCCTCTTTTCCGTTTAAACTGACCATCAAATGTGGTGGAGGTGGCATCCATTTCCTGCAGTTTGCTGGAGAGCCTGTCCTGATACCAGTTCAGTGAGTGAGTAGGCAGACTTGATTTACGCTGTCTCTGGCCAGCATCACCTGACAGACACAGGCTTTGCATCTGGGAGATGAAGATAGTGTCATCAGCTCTGAGATTTACTTAGTGATGAGTAGTAAAATGATGATTTTTCTCTTTCTTGCTTTCTGTCTGTTTGGTTTTTTTTTTTGTTTGTTTTGGTTTGGTTTTGTTTTGTAGTTCTAATTTTTTTTGTCCAAGTTGGCAAATGCCACTCCCAGCAGTTGGGAGCAGAACCTCGAAGGAGCGGAGTCTGTTGTTCTTTGCTTCATTAAGTGCTACAGCTGCCTGTAACGAGCTATTAAGCAGTTAGAGCAAGCTGATCTATCTTTAGACTGTACTGACCCATTATCACCCCGAGTCTTCATGTCTTAGAGGACAGGCCACATCAAGTGAGGGATTTTTTAGATCCTCTTAGATTCAGGAAGGAGCTTGGTTAGAAGGGGTAGAATAGCACCCACCTGCAACAAGACAACCATGGTAAAAAAGGGGCTGTTGTTTGTCTGTTTCCAGCTTTGGGGAAATGGAAAACCTCCTCAGAGAGTTTCAAAGAAAAGGTGAAACTTGTTCAGTGGTGATTCTCCATTTTGAGACTGCAGCCATCTCTTGCACAGAGAGAGTGTGGAAGGGAAAAGATTAAATTGGCAAGGATTTGAGTTTGATAAGACTGGCAGAGGGATAGAGAAACCCCTCACTACCCCTCCTTGTGCCTTTCAACTTGGATTATAGAACCTGTCAGCCCAGAATTTGGAGGCAACTTTAACTGAGCTCATTCATTAAATTTCTCATACCTTAAGTGACGGTTAGAAAAAATTCAAGAAAGCTACCTACAATGAATCTGAGATCTAAATGTGCTTATTTTGAAAGCATTGTTTGTAGCAGTGTGATACTATTAATTCAAAAAACCCTGCTTTCCACAGAAAATAATTAATTTCTTGTGATTCAGTAATGTTAGACAAGGTATTGCTTTGTTTTTCTGGTTTTTTTTTTTCAGCCTAGTAACAAGATGACTCAGATAGTAACCTGGATAATTAGGTTACATAGAAACAATTTCTATTAAAAATATAGGTTTATGTTCTTAACATTGCAGCTTAAATTTACTATCAGTAGCAGCAGATAAATTTTGAACGAAAATAGGATATGCATAAAAAATTTAGCTCCATTTTAAAGGCACTTGTCACTGTAAATGCAGGAGTATGACACTACAATAACATTTTTTAGGTAAACCAAATGAAGAGATTTTTAGACGAGCTGCTGTGGCACTTACACTTCTGATTTGTTTGAAAATGAGGATTGTACTTTACTACAAAACTGAAAGTACTCCACTGTCTTAAAAGTTTTATGTTTTGTCTGTTGAGAGGATTTCCAGGGTAAAACTGTACCTCACTTTGAAGTCCAACACTAAGCAGCCAGAAAACATTTAGCACAGTGCAAGTGCCAGCAATATTCAGCTGTATGAAATTCACAGTAGTTTAATTGAAGTCTGAATTTTATGTTTAGGTTAAGGGTGCATGAATTTCTTGGGCAAGAGTTTCTGCCTAAAGGAAGTTTTCGACTTTGCCTGAGTGCAAATACAGTGCACTGAAAGTATAAAGAAAACTGAGAAGAACTAAGGAGTGGGGATCAGAGATGTTGGGACAATGAAAAAGGCAAGGAGAATGTAAAGAGCTGTTTGGTTTTTTTAAAATATACATTTTTTTCATCATGACTCTGACTTTTCTTGCCTTATTTTGATCTTCACTGCAACTAATTAACTAGATTCAAAAGAAGGAATAACCAAAAGAAGGAGTAAGAGTTTACAAACTGATGTAAATGCTCAATTGTAGTAAATGATGAGGACTAGATGTAGTGAGGAGTTAGGATCAGCAAGGCTGTTTCCAGTGCATTACATTTTCAAAACTGGAAGTGTACCAGCTTATTAAGTTCCCTGTCCTTGCCAGGGCAGGTGATGAAGGAACAACAACTGAAATTAACACAGAGACTTCTGTGTGCAAAGCTGAGCCGAGTAGAGGAGAAATCTTCTCAGTTAGCTGGAGCTAAGAGGCACTGTCACTTCTGAGCAACAGTGCTCCTCCTCCAGAGGATAGAGAACTGTAATCTCAGAGGGATTGAACAACTTTCTCATAGTTGTTTATGGGACTAAAGTATGTAATAAACCCAAAAACTGTCGTTTGGAATGTCATTCGTTGTCTTTAACTACAAAACCATCCACCCTCTAAGTTTTTGTGTTTTTTTTTTTTTTTTTGTGAAGCAGAGAATGGAACAAGACAAAAGGACAGAGAGATAGTATAAATGACTAGAAAGAATCCAGAATATACTGGTAGGGTGTGGGGAAAAGAGGTCCAGAAGACCTCTTTATAGTAGTGGTAAAGGTAAAAGGCATTACACCTAAGCAATGAGCTTTTCCAGAGGTTAAAAAATACAGCCATGAAGATTCAGGCAGGAAGGGCAAAGGAGAAAACTCTTGGGGTAAAGTCCTTTAGTAGAGGAGATTGAAAAGTTGACTCAGCTTCATAGTTGGCATAAAGTGCTTGCTGCTGAGCTCTGCATGCTGCTGAAAAGGGTGGCTTTCACATCTGTGACCCTAAATACATACCTGGCTTAGCTAGAAACTATGCCAAGGATTCCCTTCTCATGGGAAGCCTTCTTGCACAGCCCAAAGAAGATGAAAGGAAGTACCTCATAGTGCAAAATTTCTTAATTATAGACAAAAGAAAACTTTAAAGGCTCTTTAAGAAGCAAAAACAAAAGACAAAGGAAAGGAGGAATTGTCAGCAATGAGCTTGGGAAAGCCAGTATTTCATCAACAAATACACAAAATTATAGCAGACCCTTGGAAAGTCCCTGGTAAACTCAGTACTCATTTATCTTCTTATATTTTTCAGGGAACTTTCATTCTGAAATAATGAAGGAATTATGTGAATTAACCCTAAATATTTAAACGACGTCATTTTTTTTTTTGAGAATATTCTTTGGAAGTGCTGCTTTTTATGAAACTTTGCAAAACATCCTTAAGTTTCGTGTTCTGACTTGGCTACTGTTACTTTCCATTCCCAGATAGTCAAAAAGAAAAGTGAGGCATCAGGTGAGGCATCAGGGAAGAGTCAGTGGTTTGCTAAGTGTTTCATAAGCTGGAAACAAATGCCAGAGAACCAAGTACAGTTGGGTGCTCAGAGGCAAAGAGTGTTCACATTCTGCAGATCATGATGAAATGTGCTTGTCTTCTGGAAGCTATGCCTTGTGAATGAAAGCATATGAAGTATGTTTTAATGTCATAAAATAGGAGTACCCAAAATCTTTCATTGCTTCAAAACACTAAGCCTTCATTTCAGGACTCCTTCCTCTAAAGAATTGATTTTTCTTAATTTTTTTTTTTTCCCTGAGAATAGAGTTGGCTCCATTTATCCTTCTGGTCTTTGTCTTAAGTTGAATTCAGAACACAATATTGTACTTCTTTGTCTTCTTTGCTACATTTGGCAAAATCTGAAGTTTTTGTTCACGTGCACTCTCCAAACATTTTGAATTTAATAATGTGTTGTTGCAACATCTTAATTTGCCTTCCTGTAACCACAAGCCATCAGTCTGGAGTAGTTTAGAACCGACCTGGTTGCAAATGTTGTCTGGCATCTCCAGAGATACCTGTTTTCTTGAAGTTACTGCTTATTAGTTTACTTTCCTGTTAGAAGTGAAGCTTCTCCCACTAGCAAAGCACTTTTTTAATTGGCAAGAATGTTCTCTCAATTAGCACTTGGCAGGCAGAGGTTTTTGCATTTGTGAGGTCTTTGTATTCTCTTCTCCCATGTTTCTGTATTTTCCCCAGTGGCTTTGCTAGGAAAGTTCAAGCCATCCTTTCCTGTGGAAAGGAATATGTGGGCTAACTGATTACCATGCATCAAGGAGGACACTCTGTAAAGAAGGATAGATGTTGGCATTACCTCATCCTACTACTGACCACCCAAACTTCGGCCTGTTTTGACAGGGATTTTTTTTACATAGTAGGGGCAGTGAACAAAAGTCAGAACATCTCTGCTAGAGGTTTTCTCTCCCTTAAAATGCCTTTCCACCATCTGCAAACATGGTACTTCCTTGTAAATGAATCTATATTAACCTATTAGGAACTATTTAAATAAAGACAATTTTGGTTTAAAAAATATATACAATACAGTTCATTATATAGAAAACCCTTGGTCTTTCTGTAATTACCCTCCAAGTTACTGGACTATTTTCTTGATGGTGGCAGACACTTTGACTTAGGATGAGTTGGGTGTCATCATCAACTGCATCAGCACACCTCAGTCCTGCAGGGACTGAGCATTTGCCACTTGATGCAGCGTCACTTTGCCCCATAGCTCTGACAGGAGCCCTGCACTAGGTCACCAAAGGACTTGTGTCCCCAGTACACAGAGGAGAAATGACATGTATGAATTTGGTTATGGACTGCAGGGGATTTTTAGTGGGGATTTTTGTTGGTTTTTTTTTTTTTTTTTTTTTTTTTTTTTTTTTTTTTTTTTTTTTTTCTTCCTGTTCTTGTTTGCTTTTTATTTGTGTGGGGGCTGTTGGGCTGTGGGTAGGGTTTGGAGCGGGACGCTCGGCAGCATCCGGACCCGGTCCCGGCTGGAGACACCGGAGGCGGCGGCGCTGCCTTTGGGAAGCGGCGCTGGCATCATCCGCTGGGCGGCGGCGCCACCTGGTGGCCACGGCCGGCACCAGCACGTCCCTTCGCTTCCTCCCCCTCCTCCTCCTCCTCCTCCTCCTCCTCCTCCTTTTCGTGCCCGGCCTGCTCTCTGCTCAGCAGCCCGCAGCTGCCCGGTGCCTGCTTGCTGCCGAGCCAGGGACTGACATCGGCATGCGGGAAAAGTCACTGCGCCTTTAGTGACAGTGAAAATACCAGAGCTGTCTTGCACGGCGATGTCCTGTGCAAATGGATGTCCCTGGGCTCTTTGGGGAGCTGCGGTGGGGGCGTTGGTGGCCGGAGAAGGCTGAAGGTGCTGTACATGGCAGTAAGTCCCTGGGTTGGGATTTCAGCTGAGCGCGTTACCTGTGCTCAGGTGAAGGTGCCAGTGTGAGCTCCGTAGTGCTGAGAGCGCGTGGCTGAGCTCTGGGGATGGGTGCTGTGTTTGCTATGGAACCTCTCTCACAATGGCTTCAAGTCCCTTCAGAGGCTGTGTATTCCTTTAGGTTAAGGAGCTAAAACTGAAATTGGCTCGATGTGATCGATGTCTGTACGTAAGGACTAGTTATCACTTGGATCTTGTGTGTAGTCAGGTGTGCAGGTGGATTAAGTTCCAGATTAAATGCCTCTTTTACTCTGACTTTGAGAAGAATTTTCAAAACATTTTTATTTTTGTGACGTCAGCTTAATTTGTATCTCTGTCAGAGCAGTTGTGGTATTTAGCACTTCTTTATATGGTGGTGCTGGGAAGACACACACACACACACACACTCAGTAAATATCTGGCAAACATCTGTTTTTCAGTATGATTTTCTACTATTTAGGAATCCAAATTACCCAGTTTAATTTCTTTTGCCCATTCTTCTGTAGACAAGTTTTATTTCTGTCTAGTAGCAGTCTTAAGGGGCCAACTGTGATTAGGATGAGTGATGTCCTGCCATTTGTAACAGAAGGGTGTGGGTAAATTATAAGGAAGTGATGTTACAGAGCGGAGGAACTCTTTCTTTATTAGTAACTTAATTTTTTTTTTTTCCCCCCGTGGAATGTTATGTGCATAAAAACAGACTTTGCAGTTGATACATGTCTGGAGAGTGGGGTGATGGTGGTTTGGTTACCTTAGTTCCCCTCATCCTTCCCCAGTGCATCCACTCCCCAGTAGAGTTGTTCTCACCTATTGTGTGCTGCTGGGAAAGCAGATGGCCTTCCTGAGCTTCCAAAAAATCAGGTCCCTGTAAGTCCTTAACACCGGGGAATAATTAACACTTAAACTCCTCAAGAGGAGAGGTGTCAGTACTGCTTCCTGCAAAAATACACCAAGCCCTTGCCCAAGAGCTGGTGCAGCTTTTTCCTTGTTCCCAGTGAGATGATCTTCCATCCTGCCAGGTCTGCATGTCTGAGCCGACAAGCTTTGCACTGAAACGTCAGACATCTTTCTGTTTAAGGACACCTCATAAATAACTGATCATCGACATCTTAAAATCTTCTTCTGTTAATCTCATGGCAGGCCCAGGGATCTTTCCTGGGGCTTGCTCTCAATATGGAGGTAAGAGATGCCAGCGAGGTTAATGGAGCGTCTCACCCAAAGTGGTGCTGCAGAATGCTGCAGGTACACGTGTAGAAATTCTTTTTTATCAAACCAAGTTCTTAAGTTGCCCTTATATACACTTACTTGCTCACTTGTAAGAAATGTAATAAAATGAGTGCTGGGGGAAGGAAATAAATCTGAAGTACTTTCCTGCCATTCTGGATGTGTATATTTGGTTCTTCAGTTTTCTCTTTTTAATCCTTTTGAAAAGGAGAAATTCCAATTTAAGCCAGCCCGTGGCAGTGTTTTTCAGCATTTCTTTTGCTTCTGCTGCTTTTAACGCTTAAGCCTTGGTGCTAATTGGAAAGTGGAGAAGCTTCCTACGTGCTACATGCAGTAGTTAGTTTCAGATTTAGTAATGTTTTAGCATTTTCACACAGCTGTTATTAAAATGAGGCGGTGATATAAATAATCATGGCTCACAGGTGCAAAATTACTGTTTCATTGTCTCTGAAGCTTAAGTGATGTGTTTCTATTGCCACTTTTCAAATGGATTTGCTTTGTCTTCCCCATTGTCTTTTAGCATAACAAAGTTTATATTATTTGAAAGATTCATTAAAACAAGTTTACAGCTGGTTCTTCTTTTTTTCAAGACATCTTTGAGACCCTTGTCTCCTGACCTTTCTGAGTTACATGATCCACCCTGGGATGATTCTCATCTGACTTCTTTCCCAAACAGAGGACTTCCTCTGTCTCTTCTTCCAGAGTTAAATAGGTGTTGGTATTTATTTGTTTTGTCTTTTAAATGACATTCTGAAAGTTATTTTTTTCCCTTTAATATTTTTTTCAGAATAGTAAGACTTTAAAAGGAAGAACGTAAGTGAACCCAGAGCTCTGGTGTTCTTGTGAGCTCTCAGATTTACCCCTCAGTATAAAAGGAATGGTGTCAGAAAAAATGCTAAAGCTCCAAATCCCTTCTAGAGCACATTTTGCCTGCAGACAGCTGCCCTTTCTGCTGCTGTGCTGGTGGCGCTAGGTTCCAGCCTGCTTTGTCTGTCAGCTCTTCAAGGGGATTATGGAAGTCTCCAGTAAGTGGCTGATGTCTTCAGTGATCTGCATGAGGTTGTCACTGAGTTGTTTCAAGCTAGGTCTAAAAGACCATTTACTTTTCTGGAAGTGCTTTCCATTGTCACTGCTACCCCAAGGGAGGGTAGTGGAAGGAAGGGGAAAGGAAAGGTACTTTTGTAGCAATTAACTGACCAGCAAATACCCCTGTCCTGTGCAGTCAAAAGGGGCAAACACTGCCAATGCCGAGCCAGAGGTGGCTACAGGTGAGCTGGGTCTGGCACCTCCAGCCTCTTCTCTTGAGGCCTTTGGCTCTGGGCTGCAGGTTTTGTCACATGTACAGTGCCTTTGGTGCAATTCAGCTGCAGTGGGTACTGAGTCAGTGGCTTTAGCTGAGTAGCCAAAGGCTGCCCTTGCACCTACAGTCACGTCCTCCTCAGGAGCCTGGGTTCCCTTTGGTCCAGAGCAGAGCTTTTCAAATGAACTTTTGATCTTTCAGTAGCATAGGTCCTTCTTCTTCCTTGAGGAAACTTGGCAGGGCTTCGTCCCTCATCTCTCCTGCCACGTGCTTGCAGCACCACATAATGGTGCTCATTATGATTCAGCAATGTCACACCTCACCAAGGGCATCCCGTTCCCATCCAGTTTCCAGTGGTCAAAGAATCATAGTTCTGTCCAGCCTATGTTTTGGGTTTTGTTAGTATGTACTTCTTTCCCTATTCCAAACCTATTTTCTTCCATTCTCTTTTCAAAGTCCTCTTTCCTCTGAAAGCCGGAAAAACAATAAGCCCAAGAAAGTATATTTTCTTTCCAAGCACTCTATAACTACCAAGTCTTTAAATCTGTGTAATACTTACAATCTAGGTTCCCCTTTCTGTCATGTGCTCCTGTGTTTTATGTGTGATGGACATGCACAGTAGAGATTCTCGACTGCTTTAAGTCTGTTAGCAGAGTCACTAGCTATGGTAGCGTGGCCTTCAGCAGGAGAAACAAGGTAAATTAGGTCATGCAGAGCTCCTTATTTCTGTGACTGCTTCCTCTGTTACCACGCTGGGCTTGCCGGCTGTAGCTGAGGCATTTCTGCAGAATGCTGGCTGACAGCACAGCTGTACCCTCTGTTTTTAGATTGAGTAGCTGTAGCAAAGGGCTTTATGATGTATGGCAGTACGCTACCCATGCTTAACAAATGATGGGAGAAATGAAATACTGGATGAGGAATGTTAAGCTGTATGGGACGGCTGCCAGTCCACACTCCTGGCCTGGAAAGCTTTCCTCCTTAATGCACTTGAAGGAAGATGAACAGGTGGTGGTCAAGAAGATGCTGTGGAGCAGGCATTGTGGCAAATCTGACTGTTGGAATGAAAGGAAAAATCTCCAGGAAGATTTACAACTGTTTGGATCTATGTTTGGAGGGATTGTACAGGCAAGCTGCCACTTGCTTAAAAAAATCTGAGTCATGATTTTCCATCTCCTCTGCAAGTATTTTTGATGCATCAAAGCCAATTGCGCTTCTCTTCCTATGCCTTAAACTAAAAGAAAAGAACCACTACCCACAAAACCCACAACAGCCCTTGCCCAAATCCAACTCTCTCAAATTTAATTGTGTATCCTGCTGTGTTAATGGTCTTAGACCCTTTCTTTTATCCCCATCTACCTGAACCAAACTTCACAGGCAGGGCCACACACAGAGAAATGTGCAGTAGCTACAGAGCATACAGAGGTATGCTGCCTAGGTTTTGGACCAGCTCTACTGTATTGCTGTTAACTCTGAAATTACAAGAGAGCTGTGTTAAGAATCAAATTGGTATCATCTGGCCTAATCACTTCCTAATTTTGCAAAGCATTCCAGGGGTTTTATATCCCATAATTTTTCTTTAAGTATATTACGAGCAGCAACATTTAAGGCAATACCAAACTGTACAGTTTCATTTTGGCAAGCAATGCCTTGAAATGTGTTTCTATTGGTTTTGTGTATGTATTCTTCTAGCCCTTTATTTTACCCACAATTTTTTAGGTAAGTACTTACCATCCTTCACCTTTTTCCAGAATCCAGACTGTAGCTAAAACAGCTCTCTGTGAGATAAGAAGACATCAGGATGCTTTTGAAGCTCAGAGGGCAAAGAGGGGCTGTAGGCCATGAGCGGGAAGTCTTTTCCAAAGTCCCAGAAGGGGCTGCACTGGGGATGAGAGCAGGATGGGGATCAGATGCATTAGCTCCAGCCTTGCTTTTTAGAACTGGTCAGACCAGTGTCACCTGCCCTCAGCTCTACAGAAAAGACAAACTTCATTTTCAAATAGTGAAAGCCCCAGTGAAGTCTTCACTACCCTTGGGTTGATATAAAACTGGGTGGAGGGTGAAAAAGACACTTAGAAAGGCTGTGATAACAGGAGCACCTGCAGATAAGTACATGTTTTGTGGGGCTTTTTGCCTGCTGCTGGGCAGAGAATACGCTCACAGACGTCTGTGAGAAATACATGGGTGAAAGGACTTGTAAGTCACGACTAGCTCTGCCACTGGAATTCCTGTGTACCATGTATAGAATGACTTACCACAAAAATGTCACGGAGGAGGTACAGAGAAATGTGATGAACAGTGAAAATGTCGTGTCTGTGGCACACTGCCAGCAGCAGCCATTTTACCCACATTTGTACTTTCACTTCATTAAGTGCCCTGCTGTGGATGCTTTCCTTCCATAAGCTCCATGTCTGTGTTGTGACTGGAAGGGCTGATATCTGGGAGACAGATCCCAAAGCATCTGCCCTAGAAGAGGGTTTGTGTTTGGGGGTTCGCTACAAAGCTTTTTGCACCTGATGGGCACTGGTGTGGAGCTGATGGTGATGAAAAGGTACTGTGCAATAGGATATTGGAATAATTTGCACATAGAGCTGCTGGTTCAAGCAGTTGATGTTCGTGAGCCTTGTAGCATCAGTACTGTAGATAACAACAAAACCAAATAGTCTTAAAGAAAACATTGTAGCTGGAGAGAAAAAGTTCACTGTGAACTTTCAGGCTTGTTTTTCCAGTACCTAACAATGTGCACTTCAGTCTGAGAGATTTTGGACCTGATACCCTTTACAGCCTAGTTTCTTAGTTACTTTGTTGGTGCCTATTCTCTTGATTATGCTTGAAATTCCAATAACCTTGCTGGCATTTGCATCTGTAGCTGTGTGGATGTTTTCAGACCTCCCTTTTCTTTTGGGGGGGAAAAAAAAAAGTGATCTTGAAGTGTGACATAACTCTAAAGCATTTCTGCTGTGCAGAGGAATTTGTAATTTTACTGAGCTAGGGAATACCTTGTAGAGAGTGGTCTTTTGTGTGCTGTACTGTTACTGTTCTCAGACTCAGATTTCACTCATCTTAAAAGGTTAAGTTTCAAATGTAATCAACTAAAAATGTTGTGCTTTTTTTCCACTCACTTTGGTGACATTACAGATTCTTTCTGAAATGCAAAACCAATGCAGTATCTCTGATGTTAATAACACTAATAATCTAAAATAATTCTGAAATACCAACATGTGCAGTCCAGAACTGAACAAACTTTATTAAGTCTGATGGTCAAGTGTTCATGTTTTTTGCTGTCTGGATTGTAAGAGCTCTGTGGTTTTTGTTTTCATAAGCAGCAGGTGTCCTGCTGGACAGTGCTGGAGAGATTAGTCAAATGGAGACTGGGAAGCATTGGAAGTGGTGGGCTCGACTGGCCTGTCCTGCTTTTGTCCCCTGCAGTGTCCCCCAGTTCTGCAGGGGAAAGGAGATGAACAATGCAACGGGGCTCTTCAGCTGTTTGTGTTCTCTGGGTTTGGAAGGACGATGCATTTGACAGCGAGGGTAAAAAGTAACTTGCAGCTAGAGTGAGAAATTGCAGAGGATAAAGTTAGTGAAATGAAGGAAAAAGGACTTTGAAATAAATCAATACATTGTTATTGCAAGAATACAAGGAAGCCTTAAAAAAAAAAAAAAGAGGAAAATTAGCTAAAAAGAGCATGATCATAAAAAAAATGAATTAAGGTCACCAACCATTAGTAATATAATCATTGTGGCAACAGCAGTAGTACTATTTGGGAAATAAACGATGTAAAAAATGTTAAATTTTGTTACTCTAGGGTGCCTGTTATGCTTTAGGAATATTACTCTTCAATTTGGAACTCCCACTAACATCATCCTGCTGCTAATCACTTCCTCTTCTCCCTCATTTTGGAAGCACAAAAAGCAAAAAATCACAGATTGAAATGAGCAATTTACTGGAAACAGAAATGAGATAAAAAACCAAACAGAAACAATAATAAGAGATACAAGACAAAAAAAAACCCCAAAAACCCAAACAAACAAACAAACAAAAACTATCAACAAACAAATACAGCACATGTCTGGTCTCCAGGTTTCTCCCTTCTCCTAAGCAGTGAGAGAGTGTCCCTTTCCCCTCCACCCAGCAATGACCTGAGGTGGTATTGAATAATGAATAACATTAGAGTCCTGGCCATGCCCCCTCCCAATTTTTGCAAAAAATTAATGCAGTCCCAGCCAAAACCAGGACAGTGCCTAAAAAAAGTTTAATTTTTTTCATCAGATAATTATTTTTCCACTCCTAATCTACTTGTAAGATCACAGGTTTTCATAGTCATCATCTTTCCGCAGTAAATACTTGATGGAAAGTAAAGAGTTCCCATCAGGATGATTTGCTTGAAATTATTGGCTTTGAGTTTAAAAAGTCAGTGGGAAATCATTTTAGGAACTATTAAACTTTAGATGTAGAAAAGGAGAATGGGGAGACAGTGCAAACTGTACCAAAGGGCTGCTGCTTCTGGTTGGTAGGCCCTTGGCCTGAGTTTATTTGCTAAGGATGTATAGGGTTGCTAGAAATGTATAGGTGATTTCGTGGAACTGTAAATCTAACTCCCCAACAACTAGCCACAACAAAAATAAGAGATAAAAATACTATAATAGAAAAAAGCAGTGCAGTGCAAACCAGAAGCATCTTGCTCATGGCCAGATTGAAGGCAGGACTTCTCAGGGCACCTGGGACTTGCTTTCCATGTGCTCCTGGGCTGTGGTGTGGGACAGCATTACTCTCTTTCCCCCCTTGTGTAGCTGAAGGGAAACCTTTGTGGGACAGGGTGTGCTGTCTGACTGAAAAACCATCTGTATCAGCCAGCATCAAGAGCTATGCTGGGTTTCTGCCCTGTTAAAAACCTGAAACCTCAGCCAAAACCACTCACCGTCAATTCTAAGATTTGTTGGAGAGAAAGCAAGGGATATTAGTTGATTGTTGCTTTCTACTCTCAATGTCACCTTCTTGGCTGCTAACCTACCCCATCCTGTGGTGCTGAGTGCTCCAGTCTAGTACTTGGATCTTTCTCTGAACTGTTGGGGAGCTCGTGTAGGAGCCCCTCAAAACATCTAACAACATGTAAAGCAAGAGGAGCTTTGCAGATGAGAAGCTGTATTTCCAGTCAAAACAGCATAACTTTATCTTCCCAGTATCTCATTTTGCCACGTGGCCTTGTGCTGTAAGAAAGCCTAAGAGGGTTTGTAGGAGTTGTCTCTCTCCTCATGCCCACGTTGCCACCATGTGTGGCACTCAGTCCTCTGAGTGGCAAAACTGAATCAGAAAACAGGGAAAGTGGTGGGCAGCGTGTGAAGTATAAAAACTTAACCCGTAGGATGCTAGAACAGGAGACATGGCTCTGCTAAGACAAATCCTCCTCTGGAGAACAGATACTGGGTCTCTTTGAACAGCTGAACTACCTGCTGCTAAGGAGTGTCACGGGCTCACTGTTGAATGCTCCAAGAGTTCTTTCTTAAGCTGTGTCTGGAATTAATATGAAAGGAAGGCTAGTTTTTTGGCATATGTCTGTGAAGCAGTTACAATGTGTGGGTACTGGCTAATGCGGGGTTTTGCTTTGCTGTGCTGATAGAGCGAAGGGGAGGAGTAACTCATGCTTTTCTGTCTCCCCATGAAAAAGATATGTGTTGATAGTCCATGTTTTTGTCCATGCAGGTTTTACAGTCCACGTGGTGTTTCATCTCTTCCCTTAACTTATTTAATTTCCCTTAATTTATTCCTCAAGCTGGAAATATTTATTATCTTTTTATTATTATTATTATTATTTCTGTTAACCATGAGTTTTTTTGCATGCAAGTGTATCTGATTGTTGTGGATAGACTCCAGTGCTCAGGATTACATAATTCTTCTGGAGCTTGAACTCCTGGGGAGGCTGCAGACGTTGGCTTGTCACCCTTCTGTCTTCCTCAGCCATGTGGGGAAACTCTTTATTTTCTTGGGGGGGTTACTTTTCTGTGGCAGTTCTCTGAACTACTTCTGACTTACCTGTATTTGCAGATCTGCACAGATATTCGAGGGGCATGGACAGTTTTTGTTGAACCTTCCTTTCACAGAATAAAAGATCTGAATTTTCTGTGGCAGAAATGCTTTTTGCCTTTTATCCCCTGCTGGGTGCCATTGTATTATGCTTACTGTGGGCTTTTGCATAGTGCCCATTATTGTGATGTGTGTATATATTTATATAGATTTTTTTAATATATATTTCATATATTTTGTATATTCAAAACCCAGTGTGACTAGCATGGCCATTGTGTCTTCTTCAGAGGGATAGTTTTATTTTTGTTTTTATAATGTGTGTTTTTATCTCTGAAAGCTAAGCTGAAGAACTTCATCTAGTACACTCATATTTAATTTGCTGTCTGTTGTAACATCAGTTATTTTCAACATTGCTTCTTCCCAGATTTTGCCTTCCCACTGCATGGATTTTTTTTTGGGGGGGATCATTTCCCTTCACTTGTCTTACTTAGCCTGCTTTTCTTCCCCAGAATGAATCTCATTTGATTATTTTCAGACTGCATTTCTATTCTCTCTGAGTCCCTGTGCATTATTTCCTTGTTCCCATTATTTTTGCAGCTCCTCCAAATGTGATATTTCCTGGAGATTTAAGTTAGCATGCTGTCTAGAATCTTTTCTGGAACATTAAAGAAAATACCAAGTGAAATAGGACCTAATACAGGTCTTTGCAATATTGCACCTTCTTCCCTTGTTATCATTTGCTTTTATCATGATTTATTTGCAGTCCGTTTTCAAATCAAGCCACAGTATTCATCTCAAAGTGCAAATCACTATCAAATGTTTACTGAAAATCAAACAGACCACATCTGCTCCTTTTCCTTAGACTCCTAGAGCTGTAACACTAGCCAGAAAAGGGGCCAATTTCTAGCCAGTTCTGCTCTTCTGAATAGAAATCACGATTTCATTGTCCTCAGCCTTGTAGCCTGGTTTACTTTATAGGAAGTCTCATGAATTAAAACAGCTGTGCAGCCCATTCTGAAATTCTGTTTTGTGGAGAAACAGTGCTGGGAAGAAAACAAGTGGAGTTTATGCATGTGAGGGGGAGAAAGAAGAGGGATGTATGTGTGTGGGGAGAAGGGACGTTGCTTTTATCTGTGTGTTTGAGTAACTGGGTGATGGCATTAGGTGTATTTCTGAGGAACTGCACAAATCCCTGAATATTCTTGTGTTTCTAGACCATGGTTTTCATATAGTTAAGTGTTTAGCACTCTCCTGCTCTGCTTTCCCTGTGGCCTGTGATGCTGTTGATACTTGAAGCTGCAGTGAAACCGGTGGTGGCCTCTTAGCTAGACGCCTTGGAAAACTCCTCTGCTTTAGCTGTTGCCCAGGTATCTGTGATACAGAAAAACTGTAGCACTTCTCCTGTAGTAAAAGGACCTTTCTCACTCTAAAGTGCAACAGATAAAAACAGCTGTTTGGGGTAAGAAACAAAGGAATTGAGACAAAATATAAGGAGATGATGGAGACTGTAGGATAAAAGCGAGAGCATGCTTAGCCAAGAACACTTTCAATGGGGAGTATGAATTATAGTCCCTGGAGATCAAGCAGAAGGCATCTCATTCATGCCTTTTTGCTTTGACCTGGCCATAATAAAATTTCAAAAGTTTCTGGTGACAGTAATGCCTGCACTGGGCTGCTTAGAACAATATTTTATACCAGTGATTTAAAAGGATTATTAGTACCCCTTTTCAGCTGGGGCAGGTAGCTGGGAGCAGGCAGAAATAAATTTAATCTATTTTTCTAAAAAGACTTTACCTATATTTTTGAGTGTACTTACCATCTTCTCCTGCTCTTGCCTGCATCCCCTCTTTCACCTGGCTTTTGTTACCTGCTCACTGCCCAGCCTGGACCACCTGCCATGATGGGAAGGATGGCATGAAGCAGTCTGGGTGTTGAGATCTGTAGACAGGATGGGACTAGGGAAGAGCGTTGGCTGTGCTTTGTACTGAGAGGGAAGTCTGAGTTGGCCTGCAGATGGAAATTTTTTCTGTCCAAATCTTGGGAAGTAGGGTATGGATGTGGGGTTTTTTTTGTTAGTTTGGTTTTTTGTTTGTTCATTTTTTGTCGTTGTTGTTTTGTCTTTTTTTTTAAGTACAGCTTAAAAAAAAACCAGCACAAATACTGCTATTGAGCCTGCTGATCGAAGCTTTAAATTTATTCCTAGTATGTTCATTACTGTTCTCGTGAGGCATCAGAGGAATTTAATCTAGCAAGACACTATGAAGAGGTGTTAGAAGCTTATGGTTGTGTTTTGTAATACCCTTACAAATTTTCATCTAATGCACTGACAGCTTTGGGGCAACTGCGGGCCTATAGACCTCAGAAATGTCTTCATCATTTTCCTGCTGTGTTACATTTTCCACTTGAAAAAATCCCTTTTTCATAGATGGATGCACTAGGAAATAGGGCAAAAAGGTCTACATCCACCTCAAAATTGGCAGTCCCAGGCTTTATGGGTGGCACATGGGACTGTGGGCTGTCTCTCTGCTTTCTCCTCCTCCTCCCTTCCCCAGGTACAGACCTAAACTGAACAGTCCAGACCTAAAGACCAAGCCCAGATCTGAGATGTGCCACCTCTCAAAGTCTGACCTTGTCCTCCTTGCTGAAACAGCTTGGTACATAGATTTTGACCAAGAAAGTATGCAGGAATGTCTGCGGTACTCAGAGCAACCTGGGAGTTGCAGATACCATTCTGCTGATGCCCCCCTTCATCACAGCTGCAGAGGTGGACCAAGAGCCTCCCAGCTGGGTAGTCCCTGCAATGGGGCTGGCAGTGGTCTCCCACCTCCCTCCTCTACCCAGTACAGCCAGCAGGTCCGTTCTCTCTCCACTGAGTACTGCTGCAACCAAAGTATTTGTTTTTGCTTTGCTTTATTACTTACTACAATGATCAAAGCAGCCACTCCTTGTGATCATAAAGAGAAGTCTTAAAATCTTATTTAAGAGCACAAGTATTTTGGGCTTTGACAGATACGCTTTGAAAACAACACAGATGTGCAGTGTCAGATTTCACTGCTGCATGCAGTGTCTTTATTTCAAACTGTAAATTTGGCTAGTAATGCTGGGCATGTGCTTTCCCAAAATCTTGTTGCCTGCAACACGGGAAAAACAAGTTTCTGGGTTGTGGGGATTTTTTTCCCCCTGAATATACCCCCTTGGAGGGTCTGAAAGGAAAATGATCTTAGCAAAGTGAGCATTCAGCCCTGCGAAGCTGCAAGCCTATGGGTTATTTTTAACCTAATTACCTCGAATTAAACAAAAGCTTAAGAATGTTTTTGCTTGAATTGAAGGTGAGGCTAAGTAGACTTCATGTGCAGAGCAGCTCCAGCCAACAGTGTGGCTCTTCCATTGCAGAATAATGCCCGTGGCAGTGCCCTGTGCTAACGAACGGCGCTGGCTTTTCTGAAGGGCTGGCTTTTCTGAGCTGATGTGAGAGGATATGCAGCTCTAGAGCAGTTCACTCCTTTCCCCTTCTCACCCCTCCTATGGATCCGGTGATCATTTCAGACTTGGTGACGTTTTAGATGGAGCACGGTCTCCTTACACTTGCCTGGCAGTGGCTCATTAACTGCGTGTTAATTGAAACTGAAAGTTTGTCAGTTGATTCAATTCAGTTACATGCTAAATGAATTTAGTGCAGTAAGCATTACTGCTGTGATGAAAATCTCTGTGGAATTGATCTGTGAACTGATTTAAAGGGATTCATTGGCTTCATCAGTGGCTCTCAGGGGTCAGCATCGGGAGAGCAGGCAGATGTAGCCACACTCCCAGCAAAACAATTCCTGCTCTTCTCTTTCACCCTAAACAGTTTTAATTACTGGCCAGTATGCTCCCTTTCCAGGACATATGTTAGGTGGATAAATTTACTCTGGAGATCTGAGAAGTGAAAAGGAAAATGAGGAAAATTAAAAGTCTGGTTTGAATTCTGTAATTTAAATGGCTGAAATGTTGGATTCTTATCTTCCTATGGATTAACCAGTCACAAAGTTTTCCTAAAGTTTGATTCAAACATAAACATATGTTATAAAGAAAAAAAAATTAAAGAAATCAGAAAAAAAAATCTGCTTTAAACTAAAGGACAGAAAATTCAAAATTTACACCCTCTATAACTCATCTTTTATACTTGGCCACTGCAAAAGTCTCCCTTAAGTGGGCAATTTATTCTGTATGCTATACCTGCTTATATGGTTGGTTTCTGTGTGGAGCCAATTTTTATTGCTAAGTTATAAACCCTTTGAAAATAGGGGCTTGTAATGGAAGTGCTGACAGACCTTTAACTAGGTCAGTTTTATCTGGCTCCATTATCTTTTCTTTTGTTAAAACATTAAATGGTTGCAGATTTGTTTATTTTTCTCGCAGTCCCAGAATTTTAACATGGGTATGTTATTGAATTGTTTTTTCTTCAAAATGTCAGGAACACGCAGTACTAGAGAGTTTATCCAGACTACGCAGTCATCTTTAAAAGTAAATTGAACTGTTGTGTCTTATTTCAAGATTTGCTTGCTCATACAGTACATTTGGTCTGTAGCACAGCATTACCATAGTAATACCAAAGTTTCCTTTTTCTCCTGCTGTCCTCTTCTAATCTTGAATTCTTCTTTGTCTTTTGGGCTCCTTTCTGTGTAAAATGACACTGATGTTTTTTTGTTTCTTCCATTCAGATGGAAAGCCATACCACTGCAACTTCCCCGAAAAGGAAACCCCAATGATAACATCTCAGTTGGATGAACTCCCAAAGCTGGGAGGCTGCAATGCCAGAGAGAATGAGGCCAGGGAATCTAAACCAGAGATTCCTGCTCTGGTGTCAGCACTGGAGAGTGTCATCAAGGAACCCTTTTCAAAATACCAAGGTTCTGCGGACATAAAGATGCCAGTATTTCATCACAGCCAAGGGCTTCCTTGCTCCAGTCACATTGCTAGCTTTGCTTCGGGTATGGGCCAGACATCTTTAGACATGGTCATGGACTTGAAAACGTCACTTGAAGTGCAGGCTAGTCGTGCTAGAGAAAATTTGCTAGACTTGCACAGGGAGCATCCTCTCATAGAAAAAGGTGCTGAAGTTCTAGAGGTAGCTCCACTTGATTTGAGTGAAAAATCAACAAGGGATAATTCATGCAATAAATATCTGAATACATCCTTGCAGGCTGCTTTAATTGTCTACCCATGTCCTTTCTGCAGTCACAAAACCTATTACCCTGAAGTCCTATGGATGCACAAAAGAATTTTGCACAAAATCAGCTGTAACTCAATGGTACCCCCGTGGGTTCAACAAAATGGATTCAAGAGTATTAAAACCAACCTGGTCTTTCTGGCGAGGAGCGGGCGCACTGGCCCTCCTCCTGTTCTCGGTGGTAAGGAATGCCAGCCTTTGCCCATTGCCAGATTTACACGTACTCAAGTGCCAAGCACGTTGCCAGGTTCCAAACCCAGCTCCCTTTCTGTCGGGATGGCTGCAAAGTCCGGGAGTACGCATCCGTCAAAGGACAGTCATGTGCTCGGCCACTGTGGTTCACGCGTGTCAAGTCTGGATGGATACAGACAGCCCAAGTTAAACCATTCCCAGGAGCAATACAGCATAGCAGCACAACAAAAAAGCAAATACGAAGCAAATTCCAAACTTCCGCAAATGGGAACCTATGGCAGAAGCGTCACACCTACTCAAACTGTCATATCCAGGCCTAGCACGCAGCCCACCAACAGTAAGCAAGTGGAAAAGTATGTGGTTCCCCAAGGAAGTACTGGTTTTGCCTCTCCAGGTAAGCACTGTGCATCCGACTCCATGAAGGCCAAATACAACCCCCCGCTGCAGTACCATCCTCTGTGTAAGAGTGAGCAGTACCCTAAACATGAAGAGCCATCGGTGCCTCAGAGGGAGCCTCATGTGAAGGCTGGAAATGAGATGAGGACATTGGCAAACTGCACAGCAGTAGCACGAGCCAGTCCAGTGCTGCAGCCTCAGCCTGGTGCCGTGGGAATTCCTCCGGCTTTACACTCCAGCAAACAGGATCTGGGATCAGATGGGCATGAGAAACATTTGGACATTTTAAATATCTTTAAAACATACATTCCAAAGGACCTTGCTTCACTGTACCAAACCTGTGGTGCCAACAGCCCCGTCCTAGATCACACAGGTAAGATTTTAACAAGCCCTTCCATTGCTGAGGACGTAGCTTGTTTGTTCCTTTTTTGTTCAGAACCATGATGTGCTGTTTCCCAGTTTTTTCCTTCTCTGCCTTTAACAGTTAGGATTACAAGTTCACTGTTTTTATCATTGCTGGATAGGCTTGAATAGGTTTGTTTACTGCTCTCTTAACATTGCAGCATCCCCCCTTGTGCACTGTGTGACATTTCTGTCGCAGGTTAAATGTATCTGGTTCCACCTGGAGTACTGCAGTTCCTTTGTCCTCTTGCTTCAAGCAGGCTAGAGTTACACAGATGTGCTGTCACAGGAAGATCCCCCTGATATGCTGGTGCTGGCACACATCATCATCTTTTTGCTTCAGGCAAAATAAACATCCTCTGAGGCTTATCTGTGATGTTACTTTGGAGGTTTTGTTCAATTTTGTCTGCAAACAAGTCTTCCAACAACACAGAGAGATAATCGCTTGTCAGTGTCCTTTGTCTTTCGTGACAAAAGTCTTAAGATCTTCCTTGTCCATATCAAAGGCTACTAGGTATTTTTCAAATGAGTCTTTTGATCTGTTTGTATGCTTATAATTAAAAAGAGGCAGAACTGAACATGTGCCTGCTAATTCACATAAGCAGAAAAATCAGTTGTGCAAATAGCCAGTTTAAAAGTTTGGGGACTAAAAAAGTTCAATAGTCATATAAATAAAAATACACCTACATATTTGCATTTGAAACCATACTCTTCTGACGATCTGCCAGAATTAGTTTGTTGCAGTGGAAACTGAAAATCACACTGATTGTTTACACACAAGATGTATGTTTGTCTGTAGTGGAGGAGAATTGGAGCCATACCATACACCTCTTACCACTTGTAAACCATGCTGGTTTTTATACCCTTCCTCTCTTTGTAGAAGTCGTGCAAATCAACTCCTCATGAAAAGAACACACATTCTGGGCCGGTGTTCCAGTGTCCCTGCTTGACATAATATGCTCTGTTTTGTCAAAGGCATGTGTGAAATGGAGTTTTTGCAAGTGGTACAAAATCCAAGACACTTGGAAGCTGGTAGTCTTAAGGACAGCTGTGGTCTAGTCCCCAGAAGGTGTGTGCAAGTTGAGGTAAGGAAGGAGCCCAGAGTGTTGAGTCAGGTCTTGGTGGAAGGGCCTTTTGGAGGAGACAGGAAGGCAGAATCTCTCTGACATAGTCCATGAGTGAGTTGCACCTTTCAGCCACCTCCATTGTCAGTTCTGCTCAGTCACTTCAAAGGTGGTACTGCATAGGAGCCTGTTACTTATTGAGCAGATCATTTCGCAGGAGCTTAGGGCCTGCTGGATGATTGCAACCAACATCAGGCTCCTGGGTTTTGTTAAGGAAGCAGAGGAAGACATGCTTAGTTTCTGAAACTACAGTTTCACTGTTCCTTAGGGTTTTTTTGTCCAGTCGGCTTTGCTTTTGCCATCCCAGTGGATTGTTGTTCAAAGTTTCTCCCTGCCCACTTCCTGCTCTAAGTACCAGTTAATTGTTTCACCCCCAACTTGGGGTACCTTCGAGTGGGTGCCCTCCTTGATGTTATTTAATAGTACATTGTGTCAGCCTGCTCAGAGAAATCTTAATGATCCAGTGAGCTCCCAGCCACATTAGGAGGGATAAGAGAAAAACAGTAAAAGCTAGGAAATAGAAGATGACTAAATGAAGGCAAGGACCAGAAAATTCATGATGACTTTGGGAACAAACTAAAATAGGGGCAGGGTTTCTAAAGAGGTCTTTATTTACCTGCTTTTTAAAAGAGGGATTTTATTGCCAAAATGTTTTTGCTGGGCAGTGATTTCTAGAGACACTTTAACTGGAAGTTATTTAGTGCCCATCTCTGCTTTGAAACCTCTTCTTTCATTCCAAGTGTTTTACAGCAGTCAAGTTTTCAGAATTTGAAACCTCTTTTTTTTTAATGTAGCTTGTCTTCATTTTATATACAACTTCCAGGTTGCTGATGTTTCTCCAAACCAATTGGCATGACGGCTGTTTTTCATAGCACTCAAATAAAAAGCTGCTTCAGGCAAAAGAAATGAGATCCTACCAACTGCAAACAGAGGAGGGTAATTGAACTTCATCTGAAATAACATATGGCTCTAGATAGGCTGAGTCCTCTGAGTCAGTATGCATCATCCTATTTAGCTTTAATACCGTAATGTGAATATGACAATTATGACATAAAGGACATCCAAAAATCTGGTTTATATATAGTATTTGTCATGTTTTTTACCCTCAGTTGAATATTCCAAATAGACTTTGCTTGGGGTTTTTTGGTATATGATGTCATCTTGGATCACACTAGATTATTTTAGTGTGTGGTAGTACAGTGTTCAACTTCCTTTTGAGTGGCTGCATTTGTTTTTGGGATCCTTTCTTTGGCGTTTGTGTTTGTTCCAGTGTGTCCTTGGAAGAGAGTTCTTTTGTGATGCAGCTTCAAACATGAAGCTTCCTGTGCTAGGCTAGGTTTGTTTCACACTTCCCAGTCTTCCGAAATGCCTGTAAGAGAGAATCTTACTGTTATATTTAATAGAGGTTATTTATTTTATTCGTGCCATTTGTATATTGGAAAAGGGTGAGTTATGGCAGCAGATGCACTCTTTCTTTGGGGCTCCTTTGAGACCAGCTTTGAGCGTGGATTTCACAGGAACTCCCCATTCACACAGTGGTGTTCCTTTACCTGAATTATAGAACACCTGTAGTCATCTACCCCCTTTGGTTCACCTAGAGGATAACCTGAGTGATGACTCACAGGGGTATTGCCTTGTGGCAGCTGTGCCCATGCTCAAAGCTCTGAACTATCAAAAGCCTTCTGGTGGTACCTGGGAAATGCAACAATGGCAGATACATCCGGAAGCAATCCATTTTTTCCACCTGCTTTTTGAGTAACTTCCTTAAAGTGAGTGCTAGGGAGGGGTTAGGTGGAAGTCTTAACGCACTCACCCTTGGTGTTTGTACAGGGGTTTACAAACAGCATCCTCAGCCTTCCTCATGGGTGGGAGAGGTGCTTCCATGAAGGCTGGTGGATCGGATTAGTGATGGCTGCTGAGATAATTGTATTCCCCTTCAACAGAAGGAAACATAGGTTACAGAGGGATTAAATGTCTTTCCAGAGGTGTCAGAACCATGACCTGAGGAACCCAGTTCTCCTGGGCCTCACAAAGCTACTCTGCCAGTCCCTGCCTGTCCAGTAGTCAGCGTGGCACTCCTGCAAAGGCCCGAGCTGGTTCCTCCACACACTTCCCTCAGCTTTGCTTTCCAGCTTGCAGCTACAGTTCTGGGCAGTGAGGGCACAAATGCTCGTAACAGCTCAGAAATCCTGCTTTAATCTTGACTGCCTTACAAGGCAAACCCATTCCGTTACAGTTCAGTAAGGTTCTCATTGGTATTTAGAACATGTGATATTTTAAATTTTATTTTGTTAGGGTTTTTTTTTTCCTAGGGTTTTTTTATTTGTTTGTTTTTTTGTTTGGTTTTTTTTTTTTTTTTTTTGTGTGTGTACCTGGTCTGAATATTTCCCCAAATCATGATCTTGTATTTAACGGTCAGTATTATTTTGTGAGTATTCAGGTGCATTATGCAGACTGTGCTGCCATCTGCAGGAGGTGCTATTATAAAGGAAGAAAACAATCTGTGAGAGGGTTGTTTGGAGTTTTTTTTTGCAGCAAGACATTTCTTTGCAGTGTATGGTCTGGTGAAAACCATCCCAGGATGCTTGGCTTCATACCAGCAGAGTAAATGGCAGCTGTCTTCTTCTCCATTCATTTTCAGATGCAGCATCCATATTTTGGATTAATTTTGTGGCATCCTGCAGTTGATTTTTCAGTTGTGTGGAGGTTTTTTGTTGCCACTTTTTTGGTCACAGTTTTATTCTTTTTAAATGCTGTAACTGGGGGGAGGGGGGGAATATGAAAGAAAAGCTGAAACTTCACTTCTGTTGACTTCCCTCTCAGAATTTCTTTAAAAGCCAAAGTATTCCAGTGGCAAATGGAAACATCAACTCTTTTCTTCCAAAGAGGGTGTTTTACCAAAATAGAAAAGATGATGTTCAAACATTTTTTTTTAAATAATAAAAAAGCCCAATAAAAGTCAAATGTGTCTTTTTTGATCAGCAGCAGAAAGACAAAGACCAGCCCTTTAAGTCAGATGCTGTAAACTGACCTTTGGAGAAAAAGGAGAGGTTTGAGCGGTTTTCCACAAATGCTAATGGCCTAGAAAACATGTTTACCCAGGGCTGGGGGAAGGCTGCTGTGCTGCTACCAGCTCAAAATGTCCGGAATGACACTTTCATTCACAGATGTCTTTCGTCTGTGCCTCAGAGGTCCGGGGTCAGAGCAGCACCGGCAGGCAGGTAGGCAGGGGCGAAAGGTTTGATCAGTCTGCGATGGCTCCGCTCGCTCTGCATTTGTCTCTGAGGTATTGCAGCCTGGGGGGGACAGTCGGGCTCTGGTCCTACTCACTTCCTATTATCCATGTGACTTGTCTCCGCCACGCTGGAGTCACTTTGATTTGCCTGATGTACTGCTTGACAAAGCTGGGTGATGGCTGAGAAGTGGATCCAGCTGCTCTGAAAAGCGCACACCTGACATGCCAGTCCTGGTGCGGGCACATCATGGGGAGCATTTTTTAATTCAATGTAATTTATGCATTCTTGCAGTCCTGTGTGTGCCTGGCCTGTCAGCCAGTGCCTAGATGAAGGCTGACAGTTGTCATCCAGGGCCTGAAGGTAGCCTCACATAATGACACATTAGACATACTAATGATGTTTTCTTCTGGCATAATGTTTTCTTCTCAACTTTCCTCTCTCCTCTCCCCCACCACGCACCCCCCCTTCCCTCCTTCTCTCCTGACTACAGGGATGCTCAGGACACAAACACGCCAAGGAGACTGTGTCTGCAGAGAATGTGGAAAATGCTTTACCCAACCCAGCCACCTCAGAACTCATCAGAGGTCCCATGCAGGTATCTTTTCACACTCACTCGTACTTTCTCCCTTTCCCACTTGACTGTTTCAGATTCAGCTAACAAAATGCCAAGAATTACATTTCACGTACCGTGTTAACCTAAGTAATTCCAGAACCTAAATCTAATAGACAGGTTTTTTATTTTTATGACTATTGCTCTTGTTCTCCAAATACTGCTTACCTGATCCCTGCCCGAACTCCATAAAATTGCAATGCATTTAAGATAAGTCTGTTTGCAAATGTTTTATTTTAATTAGAGAGTAGGGTACTCAGAAATGAATATGCTAATGAATTCTGTTGCCACCAGCACAAATTGAAATCAAAGTACCCCTTTCAGCACAACATAAGGCTTTGTTTTGCCTGATCGTTGCTGTTGACAGGAACATTTTTGTGGGAAACGAGATTTTCCCTCAGACTGGTCAGCCCTAAAATGGGAAATCCCTACCAGCCTTTTTTAACCTGACAGGGTCTGTGGTTGAAGCTGGAGGATGCTGAAGCCACCAGTGTTGGTGAGCCCTCCTGAGCATTGCATGAGACAGGGAGAGTAGCAGGTTCCTCCTCAAAAGTGTGAATGATGCATACATAAGCCAGTCTGATGCAAAATGACAGAAGCCAAATGGTAAGTAATGCAAGAAGAGGGTCCCTTTACACATACACTGATAATTAATGTTGTCAGTGATTGCTTTCTTCAGCGCTGAAGTCTGAATTAAAAAGGGCAGTGGCCCTAGGCTGCCATTAGCACACTCTCTTACAGTAAGTGTTACGGTAAATTGGTATTTTCCGGCCACAGGCTAGTAGCTGGTGTCTTTTTTTGAACGTGGTTAATCTGTAATGGTCTCAAATGATGTACACACACTAACGAAGCTTGAATGTTCATCTGTTAACAAGCCCCCTTGTTCCCACAGTGGTATTTGAGTCTAATGGACTCCGAGGTACTGAAGTTCACACCACCTCCGCAGATGCCCCAAAACAAGTATGTTTTACAATTAATTGGGTGTTTGGTTTTTAATGTAGTAGCTGGGAAAGAATGGCACAGTGATGCTCATCACTAAAGCACTGACTGTTTTATAATGTGTATAAATAATAATGGTATTGCTTAATTTTTAGCTCTTAAATTTTTAAAGCATTTTATCAGAATCTGATATATAGAGAGTCAGTTAATTGTAAAGCAGGTAGTTAGTGTTTAAATAAACATGATACTGGCTTACTGGGGACTAGGTGGGATGGGTAACTCTGTAATGTGCTCTGACGTGTAATAGTGAGATAGTACATAAAGAATTCCTGGAAATCTGTTTTTACAATTAACACATTTTCTGCTGCAACAAGACAACTAACGTTTAGTCTGTATTTTTCTGAAGAGTATTTGCACCCTGATACCCAGTATCTGACTTAGAAAAGTTCTCATCCACCAGTTTCCATGGACTCTGTTAGTGCGCTTTCCTGTTTCTTGTATACAGTTTCCTGTCTTAACAAACACTTCTCAGAGCTCTGAATTATACATGACAAAGCTGTTACACAGAAAATCATTAAACTGAATTTGTTTCATGTATCTTACGTCGTTGGAGAATAGTGTCACAGCCTGGACCTTCCCATTCCATTTGCAGCTTGGCAGGTTTGTTTCAGAGCACACCTTCTCATGGGTACTTCTCTTCCATTGTGAAACTGCCTCCAGCATCACTCACTTTTCCTTTCATCCTCATTCTTAGTTTAATTTGCACTATAGCAGCCTCTGTCCTCCTGTCTCTTACTAAACTATTGCAGATGTTTTTAACCATGCTTAGAGAATGCATCTTCATGCTACTCCCAACATGGTGAGTTTTAGGAATTGGTTTCTACTTGCTCAGTAAACATTCTCACTGGGCACCACTACGCTGTCTAGTTCATATGCTGCACCCTTCATGAAGTCTCTTGGCACCTTCTCTGTGCCCTTTCATCTTTCTGGCCCAAAGGCTGCATGAAGAGCCCAGCCTCTGTTACAGGAGTATGTGACTTGACACCAAGCCATAAGAGGGTCCAACAATTCTCATAAAGTTTCCAAGATGGAATAGCACTTTGGTTGTTGTTGTGAGCAATGTTTGCTGTGCTTTTGTGGGACAGTAGCTGCAAAGTTATGTTGCAGTGTCCCCCTTATGATGCTTATCTGATAAAATTGTACAAGGACACATCCGTGAGTAACAGAGACCGATATCAATGTAACAGAGTGAAACACTGCAGCTCTGCCAACTTGCTCAGCTAGTCTTCAATTCTCATCAGTTTAGTAACACAGATTAATAAACCTGAGCATCTTTTAAAAAGCTCTTTCATCTTTTCATGCTCATGGTTTTCTCTCGTGTAGCTGAGATCACATTCTGAAGGCATCTGGGCTTTCTTCTAGAAGGCAATATAAGGTCAAAGTTGGAAATACATTTCCAAAAAATTCTGGAATGGCCATATATATCCAAAAAGAAATATGGCAGCTCAGACCATATCTGGATTCCTTTTGTAATTTGGGTTATATTACTGCACAATAAACTGACTCACAATCTTGTCTTTGTAAACTATTGTCATGCCAAAATTCATTGACTAGCTTCTTCCATGGTGAAAGTAGCTTGCTCTTTCTATCTGCCAGTCTGCCTTTGAAGCATTTGATTAAATTACAGCATCTCCCAGTACAGCAGAACACTGAATGGGGGTTAGCTTCTTGAATGGCTTCATCTTGTGCCAGTCAGTATTCCTTCCACAGAAGATGCGGTGTGATCACTCCTGCAGGAGATCATTCCCTTTCTTTTGTCTTGTTTGCTCCTCAGTACCAACCTTTGTCTCAATTTGTCAGCATCTGTGGCAGGGGGATTATTCAGTTGTCTGCTGTTTCGCTGGCTCTCGTTGCAGGCAGGCATTGTGCTGCCCCAGAAGACTCCACCTGCACAGTCCCTGGGCGTTACAGAGGGAATACTCTCATTTCCACAGCTGTAGGGGCCTTTAGAAGCACAGAAATGAGCTCTCAGTGAGAACGGTGCCTGCAGCATTCTGTTAACATTACCATTTCCCACTTCAGATGTTGTCACTCCATGTCTTCATTTCATTTCTTAATTGGGGACAGATCTTTTCATAAGAGTTTAGGGTGTAAAGTCAGTTCAAGTTACAGAAGTGCCATGCACATGCTCCGAGCAAGAAACAATAGTTACCTATATGGTAGTTTGAGAAGGGAAGAGGGTTTTTTTTGGTGTCAAGTGGAAATGATTCACTTTACATAATATTTTCACCTCACAGGTCAAATAGCTTCCCCTGAGTAGTCTGCTAAAGAGTAAAAATATTAGCATTAGTATTTCAAGGTTCCGCCATTCCCTTCTCCCAGTCAGCCAGATCATCTCTAAAGGTTTAGGAAACAATGTTAGGTAGGGCTTTTAAAATCCCCCAGCATGGTAGCTTACAGCAGTGCTACATTGAATAGCATTTTTATCACAGAATAATTCTAATTCTGCATGTTAAAAATAGGGTCTACAGCCAGGCTTTTTCAAAAATGAACTAGCTAAATCTATATTTAGGTGTCTAAATAAGAGCCCTATTTTAGGGTAGTGAACCACCAATAGGAGGTGCAGGTGCTCAGCATCTGTGAAAAGGAGGTTACCTATAGGAGTGTGTAAAAAAGATCAAAGACACACGGTTTTGTTGCTATTAGCACTGGGCTGTGTTTCATGCTTTGTTATCAGCACCAATGAAATACAAATAAAATGTAGGAAATAAGATGTTCATTCATAACATTATTTATTGTGGTTTCTTATTTCTACCTGAATGCTTTTAAAAAAACCCCAACAAAATGACATTTATACTTAAAATTAATTTCCCATGAACTTTGGAATATTTCCTACTCTTCTTTATCTAAAGGACAAAAAATGCTCATTACATACCCCAAGTCAATACAATCTGTGCTAAGTCATGTAGATTCTCTTGAAAAGCTGCCATATTAAACATATTGAATATTCTGAATATTTTTATAAATGCTAAATATCCCAGTATATACATAATTAAACTTGCTTATCCACAATGAATATGTATCTTAATTTGGAATATTCTTAAGCAACATCCAGAGACATGATTTAGCAGGCATGAGTTCGGGGAGTACACTCCAATTGCACATACATGGCAAGACAAAAGCTGGCTCCCCTTCAGAAGGGGCCCTGCAACCACGTGTGTGTGTCTCAAAGCAAGGCTCTCCTAAAGCGTGGAGTCATTTCAGAGGCACTGCCTGATGCTGCAGCCAGAAGTCCAATTCCCAGTGGTACACGAGTCAGTCTGGAGCCTGCTTTTTCACCGTGTGACAGCAGTGGTGGCAGTTTCTAACACGTACGCCGTGTATTTTGACTCCTTCAGCGTTTTTAAAACCATATAAAAAAACCTGGCCCGCTTTAGGAATGTAGTTTATGCTCTATCAGTAGTGTCATCCAATACACTCTAAAAATTTTAAGGGACATGAAATCGGGTTTTCAAAAGGCATGATTTCCTGGTTAGCAAAAAGGGAGAGTTCTCTCTAATTGAGTGTATATGCATGTGAACCATATTTGCAGCACTGGAGCCAGAGACACCAAGTTCTCCATCTTCTGTGTGAATGAAAGAAATCTCCAAAACTCCAACCTTTGTCCTCTCTGGAAAACAATCTTTTATTTAGAGAAGATCAGTTAGAAACTGCAGCCCAGGTTAAAAACCCAAACTGTTGGTATCCTGAATTCTCTGGCTGAAGCTTACCCCATGCCAGAAGGCAGTAATATTGGCCTGTTTTGTGAAAAAGCTCTGGACACCACAGTTTTTTGGCCCCATTCACTGAAAAGACAGGTGTGCAGTAGGTCCTGTATCTACTGTGTGACAAGGGCACTGTGTGACCCTTCATTAAGGGGTCCATAAACCTTTATTTTCTTCACTATAAGTATTTTTAAATATTTCTTGCAGCATTCAATACTTGAAATTACATAAATGTGAATAGCCTAAACTTGGGGGATAGAAAGATTGGAAAGAGCCATCAAGAAAACATTATATACATGTCTGTATGTGTGTTGTAAAGGAGCTTGGGGGAAAAGCTGGGGACATCTGTTACCTGTAATGTTTTTATAGTCCAGCAATACTATGGCTCTACTTGTCCTAAAGCAACTTTAAAGAGAAGGGGAGGAGGCAAAAAAACATAACCCAGATGAAAAAGCTATTTAAACTTGGTTTCTGAGTTTGGCTGGTTTGGGTTTTCTTGCACTCAAAATTCTAGTACTGTCTGTTAGAAATCCTGTTTATGACATTTGTTCATATGAAATGTCTTGCCCCAGTTCCTTGCAGAGTTTGTTCCAAAGATCATGATTAATAGTTCAGTCCTCATTATTGCAAATGTTATTTTTAAATAGTTATTCTGAGAACAAGAATTCCATTAATCAAAATAATAGATAATGAACAAATAAATGGCAACCTAATTTGTCTCGTTCATACATATGGAGATTATAATGCAAACAATCAAGGAACCATGGAGGCTGCTGTACTGGCATCTGAGTAATATGCATGTACTCTATGTCTGTTACTTTATGAGCAGTAGAGACAGGATTAGGAGCTGTAGTTCTTGTCCCAGCACTCATCCCTTACTAGCAAACCGCAGTGGTATCTGTGCTCCTTGCAGTTTACTTCAATGTCATGCAATGACCTGTCTCCATTTTACTAACATACACAAACTGGGTTTTTCCTGTTAACTGGGGAAAAGCCATGGAAGTTGCTATGAGAGCAGCCTTTGGCATGGAAGCTGTAGGTTTCACATAAAGATTTGCTGCTTTTCACTGAAAGTGAGGAAAGCCTAATTTTTAAAAGGGAAAACATTTTTATTTCAGGAAGAATTCAATCCAACTCTGTATCAGCTGGTTCAAATTGTGACCATACCTTGGGACGGTGTGAGTACAGCAGGGTGAGCCCCTGGGTGGGTTTTGGCACACGTGAAGCTCAGGTCTTGTTTGCCAGTGAAACTGGGAGCACAGCTGTGCCTGAGAGGGGCCCAGCCACCCTGCACCTCCACCCCCCTGCACTGTCCTTGCAGGTGTGGGGAGGATGGATTTTTCTTCTCCTGGATCCCTTGTGCTATGTGGTCCATGACATGCAGAGCATGCCTTCACCACCTCGCAGACCGTCCATCCCAAAAGAGCGCCCCTAATTACACCCCTTTTTTCAGTTCCTGCCCAGGGAAAGTGGGACAAGGTGCCTGCCATCCCCTCCCTTCCCCTTCCCTACCTCCTCCCCAGCCCCATGAAGCTCTGCCGCGCTCCCCTGTGTACATGGAGCCGGTTTGATACAAGGCATTCCAGTGATGAATGCCTCCTCCTGGAATTGTGGCTGTGTCTCTCAGGCATGATGCAGGCGCGCAAAAATGTAAAGCATCTTTCTTAGTTTACTGCGGGAAATTCAGCATCCAACTAAGGAAGTTTTATCACATCTCTCATTCAGTTACTGTTTCCTACATTTCAAATATACTGCAGTCTGTACAGCAGCTTTTTTTTTCTTTAATTTTGTTGCAAATCTTTCTGACTTAAAACGAAACTTTGACTGGTAAATGTCATGAATCTCGGGCCAGGTTTAATTAGGAATTTTCTAAATCTATTAACAAAAGAGATGCACTTAATACATTATGTCAACCAGAGCTGGGCTTTCTTTAGCTATTTCGAGGGCTGCCATAGGCACAGCTTGAAACTTGCTTGGATTTTACATGGGTGCTGTATTTTATGTTGCATTAATTTAAAATGGTCTGTTTCACTTCATCAAGACTTTAGCTTAAGGATAATGCATTTATGTAAGATTAATCTTGCCATGTTGTTTTAGGATCAGGATTGTAAACTGCATTGTTCCGACAGTGATGTTCTAAATGTCATTTTAAAGCTTTTCTTAAGAGCTGCAGGCTCCCGCTTATTCATGATGTTATCTTTAATTTCACTTGATTTTAGAATATTCTTGCTTTTTTTTTTTTTCAATGTGGTAATTATTCATGAAAATTGTCTAAGAAAATAAAAGGAAGATGACAAGGGGGGGGGGAAAGCCGCCTTAGCATTTGAAAGACCTGCACAAGAATTCCATTTTTCTTCATTTAGCTGCCTCTGTGACCTCAAACTTCAGCCTTTTTAGAACACTGATCTAGTTGTGAATCCCTTTTGGCTAGGACATACTTTCCACTTTTTGGAGGCCTCTTCTTTCCCTTCTTGTTCTCAGCCTTCTCTGAGCTGCTCCACCAGATCCTATTATTCTAGTTCTAGTCCATCACTTTCTATGGGCCTGACATGCTTTGCTCTTGGTGGAGATGCTTAAAAAAACAACCTCAAAGTGTTCTCACGTGGTGGGTCAGGATGAATGTACATGATGCTAATAAAGGGTAACGAATGCCGGCAGAACTTGCTGGAGGGTCATGCCTGGGAGCAGGGGCAACAATGAGCTTTTCCCTGTGTTGTCCTTCTTGCAGGGGAGGGACCACGGCAGCGCAGAGGTCACCCACATGCTGCATCTCCGGAAGGGAACCTAGATCCCGGGTGGAGGAGCCCCGGCAGCCCCCTGCGCTCCAGAGCATCCCCCTGCCAGCCATCGCCGCACCCGGAGCTGCTGCGCGAGGCTGGGAGCAGCGCTCTGCCAGGAGGGGGGTGCCTCCGCGCTGTTAATCATCTTAAAATAAATGAAGATGCTACACAAGATATATATAAATTGACGTACTAATCAGTCCCATGGTTCCTTATTTCCTTTATAATAAACAGTGGAGTTGGCAAGCACTGTGGCGGCACAAGGCATCTGTATTAATCAAGAGAAGTTTGAGACACTGGAAAAATTAAACTTTATGTGATTTGGACAGCATGAAGAAGTTAAGCACTGTAACAAAAACCTCCCTGATGCTCACAATGACTATTTGATACATTTGAAAAACAGCAGTGCATTCGAGGGCTGGAGAAGTATTAATTAATGAAACTGCCACTGCCTGTCATGCTGAAAAGCAAATTAAAAAAAAAAAAACAACAACAAAGAAAGAAAGAATGGGGGGTGCAGGGAAAAGGTGGCATTCGGTGCTGAGAAAGCAATGCTTGATGAAGGATTAAAGGGACTAAAGAGAAAGACCGTCATTCTGCAATGGTTTGTTTCATTACAGTTTGGGGACCACTTGCATTTCTAGTGCTCTTGCTCTTGACTGCGCACCATTAATAGTATGTGAATATGGAAATTGAAACACTTCCCGAGAAAAGCTTCTATTCTGCTTTGGAAAAGAAAAGCTAGTTGAACACTAAGAAAAAAAACAGGCTTCTGTGTTTTACTCTCAGGACCTTTTTTTTTGTAACAGGGCTACTTTCTTCAACCTGGTCACAAAGGAAGTCTTCACTTACAGAAAATTAAAAAGAAAAAAGAAACATTCAGCTGTCTAACACCGCTGATCTGTCTGTTTAGAAGAGAAAAGGTGTCACTGAACGGATTCAGGCAGCCCTGGGGCCAGAAGGTGCACTCTGCTTCTGGTTTGGCTCAGCAGACCAGCTGCTGCTCCACCTTGGCCCCGCTGACGTTCTGGAAAGACGAGGAGCTTCTTTTGTGGTGGCAGGTTAATGTTCATATAAATGTGTCATGTCTTGTACTTGGTGATCACTGGTGGTGTTAGAAAAAAAAAAAAGAAAAAAAAAGCTTTATATACCTCTTCTACAGTAACTCTTTAACTGCAAGTTTTCAAGGTGGGGTTGTGGCACATAACAGGTTGTTAAACCATGCAGTGTAAGCAATTAAAAATGTATTCCACAGATATAAATATTTTCTTTTCTTATTGCTGTGACACTATGTGTGATGGTAATATTTCTGAAAGTTTCAGATTTTGCACATATAATTTTATGCATTATCAAAAGTTACTGCTGCCTTGAAAGAAAATGTTCTGTGAAAATTTTTGCAAAAGCTTTACTAGTTTGTTTGTTTTTTTTAATTGTAACATTTTGTAAAGGCAGGAAATGGAGTTAAAAAAAACAACTAGCATGCTAAATATATTTTTCAAAAAAGCAATAATTTTACATGTACAGAAATGATGCTAACCTTTAATACAGGTGAGACCACAGTTTACTTAATACAGTAATGGAAGGAATAGTGCTGTTTTTGTAGAAATGGGCTTCTGACAAAAGATTTGTTTAAAAAAAACCAGAAAAAAACCTTAAAACGTGATCTTTCTGTTCTAACAGTTCTGTTCTAACAGGTGGGCGGGGGGGAGTTGCTTTTTAAAAAAAATCTAGCCAGTAATTTGGGCTGGATACTACTTGTTACTTGTTTTCAATTACTTGACAGGTTTTGTTACTTTGCAACACTTGCAACAATGCAAATTAACTTCCTTACTTATTTTTTTTAAACTAGATTTTCCTTATGCTATTACACGAGATGTAAACCAGAATTCTCTGTAAGTCTCGCTGTAGTTAGGAATGTCTGTGCAAGTACTTAAAAGTGATTGTAATTAACTGTTCTGTGAAGTTATTTTGAGGGAGGTCGCATAGACACATTCCATTGTACACCAAAAAAAAAAAAAAGAAAAAATTAAATATTTTGCTGTGTTGCTTAATGATTATCATTTTGGGTTTGCACTAGCTTTCTCTTTGTTCTTGATTTTTTTGAATTTTCTTTTTTTTTGGTTTTTTTGTTTGGTTGGGTTTTTTTTTTTTTGTTGTTTTTCTGAGTCATATTTTCCATGAGAGAAAGTAATGGTGACAGTTCAGGAATGCAAAAAAGCTAGTTGCTTAACCTGTTTGTTTGTGGTTTAGTTATTAAAAACTCTTCTATACCCAAAATGGCACAAAAGTGTAGTGTACATTTGTAAATTCTGTCTTTTTTTAATTGTATTTTTTTGGCAAGCTGAACTAGAAAATCTGAGTTAATATTTAGAGCCAAAATCTTCTTTCTGGAATTTTCTTTCCAAATTCTTGCCAGAGAAGCTAGTGCTGTCACTGCCATTACCAGGGTACTAATCAGCAAAGTTTACAATCATAATTTAGCTTCATGAAGAACAACACTAGGGGAAATCAGTTTAAATAATTATATGTTGTGTATAGCACAGAAGTGAGATTTTCACTTAATTAAACAAGAAATAAGAGTGGGTGGGGGAAAGCCAACCTTAAGGACCATCTGTTTTTGAAAGTGAATCCCACGATTTCTGGGTTTTTTCTTTATCATTGTATTGTATTGATTTGTTATTTTAGTTAGACTGTAGTATTTAAAATGAGTTGTGTTCTTATTTATTTAGTCAAATGGGCTTTGATCAGCTCTTCTAAGCAACATGATACCTTTTTTTGGCATGACACACTCCTGTAAAGCCCTTTTATGACTGTTACAGGGACTTTCTACTACCTCTACCAATCTACTGTTTCTTCTTCTTAACAGTTTTTTATGGTGTTGCAAGTCTAATGTAACTTAGACAATAAAGGGTTTGATTATCTACACTGCAGATTCTCAGTGTATCTGCCATCTCTTTCTCTCTCTCTCTCTCTCTCCCCCCCTCCTCTCCCCCCCCAACCCTCCCCCCCCCCCAGTTTGTGTGTGGTTTATTTTAGCTAAAATGTAGGAGATACCTTTTATAATGGCTGAAGTGAAAGACCACAAGAGCATTTTTGTATCCTGAATGTTGTACACTGACCGGAAGTCCAGCTTGGAGAAACTTTCTCCACAGGGCTAATCAGCTACATTGCCACCATGCTGCATCCTTGAAATTCCTTCTGTCACAAAAGCTGTGTATAATGGGGGCATTAAGCCAGTTGGAAAGCCAAGACAGTTTTTAGGTTTGTGTTTTAAAACCTCTTAAAAGTCCTTAGGGACAAACTTCAGCATAAATTGTTGCCTCTGTCCTATCAAAGACCAAGCTTTAATGAAAACAACTGAATATTATCCTTTAGAAAACAGCATCTGCT
Source organism: Vidua chalybeata (assembly GCF_026979565.1). Classification (NCBI taxonomy): domain Eukaryota; kingdom Metazoa; phylum Chordata; class Aves; order Passeriformes; family Viduidae; genus Vidua; species Vidua chalybeata. The sequence goes on from NC_071530.1 coordinate 94,296,707, forward strand.
GGTAGGTGCAAAAAGTGGTTTGCTATTAACTGTAGGATACAAATTTTTCACTAGGGGGATTTCCAGGCACTGATATTCTGCAGGTTTCATGGTAATCCATGTAATTGTGTTGCTGCATTCTTGTGCTTTGGAAAACTTTGCGGTGTCTTCATTTGTCCTACTGGAGGCATCAGAACGTGCATGATGTCTGGAGCCAACAAAACAACAATATCCTATTATATATTGTCTCTCCTGTTCACTCCTCACGCCTAAAGAGTTTCTGACCAGGCCTTTGCTTGGTTTTGTTCTTCCTTGCCGTATACCTGTGCTGGGCTACCTCAGGTGTATCTCAGCAGCTCCACCAGAAGTGCTGGAATTCATTGACATAGGTGGGGATTTGTCCGTGAAAAACCGATCTGTCACAAATCCTGGAACAAAGCAAGAGGTAACTTCTTCATTAGAGTCTTAATACATAAAATATGTTGGATTATTGGGGGAAAGGTTGCATTTTATGACAAGTCAAATTTCCCAGCCTCTGTTCAAGCCACTATTTCTAAGGCAGCAGTTCTATGCAAAGCACTGAATTGCAGAGTCTTCTCCACTTGTGCTCTCTCCTTTCTCTTTTGCTGTGTTTGAGACCCCACACTTCAGGGCAGTTCAGTGTTCAGAGACAGAGCACAAGTGGATTCACTGAGAGTTCACAGGTAAGGAACACGAGTCTGCTCCCGCTGTTTAGAGGGTAACACAAATGAAATGGAGTGTGTTGATATATAAAAAAACTTCCGCTTTAGTTTTGTATTATAAATTGTGAAATCATTGTTTCTGGAACAGCAAGTGGTGTAAAGCAGTTGAAGATAATTTAAAGCATAGACAGCACAGACATGGTCCCCTGTTAGTTGCTTTCCATGGGACTCTGGGAATGTTGGCATTTTCAAGAGGGACTGTACCCATGTGATGCCATCATTAACTATCTCCAAGTATACAGGAGCTGTTACAAAGATACTTCTGCTTGGTTGTTGTTTTTTTGTTTTTTTTTTTTTTTTTTCCCTCACGGGTTTATTACTACTGCATTTGGGAAGAAGAAAACCATAACCACCCCAAAACACTAGAAAAAAAAAATGCCCTTTTGTTTGAGGCTGGTAGTCACAGAGTTAATCGTACATAGAAAAAATATTTTGGGTATAAGCAAGTATTTCCAAACTGACCACCTGTCAAAGTTAGGGGTGCTTTTGCTAATGAGGGAGGAAGGGGTATGTTCTGAGTGGGAAGCAGGCACAGACCAGGGGTTTGTTTGGTACCCAGCTCTGGGGGTTGGAATAATGTGGTGGATGTTGCTCACAGGGCCATAAGAAAGAGGAAGAAAGCCCACGAAAGATCAGTAAGGGCTAAGTTTTGACCCTCTGAAATTGAAGTAGATGGAAAGCAGTCTCTGAGGAAGGCTGAAGCTGAGAACAAGACCAAGGAGAGGCCAGAAGTGGAGTGAGTTCAGAGGGGAATCACTATTGAGTGAAAATACTGCCAAAATCAACAATTTGAGAGATCAAAAGAATTTGGAGATGGAGCAAAAACTCTGAAACCTAACCAGAAGAGTTGTGTGCCTGTTGCAGAGGGCTTCTCTTCAAATGAAAGAGAGGAGGAATGTGCAGACAGCTTGTGGGAAGATGGATTGGAAACTTCTGAAAATAAGCACATAATTTAATCTTGGTGAATCATCTTATTCTGCAAAAATGTTCTTAGGCTGAATGATGTTCTGACAGAAAATAAGGGAATGCCTTTTTTGATCTCTGCTTTCTTGACTGATGAGTGAACCAGAGGTAGAACTATAATTATGAGTAGTTGAGGGTGGACTGAAGGGTCTCTCCAATACCTAAGGCATTCTGACAAGCATATTGCTCTTCTAGAGAAACAAGTAGACTGATTAGCCCCAAGCAGGAAGGGGGAAAAAAAAGGCAGGCAAGAAGGCTCAGTGTTTTAAGCAGATGCTGAACTGGAGCAATCCTTTGAGGATGCTAGAGGGTACATTCAGATAGCATTCTGTAATACAGAATGTTTTAAGATGCCTTGTAGTATGTTGGATAAAAGAGCTGGAGATGCTTAAAGCTGTTAAGAAAAAATGTCCAATATTAAAATGGCTTCAGACACTTGGCTCTTTTCCTTTGTGAAATGCTTTGTATCTCAAATTTAAGTTGTTCATCTGAGATTGGTACAGATGGCTTGATTTGTTTGTTCCTGTGTCATTAGGTGAGTTACTTCTGAGGAGTTTAGAAAATGTGAGTTACCCATGTTCCCTTTCTGTAAGTGAAAAGCTGTGCATGTCATCTTTCATCATCATCAACCCAAAGTACCACAGGAACCTCAGAAGGTTTTTCTAAGCAGAGAAAAATTATTTATTTATCTTCTAAATATTCATTGTTATGACATAAAATAAAAGGGATACTGACCTTCCAGTTTATCTTACTCCCAGAATTCAGCTTATTTTTCTGGGACAGGTCAGTTTTGTGCTTTGCCTGGGACAATTCATGAGCCAGTGGTGGTTTCTGAGGTCTACAATTTGTCACAGAGTGCTGGAGCAGTGCTCCAATAAACATGGTTCTTCTGTGAGGGAGTTCCCTTGGCGAAGGTAGGTCACAAACCAAACCATTTCTTGCTTGTACCATGTGTTCTCAGAGTCATGCTGCTGCTGCAGGGACGCTGGGTCTGTTCTTCCTCATGGGAGCCAGCAGTTGGAGGCCACAGCAGTCACCTCACCCACAGAAAACCATGGACGTAAAATGGTAACCAGTTTCCTGGCTACTGCTTTCCCAAATTTTTCTTCCTTGTGTTCCTCTCCTCATTCAGAGAACATAGATGTGGGCAGTTGCTTGCACCACACAGGAGGTGACATCTCCAAAGCAGCAGTAGGGACAGGCAGCTGGGAAGAGTTTTCTGTTTTACAAGTCCACATCAGGAGCTTGCCTAGTCCTGTCCCCTCTGCTGGGGTTTCCTACCTGCTTGTCCTGACAAGTGGCAAATCAGTTGTGTGTCCATGCTCCTGATAATGTGCAAAAGCCTGCTATGGATATGGGAATGATTGGCTATTGCCAAGATTTTTTTTTTTTTTTTTTTAATATTGACAAGAGTAGAGAGTGTCCTTGTTAGGGAGTGCATTGTTAGGAGGGCAGGAAGAAGCTTAGCACAGGTGTGACATGAAGCACATTTTTTATCTCTAGGAATGGTACATCTAGTGGTAGGTTCTTGGGGCTCTTTACAAAGACAGATACTTGGAAATTTGCTAACAAGAAGATGAAATTATGTGGAAATTTGCTTAGGTCCTCAGTCTCTGGTTGCTCTCCATCCCTGTACCTTGAGAGGGCAAGGTTGCCTGCTGCCACTGGCCCTGGGCTGGCACTCGGGTGGTGCAGGGGATCTGTTCCTGCTGTTTCCCCAGCAGTGACACACGTGCACAGCTCTTCCTGGGCTCCCTCCCCTGACCTGCTTGCTTCCCAGCTCACAGCCACAGATAGGGAAGCTCTGCTCTCTGCTCTGCTCTCTCACATCTCAATGAGAGCTGCAGGAACTTCCTGAGCTAGATTGAGTGCAAGTGCTAGAATTAAATCCAGGCAGGCCCATGCAAAATTCCAGGGAGAAGGACAGGCAGTGAGCAAATGTCAAAAATGACATGGGCCTTTTTCTTGATGCTGGTGAGGCTGCTGATTAATGTCAGAGCATCATTTCCTACACTACCCCTAAAGTACTGCTTGCAAGGTTAGAAACATATGGAATTCCCTACAAAGTTACATAACTTATTTTCATTTTGTCTTCTCTGATGGCATATGAAATGAGAAATCTAATGGCTTTTAAGGTGAGGCAAGTAGAAGGGGAATAGTCCAAGTAGCAGCAGTGTTACTCTCCTAACCTGCTACTTTTTCAGACCATGAAATTTAAAGTATTTGGTAACTTGAGTTAATTCTGCTTTGCATTGATTGTGTTGAATAAACAGTGACTTTAAAATGAGGCACAGCTGGAGGCACCATTAAACCCACCTGAATTTTGCTTCTCAAGCTGTGTTTTCTGAGTATTTGCAGAAAATGAGTCTTTGAGAGTTTTTAGGGAAAAAAAAAAAAAAAAACAAACAAGCTTCTAAGTTTAGAGAAATCATTTTGACTGTAGCCAGAATGCTTCAGAAAGTTGAACTTGCAAGAAACAGGTGAGTGGCTGAGGTGGCGCAGAGAAAAGCACCAGAGCTGTAAACCTAGATAGATGATGTTATTACTGAGGCTGGTTTGGTAAATATGAATACAGGGAGTCCAGGTGCCTTGTAGGGCCTCCTCTGATAATTTTTCTTGCCACTTTTGGCAGAATAATCTGTAATATTACAGTTTCCTTCATTATATAAAGGGCTTCTTAGGTAGGTGTCCATCTCTGCTGGGCACAGAATGGTAAGAGACATTTCCTGATGCTAAAGCTGCCATGGGCTGCCATGCAGAAGTGATGTTGCACCAGCCTCGGGGGCAAATTCCCCCTCTGACCATGGCACTTACCTGCTTGAATGCCTTTAAGCTGCCTGTGAGGCAAACGAGTTGCAGCTTGGAGAAGCGAGGTGCAGTGCACAGTGCTACCTGCTGTGGGGATGGGCCCTGGCACTCCTGGATTCAGCGGATCTGCCTGAAACTCTGCTCTTGCTGCAGCCAAGAGACAGCACAAATAATGGTGGCTGGGTGGTGGATGCTGCATGAATAGGCAGTCTGGCTGCAGACTGAGCCCAGGCTGCCTACCAGGACAAGTTAGATGAGGTGAGAGCAGGGTTTCACAGCTCAGATAAATGCACAGGTTGGGAGGAAGGCTGCAGAGGAGCTCCGTACACAGCACACTGTGCTGAGCCACAAACAGCGGGGACTTTATGAAGGGTGTGGTGACAATCTCTTTGCTGGGAGAGCAGCTGCCCACTGCCCTACAGCCATCTGCAAAGGAAGATATGTCCTTTTTCTGGCTTTTAAAGAATGCTCTAATGAGAGGACATTGAACTGAGTGTGGAGACACAAGAACTGGACAGTCTTAACCCACCCAGGTAATGATGAGGAAAGGTTGATACTTGGCTGTTTCTTGGAACCTTTAATTGTTTTTAATTATTCTATCTATGGACTTCTGTCATTTCTGTACCATTGGAGGGAGGCAATCTGTTTCTCAGACCAGACTGAATACCACTGGAGTTCTCTGTATCCATCACCCACATGGAAAAAAAAAAAAAAAAAAAAAAAGGGACTATCTTCTCCTTCCCACCTGTGTGTATTTGAAGGAACTGCATTAACATCAGTGGGATTTTTGCATAGATGCATGGCTGACTGTAAGGACAAATTTGAGCTTCACTCAGAGATGCATGGGAACATGATACTTGCCTTTTTAGAGTTACTTTACACAGGGAAGGGATTAGAACAGGTTTGCAGGATGATGGCAAAATGGTTCCACTCCGCACTTGTATCTGGGGAAACTGTGACGCTAGTCCTAAAGCAAAGCTCTAGTTAAATCAAGAGATTAGTGTGAAGCTGATGTCATGCATTAGTGCATAATATTTTAACTGAAGTTTCTTCTTTTGGCAAGAAACCCACTTAAAAAAAAAAAAAAAAACTCTAATAAAACCCAACAAAAAAGTTGCAATAAAGTAGTCTCAGAAGATGGAGGTAAACAGATGTAGTTGTCCCAGTGAATCAATTGCAAATAAGCTATGAAAATGATACTTAATGTGCTTTAAAAGATTTGGCTTTAGTATGGAAATGATACCAGCTGAAGTGAAAGCAATACTATACGTGGGAAAGTGGCATTGAAATATTCTTCCTTTCTGCTGCCTTTTGTCAATAAGAGAGGCTTGAATTATGCATTAGCAAGCTATAGAATTATGGAAGATAATACAGCAAGGTTATGAACCCAGAACAAAAGAAGGGGAATCTACGTTCAACTCAGTAATATATCACTTGGAACATATATAAATGATTATAATGCTTTGCACATTATAAAGAGAGTAGTCACATATTTAAATGAGAACAGAGCCATTGCTTCAAGATTTTCTTCAAATATTAATTTGGGCATTGTAATTAGTTCTTCTTGGGAAGCCTTGCAATGTTCGGTATGTTTAGAGTTTTGTGGAATATTCTAGAAAATTACTCTAGCAGATGTACTTTAGATGTAGAATTTTTCATAAATATCAATTTGTATTCACATAAACGAAATTCTGACTCTCTGGCTGTGAACAGTCATCTTTTGAAATGAGAGTGATCTTTGGACAAAGATGGTCAAAGCAATACTAATTCTGAATATTTGGAGGAGAAACCATAAGCGGAGAATTATTCACAGCATTTTTTTTCATTATTAATATTTTTATAATGTGCTTCTCTCCCTAAACTGACAAAAAGAAAGGGAAGCAAAATCCATTGGCTGCTATATTTGCTGTCTGCTGATAGTTCTGAAATGACTTGTTCCCTTAAAGCCTTTTTCCCAAGTGACATCCCAGGGCTGTCACCTGCAGGGTGCTGGTGCTTCTGCCAAACTTGGTGTCCACCCCAGCCCACCAGGCTGTGTCCACCCCTGACAGTGCAGCAGGGGGAAAAGTGAGCAGCCTGCACCTAAGCCTGCCCTTAGCAGCCCCAGGTTTATTTAAATTGCTTTGTACCTGTACAGGAGGGGTTCTGTCCCCAGGTCAGTTTTGTTTGGAGCTGGAGCCCTCTCCAGTTCTCAAAGATGGAGCAGCACAGGGTGAGGAATTTATCAGCTCTTGTTGGAACGTTGAGTTTCCAGGTGATCAGTGGGATCATTCAGCTGGTCTTTCTCTGGCCCCAGGGGCACGGGATGACCCTGTGAGTTACTGCCATGTTGGCTCTGAGGTCCTTGGCCATCCCACCAGCTTTTACTTAGGCAAGTGTTGGAGCCAGGTCCACTCAGGTCCTGCTTTGTCCGCAGATTTGCTCCACAGTGGATGCGGAGCCCAGAGGCTGCACAAGCCTGTTGATGTATGGTCTCTCCCTTCTTTTCTTGGCTCTGGAGGCAGTCTGACTCCTTTGGTCCTCTGTGCTGGGCTGTGGGCACCACCAGTCCTTGCTGTGCTGCTGCCCATATGTGGCCACCTCTTGCTCCCAGAGCTTGTGTTCCCTCCTTCCGCAGTGTCAGGGGAAAGATTCCATGTTTTTGTTGCTCTTGCAAATAATGAAGCTGAGATTTAATTTTTTCCTTTCTAATAGGATCTTGGGCAGTGATCAAGTAGAGAAAAGTAAACTACAACAGTTTGGGATTTTTTTTGTTTCTGGAAGCAAATTATGGACTTTAAAAACAAGGTCTTCTGATGGCTGAAGCTGTTTACTAAATCAATGAAGCACTTGAGGTGCACTTGCAGTTCCCTGAGCTGTATCATTAAACAAGTGTAAGTTAACCAACCTTCAGACCACTGTTATTTACTTCTAATCACAGCTGAGGAGCTACTTAAGAAAACTCGTGGGAAATGCAAACCGTTTCTTGAATAGAGGAATAGGGAGTCCAAAGTAAGCATTTACCAGTCGCCAAGAATCTTTCGATCCATTTAGTGTCTCATTATTTGGTGAATAAACCACCTGGCATTGCTTAGAGAAACATCAGTATAATTTCTTTCCAAGACAGACCTAATTGTATAGCAGTGTGTGGCCATTTTTTTCTTCCACTTCCCATCTGAGACTGAGAGTGCATGCCATACAGTTTAATTGTCTTTTCATTTCAAAAACTGTCCTTAAAAAATTAATAACTATGGAGAAAGGGTGCTGTGTTGGGCTACTCCTGCTAACTGCCTTGCTTAAGAAAGGTGCCACCCAAACTCTTACAAAAGAAATAAAATAATACACAGTTGCTCCAGCATTATTGTGCTCTGCAGTGAATAGTTATGATGAGGGAAACAGAAAAGACTTTGGGTTTGTCTTTTGTGTGGTTACTCTTTGGGCTCAGAGATGAGGGCTCCGTTGTCTTGAACCAGCCATCAGAAGGCTCTCACTTTCTTCCTCCTCATTACACAGTTCCAGTCTCCCATGCACATAATTACAGAGTTTGTGGCTTTTGGCTATGAGAGGAGGGGTAATTCCTGATGTTTGGTTGTTCTCACTACTTGTAAATTTTGAAACCTGACTCTGACAAGTGTTCAGTGGGAATGCGTTGGGATGTTGCAGGGATATATGCACAGCTCTTCTTAATTTCATTTAGCCACCCCTTAATTTGGTTTAGTCAAGGGACTGCTGCATATTGCATGAGGTGTGGAGGCTTTTAAAATTTGGGTTTCACTCCTGAGAACACGGTGCACTGCCTATGATTAAGACTGGCAGTCCTGGATGCACAGATCACTTTGAGTGAGCGATTTCCACTTGGAAGAAAACACGAGCTCAGGGGAAGAGGTAAATGCAAAGTAATTACCTGTGTTGTTTAGCCAATCCTAGTGAAAAGCGTGGCAGGGCTGAGTTCTCAGGTACTGATGTCCTCCTGCAGGTGTGAAAGCCACATCTTCACCCAGCTGTTTGCTCCTGCTTGAGCTTGTCTCCTTGTCATTGAGGTCTACTCCCACTATTAGCTTTTTAGTGAGTTTCTGGTTTCAGACAGGCTCTGGGAGAATTGGGAAAGTTGGACCTGTGGAGGGTTGATGGCATTTTCCTGACTTTTGTTAGCTGCTGCAGTACTCAATTGCTGGATCTCAGAATGGATGTGGAACAGAAGAAATAGACAGAAAATATACAGCCTGTGAAACCTCGGGGTGCACTGTCTTTGGTGCCAATGTCATCCAGTGCTAATTTTGTTGCTACACAGCCCAAATAATTTTATGCTTTTTGTTAGATTTTTAGAATTTTCCAACTCTTGGAAATTTAACAGAAGTAATGTTTGGTTCATAAAACATAGCTTAAAAAAAAAAAAAAAAAGAGGCAGTGGGGATACAGGCAGTTTCTGGGTAGAAAGTAATTAACAACGTGGGTGTTTCAGGTCAGTTTTGGGTCTCATGCAAAAAAGCTGCTGCTGTTTTCCATAAAAATAACAGCCTGTCCTTGCTCTTCATTTCCAGTACTTATTATTTTTACCACATTCATATATTTATATTTTGCTTTTGGAAGACACAGGGACAGAATGATACTCCTTTGCCCCTGATCTTACTGTGATTATCTAACATAAATCTCCCTTTATAATCTTATCACTGGGCAATTCGGTTATTCTAAATATGAGCCTTCTTGCCCACTAATCAGTTCATCTTCAGGTTTTTAAAAGCTCTATTTCATAATTCTGCACATTCCAATTGCTTTTGAGTGTCCAGCCCAGCTCTGCCGTCACTTATCCCCTTCTCCTTCCTTTCTGACAAGGCAGGCTCTTTCTCCCGCTCACAGTCTTTGCATTGCTTCCAAGTTGATGCACATAGTCATTTGTAATCAAGGCTGTAAATTGTATTTAAAGCTGTACTGCACTATCCATGGATATTTGAATCATAAATGAGAGTATTGTCCTGCCTGTACTCTCACTTATTCTTTCAGCCGTAATAGATCCTTTCATTTGTGCTCAATTAGCTTTTCCACTCCAGCATTCAGACCCTGAAAGTTTCCACTCTTTTCTTCAGGTCTTGAATGCTGATGGTGTGGCCATGTTTGCCTCTACCCCATAATTTGTTTAGCTCTTTTGTACCACAGATTTCCCTGAATATGGTTTGTTTATTTTGACAAGTCCAAACACCATGACTATATTGTGCCATAAAACAAAAATGTTCCCTTTAATTATGGCTGGGGCGCTGCCACTCTGGGATCAGCCTCTTGGGTGCTTCAGCTTTTGTCTCCAGGTTGAATGTTAACAGATTTTTTCTAGAAGATTTATTTTAAATTTTTTTTAATGTATTTTCTTTGTTTGTTTATTGGGTTTTGTGGGGTTATTTTGGGTTTTTATTCTGATAGAGCAGTGAGCCAAATCACAGCAATCATGTGTTAGGAAGAGTCATTTTTAGAACAGCACCCAACAGCGTGCAAGCACACAGAGTGCTCTTCTTTTTGCTGCAGTGCCCTGATGCTGGGGAAGTCAATCTAGCCCAGTGCTGGCCCCAGCCCCTTCCAGTGCCAGCTCTGCCCTCCTGGCTCTGGGCACAAAACCCTTGGGGGAGCTGCCAGCCACTCCTGCTTGGGTGTCACAGTTCCCCTGGGACTTCAGCCTGGTGCAAAACGTGGCTCCTCCTATTTTTAATGACTTGTCCCACTGCCGGCACAGCTTTTTATGTTTGCTGACATCTCCAAAGGTGGAATTAGAGAGAATGAGGGTTTCCTTTTTCCTGTGCATTTTTGAACTCGCTTTTTATTTACTTATTTTTGTGTCTTTTTTGAGAAAAAAAGAAACAAAACTCAGAGAAAATCAGCTATAGCTTCACTTCCTTTCTTTGTACTACAAAATGTGCACATACTTCTGCAGTGTGATCAGACAAGGTTTTATTTTTCTTCTTGTGCTCTTCTTGTTTTATAAATATGGGCTGTTTTTTTTTTTTTTAATTGATGTTCGTTTCTGTTTTGAAAGTATTTTTAGGGGAATTTTCTTTCACTTTGAACACAGCTGGCATGTTTAAATAAATGGTTCTCTTCTGTACTGAGCCCTAGGATAATGTTGCAGGCAGAGTTATTGATATCTGTTTGAAACTAACATCTCAGAAATTATTTTGTGATCCTCTTCCAAGAGGAAGATGATCATGACCTTTCTTTCCAGGACTGTCCATGGATGAATATAGAATCTAGTTGGATCCTGTTTTGGGTGAATGTTTTCCTTTGTGTTTTTGAAGGTTTTAGTATGCTTTCTCTTGCTATAGATAGCCATCCCTATTTTACTCTTAAGAGTTTCCAATCTTATGATACCTTGTAATTAAAAAATAAAAATTGAAAATAATATATATCTCTGATGGACTAAAATGAAGATGGTTTAATGTTGTGTGTAAATGCACACAAAGAAGGAGAGAGACAAAGACAGTGCAAGTGTTAGGGTATTCATCTGTGATGTGAATCTGAAAGCAAACCATGAAAACACAGCAGCTAACAAGGCCTTTGTTGACCTGTATTTTGTGGGGATGAATTGGAAAAAGAACTCTGCCCCTAAATCTCGCCCTAAATCTGTCCCTAAATCGCAGTCGCAGTAAGAGATGACAAATATAAGCAATAAAGTGTTATGCTTGGGGCTCTACATCAGGGATACCTGAGCTTGTTGGACAGAACTTTCTAGAGCAGTCAACTCTGACATTAACCCATTCATGAACATCAAATGTAGCTAGATTGTCTTTTCATATTCGGTGATATCCAAAGTATAAGCATTCCTTCCTTCCTTCCTTCCTTCCTTCCTTCCTTCCTTCCTTCCTTCCTTCCTTCCTTCCTTCCTTCCTTCCTTCCTTCCTTCCTTCCTTCCTTCCTTCCTTCCTTCCTTCCTTCCTTCCTTCCTTCCTTCCTTCCTTCCTTCCTTCCTTCCTTCCTTCCTTCCTTCCTTCCTTCCTTCCTTCCTTCCTTCCTTCCTTCCTTCCTTCCTTCCTTCCTTCCTTCCTTCCTTCCTTCCTTCCTTCCTTCCTTCCTTCCTTCCTTCCTTCCTTCCTTCCTTCCTTCCTTCCTTCCTTCCTTCCTTCCTTCCTTCCTTCCTTCCTTCCTTCCTTCCTTCCTTCCTTCCTTCCTTCCTTCCTTCCTTCCTTCCTTCCTTCCTTCCTTCCTTCCTTCCTTCCTTCCTTCCTTCCTTCCTTCCTTCCTTCCTTCCTTCCTTCCTTCCTTCCTTCCTTCCTTCCTTCCTTCCTTCCTTCCTTCCTTCCTTCCTTCCTTCCTTCCTTCCTTCCTTCCTTCCTTCCTTCCTTCCTTCCTTCCTTCCTTCCTTCCTTCCTTCCTTCCTTCCTTCCTTCCTTCCTTCCTTCCTTCCTTCCTTCCTTCCTTCCTTCCTTCCTTCCTTCCTTCCTTCCTTCCTTCCTTCCTTCCTTCCTTCCTTCCTTCCTTCCTTCCTTCCTTCCTTCCTTCCTTCCTTCCTTCCTTCCTTCCTTCCTTCCTTCCTTCCTTCCTTCCTTCCTTCCTTCCTTCCTTCCTTCCTTCCTTCCTTCCTTCCTTCCTTCCTTCCTTCCTTCCTTCCTTCCTTCCTTCCTCTTGAAACCTCCCCCAAACCACTTTTATTTGACACTTTTGAAATGTTTTGATCTTTGTGCATCATGAAAGAGCCCTAACAAAAGCATGGCACAGCTCTTCAAAACCTTTATATGTGTCTGTATAAAATTGCAGTCGCCATTCTTTTCTGTGGACACTTTTCCCAATCTATACAAAACCCCAATTTCAAATCCTATCCTTTTCTTCTGAAAGAAGGGTCAATGTCAGCCTCTGCTGATACAGATTTTTCCACATAAACTGACCTTGTGCAGCATTTCTAGTTAGTGAATTAAAATCAGTGGAGAGAGCCAGCCCTGTACGAGTCTCAGTGGCCTCATTTTATTATATGCACTTTAAGGATAGACTGTTAAGGAGGAACATTGCTTGGCTGATTCAGACAGACAAAGCAGAATGGAACTGCTGGGTTAGTATCCTGATCTGGATATTTCCATGGTTGAAAGTCCTGTGCTTTCCTCCCTCTTTGTACATCTGTACCTTCACATATTATACCTCATCTCCAGAGCTGCTGCCATACTGCAGTCCTAACATCTAATATTTCTGCCAATATTTTCTTTTTTTTTAGTTTTATTTTGCATTTGGACATTGTCTGAATTTCAGACTCCTGGCAAGAGGGAATTATTCTCTTTTCCCAGGCCAGAAAATTGCCTTTCTTTACCATGACAGATGTGTACCAGTGTTACAAATGATGACATCCTGCCACATTCTGGCAAGGTAGCTCGCTTGAAACATAGATTTGGATTTCTACATGTTTCTTTTTTTTATATATATATCCCAGCTTCTCCACAGTTTAAGGATGGGCCAAGAGGGAGGTAAATGGAGGTCAGGGGAAGAGAAGATTGGAAGGAAAGCATGATGCAAATCAACAAGCATCATAACCAGCAGCATGCAGAGGTGCATTAGAGGGACTTGGATGTAAGAAAGTTTGAGTCTGGCTGGTGATATGGAAGAGAGAACCTCTGTTTTGGGGAGTGGTCAAACAGAGGAGGAAACACAAAATCATCCATTCCTGGCTGCTCCTGTACTTTTGAAAGCACGTTCATGCCTGCTCCCTTTGGTATGTGTCCTTTGGGCACCTACCAAACTAGGAGTTTCTGGAAGCAAAGCAGAATTTGTCAGGATATAAAAATGTCCCTGCTTTGCATTTGCAAAAGAAAACTGCCAGAACTCTGTAAATGCTGTTTGTCCATACCCCTGTGCACAGAGCTTTGGTGGCACATACTGCACCGCACTGCTTCCTGACCAGAGACTCCAAGGAGGTCTTGAACCAGAGATGAGACATTAAAAACAGATTTTCTTTTCCAAGGAGAAGTGAGACTTACTATTATTTTATCATAGTGTTTTGGTATTTAATATGCAAGGACTTGATAAAGTACTACTGTATAACCTTCTAACAATACCCGTTTTGTGCCATAAAATTATTATATCCAGTCTTAAAATGTTAAATATGTCACTATTAGGGTAGAGTATCATAAAATTCAGTTTATAATATTAAAGCTGAAAACTGACACAGTGTTATCAATTACATTCCTTGGTAATATTCAACTTTTTTCATTCTTCTTTAATTTTGCATTTTAGTATAACAAATTGAGATTAAAGCAGTAGCCTCCAGTTCAAGGTCTCTTGGCGGTGAATGGCAGTAAAGTTGCAAGTAAAATGATAAGAAAACAAATCACAGTGAAATCTAATATTTAATAACATTTCAGACAGATTACAGAGATTTAAGGCCCTGTGCTACAATCAGCATTGGATCAGAGCAGATATGCTAGTAATTGCAGAGGGAAATGCTCTCATCTTCTTGAAATAAATGCAGATCATCAGTAGGAGACTGTAAATATACTGAACAGCCAGTGCCAAACTGAAATTTCTTTCTGATATGACTTAAAAAAAAAAATCTAGTGTACTCCCAGAAGACAGAAATCTGTGTTACATTGTTTGGTTATAGCTGAGGAAATGGTATATTCCCCATTCCCTTAAATTTCTGATGACCTCTGCAGTTGGTGCTGGTACAGCACATCTTTCATCTGGACTTTTACATTTCTTGAGCAAATGTAAGGAAAACTTCCCTAAAAATGGAAAAAAGGCCACAAAAGAGGCTTTAAATGCTCTCATGCGTTCCTATATATTTTCTACTTTTTAAAAAGTGTATCTTTATCCTGTATTCTATTTTTAGAATGCCAGAATGTAACAAAATTTTTATTCAGCTCATAAGAGACTAAATCTCCTTTTGAAAATTTGTTCAACTGACAATGAGCCAATGGCCAAGTTACACAATAATGTGGAAAAAAAGAGAAAGTTACACATGAGTTAGCGGGGCTTTCTTTGCACGTAATGTACATATCAATTACTTAGTGATGCATTATATAGTATAATCTAATTCAGCACGTCAAACTTTTCAACCCAATTTATAAATTCAGCTGCATCAGCCTCTGCATCATTTACACTGGGTAATTTTTAGCTTCTCTTGAAATCAAGTCCTATGGAAAAAAAAGGGCTCGATTTATTGTGCTTGTTATACTCTGGGACCTAGTTTGCTCAGTGAGCAAAATGAATGCAGTGAGTTTCACACAGTAGAAGTAGATATTGTGTATTGTGTTTTGTATGCTGAGCCTTTTTCTTTCTTTTCTCTCTCTCTCTTTCTTTCCCTTTTTTTTTTTCTCCCCTCCAATAGAGCTATCCAGTCTTGAATATGTCAGTGTGCCTTGAATGTGCAGTCACTTTCTGAGGTATGTCTTTGAACTCTTCAATGGTGCTTTGCATTTCTTTGAGACCTTTTATGAGAAGGAAATAGAGAAATGTGGACTAAAATGCTGTGCGGTTGTCTCATTATTTCTCTTCCATTTAAGAAAAAAAAGGAAAAAAAAGGAAAAAAAAAAAGAGAAGGAGTTAGTTTTTGTTAGACAGGGACACCACCATTATATTGGATATTCAGCATCTACTGTGCATGGCTCCACACTCATGCTTGCAGACAGCATGGGGTATGGCATACCAATTTAGGAGGCCAAGACAATAGTTCTGTATCTGATCTGAACACAGGAATTATCATGCCCAGCTTGCAATTACTTTGACAAGAGGAAATTGATTTTCAATATATATCTTATTCCTGGCCCTTAAAAAAAATTAAAAAGCATTGAAACCCTGAAGTACCACCCCCCCCCAAAAAAAAAAAATCCAAAAAATCCAAGCCCTAGAGAAAGTTGAAGACTAATGATTAGTAATCTAAAGATAATAAAGTGTGACCAGAAAAATTAGAAGCTCCCCTGCAGCTCTAATTAAGCCAGTAGGAAACTAGAAACATTAAAAACCTGAGGAAGGATGGCAGAATGGTGCCTGTAAATACATGGTCTTTCTTTAGGTCAATATTCTGTCACCCTTCCTCAAAGTAACTTTTTGGTACCTAAATGGTCACGAGCAGCAGGCAGTGGATTGTGCGGTCACAGGACAGCATTTGGCAAGTTTCAGCTGGAAAAGCTTGTGCCACACACTCGAAACACAGTGTGTGGGGTACAGCCAGCTGCCTCTGTACTGCAGGGATGTTAAGTGTGAGTGTCATCAGCCAGAGAGATAGAAATTAAATATATTTAAGGAGAAATTTCACAAAGGATTATTCTGGCATATAAAAAGAGAAGCCAATAAAAGTTTTGTACAGAGGAGTGCTCCTAGAGATTGTATTAATATATTTTATGAGGTTTCTTTTAATTAAATTTACAACTTAACAGGTTTAATTTCTACATGTGTCAGGTATGAAAAGGAAAGAGGACAGTTTGAGACAGTTTTTCTAGAACTGAGGCAATTTTTTTTCTCATAGTTACAAATATATCCCTTGCTCAGTGACTGTGTTTATCTTTTAAGTGGTGGGGAGTATGGGTTTACTATCTCAGTTAATTCTCCACTCTAACACCCATGAAGTGTAATGCATTAAACAAGTTTAATTTTTAGAATCTATTTTGCACATGCTCTTTTGACAGAGACATTCCACCAGCAGATAGCTTTTAATACTGTACTTGGGGCACAGCGCCTGACAGAGATTACTGTATAACCTGAAGTAAAAGTATTAGCGTAAAATACAAGGCTGTGTACATGGGATTTCATCCAGAGCACTCAGCCAAAAGAAATACTGAACCGCCACTAAATCATCCTAATGAGTTAAGTATTGTGTGTGGCTTTGTTATTTTAAGCAAATGCACTCGTATTTGTTTCTGGAACTATAAGGAACTTTCAAGCAAATGTTTCCGTGAAAGGAAAAAAATATATACGTTCATAAAACTTACACTGCCTTACTTCTTGGTGGCAGAGTATTTAAAATAATTGTTCAGTGAAAGACTAAACATTTTTTTGGAAAACTCATTTAACTCAAGAATTAGCCATACGAGGTGTCTACTCCACTGTGTAAAATAATAAACTTTGTTCTTTCTTCTTCTGTTTTACCTTTAATACATAGCCACCTTTATAAAATCCATATGTTACACATAACTAGGCACTTTGAAAAAAACTCCAACACAAACCAACAACTCAAACCTATGAAGAATTAGACTTGCAGGCCTAAGGAAAACACTTGAGTGGTTTCCAGTTTAAATTGGGGGTGAGAGAGTGGAGAGAGGGGCAAGGTCAGGAGGAAATGGTGCTGGGCTGCTAAAACAGGGGCTGGCAATAGGAACAAGCAGAACTGCCTCAGCCTTTATGCTCTCCTCCCGTTCTACAGGGGGTGTAGGTATTAAGTAACTACTGCCATTCATACACCAGCAGTTTCCCTCCCAGGTGTGAAACATCTTCCAGATAGATCAGCTGGGAGTTTTGGAAACAGCTGGTGGTCTCTCTTCTCCCATCCCCGCCTCCTGGTTATCCCCTGTGATGCATATAATAATGGGAAAACAAAAGGAGTACTTCCTAGATATTATCACTGGTAGCTTCTGAATAGAAGCTGGAAGTTTTTCTCTGCATGCATTGCACTTGCTCTTGTGGGTAGTGGAAGAAGGAGGGATAAATGTAGGACAGTGTTTACTACATGCGGAAATAATTCTGGTGCATAGCACACCTTGAAAACGGTTCTGCTGGCTGGGGAATTCCAGCCCGAGGGCCATTGGACAGCCTGGGACAGGGGACTGCACAGCACTGGCCACTTCATTATATTTTTTGAGGTCCCCCAAATCTTAGCCCATTGTGAGAGTTCATTACTGCTGTAATTTAATGTAGTCACAAGTGTGACCCAGTCACCCTAGGAGTTTTCTCAACAGCCCCGTGTTGCTGGAGTCCCTCGAGCTGGGTCTGTGCCACAGCCTGATTTTAAAATGCCACCCACTACCTCTGCTGTCTGTTTGTCGTTCTGGAAAAGCCTTCAGATGGTCATGTATGGCAATGCATAAGACTCCCGGGAACAGAGAGAGGGAACCTTGCTATTCCAGGCTACAGCTTTTTCTTTTTTTCCTTTTTCCAGGCAGTCTCAGTCCCAGCTCACTGTGGTTTGCTCACACACAGTATATAAATACATTGTTCTGGCTGGATTTGTTGGCTTCGCACTTCTCCTCTCCAAAAAAATCCTCAACCTGACCACTTTTAGGAGAAATTTCATTGAGCAGCATCTACATCTAAAACATTTCAAAGGATTTTCCCCTATGATACAGAAAGACAAAACCTACAGATAACTTTTTGTTTTTCTTTATAAATCTTTAGTATTTAAAACTAAAAAAAAATCCACCATTCTGTTTATGAAATTTGTTAAAAATAATCCTTCTCACCTTTTTGCAATAAAATGTGTTTCAGCTTATTGGTGCCTTATTCCAGTTGTAGTCAAAAAAGACTTATATTAGCATAGATGTCACAAATTCAAAAGAGCAGAGGCCTATAAAACACAGAGAGTGTGGTTTCAGTTTTATCATTACAGGCTAAGGCACAGTGTGTCCATTACCAACAGCTGGAAAATG
The DNA here is from genome assembly GCF_026979565.1 of Vidua chalybeata. Classification (NCBI taxonomy): domain Eukaryota; kingdom Metazoa; phylum Chordata; class Aves; order Passeriformes; family Viduidae; genus Vidua; species Vidua chalybeata. The sequence goes on from NC_071530.1 coordinate 94,314,717, forward strand.
AGACAATGACTAAAAGTGGCATCATTGTGTTTCCTGGATGCTTTACTGTCAAAGTTCAGTGAGGTGAAGACACTTGTGATGGAGACAGCTCAACAGGGATTTTTTGCTTCATGTCACGTGGTAGTTTAAAAAAATCCACTAAGAGGTGTCAGAGGTGAACTGAACAGCTTGAGTCTAGTGTAAAAATCAATGCACACAAATTGTTTAGGACCTAGTTTTGCTCTACAGTGTGTGTATTTCTACAAATTTTAAATATGGCTGTCTAGGAATCATGCCTTTGCTGTTTGTCACCTACTTCATCTCTGCCAGGTGTTTCAGTGAGGTCAGTAGATGTTTGCATAGCTACTGCAACCTCCTCTTTGCAGGAGGGGACAGCAGAGTCCTGGCTGGGCACAGGGTGTTGCAGGGTCATTTAGGAGATGGTGATTTCCTCCTCCCTCCATTTCCATTTATTCACCTTGTGTTCTGCTGAGCAGCTTCACTCTCAGTCATCTGCTGAGTAAGGATATTTCTACACAACACCTTTTTCAGGCAGAAGCACCCACACTGCCCATGTGCTTGGCTGACAAAAAGCCCTGTGGCCACTGTGACCCTAAGCCCACCACCCCTTCTTTTATAAGAGCAAACAAGTCAGGCCTTGGCAGCTCAGAAGGAAGGCAGAAAATGCTCGTGTAAGCCAGGGAAATGTCACAGAGACTGTATCTCAAGTCTGCTGCACTCAGATGACTTCTTTAGTGTAATTGTTTTAAGTGAAACCTAACCTTGATTATAGCAGGGACCTGTTACATTATTTGACTATCAGGTGCTAAGTGCATTTGCACTGCAGTATTTGGTTACAAAATGTTGGCAGCATCTGTGGTACTGCCATAATTGCCACAGACCTCAGCTACTAACAAGGCCCTACTGTGCCAGTCATTTTGCAAATCTGGACCAAAAGCCTGTGCAAATCTGGAGCAAAAGTCTCTGAGACTGTGAAGTTTAGAGAGAAACATGTCTGAGCACTGAACTTAAGCACAGAGGAACTCAGTAACTTGCCTGAAGTCTTAATAGCCAGTCAGTGGGAGAGCCAGAGGGAAAAAACATGTTCCCTGAGCTCTGGTTGTGCCGTGCTCTCCTGATCACTTCGCTTTTAAATAAATCTGGTGTTTAAAGTGCTGTTTATGGCTATCGTTCCAAGAGAAGTTGATAAGGTCACTGCACAAGCCCCTAGGACAGCAGAGAGTTATATTTGGCGGTGCTGCAGTCCACAGGCACTGCAAACATGGGCAGTGGTGGGGAATTTTGAAGAATGGTGGAGTAATGAAATGAGTTAACCTATGAAGTGGGAAAATTATCAGACCTTCTTGTCTCAGCAAGTGTCAGGCTGTGGGGGAGTACGGAAGCAGAGGAGGGAGAAGCAGAGGGGAGAACATATGGATGTGTCTTCTCTTGCAGTCACAGTCTCCTATGCAGGGGAAGGTCAGAGTGTTCTCAAACACAGCAAATGTGATGCATCTGTAAGGCAGACAATCAGAATAATCCACTAAAAATTGTCTGCATTTTTTGAGATTTAAGCATCTGCATATACAAACACAAAACTTTCACTTGTGGTAGAGGGTTGACCAAAATTGTATTTAATTTTATTTCCTTATTTAGTTGAGAATATGTGATTCACATTCAAAGTCCAACAGAAGCTAAATCCATCTCATTTAACTAAACCACAGTGGGTGTCTGGTACATCAAAAGTGCATGAGTAAGTGATGGAACATGGTGGGGATCTGGTAACAACTCTTCTCAGTGCTGACCTCAACAGCAGCTCCACCTGCTCAGTATCAGGGACAGATCAATGCTTGAATGTTTTTATCATCTTCAGATTAAGCAATAGCAGTAATTCAAATATTTTCCTGAACATTGTACTTTCCTATAACCAGGTTTTGAGGAAAACAAAGGATAGAGGATTTATTTGAGAAAAAATTGTGTTTATCTTAATGAAATTATTTTTAAATTAAATTCATTTTTTAAAACACAATTTGTAATCATTCAACATGGAATTCAGTCTTCTTTCGCTGAAGGTGACCACAAAGCAATCCCTGACTTCTATGTAAACAATGGTTTCCTTGGATGTCATTTTAGCAAAGCAGTTGTGTTCCATCTTAACTAAAGGTGGGATAGAGTCCCGTTGTTGTTAAACAGCCCAAAAGTTGGTGTAAAAGCTTTGATGAATGATGATTAACTGCTTAAATAGTAGAAGAAAGCAAATTCTCTTACAAATTGTTGGAGCTGGTCACCTTTTCTATCACTGTGGAACAGAGATTTCCAGTTTTCTTTCTTCGTATTACCAGAAAAATCTCTGTTTTATAGTGCTACTGTAACCATTTAAACTTGAATAAATGTGCATGCCACAGGCAGGCCAAAGTCGTTGGGTTCAGAGGTATCTGTAGGCTTGCCTTCTTACTTGTGCTGACAAGCAGCTGTAATAAGTCCATGTGCCATCTGTTCTTTTCAACTGACCATGTGAGAAAGTTTGCTTTCAAAGTGATTTTACTGCTTTGATCCCATTTCTCCATCTCTTTTACTGCTTCTTACTTTCCATTCTCTATTACTTTTCATTGTTCCCCATTATTAATCCTTCCTTACCCTTGATATGTCCCCCAGGGCTCTTATTCTGTGGGTGGTGAGCACTGTCCCATGCATGAAGCTTCCTTTGTCATCAGGGGCTGACTGATTAGTTTTTTTCTGAAATCCCATGAAAGCTCAGAAAGCCATGTCTCGTGTGTGTCCCTGTAGAACAACCTTGACACTTGCCAATGAACTTTTCTAATGTGTTGTTTACTCTAGGTATTAATGTGCAGTAACATCTCTAGGTAAGAGTGGCAGAGAGCATTTCCTGACTGTTTCAGGCTCTCTCTGTGTGGATCAGGTATATCAGAGCATGTTCACCTGGCAGTATCCTGCCTCTTACAACTTCTGACTACAATACTGGAGAATCAGTAGCATTTCAGGCTTTCAAAAAATGAATGGAAGACATGGCTGGACCCTTGATATTATTTGCAGTGTGTCTTGGGGTTGATCATTCTCCACCGCACATTCCCACAGGAAATGTCCTCAGCTTTGCTCATAAGCTCATGTAATTGTAGGCTCCGCGTCATTCTCTTTTCTGATCCTGCAGAATGGAAAATGGCACTCTGCCTTTCATCTGCCTCTGCCTGGAAATATGAAAGATAAAATAAGAAGGGCACACATGATTCCACCCTGAAGAGTTTGGTAACCTTGAGGAGTTAGAAAGCCTGATCAGTGATGATATCCATGCCACAACCTGATGTTGCAGGAAAATGACATTTTCTAGGGAAGTATTTTAGCCTTCTGTCTGTCACAGGCAGACCTTTTGATGTCTTTTATAATTGAAAAGGTATTGTTTCTGTGTGGTAAGAAAGAGACAAAGGGCCAGGTTTTCTTCTTGGGCTGTGTCTAGATCTGTGCTCTCAGTTTCAGCCTGTATGCCTTGAAATACTTTCCTTGAATTGAAAAAGTCAAGTTTACTATAATCACCTGAGGTGCAGCTCACAGGTTCAGTCTTTCCCCATTGCTTCCAAAATCAAGGTGAGCTTGTGTCCTTCTGCTCCCCTGGCGGATGGGCTGGTTCCAAGCCCATCAGTGCAGCAAATCACCCAAATGTGGGGTTTTGCTGCCTCTTATCACTAAGTTTATTTTAAATCAGGAGATACATTTAAATTCCTGACCTCACTCCTCCAGAAATACAGCCTTTGAATGAAGCAATGCACAGATGTGACCTCAAAAGTCAAGTTTTGTACTCAGAGGCCAGGCCATTCTGATATTCTCAACTTGCAGGCAAATCAAAGAGTAATTACAGAACTGGACAGTCATTTGGATGTTGACATGTGGTAGATATGCAAAGGTGATATCCTCTTTGCTGACCATGGATCAGTCTGCCAACACTCTATCCATGCAGGGAGCATCCCTTCAGACTGTATCTCCCATTGATATTGGTTGCAGGGCATGAAGCAGCTCCCCTTACATCTGAGTGTATGGAACACCAAGACATGCAGAAACAAGGATGGATTTGGCAGAGATAGCTGAGGTTGCTCTTTCAACAAAGAATTTTGAGACTGTAACCAACCAACCTCTCAGCTGGATTGTAAATGGAAAGAAACTGGGGGCCAGAGATGTCCACAAGCCTGTATGCAAGGTCATATTCATTTGGTGTGAGATGTTATTAATAATACTTATAAATAATTTTTATTTGGGTAAATTTATGATGAAAATATCTCCAGCTTTACCTAGAGAGGACATATAACCACACAAAGTCATAACATATATATAAAAAATACTCCTGGCAAGTATTCTGTTTGCTGTGCTCTCACTGGCACTCACTGACATCTGAATTAACTTTCCAAGGACAAAGACCACAGGCTAAATGAACTTCTGGCTGGAATTTCATTTGACTCAAAGGCTGGAATGTGCAGGTGAAGCTCTGTGGTGATACAGAGAAGCCCCCCGTGCGCAGGGTACCAATTTTGTTATCACTATTAGGATTCACATCCAGGCAAGAGAGTCATAACCAACCTAAATAAAACATAGATGGTCTCCCACTGTGTATGACTTAGAGAATTTCAGTTCACGTGAGGTCCTCTCAAACACACAGATGACAGATTCCAGCCCTGTGCCGTGAATGTTACACCCTTTTAAAATGTCTTCTTCAAAATACATCAGAATGTAGAAGAGCACCCCAAGTACTCAAATATCTGGGAAACTGGCTTAGTATTGTTTGACAAATCCTCTCTGCTGAGCTAAAGCAGCCAATTAGTCATGTTAATGCTTGTTAATGGCATTTCTGTTAGAAGAACAGTGTAATTTGGCTCTATTTCTAAATTCTAGCAACAAGAAGCCCCAACATGTATTGAACCTATATTGCAGATGAATGATGTTTCTATGCTACTGAAACTCAAAAATGTGTGATTGGTTACACCTTGCTACTATCTGCCAAGGCAGCAACTCGGTAGTACTTTCACACCTTCCAGTAAAATTTCACTATACAGATCCCAGCAGAGACCATTAAATCAAACTTCGTACAGGCATGGCTACTTCTCTGAGAAAAACAGAACGGGCCTAAAGAAGCACCAACACTTGGCTTGTGGGATCTGAACCTATTAATTGCACTGGCGTCTACCTCCTCTTTGTGCTCAATTATGAGCCCATTTTGAAAGGACACTTTGTCTTTAATGGGTTAATGGACGCCACATTAACAGAGGAGCTACAACACGATAAACAAATATAGTTTAATGCACCCTACTTTGAATGCAGAGTTCATATGTATTCCAGACAAAAGGCCAAACAAATTTACAACACTTCATGCATTTCTATAGCTGAGCATTTTTTACTGAAGGATATGTAAATCCTGCACTAATCAGAGGTTCTGGGATTCCAAATGCCACTAAAGGTTATGACCTGAAGCCCTGCTAATAGATGACTGAGGGCGTAGACTAAGTAGTTCTGAATGACAGCAACCACAGGGTGTTTTGCATGAAAAGTAACCTCTAATAAATGACCTCTGCTTTTTTCCTTTCAAAGCTATGACAGTAATGAATATGAAAGGGGGAGCTTTGTACACACCGGGTGTTATTTACACCTAAACACTGCAAGAGTCTGGATGTATGTGAGGGTTTCAGTTCTGCTGAAAAAAGGAGGAATGGGTGTTTTTGATGCCTTAACAAACACTGCTGCACTTCTGCTGGCTTCATTAATAATCCCTTTCTTAAAGAGTGGTACAAAACAACAAGGTCATGCTATTAAAGGGAGTATTTCCTCCTTCATTGTGTGTATGTGTGTGTATATAAATGTCTGTGTGTATGTATGTATGTAGATATGTTTACTGGATGGATTACAGGCTTCATGTGAAATATCCTGGACTGCTAGAAGCATTGATAGAAGCATTCAAATTTCTGCTGTTTTGTGACCTTTAGTTAGGCAGAACACTGTGTCTTTGGTGGTATGGACAAAGCAAGGATGGTTTTAATGGCACTCTTCTCATGGATGATATTTACACTTGGACTTCTACCAGTAAAACAGTTCTAAGATTTTTTTCTTATGTGCATGAAGAACCAGAACTCTGAAAATTATTTTTTCCCCTTGAATGATGGTGATCAATTGCTGAAACCTTTCACATCTTGATGGAGATCCTGGAGGGGGAATAGAGCAATTATGACAGGACTGTGCGCTCTGTGCTCCTACCAGCTCAGGATTGTTCCCAGATGCACACATTGCTTTGCCTTAGCTATGCTCCATGTAAACCACTTGCAATGCATTGCTCTGGGGGCTCGCTTCCTCTCCCTTCCCAGTTTCAGTGTGTAAGGGCAGACTCGGACAGGGGAAGGCAGGCAGGCAGGAGCAGGCCAGTTCCTCTGTTGCAGTTGGGAACTGAGCCAACTTGTTACTGCAGCACGGACAGAGGGATTGTGTGGGGACAAAGGAAACCACAAAAAATGGGGTCACATTAGGTGTCCCTGAGCTGACATGCTGAGGCACAGGCTGTATGTTTGAGACACATGGTGCAGATGTGCCTGCCTGGGACCCAGCACCCTACAGCCAGCTCAGATGGTGCTAGAGGGCACTGATTAGCCCTCCATTTCCCTCTGCCAGCTTCCAGTTTGGGAGCTGGTGTGCTTAAATCCCATTGCAGTCTTTCCTGACAGTCCTGCAGGAGTCACATGGAGGGCCTGGCATCTTCTGGGTGCTCAGGCGCCAGTCTTGCAACTGAACAGCTCAGTCCTGTACGGTGCCACCACTACACGCTGCTGTGCACAGACTGCCTCCAGACACGTCACACATGGCAGTAGGGTGGCTGTGACATTCCACTTGCCCCTGAACCCGGCGAGCTTCCCTGTATAAAGTCTGTTTATTTAGGATTCAAGCATGTCAGCAAGCAGCATGTGGCCTACAAAGAGCATCTCGATAGCCAAATGCACTTCATACGCCAGGAAGTTTTGTTTGATGCACAAGCTTTTTGCTTTTCTTAATATTATCCAAATATTTTTTCATTAGTTAATTTTTAATACAGGTGTTTTATGTGCAGAACATAGTTGTGTTTGCTCAGGTATGACTGCCATTTTGTTAGGTGGCAATTTTTCCCGAGTAAGAAGACCAAAGCAGGGCTTTAAAATGCAATCCTCATAAAAAATTAAAGAGCTATTCTTTATTTACATATTTACACAACACTCAATCCATCGTGTAAAGCTTTCTCTGCCTTAAACCCAAATCTCCGGGGTGTACTCTGTGCCTGGGGAAATTGGATGGCTCAGAAAAATGATAAAGAGGTATCTGTCCATCCACCTATCTATCATTTTTTACACCATACTCATTACCACAGTCTCTGAGCTCCTATTACACGTATGGAACCTTTCCCATTTCGGTACAGAGCTGGTCAGCAGAGACAGCAAAGCCATCATTATATTCTGAAGAGTGCGAGCCTGGGGAAGGACTGGCTGCTCACTCTGCAGTGGCCGTTTGGAAGCAGCCAGTTTGTACAGAAGACAAATCCCTTTTATTAGCTGCCTGAGAAGTCTGGTTTGGCTTCTGGAAGATGCAGTTCAAATGGACTGTGTGCAGAGAATTAGCCTTAGGTATCAACATTGCTGCTCCCACGTTCACTTCATGTCACCTTGAGAGAGAGGCTACCTCTTCCCTGCCTTGCTGACAGCTGCTTACCAGGAGGCGGACTTCAACTCTGAAAAGGCATCAAAAGACCTGGCAACTTTAACTTAGATAGACTGTCCGAGACACTCTTCAAATTAACAGAAATAGCAGCATTTCTCATTCTCTTGCATGTAACTGTTTGGCCACTTTCAGGCCATGTCATGACACATTTGTCTCGTTGTTACCCTGGGGTCCACCTGTTTCTTTGCAGAATTCACTTACTGTCTTTTGACTTGTGCTTCAATTTCAAGCTCTGGAGCATGGCAGCTTTTTATTAGGTTGTATTCAGGGCCAGTCATAGTGGGGGCCTGCTCCTTGACAAAGACCTGTGGGCATTCAGCAGACAAATATTAGTTAACAATGATCATTACAAAGAATAAAGTAACATCACCACTCTGCAGTTTGCTTCAAGGCTGACTCTATTACAGCTGCTATTGCCAATGATTGTACTAGCACCATTAGACATCCTGTTGTCCATTTGTTTAATTTTTTTTCCCTCCTGTGCTAGGAGGAGAAGTTTCAAATCCATCTTAGTTTGCCTACCAACTCTGTCAGACATACAGCAGCAGCCAGGAGAGCCCTGTTCTCCCAGGACTGCTCCTGGGATGTATAAGTGTGGCCAGATCATAACACTGGGGTGTGGGTTCCAGGACCTAAATGGTGGATGGATGCTCCAAACAAATACATTCTTCTCTTTCCCCCCTTTCTGTGCCATAAAGCAGCAGAACAGCAGGGAGAGTGGTAATTCTGCTCCTGTTTTATTGGTAAAGGGCAAAGTGGTCTGTCCTAAATCACCAGCTCAAGAGCCTAAATGTCTAACTTGTCCCTTCTTTACTGCAACCATCCCGCTCATTCAAGCATCCCTCTCATCCTAGCCTGGCTCAGGCATGCTTTAATCTGCTCCTGGCTTTATTTTAGAAATAGCAGCAGACTTCATCAGTCAGTCATCAGGAGTGGCAGATGGCCTTCAGTTCATTAAATGAGTCCAAGACTAAAAGAAAATATTGTGTTTTTGAAATAAATGTAGGGGGAAAATTATAAATGGTAAAGGAAGAGCTGGAACATCCCTCAGGCCAGACTCAGAACAGGACTATGCAGATCACCTTTATCTAAAATTGAATGGGTTTGATTCAGGCTTTCCTGTTCTTCTCTTACAGAAACCTTCTGGCACAACTACAGGCCCCCTGAGTAGAGCCAGGACAAAACTCAAAAAGGTATGATTAGTTTAACTTGAAATGCTTCATGGAAATGTTTCAAGTTTGACAGATTTGTGGTGGAAGTCTTGCCTTTTTTTCTTGGTCAGTTGTCAGGACCCTGGGCTTCTGGCCACAAGTTTGGGATTCCTGCATACCTGGAATCCCTTGCAGTCTTGCAGAACCTTATTTTGGGACTGATGACTGACTGTAACTCCAAAAAGAGTCCATGGGACATAGTACAGTACTTAAAACACTTTATTTTCCCTCCTTTTCTTATTGCTGTCTTATAGAGGCAACAAAAATTAATTTTCAAACCATGTGCAATAGAAATGCATTTTCTTTAAAGATTGCAGACCAGATTTTCATCTCTTCCCAACCAGCATAACTCAATTGGTATCTTTGATATATGCCAGCCTAAGGAAGAAATTGGGCAATTTAAATTTTAACTTCCTCTCTTAGGAACAATCCTTTCATTCCTGAAATCTGCAGATGAAGAATGAAACTCTAAAAAACCTGCTCCGTCTCACCACGGCTTGACTGCAGGACTCTGACAGCAGCAGTCTTGCACTGCGGTAAAGAGGCGATTAAAAGTTTTACAATCCATTTTATCATCTTGGTTTTTACAATAAAGAGAGCTGTCATTGTTTTAGGATTATTTTACTTATGTCTATTCATTTTGTTTCATTGTCTTTACAAGTCTCACTCCCATTTTGTGCTGCTTTTGGTTCTGCCCTTTTCAACTCCTCATGGATGAGTGGGGAAGGAAGAACAGACTGGCCAAAAAATTGGGTAGGGAGACAATGTGGAAACTGAGCTTCCATGACAACCTCTTACTTCATTTAGGAGGAATGAGAACAGCACTTTTTTTTTTCATCCCCTCTCTATTTTTATAGTGCCTTTGCATCTCACAGGTACACTAGAGCATTGCTGCTTACATGATCAAGCTGTGCAGCAATATCCCTCACAGACTGTTTTTAAAGGTCTTGGGAATCAAGGCAAAGGTGTGGTCAGCATACTGAGACCTAGCTGGAGAAAGCAGAAGGGAAGTATTTTCAGTCTGGCATTTGGAGGAAAGTAAGGGAAAAAAGGCTGGCAATGGAGACAGTGGGACAAGAGAAGACAGGAGATGGAAGGGCAGAAAGCAGGGGTACAAGCAGATAACATTTTTAATCTCACTTTCATACAATAGTGGAATCGCTAAGGTAGGAAAAGACCTCTAAGATCAGTGTGATAAATCTCTGACCCAGCATCACCATGTTCACTGCTAAACTATGTCCCAAAGTGACACATCCATTTACTTTTGGGGCGTTTTAAGCAGCTTAGGTAGTTTTGAACATCTCAGTAAATTTGTACCATTAGATGCTTAAATAATTTTGAAGTTCAGTGTATTGTAGCTTTAAACTTTATGCCTACAAATTAGGGATAATCATGCTTGAATTTAGAGGCTTTTCCTTGTACAGATAAGAAAATTTCCTGAAATACTCAGTTTGTGGAGAGAGGGAGAATGGTATATTTTCCCGGTGTCATTCAAGTTCAGAAGCCTTCCAATTTAAAAACACAGCTAAATACTGAAAATTTGTTCTGGGAATATTCATTCCAATTTATTAAAGAGTTAGGGTCCAGCTGTGCTTACTTTCCACAACAGTTTGCTTCTGGGACATTTTTCATTTGCTTTTCAAGCAGTTTCTGTATCAGAAACATTGTTTTAAATGTCACAGTTGTCAAATCAATGAACTAAAACAGTATCACATGGCTTAATTTGAACAAGCAATGCACTTGGAATTTCAGATTTGGAACAACAGGCTTCCTGATCTGTTCACTGTCCCTCAGCAGATGAAAACAGAGAAACTGGAGTAAGGTTAGGCTATGCCCTCTCCTGCGAGGGCTGCACAGAAGATGGAGGAGGGGAGGACATTTGTGTATGTGTTATCCTGGAAGTACCCATCTACAATAGAAGTTCAAATCACAGAAAAAACCTGTTTTGTCTGTAACTGTCTATCTATTTATCAATCTTATTTTTGTCACTGAAACTTTTACCTGAAGTCCATCTAAGTTTCCATGGATTCTGATTAAAGTTTAATGAGGTTCCTATTACTGCCCACAGAAAAAAAACAAACAAACAAATAGGAAAAAACCCTTACTGGTACCAAGAGGAGTAATGTTCTTTTCTTTAGGCTGACAATCTGATACCAGTACAGAAAGATCTTTTACCCACAGTTTATTTATTAGGACACTAAGAAGTAGTTCAAAATGGAGACACACAGCTGAGGTACCCACAACAATATCTACATTTGAAATCTATGAAACCTGAGTTGGAGCCACGGCTGAGGGTTGTAGAGCAGTCCTTCTTTCTGCAACTTCCCCCCCACCTAATCCAGTGGCTTGTTGTTTTCTGCCTTTTCTTCTTCCCCTGTTTTGTTCACAGCCCTCCTACCCCCCAACACTTAGTGTTAGCACAGCCCTAAAGAGCACTGGAGAACTCTGAAACTTTTGGTTTGCACCAAAACTCATCAAGTCCCTCCCTAAGCTGCTTTATTCTCCTTGCTGAGCATGGCATGAACCCACCAAGGGCAGCTCAAGCCATAAGGAAGTATGGGATGGTGAGATTGATGGGATATTTTCAAAATGGAATTTTGCTTCCAGATTTTATTCTAAATGGATTAAATAGGAAAAAAATGTATAAATATCTGGAAAATCATACTGTGGGATAGGATGTATTTTTTGATCAAAGAACCACCTTTACCCATCCTTCTTGTTAAACATTCACTACATAAGGGCAATATCAGCGAAAGAATTGTCTGGTTTCATAAGAAATGCCTACTTTGTAGCCTGTCAGGTTTTGTTTTTTTTCCCTGGTGAGTATCAAACAAAATAATGGACTGTGTAAGTCTGTTTACAGAGATGACTAGTTTTAAAAGAAGGATTTGAATTAAGATGATAAGGAAGAGATTACAGAACTGGTTTTTAAATTGTAAAGATTTGGAGTTACTTTACTTACCTGCAGGTATCATAATCTTAAGTGTTCATGCTTTCAAGCTTTAGCTTGTAGACATTACAATTAGAGATTTATGTTCAAAAAGTAACATGTCTGCCAGACATCCTGGTAGATATTTGCAATTGGAAGTTTAGAAAAAGGTAGCGACACAATATGAGTATTGCTTAATTATGAGATGTTGGTGGAAGACGTTCTTTCACTAAGAAAATGTTGGGAGCACATACTTTATTAGCAGTAATAGGTATACTCATTGCAGTCAGAAAGTTTCTCTGCCTCTAGACACTAGTCTAGCTCAAGTTCATCCACTGAAGAATCAAGTTTGTAACCCATGACATGAAATAACCGAATAAAGCCATCCATCATATCAAACTGCATATTATCACTTTACCAAATTTTCCAACTCTCATCACATACTTGCCCCACTGTAGTTACTTATTTATTATCATTAATCCCTTAGCAGGAACAGGGAACATTGAGGCTGCTGTAACACGAATATAGAAAATCTCTTGCAAGCAAAAATGGTGTGGAGTGCCAGGACTGTGTTCTGCTGATACAGCTCCACTGCACAGGGGTTGGGAGCTGCTTGAAAGTTCACCACACTCGCAGGAAAAACAACCAAACCACTAAAAAGGGGTTTTGATACATGATATGGTGATAAGGAATTCTTCTTAATTTGAGGTAAAATGCCTGAAGTTTGGCCATCAGCGGAGAGAAAACACCATTATTTGAGTTATATTTAGATTCTGACTTAAATCTGTAAACATAAAATCATACCAAAGTGACAATCCGGCCAAAATTGACTTTTTCCATTTCTCTCTATGTCTGCAGTTTGAACATGCCTTTAATTTACAGAAACATTTCTGCAAAATCTTCTATTTTAAGCAAGTTGTGTAATTAAGGTTTGAAAGGTGGCTAATGTTCAGTTAACTTTTTTATATATGTGTCTTTGGAGAATGGATCATCTTACCAAAGTGGGAACTGGTATGAATGTGTGTTTGTGCATTGTGCATTCTTAGGCTGTCTCAAGGTAAAAGTCTTGAAAGGATTTTCTATTTCCGAAATACGTGCCTAGTGATTAGATCACAATAAAGCTGAAAGGATCATAATATGCCTATTATAAATTATTATGTTTCAAAGGAATTATTTTTGTTAGTGGGTAAATATGCACCAGTGCCTTAGGGAATAACAGAAATTAAACTGTGAAATGTATATAACCTTGAAGGTCTGAGAAAAATCCACAACACCAACAAAGAAGGCTGAAAATTTGGTCTGACACCATCTTTATGTAGCACTGTGCTTCCTTTACATGCCAAAGTTTCTGAAATGTGTGTGATTTAGTTTGGTGCAATATAAGGGCAGCCTTTAATTTGGGATTATGGCAACATGTGTTAAAGGACAAAATGTCAGCCAGATTGGATTTTCAGCTTTGAACACACTTGAGGTTATGATTTTAAGTCAGTGCTTAGCTATCAATCTGACAAAGGACTATTTTTTTTCTGTTGGCATATTTAATTACATAAAACCAAATGCTCAGATGAGGGAGAACAACTGGTAAAACTTTTTTCAGCTACAGAACTAGGGCTGCCTTAATACCCTGCTAAATTATAGGCTGGACCTAATTTACAAGGCAGTGGCTGTGATCAGGAATAATGGTTTGATTTGTATCTGGCAAATACAGTGCATATAACTTTTCCTTCCTGAGATGGCACAATTGTTCATGTTTTTGACACTTTTGGAATACATGGTATTTGAATTTGCAAAGAAAGTTCAAATCAGTGCAGAGTACTAGGGGTCTTAAACCATGTCTTCATAGTCCTGTTGTCTGAGCTGGGATCCAGTCAGTCTTCAGCTAGGGTCAGTATTCTGGTTTTTACTGATGCAGATCTCAGTACCTGAGGGGCTTACTTAGCTATTTAAGCACCTTAATAAGGAGTAATATCTTCCTTATGTGAAGAGACCCATGGTATTGGGACTGGCAGTGGAGGTGCCACAGCTCTTTAGGAAGGGGACACAGGTCCAGACTTGTAAGGTTTCTGAAAAAGTCCTTCTTCTGTAATGGTTTTTTCACTTTGGCTTTCTAGGTTCTGATTTTACTAATCTGAAACTTCCCTCCCATGCTTAGATAGGCAGTCACCTCCTTTGATGGGTTTCTAGATGTTCCTTAGCAATGGGATTGGAGGAGCAGTGTAAGCCATTTAGTTATCTAGTTACATTGTGATGATAACTCTGGACATTATGAACTGTCTGCTTTGAGACACAGAAGAGCAAATATCAAGGAGTTTCTTCACCACACATCTATCAACAGGGGAAATTTCATCGTTCAGACTGCCTGAAAGCTCTCATGCACAATGTCATTATTTCAAGCTCAGAACATAAATTCAGGCAGGATAAAGGTTAGGAGACCATTTTTACTGAGGTGAAAGAGTTGCTCCAGCCTGCTGAAGGCACTGACTTCTAGGCCCTCAACTGATTCCTCTGAGACCTTGCAGGTGAGCCAAAATATCTACTTGAGTGTGATGCCTTAAGTTTTAGCTTTCATATTTTCCAGAGTCTGTACGGCATTAATATATAACTCTGAATTCCATATAAAGTGTTAGCAAGTTCTCTTCACAGTTTAGTTAGGCAAAACAATCCTTTTCCAACCTGAGAACCAAGGACACCATTGCAGCTTCAGGCCCAAAAGGTATAAACAACAGCAAGTTGATGAGAGCAATCTGGGAGGATGGGACTTCATAAACTGAAGCTGTAATTGGACAATTAAGCCCAATATGTAAGTGGACCAAAACGTATAAAAGTGTGAAAATGTGTGATCCATCATCCGTCTTGGGTATAGCCATGGCCAGGCTCTTGTACTGCCCAAGGTGCACCCTTTAAAGGCCTTTTTAATAAATACCTACTTTATTCCTTTAACACTGTCCAGCCTCTGCTCTAGGTTGCCTCTTGAGGCATCAAGTGAACCCTGCATTCAGTGGCCTTTTGCCCCACATTAGCCATTGGAATGGAGAGTAACATGGAGGAGGGGAGGTACTGATTACACGATTCATCATGATATCATGATTGATCAGTAACACCATGATTCTGTCTGCAGTATCCAAAGGCTGTTGAGTGCTGATATTATATCAGTATTTGCAGTACTGTGGATTTTTTGTCCAGGCCTTCATCAATCTCTCTCCAAAGAGCTGGGGCAATCATATCTCTGTGACATTTCTGCTTTGACAGAGAGGAAAAAATGAATGGACAGTATTATTGTCTTCTTCCAGCTGGCCACACTCATCCTTCTACCCAGGAGCTCATCAAAGTAGACCAGTGTGGCATGTAGTCAGTGTCAGTGGGGTCAAGAAAGGGAGTGTAGAAGTCCCATGGCAAGGGTATCACCAGTTTCTCAGGCCACCAGGACAAGCTTCAGGTGTTTGTACAGCAGAACTAGAGTCCTCCTGCAAGACTCCTAACACCTGAGTTACCAGAGTGCTGCCAAACATCACACAGAACAGGCAAATGTGTTCCTGATGGATCCACATGAACCAATGCAAAAATCAATGGCTCCGTGGTACTTTGAGGTGCTGACACTTACTTCTCTTTCATATCATGCTATAAACTGAAGGAATGTGCTGTTGTGCCAGTCAGTAGAGCAATCATCACTCAGGGAAGGCAGTTTAAACTAAACTATAATAATACAGGCATCAATATTAGTCTTCTTTTATTATAATATTGTATTATATAACATCCTAGTGTGTTTCTTAAGAAGACACTTTGATAGTTTCTCTACACTGATCTGAAGATGACATGGCTTTTCCATTATACACCTAGACACTGGGTGTTAAGAGAAGAGCTCTGCTCTGAAAAGTCATACCTATAAATACTCTTCATTATTTTTCTATTTTGTGACCTTGTTTCCATTTTTGTGATCACCTTAACATACATTTTGATGGAGTGAAAATACATTTTGCTGGAGTGCAAGTAATTTCCTTTCTCTCTTTAAAGTTAGTCTGGCAACAGAAAGGATTTGGATGGACAGTGGGTGCTTTGTTTGACCTGGTTACAGCTGGAGGTGGACAGTCTTCTGGTGTCCACAGCTTGAGATGGGGTTTTGATGGCCAGGAAATGTGTACTCTCCTTCCACCAAACTAATAAGGTCAATCTAGGGATTATGGCAACAAGACATAAACCTGTGGAGAAGACTTGTCCATTGCAGGCAAAAATCTATGCTGAAGTCTTGGAGCATTAGCAAGGAGGCCTGACTTGTCCTAATTCAAATACTACAGGTGCTCTTTTCTGTTGTCTACTGGAGATGTTTAAAAGACCCCAGATTTCTTGAGTGTCCATACCTAAGAGAAAAAAGTTGGATATGTGGGTATGATAAAATTGCCTAAACATCCATTTCTAGTGTCATTTTAGATGTTAGGCTCTGGGGACATGCTACAGCAGACTTCCAGTACCTAAGGAGGGCCTACAAGACAGCTGGAGAAGGATTTTTTACAAGAGCATGTAGTGACAGGACCGGCAGGAAGGGCTTTAAACTGAAAGAGGGGATATTTAGATTAGACATTAAGAAGAAATTCTTTACTTTGAGTGTAGTGAGGCACTGGAACAGGTTGCCCAGGGAAGCTGTGAATGCTCCATCCCTGGAAGTGTTCAAGGCCAGGCTGGATGGGGCTCTGAGGAACCTGGTCTAATGGAAGGTGTCCCTGCCCATGGCTCTGGGGGTGGAACTAGATGATCTGTAAGGTATCTTCCAAATCATCCTGTAATCCTATGCTCTTGACCACCTACCTGGCAATCAGCCACTTCTCTGGGAAGATATGGATTTTCTGCAACTTGTATGTAATCTCTTTCAGATGATGAAGATATTTTGGAAATACCACAACATGTAAAATAGTGACAGAAATTTATGTTCAGTAACCTCAGACTTTCTTATGATGTTTAATAGGGAGAAAGGTTAACGAGAGATTTGCCATTATGCACAATATGTTTATATACCTTACATTTAATACCCTCAGCATCCTGAGGAGCATGAAGCATTTAGTCCCCTTTTTCTACCTGTGAGAACTGGTACATTACAAAACTTTTTAATACTTTACTTAGTACCTCTGGGGAGAGCAGGTGGCAGTACTGAACAGCTTCACAAGCAGGAGGTCCATTAGCAGAGGTCATGACTCCACAGCACGCTCTTTCCACCACTGGCCTTTCTCTGTCAGCAGGTCAAAGTTTACAGGCATTTTAGGGGCCAAGGAAAAGAAGGATTGTTTTTTTTTTTTCTTCACTGTCTCTCCTCTCAGGGGCCTGCTGAAAGCTCATTTCTGACAGCAATTACAACTCTTTTGGCCTTTTTGGCACAGTGATGTGCTGTCAGACGAGGCCTGGAGTTTGGATTCTCCTGCCTGTTCCTGGAAGAACAAAAACATGAGTGAAGACACTCTATCCGAAAGACTTGGGGAAGCACCAAAACAAACGAAAATAATTGAGGACAGACTCACAAAGGCCCAAACCGCATGCATTGTAATTCTGCTGGCCCAGCACACCATATCTCATCACCACCTACTCTGTCTAAATAAAGCCATTTCCCGCGAGGGTGTCTGACCCAGAAATGCACGGGCACGGGCTGGAGTGCGCTGTGCTCGCCTCCTTCCTCTGGCACTTTGGGTCCAAAAGAGGCTGCTGTGAGGAGCCAGGGCTGAGGAAGGAGAACCCTCCCTCTCCCCAGCCTGCTGACACAGGGAAGAGCAGCACTCCTGCAAATTTCCACCCGGGCTGCCCTGCCCGCGGCCGCCTAAAATGGAGCGTAAAGGCAGATGTCTTCCCCGGCAGCACCCAGAGTTAGTCCAAGGCAAGTTCTGTCTCCACACTCATTTCACTCCAAGAGGAAGAAGCGGGCTCCTCTGCCGGGGCGTTCGGAGGGCCCGGCTGTGGCTGCGCGGGTCGGGCGGGCGCGGGCAGGGGCGGGAGCGGCGGGGACAGTCCCGGCGGCGGCCACACGGTGTCACCCGCGCCGCTCGCTGCGCCCGCCCCGCGCCCGCGGCACCGGCCCTGGGCCCCGCCGACGGGGCCGCGCACGGCAGGGCAGGAACGGCTTGGCTTGGCTTTGTTTATTATTTATTTTATTTTATTTTATTTTATTTTATTTTATTTTATTTTATTTTATTTTATTTTATTTTATTTTATTTTATTTTATTTTATTTTATTTTATTTTATTTTATTTTATTTTATTTTATTTCCTTTTTCCATTCCATTCCATTCCACTTTAATTTTTTGTTCCTTTCCTTTCCTTTCCTTTCCTTTCCTTTCCTTTCCTTTCCTTTCCTTTCCTTTCCTTTCCTTTCCTTTCCTTTCCTTTCCTTTCCTTTCCTTTCCTTTCCTTTCCTTTCCTTTCCTTTCCTTTCCTTTCCTTTCCTTTCCTTTCCTTTCCTTTCCTTTCCTTTCCTTTCCTTTCCTTTCCTTTCTTTCCTTTCCTTTCCTTTCCTTTCCTTTCCTTTCCTTTCTTTCCTTTCCTTTCCTTTCCTTTCCTTTCCTTTCCTTTCCTTTCCTTTCCTTTCCTTTCCTTTCCATTTTATTTTTCTTTATATTTTCCTTTTGTAATATTTTTCGTTGATTTTTTAATGTGTTTTCTTTGGTTTTGTTTTTTCTTGTTGTTGGTGGTGTTTTCTTGCTTTGTTTTGTTTTGTTTTGTTATGGTTTTTTTTTTTTTTTTTTTGCCTCAGCCCCAGTATGCCTCAGTCACAAAAGCCAGAGCTTTCAGGGCTAGAAAGGTAAACCCGCCCCAGAAAAGGTAAACCAGAGGACAAACACGGGGTCTTTGGTGCCTGTGGGACAGTCACAAGGGGGAGAAGACACAGGTTCCTGCTGGTTAATAAAGTTTATTCGCAACCTTAATTCTGGTTTATTAACTTTACGTATAACAAGTTGTGCAGTAATTGTGGTTGTTAAGGGAGCACCAGGCAGTTTTTCCTAGAGGGTATCAAATTCTGTGTTATTATTATAGATGCATTAAATCTCCATTAAAAGGCTTTCTGTAAATGTTTCAAGGCTATGCCAGATAGAAGGGTACTTCATCTTGGTTTCCAAATGGGGTATTATCTATTTTAAAAACCTTGCAATAACAGTTACCTTATTGGTCTCCCATCAAAAAAAATACGGTGGTTTACGAACGCCTTGTTTTTTGGGGAAAAGAAAGACATAAACTGAACTTCCGTGACTGCCGTATCAGTCATTAGTAAATCTGGGTTCAAATGTGCACTCTCTATAGAGCCTGGCCATGGTCTTTCACAGCCTAGCAAAATAAGGAAACTACAGGATGGAAACTCAATGAGCCTAACTATTCTGCTTCCTTTTATTTTTTCTCCCGTTCGAATAAATCACACTCTTTTGAAGCTGCTGCTTTTCTTTTGCGGGCACAAACCCCTCATCTTTTAAAGTCTGTCTTTCAAGCTAATTGTTTCCACAGGCCAAGCAACTGGCAAAAGGCAGCTCCAGCCTATCTCTATATTGTCTCCCCAGGACTGTTTATAAGAGAAATACACGTTTATACAATAGACGCCACTGTTTAAAGGCCGGCTAGTGAAGGAGTATTTTTAACAAGATTACTTAATGGGTTTGTTCAGTGCCTTGAAGGAAGTGTTCAGTGCTGGCAGGGCAGAATTGCCGTGGTGGGGCCCTAAGCCAGCGGCAGGTATTGGATGGGCTCCCAAGGATTTCAGCAGTCTTTGAATGAAGGACTCAGCGACAGATAGAAGAAGTTGAAAAGTGCAAGCGGCAGCGCAGAGAAATAAAATGGAGAGCAGCAGGACAGATGCAAGCGAAGAGCAGTGATGTGTGAGCCTCCGGAGGTGCTGTTTATGTTTGCAAGGAAGGTCTGTGCTATTAAGTTTCAATTTGACAGTACATTTTAACAAACATTTTAGAGAAATGTGTTTGCAGGAAAGATTAGAGATACCCAGATCTCTGACTGCAGTGAAACATCAAGTGAAGCTCAGCGTCTTAAGGGAGACCTGGAAAACTTGAAATTAGGAAGAAAAAAAGGATTGGGCAAGATTTTACGCTATTTTCACAAAGGCAGTAGGGTGAATGATGTTGTTCCTGTGGGATTTCAGACCTATCTGAAACTGAATCTACCTGAGTCTCATGTATGTTTTTCAACCTGCTTTTTGCATCCCAGGAATTCTCAATCCTTTAGAAAAAAAAAAAAAATATATATATATATTAAGTGATATTTAACGAGATGTTTTAGGATCCAACTCCATCACTCTCCTGGCAGTGGTTTTCACTCCTTTTGTTGAGGCCAATGTTCTGCTTGTGCTCTCAAAGCCAATATGATTACTCACCCAAGTAGGACCTAAATATGTGAATCAGCACGGTAAAATGTGTCCCAGAGTCTGTAAATGGAAAACGTTTGCTCCAGTAGGTAGGGCTCTGTGTCTGGTTTAGCTCTCAGCTCCATTAATATGTCCATTACTTAAATTAGTGAGATAGCAGGCCTGCCCTAGAGTAACAACTCTGCTATCCCATTACAGGAGGCCTCCATGTCTTGTTTTTTCCCCCCATTCAGCAGCCTGTGCAATGTGGGATAATGCTGCTGGTGATATGGCCACGACTTGTTTCCAAGGAGCAGGATTTTCTAAATGTGTCCACTAGATAGCACAATAAACTTCCTTCTTTTCCTGTTGAAAAACTTTCTCTCCCACCCAAAGAGCCATTAGCCCTTCAGTCTCAGAGTAATGGTGCTTCAGAAGGAGATCAAAGTTTCTCAGATAAGTGTTCCTTTACACAATGTTACTGACACTCCACTTTGTAAACAGGCTTCTTTTTTATAGTTAAGAAGGACATATAAACATGCCAAGTGAGATGGATAGACTGCCACTTTTTCTTTTTCTTTTTCTCTTTGTATTTGTGTGTGTGTTAACTGCTCAATGAGTATCATGGTTGGGTTGCACTGATATCGTTGAATGTGGTCTGTCTTTTGTGTAAACAGAGAGAGAAAAGAGAACTGCAGGAAGGAATCCCAAGTTTAGATTTCTTACTGGAGTCACTGCAGCACCAGTCCCACTTTCTGCCACCATTGATGAGAAAACAGTCACATGTCCTTCTGAAAGATGACAGAGACATTAGCACTCAAACCTATGTGCTTGTACACCTGCTCGTACGGACATGTTAGGCCCAGGTTCTGCTTTAGGACCTCAGATGAGTAGTGTAAAACCTAAAAATGGGGTTTCTGCCTCAGTTAAGTTTTCCGGACTGCTTCAAATCCCCTTTAGCTTGAAACAAAGAAGAGCATGAGTCCCCTCTAAAGGCCTTTGAGAAAAGCTTAAGTTCTCCATAATGGACCTTATAGAGAGAACAGTCCCTGTTTTAGGGCGAGTCAGCATGTCTCCATTCTCAAGGGAGGGCCAGCTACAAATAGCTGGTAGGAAAGCCAGGAGGTGGATGGGAATATTCCAGGTGAAGCAGCGTGAGTACCTCCTGTAAAAGGCATTGTGCAAGACATCTTTTATTCAGTGACAAAACCTGAATACAAATTTGCATTTTGACTCTACTTAAAATTAAGTGAAATCTGCAACTGACATGCCCCCATTCTTGCTCCTTGGGACAATAGGAGCTTGCAAATGTAGATCCAGCTTTTTGAGCTGGAGAAAAACAGGTACTGTGGCCTCTGCTCATGTCTTGTCTTCTAGGAAACTAATAAGTACCCTCTCTTGTAGCTTGGTTAGCTGCTATGCTTCAGATAACAGCTAACCAAGACGCATATTCTCTGTCATGCATTGCCAAATGCCATATATAAGGTATTAAAAGAGGAAAATAAAAAAAACCCACAACTGGCAGGCTTATTTGAAGCCTCCCAGTGAGATTGCTGCCTTTCTACCCAAACTGCAAGCTCCTTAGGGCAAGGACCAGGGTTGTGTGGCAGCCATAAGCAGTGGCATTGCAGTGTGATCCCCCAGCACATACATGGACGGTACAAAGCATCTGCTTGCACCTCCCCTTTCAAACCAGGGGACTGAGATTTCTGGATTCCTGACTTAAGAAGGTGATGACAAGGCCCATCTTGTCTTTCACATTTCAGAGCTAACTATAGGAGTGTAACGCACGCCTTTTAAAACAGGTGACACAAGGGATTTTCTATGACAATCTTTCAAACTAAAGCAAAAACCCTCTGTTCACGGGTTGAAAACACTCTTAATCACGGTGCACAGACTCCCTCTGACATGAGCCTGCTCCAGCTCTCTTGATTAGACATCCCTGAGGGTTATTAGTACAGTAGTGGCATCTAGAAACAGCAGCTATGGGTTTGGGCATCAGCCTTCTCTCCATTTCAGAAATAAAGGCAAAACCAAACCAAACCAAACCAAACCAAAAGATGAGAAAGAAACAGTGAATATAAACAGACCTTTTACCTTGCCATACTTTGGGGAGCCCAAGGTGAAAGTGAGACAGCTGTGGGTAGGGGGCTTGGCTCAGTGGAGGCTTAGTCACTGCTCTGGTCTTGTAACAATTCCAGTTCAGAGAGTGCTGCGGAGAGATGTGAAGGAGAGCACTGGAGCAATTTGCAGGTGACTGTGGAGAAATCTACCCTGAAGAACCCTGTGGGTGTTATTTCAGATGCTTGTTTATAACACAACATTTCTTTCTTTTCCGTATTCTTTAAGGAAAAGATTTGCCTATTTCCTTTAAACAGGAAGAACAGTGGTATAGCCAACCCAGCCAAAAGCCTCCTACAAACCTGTTTTCTTCTTTTCTTTTTCCTACCCTTTTGTAGCCACAGGCAAGACTGCCTCAGATCTCATCTTTTAAGTGCTACAACCGATCCATTAAATGTCTTCTCATGGACAATTTTTTCAGCTCCGAGGAGTAGAGTTGCTGAGTGAGAAAGGCATGAGCTGGGCTCTTGCTGCTGGGACTTCCTCCAGAACAGCTTGCAGTCTTAAGAAAAATGAGTTGGATGGTCTCAGCTCTGTCCCCAATGAGCAGCAGCAGTAGATCACTTCACAAAAATGAGCCACGCGTAATTTGGCACCATTGACAGAAGACTCACTCGCAGCAGCTCAGGGCCTTGCAGGCTTGAGATAATGTGCTGCTAAAATCACCTCTTGACCCCAACCCAGGAGGTTCCTCCAGGTCACAAGGGAAGAGGGGGGTAGCAGGCCACTGTGAGATACCTTGATAAATGTACAAGCCCCTACATGTCAGCCTGGCACGCCTGCACCAGTGTGAGCTGCTCTGTTTATCACAGGAAGAAGAATTTGTTTCCTGGGTTGTGTTAGAGGACTCCAGACTTCTCATTTCGGCTGCCTCCTCCTCCCTTTTCCCCTCCAGTGCAGCAAGCCCACTGAAGTGAACCGGTGGCCCTGACGGAGTGCAGAAGCAGGCTGCATGCATCTCCTTGTGTTGGAACTGGCAGAGAAAATCGGACACTGGGACAAACAACCATAAATCAGGACTGTCCTGATTAAATCAGGCATGGCTGGCAAGTAAGTTATTAGCCGCCTGTGAAACTAATTGTGATACTGATACACTCAATTTTGCTGTGTCTTTCAAACACCGATTGTGATGGGAAACAGCTGTTAGAAAAACTAGTCCCCCCCCCCCCCAAAAAAAAAAAAAAAAAAAGGGAGAGAAAGAAAAAAAAAGAGAATGGGCTTACGATTCAGAATCATAATAAAGTCTGTCTTCTCTATTCCCTTGCACAAAAGCTCTTATATTCTTCTATTCTCCTCTAGACAATTACTCCCAGCAGGCAGGGTCACTTAGGATGAGCACTATTGCATTTAAAGTTCATCTACTGAAGGTGGGAAAAAAGGCAGAGAAATAAGAAAAAGAAGGAAAAAAATTCTTCCCATTAATGTAAGAAAAAAACGGCAGATTTAAAAAGGGCTAGAAATTCAGGTTAAAGCAAAAAAAAAATTGTCACATGACATCGGCAGGAAAAAAGATTTTATTCAGTGGTATTGTTTGACTGAAAACTTCCTTCACAATAACACCAATGCCAGGATAAAAAAACCCCAGTGTTTATTTGATGCCTGGATGGGGCAACTGTTATGAGCAGCTAGAAAAAAAGTGATGTTTTGAAATATGTCAGAAGCAGAAAGGGCCTAATCCTGCTTTGGTGGAAGCTGGTGGTGGGCCCTCCACCAGCTCCCATGCTGACTGGCAGGCCATGCTGCACTGGACAAGAAGAGCTGGGCAGGAGCTGGCAGTGTGACCCCCTGTGCAGCCTGCAGTGAGAAAAGTGTGTGTTTTGGCCAGCTAAAGCCTACTGCTGTCAGGAGTTTGCTCAGTCCTCAAGCCAGGGCCAGGTGAAGTGCTGTAGTAGTTGTAATGGCTTAAGGACAGGAGCTGAGCAGGGTTTGTGGAGAGGTTGTTACTGGACTGAGAAACATAGCTCAAAAAGCAGACAGGATTTTGAGTGTACAGACCCTTCTCCAGGTCTGAAAAGGAATCAGCAAAGCCTAGCTTGAAGTCTGTTGCTTGGCTTAGCCTCAAAGAAGATTTTTGAGACCCAAACTCTGCTTTTTTTTCCAGAAATCCTTAAGCTAGCATAAATGTTACCTCTCTTTGTACCCTTCTAACTGTCATGATGACTACTCACATCTGAAAAACACCTCCCGTAAGACAGAACATACCTACATATGCAATATGTGGAATTTGAAGATTCTTCCCTCATCAGAATATTAATTCTTGGTGATTTTGTGTCTTGGCCTAAGCTCCTGCAATGGGCCACTGGAGATTAGACTCTTCCAGCACTTGGTTTCAATCCCTGTAGCCCCAGATACTTTATACCTCCTATTTTAGCATTTTGCCACTTTTTCTTCTCGTCTTATGTCTATCTAGTCTGTCTTTCTATTGCTGTTCATTTTTTCCCCCAAGTTATATTTTAGCTATAACAGTGGAGAGAAAATGACATGCATTAGCTAATAACAACATGACTGCACCATGAGTTTGGGAGAGATGGAAGGAAAAAACAAATCACTGATGTTTCAAGAATCAAACCCCATCCTCTCAGCTTCCACACTAATATTTCTGGCTTCCTGTTTGCAAACCAGAAATGTTTATTTACAATGTCTTTCTAGACATTTTTTCAATGTGTAATGCTCATGTCATTACATAATGGGTCATAAATGATGTTGGTTGTCATAGAAAAACACAAAGTCATCAAATATTTTCGTGGTTTTTTGTTTGCCTTTTGTGGCAGGATTCAGAGTTGTCTGCAGTTGAGAAAACGGTAAATCATCATCTTTCCAGTAATTCCAGCCCTGGTGTATTCAGCCTGTCAGGAGTTTATGAGTGAGGTGATCCTGATGCTGAACATTCTAGTTGCATTTTTTCTCAGTGGCCCTGCTGTTTTAGGCAGTTCATCAGCTGTGTGCCCAGAGAAAGCCAAGCAAAGGCTTGCATGTCCATGGTTTTGTGAGCAGAATTGGAACACTACAATAGAAATATGAAATACAAAACCCCCGACCATTTTTTTTTTCTTATATAAGGCTATATACTGAATCAGATCCTGGAAGTTCCTACTGAAACCCAGGACAATAGTTGCCAAAGGTGCTTGTGCAATTTTCTGAACTGTAGGGACATTATATGAGTGCAATTTTTTTTTTTTTTTTTTTTTTTTTGCAGTGTTGAGATGAAGCTGCCTGGTCTAGTTTCCCTCACTTGTAGCTATCGTGGGGATGAGAGAGATGTACATAATATGCCCAGAGGATGCAGTCCTTATTCCTGAGTAAACTAAGACCTGGCTCTCTCATAGACTTCGAGCTCTGCTGAATCCCCATGCCCTCTTTTTGTAGGGTCTTCAATTGGCAGCATTACAAATTGTTCCTTGTCTCAGAAACCTGTGAGGAGAAGGAAAGGAGCCCTTGAATCAGGATACTGGGTTGAAATTTTGCCTGTACTTACAACAGTGTATATTGGATATAACTCCCCTGAAGCTGGTGGTGAAGCTGCTATTCTTCCTTCTGAACAAATCAATTCCTATCTCTAAAAATATGTGAATTAGAAAAGAAGTAAAGCTACAATTTATAAAATAAATGTGTTTATTTGGTAAACACTGTAATTTGTGTATGAACTTTATTGATAACAACTCTTCCTAAATTCTTCTTGAGCTTATTAAGGAAAAGGGAAAAAAGATTTTGCATACTTTGGATAAATCAGGAGACCTTTTTATTCTCTTTGCCACAATAATGACAAATAAACCACTATCAGGATAAAAGGCATTGACAAAATATGTCCACACAAAAGACACATAAAACTTTCCACTTTTCCTTTTTTTTTTTATTATTTGGAAGGGCACTGAGAGTCATTTCTGAACTGCCTGAAATAGATGGGCCTCCTGGATCAGAAATGCAACTCCACTAATGTCAGACAATCTCCATCTTTTGTACATGCCACCTAGAGAGCTTATGGGTACCTACGGAGAAAGAAGAGATTAATTCTTACCAGCACCAGGGGTTATTTTCTCTGGTCCTCTGCATCAATGCACAGTAGTTGGTGAGCACCTGATAAAATTTCTAGCCACACACAAGGAAATGCTGAACTAATAAACTGTTCTTTTAGTGAATTGCAGAGACCAAAGGCTTTATCTTCCTCTCTGAGGAAATATACAGCTGTCACAAGTAATATCACTGAAAAAGTTTTCAGTTACTATGCAAGGTCAGATTACCTGCATCTTTTGTTATCTACGTGGGTGATGAAAAGTCATTGAGATCTATCAAAAGTGAGGCCTCAATTCAGCAAGGTGGCTAAGTAGGTAGCTGGCTTTGCTGGGACTCTCTGCCTGCACTCAGCTAGCCATGTGCTTTAGCATGCTGCTGAATTTGAAACTAAATTACAAGTAAAGTTCTTGAATGCTGTCTTGGAACTTAGATACTTGCACTTGCAACCAGACATTGTAAATTATGTCAATATTATGCATAAGAGTGGGATATGTGTATGTTAGTGTGAAAGGAGAAAAGCGATGTGTGTAGAAGAGTGGTAGGAGCAAACACTCCTCCGCAACCCTATGTGCCTTTTGCACGTGTACGTTCCATTTGCGTACTGTCTGAAGAAGCCTTCAGAAATGTACATTGCATGGAACCACTACCCATCCTCCATGATGAATTTTTATTGCATAGCTTCCACTGTGCTAGTAAAAAAACCCAAATAAATTTAAAAGTACTAGCCCTGCTATGAGTTCCAAACACAGTTTTCATTTCAGGATCCTGGCGTGCACTTGTAAAACATTTAAATACCTATTGGTGGATAAGAAAATCAATATACTTGTGAGGTGACTAAGTAACAAAATATATTAGAATTGATGTTACAATTAGGAAAAAAAGAAATAAATTGTTTTTCTGCTCATTAATATTTGGATAAATATTTATGAATGTATAAGACAAGCAAGCACTGCCAACACTAGATCTTTATTATGCCGGGCAGGGGAATAATTCAAGCATTTAGGCAGCTGCAGGTTGAACTTAACCCCACTGGCTGTTCAGCTGAATTTGATCTGGCCCCAGGAAGATACTGCTTTGGAGGTGGCTTAGGTTGTGTGGTTTCTGTGCAGTTTTTGTTTGGAAGAAAAGGAGTGAGACAGTCTGCAGGTAACAGTCTCCTGACAGTGAGCTGTGTTTGTCTTGACAGATATGTGCTAAACAGAGTGATGCTCAGGGTGGAGTTGTCTGCTCCCTAATGGAGGGGTCAGCCAGATAGAAAGGATTTGCAGGTTTTGTTTGCAGTGCTGGACAGGGAGTTATTTCCAACCTGGAAGCAGTGGTAGGCACTCTTTTTGGACAGGTTTTCTACTGGGGTCTTTTTTTGTCACTTCTGTTTCTCATTAAAGCCCTCAGGTCCAGGCCCCTCAGTGCACATGGTGCACATAAACCCTTTTGCCCGGGGCTGTGTTCTCCTTGTGCAGCGTGGTCATCTCTTCGCAGAGGGTGAACACCGCTTGTCCTCCCCCTGCACAGGCAAGCTGGACACTTTGCTGTCCAGTGAGGTGGCTTTTGTGGACAATTAAGGAAGGACTGTGCTGTTCTATATGCGTGTAGCTGGGAGAGGAGAAGGGGTCATGAAGAACTGGGGTGATCTGACCACCCACAGCCATTTCTCTTTTCTTCCTGGTGAGCGAGAGCCTGATGTTCCCTCTTTTTTTTTTTTTTTTTTTTTTTTTTTTTTAAAGGAAAAAAGAGCGATGGCTTCCTTATGTTCGAGCGATTTTTGTAGCCCTTGTCTCTAGTTCAGGATGCGAACCAGAACAATAGGTGTTTTGGAACCTGAGGAGAAAACCAGCCGGATGACGTGGCTCAAAATGTGATTTTGTAGGAGCACGCATCAATAATGCGACTGCGACGCCGTACGGATATTACGCAGGCAGCCTTAATACGCTCGTATGGCATCCGGATTGACAAGACAGACCACGATGGCTCCAAAGGGTCAATAAAACATGCGCCATGAAGGACTTGCACAATAGGCAGTAATGGCTTCTTTGGAGCTGTTACGGTCTATTGGGTCAATAATAATCCACTTTTTAAAGAGTGCCAAAATATGAATTTACACAACAAGCCATAATGGCTCCTGATCTATCAGATAAATGATATGAATTATCAGCATTAGAGCCCACACTGCAACGCACGTTTATCTATTAGGGTGGATAGAATAAATATTATATGCTTCAAAATATACTTTCATATTCAAAGGTCTGATTTCTTAAAAATATCTGTGGGGGGAAAAAAAAGAGAAAAGCCCAAACTGCAATCATTAAAACTGAAACATAAATAGCATAGATCAGGAAATTTAAACCTGAGACTGTCTCTAGAAGGTTATTGTAAGTTTTCCGTCTATGTTATTTTTAATTAAATATTGCACCAGGCATTTGCCATGTATATTTAATCTTTAGTTATTTATTTTTCTGTTCAGGTTTGTCTGTGAACATTTTCCCACACTGATAAACTTTTCTATGCAATTCCATCTTTTCTCCTGTATTAAGAGCTAGTTACCTGAGTAATGGTTTGCAGGATGCAGACTGCATGTTATACAAACAGGCTTGGTCGGAATATATGCATTCAAGACCAAAAATCTGTTTAAATAACATATGTTCTGTTTGTGGCCACCTATCTGTTTCTATCAAGGAAGATAAAAGTCCTTGTCTGCACTGTTTTAGCAGCACAATCAAGACAGAAACCCTCAACTGATGTTTGCCAGCAGGTGGTGACACACAGCAACAAGCTCCAATGGCAACAACATTTCTCTGCAAAACTGGAGAAAATCCAGGTTTCAGGAAAATGAAATATGCCTTCAGTTTGGGAAGAAATAATGATGAATGTCCATCAGCAACACATGTGATGATTTAGTCTCATGGCATGGCAAGAAGAAGTATGTTCAGTCCGCAGCAGGTCAGAAGTTTTCCTTGCTGTTTCTCTGCATTTCCTTCTTGTTATTATGAAACATTTGGCTTGGCTGTGAAATATACTTTTAATTAAAAGATAGGAAAATCATAGTAAGACAGCAGCAGCAGAGAGCTGCTAGAAAGCCTGCTGTCTTAGCTCTCGTAATAAACATAACACAAAGGATTGGTGCACACAAGGTCTGAAGTGTTGTAGTGAGAATATGTATACAGTGACTTGTCCAAGTCCTTTCAAAGAGAAGTGTAAATAGTGTTTTCTGCTTGTCTGTGATTTCCTCATGCTTTTTAAAACTTCATATGTTTTCCTTCCTGGTCTCACACCCAGGTAAACTTGTTTGAAAGACCCACTGCTTATCCTAAACACCACCACCAAGTTTGTAGTAGGCAAATAAGTCTTCTTATAGACAAGATAAAAAATTAGTACAGAATAGTGGTTAGATCTGTCACCTTTGGTTTCTATCATCCTGTACTTTCCAGGCATTTAGAATTCCTTGGATTTCATGCATACATTTTGTACACATTACTCTACCTTAAACAACATGTCCTTGAAAAGAAATTGGGGTGCTCACAGCATTTGAAGTGCAATAACTTAACAGAGGAAAATACAAGTCTCATCCTGCTTAGCAGAGAGCTGAGAACAGGATGAAAATATAAAAATACTGAGAATTTTTCCCCCTCTGCAGTGTCTGTTTCCTGCAAGTATCTACCGTCTACAGTATTGACTGGTTTATCAGGCAGCAGGTATCTCTATCAGTCTATCTTGAATTGTCATCCAACAGGAGATTAAATGCTGCCTGCCTCCTTCTTGTGATTTTCAGTCTTCACATCGCAAAGTTTTCAATCAAATTTCAGCGGTGTACATTTAGCTTAGAGAACTCGTGGTACTTATCTTCCCAAAGCAGGTGATTTAGACCATGTTTACCTTGTACAGTTCCAAGATATCTTTCAGCAAACCTGTCCACATCTCAGGCCTTGAAATGATTCCTAAGTTAGGGGTATTTTTTAGCTTTTCTCTGTTCCCCTTTCTCTGTTCCTTCACATGCAGGATACCAGCCAAACAACACACTAACAGCACAGGTCCTGAAGAACAGACACGTGCCAATTTTTGGAAGAGTTATATCAATGTGGCAACTTTCTGTTGTTAGATTTTTCTAAAACAGAAGCAACGTGGTGCCTTACAGCCTTGTTCTGAGAAGCTTCCTCCTTAGCAATCTCTTCAGTACACTTATCACAGTGTGGTTTCACCCCACAAATCTGCTTGAGCCCAGAAGGATGTCAGCTGGGTCATCATCTTGGTTTGCATCAGATACCTGAGGAAGTTGTGTGCTGGGAGGTATCCTGTAAAATAAACTACAGCTCTATTTGTAAGGAATCCAGTGTGAGCAAGCTGACACTGAAAAAAGGGCTTCTCTGCCAATTAGCATATTTTCTGCATAGGATTTTGATAAACAGACTAACTAAAATTTGAATAAGCATAAACTTGAGATTAAAAAATGCTGGAAAGGCAATTCAAAACAATCACAAATGCCAGACTGGATTTTTGTGGTTTATTCTCCATGCAAAGGAGCTAGCATACAGTATAACTAAGAGTGATTCTGCTAAGGTGAAGGAATGAAGAATTGGAAATTACAGTTAGAGCCCTAATGAGTCTCTCACCACCTAATACTTAAAAAAAACTGGCATACAGAAGTAAGGGCAAGGTCTAGGAGCAAGATCTGTCCACCTATCCTGGCCACTTAGAACTGCATGAAAAGACCATAGAGGGGTAAAGTGGTCCGCAGACCAGCACAGGCTGTGTTTCTGTCTGCAAAAGCAATTGAGAGTGCCAGTATAGTTCCAGAAGGTCAGAGGTTGCCTTTCAAGGACTTTCTACTTGGAGTGAGAGGAACATGTTCACATTTTTTGGTATGGGGTTGCTCAGCTGGGTGCTCCCTAGGGGCTGGCATTTGGGATGGACGAATCTCCACAGTGTGACACGGCCCGGCTCCATCTGAGCGCTCACACTCAGGGTGGGAAGAATATGAGAAATGCAATTCTGGATACAGTCTTTACAAACAGGGCAGGAGTTTAATCCTGAACTTCTTATTCTAGACGATCCAAAGGCTGTTACAGTAATTTGATGCCAGCTGGGAAGAGGCAAACACCTCCCAAGTCACTGCTTTGGCCAACAGCCTGATGACAACAGAGGGTTCTCATCAGGCAAGAGAAATATTCCAGAGGGTGATACCCACTAGAGTTCATCTGCTTCATGCTGTCAGGGCAGCGTGAAAGAGAGTGAAGTGACAGGCGAGTTGGCCCAGCTGCTTCTTCATGAATATCTGAGATTCTTGTCTAGTGTAAGTGGAAACTATATGAACACATCAAAGAGGAAAAGACACTGAAAATTGAAAGGCAGTGCCTAGATGCTTTTTAAAACAGTGAATTTGGCTCAATCTAATTCACTTTCTCCATATGTGAAATGGACTAGATTGAGATGGTAGGAGTGAAAGAAAATTGCTTTGTTGTTGAATGAGGAAATTATTTTTTTTAACCTTTTGCCTGCGTTTTTTGCTTCTTCCTTCCCTTTCCACAAGTACAAGCAAGCAAAAGTGCCTGGGGCCAGGCTGCAGAGAGAGGATTATGGTACAGTCCCACTTAGGCCTCAGCTTGGCTGAACTCTGTTCAGGGGTACCTTGTTGGCAGGGGTCCATGGATGGGGTGAATGAGTGTTAAATGCTTATGTTTATGCTGGTGTAGATTACCACCACTTTTAAAAGTACTGCCTTCCCCTTATCTGAAAGCTTCTCCCTGCTAAACCAAAGTCCTGCCGTCAGGATTGTAATCTCGGAGTTTGGGAAGTTGTCCGGATGTTTTTGGTTCCAAAAGCCCAAAATATATGATTGTGGCAAAATAAAACCGATTCTTTGTCATCCAGTGCTCTCACCTGATAATGTTAAAGAAGAAGAGCCCGAGGCAGTAGAGATGCTTCCTCCATCAGATGGGATGGATAGGTTGTGCAAGACAGAGTTGGGGGAAGCAATGGGGCACCGGGAAGGGCTTGGGAGAGGAAATGAGGAGAGGGTAGATTCTGTGACTTGAGAAAGGTCTGCTGTGGACTGGCACAAAAGAAAAAGGTGACATCAAAAAGTGAAAAAGGTGATATCAATAGTGGAGTAATAGTGTACGATATGCATGAGAGAGGCAAATTTGGACATTTTTGAGTGCTTGCTGTGCACCTTTGACTTATTTTAATATTAGTGTATATGTATGAATGGAATGAAGAGAAAGTAAAATTGTTATATAGGTTGGTATTCTAGCACTATCATTGGCATAGAGGAATATTGGATACGTGACTCCTTTAATATGCTTAGACCAGAAGATGGATGTGATTTCTATTGTTAGGATGTGTCTGAGAGCAAAAAGTTTATGAAATCTGTGATTTGAACTACTGGAGTTTTTTTTCCTTTCCTGCTTATTCTCTATGTTAAAGTAAACAGGATGTTTCCCATGTAAACAGAGATTTTTGTGGTTCTAAATTTAGCTCTCAATAATAGCATTATTACCA
This sequence comes from Vidua chalybeata, assembly GCF_026979565.1. Classification (NCBI taxonomy): domain Eukaryota; kingdom Metazoa; phylum Chordata; class Aves; order Passeriformes; family Viduidae; genus Vidua; species Vidua chalybeata. Next base: position 94,347,506 of record NC_071530.1, read on the forward strand.
AAGCCCTCAAGCTCAAACTGTGGAAATCCCAAGATGATTTCCATTTCAAGTCCCATCAAAATGCTAACACCAAAGTTTCCCAGCACCTGCAGCAACTGAGCACATCGGGCAGCTGAGGGACACAGGGATTGCATTGATTCTTTGGAACTACAAACCCTCAGCTCGGATGCAAGCACCAAAGAGAAATGCTGAGAGAGGGAGGAAGAGAGGGAGGGAAAGAAGGGCATGAGCCCTAATGGGCAGAGCCAGCAGTAAGGACCAACAGTTTGTAGCAGCTTTCCTAAATTTTGAATGAAAGGAACATATCTAAAAGGCTATGTTTTATTCGTGTTGAATCCAGCACTTGAGTCTTCTGGTGCTTCAGAAAATGCATTTGAAGGTGGCTGAGGTATTTCAGTTTGACAAATAAACTAAGCTGTGGTTACTTTCTCAGTATGTTTTGTGTCATGGTGCTAATTTCCCATTCATTTGATTGGGATGCAATGATTTCACGACAATGTCAGTGCAGGTCTATGGAAAAGACATTATGGTGTCAAAATGAAATGAAACAATGTTAATTTGTCTATGGAAACGGTGTTCCACTGCCAAATTGAAACATAACCCTCAGCTCAGCCACCTTGAGACTTGGCACTCCTGCGCTATCGAAGGACCCCGCCGCACTGGGTGATTTTACAGCGGTGCACTGGGAAGCTACAAATCTGGATTAAATATTAGAGGAGGTAAGACAATTTGTTTTGTTCTGTGAAACCACAACTGTATAGCATTTCCTAGTGTTACAAGGGCCTTCCACATGTGCTGCACTACCTAAAGCCCAGGGAGAGGGTGGGAATTGAGGGGAGTAAAAGCACTTCTGCAACATTTACTCAGATTTCTTTTGGCTTCCACTGGCTCTCAGCACATCTCGTTCCTAGCATTATGTTAATGGATCTTTTTTAGACGAAAAATATTATTAGATTTTACAGTGTTCAGAGCACCTAACCAACATCTGGGACACTGGAGCTCAAATTAAGCAGCACTCTAAATCCAATTTGGGTTTTAATTCCACCAGGATGTTGCATTTCTAGTAAAACAAAAATCTGAGCATAAACCAGAATCCAAAGTGTAAGGAATACAATAGTGAAAAAGACTAATAAGCAAGTCCAAATCAAAAGACAGGGGCTGAGAGAGGAAAGAAGCAATATGTAAAGGGATATAAAAAGTATAAATAAATATTTTCTCTGTTGTTAGGGGTCTATGGAGTGATTCAATCCACTTATCAATCACAGTTTGTCTTTTGTTTTATGTTCCTGGACAGTATGACCACCTTTGAAAAAGGATGATCTTTGATCTCCTTCCCTGGGGTGAGCACCAGCAGATGTTCTTTTGTTCTTCTCTCCATATTCAGTGTCCCTCACCTCCTAAAGCTGAAGTGTGCTCCCCAAAACTGACAGGTGTTTCTCTGTTTGATTGCAAAAAGATGGATTTAGGCTAAATGTGACCTGAAACCTTCAAAGTGGAAGGGCCTCCCAGCATGCTTGCGAACTAGTGGGAGGGAAGACTGTTGTAACATCTGCTCTTCTGAGAATATTAGCAAATCACACACAGATGTCAAGAAGAAATAGGCTTGGCCAGTCTGTTAGGAGGTACTCTAGCACCCTCTTTCATCTTGGGTGAATTTCTAGGGTGATTCTGTCTGCTGAGCTTCTCGGTGATTTTTTTTTTTTTCTTATTTGTGAGATGGGTGTAATGGCACTTCCCCGCCTTTTAGAGACATTAGGAGGAAGAAATAAATTACAGGTTTTGTGCTGTCTGAGCAGTACTATGAGACAGTCATGTAAATACATAAGGAACCATGTGCTGGGCTGGGTGGAAAGGCTAATCACATGAGCACTATATCTTAAGGGAGCCAATCCTTTCTGTATCTGTGCCTCAGCTGGCATAAAAATCTGACACTGGCTAATGAAAGCAATAAAGCTATCTAATCTTATTGATGGCTATGGAGATTTCTTGGACATGAGGAGCTCTGTGTTCTACTCTTGTATATTGATAAAGTTGTCTCTGGGCTGTGCACAGCATTTCTAGATGTTCACTGAAGTCCCAGAGCTACAGGGACTCCTCAGAGTCTTGATTGCTGCTTCAGTCTTACCATGTGAGTGGTGCACATTCCATTTTTGCATAAACGTCCTTCTGCCTTTCATCATTCCTCAGGTAGGAAGCATGAATTTGTTGAATCTGGTGCATGTGATTATGCCAGTCATTTCCTGGAGGATGCCAGGTCCTCTACTCGACTTTGAGAGGCAGACTGAGCATGGACATTAGTGTTCATACAAATATTTAATATACAATTGTCTTGCACAGGCTTTCATGCACCAAACTATGACTGGTATTGCTGCCCCAGAGCAGGATGGCATAAGAATCTTCCTTATCCCACATGCATTGGACGCCCTTCTCTCCCCAAGTGGTATCCATCAAATATCCACTGTTGAGAACTCCCTGTAACTTCTCCATTAGTGGCATGCTGCTTCAGTCACTATTTTTCACAGAGATTCCCAGGCTATATGAATGCCTAAGAGGAAGCTTTTGGCTCTTCAGGCACCATTTGCACATCGTTTTGAAGTAGTTCATATTGCACTAGTTATAATAGTTAAGATGTGCAACACACAGCTGCAATGTGCAATCCAACTTCAAATTTATTGGGAAGAACTACAACATGAAATATTGCAGACCTCCCAGCTTGTTTCAAACAGCTAAGAAAAGTCATTGAAATATCCTGCTATACAGGTTGGGATTAAAATACAGGAATCATTCGTGCTAAATGGGGAAGGCAAATTCACCATATTTTAAACGTGCTTTATTCAATGTGAGGCACACCCTCACATTTTTTTTTTTTTTTTTTGGTTTAAAGACAGGAATATTTCTTCCTTTCCAAGGTTTTCTCTCTCCCTCTCTTCCCTTCCCCCACCCCCCTACATGCTTGGGCAAACATGCACACAAGCACATGCCTTCTCTTCCTCTGGGTGTAAAGCATAGGGGACATCTGGTTTCCAGGCTCAGTCTTCACCCCCAGAGACAAAGAACAACGTCATTATTTGAATATGTTCTTTAGAGGTTGACATCTGGGGAATTTATCTGCTATCCTCCAACAAGTCAGACCATTCCAACACTTTTGTGCACTGTGTAAACCACAGATTGATTGCACAAATTACATGAATTATCCTAAAATTTTTGGGTAATGTTTGCCCTGTCAACACTGTAATTGAGATGACTGGGCATGTGGAAAGCCTGCATGTGGCAATCTATGATGTAGATGGGGAGGCAATTTGCATCTACCTCTGCTTAGAATAGGTCCTGCAAGGACTGTAGTCTGCAAGTAGAATAGGTAACGTGAGACTTTGATCAAAACAAAAAAAAGCAATGGGATACAGTCTTCCACAATACTATGTAATATGGAGGGTGTGTAGCTGTCTTCCAAATGCCAGGTGGACTTCCAGTGCGTGTGGATGGTGGTGGGGGAAAATAAAATAAAATAAAGTTACAGATTTTAGTGTTTCATCAAATAAAACTCTTTGTTGCTTGTGAAATCAGACACAGTAGTAAGGGGAAAAAATCACCAAACTTTTAACACATTTGTGCCCACATCAACTGAACTCTACTGTCTGTGGTTTGGACCAAGTGGTGGTGCCTCACAGAGTGTATTCCCACTGATCACATCAAACCTGCCTTGTCATTTTGAAGAGGTGTTAGTGCAATATCTGGATTTGTGATGAAAGACATCAGATCAATGACCCAGACTATTCCTTTACATCAACAAACAGAAGCAAAATATCTGTAGCAGTGGAATAATGTCTTAGAGGTTATGTTTAAAGTGCTAAGAACTACAAACATTTAGGATTTGCAGGCAATTACATCCCTTCTCCTTTCAGTGAGATGGAAATCGGAACAGAGGATGGTGAAGGCTGACACCCACTTGAGCTCAAAGGCTTCCAAGGGAGCTGCAGTTCTCACTTCACAGATGCATGGTTTGGCATTGTGTTAGCAATCCCTACTTGCTTTGAAGTAAGGGCAAATCCAGACATTGAGGCTGATTTAACCATCAAGTGTGCCATTGTTATTTCATTTTTAAATTTTTTCTTTCCCAGAGATCCCTAAATACTCTAGTGTTTCCAGCAAGACTTAAATATGGACAAGAGGATTTTAACATGGGTTTATTTCTGGACCTCCCAAAAATTTCATTCAGAATTTCCCAAGTCTGTATAAGTGCTCAGAGTCCCTGGAATGGGCTTGTTACCAAAGGTAGAGGGGTGTTGATGGTTATTCAATGCAATTTGTGTAAATTAGGTGTTTAGGGAATCAGTACAGTCCCTGACTTAGGGTGAGAATTCCCTTCTGTGAGATATTTGAGTAGTAAAGGAACTCAGACTTGGAGCTCTGGAAGACATGGAGCAGAGTGCAGGACAGGAAAGGAGTTAGAGTGTCTAAACCAGACAAGTTTTGTGTCCAAAGGAGAAATTCCAGTGTGCCTCCACAGGCTTTTAAAGTGAGGGGCAAATGAAAACTTGATTTTGTTACAGTGAAAAGAAAAATTCCCGTTGTGTTCAACAGGGCTGGGATTTCATCCAAGACCTCCACATTATTCTAAGACACTCATGTAGCCCACATTTAATCTTTTAGATTATTCTTTTTAGAAAGAGTATTCCGTTTCCAGAAATTATCAATGTTTTCTAATTTTCTGACTTCATCATCTGCAAAGCCCCTGTCATGACTTCTTTTCACACAACACATTTTTGCTCTTTATTTTTTCTTTCAATCTTGCACATATCATTGTTATGCCCCCAAAGATCAAAGAATCGCAGCATAAGGTAAAAATAACTACTTGTAAATAATAGATACATGCTTTTTAATAAACTTTTAGTACTTAATAAAGGAAAATACCTGGAAAAAATCTGGAAGATGAAGAAATACCAGATATGTTCTTGATTTGACTTGGGACAGGATTTCACCACACATTTTTATGAGGAATATTTAGCACACAGACATTCCACCGCCTTGTATCTCCACCCCCATATATTTCAAAGCAAGAACAGAAGGCAACGCAAAAGTAGCTGCCACCATCCACAAGATAATTCTTTCAAACATCTCTCAGCATTCTAAACCATAATCTAAACTTATGTCCACATAACAAATAACAGCCCTTTGAAATGAACTGAGAAACTGTAAAACCATTAAGAAAATGTGCCATTAAGAAAAGGATTTCAGCATTTCCTATGAAAAAGGTTCCCAATGTATGTATTTCCACATGTTCAGAGAAATGATTAAAGTGTTTATAGCTTTTGTAATTGGTCTCTCTCAATTTAAAAATATAGGCTTTTTTTAACATTACATTTCTCTGCCGCTCTTTGTCTAGAATAACATTAATGAAGTCCCATTTTCTAAGTTGCCGAAGGTAGGAAATAGGGAAGCGATGTGTTTAAGAGAATACGTTCTCGAAGCACGCCGTCTGTCTGCCCGCATCCCAGCAGGCACGGCCTCCCGTTAACGCGTCCATTAGGCACAGCGCGCTCCTGCGGGCTCTGGGGCTGCCGCGCTCCACGTGACGCTGGGGCGCATATGGCAGCAGGGAAAGGGGGCTCATTCTCTCTTTCAGAGCACCCTCTGCATGCTGCTGCCCAAGACAGGGTGTTTGGAGGAAGACACCTAAGGGGTTTTCCTTGTTTGGGTCCAGGCGAGGGTGGTCAGCGCCCTGAGAAAGCCAAACTCCATCACCAAATCCCCAAAAGCAGCGGAAAGAAGGAGGGCACTGCTAAATCAGTCCCTTGCTGAAGAGTACCCAGCCCTTTCTATGAGAGCTTTTGCTCTGCTCAGGTAAATGCTATAAACATACTGGCTGCACTGATAGAAACCACATGTATGGCCTTGCATTCAATGAGTGAGTGAATCTTGGTCCTGGAGGCCAAAGCCACTTTCATCACCTACAGATCATGGCTTTTGCAGTGGTTTGTAGCTCCTTTAGGTCAGTCCAGAAGAGAAAGATTTTCACCCAGATTCCAAATGAATACATTTGTTTCATAGTTAAGAATATATGCATAGATATATTTTTTTTTTTGGTAGCAACTGTCAATCAGGTCACATGTAAATTTTTTTCATTCTATTATTTTCTTTTATGCTGTTAATATAAAGCTTTACGTTTTGTTCCATTTGTAAAAGCATATATCAAATGTTTTGTTATTTCTTTTCATAATACCCCAGGAGAGGGTGTTTTACCTTTCCTTTTGTAAATTATCTTAAGTAGAAATTGTCAGTCTGGAATTGACAGGTATTTGTTACAGAAAACAAGGCATTGTTCCCACTTTGCTTCATCCACCAACACAGGTGCTGCTGTCATATGTCACAACAGTGGGGAAACTTATTAAACTATAAAGAGCAATAATAATATAATATAAAGATATGAGGGTGAAAAATTCTTAGGATGTGTTTGCTGGCTGGAGGTACGAAATTCTATCCTTCATGTAGTTGATCTGACAATGCTCTGACACTCCCACCAATCTCTTCTTTCCTGGCTTCTTCTTCCAGGAATGCCCTTATAAACTATTGACATTCTTCCTCTCCCCCCCACCCCCCAAAGCTATCAGATAACAGTAGGACAGAGTCATAACTTGATCAGTGAGGTTGTTTCTCACCTGTTGAGTTGCTGACGGAGAAAGGACGTAGGTTTTGCAGGAGCCAGGATTACTCTGGTCTAATTACAGAAAGTCTGGACCAGTTGCTGGATTATATTGTGGAATGTGTTGTGACCGATGCAAATATCCACAGGCAATTCTTCTGTCAAAGGCTGGCCTAGATACAGGGAAATTCCTAAGTAACTTGCTAAAGTGGCCCTGTTTTGTGAGACTGTCAAAGGAGGCGACAGTGGTCTTTGCTGGGCTGGTGGTGCTACTGACACTGGGCTGTGGCACTGTTGGCTGGAGAGAGTTTTAGTCTAGAAAAGGCCTGAGCTGCAGAATCTGGGACAGGATTCAACTCACATCACCCGAATTTGGGGTTGAATGTGATCAAATTAGAGCATTGCCATCCTCTGACTGGCAGCAAATCAAATGAGTTCTTTGGGCTTTTTTTCCTTCACCACAAAGAACAACAACAGGAACAAATGCTGGGAGAGGAGAGAAAGAAGTGACATCATCTGCGGAAAAGGTTTCCCTTTGTTTCTGCCTGAAGGACTGTTTTGATTTCCAACTGCATCTCAGGTAAGAATGAAACATGATATTAGATTGAAAGCACCAGCTGAGTGTAAATGGAAATACCTGCAGTTGAAGAGAGGGAGAGACCACACTATGCTGCATTTTTTAAATCTTTCTGATAGTTGTAGAGACCAAGCAGCTCCTGGCCTAGTTTCAAATAGCTGAAACATTGGTCAAGTAATTTTAACTGTCTCAGTCTCATTTGGATCATGGCAGTGACTGCGGTTATATGGAGTACTCTGTAAGCTTCCACTATTCCCACCCCTCTGTACTCTAGCCCTTCCCCTAAACCCCATTTTTCCTTTTCTGTGGTATGGGAAAGCTGGTGATTTGGAGCCAGCTACATATGCTTTATGTTTCCTGAAGATTAAAACCCATGTGTAATACTCCATAGTCTGTCAACAGCCAGCTTGGGAAAGAGACCAAGGACTAGAAAGCCAAAACCAGACTGTTAGATCAATCATGGCCAAGATGTGCTTCTCACTTACAAAAGCTAAAAGAAAACCAGCCAGGCAAGAAGTTTGTCCTTTGCAATGTTGGAAGACTGCTGCCCCCCATCCTTTGTCTGATTCTCTGTGTGTCAGACTATACACAAATCTGCAAGAGAAGATATTGCTTGTGTGTTTAAAATACTTCTGCCATCAGACAGGGAGAAGACTGCTGTCTACAGTAAGTATCCAGGCTTGGGATAAGTAGCCAATGATTTGTGGTCCCTTTTCTTTTTTCTTTTTTTTTTTCTTTCTTTTTTTTTTTTTTTCTCGGGGTAGTATTAAATAGTAGTCTGAAACAATCTGCTTGTACAGAACTGAACGAAGTGGTATGTGTTCCCAAACACTAAAACCAAGTTGTCAAGACACATCCTCAGAGACAGAGGGTCTTTTTTGTTGTTGCCCAAGAATGTCTTATTTAAAATGGCATTCCTTGTAAAGATGCAAATGCTATTTCTTTTAAAATGTACCAGTACTGAGAATAAAACAAGCAAAAGAGGAAATTAAAACAGTGACAAGAGAGGAGGTCTGGCAAGTTGGCTTTCAACCAAATGACCTCTTGATAGATCAGCTGGGAGCCAGGAATGCATGAGATTACCATGAGCTAGAAAGATTTATAGTTCTTTGTTTGGTCTCTTGGTAAGTTTTCACTTATAGTCAGCTATATGATGGGCAATGATAGGGGAGAATGGTGGGCAAAAACAATTGGAACCCCAAATATTTACTGTGATTCCACAAACAAACATGAAAGGAAGGAAGTGATTAAAGATTTAGAGCATTTGTTTATTTCAAACAAATATATATATTTATATCTATCTAATATATTTATAACAACAAATAGCCTTATAAAGGAAAAACCTTGCATAGCCCCTCAAATTTAGCTCTCTCAGGAGAAGCTATTTGCAGGCTGTAAATTTAGCTTCAATTGCATTAGGCATGTACAAGTAACACAAAAAACTCTCTGTTGTGGGAATGGGTGTCTGGGTTTCTGCAATCACTACACAACCTTTCCTGAGCTGAGCATCTGCAGAGGAACATCCCTCTGTGGGGATGCACGGTAGACTGCACTAGCTAAACACATCCTCACATTGTGCCAGAGCTTCTCAGAAATCTGCAACTCCTGCAATTTCATCTCCAGAAGTTTGAATGAGTATTTCTATTTTCTCATCATCCAGGTGATCTGGAACGTCTGAGCATTTGTAGTTTATGCTATGCAGATTAAAAACTAATATGATGGTGCATTAGATGCCAAGGACATTAAAATGTAAAAGCAAACAGATTACAAAATCTAATTTATGAAGCACTCTGAATCTAATAGGTAGTGCTATCAACTGGTTGTTATGTACTGGTTGTTACAGCCAAGTGTAATCTGAAAGTCTGACCAGTAGATTGAATCCAGGAAGATGGAGTGACCCCAGATATGTAAACCTTGTTAAATAGCAAAGCACACAATTTTATTTTGGGTTGCAAATCCTTTTTGCTAATAATGGGACCATGGAATTTTGAAACAAAAAAACACAGGTAACAAAGTAAAAATTTTAGCAACACTCTGGTTTTAAAATGTAATTATTTGCTTCTTTTCCCTATGCAGTGTATATGCCATATGTGCATGTGGCATGTTCACTACATTAGTTCATTATTATTACTTATTTATTTCTTTTTAACCAATGAAGATGTGTCCTTGTCTGTTTTCTAGGAAAAAAATATATAAATAATCTTCTGCTGCAGCACAATATCATGTGAGCACCACAATGATGGTGTCTGTAATGTATCATTTACTAGTGTCTTTACACGCTCACTTAGTCTCCCTTTCTGTTAAACCAATGAATTATATTATCTTAGTAATTTATTCACTTGTCAAAACTGAATGTTAGGAAACCTGGAGGTTTGCCTTAAACTTATAATAGAATTTAAAGGGCAAGTATTCAAAATTCAGCTTCAAGGTGTGGACCTTTTGCACAACCTTACAAGCGCTCTCTGAGTGTTATCATTTTGTCAGTACAATTCTGACCTGATTTGCATTTTTCACATTTCTCTCTTTAACAGGCTGGAATTTGCACATTTAAGTTGCAAGTTACTACAGGCAGCAGTTGATTTGAAGATACCTTGCAAATGCAAAATAGACACCTTTTGCTGAATGTTCAACTTTGAAACAAGAGGAGGACCAATAAGACAGAAAGGCTTTGCAAACAGAAATGTTGTGACCTATGGCTTGGGGAAAAGTTTTCAAAAAGATACCACTAATTTCTGATATTGTCAGTTTCCGAGAGTGCTGATTGTGGCTGGGAGATGCTGAATTAAAAAAAAAAAAAAAAAAAATTGAGAAGTCCAAAAGGAGAGTATCCTTTGAAAATACTAATTTGTGGGAACTGAATGACCCAATCAGTCGGGCAACTTTGATTGCTCTCTTCACAGATTCCTGGAGAATTCTGGCTAGAATGAAGGAAACCATTCATTTCTAAGGAATTTGGAAATAAAATAAATTAGAAGTTTAGAAGATAGTGAAGGCCTTCCCACTCAGGAGAGTGCAGCCATAAATATTCAGGAATATGAAGCTCATCTTAAAGCTCCTTACATAATTCCAAGCCAGAAAGAAAACTAACTTCTGTATTTTTAGTCTGACACTGTGTACAACCGCATACTGTATTTTTATCTAGCAAGAACGAGTCCATCAAATACAAATGTAACATGTACAATGATCCTTCATTCTAGCTCTAACACAGATGGTTATCCCTATAAAAAATAAATAAGAAGGCTCAGAATTGAGAAAGGATAAGAAAAATTATAGCCAAGAGAAAAAAAGGCCCAGTGCAGATGATCTTGTGAGACACTACTTGATCCAACTCCCCTTAAGATGTCATATCTCAAAATCACAGTGGGATAGCAGGGCCTAGGAGCCCTTACTGGGGAATACAAATACGGATAACTGCAACTCCAAACTACCTGTTAAACACAGTCATATAGTATTCTGTCAGGCAGGTTCAGGGCAGTTTGGAGCATTTTGCTCTGCAATACACTCTCCAATTTCCTTTGGAGCCCTCAAAGTCCATCTCTTCCAGTTCCTCGAAAACCTAGGCAATCTTCAGCATCTTTATTTATTTATTTATTTAATATAATTGCTCTTTATGGTAATGTTTGTGTTAGGAATAAAAGTAAGTAAAGAACAGCTTCCCCACCTTTATAAACTTGGACATCTTACTATTGGTACACTGAAACATTTCTGTGAGGTAGTTTTATGATGGACCTGCCAATGCTGGCAAGCCTGTGCTGTTGGTGCAGCATGGAGAATACAGAGGTTAAAGTCTATACCCTGTCACTGTTCCTTCACATGCTTCTAACTCTTCTTCCCCATTCATCCCATGACTTCTTAGTGTTCTCATCACCAGAACCATTAGTGTTTATTCCTGCAGGTCCATGAATGTTGTAGAGAAAAAATGAGATGGAGACACTAATATCTTTTTGGATTGTCTTGGGGGAATCAGATAAATGTAAAGGAATGCTGCATGAGAAGTCCTGTATTCTAAGCCTGGTCGGTAAGCTCATTGATTCACCACAATCCCTTCCTCGACTATCAAAGTATTTAAGGCAAATCCAGAAACCTTGTCAGCTCCTACAGATTATCACAGTGGGCTACAAGACAGGTGCATAGTTACAGCATTTCCTGAGCTTCTGGACAAGCCAGTCCTGTCCTTTGTTGCCAACTTGTGGGGTGCCCTTACACAGGTAATTTAAAAGATACTTTTCAAAAGCTTGCCTGGAAACATGGGGACAGAGAAAGGTATTCATCCGGGAATGCTTAGAATAACTCAACTGGAGTCAGGATTATTAAATTCTCCTGCTGCCAGTGGCTTGCAATGCATAACTTGCACTTATTTGAGTAAGCTGCTCTGTTGTGGCCTCTGTTTATATTCTGGTCTTCTGAAACTTTAAGACTTTTATTATGCAAGTTTCATAACATTTAAAAGGTAAATTAGTGATAAATATGTCCACAATAATGTTGAAGTAATATCTTCACCAAGCTGCAAAGATTGAGGGGATAATTCAATCTATAGATTTACAAATAATTTATGCAGTTTTTATTTTAACTAGTTTTACTGTATGAATGAATTAAACAGCTGGCAGCTTGCCTGTCTGTTCATTGCTCTGCTCCTTTCTCTCCCATTTCTAATGCTTTGCTCTTGCCCTAGCTGCAAATACAGCATCCTTTTTACTTCACAAACATCCTCTCCAAACAAGTTAGACAAGGGAGATGCTGGAGTGTGAGGTGATGTTTCAGGGCAATTCAAAGGCATGTTTTCTTACATGATTTACTAAGTGTTCTTAGAAATATTGTTTCATTTCATAACATTTCCACTTAACGTTTTTTGGGGGGGTTGGTTTTTTGTTTTGTTTTGTTTTTTTGGCAATCTTCTTCCCTAGTACAGTGGAGAAGATTTCTGAATGAGGCTGATGAGATTTGTGATATACCCCAAGTTAATTTAGACAGCAGGTTAGCCCCTCAACAAAACTGTGGCCCATATACAAGTCAAATCTGCTTTTTTCCTTGGGCAATGATTTATTTCCCTCTTAAATTGGCTGGACCAGTTAGTTTTTTATTTTTATTAAGTCACACTATTCTTAAATGAAACTATTGATTTAAAGTCAGCTTAGTGAGGATTTAATTTGTTTTCAGGGGATTAGAGCAGGTAACATGGGATAATTTTACAATAAAGTGGAATAGAAGCATTCCTTCACATTACCCTCACCTTTTTTTCTTGCCAGGCTGCACAGACATTACAAATTTTCAAGTGAATTGTGGAAATACATTCATAAATCAGGCCTAATTCCTCTGCCTGCTTAAAGGCTATTCTAAAGAATATTTTCCTTTGACCTTGTCCATGTTTGTCCTTCCATGGGCTGGTGCATCTGATAATTCCACACAAACAGAGATTCACACAAAATTTTTTTGTCTCCACAGTAGGAATTGTAAACAGGGACATTTGTTGAGAAATACAAGACCGGACATGTCTTTTAATACAGAGGCTACAGAGCGTTTTAAAACACCACCGTATTGCTCACAAACAGGGATAGTTATTGTTGGTATTCCTTGATAGCATATATACTGGGCATGATGGGGGTTTTTATATAGTACAGGGATTTTAATCTCTGCTCCATGTAACCTCATGAAACCTCTTCCTTCTTTGTCATTCTGTCTTTCAATCACATCTAACACATGATCTAACACATGATCTAATTTCTGGGATTTCACCTCATGTTGTGCAGTCTGCTTTTGCTGCTTTGCACTCAGGGACTTGAGTAGGGGCAGGCTCTACAGCTTTGAGTAGCATTACCTCAAGATGAGACACTCCTTTTCTATGCTTCTTCTTTTTGGTGGCCTTGCTTGTTTTTCTTAGCAGTCCTCTGCTTCTGGCAACATTATCTTTGCTAGGAAATATTTCAAAGTTGTTCTACATAGCATGTAGAACATGTAGTTGTTCTACAAACGTGTTCTACATAAGCATGTTTCCCATTGCTTACACACATGGACAATATTCCTTCCATCTCTTTTCTTTTTTTTAACTTACGTGAAACACATATGTGCTCCACCAAGTTGTGAGAAAAAGCAAAGAAAGCCCTTACTGCAGCACTGAATATCATTTTCTGACCTGGCCTCTGTCATTTGTGTTCTGCCTCAGCTTCCCAGCCCCATGGAAACTGAAAGCAGCAGAAGGATAACCCTATTGGCTGCATATCTTCCTCTTCCATGCTTTTCTGTGGTCCCTGTCTCCCCATCTCTGTCTTGTGAGGCATGAGGACTATTTCTCTCTGCTACTACTGAGTGAAGTGGAAAAAAAGACTCAGATTTTGTTGTTATGTTCTTACTGACACGACTGCCCCACTGTTACTTGGGTCTTGAGAATAGAGATATTTTTTTTCCTCTCCCTGGAAATCCCTAGATTGCTGGTAGAAATGCAGATGGATGTAGGCGGACTTACCTCAAATATTTATGAGGGCAAACGAGAATAGAAAGGAGAGTTGGAAGAGCCAGCACAAATACCCAGTTACAAAAGGGCAGCCATCCTCCCTTCCCTGAGGCATGACAGGAAACACCCTCCCTGGTAATAGCATCATGTGGTTTCCAGTCTCTGAGGGTTTTTTTTTTTTTTTTTCTCCAGAGTGGGAGAACTGTCCTCTTTTCCTCTCTTCTCCCTTTATTTATCACACCAAATCCTCCTGAAAAGGAAGGCTTCTTTTGCTCTATTCCTCTTACAATGCCTGGCTGCCTGGCTTTTTAGACTATTTTTTAGTCTCTGTTAACACAGTTGGCTTCTGATTAGACTTTCTATTGTAGGTGTTGCTGATAAAATTTCAGCACAGGCACACAGACTCAGCTCTACATATACATTAAACCAGATGCAGCTCACTGGCTGGGTTTCATGGTTGTTGTTTTGTTTTTTTCTCCTTGCTATATAAATGTGAGATCATAAGTAGTAGAGAAAGAAGATGGAGGTATTTCTTGGAAGACAGAGGAGAAAAAAACACATACTCTCCATTGCACTGCTTACGAGGACTGTGTTTTCTTATTATTTATTAATGGGGGGAAAAAAGGCAAAAAAAAAAAAAAAAAAAGCTTTGTACACACCACACTCTACAATTTTATGAGATCCACATCTGGAATCCAGAGCATCTCAGGAATCAATCTATCAGACCCTAGTCAATTGTAATAATGCACCTGGGGTGAAATTCTGGCTCCATTAAAGTCAGCTGGAACTTTGCCATTGCAATGCAAAAAGTGATGGCTGATGTAGGCTACTCCACATTAACTCTCGGGCAGAGTGAGATGGCTTATAAGTTGCCAATATTTCCAGATTTGGCATAACATTCAGGGAAAAAACACTGTCAATCCCACGACTCTGTACAGAGAGAAAAAGGAAGAGTTATAATGAGGTCATAGTGCTTGTACATTTGGCTGTTACTAAAATAAATAGTCTAAGTGTCCATGAACATTTTTTCATGGGTAGAGGCTTTTAGGATGAAACAGAAATATTGTTTATTGTGCCTCAAGGTCAACATATATATTTTTGTGTGTGTGTATGCAAGCCATCCAAAATCGTGCTTATAAATATCTATTTTGTTGTGCTTTTTCACATCCTTCCACTGGAAATGCATTTCCAACTGTAAATAGTATATTCCCATTACCTACCCATCAGTCAAATCATCTCATTTCTGAAATTCAATTAAAAGGGTCTCATTGCCATAAATCGAAAATGATATTTTATTGTTACTTTGTAATTTGGAAGAATGAAAATTAAAACAGTAGCTCTGATGGAAAGAAATGGCTACTAAATCATAATGATATTTTGCAGTTTATCTGCTCATTGCTATTTTATTTCAGCTATTTCAGAATGAAAGGACGATGAAGTTACTTGCACACTATATACCAGCTTTATTTATTTTTTTGGCTACTCCAAGCACTTGTCTAAATCTTTTTTATGATTGTTTATCTAAGTTTCTCCCAAATGTTTCATCAATTGCTATCCCTGTTCTTTTATTCCATATGTTAACTGCTTCCTGTATATAAAAGACAGTTTGCTTAAATTCCTTTGGCTCTTGACCTCTTCTTACCCTTGGCAGAGACACTCTGTAATTTTGGGGATTTTTTTTTTTATGCTGAGTATCAATTGAATTGTCTTAGTGTCAGATAAAATGAGCAGAAAGGCCACATATGTGTCATTTAACTTGTGAACTTGGCTACGGATACAATAGATTTCATGAAATGGGTGCAAGGTGGGGGACAACCAGAAGTTGAAGTTCCCATGCTCTGACTACCGATGAAAATTGAAAAGAATAAGCATGTTAAGAAGCATTTATAATCAACAACAGTGACTAGTAGTAAATAATGAAGATACTGCTGCTCTGAGGAATATGCAATGCCAAACCTGTGTGAACCCTCTTTAAGATTTTGCAGTTTTACTGGCTGGTGGGAAAAAAAGATCCATTTCAGCTCTGTGTTGCTTCAGTATATATGCTGGACTCTTATGCATTCTGCCTAGAAACATCTGTGGAAAAATAAGAAGAAAAGAACCACTGGAAACATGGAGTAGAAATGAATTTAGCAGCTGGCAAAGTGAAAAATCACACATACCAGGGAGATTTTGTGCAAGGAGAAGAGATGAGAGCAGGGCATATTTATTAAAACAAAAAGAAAAGAATAAAGAAATGAAACCACAGATCTGCCATATACAGTATATAGAAGAAAGCCCTCAGCCTATTCAGTAGAAAATGTTAACCAGAATACTAGAAGTAATTAAGTTTTCATTTAAGTTGAATACAAATATTTGCAAGAATACACATATGTATAACATCTCTAGGCAATGAAAACCTAGTTTTAAATTTACCCTGGAAGAAAGATTTATGCAGCCATTTCTCATAGGTAAAAACTGGTGCAGAACCACATAAAAATCACCATAAAGTTTGGTTATGTCTAGATACCAACCCTCTTGAAAGTAAGATCTTTGGCAGCCAGGCAGAGTGTGAGACACCTTTCTGTTTGGCTCCAGGACAATTCCTGTTGACTTTAATGGAAGCTGTGCCTAAATTAGAGCTATTGCCCAGCCCCTAATGAGGAGAGTGCTGTAACCTGGGTCTCTTGCAGTGCTTGGTACCACAGCTGAAGTCTGTGCCTCCTTTCCTTTCCCTACCCCTCAAGAGTTCCTACAGCAGGTGAGGTTTTTCCCTTCCTTTGCTCTGAAGATTAAACAAAACAAAGGATGTTTTCTGTAAAGCGAGGTACACAGTGCAGTTTTGCCTTCTCTGTAGTTGATGTTCTAATGTGTAACTGTAGGGTTTAATTTTACTTTACATTAATCAAAGAACAATAAAGGCCATAAAAACCCCACTAAGAAGCATTTCAAGTTAAGATCCAAAGCTAAATGCCATGGGATTTTGCCTATTGTCTTGTTTAGTCCCTCTGTAAAAAGAGCTAGATAGCAGGAGAAAGAAAGAAAAATTGAGCCCATGTTTTTTGCATAGAGATGGAGAAAACACATAATAAATTAGGGGGAGAGAGGAGTGAAATAAAGGCCAGAGGTAAACGACGTTTAATTGTGTGAGCTGCTCTTCCTCCTGTGGTTCCTGCCAGCTGCTGCTGCTATTGCTACCTTCCTGTTTTAAGATGAAAGCAATGATGGTAGACACGTGCAGACACACAAAAGAACCTATTTGGACTGGTGTGTCAGCTCATCTTTATCAAATGTTGCACAGGTATATTTTGTTGCCATGCTTCATTACCCCAGAATGGCGTGCCTGAAATGTTTGTCTCTTCTATAAACCCAATAGCTTTCCCAGCGAGTCACATTTGACAGAGCAATAGACAGGTATTCGCTTGCTGGCATCCGTTTGTAAAGCTCGGGCAATTATGTATGTATTATCCATATATACATATACACATATACATACACACATATACACATGGGGGAACACACACACACATAAAGATATGTATATAAACATGCATCCATATGTAGATATATGTCTATAAACACAAAGAACATGAGAGGGAGATGTACTGCTATATTATTTGTATGTAGAAGGAGACTAGACATCTATATATGCAATATAAAAGGGATGCTCAGTACAAATATGTGCATCCTTGTACTGTAATTAACATATCCACTTGGATAAAATTAGTAAGAGAAAACAGGAGTTTTAATACAAATTTCTTGTTCAAATACTGACAGAAGTTTAGTGAAGAATACAATATTGGAAAAATAGGTGGATGGTCTCTTATGAATATTTTATTTCTAAGGTTTTCCACTGAGGGAAAAAAAGCCCAACAAAATATGAGACATGTCACTTTAGCTTGGAACTAGAGTTAACAGTAACTCTGTTCAAGAGAAGGAGGAAATGAGACTAAAAGGAAGAATAAAACGAAGCTGGGTTTTTTTGTTGTTGTTGATGGTATATTGGGTGGTGGGTTTTTTTTGTTTCTTTATTTTTGGTTTTGTTTTTTTCCCTGGAGAAAAGGTGTTATTTGGAGGAAAAAGCTCTAAGGGGAGAAATCAGCCCCAGTATATGCCTCAGGGCCCTTCTGCACAAACAGGCAGCCAGTGAGGGTTTGCAGGCACATCTGCAGAGTGAGAGAAAGAGTCAATAACAGCGTGGCTACCTTCATTAGTTTTAAACTAATTCACATGCTAGTGCTTGGTGTATCGCTTAAATGTGTCTGATTGTTCACCTGTAACATGATAATATTTTCTCCCTCATAGGAGGGTGAAGCTGAGGGCTCATGAGCTTCTCCCTGACAGCTCCTGCTCCAGCTGTGCTGAAGATGTGCACACACCAAAATGCATGTGTGCCTATAGCCGAGGAGGGAGGACTAACTACACCGCCAAATGCTCTTTCAGATGGAAAGAAGGCTCCGAGCCTGGGAATTGCAAGGTGGGTGCTGCTTGCCCTGCCATCCAGAACAGAGGGCTAATGGCATGGGGGTGGATGGAGCCTGGGTGTAACCACATAGAATTTGCAGGATAGCTCCATCCCAGGGTGGTAACAGCATTGAAATTACTTGATGGACACTATTTTCATTATTATTACTTTAATGCACCATTGTGGACATGGACCTGTACCATAAAAGAGTAACGCAAGCAAAACAGAAGCCTTATATATGCAATTACATCCACTGCAGCTCAAAAAGAAGACAATTAGCGGAGTGCATTCCCCAGAAAGCCATCCACGGAGGTCAGAGTTCGGGAGTAACATTTCCTTTCTCATCTCTCCCCCCAGAAAACTAGATATTACCAGCATCAAATCATCCACAGAGCACTCTAACTAAAAGGAGAACATTATGGATAAGTAGCAGGCACTGTAATTGCCTAAACAAACAGAGTTTAGACAGAAAAACTGTAATTCTAGTGTTTCTACCCTGTGGTTGTGTTTGGGGGGTTTTTTGGTTGGTTCATTGGTCATGTGGTTTTTGTCTGTTTTGTTGCATATTTTTTGTAAATTTTGGGTTGGGTTGTTGTGTTGTTTCTTTTGGTGTATCTAATGCTAATAAATAGCATAATGCAGAAAATTCTGTCTTGATTTACTGACAAACGTAAAATATAAAACTGCACCTTTTACTAAAATTACATTTCATGCCTGCTAACAAGAAAGTGAGAAATAAAAATGATTTGGACTCCCAGTTTTGAAATTAATCTCTTATTTTGAATATTGAAAGCATTTATGGTGCTATCTTTTCCCCCATTTTAGTGTGTTCTAGTAATGCTGAGCTGGAACTGGAAGTGGCTCAGACAGCCTGCAAGATGTGGTCCTTCCTGCAGGAGTGCAAAGGGGACTAGAAATACCACTGCTTCTGTATCTCTGCTAAATTTCCAGTCCATTTGAGCAGACAGATATAGTTGTGATGGGTTTGGCTCAGTGTTTTTGGGGCACTCAAAGTCAGTGATTACCCCCTTCTCTCCAGATGCCCTATTGCACAGCTCCTCCAACACGTGGAGGAAGCACTACCTGTTACTAATGACTGCCAAGCAGCTGCTGCCTTCTACTTCTTAGTCTGTTCACCACCAGCTGGCTTGTGTGAAGAAGATGGCTTGTCCACACCTGGTTTTGGTACAGAAGACCCCACATAGCTGGGGATAGATCTCCTTTTTATGAGCACATCCTGCAAAAGGACGTTGTGGCTGTCATGTAATGCTGGCAGCAAATGCGTTGCTTGCTGTGCTTGGAAGTTCCCTCCATCATTTTGTTTCTCGTGTCCATTTTCATTGCAAGATTTTCAGGATACAGAGTCAACCCCAGCCAGTTTATTCTCAACACCAAGGCTTCTCATTTTGGCTGGTGCTAAGGCATTGCTGTATTTTGTATGATCAGTAATAGTTTAATAAGCCTGAGAAACTTGAACCTCCCCTTGACCATTGTGGTGTTCAGTGTCATTTCAGGAATTGCATCACAGGAGTTCTAGGTTTGAAAGAGGTGCTACAGCATCCACTGCAGATAATATAATGCCTCTTAGGACTCCTGCCCTGTGTAAACTTCTCCTTATACAAACTGCACAAAATCAACAGCAGGGCAGGTATGGGAACAAAGGGGAGACGATCATGGGCTGAGGGGCCAGGGGGAGCTGCTGGAAAGCAGCAGCAGATTATGTGGAGCTGAAAGCTGGGTAGACCATTGGGTAAAATAATAGCACCCACTGTGCTTGTATCAAATGCCATGGGGATTTTCTTTAATGAAAGGCCACATAGGTCCCTGTTTTTTTCCCCCCACACTGGAATCAAAGGCAGGGAGCAAGAAATACATCTGTAGTTGCCTTGCAGCTTTTTGGTCCAGTGTATTATACCAAATGCAACTGTGCAACTGTATATTATCTTCCCTTTATGTCTTGTGGTCAGATTTTTGGGGAGCATGATGGCAATTGCAGTGATCCCCTTCTTAGGCATAGATAATGGCATAACCAGGTCTGCTTGTTGTTAGTCATCAGCCCTGTATCTGACCTCTGTGCATGTGTGCATCTAATGACAAAAATGTGTGTTGATAAGCAGCATTTTATGAAAGAGTTATTTACTTAATATATTATTCTGCCTTAACATCTGCATGTGGATTGGAAACTGTCAGAGTGAAACAGAGTAATTTTAAAAGGTATATGACAATATAAAGATGGTGTGAGTTAACCTTCTGGGACAGTCTTGGTGAAATCAGATTGGCAAAAATAAGGGTTGACCTGTTACTTGGAAGAAAGAGGCCAATTTATAACTGTGGTAT
This sequence comes from Vidua chalybeata, assembly GCF_026979565.1. Lineage (NCBI taxonomy): Eukaryota > Metazoa > Chordata > Aves > Passeriformes > Viduidae > Vidua > Vidua chalybeata. The sequence continues at coordinate 94,367,952 of NC_071530.1, forward strand.
GTTACTGTGTTAAATAACTCAATTTACTTTTATTTTAATCTGAACACTTGAAGGTCTTAGAAGATTAGTTAGAATTAGAAGTCATTTGGTCTCTCTGGTTTGTGCTAGTTTAGGAATTTTTTGTTCCTTTTATTTTCTTTTCATTTTTCTTTTTTTTTTTTTTTTTTTTTTTTTTTTTTTTTTTTTTTTTTCTTTGCAAGGCAATGTTGGTTGAGTGTCTCCAAGAAAATGAAGTACTGGCAAGGGGGCAGAAAATCGTGCCTGTTATTTCATGTAGCCAGAGAAAGAAGCAACACCTTGGAGGTGAATGATAGATATTATTATAAAAGAGTTGTAGCTCAGGGCAGGTGAGCAGTGTGTTAATGAGGAGCCACCTCCTGCTTCCTGACAGATGACTGTCATTGTTCAAATGCTGCCATCAGATTGATTAATAACTGGGTCATCCTGCCCTGCAGTTGGAGTAGACTGTCTTCATTCTTTTGCTGATTTCTCTAATATGCTGACCTGGAGGTGACCCAACAGAGGTGGAGCTGAGATTAGCATTTCATTTCTTGTAGAACAACAAGAAAAAATTCACAAGAAGGCAGTGGGTGCAGGGGGAACACTAACCAAAAACTCAAAGAATGTTCTTATCTTCAGAGCAACCCCCAGACTTACTCATCATTTATGGATAGGCAGTTTTAGTATTTGATACATTTATATTTTTAATAAAAATTTAAATTAGTCAAGCTTTTTTCTGCAGTGTCAGCTGAACCTAAGTGAAAAGATGTATAAGGTCTCTTCAGAACATGCAAAAAAACGTAAAGACCTGTGTACTGAGGGGCAGGGGAGTGAGCTGATATAACATCAAAATTCCTGCTTTGCCTTAATGTCTCTTAATGTTCACTAAATTCACTATTAAAAGACCAAATAGTAAACAGCATGCTTTGACAAGTGAAATACAGGCGTATTATCCCAGATGACTGTTATTATGTGGAAAGAATGGCAATTCTCCTTCAAGATTTGTGTAATTTTCTCTCTTTTCTTGATTTAAACTCTTCTGAAAGCAATGGCATGGTGAGTTTACCTTTCTCCTTGTCATATGTTGGCAAGGTGTGATGGCTCTCATCTGCTTTGTGAGCATGGAGTACAATATAATAGTCAACTTGAGCCAGAGGGATACTTGCAACTAATTAGGATTCAATTTTCAGACTTTTTGGAACACTGCTTTGGCTAAAAGTTACATGAAAATATCCTTCAAATAGCTTGTGAAATTGGCTCATTTCTGGCACTCTTTTAAAATTACCAACCCTTCTATTACATCGACCAGTTTCGCAATTTGAGACTTTTCTATTTAAATGCAACATTTGTAACATTTTGCAAGAATACCTGCTATTCCTTCCATCTTCCTGGAGAGTCTCCTCCCTCCTCCTTTCTCATTATTTACAGAAGCAACCAAGCCTTTCTATCCTGGGACTCCACAGCAGAGCAGAATGCTCCTGTGGAATGTGGCTAACCAAGTGAAGAGACCTAGAAGTGCTCCCATATGATCATGTGTGCTCTGTTCATGTGCACATGCCATGTAGAGTACCTTCAGCTCAGTTAAAGTATTAAGCCACTTTTGAATTAGTTTTTGTTTTGTTTCTACAGAGAACAACCTTCCCTTTTTAAGTGAGGCTTATGTTTTCAGGTATAAGCCGTGAGGAGCCAAAGCCAATAATTATCAGCTTCAAAAACAACTTCAGATCTCCACACTGAATCATGATTTGTGTTTTAAACATATTTGGCCTTACAGCATGCAAGATTGCTTTATGCTCACAAAATACACAACTAGAGGCTAGAACAAAACAAAACCCAGTAGAAAAAGAAACAGGAGATTTGTCAAAAGCAAAACGTACCCAGATGTTCATTTTTAGTACTTAATGTATGTAGCCCCATAGCTCAAGCCCCTTCTGTACTGTGGAGCCATTTTTGAATACTTATCTCTGCCTGCAGAATGTTCCTTAAAACAAGAAGGAAAACTTTAATGTAGGTCATAACTCTACAAAAAGTAAGGGGTTTTGAGCATGGAAGATTCCAGATAGAAATACTAAATCTGTTCCCTTTTACCCAAAGCTGCACATTATTGCATCCCAGATTTGGGTTCAGAGTAGGAGTTCTGATGTATGTTAGTTAGCCGGTTCGGTGTATCCCTGTGCACCCCCCGTGTTTCCCCCCACCACGGTGGTCCGCTCCGGGTTACTTACCATTGGAGCTCACCGTGCCAGTCCTGTCACCACCCCCCTGTCCACTTCGGAGAGTTCAGTGTCTGTTTCCCCGCTCCCACAACCCCGTTCGCCCTGGACCCCAGTCTGCCCCTGTCACGTCCCCATTGGTTAACCCGGTCCACGTCACTCCCCTGTAGCCTGCCCCCATTGGGCAAGGGGGGCTTCTGCCTCCCTCATCCCGCCCCCTATAGCACCCTATCCCTTCCTTTGTTCAGGGCCATTTTCGTCCACGCAGCGCTGGGAATGAGCCGTGGTTCTCCACTGCAGTTCCCCGCAGCCGTTAAAGGTTTCCAGCCGACCACGCAGATGAAGTGGACAATTCCTTCACCTCTTTGTCTCGCCCCTTGCATGCGTCAGCAGAACGCGGCCAGCCCGCCCCGGTGCGCAGAAAGCAGAAGCGCCCGGGACTCGTGGCAGCCCCTGGTCCTGCTGAGAAGCAGTGCCTGAGCCGGGCTCTCCGGAGCTGCCCAGGACCAGGGAAAAGCAAAGCAAAGCTGCAGCACGTGTGTAAAGTATTCACCACATCCTGTGCAATGTATAAAACCTGGTTCTTCATTCAGTGCTGTGAGACCACCCCATGTCCCACATGCAGTTTTGGTAATCTGGCATTACTTTTGAAGCAGCTTCAACTTGGAAACATTGGGTCTGCTCATTAACAACCGAATGGATGCAAAATTTGAGGCAGGCATTGCTGTCCTCTTGTGCAAAACAGTGGGTCCCAAACAACTCAGTTTGTGTAAAACAACAACCAGGGCAGTTATTTTGCTATTTTAATAATACTTAGCATAGGGCTTCTATGAAGTTCAGGAATAAGCACATTATTAGGAGGCACGTTTGAAAGGGTGCCTTGGAGTTCTGTGAGGGGACATGAGCTTCTGAGCCTCTTGAATTTACTGCTGTGGAGAATCTCCACAGCTTTAGCACACTGTTAAATCTGTTCAGCTACATTAAGGCTCTGTTTAAGTAACATTAAAAGTTGACTTTAGACCCATAAAAGCCAGGAAACTCAGTGTTAAGGCTAAAAATCCTGGCTGCAGCTCCGGTTTTGGCACAAGGCCTTATACCAAAATAATAACAATAATGCAAAAAAAAATTGCATTAAGGCTGCAGTGGCACACTAGATTTCAGATTCCACTATGGCCTTTTTTCTTTACAGTACCCTTCTCTTCAGTCGCTTTTTTTACTCTTTTTCATTACAGCAAACTTTTCTCAAACACTGCTCCAAGTACCTGTGGTGACCAATACCTTTCTCTAAGTGGAAATGGTGATATCAAAGTAATGTAATCACTGTGAAATGGCAAATATCTTTTCAGCAGTGCCCACTAAAAGACCTTTAAGATTCCTATCTTGGGATGTGTGTTGACAAACTGGTGTGCCATGGTATCTGAAGTAACAAACTGGAGTGCCATTGTATCTGTAAAATGCTTTTTTCATGTTATCTAGTTTTGCTCCTTCTACTCAAACCATAATTCAGAAAGGAAAGAGATCATTTAAAAGTTCCAGAAATAATCAGAGGAAAAAAAGCAGTTTTCAGGGCGATAGCTGAGTTGTGGGTTGCTGGTAAAGAGGAGGCTTGTTTGATTTCAGTAGTGGGAGAGGAAGATCAACACTGGATGGAGAGCAGATGTGGAAAGATGTAGGCTGCAGAAGATTCAGAATAACCTTGGGTCCCATTTACACCCCGGGCAGAATCCCTATTGACTTCATGTAGGTAAAAATTTCAGCTTTAGATTGAGAAGTTCCCAAACAAGATGGTCAATATGGATTTTATGTACAGGCAGTCTTGTGGTCACTCTCAGATTGTTTCAGCTTCTCTTACTGAAAAGATTTTTATCCAAAGAAATGTGGGAAAAAAACTTAACAGATTATTTTATTCTCAGGTCTTCCAAGGTGGTTTGTTTAACCTGACACTTTCTATATAGGCATTTCAAGCACAAGCTAAAATGGTGTAAAGGGGGACAGTGTGTGGAACCTGACCTCAACACTGGAGTCTCTTAGCTAGTAGTAACTAGCTAAGTATTTGTTGCTGTTTTCATGAGGAAATTGATTTGGCATATTTAACATTGTTTCTTTATTTTATAGGTAATGTACTATTCCCATAGGTCTGTTAAAAATAGTGTATATATATATATATATATCTCACAGATTTACAACTCTGCTGTTTCACTAGGGATACACTTAATGTGACATAAGTCTCTGGATATGACAATTAAATTCACATGACCCACAGACTACCTCACAACCCAAAATTGCCCTTTGCATATTATGAGAGAAGAGTGATTACCTTCTAATCACTTACTAAATCTGTTTTTCCAATGAAACTTTGTCTTTCCATGGCCTAAAAAAGATGGAAGGGAAAAAAATCTGGTGTTTGTAACAAAACCCAGTAATGTCATAGTGCCCATTATCTGTACTTCTGCTAAATATGCTCAAAAGAACATATCATGTTTCTTCTCCATCACAAGCTTATTGAAACAAGAGAACCTTTTGTTGAGAAGAATCTTATATGCACGTAAGTGCTTAAGTAGCTTCACAAATGGATCATTTGGTGTGGAGAATAACACTGCATTGGAATAGCATTGAATTAGCATGTTTGCTATGTGTATGGCTATCTCATCCCAGATAAATGTGAGTCTCTGTTCCAGTGTTGATTAAAGTGTTCTTTTTGTTTTTTTAAACTGTTGACAGGGTGTGGATGAGCAAAACTAATAGGGAGAATCTAAGCTCTGAATTTGCCATCACCTTGTGGTTTTGGAGAGTTCAAGTTCTTGAGAAATTCAAAGTCCTGCTTGGTCACTGTATTGTTACAACTTTTTAATATTATTGCTATAAGCTGGAAGTGCAAGAGCATGGTCTTTTCTGCATTATGCTTAAAATGCCCAGAGCCTCTAAAATGAGAGATTGAGGCTTGGCTGAGTCAAGTCAACATTTCATTTTGCTGAAGCGGATAAATACACTTTCATTTCATTTACTATGGGAAAATCTTTCAAAGCTAGGTCCCATGGCACTTTCGGTGGTAGCAGATTTCTGCATGAGAGTTTTTGGTCAAGGTCACTGTGTACTAGCTGTCCCCTTGACTGCCATTCTTCATCCCAGAGGTGACTGAATTTCAGTGATCGGTGAAGTAATTTTTCTCCTTTAACTTAGGATATCTTTGGACACAAAGTATCAAAAAAATGTGAGATGTAATTAAACACACGCTGCAGAATTAAACTTCTCTGCAGAAGCCTTGATATGGGGAAAGGGATAGATAACCTGTCTATATCAGTCTAACTTATAAAGGAAGTATGTTAAGCCATGCTTTCTTTCTTCCTTTGTGTTTTTTCAAACAAACCCCATTATTTTTCTAAGGGACAAGTAAACTATCCCTGCCTCAGCAGATCTTAAAATTAGTAGGGTGATCTCCTGATCTGGCATGCAATTAAACTGTTTTGTTGTCCTTCCTATTTCAGGGCCAACTATGATAGACTCCAGTTTGCCCAAACATGTAATTTATGACTAAATGAAGGTTATCACCTGTGTTCAAAAGTCCAAACTGACACCTTCTAAAAAGGTCAGGGAGGTAGAGCACTGAATCCCTCACCAACCTCTTAAGTTTATTTTCATCTTTTACCTGGCAGTTAGAGCAGCACTGCAGCCTTTACAAACAGCAGCAGGAAAGAAGATTCAGTGTTAAAAGTAAAGGCAAAAATGGAAGTTACTGTTGGGTGAAACTACTGTGTTCTACAGGCTTGTGACTGAACCAGGAGTGTGAAATCTGAATATGGTTTTTGACCCTTCTCATAACTGCAGGGGAGAAATGGTCTAGTAAATAAACATAAAACCCAGGAGAGCTCTTTTTCCTATTACAAACTACCTGTATTTCACTTGGTATATTCTCTATGGAAGCATGCACCAACTCCCTGCTTGGAAAAAAGGAATGAAATAGCATTTCCCTTTTCTGTAGAGCTGAGGAAAACCACACTAAATACACTGCACCTTTAGACTCTGATGAGGAGGGACAAATGAAAGCCTATATTTAGAATCTTAATGCTAATGTGACTAAGATTAACCTTGACTGAGGTTTTTAATTGGGATCATCTACAGCTGCAACACCTGGATCACAGTTTCACTGGCGTTCAGGCCTTATGGGAACCAGACTGCCTTGGCTTGGGCCCTCTACTCTAGCATGGAGGGTTTTCACTAAGCTGACCCACAGTCTTTCAGGCTGGACCCTCTGTCACTCTGATTTCACGCTGTGGCAGATGTTGTGATGATGCAAAGCTGTACAACACAAGCACATCTCAAAAGAAGAAAGTTCCCTAAACAAGACATGCTTATGCCTACGTACTTACATTCATGGTAAATCAGGAGCTCACAGCAGTCATTATTTCAAAGCAGTGCTAAGAGCATATAGTTTACATTTACACTGTTATTATTAACAGCAAATATGAGATATGAGGAAAAATAGCAAATATGAGGAAAAAGGTAGGGGCACTAAGAATATAACCCTTCTATCAACTCACCCGCCTTAGTTTTCCTGTTCTTGAACCTGAGCACAACTTGAAACTTTTGAAAACTTTTGAATTTAACCCCAAACTTGCCCTTTCTATATCCTATTGTTTGTTCATGGTAACAATTCAGATGCAACCAGTGATCCCTTGGGTGGGGCCTGTTCAGCACAAAGTCCACTTTCACACATCAGTCTGCAGCACAGGTCTAGACTGCAAGTCCCCTAATCGTCCTTGTTACACAACTTACCAGCACCTCTGTTAAGTATTTTTACCTGTGTCTACCCACACTCAGCAAATGTTTGTGGGGACCCATTCAACATGGGAATGGACTATGCCCCTGCTGAGCTTTTACTGCTGGTAGGAGTGTCCTATTTCACTCGTCCCAGGAAGAAGGAAAGACACTTCCTTAGTGAAGAACTGTAGGCTTTTTTGTGCCTGAAATTTGTCCTGCCTTACTAACTTTCCATGTTTAATGTCCACTAATAGAATCCTGTTAGTACCCCATCCTGTTTCCCACTTCCATACTGCAGCACAGACACTACTGCTGCCAATTCTACTTCTTGAGATAGTAAGTGGAGTGGAGGTAGGCAAAGAGCATGGGATGACATTCTCCATGGCAGAGCTCTGCCTGCCCACCCTTGCCCTCTGACAAACTGATTGGGCATTGCTAACCTGCTCAACAGACTGGGTTTGAGCTGGAGACACAGCTCAGCCTGAACCCCCAAAACAAAGCCTTGATTTTTGCAGCCTGGAGGATGAGGCTGGCACCACATGAATGAGTGGAACAGAGGCACTCATGTGAAGCCATGCATGCTGTCATCCGGCTGCGGTTATCCAGGGGAAAGATGCAGTAAGGGCCCATGCCTCAAACAGCTTGCAGTTCAGACCCCCTCTTTCAATGTCCATAAAATCCTCCCCAGCCTTTTAAAAGTGTTCAGATGGATCTCTTCTCCAGGACATGGGAGTTCCTCAGTGCAAGACCCCTCTAATATCAGGAAATACTCTATTTATCCCACTCAGTAGTGGGGAAGCCAAGAAAGGAAGACACCAGGGCCAGGAGTCTTGCTGGAAGGCTGTGAGAGAGGAGCACTCCTACTGCTCACCCAGCCATCTCTATCCAGCTCCAGCTGCACCCCAGCAGCTCCCAGAGGCTGATCTCAGCCTGGCTTCTGTCCCACTCTGTGTGGCCAGTGCGCCCTGTCCGTGGCCGCTGCGTTTGAGCCCATGGCAGCAGCTGGCAGCAGCCATTGGTTACGCGATCTGGATCTTGTGCTCTACCCAAACATGGCACAGATTCATTTGCAAGAATCAAGCAGGAATATTTTGTCATTGGCATCAGTTACGAGTAGGCTTTCAGAAAAGAGATTTTTCCCACCTGCATGTTATAAAACCGTACTAAATGGAGACTGTAATCTCTCGACATTAAACAAATGAGGAAGCTGCATTCTGAAACTCATAAGTCACCACCAGCCTTTACCAAATAATAACAATTGCACTGCTGATGGCCCTGTCTCTCACTGTTAGCATGCTGAATGACAGGGAGTAGTGAGAGTATCTCATTTGTTCCAAGTACTGCAAGCATTCCTGCAAATCCACAGAGGCTCTTCATAATCTTTTGCAGGTGGTCAGATTTTAAATATTAGAAAAAATTGAACTAACATATTAAAACAGGAAGATAAGCATTTCCTTTGTTTGTTTTCTATTCATTTGCTAAAGCAATGCATCTTATTTGTGTCACCTTTTAGCTGGTTTCATAATATCCTGATGGACTGATGAATTTTATTTATTTTTTTTTTAATTTTCATTTGCAGCTCCAAAAAATCATATCTCTCACAGAGAATAGACTGGAAAAGCAAGATAACTACTCCCCCAACAAAGCCTGATATCTTCTAGAAACAATGACAGTAAGATTTAATCTGAATAAGTAGCAAGATTTTAAAATGTGGGATAGAGGTTATACAGATGAATACTATTTTTCCCAGCAGGTATGCACAAAGGGACGGGCTGCCTATTGGTAATTAGTAGAAAATTGCAATCCAATTGATATGGCTTATGGACTTCTACCTGATTCACATACAAAAGAAACACACAGGCATTACATGTCCAGGGGGCCATGCTGAAATCTTGTTTAAAGTGCTGTGACTTGGGTACAAAGAAATCTCTACCTTACCTCTTCATCAAACTGCTTAAAAAATCTACCTAGGACAGATGATCCAATACAAGGCCAACATGGATGGAAAACATACATGGCAGTGGTCAGTTTTTCCCTTTAAAAATGCTTAAAATATAATCCTTAAAAAATATCCACCTCATCTTCATGGAATACACCACTAGAAAGAATTATCAGGATTTCTGGTTAATTTGCATTTATTTTCATTCAGCTGTTAGCTGTGATGTCAAATATCCTCTGTTCATCTGTGAGTATGGTTTTCTCCATGACCAATGGGAAGGAGTTATTGGGTGTGGATTTTGCATGTGATAGTCACAGGTATGTGTCTTTTCCATCACTCCCTTACTGTACTCTTTAACTTGATCAGACATACCTGATATATTCATCTCTCTAGACTTTCATCTGACATATGATACACCCAAAAAAAGCTCATTAGCTAAAGTTTATTCCAGAAATTGGTAAGGAATAAAAATTCTGGAATAGCCAAGCTACAAAGGGCAAACTGAAAGAAGATGGTGCAGTAATAATAATAATAATAATAATAATAATAATAATAATAATAGTAATAGCAGTAACAACAACGACCACCAGGATTAGTTCTCTTGATACAGAAAATGGAAAATGTCTTCCCCTTTAACTAATGATTTTGTAGAAACCTTGCCATATTTTTCTTGCAATTTAACTATGAAAGGAAGGATAGAGATATTCATTGCTTCCTGTACTTATTTTTCCAGAGATTTGAGTGGCATTCCAGAGCCCTGAGAATGGTTAGCTTCTCTGAGATTTACCTGGGTGTTTGCATGCTGAGGCCAATGCAGTATATTGAATTGTTGGTTTTAAGCAGAAGCTGGCAACGCACATGTGAGAAGCCCTTTTGTGAAACCCTCTGGGCACTTGGGGCCTGTTAAGATCTTTCTTGTTTCTTTCTATTCTCATGTATCATCATTTGGGGTTATAGAGGATGCTCTGGGAAGGCAAACCTCGGGCTGAAGGTCAGGCCCTCCCCAGTGAAGCAAAATTGTTGCTGCTGCTGAGGTGTTTGCAGGAAATCAATATGGCTGCTAAAGTGCCTTTGCTTAGGAAGGCTGCCTAAGTAGCCTTTCCCTCATCTCTAATGGCAAGTAACCTTCAGTTTATTAATCTACAGAGCCATCAATATGTCTCTCTATGTCCCTGTGATTGATCTATATACCTGATAGTGTGTGCTATTAAAATCCAGTTTTTCCAGCTTTCCTGGTCACCTGGAATGAGTAAAACCAATTTAGAAATCCTTACTGGAGCTGGAAAAGGAAAGCAGGGGAGTATGCTTCCTTTTTATCTACCATTACTAATTTGTCTTTAGGACTGGATTATTCAGATTAGGCCTTCCCCTCCTCCTATCTCTTCACCTAAATGCCAGTTCTATTGTGCTTTTGTTGGCAAATATGGATAATAAAGCTTTACCTTAAAAGCTGAACCTTTGAGGAAGTGGTTTATTTCTTGGTCGTCCTCTAGGCAAGCCATTTAATCATTCTGTGTCTTTCTTCTCACTATCAACTGGAGATACTACTTTAGTCCTGGCTTTAGTCTACTCTGCCTGCCTGGGAGCCATTTGGAGTATGACTTACTTTTCACTGTCTCTGGCAAAAAAGGAGTTGGTTTTCAGGTAGAGCTGTGAGGGAAAATTAGTCTTAAAAAGTCTCAAATGGAAAGAATGAAAAGAAATCATTCCAGCTTTGTTCCTTGGTCTGTGATGGGCACAAGCTCTGTTTGCAAAGCAGGAATTGAAACTCCCCCCCTGCCCCTGTTTGGAAAAACAGCTACCCACATTATGATCTGAAACAGGTTGGAAAAGTCATCAAGTCCACTAGTGCCTCTGGAGCAGGCATATGCATATGGGGGCACAAAGTGGGGGAGGGAAGAGTGAGAAAGATTATTTAGGTTGTTGAACGTATTAAACATGTACCTTTTAATGTGTGCTGTAGCATTTCAACAGATGTGGAGAAAATTTTGAGGTCAGGAAGGAAAAGCCACCTCCTGCTCTAACTAGTGTTTTAGAATTGATTAGGCAGCACACATAGTCTGGAAGGATAAGGTAAAGGATAGTGCAGCCCAACCAATCCTCTGGCTTTCTAGCACAGTCCCTCATTTGCAAGGAGACTTCCACATTCTGTGGAATAAAGGAGATCATGCTGTTTCAGCCATTTTGTTTTGTCTCTAATCTGGTCTCTTATGAGTGCTACTGAGGGCAGTTTTAAAAAATGGGCATTTAAACTGCTTCTTTTCATGATATCTCATAATTAAACTTCAGTGAATGAGTTGAGCAATGACAGGGGAGTTCTGGTCTGTTTTATGAGGCAGTACTCTAGTTCCTAAGTGGGTGAACTAGGAGACCTTTCTCTCTTGCATGGGAATTGAGTAATTGCTGGGAAAACCAGACTTGTGCTCCTCTTGTTAGTGTACTATAAACTCTTTAAAATAAAATAGCTGAACCCTCTCTAAATAATGAATTTAATGGAAATGCTGGTTCCTAAAATTGTCACCTTCAGGCAACCGAAATCTGTGTCCAGATACAGCTTCCACAGCTGGTCAGCCTGGCTATGGCTGCCCAAACCTCTGGATCCAAATGCTCAGGAGGTTAGAAAGGTTAGAGATTTTTTGCTACTCAGACTTACTTCTAATTAGAAATGAAATACCATAAATAGTTTTTAGGGAAGGAAATGGAAGCCTAAAAGCAAAATGAAATTAAAGGTCAATCTTCAACTTAGCAGGCTGATGTGGAATGTGGATTTAATAACAAGAAAATCCATTCTGAGAAGGAAAGAAAAAAAAGTCAAAATTACTAGACAGGTAAAAGACAGAATGGTTTAATATGTAACCTCATCCTCTGAAATATAAGGCAGGTGGAAAGCATGAGCAAGTTCAATAACAAAAAATATAAATAGACCTAATAGTTGAGAGGCACTGGAAGAGAAACTGGCTACACTTGGAGGCATCTAGAGTGAGGTAAAACAGCAGTGGAAAATTAAATATAATATAGAATCAAATTTTGACAATATAGTGGTTTTTAAAAGAACAAAGAAACAAACCTGCTCTCCAGAATTTAATTTGAATCCTTCTTGCTTCCTTATAGCATTTAAGCAAACCCAGTGCAATTTCCCATGCACAGTTCAAACTCATCAGAAGACTTATTAGGTATTTAAAATATTTCTAGATTCTTTCGACATTCTGATAATATTGTTTTCCATACCAATACAGTTTTTAGTCCAGAGGGCTTTTAGGTACAAAACCTCTAAGCAGGTTTTAAGTAAGTGTGAAGCCAAAAGAACATAATTATTTACCTTTATTTTCCTTTAAGGACAATTCAATCTCCCTTTCACAGCTGGTGAAGCAGCATTAATAAATTCTGAATTCTCTGCATTTGAGACAAGCTGTCATTGCTGCCCTATATTTTGGGGGATAGGAATTTCCCAGCTCTCATGCTAAGCCACATGCTGCAGCCTCATGAACATTTTTTGCTGCGGCCTGTTAAACTTCCCTCCCTGTTCCTAGGCAGGGCAGAGAGCCAGCGAGAAGTGATGAGTGCTTTTCATGGTAAGGAACAATACATGAAGACTTTCCAAATTAATTTAACATTCACAAGGAATGCTGTTGGCTGCATCAATTTCAGATATGCTGGCAAGCAGGAAATTATTTTCCATGTAGATGATGTTTCTATCCCTTCCCCCTCCTCAGGACCCCTACGGTGAGAAGGAGGAAGAGAGGTTTTGTCTTTTAATGAAATCTAATTGTGGAGCATGGCTGGGGAGGGGAAGGGTCAGGGGAAGGCCAGCCACATAAGCCTCTGCAGCAAGACATCTCCTAGAAAGAGCTGATCCTAGTGGCCCCATTGGGCACCCTTGGTCCCTGCTCTCCCCTAGGAGACAGGATGACCTTGTGGAAGGAGGTGAGAGCTGAGCTGGTGGAAAAACATTGCTGTTGCTCCCTGCTGCAGTCTATGGAGAGGGGGCTTGGAGCTCATCCTCTGTTCAGGCTGAACTCCCTAAAAGCTTACTGGTACAGATGGTTTCATTTCCTTTGTCTCCCCAAATGGTCCCTCAGGTTTGTTAACTAAACATACATAGAACAATAGAATGGTTTGGACTACAAGAACCTTAAAGACCATCCTGTTCCAACACCCCTGCCATAGACAGGGGTACCTGCTGCTGGACCATGTTCCTCAGAGCCCCATCCAACTTAGCCTTGAACACTGGAGGGGATGGGGCATCCACAACTTCTCTGGGCAACCTGTTCCAGTGCCTCACCACCCTCACAATAAAGTATCTAATCTAAATCTACACTTTTTCAGTTTAAAGCCCTTCCTGCTTGTTCTGTCATTGTGTTCTACAGTACTGCAAAGATTTGCCAGAGTTTGTGAGATTTCCATTCCTGAGCAAAGTGAACTTCTGCACACACTGGAAAGCCACCGTGGGCATGGCTGACATCTGTACAACAAGTCTGGATCTCTTTTGGTGGCCAGGGTCTTGTGTGTGGGATGTAATGGCTTAACCTAAAGGCAAAATGGAAAGCAAGGTTTGCAAGGTGAAAATAGCAGATGATCAAAGAAGAAGAGATGTGTGCAGAAGGTCCAAAGTGTGGAAATTGTGAAGATCAAGTATGAAGTGTCCCAAGATTTCTAGGGGCTGTTTTATGATGGATTTTATCTCCAAACTGTGTTGAAGAAATCCCATATGAGAGCATTAGGGCTGACATAAAAAACTCTGAAAACTGGATCAAGAGTATTTAAGAAATTTTGAGGAAATCTGATATGGAAGTAATTAAGAAAAGAAATAATAATCAGAAAACAATTTAATGCTTATAAGGATGTAGGTATAAATATATATATATACCTGGTGCTCTTTATCATGTAGAACATACAGATCTCAAGACACATATGCTCTTCCTAGTCATCCAGTCCATGAAAATATCAACAAATACTAAATAATCAGTCAGAAAATATTCAGTTTCTAGATCTTAGCCCTTAATCCTTTTTTCCCCCTTTCTTCCTACCATTCCTGTAATTCTTGTCTTCGTAATAGTGCAATTGCAGTTCAACTTTAAATACATTCTGCACTGTCTCAAAAACTTTGCATTTATTTCTTCAAGTCCTGCAGACCATGAAAATTTCTTAAATTGGCAGTGGGAGCATTTCAATCATAAGGGGAGAAAACATAAAAACTTCAAGTTTAATTTGAATGTGCTATCTGGTGCAGACATTTCCACACCTGGTTAAGTCAGACTTCACTGAAACCATGGGGCAGGACTTGTGCTCATGCTACAGGCACTAGAAATTGTTAAGGTTGGTGGAAAAAAACCTACTGGAAAGTGACACGCTTCACATCAAGCGGTTCAGCCCCTCTGAATGACTGCAGGTGAGGGCTCAGGCCTGCAATTGAGTTACTGCAGTTTAACAGGTTACCATGCATCAGCTAAGCTGCAGAAACAGTCGCGTGTGTCCTCCTTGCCTTTGACAAATGTAAGGTGATTTGACTTAGCTTAATCTATTTTCATTGCAGGCTAAATTGAATTACCTCATATTTATGATGGGCTATAAGGGCACTCAGAGAGAGTTATCTGGGTTCAACTGATCTCTGGTAACTTGCTTAGCCATGGTAGCTGGACTGTGGGTATAAACCCTAAACGGCCTTGTGCTCATAGGAGAGAGCTGACGTGAACTTCAGCAGACACAGATTTATGACTCGCGATGAAGTAGTTTGGGATGTGGTAAGCCATTGACAGAATGGCTGGAATTGACTTTAAAAGGAATAGAGTAGCTAGCAGGGCACTTTCTTAATGGGTTTCTGATTCTGGAATATAGTTCCTTTCCCCTTTCAGAGTCTGTAGTGGTTTGAGCTACAGCAGCACAGACCCTTGCTTGCTTTGCCTTTCTTCCTCAGTTTTTTTTCAGGCAAACTTGTGGGATGGAGCTGGGATGATAGCTTTAACTCCCTGTGGGTTTTCTGTGAGGGTGCTTTGGTAGAGTAAATTAGTTTTAAATTTGGTTGTTCTACCATAACCTAAGTATTCTTAACTGAATTGTAAATTTAAATGTTAAGTGTTGCACTGAATGTTTAGATAATTCTAAAAGCACTTGGAGCATGGGATAAGTGCTGCAAAAATTTAAATAAATGAGTAAATTGTTTAACAGCATATGTGGTAATGCAAAACATTACATGTGTGCAAAGAGTAAGAGCTGTGCTCAAAATGGTTGCCAGAACTTAAAATTCCTTGCTACATGCAAAACCTTTTCCCATAAACAGGGCTCTTTTTTTCATGTTTAGCCTACTGTATAACTGGGGGAAGAAGATGAAGTTGGTAGTTTAGACTGTCAAACAGAGGCTTCAGCTCAGCAGTGAGGTTCAAAGAGATTAATTTCTACTCGACTGTTTACGTTACTGATCTCATACCAGCTGGGTTTGTGGCATTAAGATGTCAATAGTACAACAGAATTTAACTAACAGTTTCATCATTGACATCATCTTTTGAAGGTACAGATGATTGCCTCCTTATGTACTAGGACATATTTCTTTAGGACAGGACTCTTTGTATTCTTTCATCTGGGAGGGCGAAGAAGGAGAGGGAGTGGGGAGAGAGCCTTGAAATGAAGCTAATTAGAAAATATCCTAGTACATAAGTGGTTTATTTAAGCAAGTTCCAGCAAAAAGATTCATATTTCCATATGGCATTAAAAGCTTTATTTCTTCTTTTAGTTAAAATTCTCCTTCTTTCTTTCAACTGGCACCAAAACAGAGCTGCTAAGTTAATAATAAACTGTCCTGTGTGAAGTGGCATTATTATTTTTAGTAGTTCAACCTTGAATGGAGGAGACAAGCCTCTTGGAAGGGCAGGAAGAGTTGATAATGGAGTTTCTTTCACACACCCTCTGCTCCCTCCAGCCCCATACAACAATTATTAATCAAAGGTAGCTGCAGTGTCTTTCATTGAGGCTCTTTTGGTAACTCTCTTGGTCAACCATAGGTTGTACAAGGTTCAAACTCAGTTAAGATGTCATTGACCTGGCATGCTAATCCCTGGTCTTCTTAGGAAAAGACAGGGCAGAAATGCTAAAAACCAAAATAAAATAAAGTAAAATGCTTCTGGCTTAAGGACTTGAGAAGTTATTTCTTTGGGGGAGATGGTTTCATTAATGAAGGTTACAGGATTGGTCCCTTGTTGAACAGACTTTTCTACTGTCCCTTGGTACTGTGGGTCATGGTGGGAGACGCAGATGAAGGGAGGATAATAATGTTTTGGGGAAAATAAGTAAAGAATCACTAAATGTGAAATGGTTTTGTTTTACAAAATAATGATACAGCTAAATTTGACTTAAGTGTTCTCTAAAAGCCTTTCCTCCTGTGCTTTAGTGGCTGCTGCACCCCCTTGAAATCCTGAGCCTTTGAAGGAAATCACAATGTAATCCTTTGGTTTGGCACGTATTGTCCCTTAATGACAGGCATTACATTTGCACAGTACCATAAATCAAAGCTAGGGGCTGTTTTAAATAGGCTGCAGATGCACGTGGACGTTTGCTAAGTGGCACTTCACTGGAAAGGGGAGGGGGGAACTATCCCACTGCTGCAGCTCATGGTAGAACAGGGCCAGCAGAGGGGCTTCCCATGTCCACAATATTTTCACTTCACCTGGGATTTAGCTCTACATGAAGACCTGTTTAGCAGAAGGAAATGTTTTTTGACTATGACCTCTGAAGGGTTTAATTGGGATTTAACTGTTCCTATTTTTTCACTCCATGTGGGAGTCTGGAGCTCTGTTTACAAGGTGTGTCATATCCTCTCAACCCCAGAGTCCTTCTCCCCCTCCTGTCTTTTTATGTTCTGGACAAATAGGGAAAAAGATACTTTTAAAGCAAATGCACATAGAAAAATCCACAATTACTGTCCCTGATTTCGCTGTGAAAACTTTACAACAGCAGTACTGAAAAATCTTCCCCTACCCCTCCTACTTCTTCTAAGAGAACGAAAAAATCCATCAAATTAACACATCAATGAGTTGATTGTAATCTCCAGGGTTCAGTGTAGCACTTTCTAGCCTCTCAGACAGGAGGCCAGCATGATTTATCAATGCAAACCTAATAGCATCAATATGAATCTAACTAAAAATCAATATTTCATTACCAAATTGTTAGTGAGAATGAAGAAAAATTGCCAGAGTCAGAGCATTCTCTAGGGTAGGAGCATCTGGAGTTCAATGTGACAAGATGAGTGATGCATGACTTGGGGCCTGGGGAAGGACACTGGGAGGACAGGCCACTACGTAAGGCCGAAGATTCACGAAGAAAGCACTTTTTTTTTTTTTTTGCTAAAGCTTTCTCTAAGAAGAAAGAAAATGTCTGAGAAAATAAAAATGGAAGGCACGCTGCTATTTACCTAAACTGATGCAAAGTAGCTCAAACAACTGAATCTGAACAGATTAGTCTCTGCTATGGACACCTACACAGAACTGGTTTTCACAAGAGACAAATGGGGAAAATAAATTCAGTGGTCCAGATCCTGATTTCACCTACAAAGGACAGAAATTTATAATAGCTTTCACAGTGGAAATACTTTGTTTTCATATCCCATGTACTTGAAATTGGATTTGGTGGACTTCGGATTTTTTGAAATTTCTGATTTATGGTGGATTTCTGTAGATTGTAACTGAAATGTGGACTGAAATCTTCTATCAAGAAGGCAGCAGTACTCAAAATAGTGTGTTTGCTTGAAATGCATCCTGGTAATTAATGTGCTTCTTAAAGAAACAGAGCAAGAAGTGCATGGAAGAGTGCCAAAAATATATTCAAAGCATAACTTTAGAGTACATTAAGTCATAGGTCTATTCTGGCAGCATGGGGAGAACTTACATATTTAGAACTGTGGAAAAATAAGAACAAAAGCATTGAAATCTGACTGTGGTTTGAGATTCTCAGGTTCAACATATGTTGTAGGAGGATGGCTGGAGTTTCTGTGCCCTGGTACCTTTTATTCACTTGGGATATCAGAAAGTTATTTGAATGTATAACAGCTGCTGTACTGTTTAACACCTGCATCTCTTTGGGTTTGGGAACAACCATGTCATGGGAGTTATGGAGCCCTGCCCTCAATATTTGGGGTTTTGTAGTCTTCTGAGGGGAAAAGTAGCACCCTTTCTGCAACCCTTAAATCTACAGCTTCTGGAATCAGAGCATGGGTGACCCTCTCAGCTTTCAGATTTTGAAGAAAAGCATTTTAGCTCTTGTACTGATAAAGAATGATCAAAAAGTGAATTCCAAAGGCTCGGAAACCAGGAAAAAACCATAACCTCTCTAAAACTGCTGTAAAAAGAAAACAAAGCACTAGATATTATTTACTCTTTTTTTTTTTTTTTTTTTTTTTTTTTTTTTTTTTTTTAAATGGAAACCTGCAGTGAATAGTCCTGAGGTTTCTCTAGTTCTTTTGTGTCCTTATTTGGCTAAGTCTGCTCCATATGGCTCCAGTCAACAATTTTTTTTTTTTTTTTATTTTAGAGGGAGAGAAAGAGAATTTCCAGGTTAGTTGAACTTATTGCTCAGAATAAAATTTCTCCTAGCCCCTGTGTTTCTAATTCTGGCAGCCTGTGATACATCACTAATCTCTAATTCCCTTACTCCCTGGGAACTGTCATTATTTTATGTATTGACTAATACAGTTGTCTCAGGGTAAATTTCCCCTGAAATCGAAGTTTACTTCTTGCATTAGAAGTGAAGCTGACTCCCTTTTATAAATGGCAGACTCCTTTTATAACTTTGCATGTCTTGGAAGCAGTCACACTAGAAATGTATGGGATTTTGTTTGTTTAGGTTTATGTTTTTGTTCTTGATGTGGTATTACCTGTACTTAAGACTGAGAAAATTGGAAGGCTAAATACCTATGTCATGATTTCAACCTTTTTTTCTGAAAAAAATTCTGATGAAACCTGAAGGTATCAGTAAACAGGAAAATTAGTGTATCTGTTATAAGGAATTCCTTAAAGGTATTAACATCAATAAAAAGTTCTTCTTTGTTTCCATTATAAATTTATGTAGGCTCAAGCACTGAATGAAAACAGCATTTTATTTAAATATAGAAAAATTACAACAAATACTTTGCAATACAATAAGTGAACACATTGTTTAAGAAGGCATGCCATGTTAACTGAAAATACCCTTACGTACATTTTAAATGTAAAGATATAAGTAATACCACCCATTCAGCACCCCAAGCAGTTGACAAAATTTTGAGGATGAATCAGTTTCTAATCTGTATTGATTAATCTCAAAAGGTTTCCACTTCACAGATCTCTTCCATTATGCCATTTGTGCATGCCTCTTCTGCAATAATCAGAGTAAGTTTTAGTTTGTGTTGTGGTTTAGAATTTGATAATGGAGCCTTTTGGCTCCTGTGCTGGTTTGGGCTGGGGTAGAATAAATTTTTGTCACAGTAGCTGGTATAGGGCTGTGGTTTGGATTTGAAAACTTGGTTTTCAATTCAGGTTTGGATTTGAGCTGAAAACAGTGCTGATGACCAAGGTATGTTTTCATTATTATTGAGCAGAACTTACAAAGAGTCACAGCCTTTTCTGCTCTTCACCCCACCCCACCAGAGAGGAGACTGGGAGGACCCAAGGAGCTGGGAGGGGACACATCTGGGACAGCTGACCCCAGTTGATACAGGGAACATTCTATACCAATGGTGTGCTCAGCATATAGATCTAGGGGAAGGAGGAGGAAGGGAGCCATGTTGAGAGTGCTGGCATTTGTCTTCCCAAGTCACCTTTAGGGGTGATGGAGTCCTGTTTTCCTGGGCATGGCTGGACACCTGACAGCCCATGGTAAGTTGGTGAATGAATTTCTTGCATGCACAGCATTTGCTTTACCTAGTTTTCTCACTTTTACACTTTCAATTCTCTCTCCCATCCTACCAGGGTGAAGTGAGTGATCAGCTGAGTGAGGCTGAGCTGCCACAACACCTCCAAAACCACAAATGAATTATTGTTGGAAAAATTGAGACAGGAACTTTATTTTCATATAGACAGTAAATGGGGGCAAACATAAGTCAGAAATAAAACAGGAATATTACATTTGTTTATTAAGAATTGACATCTTTATTAATTTGTATGTCCCACTTTCTGTTGGTACTATTCTTTCTCATACATGGTGAAGTTTTTCTTTTACTTGATGCCAGTCTGGAACTGAGTGACACCTTTGCTGCTATTGAACAGCTTAAAAAAATGGAAGACAAGATCCAATCAGACAGACTAATTAGGGTATCCAGTAAGGATAGAGCCTGAATATTCACTGCACTTTTTTTGGAAATACAGAACTGTGCAAATCCTTGCTCAGGCTGATTGAGACAGTCTGCCAGCCAATCATCCTCAGTAAAAAAGAATGAAAAATATTAGAAAAGTAACATCCATAGAAGTTTTGGGAACTGCTTAACTTAAAAAAACTAACACTATTAAATAAACAATCTAGCATTAGCAACTTTCTTGATTGAAAGACTGAATTTTTAGCAGTACCTTGCATAATCATTTGCTGCTGTTTTGCAAGGGGAAACTTCCTTCAAAGGTCAATCACAGAGGCAGAGCAACAATAGAGAATGATAGAGGACAGCCATGAGAATGGAAGACAAACACACCCAGTGGAAAGAAATCTCTTCTGACTTTTTTGGTCTTAAAACTTCAAAGCAAATCCAGAGTAGATTGCTCTTACTATTTGGATGTTGTCTGTGCTTAGCAGGTGCATTGATTTGCGAGTGCAAACCCAGTGCCTCTGTGGGTGTGTCCCAGTGAGAGATTGATGGGCAATCACCTTATGCTTCTGTGCTGCCTGGTTTCTTGATTTGCATGGTCTGGGTAGGTAGAAGAATATGTGCTGGGTTTGGATTCAGATGTTGATATCAAAGGTGTGTGATGACAGCATGGCCAATTTAACTGTTGGCATTTTATTTCTCATTGTGTCAGCAGTGCATCTGCCTGCCTTCAATCATCCTTTTTTTGGACACCACCATATAGACCAAGCAAGTATGGAAGAATAATTTCTTATGCTTGCATTGGCTTCAAACCAGTCGAGTTATGACTGCAGTCACCCTTTTCAGAGGCATTTGAACATTTGATGTTTCTGTTCTGTGGATGTGCACAAAAAATAAATACAGGGCCTGAAGCAGAAATGAACTGAAAGGTGGATTGATCTTCCTGTTATAACTATTTGAAACTTGAGGGGATGGAAAGCTTTCCGATTTTTCCTTTTGACGAAGGAAGGAGAGCTAATATTGGAAAATGTAGGGAAGCACATATTCAGTAGTAATGGCTAATCATAGATATTGAAAGCTATAATGTGACTCACAGACATGCCATGCAAGGAGTAACTTGTAGCACTCTTCTCATTTAACACTTCTTATCTGCTTTCATACCCACAAACAAAACCAGGATTTTAACCATTAATATCTGTGCTTCTCTGACCTGCCTTTCAGTGTTGCATGTGCAGTGGGTAAGCAAGAGACCAGCTGAGAAGTTTATTCTCTATAATGAGTACACTTCATGATATGATAGAGTCCTTGACAAGAGTGTTTTACAGAAGGAGTAGCTAAAACACTGTGCTTTCTAAAGAGTAAATGCTTTGGCCCACTGCCAACTTTCTGTTTGATTACAAAGAAATTGGAAAGGGACATCCATCCAGGTCTAATAAAGCAATTGTTCATTTCTTTTAGAAAATAATGAGCAGAAAAACTTTATTACAATAACTGAAACATTTGGCAATTTATGTATTTATTTGCATATTTGCAAGGCTTGTGGGTAAAATAGACACCTGCTAAATGTATGGTGTGACTGATGGTAAAAATGGGTTCTTTTCACAGGTTTGTTCTTTACAACCAAACGGGCTTAAGAATTTTGCCATTTACATAACACAGCGTAAATTGTTTCACAGTAAATCTGCTTAGCAACTTTATTTATGGAAGAATGACATGTGCATTTTCTATGACACCTAATACTTTGGGGTTTTATTTTGTCAAAATTGTTGTTTTACTCCCTCCTCCCCCAATTATTTATAGTTAAGATCTGTTTAGGCACTTTGTCTGAAAGGTAAGTTTCAATAGGATCCTGTTATAGTGTAGAATTTTGTGTTTGAAGTATTAATGTGTGGCACTTCTATGCAGTGCTTTTTATTTATTCTTTTCCTGCAGGCTTTCAGATGCAAAATAACATGAGATTTGGCCTTTTAAAAGTATTTAATTGCTGGGATGGTGAATCTGTCATGAAAAATCAGGAGACTTATATTATGCACTGCTTTCTTGCCAGTTTAGACATACAACAATACTTCCAGCTCTCCTTTCCATTGGTACATAATAGATTTATTATTTTTATTATGGCAAGACTCGGGGTTTGCATTTAGGGTCTGGTTAGGGTAAAAATGGGGAAAAAAAAACAGTGAAAAGACATTAATTCCCAATCTCTCCAGTCTCTGGCCTAGGCAAAATTTTGCCTTTTCTTCCTATATCTGCTTGCAGTAAAGCTGGGGGATGTGCTTTGTTGAAGCACATCCTTGTGCAAAACCCACTTGGAAGAACAAATTAATCCTAGGAAGAGGTTTTCTAGCAGCCTTGAGCTTTCTCTTCTCCCTGCCCTCTCCATGAGCAATTGGCTGATGTGCATGTACATAGCAGTACACATGAACTGTCACCCACCCATCCCCACATGCACATTCTCCCTACCTTGTCCTAGCCCAGAAATGTCTGAGGTTTTGTTGGATACTTATGTGCCTCTTTTATTTTTTTCTCTACTTCTGTGCTTCCTATCAAGTTCTTCTCTGCCTGTGGCAGGTTACCAAATAAGTTTACAGTAGGGTTCTTTGGCAGTTGTGAGTTTTGTCCTTGAGTTCTTGATTTTGTTGGTTGTTTTTTTTGTTATGATGTGGCCTTTTCCAAGGGCTTCTGAAAGTCTACAGTGAGTAGCCAGGTCCTCATTGGTACTTTACATATCTGTCCTCAGGGATGGCTTATCCTCTGGAGTATTGGAGGAATTCAGTGCCCAAGAAATTATTCATAAAGATTTTGCAAACTTATCAGAGCTTCAGGTGGAAGTTGTAGTGGAAATGTTGTGCCAAGAAAAGCCTCTGACCACACGTAGCATGGACTAAAATGGGTTTTCCTTCTTTCCTTCAACAATATTCAAGTCTTTTAGCTACTTTTTATTCTAGTTTTTTTTTTTTTTTTTTTTTTTTAATGTTTACTCACAGACAGAGTCTTTTCTTAAAAAATGCAAGGGATTCTGTCAGAGGCTACATTTTCCTTGAGAGAGTGAATTAGTCTGTGCTAAGGTCAGTGCTTCTCTGCCTGCATTGCCACATGTAGCCAAACAATAAACTTAAAAACCAGACTGGTCCTTTGGCCCTTCTAAACTACACTCAGCTATAGGACTATGTGTTTTAGGAAGGTGAGTTTCATGGATCCCAAGGAATTAGGGCCTTGCTGCTTTGCTGCACTTTGTTTCTAGTTTATACTGTTTAACTGCTTTGCTGCTATGTGAAACGTAGCACGGAACAACCAATTCTACTCTACTATGTTGGGATAAAACCACTGCTACCCATGGAGGTGTAAGAGTGGAGCCTGCATAAATACATCTCATTTCTGACTTCTACGGTTCAGGTAAGTGATTTATCCAATATCACTGTTAAGTGGACTGGAGGGAAAAGCTTGAGATTTCTGTAAGAGAACAATATTTAATATTCTAGTCTTTGTGGCATATAAGTGTACAGGGTAAAGAAAAATATACACTTTCAATTCTACAGATAAAAAAAAATATTTTAAGGGCAAAGTGTTTTTAACACTCCCTTTCATTAACAAGAGGAATGGATGGTTTGTTGCTCTGAACATAGGGTGTTAATCTAAATTTCAGAGGTACTCAATGCATGTTGCAATTTTTACTCCTATTTTCTTAGTTAATTTAGGCATGTCACTTTAACCATAGTGTTAACCACCTCAACAACTATTTTCTTCCTGTCAGGGCTTCATTGCCTGAAGCTGCTTTCTTTATCACGATATTTGTTCACCTTGTGAAAAGCATTTTCTAGGAAAGACAAATATCTTTGCTTTGCTCCTAATGTACTGACTTCTACACAACTGTGACTGGGAATCCAGTGGTATAGGAGCAGGAAATCATGTGGATGGACACATTTTCTGTAGAAAGAGAATACCTAATGAAAACAAAATGGAAAAAAAAATACTTGCCATAACAGTAAGACACTGCTGCAGAACATAATTTTGTGGCATAGGCATCATGTCTAAAATACTTACTATCCTTAAGGACATAAGTTAAAGTTTAGGCAGAATCAGCTTAGACCTTCACTCCTCAATTGTAATAAAATGCACAAATGTGTTCTTTGCAGATTTCAAATGTGAAGAATTTTTGGACATAGCACGGCTCTTCTGTTTAAGAGAAAATGTACAATGGAAAATAAAAGATAAAGGCTTTGCACCAGATATTCCCCCCACCCGTGCTTTTAATTTTAACCAGGCAGTTTTCTGACCACAGAGTGTGCAAAGTGATTTGAACTGAAAGTCACTATTTAGGTACAGAAATATGGAAGCATTGCTTGTGTGGAGAATGGTTAGGAAAAAAGAGAAATTTCTAATCTACTGTGGTCTCTATCTACTTACCTCCAAATTCAAAATGAGGGAGGGGAGAAAAGCCCCCTCCAATTCATCTCAATAAGATGAAACACGTTGGCAAGTCTTTACTTTTATTACCTTGTCTACTCCAGCATCTTCAGCTAGAAGTCAAATTGTTGGCACAGAAACATCCTCTTTTCTTGGTCTTGTTCCACTCTTCTTCCAGCTTGAGGACTCTATATAGGATTAATCTAAAGCTAGAAAAAAAAAAACATTAAGCAAAGCAATAAAAATAATTAATCTAAGTTTGAAAGAGATATTTTCCCCTCCTTCTGCCATTCCTTTGCTACAAATGTGCAAACATTTTTCCCTACAGTGGAGGCTGAGAGGTGCTATTTGCTTTACTGGAATATAGCTTCTCCCCATCCTCTCCTCTCCACTCTCTGTTTGCCCCTTAAGTCTTAAGGGCTGTCATTAAGGACTGCCTTAATGTTGCTGGAGTCCACTGTTGTTTCAAGCTAATCTCAGGGATCAGCTAAAGCCATCAAATCAACCATCTGCAGCTGTGCTGTGAGTCTAGCGTACTCCATGTTCTTCAGCCTTTTTAATTTTTATCTTTTGGTCTTGTTTTGTTCATGACATATTTATGACCAGTGGGATTGAGATGAAAAGTCTTTATGTACATACATGAAAAAAATCAGTGCTATACTATTTTTCTCTTTTTTCTTTTAATGATGCTTCATTCCAACAAGCTCTTTCTATCTAGACAGGGTTCTGCTTAATTAGATATTTAAATGATTGGAGCAATGCTGTTTCTTTAACTCCTAACTGCAACAAGCACATACGAAACACACTGTTGGCGGCATTTAATCAACAGCAGTCAATTTATCATTTTCACAGTTTTAGTGAGTGGTTATGAATCACTAAAATCACAGGTATTGTAGATGCAGTGTTGTGGCACTATCATTAACAAATATACAGTGCACAGAGGGATGACTTGGTAATTGAGTGGGACTAATAAGAATACATCATTTAGCTATATGTGACAAACTGTGCCTCAAAACACAACCATGGAAAATTCACGTTTTGCTTAATAAATAAATTACACAGCCAATGTATTATACATAATTTGTGTCCTCATGGATTTGAATGATATATAATGCATACTCCAAGTCATTTATTTATTAAGACTAACTATATATATTGTAGTTGGGGAATTTTAAACTCTAGAGTAAGACCTGCATAGGTAACTGTTACAACTACTGAGTTTGATTGGGCAGCAAATGAGGCTGTGCATTTGGGGAGCTGCAAACACAGGCAAGTGTCTCTAATGTTACAAGCTCCAGTGTATTAATAAACTTCACTTTCCTCCATTAATTTGAGAAATAAGAGGACTAAAGTTGGAGAAGTAACTTATTCAGCAATGGAAAACAAGGAATTTTTTCAATAAAAGGAAAATACCGATTGCAACAAGGAGCTTTGCTGCACTTGGGTAATAACAAACCCTTCCTCTGTAATGTGTTTGAAGAGGCAGGTTTATACTTGTGGGCATCTAGGCCCATTGGCCAATTCAAAGAAGATAATAAAATAAAAAAAAATATTCTCTTTAGCATCTTGGATAAGCAGTAGATGAATACTTGACCTACAGATGCTTTCAAAATACTTTCCAATAGGTGCTCTAAAGTTTTCCAGCTAACATGCTCTGTGGCTGGCCTATGGCATTTTGTTCAAGACTTCTGCAATTTTCTGCTTAAACTACTGTCATGTCCAGATTCCTCTGAGTTCTTTGTTTGTTTCTTTGTTTTTCACGGTGTCTAGGAACTCTGATTTAATTTAAGGAAATGTTTGTGTTCTTCTAGCAGATTGACTAAAGTGTAGTATCTTGTAGGACCCTTCTTATAGCACATAAATTTGAATAAATTCTGGAAAAATCATCTTTTGAAATGAAACTGGTTTTATTTAAAAATATTATTACTGTTGTGAATCGTCAACTAAAAAGAAAGAATAAGTACTAAAAAAATAGCTCTTATCAAGTTGCATTGAATAGCATTGATCAACCATCATTTCAGGTGGACATTGAACAGTGCATATTTAGTCAACAGTTTCCACCTTGAGTTTCCCCTGAAACATTACTTATAGACTGCATAAATCTGCATATAAACAGGTTTTTACAGGGAGACTAGAACAGTCCTTTTTCTGACATTGGTGGAAAATGTTGGCTTGCTAAAAAGAGCAAGCTGTGTGAAACCACCAAGACTAACCCAGGCTAATCGTGAGAGGGGGAACACTAGCTCTGGGAAGTGTCAAGGCTGATTTCTCAACAGTTAATTATTTAAAAAAACCCCAAAACCCCTGCAAAACAAAACAACCTTATATTTTCTTATTTCAGGACTAAGTGGTTTTGTTGCCTTTTTTTTTTTATCATATTTTTAACCAATTCTGAAACATTATTGTGATTTAAAATTGCAGAAGCTTTATTTACATCTGAATTTCTTTGACACTGCAGACATACCTGAGATTTCTGTTCTACTTTTGGGGAAAAAATCCCCAAACCAAACAAACTATCAGATTTAACTCTTTATATGAACCAGGTTTTGGCTTTAACTCAAAACAAAGTTCCCGAGAGGAAACCTTCTGTGAATTTGCTTCCAGCAAGCCAAGGCTGAGTCACTTAACACACAGCCTTGAACTGGTACAGATCTGCAAGCAACAAAAAGAAAAAAGTTGATTGTTTCTGGTAAATTATCCATCAGGTTTGGGATGTTATTATGCCTAGAATTTAAAGTGAACTGAATAATGTAAGTTGGATAAAGGAAAAGTGCAGTATTAAGAGAGCCAGGTGTCTTCACATAGTTTCCTTTCCTGGGCATAGTTTATTTTTTGGAGCTACAAAGCAATGTGAATGAAGTTTTGAATCCTAACTGATAGGCAACATTCAACATCATGTGCAACGCTGTTTTGGATGGTGCTTGCTTGGCTGCTGCTGCAGCCCAAACTTGGAGTATAACACTTCACATAAGGAGGTCAGGTAGCTGTCAATTCTCCATTACTTGTTTCATCCTTAACTATCATACTAGGAAGATACTCAGTCCAGGTAATTTCTCCTTTTTTAAAAATTGGGTTTTGGTCACTAAACTGATTTCTTAAGCTGACACTTCTTTTTCAGAGAAAAGTGCTTCCTATCACCTGCTTGCTCAAAGAGCACCAGACAAAGGTAAATACCTTAATATCTGTGAGAACATCAGCTTTCACCTCACAAGTGAAAACAATGTGAAGCTTAAACCTATTGATCCTATTGTAAAGTATAGCTAAATGGATAACATGAGTTTCCTAGCTTCCCAGAAAATAAGCACAAGGCCTTTGGAAATTTCACAGCCTGGATGCATATTGTATCAGCCCATAGATTCATTGATTTGGTTTCCTCAACAGAGTTGCATCGTACTTGAGAGCAGGCTTTTAGTCTTTTTTTCTCTGGGATCAAGATGATCTTACAGTTGATTGTGTAGCAGACAATTTAAATTCAAATAGAAGCATGACTATTTTTGTCAATAATTCAATACAGACTGTAGCTGCTAACTCTTCCCCAATTTGTTTCACCAGTGCTTTAGTGTCTTTCCTGTGGCCCTACTGTACTCTCTCTTTGCTACAAAGCCACCAGAGCTGAAACTTCTAGAGATATTCTACTAACTACTAGTTATCTTAAAATATCCTTCACCTGATGAAAAAGAGCCAAAGTGCTAAATTTGCACATCTCCAAAACACATCAGTGTGAGTATTACACATACTGACCCAGCCTGGTGCTCACAAGTGGTGGGGTTGGGCTGGGTTACAAAAACCCTGCCTGCCCTGGCACTAAATATGGTCTGAGGGTAAATGACTACTGATCTTAACTGTCTGTTAAAGAAATGAGTGAAAGTGTGGCATGCCAGTGAACTTATTCACCTTCTTTTCCAGTATTATTTGAACAGCTTTTAGCTGCATCTGTCTGCTTCCTCCCAGCTCTTCTCAAAGGAAATAGCGAGACTCAGAGTAAGATATGGATTTAATTGCAAAGCATCATCCCCTCTCTTAATGCTTGTAACAAGCCAATGAGCACTGAAAGGACCCTTGGTAATGTGTAAAAAAATATATATACTGATTAAGGCTGCTGGGTAATAAAATGTCCTTGGTATAATTTGAGTCATTTCTCTTTGTTGTTCTACCATTAACCCTACAAGAGCCAGTGTCTGCATTTTGGTGCACTGTCTTGTTAGTCTAGCCTTTCTGGTCCCCAGAATTAAACTTATGCTAAGAGGACTGCAAGATAAAAATGCAGGCACAGGGATGGTTAGGCCCCTGCAGTCACCAAGATGAATTAAATAATTTAAATTGACCTAGGGGCCTGTGTGTAGAATAATCCTCCACTTAGATGACCCAGTGATTCTTAACTCATTTCTAAGTCTGTATCCAGTCAATGTGAAAGTGTTAATGTTCCTGTATCACAGTACACTGATTACACTTATCTTTTTCATACCCAATAACCAGAGACAATGATTATATTATTCATAAGATATTTTTACCTGAAGTAATAAAGCATGCAGCTTTAGTTATTATTTCCTAATCTTTTTTTTTTTAACTGTACTTTTTTCTCCAGCCTCAGGGATAACCCTACAATTTATATTAAAAAACATTCTTCCCTTGCACACCTTTCTTATTTAATCTCTGTTTATGCAAAGCTGGTATAATTGTATCAGCAATGTGTTTATGTGAACATTCTTGTAGCTTTCAGGGGATACTACCCCTGCAGGGCTAGCCAAAAAATACTTCCTTTTTAAACTGAACAACAAAATTGGAGAGGGTTAATGTGGG
The DNA here is from genome assembly GCF_026979565.1 of Vidua chalybeata. Classification (NCBI taxonomy): domain Eukaryota; kingdom Metazoa; phylum Chordata; class Aves; order Passeriformes; family Viduidae; genus Vidua; species Vidua chalybeata. The sequence goes on from NC_071530.1 coordinate 94,397,323, forward strand.
AGAAAGAGGCTTATATCAGCAGGTCTTGTCTTACCTTAATCAGGTAATACACAAGGCAAAAAAGTCTGACATGTCCACAGACAGTTACTGTGCTGCCCGCCATATGCTGCCCTAGTGTTCCAGATGGACGGAGAATCTGCGAAAGTCATGTTTCATGAGCATTCCCTTCAGGCTCCCGGGAACCTCCAGGACACAGCTGGAGAGATGTGTGCACACACCAGTGTGGCAGTGTGGGGGGGTGTGTATGTGTGTGAGAGGAGAGAGAGAGAGAGAGAGAGCATAGATGTTTGGTAGGCAGTGAGGCTGGTTCTAAATAATTTTGAGAGGACTAAAGGGCAGGGGGGAGTGATGTGGAAATCTTGCATTTGACTTCACATGAAATGCCAAAAAAATTTCCAAGTGGGATTTCTAAAACTTGTTTGCTCTCAAATTCATCAATATGTGAGACTTTATTTTATTTCCAAGAATGACACCACATATTATGCTACAGAAAGATGGAACAAATGTACAGGGAAGCAATGAATGGGTCTAATCCCTGCCCCAAATAATCAGACAGGAAAATTGTTTTCATGCATCTTTGCTCTCTAGTGTTCTTTGCAGTAAAACACTTCTGACCCAAAAGCTGAATGAAGCTCCCAATCTTTCTGCAAAACCATTAGCAAAATTTGTATTTACATTTAAATAGCACCATCCCAGTGTTTCTCTCTTCTGGGATTTGCAATTGTATTATAATGTCCTAATTACTGTTCACTGCAGGAAGATTTTTATCAGGCCGCAGGTATTTGAATATAAGTTGTACCTAACATGACTGCTAGGAGTTGTTTGTTGTACTAAAATCTAAGCATGAATGAGTTGGAGTTAGCCAAAACATGGCTAGAAACCTGACCATTAATCTGCTTAACCCTGGGAACATGTGGCAAAGAGCTTAAACCGGGCTTTAAGACACCCCACCACTTTAAATGCTATAACTGTCCTCTCTGCTCACCCTGCACATGGCCTAAGGGGGTCTGCTTTTCACTTGGCCCTTCTTTTCTTTTTCCTTCCTGTACATGAGCACTTGGAGTCCAACTTCACCTTCCCACAGGAGGGCACAAGTCAGAGGAAGGTGTGCTCCTCCATCTGCCTTCCTCTTCCAGCTGTGCTGCAAGACAATCAAGTGAAACCTCAGTGAAATGAAACCCAGGTCTGATCCTAGATGGCCCCACACATAAACCAGGGAGCGCTCAGTTGCTGCTGTACGCAACCTCGTTTCTATGTATCGGGATACATCCCCATTTCACTGCAGGTCTAAAGTTATAGGTCAAGAGCTACGTGTAGGAAGCTGTTGATATGGTAGGAAGACATTGACCTCTTTTGATTTAAACTTACATTTATTTCCTAAGATGAGCTTAAGTCATAAAATTTTCTGGAAAATAGTGAACCCCTTTGATAGCCATGACCTTAAATTAAACTTGAGCTAATTGAAATTTCGTGGCAAAAAATAGCCTTTTTTTCCAAAATTTTCCAGGTACCATAACATAGAAAAACATGCAGTTGTTGACTGAGTCAGTGTCAGCTCTTACCATTCTATACATAGTCTGGTCTTTCCAAATGATAGTGTTTTTACAGGTGATGTTAACCTAAAGGCAAAACAGAATGTAAGTTCTTTGTATTACGCAGATAATCAGTGATGTCTGTAAGGTTATGTCCTACATGGGTGGCCTGACTGACCACAGCACTTTTCTGTATAAACTCCAGGGATAAAAAAGTGAAATCCTGACCTGGAAGATAGCTGTTGCTTTTCCAAATTAAGAAGTAGAATAAATCTCTTTAAATACATCACTTATAACAACCACCTGCAATTTCTGTCATGCTGGGATACTCACAAAGCTCTTATTCATGGGTAGAAGACGATTCTGGACTTTTTATGTAAAAATGCTTCCTTGCACAGAAAATTTATATATTTTTGCTTGGCAGAGCAAATTTGCACCAGAAGTAATGAGGTTTTACTCAGTTTTTAGGCAGCACTGGGAGAGCCCTGAGATGTTCCTTCCTTTGGTGGGTATGTGGTGCTGGTGGCAATGGCAGCTCATGGATGGCTTCTCACTCTGCATGGGGGAAACAGCCCAAAGTGAGAAGAAAAAGCACCCCACAAAAGCTCTAGTTCAGAGCTGGAATAGCAGGTAGCAGAAAAAAGTTAAGTCAATGGGACAGAGGCTGGTGAGAGCACACTGCATGTTTTGGTTGCCAGGGTCCCAAGCCCTGCCTCTCCCTGCCCCACCCCTCACCTGCCCATGGTCCAGGACCCCATCTCAACCCTCAGAACTGTCATCCCCTGTCCCAGTGGTGCTACACCAGGGCCAGTCTTCAGGTCCCCACAGCCTCACCCTGCCTGGCTATGGACCTTAAGCCTGGCCTGGACTTGCATTTTCCCAGTCTCCAGGGAGGTAGCTGGTGCCTGGGAATGGGACTGCCTTGGTGTCCGTGGCTTCCCAGTTCCTATATGGAGGGTAGGATGGGTCCTGGCTGCCTGGACCCCCCCCTTAAAGACCCCCAGGGGATCCCCCACTGTCCTGGCCCCAGGGAGCCCTGACCTCTCCCTATATTCATGCCTGGATTAACTTGTCTTTAATTCTGAACAAAATCGACGCATGCTCTTGTGCAGATATTACCAGCTGACATAGGAATGGAAAGGTAATATCCTGGTCATTTATTTCTGTAACTTGATCATATTAGCAAGGATATTATTTTAAGACTAGAAAAAAGGTCTCACCAAAAAAAAAAAAAAAAAAAAAAAAATCTTAATGCAATCTTCCATTCATTCTCATCAGAGAAGAAAAGGCCTTGGCCTCATCCCCGGCAAGCTTTGCTCCCATAAGGCACTGTAGCCTCTGCCTTCCTTCTCTCCTTCCAGGGCTATAAATTAATATCTCATCATTGACCATAATATGGCCTGTAACTCTGTTTATTATTACTGCGTATTTTAGACAGGTGGTAAGTATTGGCACTTTTTATTATGCTGATAAACAATGTCAGACTGCCAGGTGAAATCTGTTGTCAGGGTGATTTCTCACTTCCCTGTAGCCTCCCATGGATTTCTGCCTGGGCTAAGGGAGTGCAGAGCTCCAGTGAGTCCACTTTCTGCAGCGCCCCTCTCCCCTCTCCTGTGGGGATCAGCCAACCGCTGCCACCCCTTTCCACTGCACGCTTTCAAGGGACACAAAGCCACAAACGTACACAGCCCTTAGGAAACCAAGCACAAATACAAGTGCCTTCCCTCGCTTCCGATCCTCATTTCCCTCAGGATTGTTGCTGCTCTCTCAGATCCATTCCTTTGTGCTGTGCAGCAGCATTGGAGGTCCTGCCCTCCTGAACTGCTGTTGTTCCCAAGATCTGCAGTGGAAGCTTGGCACAGGGTGACCAGGAGATGTGGATATATTTGGCTATTTACTGAAAAATCCTTAGGCACACTTACTCACTCCTACTTACATGATGCTGCCTGGCATGTATCAGCTTCACACATAGTGCTCACACGTACGTGATCTTGCCTCAAACGTATCAGAGCCTTTCTCGACTGTCTTTCAATCTCTCCTCTTGCAGCATTGAATCTACTTACCAACTTTGCTTCTCAGACACCTCGCAGCATGTCACCCAAGGTGTGTGTGTGTGTGTGTCTGTGCAGTGCATCCCCGTGGAGTGCTGTGGGGAGGTACCTGAGCAAGATGCAGACATCTGGGAGAAAATTCACCTTGATGGTGCTGGTGGCACTCACGCTCTTATGTTGCTCCCAATACATAAATTAGTTTGGCTGTGTTTTCAATGCATGCATTGTGTATACAAGTGTACAGCATCCTGTCTGGCATGAACAGCAGCCATTTTTCCTCTGCAACCCTCTTGTCCAACTCAGAGATGAATGTAAAGAATTTTATGCAGTTTATTTATAGATCCATTTTTTCCCACACCTACAAACCCTAGGTACTACATAAAAAACATAAAAAGAATATTTGTTTTCAAATTTACTTAAATACTCAAATGTTAACAAAATTCAAGGATCTTGGTTGTTGATACCTCTTTGTTCATATGATGTCTTTGTGCATATACAGTCACTCATTACTGAAATGTGCCCTTTTTTCCCTGCCTTTACAGACTGAATACAGGTTCTCTAATCAAAAGGGCTGTTGGTGTCAGTAAGTTAAAAGGTCACAGGAAGGAAATGCTGGTATATGATAACTGACTTTTGTTTTGACTTATTTTAATAAGACTAATTTTGGTTTTTGAGAATCATCTGGTTTTATCCTCTCCTCTCCTCTCCTCTCCTCTCCTCTCCTCTCCTCTCCTCTCCTCTCCTCTCCTGCCTGGTAAAGTTATGGGGAAGAATATTCTGGCAGATATTGAAAAACTTCCTCATTAGGGGAAGTGGAAGGGCAGGTACTGATCTCTCTTCTCTTTTGACCAGTAACAAGAGCCAAGGGAATGGCCTAAACTTGTGTCAGGGGAGGGTTAGGCTTGATATTAGAAAAAGGTTCTTCCCCCCGAGGCTGGGCACTGGAACAGGCTTCCCAGACAACTGGTAACAGCACCAAGCCTGACAGAGCTCAAGAATGGTTTGGACAATCCTCTCAGGAGCATGGTATGATTCTTGGGGATGGTCCTGAGCAGAACTAAGAGTTGGACTTGATGATCCTTGTGGGTCCCTTCCAACTCAGAATATTCTGTGATTCTGAGTTAAAAATTGTTGTAGATTGAATTTAGTGTTGATTTTATCTGCTTCATGTATTTTTTTTGTGTAATTTCAGATTTGTCTAATTAAATACACCATCTACTGTCACTGTTCAGGTGGGTAAAGGATTATGTACTCCAAAGAAAGCAGGATGTAGGATTGAAAGTCACAGCGTCCTTTTCCTTTCCCCACAGGCTGCAGCTGTGAAGACTGTGGGGTGTCACAGAGCCAGTGTTCCCACAGCACTGTATGGGACACTTAATTCCCAGGTCACCTGCCTTGTTGGAAGAGAGAGGACTTCCTTTACCAGTCACCCATATCATTCACTTCTGTTTTCAGTGGCTATGGCTGTGGTAGCTATGGAGTTTACAAGAGCCAGTACTTTGGACAGTAAAAGTTAGCAATTTACCAAGTGAAATACTGAGCAAGGGTTAATGCAGTACAGTGGCTGATATGGTTTCCTGTCCTAGGTGCACTTCCTTCATTTGTGCTGCACAACTGACTCTGAACAAAATGAAGAATCAAAGGGATGGCAGCAGGTTTGGAGTAGAATATATTATGTATGGATCATGTAGTCTTTTAGTCAAGATTTGCTGGGTCTGAAAGCCTCTGTCCAGAAGTGAATCTCCATACTGTTTTCCTGAGACAATTGAGTACAGTAGTAATCTCAGAAGATTGCAAAAAAATGGTGGGACCCCCATGTCATATGATATGATAATTAAAAACCTAGAAATAAGATCCATGCCTAACTCTTAGATCTTTTCATTGCTGGGGGAGTTCTGCATTGTGCTCCATCTGGACATGCTATATGCTTTGGGGAGAAGGAACTGATCTGGGCTACAATTATGTCACCTCCTAGTACTTGTTCCATTGGTATTATGGGGACATTCTGGTGAGGGCTGCAGTACCTTGAATGTGAAATTCCCTGATAACTGGGTGGCTAAAAGCTAGATCTGGATTTTTATGCCAGCGGCCATCTCTATTTAAAATGCAAGATAAATTAATCTCCTCCCCCAACATTATCAGAATCTCGCAGATGGTGTTATTATAAATAAGTTCTGTTTATCTAAAAGTATTAGCATTTAACTCTAGGAGGAATGGTTGTTGTCATGTGTGGTTCAGATCTTTATAGATGCTAGGGGTTTCTTTTGCCTCTAGCAAGATGAATATACAAAAAAAAAAAAAAAAGAAAAAAAGAAAAAAAAAGAAAATACATATACTTGCTTTACTGGAATATACACCTTCTTGTAGGCTCTTATTTGTGAATATTTAGCTGAGCAACTGAAGTCAAGGAAGGAAAAAGTGAAAAAGTGTTAATCACAAGTGTGCAAATATCATCCATAGGAATAATTTTAGCTAAAGCTACCACAGTGATGTTCATTATCATAGCTAGATAATTAAAACTGGAGATAAAGAATGATCTTGTTGCATAGGAACATAAGGGTTAAGAAATAATTTTAAGGATGGCAAGTTAGGATAGCTTGGGTGAAGATTGGGTTGGTAATGAAAAAACCTCCTGAAAAAACCAAGCTACAATCAATTTTTAGACACTTCTGTAAAGAAAATGAGGTAATCCAATCAAGGAATGCAAACAGAGCCATTTGGTTAGATGACCAATTACACAGGGGCAACAGTGATTCATTAATATTTGTGCCATATGTTTATGAAGAATCCAAGGGCTACATTAAGCAAACTTGAAGTAACTGGGACTTAACAGGTAACTCATGGAGAAAAAAAAAAAAAAAAAAAAAGAGGCCTAGATAATTGATTAACTTTATTCACTGGGAATGGTATGCCCCTTTTTCTGAACAAAGTCACACTCAATGTCCTTGCCCTACTGTATTACTCATGGACTTTGTGTCTATATTTTGCCTTGAATAATTTTGGATAACTGAGGTTGGTGAGCTTTTTATTTTCCCTGAAACATAGTCTTCATTCCCTAAATGAAAAGAAATGTAAAACTCTTTACATTTATGTAGTCATTAATTAACCTAAAACAACTTAGAGGCACCAAGGGACTGAGTGTGTTAAAAACAGACATCAAAGTCAATGACAACTTTGACTAACTTTTCTGGTTTTTTGTCACTTAAGCACTTAACTGTATTTTACTGAACTGGCTACCTGAAATCATAATGATGTAGTATCATATATTAAGACCGTCAAGGTTTTCATTGGTCATATGCTTCTTGCTCTCTTAGCCCACTTCATATCTAATGCCCTGTGGTATTCTTCTACTCCAAATTTCAAAATTCTGAGAATCCATTTTTTCCTGTGTTGGTCAGTGATTCAGAGATAGGAAAACTGGTTTCTTTTCTATTTATTGAAAATGGTCGTTGCCTTCCCCTTTGGAAATGAAAGTGCTGAACTGGAGAAATTGAAGTTCATACCATGCTCAGGGGTCATGATATTTGACATAGTCAGGTAGTCTGGTGTTCAGAGGTACAGAGTCATGAGTGACTCGTGGGTGTAGAGAGCTTTTTAGAAAAGGAAAATTTCCTAGTAGTGATAATCCAAGGTCAAATGTTGGAAGTTGAAAGTACAAGCCAGAAAGTAATTCTGTTTCAGGGTTTTATACTTTCGTTTTGCTACCATCATAACTTGGGGCAGGGGAGAATCTGTGTGATAGCTGTCTTTGTAGATACTTATATATGAATTGTTACATCTCAGAGCTCTTCTTTGATGCTAGAGAGACCCTCAATAATTATATAGATTCTTGGCTATTTTTGTATTGTATGCAAAATCAGCTGTTTTGATAATGTGAAAGCACTTTGAGCTTAGCCTGTGCTTAAGACCTAGTAGGACTCACATGCTATATTCTGTAACTAGGATTTAATATGCTAGGGATTCTTTTAATAGATTATACTGCTCCAAAATTATATTGTGGCGGTTATTATTCTCTTATCTTAATTAATGGGAGCTATTTAGAGTGGCAAACTAAGACGGGGGAGAATCAAACTGGTGAAAAAAAGTACTTGAGGCTTGGTTTCTTACTTGCTTCTTCGAAATGTAGGGAATGCTACATGGCTCTAAAACTCCAAGGGAGAGAAATGGTAAGCTTGAGTTATACAGTCAAGCCCCTGAATTTATCTGAGGAGCAGATCTTATGCCAGTTCTTTTGCTTGTCAGCACAATTCACCTGAGCTGTCTTAGGCCTTTTTTGGGGGACCATGCCATTTTCTTTGAATTCCACCTGTAGCTGACTGCTGGCACCTGACTCACAGCAGGCATTTCCATTGGGTGCCAAGGTTAATGGCAAAAATAGCAAAGATGAAATTTACAGGGCCAAGTCTAACTAATTTTGTGAATCTAGTTCATTTGGGGTTTTGCCTAGAATTAATAAATACAACAGAAGTCTTCGATGGGCTTCATAGATTTTTTTATTACTTTTCCCCCCTTTCTACTATGGACTCTCTGTTCTAAAAAGTTTCACAGTCTAACAGACTTTACTGCCAGGAAGAGTTTTCAGGGAATCAATCTACAATTTCACTTCTTCTTAAAGTAAAATAATGCATCACCATACTTAGAGTCCTGTATCCTCATTCCAGCCTCATGACCGTAATGTTTTTCCCACTGTAAAGGATAATGCTTTAGTGTTGACACACTTCAATCCACAAGATGTCAGCTGTTAGGATTTTCTACAGAGTGAGATCATGCTCTTTCAGGCCTGTTTGTGAGTCAGCTGAAAGGAGTCTGCAGTGCTGGTGGGGAGGGCTTTATTTTCATTCTGTGACAAAGTTGTTGTCTTCCTGATTATGACAGTGGAAAATTTTACTTTGTCTTCATTGTTGCAAAGTAGAGGACAGGAAAAGAGAAACTTGATTAGAACCTCCTATGTGCAATGTTTTGCTCCTGACTAGTCTGCCAAGTAAGAAGCAAATGGTAATTTTTTTCTTTTAAATGTGTCTTGATTTCTCTCATATTCCTGTAAAAGAGTGGAAGCTGAAGGAAAAAAGATGAGCTACCAACAAATAATGGAATTGTACCATTGTCTATAAAGAACAATATATTGATTGATTATTTTTGGTTTGTATAAAGGCACCTGACTGAAACTTCAGACAGCACTTAACAGCACATCATTATAAAGTACAGAGACTTTAATAGCTCAATGTCTGAAAAAGTACTCCAATACAAAGTTCCATCGTGCCTTGGTCTGCCTCCATAGCCTCCTTGAGAAAAGCCAAGAAAAACAGCAAGGTTTTGTGGCATGGCTTGAAGGTCAGTAAATCTTGGCTCTGCTAAACCCAGGAGGGAAATAAAAAGTCTGGAGCCAAAAAACCCCTCACATGAACTGTCTTGTAGCCGAGCTTACTCTCAGGTAATTCGGGGCTCTGTCAGTCAAGACAATACCACTGGATGAATCTCTAGGAGGAGAGGGATCCAAATTATTTAGGGATGCAAAGCTCAAAGTCAGTACTTAGACCAGTGCCGCTAAGTGGAGGGTGGCACTGAAGGCAGGCAGGAGGCATGAGTGTGGCCGAGCAGAGAGGCAGAATGACCACAGGGACAGTGTCACAGCGAGCCGTGGCAGCACCTCGGTGCGGAGCTGCCCCAGGAGTTAATGCTGGCTGTGATCAGCACAGTGGATTGGGAGCACAGTGCTTTTGGTCAGCAAAGCTTTGGCTCCCTAAGGGTTTCTAAGCAGTGAGATAGGAGTCCTCCTATCAGGAGGGCTCCCAGGCTGCAGAACAGACTAACAAAAGATGTATAAAGCGTGTTGGGTCAGCTGTGTGCTCCCTGCATCACTCACACACGCAGCCCAAATCATCTCTCTTAAACAGGATTCCCATTTACACAGCCTGTAAAAGTGGAGATGGCAGAAATCTGCGTAGGACAGGGCAAAATGTGACTTCTCAAGGTAGGAGAGGGCTCATCATTTTCTAGTGATTTGCTGGTGCTGTTGGAGCAGTGGTAGGCAAAACTGCTTGAGCAGTTCTATCTGCTTTCCTAGGGGTTTTAAGATCCATCCACTTCTGGTGGCAAGGTCTGTTCTGTTGTGTTTACAACAAACTCCTTTTTGCACACGTGGTGTTTTCTCCCAAACCAACACATCAACTCAGATGGGATCAGGTTTTTTTGTGAGACCTGTTGGGGAAGAGTGCACATTTATAGCAGCTGCAAATGAACTAAATGCTAGCTGGAAATGGTCAGGCAACAGTCCAAGCTAACATTAGAACAACAGAGAGGGTGAAACAAAGTGCTTATTTTTTTGCTGAATCAATAACTCTGTCCAGGTTGACTTCAAGGTGTTGCTTACTTCATTGCTGTACATCACATAATTAATTTTTTCTGCATTTGGAGATTCAATTTGTGCAGCAGGCTTCCCACTGAGGCTTCACCTAGGTTTTAGTTTAATTTAACTGGAGGGTTTGTGTTTACTTCTCCTCCCTGTGCTTCTAAATCTAACTCCTCATTGGGAAAACAAGGAAGCATTGCGGTTAAAAGCCTAATGGAGAAGCTGGCTCTGGAAAGCTGTATTTTCACCCCCGGAGAAATCTTGGAAATGGTGCAAGCCTATGGTAACTAATGCTGCCTTTGCAATGATAAATTTATTCCTTCATTTGCAAGCAAAATTGATGCACATTGCTAGGTCTTGATGACCTCTGGGTTTTTTTGGTTTTTTTTTTTTTTTTTCTGTCAGTTTCCCCTGTTTGTATGACATTGTGTGAGATTTGGAAAGAATTCCTTTCAGGACTAAAGGAATCATGCAGTCACATCTCCAGCTTTTCTGTTCGACACAAACAAACAAAAAAGAGAAATCTATTATGCACAGTTCTATATGGGAATGATTTGAGCTACTCAGCAGCCTTTCTTTAAAACTCTGTCCTTAAAAAGGTAAGTAACTCCTTCACCACTCCGTCTCAAATTTCTAACATAAAAGCTGGATTGAAAAGCCAAGGAACTGGAAAATAAGGCAGATACATGTGGCCAATACATTTCACTGAAAAAACTTCGCTAGCTGTCATGCCCCATGCTGTTGTATATGATTATTAGTTGCAAAATAGCATTGCTTGAATGTTATTACTGAACATTAAAGAACATTTCACTTCTAATTATGGAATAAGAAGAAGAGCTTGCAACTTACCTACCAAACATTTGCTTTGCATACATGAAAGTTTCGATTTAAAAAATATTTTTCATTTAAAAAGTCCTGGAAATAGGCTACTTTCTTTTGCAGCTTCCTGGTACCTTGAAGGTGCCAGTGAGGAAAGAAAAAAACTTCACACCTTAAAGTCTACATTTAATTAAAATGTATTACACTATTTTGAGTAAAATACTTAAATTGAGCAAAGGGTCAAAATATTTTTCAGCTTAATTAGAGACTAGTGATTGAGGACCTGAAAAGAGCACTTTGTAAGATCGTTTAGGACACTCCTGAAAGAGTATGGGGAGGAAGTTCCTCAGGTCAGTGGACCTACCTTCTTTCTGTTGTAAGCAATTGCACCAAAAAAAATTTCCGCCAGTCTCACATAAAAGCTGGTCTTGATTTTGCCCCCACTACTTCTATTGCAAGAGTTTTTCAAGCCTTATTCTACTTTTTTAAAAGCAAGAGAGCAATTAATAGCAGTTCTGCAAATTGAATGACTTCAATCTTTGGCACCGAGAATATTGCATAAGGACTGTGAGTTATTAATGATAATATTAGCCTGTTACCTAAGACATCTTTACCAGTAGATTTTCAACTTCTTTAAAAATGAAGCAACTGTCAGGATCTCCATTTTCATATGGGGAATTAAAGCTTTGCAGAGTGAGATGATGTACTCAAGGTCATCTCAGTTAACTAATAGCATAGTTGGCATTAGAAGGCAAATCTGTACAGTTCCAGGCCACTCTGTTATCCAGCAGATCACAATGACTTCCCCTAGGGTTAGAAGGATGGCTTGATTGGTGATAAAACAGTGTTAACCACTGAGGCCAGGATTTTTGAAAGAACCTTGGGGCTTAAAATGCATGTCTCCCACACACAGCAATGCAGGGGTGTCATGAGCTGACCCTGAAAATCCTGAAATATCCCATTGTGTTTAATTTTCTCTCTGAAAGATGCAAGCTGTAACAGCTCTGTCTGCAGTCCCATTTTTATTAAATGTATATGCATAGGAGATGATGCTCTGCCCTGTTTTTGAGGCCATTCAATTAAGCTTATAATTAGAGATTTGCTGCTGCAGCAGAGAAACAGATAGCTACAATACTGCTTCCACTGAGCTCCACTGAACTCAGAGCAACACAGACAGCCAGAGACGATTCCTTCTGGAAACTGTTTACTGCCTGAACAGAGTAGTCCAAAGGTGGCAGTGAGGCACAATGATATGACTTGTGTCATCTCTAATGGACTTGGAACAGACCTGAGAGCAGTTTCTGCTCCTTGATTCAGCTACAGGCCTTCCTCAAGGAAGATCTTTCTGTGTGGTTTTACAATTGCTGTTTCAGGAGCATGTAAGGCCAGATATTTAAAACTTCTTTTCTGCTCGTCATCTGTAGACAGAAAACAATCTCAGGCTTAACTCTGCTCTCTGAAGTCCATGTGGGTGTAGACTGGGGCATTTAAGTATCTAGGTGCTTATTTAAAACTTCAGGTTGAATGCCAACATTGTTCGAGCAACAATGTCGCACCAGAGGCAGAGCTCTTACCAGCTGCTGAGCATCTTGCTGTTGGATGGTGCAATCCTCCCAAGCGAGAGGAGTGGGCAGGAGGGGATGGCAAACACAGGGGGAAGCTGGAAGCTGCCTGGTTGCTGCTGTAGGATGTCTGGGGCTTGCTCAGCATCTGAGCTGGCTGGGCCCCCAAGCTACAGCTACACCTGCGCCAGTCCCTCTCTGCCTGCATGAGGTTAGGTCCTGGTGTGGCAATCCTGATTACCTGGGACAGAAAGCAGTCAGAAAAAAGGGAGCTCCCCATTTCAAACACCTTCCCAAGAGCTCCTTTCTGAAGGAAAGCAGCTCCTTTCTTTCTCCTTTGCCCTGTGCTCTGTGGTAATGTCCACACTTTTTTTGAAAGAGCAGATTGCAGGATGAAAACCACAGACAACATAACAACTTAAACACGTGTCTTTTCTGGGTTTTGTCCAATTCATTTGATTTCTTTGGGTATTTTGGGCCATTTTTAAAATATTTTTTAGCTGAAATGCTTACCACCGTGGAGCTGAAAAGCCAAGTTTGATGATAGCTCTGCTGCATAATTTGAAAGTAGCAAGGAGCCATGGTTTCTGAGTAGCACAGTTCCAGTGCCCTCAGTATCACGGCTTTAGGAAACAAGTAACATGCCGTTCATTCACAGTGTTTTGATCTGTTAGTAATGGATATTACTATGACATTTGTTATGTCATAGTAATAGCCATTGAACTGCAGATAAATGATCTGCTTTGAATACCAGGCTGAACATAGAAACCAAGACATGCTTGTACACACAGCCCCCCATGCATATGCATGTATTCCTTATAACTGCAAAGCCATGAAATTTTCCTGTTTAAAAAAACCAACCAACCAACCAACCAACCAACCAAAGATCCTTTGTCTTTGAAACTTTTTTCATAAGCAGATATACCAGCTCCCAGATTGCTTCTTTCCTAAGCTAATATCAGAGCACAAAAAGAAAGATATTGGAAGATTGCTATTGTTCAGCATCACAGAATTAAAAGAGACATTGTCTTGAGAGAAAAAAAATATTCTAGATGAGTTTCCAGATCCTTAGAAAGTGAATATCATTAACAGACAATTAAATCTTTTTGGATTTAAATCAAAACCTTAGTTTTCAAGTGGTTGCATCCAAACATTCCCTTTCAACTTCTTTCGATGTTGTGTTTCAAAATTGTGAGACAGGACTGAAATTTTCCATCACATTCTCATTTGTAATAAAAATATTGCCCTACATATGGTTCTGTAGTTATAATTAGTCTGTCTTCAAATTTTAATTGCCTTTCAGGTTACCAAATCTCAATAGTTTATGTAATTCAATGTATAACATTCAGTGAATTACAAGATATGGTTAGAGCTAAGGAGAAACCTACCTTGAATTACAATAAAGCCATTTTTCTATTCAAAAACTATCCATGACCAAATAGTGTTGGGCTGAAATATAGTGATTGTTTTAGGGACCTCTAACACTATGTGTATAGTACTTTGAAGTCTGATGTCCATTACCATTTTTACCAGCAGCATTCATCCAGTTATGTGGAAAGCTAAAAGGAAAGGACAACTAAAGGAACTGGAGGCAAATATCTTCAAAGAGAAAGTAATATTTTTGTTTTTTCAGTATTCAACTAGCTGTATGTTTTAGGGATACATTCATCAATAATCTAGTGAGTGACAGAAATGTTATAATTAATATGCAGTTTCCAAAATTAAAAATAAATTTGGCTTATCTCTGTGTCAGCGAATAACTCCTAATGTCATTTTCCAAGAAATATATGAAAGGAGAATTTATAGTAGAAAGTCCATCTCGTTTTGTAAGGAAAACAGATGTTCATTAATAAACAGGCTGACCACGGAGCACTGGAACTACCATCTGGATGGGATGTTGTACAGGGTTCCCCCCTCCTCTTTAACAATTTAGTCAGTGAAGTTCTGGTAGGGACCAGGTGATCTAATTTTTTTTTTTTATAGGATGTTTGGAAATATGTTAATCTTCTGTTCTTTCCTTCACATAATTTCTCGCTTCATGCCTTTAAACAAGTTTATAAAAGGAGCAAGCCATAAAGCATTCCAGAAAGTTCCAGAAATTGAAAAAAAAAAAAAAAAAAATGACTTAGCTGTAGGACAATCTCTTATTTGTCCTTGCAAATCTGCAAGCAGTGTATAAAGTCTTCTCCATTTGTGTGCCTCAGCCATTGTACCTGGAGAATTTTCTGTGTGTGCTCATGCTCTTTGTTGGCTGGATTGCAGCAGCACCTAAAAATATCAGGCAAAATCAGCCTCCTTCTGTGCTCTGTTCTGCACCTGTGTGCAGGGAAAGCATGTCCTCACACCTGAAGAATTTGCACCTGAGACTGTGCTCCTGTAGGCAGTGATGTTAATGTACTAAACTGAGATAGTAGTGACATGGAAGTGCCTTTTAGGTAGATGACGTGTTAATTGTCATCATGGAGGACCTCTGATGAGATGTACATGATGAGATGTAGTGTCATCCTTATTTTATGTAGGGAAAAATGATGCTATAGACAAAGCCAAGAATTAAAAAGTAGATACCCTTATTTCTGTATGAGAGTCTTGGTGCATGATGATGCTTTTCTTTTTTACCTCAGTGTATTGTTTAAGACCTTCCAAGAGTCCCTACCTGTCCTTGCCCATTTGTAAAATGGTATAGAAAGGCTTATCTAACTGCTGGGATGCTGAGAGGCTTTACCCTGCTGTGGGAATCTCTGAGATACTGGGGTAAGAGACCAGGATATTTTATCATACAACATTTCCACAATGTTACTTGCGGCTGGTGCAAGGGAGTAGTGCTACATATGTCAGATCAAGCAAGGTGCTCCAGTTGTCAGATAATTACAAGCTCTTATTAAGTAATTAATGTTCGTGGACTCCCCTTAATATTTGTGTGCCTACTCCAGTCAGTGTTACTACATTCTATTGAGACTCCTAAATACTTTCTTAGCAACCAAAACAAGAAACGACCTGATATTACCAATTCTGTAGTCCCTATTGGCTGACAACTCTACACTGCTTATTAATTTCCTGCAATGTACTGTTTATTGATATTGCCTTTATTGTGGTACCTCACCTCAGCCATGAAGGGAGGACACGCACCTCCATCTCGAGCTAATGGCATTGCTGCCAATGCTGCAGGGAGGCTGAAGAGCAATGTGACTAATAAAACACAACCAATAAAAATATGAAAGAAAAAATGTCCCTACTAGAAGGAAATGCATATTCCAAGTGCTTGCACAGCGCCTGGGGCTGTTAATCATCACTCCATGGGCACCCCTAAACAATTCTAAACAACAGTTAGAAAAGGATCAGATGGCTGTTTAGGGGGCTTGGCAGAGTGGTATTTGTTTGACTGGCAGGTGGCCATGCTTGCAAGGTGCGCTCTGAATAACAAGAGTGGCTTAAACATGAAGATGAAGGATTTTACTCATATGCTGTCTTTAGGACTCTTTTCCACTTTGTGTGAGGAGATAAAGGAGGTGCTGGACTTAAAGGGCACTGGCTCATTGCAGAGAGTGGTGGGGCCTGCCGAGCAGACCTCTGTAAAGGGCAAGCTGGAAGTGGCAGTTTCAAGCAGTTTACCTGGATTGGCTTGTCCTGGGGGAAAAAAAATCTCTTTGTACCAGTGATTAATAGCTCTTTCCTCCCCGTTTCTTGCCTGCATTTGTCATGGAAGAAGCTTGTGAACATCCTTTCCTCCTCTCCAAGTGCATATGTAAACTCTGCTCTCATCTCCAATTCATTAATCATAAGCACTTTTGTAATGTGCGTTTCTTCTCCTCTCCTTTCCCTTCTGAACGCATCCCCCTGCCATTCTTTTCCCTTGACTGCTCCTGCCAAGGGACGGTGCTGCCCATGGTGGTGGCCCAGGAGCTGCTGTGTGCAAGATGCCCTGTGGGTGCCCAGGGCAGCTCACCTTCTGAGGCTGGATGCTCCACATATCGTGGAAGCAGAGGTCTGCTGTTGAACTGCTTTCCAGCCTGGCTCTATGACAGTGGTGCTGTGGCGCTGACTTGGCCAGTATCTATCATTTTGCAGGAAGTAAAAAATTACACGTAATCATCATCAGTCATTCATTATCAGCCCCTCTCAGCCTGCTGCTGGGCAAAGCTTCCTCCTCTGTTTGTTTCCCTCATGCTGATTGCTGCAGATAGTTATTTATATATTTATTTTTGCCAGAACTTTGCCACCCTTGGAAAGCAAAGTTGGCAAGTGATAACAGAGCATGGATTGCCAAGATCCGGCTCCCCTTGCCTCTCTTAAAAAAAACATTGGTTTACTGCTGGTGATCCACATTTACTGAGTTGCTTGGACAGGAAACTGGGGAGTTTGCTGAGTTTTAGCGAAAGGTATGAAAGCACACTGGTACAGGCTTCAGTAGGAACTGGTGATCAGAGCACATACCTGAAACTCCTGATGGGATCCCACAGCCTGATCTAAAGTCCTTGCCAAGAATTCTGCCATCACCCATGCCAGCCTGATCCTATCTGTGCTGTAGGCATGCCTTCAGTGGCAGTAGGGAAATAAAGCTTGTTTGACTTCACCTAAGCTTGAACGAGCAGCAAGACGACAGTTTCAAACCTTCTGAGGGAAAACTGAATTTTTAAAAAGATCAGTGATTCCAATCCACATAAGCATCCAGGGGCTTGGAGACTCAGCCAAACTTTTCTGAATTAAAAATACTGAGGGATTAGGCTTTCTGGAGACTTTTTCCTAATGCTTCCTGCTTTGAGAGGACTTTTTGGCAGATATTTCTCTCTACTGCTTCACAGGTCCAAAGCCACTGAGAGGTCTCATATAGGAAGGCAAAGCATTTTTAAAATACTGTGTTTATTTTGTCTGTTCCAAGTGGGAATAAATAATGTAGTCTTTTTCATAAGGTGTTCTTTCTTTGTCTGCAAACTTCAGCACCAAAAACTTCTCTAAAGCAAGATGAAGCAGCCCCTATTATGTTCAATAAATGGCCAAAGAGGTACAAGTGCAGTTTAGCCTACAAAACTCTCAGTAGATGCTGTTTTCCAGGGATGACAACAGGAAAGTCCATTACTTTTGCATTAGGATTCTCAGTGTTGCTAGTGAAGCCAAGGCTCTAGACCTTGGCCCTTGGAAACCTTTCAATACCCAAGGCTATCTGATGAAACCTCACTGACCTCCCCAGAATTGCAGCAGCTTTGTTGCCAGAATGTGGAGGCAGAAAAGTTTCCAAGTCACATGTATTTTGGACATACACACTCCTTGCCCTGAAGTGTCTAAGTTTTTCCTGATGAGCATTCATAAAGCTACCTGGTACATTTCATAAAGCTGTCTGGCTGCAGCAGGTCTCAGAGAAGTTTCTTTCTTTATTAACTTGTCTTGAGAGTGGCAGAGAAAACGTAACCCTGACCTGTTCTAGGAGGCCTAGTGGTTGTGAGTTTGTGTGCATGTATCTTTGAGATTAAAGTGCTGAGAGCATGCACACAGCTGGGAGATGGGAAATGGAGCTGTACTTGCAGGCAAAAAGTGTTTACTCTTCCTCTTCCCCTCTGCAGAGAGTTGGGTCAAGAGGATTTGTTGCTTTCTGGTCAGGCAGCCCCATCTCCACCCACACTGTCTTTTTCCCCTACACATAGCACCATGAAAGCATAAGCCCTTGCAATCCCACATGACAGATGTAATGTGATCCTTGTGAAGTGTGTGACACAGGGAGTCATGGAAGCAATGGATTTAATATAACAGGCTACACACCTCCAAACTGCAGTATCTAAAGGGAAAAGTTAGCTGTTTTGGCATTCCTGCTCAGGAAAGGAGGATCTACCTATCTGTATAGTCAGAGCTTTCTTTATGGGATGCTATGAGGTGAAGGAGCCCCTGGACAGTTTAGCTGAACTTTTTGCATGGCTCAGGAACCTGAAAAATCTGTAGCATTATCATGTATTTTGCAGTATGTGCCTAACTTGCATGTACTTCATGAGAATAGATGTCCTTGATGGTGGGATTTTCAAAACTGTTGGCATTCTTACACTTGTAAATCTCTTTGAAAATAGTTTGTCTCTGGATATGCATCTTTTCTCAACTTCACATCACTAACTTTTGCCATTTACCAGTTTCTTAGAGTTGCACCTAACCTGAATGTTACACATTTGAGGCATATTGATAACACTGGTAGGGACCCAGCCTGAGGAGAAAGTTTAAGACAATGAACCTTAAGCCTAGCTTTCCTCTTTGTCATACAGATAAAAACAGTAAGAATAATGATAATAGCTGAGGAAACACATATTTGTCTCTGCAATGTGTAATAATGATAGAAATTGGGTTGGGCGACTTCTCAAATGCCAAAAATTTGTCAAAAGTGAGATAGACCCCTCCCTTTTTGTTTCACAGGTGAAATTTGAATGGAAAATGGGAAGCAAATACCTTATTCTCTCTGTCTCTTGTCAAATTGGTTTTACTAAAGCAAAATACAACCTTTTGGCCACCATAACTATCTTCACAAAAATATTCCTTTTCAAATGAAGAGAAATTTGCCATTTTTGTATTACAGTTTACTTAGTTTGCTTTCAGTGAAAATATGCAAATATAATACTTTGGTATTGGTACAATTGTTCTTTCCTGGTTTATTCTGGAGAGGAGCTTCCTGTGTTATGAAATTAGTCCAGTGAAATTAGAGGTTATTCCATTTTACCATACCTGCTGAATTTACCGGAAAGTGTACATTTAAATCTGGGATTTGTATTTTGTGTTTAAATATTCTAGTGCAAACACAAGCCTTACAGTCTCTGTAGCTTGACTGATTTCTTGTTTTACATGGTATGGGTTTTATTTGATTTAGGATTCAGTACTACAGGAGAAAATAAAAGTGAAATAATCCAGAAGCCTATAATAAGAGATACTTTGAGAAAGAATGCTCTACAAATTGTTTACTTGCTATGAGCTTTCACTCTTTAGATTCACTCACAAATTTCCAGCAAGTAAATTGTCTGCATGTGTATCTGTGGGCACATGTGCTGTGGATATACAGTAAAATGTGCCTGGCTATAGATTTTTTTGTTACAAACGGAACAGTCAGCCCACCGTTCCTAAGTTGCAAATATAAATCCATTTATGGCTCTGTAATTTTGCAATTTTGCATGCTATTAACATGAGATCAGTTTGCAGTTTTGCAGCTCACATGTCCTTAAACCTCCAAGCAAAACCCAGAGATTTATGAACCCAGGTGAATCAAAGCTTCAAGAAAAGCTCTCACAGAACAGAGATTTGCACAATTCATATCTTCTGCCAAATTATTCAAACAGATAGTAGAGAAAATCTTTTTTATAATATATGGGAAGTGAGGAAAAAGAGAATAGTAGTGTAAACACTACACTTGGTAAAATGTCTCCTCACCTTCTGGAAGAATTTTGATTGATAGATTCCTCTGCAGTCTCCTCCATTAGGCTAATTTAAAGAGTCACCTGCATGTTGCAAGTTTAACTTGTTAAGCTTTTCAAATTACTCCCCTAAGAAAGAGGTGTTCTGTGCTGTAGTTTATTAAACCCACTTTTTCAATCTGTCTCAGTGCCAGACACATACCTGAAAAAGAAATCTGAGCACATATTGGATAGTGGGGAATTTGGAGGTTTAAAAGTACCAGTATTGGTTTCTTTCTTTGTCTTTTTCCCTCCCCCTCCCCGTAAAGTAGTTAGCCTTTATAGATTATAAAGCCAGAAGGGACCACTACAATCATCAAATCTGACCTCCTGTTTAACACAGGCCATAGGCTTCACTGAATTAATTCCTGTCTGAACTAGAGCATATCTTTTCGAAAGTCAACTTCTCACTTCCCAGCACATGAAAAGATCTCCCATGACACCTATAGACCTTTCATAATGGACAGATTCTTCCCATGATACGGACAAATTGAGTTTTTCCTGGGAGGTACTGCCCCACTCTGAGCTGATAAAGGAAGACCCAGGAACTATAGGTATGTTGTGATTACTTCTTTTCCACTCTGTGGTGTTCCAGGAGCTTGTGCATCTTCTGCTTTATGAGATATACTTGGCCTAGGGGAGCTAAGTGGAAGGATGAGGGAGAAGAGGAGGTGCATAATGGTATGGCCTCCAGCACTGTTATTTATGACAGTATCCTTCCAGCAATCTGTTCCTGCATAGGGTGAAGGCATGGTTTCAATTCTGCCCTTGAAACATGGATTAAGCAATGTTGCTAATACATATTTGTCCCTGCGGCTGTCAAACATTTCACTGATACTAGACTCTGTAGACAGCTTAATAGCTAGGTCTTCTGTCAATGTTACTGCAGCAGTGTCTCCTTTGCTTTAAGATGCTGTTCAGATTTATTCAAGCAATAGGTGTAGCACGGTGCTTGGTAAATAGCTGCACCTGACTGTGTGCTTGTATCATCACTGCTTGCTGACATCCCAAGTGACCAGATGAAATGGATGGACTAGGGAAACCAAGTGCTGAGAAGAATCCAGTGAGTGAAAGTTGGAAAGATCATCTATCTCGTCCCTATTTTATGTCTCCTAACAGAGTTACATGCACAATGCATTATTATTCTAGAAGTCTCTGAACAATAACTACTATCCCCAGTGGCTGAAAATGTGTGTAGCCAGCAATATTGGACAAATGGTTTTGTTATTGTTGTTAGTATGATGCTTTCTTTACTTGTGTTGATGTAATCTAGGTGTTGCTGGTTTTCATGTAACAGTATTTTACATATGACTTGTTTTAATTTATCTAGATGCTAGAGATAAAAATTTTACATGAAAAAAATAACAACCAAGAGTATGGTTTGTGTCTACACATGATGACAGTGTTTTGCTACCTATTCAAAAACAAAATATAATTAAAGAATGCTATTTTTCCAGTCTGTAAAATTACAGTTCACCTGTATAATGGGACGTGATGAGTATTTGGCTTTTCAGTGCTATTGCCACTAACTGATGGTGGAACAGTGATTGGTGCTATCTTTATCTCATACTTGCTTCACTTCTGAACTCTTGACTTTTTACACTACCAAGTTTTTAGGGATAGTTTTCTGCTGGAGCAGAATTTTTCTCTTCATCATTGGTGATTGAAAAGCTATCATGAATACCTCCAAATCTCACCCCGTCAGCTAAAAATACTTTCATGGGTTATTTGTGCTCCTCAGCACATTATTTCCTCTCCCTAACATTTGCAGATAACTGAGTGACCCTGATTGGCAGGATACCACACGTGAAAAGGGCTGAGCCTGGGGCAGAGTCTGGGTTAGAGGTCTGCATTGTGCACAAGGGCACTTCCTACCCTGGGAAGCTCTGGGCCACTGTCGTGTTTGAAGCAGCAAACGAGGCCAGCTGTTGAGGCCTTGGCAAGATGTGAGCACACACAATCTCATAAACCCCCACACATCTGAAATGAAGCAAATGCCTGATCTTTTGGACTTCTTTCACTTGCCTAAAGTTTATTTTTTCTTCCAATATGGATTACAGGGCTTGAAGAAAAGTGCTTCTAGACCTTGTTTAGTACCGTTTTCTGTGAGGAGCCCGATGTCAGAGTGCTTTAGAATTTAACTCCTACAATACCTGCTACAGAAATTACTGTAATTATTATAGTAATTTGTTTGAAG
The DNA here is from genome assembly GCF_026979565.1 of Vidua chalybeata. Lineage (NCBI taxonomy): Eukaryota > Metazoa > Chordata > Aves > Passeriformes > Viduidae > Vidua > Vidua chalybeata. Next base: position 94,419,245 of record NC_071530.1, read on the forward strand.
CTTCTTCAGCACCAATAGTCAAGTGCACAATCACACTTTGGAAAAGACTTATTCTGTGTGACTTTGCCATAGCTTCAGACTCTTTGCAAGCTCCCAGGGACATGAAGACCTTAGCTCTGACCTACATTTCTTCTACTGAGTCCACTTTTGCTTATTCTGCTTTGCCAATAATAACTTTATATCCTTTCCTTGCCTTTCTACCTACTTCCATGATCTATTGGTAACTGTTCAATCCTCTCTAAAATTTCTATTTTGCCTTGAGACTAATGGAATGAAAAATGCACTGTGATTAAGCTTATGTGTAGTATGGAGAAATAACATTTTTATTTTCTCTCTCAATTTTAAGGCAACTATTTGAGGAGTGGGAGGGGATATTGCATGCTTGGTATTTTTGTATTTTCTAGAACATGGAGCCTGAAGTAGGGGACAGTATCCCCACACACATCAAAGAATATTTTTAGATTACCTATTTTTATTTTTCTTGAGAACTCTTGAAAAGTCAGTGTTCATGTTCTTTCACAAACTTTTCTACTTTCTTACCTGGTTGTTGCAAACTGATGGTTGAAATAAATAATCTGGGAAGAACACTTGACTACATGTCAAATAGTGAAAAAATGCAACTTTTTATAATATTGATGAAATTAAATGGTTTTATTCATCACCGGAAACTTGGCAATTTTGGTCATATCAGACCTCAATTTCTTCTTGGTATGAGTCATCCTTCTAAATAAAGAAGAGAATAAACTTACTTGCACGTCCTCACTGGGAACTGTTGTCCACTTTCGTGTACTTCTAACATCCAAGCTGACACTGTTTTTTAACATTTATTAGTCTATCCTTACTGACCTTCATTTCTTTGCCAGTCCCCTTGGGCGTGTGTTCTGGTTTATTACCTAGCCAACCTCCCATTTTCTGGTCTGCTTGGGGTTTGGTAGTATTAGATCAATGCTCAGGGAAGGAAAGCAAGCCTTATGATCAGCTTGACCAATCTGAAAGGCTGACTGCAGAATTAGAAGTAGCAAGTACTGTGAGTACTACACACTGTGAGCAGTTTATGAGCAATTTGCCGACTGAAATTGGTTTGCCCAAAACTTTTATTGGACAGCTTCAAATAGAAAATGAACTTGCAAAAACTGCAGTTTGTTCATGAACTGCATTCATTATGCGGTAAAAACTCTGCCTGCTAACTTCACCAAAGGAGACATAAGAAGCTGCTGATGCCACTGGAGAGAGCTGAGAACCCATCACCCCTACTGTACAAGAATATTGTTTAAATGAAAGAACTCATGTGAAACAAAGCAAATGATGGAATAAACATTGCAGATGCAATTGAAGATGCATGCCAACTTGTATGAATTAGAAATGAATGTTAAAATTCCTTAGATCAAGAAACTACCAGTTGGTACCCAATCTCCTTTAAGTTCTTAATTCTAAAAATTCAATCTTTAACTTGTCAGAAACTCAGACTGCAGTTGTACTGAGTCATCCAAGATACCTCACCCTTCTTTCTTGCCTTAGTTCTTCCTCCTTCCCAGGACTGACCCCCATAAAAACCTAACGAGGAAGGAGGCATGGTCCAAATGGTGTGACATCCTTGTGACAGTCATGGTCCATAGCTCTTTCATTTATGCAAATCCAGTCAGGTATTCTGATGTGTCAGCTGTATGTAACGTGAACACTTAGCTAAAACAACAACCTTACTTTGCTCTGATAATTGTCCTGCCATTGCTACAGGTATATCATCAGCTGCTTTTTCAAGTGTCCTGGGTGAGAAGGATAGATGCTGAATGGCAATTTTTTTAGCTGAAGGGTGTTTGAGTGTTACATTACTATGTAGTCTCTTAGGTTGAATTTCAGAATTATGAAATAAGTTGAGAAGGAACTTTTGATCATTTTCTTTAGAAACATTTAATAAATACTTTCTGAGCTGCAACTCTCAGTAAAGTCAAAAGCATTTCCTTTCTGCCTCTGAGGACAACATTTTGTCCACAGATTGTAACTTAACTGTATTTTTATCTGAAGTACTATGTTTCAAAGGCTGGTAAGAGATTTATTGTAATGTATTAAACCATCTGTTTCCAAGGACTGTGCTTCGCATTCCAGCATTAGCCAATGCTTGTGGTGCTGTGTTTTTGATTCTCAAAGCTCTTTTGCCATTTTAACTTATTTGTAGGTAACAGAATGTTTTCACTGACTGGCAAAGCAGTTGTCCTTGAGCAATCAAATCTTGAGCAGTCTACAGGGGAGGTCATCTGCAGGAGTACTTGCAACTTTTTCTATTGATTTTTTCCTTTCCTGTACAGACTCCTAATAAACTTTGGAATCAATAAAAAATTAAATGCAAAGTAGTAGCTTTTCCAAAATGCATCAATGAATGAAAAAAATACTTTTACAGAGGGATGTACAACATATTAACTTCTTTTTATATAGCTAGCTATAAGGTGGAATATATTTTAGTCTATTTCAATAAAACATATAGGTCAAAATGGTACAGGTCTGTGGGTGATCAAAGTTCAAATGGTGTGAACTCTCATCTGCAAAAAAAACAGCAGTTGTCAGGGAGGTTTTCTTTCTCTGTAAGCATTGCACTCAAACTCAGAGAGCTTTTGGAGATTGTTCAGTGCTGGCACTCTTTTGTTATGATTGGAAGAAAATAAAATTTGGAGAGATAACAGTTTATTTGCCAAAAAAGGCAGGCTTGGCTCTACCAAACCTATTCACAAAATTTGGGAAAAGTGAATATGACAGACACAGACGAAAAAACAGACACAATTTTGCTGCCTGGGAAACATTTGCTTTTTGCTATTTTTGTTATTTTTTTAATATTGTCCAGTCCAATGTGGCTTTTCATGCACAATAGTGACTTGGGAGCAGATAAGCATATATTGACTGCATGGCTGGTAAGTGAAGTGCAGGAAAAGAATAAGAAAGGGCCATCACCACCTCCCACCAACCTTCCAGAATCCTGCTGCTTTAAAGTAGCTTGATTTCCACAAATATAATGACATTCAGTTCTTTTTCCTAATCAGTGTTTTTATCTTTCAATGCCCAGACAATCCCAAATTTCAAGAAACTATTTGTTCTCTTGATGTAAATAAAGCAATTATTCTTCAAGGCTAGTTTCTTGCTTTGTGAGAGGATAGATTATATCACATTAAAAGGGACAGTCTAAGAGGTTTCTCTTTCTCCTTAATCTGTATGTGTTTTCATAGGAAGGAAACACTAGCCAGGGCTGTCCCAGGCATGAGTAAGACATCCTAGGAGCATCTCCAAGGATTCACATGGTATTTCCTGGCAAATATGCTGCCTATGTGGCTGAATTGTGCTGCCCTGCTTGTGCTACTGAGAAATTGCTGTCCTCTGATACAGTTTTTGAACTCAAAGTTCAGGAAGCCTACAAAAATAATATGTTTTGGGTATTACCATGACTACCAACTAAATGTAATAGAGAAAATAGTTTGTTTGCCTTAATCTCTAGTCACATGCTAAACAAATATACAGGCAATTATTACAGAATTTTCAGAAAGTAGACTTCAAGCATATAATCAAAGCAAACTCAGAGCAACTCATAAGAAAATATAAGAGCTTGAGCTCTTTGGTTTTATTTTTTTTCATTCTGAATTGGGTGTTGCTTCGCTAATCTTCTTAGATACATAGACTTATTATTAAAGTGGCTGTCTAGGTTCTTAGTAAAATCAGGCATAATTTTTTTCATTACTGGAAGTTAAGATTTCTACTTTCAGTGGTACTGCAGACAATAGTGAATCAAGGTTATATCACACTAGTCCTAAGGCTGGTTTTGCAGAATCAAATATTTCATTTACAAGCTGTGGTTAAAAATGTAGCATTTCTGAGTGATGGAAACCTGTACTATACAGCCTTGGTATAATATCTGGTATACTGTACTTTGGGGAATGAACAGAAGCCCTGAGTGCTGACACCACCATTGAACAGATGATCTTACATTTACAGTATGGTATCTTATTTCGAATAGAATTTATCCAGCAAAATATTCCAAAAAGGGTGCTGATATCTTGCCTTCTGAAGGCTAATTTTTGGAGGAGGTCTGTCAATTTAGCTTTCTCCTTCAAGTGGATTCTCAGTATGTGATTTTTGCTAGGTTACCCACCTAAATTCCTTTTTCATTATCCTTCTCCCTTTTTTTTTTTGGAATAATGCATATAATTTCTTTTCTCTTGAATGGTTGTTATTCAAAACATATGTTATTGTGGTTCTGGAGAGAGTTGATATAATAGCTATTTTGGTAATCCCTTTATACTACTTTGTTAGGAATTCACAACTGTTGTACACTTGCAAAAAATCCCTAGTTGCTCTACTGTCTTCTTTTTTTTCCCCTGAACACTAGATTTAGAAGTCTCACTTCTGTATGCCCTAGCCTTCCCAAAATAGAGCCCCTCCAGGAGAAATTCTCATGCTTGGGGAACTTCCAGTTTATAGACTGTAAATCTCGCCTGTGGTCCAGGAGAGGGGGGAGACAAAGGAAGTTTTCAGACTTGAAAATGTATAAAAAGAGAGATAACCTAAAGAGGGAAGACAGAACTACACTGAATACTATGGTGAAGTCCTGCAAACTCCCTGCTAAATGAAGCAATTCTCAAAACATTTATGGTTGATTTTAGGAACCGAGACTTTGTCAAGTGTTATGAAGCAGCAAGCAGCCAGCATTAGACAGAAAATATCCTTAGACAAAACAACTGATGCCAGCCAAAGATCTGTGCAGAAGTTACTCCTAATGTTAATTTTTTTTTCCTGGTGATTTGGGTATAGACTTGCAAGTTTCCTCTTATACACTGGAGGAAATGAAGCTTTTGAATTTGTACTCAGAATGCTCCTTTGCTGAAGTATATAAATGTCTTTCCAATTTGCAACTATACCAAAATCATTTGAGAAAATCTTTGTGCCATTGTCAATGCTACTGGGTGAAAGGTGTTATGTACCTTGTGGAGGTATTTTACCCATGCAGGACCATCTCCAGAAAGCATCATGGTCTGCAACTGGATCCCTGGAAAACAGCATCTACTGAGAGTTTTGTAGGCTAAACTGCACTTGTACCTCTTTGGCCATTTATTGAACATAATAGGGGCTGCTTCATCTTGCTTTAGAGAAGTTTTTGGTGCTGAAGTTTGCAGACAAAGAAAGAACACCTTATGAAAAAGACTTCCCGTGGCAAACATTTAACCTGAATTTTAATGTTCTTCCACATACTTCAAACAATGCAGGTGAAAGAAAGAAAATATAAGAGATGCAAGGCTTAAATTTCTACAGATTGAATAATTTCAGTTCCTGTCTTCTGCTCATATCAAAATGTTGCTGATCACTAAAGGTATGTCACTTTGGAAAAATCCCATCCTTTTACTACCATTTTGCCTCTTGCTGCTTTTGCATTGAAAAATACATGTTTAAACACCCCCCCACCCCGAACTGATTCATTTGGAAGAGATCCAAACAGTATATTTTTCTTCATTCATGGAACTTTTGTTTTCATTTTTCTCTGAAACAAAATTTTGGCAAAACCCCATGTTAGTTTTCAAAGCATCTTACTTAAGACATTTTGAATTTTCCTTTGAAAAATTATTCTATCAGAAGTATTTCTAGCCAGTTGTACTGGCAATGCCCTTAATTTTTTTGAGTGCTTGGTCTCCATATTCACGCCCAGGAAAATATATACACTTAAAAAAAATGGTGTTAATATTAGTAATATTGAAATAATAGTTGCATAAATTAATAATGAAATAATAGTTGCATAAATTAATATAATGTATTAAGGGGGGTGTACAGAATTTGCTGTGGTAGTGATGTACTAATATACATGTATTATTTCTATTGTTCAGCTGAAAAAAACAGAATAAATGTCTCACATGACTCTCCTAAGAGCCCACTTCAGGGTGTGACAGCCTTGTTCCACATCCTTATGGTGTGTTCTCTACTATGTCTGTGTTCTCATGATAGAAAATGATTCTGATTGTCACTGATAACAACAGCATGGAGTTATGGGCAAGGTGGAGAAAAATAGTTTTGAATCTTGGTGTGATCTTGGGTGACATGCTAGACCTTGGGTATATGCAACACATCTCATTGAGGTGATTTAATGTCCCAATTAAAAAAAAAAAACTGTATAATTTTTGGACTTAATGTTAGACTTACTAAAATTGGAGAGACACAAGGTTACTTTTTATGCAACCTAAGTAGAATTGCAAAACTGAACAAAAATGATAAGTACTTTAATTAGAACTAAAAGTCTTTACATTTTGCATCTATTTAGAAAATACTTAGAAGAGGATTGTATTGGCATTTTGAAATAAGCAGAATTTGGTTTACTTAGAAGCTTAAGTATGAAAACCAAAATATACTTTAGAATTAGCTAGTAAAACTCCAGGGTGTGTTCATGCAGAAGATACTGAAATACCTTTTAACCTTTTCAGTATGGAAAATGTTAATAAACTTTTGATATTGTATTTCCATCTTGACTATTCTTAAAATGGAGCAAGAGAGGTCTAAGCTGCATATTCAAGTTGACAGTGATAAAACATTTATTTCCTTTCTTTCATGACACTATATAACAGACAGGTAAAAGATGGATTTTATATTTTATGGACCTTCATTTCTTCTGAAATATGAAACAATATAAAATTATGTCCCGACTTTTTCATATAAGGCAACTCTGAAATATAATTTCTGATTCTGGATTTTTTTTTTCATAAGAAGCATATGAACCTTTTCGTATCAGTCTTAGTTGAACCTCTAGTAATTTTTCTACAAATACCTATGCTTGTAATAACCATTTTTATTGTAGCCAAAATTGCTGTTATTTAAAGTAGAAATACAAAGCATATGGGTGACTATATGGTTGAATTGTTTTAATCAGACATTCTTAGTTTATTGAAAGATCATTGGTTTGTAGATTTCAGATTTCATCAAGAGAGAAAAAAAAACAAGCATTTTCTTTAAAGCCTAAAGGAATTTATATACAGTTTTGGCAAAAAATGATGAATTTTGATTTGCAAATCAGACTTTGTGAGAGTTGTGTGGATAAGGTTTCTTGTCTCCATTCTCTTTCAGGGACAGGCTTTCCAGATACTCAGCGTTTATCACCCGGGTGCTGAATCCAGACATGCTATGTTTTGCAGCACACTACCTTTGCATTATGCTAGAGGAAAGGTTGAAATGATTTTCTGGGGATGGACCAAAAGAAGAGAAAAAAGGACCAAAAAAAATTATATATATATAAATTATATATATATATAAATCATATATATATATATATAATTTTTTTTTTTTTTTTTGGCAACACGAGTGTATTTCCACATCAACATGTTTTGAATTTTGGAAGAAAATTTTTATTGTTTGAATTACTACTAAAGGGTAACTAATTTTCCTGGAAAATTCTAATTGGAGCAACACTTTTTAATGAGTTATATTCCGGACTTAAGCCTTTTGTTGTTAACTCCTGAAAAGGTCTTTAGACAACGTCCTTCTTTGTAGAATATTTCAGCTATCAAGGTCAGGCTCTAGAGTTTACTGCTCAGTGTCTTGATGTCCTGAGGTTCCAACAGAACTGATTCAACATAACATGCCCACCTTCCCTATTTAGCACGAGAACTGGGTTTATTGTATGGAAGCAAACCCACAGGATTACAGCAAAGCCTTCAGCATAGATGGTGTCTCCACACTGACTTTTCCACCCCCACATTCTTTGTATCCACTTGAGAGCATCTTATCAAGAAGCTGAAATATCATAAGAAAAGATCTTTTTGTCCTGAAGAACTTTGCAATCCTCCAGTATCTGATTCACCCTTAATGAAAGGAAAAATGTTCTGTTCCAGATTCCTGATTTTATTTCTTGCTGTTGTTGTTGCTTGTAACCATTGTATAGTTAGAACCACATCCAGATTTAATTTCTCCTTTCCCTTTCTGGAGTGTGTTGAAGGTATGGCAGGGTCATAGTAATGTATGGGAGATTGATTAATTTGTGTGTTCTTGGTCTTCTGAGTAGAGGAAGAAAGGAAAAAAAAAAGAATCTGTAGGATTTCCAGGAAAAATCAGTTTTAAAGAAGCCTGGTTAGAATCAATGACTCAAACAGCACTACACATTGGAACAGGGCTGTGACACAACCTACAGTGACTGAGTCATCTCCAGAATGATTTTTGCATGATATATCTGTCTATATATATATTTTTTTTTTTAATGAGAGCCCTCTTCATGACATTTGGAGAATTATAAATCAGATCTGACTAACAACCTTGAAGAAGTTGCCAGTTGAGACAAATCCAAAAAACAGAGTCTCAAGATTTTAATCTCAACCAGTTCACACTGCACACAGTGCAACACTATGCAATGCAGATGAAAGAATTGATCATAAAGAAATGACTGTGTAATCAGGAAGGATTTTTACCCCTATTTGTCCTGCAGCTTATTTTAGAACTGAGTTTTAGTCAGTCATTAAATTGATCAATCTATTATGCTACTCTCTGTCTCAGTTGCCTGATATTAGCTATTCTGTCTACTTCACTTACAGCTTGTTTTTCTCTAATCACAATTTTAACTGATTGATTTAGCTGTATGTTTGTGGAAGGTTTCTAATGGTAGCATCCCTCAATATCCAAAACAGAGGGGAGAAGAAAATAATTTTGTAATTCTGTTTTGGTGCGTGCATCAGGGAGATATATCTCACTTTCTTAATAAAAAGATTTCTGAAATACTTAAAATCTGAAAGGTCTACATGCCCTTCTGAAAAGCCCTTTTCTATGCAGACAGAAGTCATGTTGCCTTTGATTTTCTTGTTTCTTTTTTTTGGCATAAGGTTGCCTTCATACACAAATGTCATGGCTGGATTTTTTTTTTCTCTTACAGTTTAAAAACTCATCCTCTTCTTGAGTGCATCCATTTAAAATGTCCAAATGCAGTCTACTTGTTCCAAATTTTTTAGCATAGCTAGGTTCTGAAAACTTTCAGTTCAAATTATGGCTTTTTGAGACAAAAAAAAAAATCAGACAACAGAATTGAACTTACTTTCATGATTGTCTCAGGAATTTTGGCTTAGTTTGCACCATTTGATGCTTCCCAGATTTCAGATGGAAATGTTAAGAACCATCTCTTCTTAGTATCCCTAATCTATTCCCCATGAGACTTTTCTATGAAGGATCTTGAATGCTTTCCTTGTGCAAAAGTTCTTAGGCAAAGTTGTGCTTTACCATGGCACTGGTGCTTGCACACCTCAAGAGAAGAATGGATGCTTTAGTAGCAAATATGCAAATCACGTCACTTTATATGTCCTCTTTTATCAACAGAAGATGAAGGAAAGTAAAGGATCAGATTCTTCAATATTTCACTAGAGAGACTGATTCCAAGAAACTAGAGACAGAAGATAAATGAATTAGATTGTTTGTTTATAAACATTTCCAAAATCCAATTATTTTTGATCCTTCAGAATTTGGCTCTACTATAAAAAAAATGCAAATCAATGCATCTCAAATTCTGAAGTCAAATTCATAATTAAATTTTGCTAGATTCTGTATTCTCTTAGAGTGAAATTCAAAGGAAAAGAAATTATCAAAGCACATGAACCCTGGGAAACAAATTTAATGGAGACTATGGTTATTAAGAAAGCATAACTATCCCTCAGTTGAACAGAGCACCTCCCTTTGTGTAGATTTTGCCATCTTGCACATATTCTGAAGATGTAAAGCTGGATTGTCTATTGCTTCTGTGTCATTTTAGATACAGTCTGTGGTATCACTTTCTGCCATTCGTTTTTTTTTTGTGGTTGCATTGCAATAGTTAACAGAATAGTACTGACCAAACAAGAGCTTGCTGAAAAGTTCCCATGTCCAGATTTTTGTAAGTATACATTTATAATTGATCTAGCAGAATTACACCTTGAGAAATCACTTCTTTACATAGAAAATTTTATAACAATTTCTAAGGATATGTCCTCTGAGAGAAAAATTAATGTGAAAAAAGCCCCTCATCCTGTGCAATCCTGGCCTCTCCTGGTGGTTCTTTTCACCCTTCCTATGTGAAATTGCCCATGGAATGAAAACAGAAAAATACAGTAGAGAAAATGATGTAGCTCTGAACCCTGGTGTAATTTACATTAGCACTTACAATAGGCAGAATGAAACTGCTAAGTATGGACCTATTTACTGTATTTTCTTTAGATATTCCTGCTGCAGAAACATTTTTTAAGTGAGAATTTTATTCCCACTGATGCTTATTTTCAATTATTTTAAAACAATACATTAAAAAGCTTTGTAATTGAGAAAATACTAAGTTGACTGAATTTTCACATTTGATTACTGACCACTGCTGAGAAGCCAAGTTTCCTCCATTTGCTGTAAGTAGATGAAAACATGGCACCTGGGACTTTGGCTCTTTGACCCAACAAATAACTTGTATTCATTCTGAGATAAAATGTTCCCTTTAGTCCTCATCTAATTACTAAATAGATTCAGTAGCCTAAAATCTTCAATCAAAACCTAACCCTAAGCCTTCATATAATTTTTCCTTCCATTAATATCCTGCCCAAACATGAGCTATTTGTTAGCAATATCTCTCTGGTTTAATCTGTTATATTAACTTGAATAAAAGTAGGGTAGGTATAGACCCTGTCCTATGCAAATTGAATATCTACCTTCATCCTAGTGCTCTTGTGGCTGCCTGCTAATACTTGTAAGCAACACATCAGTATTTTGCTTAGCACTGCATCTGTAGCTATATCAGCTGTATGTGCTGTCTTGGCACGGATGAAATAAATTACAGTCCTTCAGCATTTCTTTGCATTTAATTAGAGATTTTTTTGGGGAGTTCACGTTGATTTAAAATGTGAATTTAGGACATGGATATATGATGACCAACTTAAGGGTGTTCATGATCTTACCAATTTCTCTTATACTTTATAGGCAGACTGAGCTATCTCAAGTTTGTAAATTTACTTGCCCATTCTTGGTGTGTAGTTGTAATATAAGTTTTGTGGGCAGTTATTACATGAGATATGTTGAAATTTAGTGCAAGAGTTTTGGGTAATTCCCAAGGTACTGTGGTGTATGTGTCACCACTCTAGCAAAAAATTCATCACCATTTCTCTCAATTACCAGTAACTATTTTGCATAATATAGCTGCTGTCCTTTTTTCCCTTTCTTTTCTGTATTTCTGGAAAATATTATCTATGTGAGACTATCAGACAAGTATAGTTTTTTCTTTTTTCTCTCTCTTTGTTTCTCATACAGGACCAAGAACCTTGTATTTAAGTTAGGATCATAAAAATAAGAAGTCCAATCAGAAGATTGTATTTTAATCCAAAAATCCATAAAGAAATTAAATCTCTTAGGAGAAAGAAGCCTTTAATTTTAAAGTTTAAATTCTAATGGAAGATTTACAGTTAGAAATAATAGATTTTTATATTAAAGCTAAGCTGAGAAATTATTGAAAGCTAGGGTGCTTAAAGCTTCTTAGACCTCTCTCTGCCATCTATCTTCACCTTAACAAGTTTACGAAACGTGACTACCGGAGATTTCTTAGCTCTTATGTCTAAGCAAAAATACTGGGAAAAGAGTTTCTAGAACCCCAGCTGCCAAAACCCAATGCTCTTTGCAATCAGGCATCAGTCTGGAGTACAGTTTTAGTGGTCTTGATGGGTGAATTCCATATGGGAAGATGTGTGTCTTACTGTTGCTTGATCGATCAACCACCTTTGACACTACCAGTCTCCTGGGTGCAGCTGATTCACTCAGGGGACCTGGCTGGGCTGGATGCACAGCTCTGAGCTGGCTCTGCCTGTTACTCTTGGACAAATGACAAAGACCCTCCCTTGTGGGCTATGTAGTTTTCAAACCTCTATGTTTTGCAACATCTTTGTAGGATCCATCATCGAGAGCACACATGCACAGCTATCTGTCTGCTTTTGCAGAGGCAGTCAGTATTATTGCCCAGGTGTCCCAGTGCCTGTGAGAAATAATTACATGGTTGAAAAGCATCAGGGTGCAGTTTTTTGTCGATAAGACCATGTGAGGTTGGCAGGCAAAAGCAATACTTCAAGAGGTCGACTAATGTTTAGGGCTCTTCCTCATGGATTGTTAGTGTGATGCACAGACCCAAGTTTCAGCTGGGAGTGCCATCAGTCATGAGTACTTGGTGGCAACCATACAGTACCACACAGGTGGCAGTGTTGAGGAATGTCTTCTTTTGGGGTTAGCAAGAAGTGTATGCTCATTTGCCTTCAGTGAACGACTCATTTCAGTGATCTGTTTGTAAAGTGTCTCCAGCTTACAGCAGTTCATTTTGTCTTGTGCCATGTATGAACAGCACATGGCAAATCGATTAATATGTTGTGATCTATCTCACAGACAAAGGAGTCCCAGATAAAAATGTCACAAAAATGTTACACACGCATTTTTGGCTTTTCATTTGGGAGCTCATTCTTCCAAACTTCCAAACCAACCTGCTATCTGCAGCATTTGAAAGACAGTCCCGTGCCCACTGTGGTGAGGATTCTGTGGATAACTGGCCTTATGAGGATGTATCTTAAGGATGGACTTGGATTCTCTTCCACAGAAAATTTTCATTGCCAAAGACTGAGGAAATGAGTTTCATCCCTGTTTCACAGACTTTAAGACTAAAGTCATATATTTGGGGTCGTTTTGCCACTCTAGAAGTAGCAGAAAAAAAATAATTTTACAATTGTCACAAGCAAGAAATGGCATGAACAGCATCAAGAATTTCTTGAAAAAAGGAGGGCTTTTTTCAGACCAAAATATTCATTTGAAACTTGATTCTGTGACGGTAATAATATGCTATGAAATCCAAGATGTGAATCATTAAAAACCACAATTAACGATTATGCAGTCCTCAAAAAGGAGAGATACAACAATAGTAATTTTGAATAATAGTTTTAAAATTACAAAAATCAATGAATACTAATATGTGTAGTAAAAAAGCCTCAACTGAATTAGCTGACAAAAAGTGAAAAAACGGCATCAGACCATGGCTACAGAAAAGCTTTTGTATAAAGTAAACTAGCAAGAATACAAATGAGAAACTGCTGGCACATGTTTTGTGTAAAGAATAAGATGAAGTATCCCAAACTGTGTCAATTATTAAAACTAAAGGCTCAAACTTTGACATATGATCTAGAAATCATAAATTGCACTTTCAAAGAGCAGTGTCAGACACTCTAATCTTCCAAGTTGCTTTAAACAGGAGATAAAGTTTGTAAACAAAAGCACTTTGTTGAAACTTTCAATAGATCAAAGTGTAACCTTAGACTTAATAAGTAATAATAAATGCTGTTAAAGTCTAACAGTGGGGAAAGATGCATGCTTAGATGAGCTGCCAGTAAACACTCAGTGAGAAATGATAGATACACAACTGAACTGTTACTGGAAGTGTTTAACTGAACATTTGAATTGAAAAGGCTAATATTACACAACTCAACAATCCCAATGAATTGGTTTTCCTACCTATCTGCATCACTGAATATTGGTCTTAAATGCTGGACAAAATTTGTTTATGAGTACTGAAATACATTGCCTGCATGCAGAGGGCGTATACAGGCACTCAGATATCTGAGACACTTCCCCAGCTCATTGCAAATGATTTCCACATAGGTCAGCCTGGTTTATTTCCATTGTGGTTCACTGGGGATGATTCAGGTGTTTTGTGCTTGCAAACCAAGCAAGATATTGGATAATATAGATTTGTCCACTCGACTGACTGGGTAACTTTTGACTCATTAAAATGAATATACTTGGTAACCGTTCTTAAAAAAAAAAAAAAGACATGAAAATGAAACAAAAAAACCCTCCAAACCCTCACACTCCTCACTTCAGAAAGACCTTCATAAAAATTGGATTAAAAATATTCTGTAATATCCTGACCAGGTCTGTACATACTAGCAATTTAAACTCGCCCTTTTTAAAATGACACCAGGGAGATAGACGAGGCTGTCCATTATCCTCTTTTCTTTTTGCAATTGTAATGGAACATTTAGCCCGATTTTTTCAGCAACAAAGAATTGCTTCAAGGAATGAGAATTGGAAACTCCATAAATTTCAGTTCACTGTATGCAGATGACATATTGATTTGCTCCTGTAATCCTGGTCATAATCTGCCCATAATCCTGCAAACAGTGGACTGGTTTTACATTACCCCTGCCTTCTTTGCAGCTAAAGTGATAAAGCCTGTTTTCTTAAAATGAATGTGTTGTTGCAGAACCTACTTAACAAAGTGTGACCTGATGAGACAGGATAATGCCAGATACCTTGAGATAATTATATGTGAAGCTACCATCAAGGGAAAACTAAAAATCTCTCTTCCCTGAGTGGAGTAGGAATGGCTCTGTGTATAGCCTCAAATTTCTTCAAACTTCCTTTAGAACTATAAAACCAATGAATATGATAGATCTTTCTCTCTTACTACTGAATTTGTAGTTTGTACAAATGATAGATTTGAAATCTGTTTCTTAAAGCGTTGCAATCACTGTTAGAAAACGGTGGGTCAACTTCAAAACATTTTGAGGTATTTCATATTAAAATTTCAGTTCATTATGCTTTGGATGGCTGTAGCTGCAGAACTGAGATACTGTTGCTGTAGTAAGTGTTACACATAGAAAGAAATTATAATGACAAAACCCATATGCTGAAATTACTGGTAGTTACCTGAGAACAAAAACTCTAGTTGTGGAGATGACTGAAAACATGTAGTGTTTTTTTGGTGTTTTTTTTTTTTTTAAACTACTCCTTGAGAAACTCTCAGAGTGAATTCTCAGATCTCTGTCTAATTATTTAAAAGAGCTTGAAAGACTGGAACAGATACCTAAAATTTGGTGACACTTTCTAAAGTCCAAATACCACATATGTTAAGGTGCTCGGCAATTAGACGAGTCTGGTCCGTTGTTTTGCTGTCAAACAACATTAAAAGGGAATTTTTCAGCTGTACATCATACAAGAAGACTACATAATGTTATATTAGAGAGGTATTGTTGCACAGATATATTGCCAAATGATTTCTTTTCTAGTACTTAACTCTCAAATTAGATTATTTTAACAAAACTTGGGTTTAAAATGGAGCTTTAGTTTTTAGACTAGGTTTGCTCTGTTTGGAATAAGGCTCAATAGTGACTCATTCCAAATATATATTGATTTTCTTTAATATATTACACAGGTTATAATTAACTCTTCAAAGAATAGCTTCGTTTCAGACAAATTTGTCATTTAGCTGTCATAAAACATACATATCATAAAACACTAGTGTGTGATGGAGTATCCTAAATTAGCTATTTGAAAGGAGAGTGACAAAATGGAAAATTGACACAAATGGCTTCTGCTCCCAAGTTTTTTAATTTAATATCAGCTGGACTACCTACCTGCTTTTTACCAATTGCACTCATACATGAAAATAGTACTACCTTCTTCTGAATATATCACACTGAAAGTGAGCAAGCAAAGTTTTTTATCAGAGAAACTAAAATAATCAGCACATTAAAAAAAAACCTGGAAAGCTATAATGTTTGTTTTCAGCTTTCACAATTTCCATAATATAGGTGATTATTTCTAGACACAAGGCACTCTATTTCAGTCCTCTGTGTTTTATTCTATTAATCTGGTAATGTAAATCTACTGAAGACCAGACTGTAGATTGTAGGTAATAAGGATGCAAAATTAACCAAAGTCAAAATCAGGTAGTGCATATACAACACTATACTGAGGACAGATAAGGCCAAAATGATGCAGGTTTTCTTCAGTAAAGTATTAATTTATATTCCAAACAAACAGACAGGGGAACTATTCACTGTGCATATAACTTTTTCTTGAAAGTAATAAAGAGTAAAATCCAGAAAATGTATAACCAAGGACAGATGACTTGGAGCAGTGTAAACCTTAATGTATCAAAAAATAATGAACAGTATAACCCTGAAAAAATGTGGAGAAGGGGATTGGTTCCTTTGACTATTGTAGGGAGATACGTACATTTTAATTGTATCTGTTCTAAAGAAAATCTGTCCCACATGTAATCTTTCTGCATCTGTGCTTTTAATATACTTAAGGATGCTGAAACCTAATTCTTGTGGGCAGTCAAGATACATACACTGAAATATGGTCATTTTGTCTTACATTCTTCAGTCTTCTAGAGAGGTGAATGTGGTAGCAGATGAACTATGAGGTGATCTTTATGAAATGGGTTGATTTTATTTCCTCAGTACTCCATGCTCAAACAGAAATATAGTTTGAGCCATATCTCACTGGTAAAGGCTAAAAAATGGAAATATACATTTGGGTATTTTTACCTTGTCTGTGTATCTTCTGCATTGCAGCTTCAATTATTTATCCCTTCCATTAATAGATGTATTCTTACATTTGTCCAAATGCAGAGAAAAAACCCAAACATTTTCTAGCTAAGCAGCCTGTGTGCCTTATTTCTTAGTAGACTTTGGTGCAAACTTCAGATTAAAAATGCAGATTTACTTGTTATGATGAATTTTCCTTCTTAGTTGGAGAAGCAATAAACATAATTTCTGGTGAATTTATCACTTTGTGTTGCTGAATTTTATTGGCTGTTTCTATTTTGAACAAGCTGGAAGTGCTGGGTTTTTGTTCTTTCCTCCTTGCAGGATCTATGATTTTAGCATATAGAAAGTCACAGTAGCTGATTTGAGATGCTACACATACATAGTTTGTTCTGTAAGTTTTGAGCCCAAGTGTACTGAAAGTGCTAGCAGATGTAAATTAATATTTTTTTTACCACTATGGGGGTTTAGATGTCCAAGCACAGTCCTGCAGACCTGTTTAATGCAAAATCACAATTGATAACAATAACAATTGTAAAAGATTTCATCAAGTGTGGCATCTAGTCTATGTCCAAGTAGGTGATGCAATAGTTAAACAGCCACTTGTGATTTATTATGTGTACAAAAATTTGGAAGAACTCTCAACAAAGTGTTCATTGGTAAGTCATGCTACCTCAATCTGTTTTGTTCATTATGTCTGCTCCTGCCTCAATGGGTTAAATTAACTTGCTATATAATCGTGGCCACGATGTTGTTTGGAATTTAGTTCCATGAGCTCTTTTCAACTGTTGAAATAATTTCCCAGACTCCATTATCAGAATTTTCCTCTGCAAGGGTAGTGTTTTATGTGTCTCCTGAGTGTCCTATAAACTCCCAGTATTAATAGTGTGTTAGTGGTGATATTGATGCGTGATAGCACGGGTACTGCATACGCTGTTACAATGCTTTAAGACTGTAAACCATTTTTAGAGGCGTTCTTTGCAAGGCTAAGTCTTGATAGCGTAATATACCACTGCTAATTATATTGATCTAATTAATCTAATTAAATTGCAGCTAGATATGTTGTACATGTCATTTATCTGTATTAACATTATGTAAACCTATTCTGCTTGTCTGTGCATTTTATATACAATGCCTCTTGAGCATTTGACCAGGAAAGTGATTGTATACCTCCTGCATCTCATACTGGTGAGAAAGAGATGCGGTCATCAGGTGGCTTATGAGATACAGAAAGCCTGACTGTTTTTTGAATCTGGTTTTGTTTGAAGAGACAAAGGATTTTCTGTTCCTGGAGGTTAGGAAATGTCTTCTCTGCTTCCTCATTTGTTTCTATCACCTTTGACAAAAACATGCCTTCATTTTTTTAGAATTTGGATGCATCAATTTCAACATATACGTAACAGACCAAAGATTCCAGAGTCATTTTTGTTGGACTGAGTGAAACATAACTGTACTGCTTCAGTATTTCTCTCTTACGGAAGAGAATGAGTACAGGGAAAATTCAGTCCAAAAGGAGCAGGTAGCTTCTTCCTGCTGCACCCCACAGCTGTTAGCTCTGCCTTCCACCAGCCGCTCCAGAGGAGATGCCTTAGCAGAGGCCAGCAGTTGATTGAACAGCAAATCTTTGACTTTGCTGGCCATGGCCTCTTCTTGTGTAGCAAAGGCTCTTTTCATAGTGGTACATATGTACAATGTACCATTGTGGTTCTAGCAATGAAGGGTAATGTAAGCAGATGGTATCTCTACCCTCCTCCTAACACAGGACACACACTTGAATGTCATCCAAACTCACCCTTCTCCTGGGTTTTCTTTTATCATCAATTAAATCAAAGCAAATATTCCTTCGGTATGAGCTGCTTTTACAGACTTTGCGTAGTTTCTGCTTCTTGTTTTTAATTCAGAGACACTCCATCATTTTCTATCATCCCTGTCTGGCATTAGGAAGACTCACCTGGTTCAGCTGCTATTCTGAGTTCGCTGTGTCACTCTGCAGAGTCATGGCAGACTGTGCCACACTAAGGGAAGAATGTGACTCTTCCATATCAGCCTCCTGCAGCAATTAATGCTGTCCCTGCTTAGTTGTTCAAATCAGCTGAATGCTAAAAATATGCAACTCTGGGCAGATTAGGAGCCCAAAGCATAGCTGAACATTGTGTTCAGCTGTCTTGATATTAGATTTCCTTATGTTTTAATATTAGAATAAGTAAGATAGAAATGCCTTATTTATCTTTAATTATTATGTAGGATTAAAAAAAAAAATCTGCAGTGAACATCATATGCCAGGTTTTGCTGCTGCTTATATGGAGATATGAATGATCCTCCTGTTTGCAAGTGACCACTGTCTTGTTGCTGATGAAACTGCCTTCACATTTCTAATGTCAGGAAAATGAAGTAACAGAGAAAAAGAAAATAAGAAAAATGCTTTAAAATTTTCATTTTTCTTTGATCATTGTAAGAAGAGGTGGTTTTTTCAGCTTACTTTTGGTAATGGCATTAGCTTAAGTAGAACATTTTAAAGCAATTTTCAATTCTGACTAATTTAGCTAACTATCTACAGTTATAATTTTCCAGGTGAAATAGTTTTCAATTTGCAAATAAATTAATTCAGAAATCCACACAGGCTTTCACCAGTAGTCTAGCAAAATTCTAGAAAGATGCCTGATTTACTGTGCTTGGACAATAAAAACGTAGTGTGAGCCTGCTTTTTCCTTTTGTGTTGTCTCCCTTTCACCAGCATAGGACAGGACTTCACAAGAGAGAAAACTAAAAATTGGAAATCTTCCACTGGTTGCTTGTTCCCCCCACTCTGTTCTAAGGTCTTTTAGACCATCTAGAAGCCATATGAAGAGCAAAGGTGGCAGCCACAATCCTACTTTTATCTGTATGTGGTGTGCATGTATTGAACACGAGATGAGGGACTGGAGTTTGCAATTTAAGGCTTTTGCTCAGGCTGACACGTGGTAGGGAGATCAAAAATAGTGTGAAAGAGGAAGACATGAAAGATGAAGAGCTCTGCAGATGACAAGTCGAAGTCAGTGGAAATACCCTCAATGGTGTCAGTAGACTGGGAGTCAGCTCCTCTTATAGAGAAGCCCGGAATTAATTTTTCTGAGAGAGTGAAATCCTGGGGGTCTCCAGAAGAGAAAAACAACAGGCCTGCAGGGACTTTGGAGCAGAGCCAGCAGAAGCTGCTGTCATCTCTATCCTGCTGTCCTTTCTTGAACTTGGCACAATCAGCTGATCTGCATGAATGTGATGTTTTTATGGCACTGGTTATAATTGGTAGTGATAGCAGCATGACTGAACGAGACAGCACATTGTATCAAAACAGGTTGAAGGGAGGATAAGATTCAGTTATAAAATCTTAAACCTCATTTCATCTGAACATTTTTTTGGCTAATCAGAATATTTTCTGTGAATCTCGGAAATTGCTCTGATCACAAACCAGAGAGTATAAGAGGGTCTCATTCATAAGTCCTTTATCTTCTCAGGAACAAGTCGATAAGCCTTTATTGTTTAATTTTTCTTTCTTGGGAACTGGGCAGCTGACATTTTTTCAAAGTCCCTTAATTTGTAGGGGACTTTGTGGGAGTCACAAAACCCCATTAACCGTATTTTTCATCTGGCTTTAGGAGGAATATATTTTAAAATGGTAAAAGAAAGACTTCGAACAGCTTCTGATAACTCACAGTTTAAGCATGGCTATAAAAAGAAAATGAAAAGGCAATTAAAAATGGAATATTTCTTTCTTCAGTTCCCCTCCCCCCCAAATGTAATTTGTCACTATTTCTTGTAGGCAGACAGAAAGATGAGGCTACAGAAGATCATTTAGCACTGCAAAGCTGGCTGCTATAAAGCACCATAACTTGGCATTAGAGTGGGGGACTAATTTTTTTAAATCTGTATCATCCTCCTGAAAAAGTTCTGAACATTTGGTTTGGTTTTTTTTTTTTTTTTTTTTTTTTTCCCTGAAAAATTGAGAAAGAAATGGAAAGAAATTCATTAATGTCTCAGCAGCACTGTCTGGTGTCACTAAAGGTAATAAGAAGCCATGTTTCTTCAGATTCTTCTTCTTCACTATCAGTACCTAGAAATCCCCACATGACATGTGAAAAACCCACACAGACATATACCCCAGAAAATCAACAAGAGGGCTTGAAACACCTGCATTGTCCATGCTTGTGTGTGCAAACTGGTATTTATGCTTCTGCAAATGCATATGTAAGTAGATATCAGGAGTTTCTCTGGTCACTGCTCTGTAGAAGGTGGGGTTGTTCATGTGGGTTTCCCTGCTGACTCCAGAGACACAATCATTTCTCCCAGATAGACTATTCTTTGTTCTGACCATATCTCTCTTTGCAGAAATTACAGTTCTGCTGGGGTGGAGGTGTTGAGGGGCCGTGCTCTGCCCAACCAAAGGAAGAGCTACATCTCAACTCCTTGCCTGGGCAGAATGGCAGTATGGGCTGGTTTCCACATCGGAACAGGATAACCAGAAGGCCACAGGTTTCCTTGCCTGGATTTCACAGCAGATTTGC
Source organism: Vidua chalybeata (assembly GCF_026979565.1). Taxonomy (NCBI): domain Eukaryota; kingdom Metazoa; phylum Chordata; class Aves; order Passeriformes; family Viduidae; genus Vidua; species Vidua chalybeata. The sequence goes on from NC_071530.1 coordinate 94,440,084, forward strand.
GAGGTTTGTATTGATATTTTAGGTAAAGGAAGGGTAAAATAGTATCATTATTTTAAAGGGTGCCATTGACACTCTCTTGTTTGTCTACATGTAAAGTTTTACTTATTTATACCTTGTGTTTATGAAACAACCACACTATATCATCCAAGCTCAAGTTTTGAGAAAATTCACAAGTGCATATTTCACATGAGCCATATGTTGAGCTGAAGGCACATAATTTACAAACCTTTTAAGCGACTGTGTTACCAACAATTCACATTTCTGCTCTCAAGATAAAGTCCTAGCCCATTCCATCTGATCAGCATCTTATTCTTCAAGCAGGTGTCATGGTTTCTGAATTTTGTCCAGATGGCAGCTGATGTGGAATCAGAGACTGAGTGAATAAAACCAAACGCTGTGAGAAGAGCCATTGAGCCTTTGCTCCTCGTGTTACTGCTAGTGACAATAGATTTAATGCAGCCACTGCTCGTGATCTGTGAGTTTATTAAAGTTAAGTGGTTAGGATTATCTCATCAAATTATAACAATCTGAGAAAGTGATTAAAAATACCACCTTAAATATATTGCACGGTTCATCATCATTTGCAGTTCATATCTTTTGGAAGTATGCATATATCCATATATATGTTTGTGTCCAGAGCCAGTTCAGCCTTACAGATATGTCTTTGATTTGCTGAAAACCAAGTGCAAAGCTAGTAGACACAACACAGTGTGCAATGAAAGTTTCAGTATATGTGTGTGCAGAAAAGGATCGCTCTGGGGGGGTGTCTCAGTGGGTGTGTAACAGCTAATTGGACCTGTGAGGGTCAGCAATTTTGTCTGAGCAATTCAGGCTCGCTGACAGAGATGCTTTTATCCGTGTGCTGGCTCCCAGAGCTGCACCCTGTAGCCAGGCAGGAGCCCTGGGCGCAGCGGGCAGAGGGGAGTGTGTGTTCCCAGGAATACCTGCAGCCCTTCCCCATGCACCCATGTGTGGGAGGGTACCCTGCTGATGGATGCCCAGTGCTGTCTCTGAAGCAGGTACGAAGCCATCGTACAGAGCTCCGTACTGCTAGCGTTAGGCTGGATCTGCCCTTCGGTTTTACGGGGATTCTGTGTCTAAGTGCCACACCTGCTGCCTCACCAGGAGCTGAGACGTCTGGGAAGAGAGTCATCACGAGTTACTTTGCTCCTTCAGTCTCCACTTCTACCAGCTGGGCGTTTGCCTCCAGAAAAATCCATATCTTTGAGTTGCCTCTCAAGGAGGCTTTAATGACACCAGTGGGCAGAGCCCTTCACAGTTTGTAAAATAACCTCCTGCCATGTCAGATTAAGTTACATGACATCAAATTATTTAAATCTTCACAGTTACATTTGTTCTACAGATGTGCGCGCTCTCTCTCTTGAGACTAGCATTGCCGCACTTTTACAAATAATTTCAAGGTTTTAAATTTTTTTTTTTAGTAGCAAACATCTCAGAGCTCTTTTTAAGACTACAAAAAAAGAGAGGTGATGCTCTGCGTACATTTTATGGCTTTTCTGTCCATTGACTCTAATGTCAAAATTGCTACAACCTTCTAAGAGAAATGCTAAATCATAATGTGGTAAGAAAGGCATCCTCGACAGGTCTGCAAATGACAGCTCTATAATTTCAGCATTATTTGAATACAATGTAGAAGTGTCTTATATGTTTAAGCAGCTTCATTTTGCATCTGCTTTTTAGAATAGTTGATTCATACTTGTCTGCACAGGCTTTCAATAGTTCTTTTCTTTCTTAGTCTCTTTGTCTACCTGTTTTTTTTTTCCCTCCTTGTTTTTCTTTTTTATTCTCTTGAATTTTTTTCATATAATATTTATTTAATCAGTATTAAGATAAGAGGGTCAGGCTGAGCATGTGTTAGACTGAGATGCAGTGTAACAAGTTGAATTTACCTCTGTGTTCATTACAGCTATAGAGTAGAATGACTTGAATTACATGTGGATCTTTTGCTACCTACCTTCATACATATGTTAACGTGCATTACTTTATTTGTGGCTCAAAAATTGCCACTATTATTTGTGAGAACTGAGCTTTATTTGATCTGTTTTAATATTTCTAGATTATTTTCCCATTGTTGCTGAAGTCTGTATGGATTGGTTGAAGTCCTTAAAAAACTCAGTGATTCCTGCTGAGAATTTTTTATCAGAAGTTGGGGCTTCAAATCCTAGAAAACCATAAAAAGTTTTATAGTTCTACTTTTTGGGGTTTTTTTTTTCTGTTTTGTTTCTGCACCATTGTACTGACAACAGAGACACTACCGTGTTTTTTCTGTGCCTGATATCAGATGCAACCAGTGAAAAACAAAAGGCAGAGGTATGGACTGGGAAAACTAATGTATTTTGTGCAGTAACCACCTCAGCTAAAGTTGTGTATCAGATGTCAAAACTCTAGGAGACTTGGCAGATCTCTGTGGAGGCAGCTTTGCTTTTGCAGTATGCCCAAGGAACCTGTGCTGCTCTGACACCAAGCCATGGCTGTAGCCTCTGCACCACCAGCAGTGCCCAGAAAGATCAGATTTTTCAATTAATACAAATTTTTACAAATAAGTGAAATAAAGCATGCTTCAAAAACAATCCTTAATTGCTGGGCTAACATGATACTTACTTCTGTCACAGGCTTGCACATTGGTGGCTCTCTTACCGCTGCCTGTGGTGTGTCCTGTTACTACTCTGTGATGGGGAAGCCATGAGCTGTCATATCCTCATGGTGCCAAGCGAGCTGTGCCTTTGGAGCAACCCCTCAGAAGGACAAAGGCTGTGCCAGCCAGTAGCATGACAACACCACTGGAAGTGAAGCCTTTTTACTCCATTTAAAAAGACCCAGTCCTTTAAATGAAAAGTTTTCAGAGGATACAAAAAGTTCTCAAATCAATGTTCTTCAAAATTTAGCTTGCATTTCAAAACATCAGGGTTTTTTTTTTTATATTTTTCTCTGTAGGTGTCCAGTTTGTATCATTTCTCTCTTTTGAGCTGTTCTGCCTGGATTGATGCACTGTTTTCATGTCCTTAGAAGGAATTAATAAAACTTGAAACATTGGTTCCATCTTTGCACCACCTTTCCTCTCCCTGTAGTGTTTGCTGTTTTGGAGGGCACCATAGCACTGGGAAGGCTCCCTGGGGAGTGTGGTCATGCACATGTGAACATTTCACAAAGTGTGAAATTTGTATGTGAAATTGAATAAGTCACTGTGCAGCCCCGATATCACAGAATGGGTGGTGTCAAAGCTCTGAGATCAGCCTGGGTGGTGATTTATGGTCTTGTGTGAAACAAAGAGCTCTTCAGATAGCACCACAGCATGTAAGGCTTATAGATGGGTAGATAAAAAGGAATAGGTAATAACCATAAAACAGTATTATGAAAATATAAACCATAATTAGTGATAATGGCTTACTCAATTAAATACATTAAAGTATGGATGCAGAGTTTTGATGCATGGATGCTTTTGTCCAAGAGCATATGTGTGTTTATATACTGATCTAACAGTGATGTATAACTGACATTAAATATGCATCAAAGGATGAATACTCTGCCCTAATGTTAAATAGGTCTCTTTAGTGCTGTCTAGTTGTACAAATATATGGAAGAAGATAGTCCCTGTCCCCAAATTTCCTATCTAAAAAGAAAAACACAGATAACTTAAGTGTACATGTGTTTCAGGTAGCTCAAGGTTTAAGTGAAGTGGGCCATGTTAAGTCATACCCATGGATGCTGTGCTTTAACTGTGGAAGGACCTAATTGCCAGTGGAATGTCTCTGCTCCTTATTAATCTAGGAAGCCTAGTCTTGCTATTAAAATTCAGGTTCCCTGTTTTGATTTCAATGCTAGCAGCTTGAGGGGCTGTGTGGGAGTAGTACTCCTCTTCCTCTTTCTGCTGTCTTCTTCAACAGAATTTCTGCTGCTCTCCTTTCTAGTGATGAAAGTAACCTCATTTTCTGACCTCTGAGCTTTGAGTGTGTTATTAAGTAATCTGAGTCCTTTTAGTATTTAGATGATTAAAAGAGGATTAGATTATGGTCAGTGCCAGGGAGGGGTAAGTATTGAAACATCTCTAAGTGATGTGTTTGCCCGAATAAGTGCCAATTCCATCATGATCCCTATGGATGTTGGGGATTTATTATGGCCAATGTGCACCTGTAGCATATTAGTGTGGAGGCCCAGCCTTGGTGGTCCTGTACTGATGACCTTCCTATCACACACTGAGTAGGGGGTCTTATCAAAATGAAAAAAAACAACTTGGGTTTATTTGCTTTCTCTCCTGTGCTGTGTTATCCCTACTGCTTTGGAGAAAATTAATGCCTGACAATAAGAATTTCCTTTTTTAATTTAAAGTTTTCTTTAGTTCAGGAGCAAAATATGCTTTGCCTAACCCTTGGATCCACCAGAACTTTTGGGTTTTTTAAATTTTATTTCTTTTTTATTCTGAGGTAAATTTTACCCCAAGGGCAGAAGTACTGATCCCTTTATTCCCCAAATTTGGGCCTTCCAAATTCAGATTGGGGAAGTCATGCTCCAGGCTGTTGCTCTTTCTTAAAAATAGACCAGCCACAGTGGTTTCCTTTCATTATATTCTTCCCTCTGTGTCCTCCCCCCACAGCCAGCATGTCCTGCCTTAAACATTCCAGTTGATATTTTCTCTGCCTGGTCTCAGGGCTACAGTGATATTAAAAAAGAAAAGTCCAAGTAAAATGAATTGTTCCTTATTAAGGTAGACTATATGGGGAGAGAAAAAAAAATTATACCTTTTCCTTGGAATTTTAGCATAAGCACACAGTAAGTCAAAATGGCAGGGCCCATAAATGTCAGTGAGGATTTTATTGGCAGAAAGAGTTAAACATAAAGATATTCAGGTGCTATTGTCCTGCAGTGTATGAGCCCTGGATCATTTTAAACACATGGATAGTCAACCATATCTGTAGGATCATGAACTGGTTTCTCCATGACTTAATTCAAACTTTGAATAGATGGGGTATGTTCCATCTAAAGAGAGCTTCTAGATGCCTTCCTTCTTGAATACTTGGTAGTTAAATCTGATGCTTCTGAAACCAAAAGAAATATTTCCATCAAGATAAATGGGTTCAAAAGTGGATCTTAACATGAGATTACTTTTATCATTAAGGACATTATGTTGCATCATTCAACTCGATGTTTTTTTTTTTTCCATCATTAGATGCAAAATTAGCCCCTTAAAGCATATGCCTTGATAAGGCATTTTGCCTTATGTGAATGCAGTAAAAAAGGGGAAAAACACCCAGAATCATAACATCCTTATTCTTGCTGTTTCTTTTTTCTGTGACATGTTTCCTCTGATATTCTGAATTTTGAATCATAAGGGCTCTATTCTCACTGGGCTCTTGTCCCATGTTAATCTGATATTCATATAATTTTGCTAGAAAAGAGCTTGTGAATGATCTCTCCCTTCTAATTTATTCAAGACTAAAATTCTGCTGCTGGCAAACTTGCCTCCATGGTTCCCTTGTCTGTACAGTATAACCAGATGTTTTGTAGTTTGGGTCCCTCTGCACATCATTGAACAGATACTACAAGTACCTCTTTCCTGTAGATTTCTCCAAGAAGCCTCACAATGGAATACATGTGGAATGTGTGAAAACAGGTCATAAACTGAGCTAAAATGAAATTTAAAAATACAGAAAGTACTTCTTAAAAAGCAGAAGAAAAATTACAGATTTCTGTAGAGCAAATTGGACTGTCATTTGGGCACTCTGTGCATAATGGTGTGGTTGAAAACCCTTGTAAATAGGGGTATATTCATTTTAACCAACTTCTAAATGAAGACATAAAATTATGGGAATAATGTGGAATTGCCTTTGAATCAGTAGTAACTCTATAGCACCTATTAGCAACACACTTGTGTGCCTCTCAGAGTTGAAGGCGTATTCCCAGCACCACTGTCAGGGAGGGAAATGACTTCTAAAAAAGAATACTGGGATATAACGTCTATGAACATTTAAAATACAAAACTTTGCATTTGATTTCAGTGCTTTGGTAGTCCATGCTTAAATAATTTAAGTCTTCTGAAGTTTTGGGTTTCTTGTTTTGTCTAGTGTCACAGATGCATTTGTAGTAGAGGCATAGTCCATTTTGGTGCTGTTCTGGCTGGGCTAGCCTTTCCCTCATCAAGTTTTTCAAAGCTTGTTTCCATTCAAAGTGAAGTCAAGGGTAGTAGGAGACTATGATTCTTTCACCTAATAAATACACAAAACTAAAAAAAACATAACACCAAAAAAAAACCCATTAAAAAAACCCCAAAAAACAAACTAACAAACCAAACAAAAAAGCTAGGCCTTTGGTACTTGTGAATACAGCCTGAATTTTCCACAAAGTTTGAGAGAGTTTCAGTGGGAGGCTCTGAATCGGATCCATCTCTACTTAAAATGAAGAACAGGAACTGACCACCAATTTCTATACATCCTCTGAGCATTGAATTAATGATTCGATTAAAAAGAGACATCCCCAAGAAATTCTATAGTAATTGAACTACTTCATAAATTAAGACAAGCAAGCACAGTTGTATAAACACTGGAATCACTGACCCAATTATGTGGAATAAAGTTTTGTCCATTATAGCCTTCAATCCCAAACGGTTGAAATCAGAAATTTCTGAATATCCCAGAAAATAGTTTTAGAAGCAGTGGATGAATATTTTCAGATGATGGTGTGACATAGAGGGATACTCTGTTCTCTGGTGCTCTAACCTGGTTTGAATGGTCTGCATCAATCCTTACTTTTAATGACAGAAAACTCAGCTTAACCTTGCTGTAAAGTAAGTATTTATACACATCAATGAGAGAAATAAAACACCTTATTGATTTTACATCTGCTTTCACTGTGGTAATTAAAATGTACTTTTGCAGCTTGCAGAATAGTAGTCTGTTTGTATTAGATCAAAGAAAAACTCTGCCACAGACCTTATTTTGTATTCCTGTTGTCCCTTGAAAATTCTTAAATAAATGCAGAAGGATGAGCCCAGTCTTCATACCCTACCACGATTCAGCAAAATGACACCTTTCGGACAAAGGAGCTAATTGTTTACAATGCTGTATTCCAGTAATTTCTAGGTCAAATTCAGTGTTGAATATCCAAATTCAGTGTTCAGTACAGTTAATGGCTTTGCCTGGGTATATGCTTTGTCAGGAGCTTTCTGAGGAAAACTCCCTGCTCCAACTGCTCACAGGAGAGTCATCACCATGGGAAATCTCTTCAGAAAAGCCAAGCCCTTGAGAAGGTCACTGTAGACCTTCCAGTCCTACTGGATTTGGTGTTAGATCATCCCTTTTAGCTGTATGGTACTACTTGTCTGCTTTGGGCAGGATCTACTGGCTTTCTGGATATCAGACATGCCTGGAGCCTGGTGCATTTGCAATTGTTTCTCTTGGTGGATCTGGATTGTGGGCATGGACCTGATGTTAATGTGGGGACATCAGGAAGTACAGCCACTCAAAAACACCTGAGTGTGAGTGAGTTTTACACTGTCAGTGAAGAAAGAGAGATTTACACTCTCAGTAATCCTTGATGATTAATACTGAAGAATCCTCTGGAGCTGTCTGACAAGATTTCTACCCCAAGAATTCTCTACCTTTGGTCCTGATGAATGAGATGGTTTCCTAGGAGTACTTTGACTAAGTAATTTCAGTAATATTGGAATAGTCTTCACCAGCATCTTGGTTTTGCATGTCTGTGTATAAAGTCAAGCTTGTGGCAGCACAAAAATTTTTGCAAAACACTTCTGTTTCCTATGTTTTTACTTTTCTCTGGTTCCCTAGACCTGAATGGCCACATGTTGTGTGTAATTTTCATCCATGGAATTGCTATTATTTTCTCATCTGTATCTCCAGTGGTATGTCATGATCAGACAAGTCTCCTCAGGTAGTTCATGTCCAGATCAGGCCTGTGGTTTACCCTATGTCACTCCAATGTTAACTATGTGCTTCAGCAGCCTCACAGTTTTAACACAAATTTAACTGAGCCCAAAGAAATACCTGAAATTAAATCAACCCTAACAGAATATTTTCAGTTTGATTCTCAAGACCCAAAAGTTTGGGAAAACTTGAGGTTTGCAGGAAGTAGATTTCTATCAGCACCTTTCCACTTCCCACTCCCAGTACAGGTTGATAGAGAGCTATTAACCAGTTTAACTAGTGATTAATTTAGCTCTCCCTGGACATTTTATCCTTCTTCTGTCTGATTAGTTCAAGGTTTGAGATTTGAAATAAAGCCAAGATTTTATATACGGAGCCCTCTTAATTACTGTCTCTCACTGTTTTTTTTTTTTTTAATCATGTCGTAAAAACCTGATTATATATATGTCTACTTAGTAACTCATTGTAGAGATACTTAATCTAGGTCTAAAGGAGATGGTTTGGTAGCAGAAGCAGTCTAGCCAGAGCAACATAAGACAATTTATATAAACATACACTTACTACACAAAAGTGTGAGCAATTCATAGCATGCCATATATACATATATATATATATATATATATATATATATATATATATATATGTCTCTGTGTGTGTAAATATATATATATATATCTATATATATATATCTGGTAAGGACTGCATGATGTGTGTATATATACATATACGTCTAAAAACCTTGCTAGTACAATTTAGCAAGTACCACATTTCAAAAGGAGAGAGAGGAGAAACAGAAACACAATTGTGATTAATCATGCTCATTATCAACTCAGACTTATGACCTGTGTAAATTTTAGGGCATTTTTTGAAGTGTGTGTGTGGTGGTGGATGGGAGGAGGGGTGCATATGTGTGGAATGAGAGATGAAAAATACACTCCTTTCTCTGCCAATAAAATGACCCTTCCACCCTCTCACTTTTCAGCCTTCCCTCCAAAAGTTAGGTGGATGTCTAAGGCTGGCTAAAGCCTTATTATTAAGTTAACTCTAGGTGGTTTCCATTAGCCTTACAGTACATGCCACTGAGCAGACATACAGTAACTGAATTGTTTCAACTTATCCAAATAACATTGAAATAGACTTAATTGTTGAACTGCAGGAAAGACCATGTGTCTCCCGAGACTATTAGTGTCATTTAAAAGGCTAAATGTATCATAAAACCTGTCTTTAACAGAATAAAATTGTACAGACCAACACAATTTTAGCTAATGCTTTCCACATTTCATGTAAAAAAAGTCATTGGCTGTAAAGGAAAGTTCATAACATTTCTAGGAGTTGTTTCAGTGCAGCACTTCCCAACTAGTTTTAGCCTAGTATCCTTTTTACTATTGTGCAGCAGTTTACTTTGAAAATAGTCACAGCAAAATCTACAGGACTTACTTACAGAACATATTTCTATTTATCGTAAGTAAAGAGAGGTTTTAAAGAGAGGCACAGCAGAATATTCAAGAATATTCAAGAAGCCTCTGATTTCAATAGATAAGCATTTTTCTCTCTGTCTTCCTTAACATTTAAATTGAGCTTTGATTAGAGAAGAATATGGCAATATTTCAGAGGAAAAATAAAAGTGAAGGAATTCTTGCTGATACAGGTTGTCAGTGAGATTTCCTCAGCCATCAGTGTTTTGATATTTTTTAATCTTTATTTTGGGATTTACCTCCTTGTTTTTATTGCAATGTTACATATTTTCTTTTGTTCCGTCTGTTAAGAAAATTGTTTGGATAGGGAAAATTATAAAGGTAGCTGACAACAAGCAAAATAGGAAAGCAGAAGAGGAGGGGGGAAATAGGCCAAGGAAGAATATAAAATTGCTTTTATGCTACAAAAGGGCCAAAGGAGTGTTTCTTTGTCCCAAAGAAGTTCAAAATATTAAGGGGGAAAGATCTAGGAGGACAAAAAGCAGATCAGCTCTCAATAGAAGGAGCAAATCTTTCTGTTTATCTATCTCAGATTTTCACTGGAGTTTTATATCAACTCACAAAGAAGCTGTTTCAAATAACTTCTGCTAACATTATTGCTCTTTTACAAGTTTTGTTTCTATGGAAAAGAATGATGTAATTGACTCTTTCCATCACAATCACTTACTTTTTAACCTGAAGAGATTTTTTTATTTCCCAGATAGTCCTCTCCAATCTAGGGAACAAAAGTTATTGTCTCTTTTTTTTTTTCATTCTGGAAAACCTCAGAATCATGGTGTAATTACCTATGTAAGAACACTAGTGCCTTTCCTGAAAAAGTTAAGAATTTCTTGAAACAGCAGTTACTGTCAAGCTTTTCCCATTAGAGCTATGTGTGAATGGAAACAACTGTAATTTCTTCATTGCTTGCTATTAAAATGAACTTGAATCATGTAACTCTTTTGAAAAGGAGACATTATGATGACAAAAAATATTGGTTAAGTCTAGCCAGGGTTTGATTTATTTGGTTTTAGTCCTGCGATAAGGAGAGGGTATGTGCTAATGAAGCAGTTCCCGTTTACAGGGAAATTCATCCAGTAACAAGTCATAGAGCCACTAATTCTTTTTCATTCCCATTTTGGGAATTTACGTAGTGTCTGGTCTCCTGGCGCTGCCCCTCACCATGGCCCTGAATTCACCTGTAATGAAGGAAATCTCCAGTTGCACAAACCTACAGCATCTTTACCTTGAACTAAAAAGTCTCTTACTATTTCCAGGCTATGGATGGGACACTATTGCACAAATCAGGCAGCAGATGTTGTATTCAGAACTGTGCAAATAAATGTGAGGGGAGAACTCCCCACACCCCTAACACAGCAAAGATAACAGAATGACAGTGCTAATTTGAAATTTTAGAGAAGGATAATTTCAGCAATATGGTGCTAGACACAAATTAAGATATCTGATATGTGTCCATGCAGAATTTCTACTTCTGACCTGTAGACCTGTTCAATCTCTGCTTTGTCACTTTGCCTTTCAGGCCTGAATGAATTTTATTACAATACCCACAAACTTTTAAAATATATATATTGTAGGAATATGATTTTTTTAAAATGTAATTGATTTGAAGGCAGTCACCTGTGAAACAGAGATGTGCATCTCTTGGGGGATAATGATTAAAGTCCTAAAGTTGGGCAACATTAAAATATATTGAAATTATGATATAACATATGAAAAAAATATTGTTTATAAATGCATTTATTTGATGTTAATAAATATGGATTTTTTGAGTATATAAGAGACTCTGAATGCATTTTAATTCTGTGAGTAAAGTAAAACTCACAGAAGACATTAAACATTATTTTTTCATTTAGCAGCTGAAAAGTTTATTTGATTTGCCCAAGCTCATATGAGAAGAAACAGTAAAGCAAAGAATAGAAACAATCTACTTAGACTCTCATTCCTACATTTTTCATAGATGACTTGAATTAGGACTTAGTATAGTCATGACAAATGTAATGTGCAAAACTAATGAAATTTAAATTAAAAAAGGAGTGACTTAACTGTCCTCTGACCTTTCATGTCTCATTGAAGTCTCATCCTAATATAAAGTGATAATTGTCCAGTGTTGGTCTTGTCACTTCATTCCTGATAGGAGTGAAGAGATGCAGCTAAACCTACTAATTTCTAAGTTGTGGAAAATTAGGGAAGATAAGGCACAGTAAGTGCTGGTAAGAAGCAAGTAAGGTACTGGTGGAAGGAGCTAAAAAGATGCTGTTGGCAGGCTGTAAAACCACCTTCCCACCATGCCCATTATGCAGTGTCCACTTGTGTGAGGGGTCCTATTTAACCTGTTCAGACCACTCAGCCTAAGTCCCAAAATCTTGTCCCTAATCTAGGGATTAGGCCCTTCCAAGGTTACATACTTCTGCATTCTTCATTGGGCATAAAGACTCTGATAATTACTGGAAGAAAATCACATAACAGATTTCTACATTTTCAGCACATGTCTTGAGCTGATTAACACAGGACCTAATTTGCTCTAATCAGCCCAAGGTGGATAGAATATGAAACAGATGACCTTACTGTTTAAGAACATGTAATTCTATTTATTTGTGGTGAATAATGACATTTCCTACTGATGGGTATTCACGTTGCACCTTAAATTGCATCAGGTCAATGCTGAGAGTAACTGGTGCAGCAAGTTTGAATTCCCCTGTACTGCATATTAGGTAACTTTTCTGTCACTGCCAATTTAAACCAGACCCATATATGAAAAACAAAACGTGGGTTCATGGTAAATATAACAACTTTTAATATCCCCAGCTGCAGAGAAAGTTTCCACTAGCATAGAAGAAGAAAGCATGTAAGGGTCTGTAAAATATCCTCAAAAAGAGAATTTCAGAAAAGAGAAAATCTTTCCTTTCCTGATATTTGGAATTATTAAAAGTACACACCTGGAAAACAAACCCTGTAAGTAAAGGGCTTAGCTGAACCAATGTGCAATAAAAATTGAATCACTTCAAGGTTGAAAATGTGTCTGAAAACAAATTATCAAGAACTGAGATCTGATTTGGTCAATGTCTACATAGGTAATTCATTCTTTACTTCTGAAGTGCCTTAAACCAGCAAAAAATGGTGACTTCAGTGTAAGGGTCATTAACTGAAGTAAAATTTGAGTCAAACATTTAAAATGTACCCATCTGAGAATATTGGCTAATACTCAAATACTGGCTAGTATTCAAAACCAGATTCCTGAGCATCCCATAATGATATAAGAATATATAAAGTAACAGCATTCAAGTCCTGAGAAGGAGTATCTCCTCTTTGCCCTTTCACTTATGAAGGCTGGAAGCCAGGGTGGTGGAAGCACGCTATTACATTAACAGCCACTCCACCCCCAAACACACATACTCACACTGCTTTAAGCCTGCTGTAACCCCTAAGTCTTAACTTCTGTTCCAGTACTTTTTTGGATTCCAGGTGTTTGCAGTCTGCTGGGCTCTTTGGTTGGGAAGGAGTTAGGGACTTTAGGATAATGACATCAAAGCCAGAATTAGAGAGGCAGCCCTGGTGAGACCTTCAAAGAAAGAGAACTGCTCAGCTGTAAAGAATAAACGTGAATCTGTGAGCCTTGATTCCGGGGCCAGCAAGAGTTAAGGTCACTTGCTTAAAGGCGCAGTTATAGAGGCACAGCCTCAAACTGGTAGAAATCAGGTAAGACTCCACATTTTCTTCAGGAAAGAAAGTCACATGTTTACTTTTGCTTAGGCAAAGCTAAGCAGTTCTAAGTGTTGGGAAGAGATTTACTTTCTCCCTGACATATTTGCAAGAGGAAAAATGAAGTGACTTTTCTCCTTTCAGATAAAGAGTGCAATGAATTCTTATTATCAAAGGTGATCTGTTCTTGTAACTCAGGGGGAAGATGCCACATTATTTTTTGTTTAACGGGAGTAACCACTTTCTGGTGCTTGAAGCCCAGCCCTGCTAGCTGCTGCTCTCCTTAGAGGGTTTCCAGGAATGTTTTTGCAAAACTCTTTTCTCAAGATTGAGCTGCAATTAGCATGGGCTTCAGTCAGTTCTGTGGAGATGTCACTCCACATAATGCTACAGGCTTCATGCTGCAACATGAAGATGTCACTTTAGATAGCACTGTGGGCTTGAAGTGGCAATCCAGAGATGTCACTTCTCTGCTATGAACTGCTGCAGGAGAATCTGTCCTTTTTGATGGAGCTGGCCTCATACTTCACGAATACCCTCTTGATGTCCCTCTCAGTGGGCTTGACATCACTCTAACAGCATGACAAGTTAAAACATGTCCTTGAGAACTCATGTTAACGAATGCAACGATGACCGTGACTACGCAGTGTGCCTAGGCAGGAGCAAATTGTTTTCTCAATCACAGAAATACCTTACTCTAGTGAGAACTGACTCACAAGTTGTTGCAGGACACAACTTATCTCTGTCTGCTATGACAGCAAGCCCGTGGTCATCACTGTGTCAGCTAGTGTGGCTTCTCAAGGTCATATTGCACATTGCTGTAAATTCTGAAGGAAGATAAAGGACCACCAGGAATTTATTTTCTTTCTAGATGCTACTTTGGCTCAGTTAACCTTTAGCAGTGGTCTCTTCTTAAGTGGCTAAAACAAAAAAGAACAATGCCACAAAGCTGAGAGTATGAATCATAAGTTTCAGGCCTGTCTAAATAGTTGAGTCTGATTTCTCCTTCAATATTCTAAACAAAACAAATGTCTGTTGATAAAAATGCCTGCACAACTTGCTATATAAATTCTGAATTTCAAGTATTACAGCATTTGCTGTGGTTAGAATAAGACTTTAATGAAAAAAAATTGCCCAACATGATGTTTTCCCAGTTAAATGCCATGTGTGATCCCACAAGTACAAATGACGTTTGGTAGTGTCCCCTTTTGTAATTGCTTTAAATTAAAAAGCAATTAGAAGCCCACTAATTTCAGACTAGACCCATTGGGTCAGGACTGAGATCACCAACAGAGCAGTCAGAAGGCACGCATTACACATGCCTCCCTCCACGTTTATATTGCAGGTAGGTCAGTAATTCCTACCACTGTCAGTGGCAGCCTTTTAAAGCGGCCCAAGGACACACACAGTGTTCATTCATCCTTTGACAGGTGCCGGTACCATGGACAAACTTCCCTTTGGTCTTTTGGCTTCTTGTCGGTAAGAAGAATCCCGACCTCCGTGGGGTGGTGAGCGCGGCCAGCCCAGCAGCAGCGTGGGTTTGGGGCACAGAGGTGCCGGAGGCAGGTGGGAGGGCTCCAGCTGCCCCGCTGAGCTCCGCACGCCCCCTCACCCCACCTGGCTCGCTGCTACCGATACGGCCCGCGTGGCTGATTGCGGAGAGTTTGTTTAAGCGGAGGAGAGGGCAATGATAATGAGCTCTCAGCACCGCTGATTGCCGGCGCTCGCTGAAGGGCGCTGGGGATGACCTGGCTCGCTCGGCCCATTGGCCGGGCTCCCCTGGCTCCCCCGGCGCGGCTCCTGCCCAGGCACCATAGCAAACCCTGGCAGCACCCTGGATCTTAGCAGAAAAGGCTCTTTTGGGCTTTTCCCAGAATACACTTTTCTTGGTACTGCTTCCATTTTTTTTTTTTTTTTTTCAGAGAAGCTGTGAAAACTTTTCCTGAAATGATCCTCCTCTGCCTTCTGGCTGCAGAGTATGACTGATGCCTTTTCTTCCCCAGTGCAATAGTACATCTGTGGAGTAGAGAGACTAGGTAACCAGCTGTCATGTCAGGTTTCCTAAACATACTTGCATGTCATTTCTCACTTGTTCATCTGTATCAAAGCAGAGAGTCTCTGCTGCTAGCTCCGCTGCACATTAGGGCTAAAAAATCATTTCATTAAGGCTGAAAAAAGTAGTTTATTTAAGTCAAAATCAGTCTATTCCTGTATCTGTTATTTCTGCTTCTCTCTTCGACAGGCTGATCATAACACTTATCCTTCTCTTCTCTCTTGCCTTGTTTTCTACATCAAAGATACTAACTACTGTGTTCTTTAATTTAACAGCTTCTGCAGCACAAGAGAGAATAGATTAATTTTATGAATAGTGAATCCTTGTATGATGTCATCTTCACATAATCTCTGTTTTGCTGCTCTGAAATAGATTTTATTTCAGTAAATGTGCAGACCGCCACTACAGTGACACCATACTGACTAAAGAAAGTTACAAGTACAGTAATTCTATTTTAAAGCACACTACTGAAGTGTGCTCATTATTCTGTTCTTCCAGCTGTCTAATAGACAGCTCTTTGCTTCCTTATTTTTGCCAGAGAGAATGATCTCTTCAAGTGCCAACTCTAGGCATTGCAGCCAAAACAGAGGCTGTGACACCTATGAACTATTGCCATACTTAAGAATCAGGATGCACATATAATATAGGCATAGCTAGAATAGAATTCCTATTTGCTTGCCTTGAACCCAGCTAGAAGCATACTAAAATAGCGTAGCAAACAACATAGATACATATATATAGAGATAGATATATTTGACACATACGTTTGCACAGCAAAACAATGTGTAGCAAGTGTTGCATTTAAGTTTATGAACAATGTGTTCACCCAAGAGTAAACAAAAACTTGTGTAGTTGCAGGCAGGTGGGAAATGTGGGAAAACATATAATCAACAACTGAAGAAACTGAATTTGCAAGACAAAGAACAAAAGGACAAGATAAGCACAAGGGACAGCAAAGAAGCAGGATATCCTACTAAATACACAAGTATCAGGATGACTGGCAAAGCCAAAATAAAGATAAGCAGCACTGGGAGCAGAGGGAATCCCTTTTGGGAGAGAGGCAAGCTGCATAAAGTGTTAGGCCTCCAGAGGAACTTTACCCATAAAAGGGCTCCCAAACCTGATCACCTTGACCTCCTCAACTGTTGACCACCAGTACTGCATCCACTGGTGCATCATCTCCTTGGTATACTCACAGCTAATTCAGGATATAGTGGACTAGTAGATCTGTGTGTGCAAAGTTATTTGGTGATCATTTGTAACAGCTAACCATTGGCACATCTGTCATTAACAAATGTCAAACTATGAAATTTTATTTTAAAGTCAGTTTATCAGTCTTCTAAATACCCCACCACAGCAATTTCTAATTCCCTGACTCAGTTGCAATAATTTTACCATAAAATTTAATCATGGTTATCATGTTGAACAGCGTGGCCATTTTGTATTTCACATCAGAAGAGGACATAAAATGGGTGTCTCTCTCCTTCCTTGTGACAGAGCTAGAGGCTGGTCACTGCCAGCCTCTGTGTAAAGCAGAATGTGTAGATATGAGCTCCTCATTGCTGGCCAATAAAATACACTGCCTTGTGGAGTTACCTTGTTCATATGGCTTTGAAACACTCAAGGGAAATATGCCACTGCTGCAGAGATGAGTGATGAAGCAGTTGGCTTCTGTTTATGTGAAGTTTTGATATTTTTTAATAACTTTTTTTACTCTTTGAAGGTATGTAGGAATGTGTGCAAAATAACTACAGACTATATCTAGAAGCCTCTGAAGTATTTCTTTAAATTTTAAATGCTGCATCTGCATCTGCACTGCAGTTTCAGATATTAAACCCTGATGTATGTTTTGAATCCCTACAAATTACACAATTTCTTTTCCTTTCCTGCTGCTTCTCCTTTAATACTACTACTATCAGCATGTTTTTTTATTACTTACCAGGAGTAATACTGATTTCATCTGCAAGAATCAGGCTAGTCACAAGTTACCTCATCATTAGGAAAAGCATTCTCTATGTTCATTAACAGAAGAATAGTAGCAAGGGTTCATGTAACCTTGACCATCATTTTGCTTTCTCCTCTTTCTTGTTTTATACCATCCTTTTAAACTGTTAGTCAAGATCTTCACCTGATATAGAGTGATGTCACCCCACTGAAATCTTGACTAACACAAGGCTCAGAAACCTTCTTCCTTCAGATCTTCATGGACAAGTCTAGATTTGTACATAAATGACTGTCATATATATGATCATCATCTCATGTGAAAACATATGAGATCTAAATGAAAACATTAAAATGCTCAGATAACATGAGTTTGTCATGCATCCCTGATTTGAAGAGTGTTGGTATATATGTCAAAATTTTAGTCATGCCATACTAGCATCAGCCTACTATCATGTCCATGTCAATCAATTTTTAATTATTGTTATTACTTTTTTTTTTTTTTTTCATTTTTCTGATAGTTTACCTTGATGCAGAATTCATGACTTGGAAAGTTTTTGCAAGACTCTCTGATGTTGGAATTGATCGACAGGAACAACAATAAATCTGCAACCAGGTACAAAACATTCTAAACACTGTGAAATGTTCCAGTCTTTGAGCTGCATTGGTCCTTCTGTGTAATTGAACCTTCAAGCTGTCCCAAATGCTTGCAATGGCCAGAAATAACTGGAGCAAGAAGGACTGAGAGAAGGACTACTGTCATGGCAATTTTTTTACCAAATTTCTACAAAGAGGCTACTGCACCACTCCTCATGGACACAAATGCCCATGGTTGTGTGCAAAGGTTGTGGGCTGGGCTTGTGTCATCACATCCAAACCTGCTAGATTCAGGTTGGCATCAGAAATATTACTGAAATAAAATTACCTTCTGGTCTAGAATTAATCTGTTATGTCTAGTCTGGAAAATTTGACACATTTAGGAATATTGTTTGGCACGAAGGCAGGGTCTCACAGCCTCTGTGACTGTTACTGAACTGTCTACCAGTGAACTTGCATATGAATTATGGCACAAGGTCCTTGGAGAGCTAATGATGTTTGGAAATGTCTAAGGGAAGGATTCTGGCTACCTGGGAGAGGCCACACTGCAGTCAAGGATTCTTCTAACAGTTCACCAGTGTACGCATATGGACCCCTTGCTCCCTGCAGCCATCATCAACCACTCTTAATTCAGCAGCTACCAATGCAGCCTTAATAATACAATACCTTCAGGGAGAGAATTTTAAAATTATTTTGATATTGCAACTTCCTGTGATGTTAAAACCAGTGATACTGCTATATGCAGCAACATATTCCAAGTGCTTGAAAGAAACAATTTCCAATGACTAGTAATCATACCTGGCTATGGTATAGCTGCCGTGTATAAGTTTTCAAATTTGCCTTCTTGGCAGTTTCTACATGTTCAATTGAATGATATCATGGACATTGTAGATTTTTTCCCTAGTATCTCAGACTCATGAGGGGAAGAAATATTATGTTATTGATACTGGGATTTTTTGAAAGGACTTTTAAAATGTGGTTACTTTTCTGAATGGTGCCATATACTTACAGTGAAGAAAGTGAAACAAGGCGACAAATGGTATGAAACACAAAAAATAACATTTGTGATTAAGCTAAAATCCTTTAATAAGGTAAGACAGACCTCTATGTATACAAAATAATTCTAGAACATCTATACTGCGAGGGTTTTTGTCCTTTGTGCTTGATATATACAGTCAAGAAATAACTGATATTAACAAGAGACTGTACTTGTTCAATTAATATCTCCAAATATTTTCCTGACCTCTAGATTGCAATTCAACTATTAAGATGACCATTTGTTTGTGTTTCTTTGCTTCCAAGCAATATTGATTCCCAAGTAAAGAAGTGGAATTTTAGGGGAAAGAGATTATCTCAGATTTATTTTACATATCCCTTACCTTTTTTACTTCTGTGTTTCATTTATGTAAAATATTAAATGCATTAGTGATGGGCTAAACAGAATGTTAAATTCACTTTGAATTCAAACAAATATTAATTTGATATGAATTTTTAATTGTAGTATGCATTTCCCTGGATTGGAAGAGAAAATATAAATATATTAACAAAATGATGTCACTATCATGGTATCATCATAGGGTCGGAATTATACTAAGGGAGGCACTTTATAAACATGTAATTGAGTGACAGACTTTCTCCTTAAGGGTTACAAGCTACACATTAGACAAGATGCCAACTGTTTGCTACAAGAAATACACTGGACAAGTGTTTCTTATTTGTTGCAATTCTTATACAGCAAAACTCCCACTGAAATGAAAAATTCAGTGAAAGCATTGTCTGATGAAGGTGTGGGAGATCAAGTGATTTTTTAATTTTAATATCACTAGGAAGCAAAGGCAACTGTCTTTATCTTGCCAGGGAGTAAGATTCTGTTATCAGAAAATGTCTAGTTTTGAGTCTTGACCAGCAGTATTTTCATGTCATTTGATATGATATGTAAAGAGCAGCTGGAATCTTGGCTTACTCTCCAAAGAGAATTTTTCCTAATATCGCCACTGTTCTTCTTCCAGCAAAATGGAATTTAACTTTATTTTTTACTTAGTTTATCAATTCGACATATTTGTGATATAATGTCCTTAATAATTATTAAAACATGAGATTTTTCATAGATTCATATAATTGTTCATGTTGGAAAAGACCTGTAAGACTATTCAGTCCAACCATTTACCCAGCACTGCCATGTTCACCACTAAACCATGTCTCTGAGTACCACATCTACATATCTTTTAAAAACCTCCAGAGATGGTAACTCCATCACTTCCCTCGGTAGGGAAGCCTGTTCCACTGCCTGACAACATGTCCAGTAAAGAAATTTTCCCTAATATCCAACCTAAACCTCCCCTGGTGCAACTTGAGGCCATTTCCTGTTGTTCTATCATGTATTAACTGGGAGAAGAGACCAAACCCCACCTGGATGCAATGTCCTTTCAGGTACTTGTAGAGAGCAATAAAGTCTCTCTTGAGCATCCTTTTCTCCAGACTAAACAAGCCTATAAGTCTTGCTCCAGACCCTTCACCAGCTCCCTTGCCTTCTCTGGATTCATTCTAGCACCTCATTGTCCTTCTTATTCTGAGGGGCCCAACACTGAAAACAGGATTCAAGGTGCAGCCTCAGCAGTGCTGACTACAGGGGGACAATCCCTGCCCTCCTCCTCCTGGCCACAGTAGTCCTGCTACAGGCCAAGATGCCACTGGCCTCCTTGGCCACCTGGGCACACACTGGCTCTTGTTCAGCCACTGTCGATCAGCACTCCCAGGTCCTTTTCCACTGGGCAGCTTTCCAACCACTCTGTCCCCAGCCTGTAGAGCTGCCTGAGATTGTTGTGACCCAAGGGCAGGACCACCTCAACGTATTGAATGAAACCTCATTCTGTGGTTTTCAGCCCATTGATCCAGCCTGTCCAGATCCCTCTGCAGAGTCTTCCTTGCCCTCCAGGAGATCAACACTCCCACCACCCAACCTGGTGTCATCTGTGAGCTTACTAAGAGTGCTACAAAACTCTCCAAAGGTGAACTTTTCATCACATATTTTTAAACTTTCAGAGAAATTGACAATTTTGATTATATTTAAAGTAAGTCATTGACATATTTCACACTATAATAAGCCTGACTTCTCTGCAAAATTTAAAATTATTTTGAAATGTAATCATTTCCATCTCTTTGGTGAATATGATTTCATTTTGTGTAGAAGTAGGTTGCACTGTGTTTACCATGAATTCTTGGATACTTGCAAGTCTACCTGTGGTAGAACTCCTCTGATCTTAATCAGAATTTACAATTTGTTCCTCATGTCCAGCTTCTCCCTTTACTGAACTTATTTTTTAATTTGAAAAAAAAATTAGAAAAAGACACAAAATTTTCTGAGTTACAATCTTCTGTAGACAGTAATACATTATTGTATATTTTTAGATTATGCTTTATTGCCCTGATCAAAGAGCTTTTAAAAGTGTAGGAATATAGTGTAGCCTTACCTTGCCAGTACAGAAATTAATAAATTACTATAAACCAAGGTACTCTTTACTATATTAAAGAAACTTCCAATTTCACCTTGATGTACAAATTATTAGAGAATTATTATAATGTGGTTTCAGATTTTTCCATACTTGGATATTATTGCCCATCTGATAATAAATTATTTTTTTCATAAAGGCCTAATTGTTTTAACCAAATTACCTGAAAAGCTTGGTTTTAATTATAAATATGATGCTTCTAAACCCCATAATGGTTAAAAAGCTTGATGAAATGACACAAAAAGTTTGAATTCCACACAACAAGAAAATAACACAATATTGTTTTACAATAATCTGTTTTTAAGTCAGTGTCTTTATTTGTAAACATATATATTTGTCATAACTGAATCCCCAATCTGTCCTGGGGCAGCTCTGATAGTGTTTAATTTTTAAAATCAAATTTTTCAATTTGACAAATATTTTTCTTCCATTCTGCTATAGATTCTCCATTCTACAAAACATTTTACTACATGGGCAAAATAGTGAAGCTGCATGCAATACTGATAAAAATCGTGCAACAATGACTATAAAACAATTTTTTCTTTCTTGTTTTTAATTTTTAATGCATATATAATGATGGTGTTTTGTTTAAATAGGATAATAGATAAACATGTTTGACATGGATGTATCATCCTTTTTGTTAAGTTGGCTGTACCTGCCAAAGGTCTGTACAGGAACACAGTAAATTTTATATAACCAGATGGAAAGTGACTCTAGACACTGGAGACAGAAGACTCTGGCCAGTGTAGTCCTTTGGTAACAGGGAATATTGAGAGAATAGTATTGGGAAAGCTTGCACCTGCTGGATTGGAGTTGAGATAGTATAACACTTGCAAAAAGTTAGCTTTTGACATTAAATTGTGGACTTGTGATTTAATGACAAAAAGGGCCGATTTATTCTAATTTTTTCATAATCCAGTATAAAGGATCAAAATCTACCCCTTGTACTAAGTAAGATTTCACATTTTTTCCTATATAATTTTAGCTCACAAATGGATGATAAGATTTAGCCAGTTGGATTTACCTGCTGACTTCATGGATTAGCTGCCAGATGACTGTCACCTCCACTTGCAAAGCTGTTGTGTGCCTGTTTGGGTTTTGTGTTTTGTCAATACTGATAGTAGTTCCATGACAATAAGTTTTCAGCATCAACTTTCATGTCCAATTTATGTCTAATAGATGTAGCTTTGGAAAAAATTATTTGAAAACTGATGGGCTGGCTGCTGGCAGAACATGACTTTCTGCTTCCCCGCTGCATTTAGTCAATTTTACTAAAGACTTTTAACTTTCTTCATTAAAGGAGAACAATCAGCCCCCCACATAAAACTTTTGCCACTACAGTTGCACATGGATAGCTCCCAGACTAGTAAGGGCTGGAGGTAGAGGTAATAGCCGTAAGTTCCACTCATACTTTTTCTGTGTTATGTAGCCCTATTTTAAAGTGTCTTCTGTCTCTTGGAAAAACCTACCACTGGCATTTAATGTAAGAGTCAATAATTTTTTCTTTTGGAAATGAATCTTGAAATCTTGCTGTTTGGAAAATAAGTAGATTAAAAAAAATAGATTAGTATTGGAGCTTAAAAGTTGCTAGCTCTCAGCTAGAGAGCTAGAAAGACTTTGTTAGGATTTCCTGTTTCACACACATTTTGTGTCTTTTGGGCAGTGTTAAAATACCCTTGATAATGAAACACTTGTCTTTCAGTCTTTCATTCTTGCCTCTTTGACTTACTCTGTGACTATCTTTCCTCACTGATTATTTACTGATTATTTGAATTGAAGGGACAAACTGTGTTTAATTATGCAAATTTGAGAGGACTTAGTAAGAAGACTCAGAACCTGATAAGAGAATTAAGAAGTCAGGGGAAGGGAGGAGGTGAGACAAGTACACATGTATTTTTGTAGTGAGCCTTGTTTTGTTTTTCTCACTAGGGCATTGCCATCCCCACCATACCACTGATTCAGCTCTCAGAAAGTTTGATTTTCTGCTGAATAAGGTCCAGAGACTTTGGATTGTATTGGTTAGATTTTTCATTTTCTTACTTGGACAAAGATATACAATGTTTAGGGATTAAGTTTTTCCAATTTCAATTGCAACCTATATACATCATTGCTTAAGTGCTACTTTAGCATCAGTTGCAAGAATATAAATAAAAAGCACGACTCTCTATTTGTTCATCTAAGACCTTGAAAAGCAGTAAATCAAAATCCTTTTGTGGTCTACCTTCAGTTCTCATGACAGGACCAATACATTTGGACTGCTGCAACTTATTTAGATGATGTTTGTCAAGATGGTGGCTTTAAAACACATGGCAGCTTTTTTACAGCAAATCTGATTACTATTTTATGTGTCTAACCCCATGGCAAAGAGGACCTTAAACATTTCCTCTTTCAAGCAAGTTTACTCCACAATTCAGGGACAGTCTCTGTGTTCCTGGAAACAACTTAGATGTGCAGAAAAAGAGAGATTTTGCCTCTGTTAGTCTTCCTCAATGTAATGAACTCGAGTTTCTACCTGGTCTTGAGGGGTCAGTGAGAGAGAGAGAGAGAGCAGGACATACAAAATAACAATGTTTCCCATCCCACGAAATTAAGCAGCATGCACTATTTCCTCACAGAGTAAAATAATCTAATCAACACTGCAGATGGACAGCTGTGATTAACTTATTTTGCCTAAAAGCTTAATTTTGCCACTCAGTGCAGACTGAGTAGAAAGGATTTCCATTTCCAATAGCTGTCCCAGGTGAGGACCCAAGGACCTTAGGAAACAGGAAATGAGGCTTTTGGTACACATACATATCTTTTTAGTGGAAGCCATGGTAAAAAAAATAGAATTTGGATTTTGTCAAACACAAAGCAGAGTTTCCTTAATGCACCAGGGAGAAAGCTCAGGCTATATTACTGCATCTAAGAGTTAAAGGGTGATAACTCTTTGAACCTTGGAAGTATTTTATTCTCATCTTGGCTTTTTCAGATAGTTCCCCTGCTTTTTTTAAGGTATGGCTTTGATTGCAAGTTAGATCTTTGAAAATATGTCAGTGAATTTCATCTCTTAGACATGTAATTAATCTTCATATAGCTTTGGTAGTAATGCAAACACACCTGTAGGATGTTTTCCATTGAAAACACAAGGAGAGAACCTGTAATAAATCTGAGAATGATAGCTTTATCGTGACTGACAGAGCTGCTGGAGGCCTCTTCTTTATGAGTATAATTTGGGAGTATATAAAGGAGAGATTGATTTCCACAGACCACTCTCTCTTCCTTAGTATTTATTTTTAGTCTGTATAACCCACTCTAATTTTTATTTTACAAAAAGACCTAACACATGTGACTTGATTAAAACAATGCATATTGCATTTCTGTGAGTCAGCATGGGCCAATGTGAACACAATTTAATTTTGTACTTTGCAAGCCCCATGACTGAGTGTTGCGCATGATTTATCAGGGAGTTGCAGCTCTCTTCCTTGTCAAGACTTGTTCTTCTGGATCCTTTGGAAACAACAGTTTAACCTTTTGAACAGAGCCAGTACCTTCTAGCAGGGGAAGATGAAGTGCTTTGAGAAAGAGGCTATGGGAGTAATGAGATGTGACTCTGAGATGAGTCTTGCTTGACAAGGTACAACAAACCTCACATCTCATGCTAAGAAGTGGCTGTCACTTTGATCTGCATGAAGCTCAGTGCTCCATGGATTTGAACCACTATATGTGTGTTGAGTCAGATTTTTTTTTTCTAGGAAAAAAGTTCTCCCGATGTCCACAGGGCCAACCAGGAAGTACAAAGGCAAGAATCTGACTCCTTGACTAACCCTCACAGCATTCACTTGGTACATAACAACAACACTTTTGCTGATAGGGTAATTGAAATCTAGCATTTAAAATAACTTGATTAATATGTATTTGCCTTAACTTTCGCCTCTTGCACCATGCTGCTCCTAGGACATTTTTTCCTTTTTACAAATCACATCTCCTTAGAAATCTACACTTAACAGTGTTCTTAAATACCCCTCTGTTATGACCTGTGATGATTCTTTCTTACTTATTTCTTCTGTAGGATGATTAGGCAGTAATTCTGTGTGGGACAGAGAAAGTGAGTGTTGATGGGAATGCAGAAAATGAAAAAAATATGGAAATAGAAGGCCCTATAGAACAAATAACATCTTTCTTGTGTTTCTTGTGCACTTGCTTGTGCTCCTTTATTCTTGCCCAAATCCACAATAGGACCTTTTCTCTGCTGCTTCTTTTATTTATAATCAAAACAAAATGAGGAGAACACAGCTTGACCACAGCCAAGATATGCCTTCATTTGAGGTCATCACATTTCAGTGCTGTGTCAAAAAATGTGTTTGAGACAGAAAGAGATTCAGTCTAGCTGAAGTAAAGACACTGCACTGCCAATAATTGTCTTCTGTAATAGTTTGTCATATTGAAAGTATTAATTAAAGAAGTTGGGTGTTTTTTTAAAGTGTGATGTAACTTGTTGCCAGCTGGCTGGCCAAGAGCCTGGGGTAGGTTATATTTGTCTCTCTCAGAATAGGAAGAACAGATCTTTCATTTTTCTTTGTTAAAATCCTGTGTGCTTGGCTGTACTAGACCAGGCAGATTGCTTCAAGTGACTGGCTGCCAATGTAATTTGTGTTGGTAAATAAATATAAAATGTTGGGATCTTTCGAAGATGGGATCAGGAGGCAATGACTGATGCCTAGCAGAGTGCACTCATTTTCTGAGAAACAAAACTGCTCCATCAGCTCACCTTAAGCTTGATTTGCACAAACTCCATTTGTTCTGTCTCTTCATAAGAAAAGCTGTTAAACTGAAAAATCTCCTACGTCTATTGTGTAATGTCAGGCTCACCTGGCTCCTTCATGCAGCCTGAATAAAGGGCTATCCTTTGCCCTGTCCCATAAGGCTTGCTTTTTGTCTTCCTGTCAACCAGCTTACTGATGCTGGTTAGTGTATGTGCTAGCTTTGGCTGGGATAGAGTTAATTTTCTTCACAGTAGCTTCACAGTAGCAAAATATGGGGGCATATTTTGGATTTCTGTTGGCAGCAGTATTGATAATCACAGGGGTGCTTTCATTATTGCTGACCAGAGCTAACACTGTTAAAACCTTTTCTGCGCCTCATGCCACCTCACTTGTGAGTGGACTGCGGATGCACAAGGTGCTGGGAAGGGACACAGCCAGGACATCTTAACAAAACTGACTCAAGGGATACATCATACCATATGACATCGTGTTCAGTATATGGAGCTGGCGGAAGAAGAAGGAAGTAGGGACATTTGAATAGATGGCATTTGCCTTCCCAAGTCGCTGTAACATGATGGAGCACAGCTTTCCTGGGGATGGTTGTAACATCTGCCTGCCCATGGGAAGTGGTAAATGAATTTCTTGGTTTGCTTTGCTTGTGCTTGTGGCTTTTGCTTTACCTATTAAGCTGTCTTTATCTCAGCCCATGAGCTTTCTCAGTTTTACCTTCCTGGTTCTCTTCCTCATCACGCTGCCGGGAGTGACTGTGGGGTTGTGTGGTGCTGAGCTGACAGCTGGGGTTAAGCCACGACAGCATAGTGGCAGGAGGTGGAGCAAGGACATAGCTGATATAGGCATGCTAAAGTAAAAGTGAGACACAAATAATAGATATGGACTAGGGAAAAAACAGCTGAGACGCTGCTGCAAAAATTTCAAATTTACACAATTCTTCCAGAGGAAGTATAACTATGGCACAGCAGAATGCAAGATCTCCCAGGCCTGAGGAAGACAGCACTATTTCTATCAGGTGATAGAAGTATCACCTGATAAAAAGAGGTGTAGATAAACCTCCTCATCCCTGCAAAATGCTAGGAAAAGGTAAAGTCCTGCCCATTGTTGGTAGTAATGCCCATTGTTGGTAATAATGAGTTAGTCCCCTATTACACATTACTTCACTAGGAAACTCAAACTGGCATTCCCTACATCACAGGGATGATTGAAGGTAAATTGAGAGTCGCTGTTAAGACAGACATGCAAAAACAGAAAAAAAAAATGCTTATTTTGAGGAACAATTCAGAAAGGGGAAAATCTTTTGTAGAAAGGAATAAACTCAACTAAAAGCAAACCACTATGCAGTTCAATAAAAGGTTGCCCTCTCCAGTCAAACAGATACAATTTGCCACAGTGTATAAAGAGGATCCTTTTCAATTTAGCTATTTCCATTAATGTATGAACCACTGATCAATATTAGACATTGCTTAGCTTTTCAGGTCATGAGAAGCAACTCACTGGCAAGCACTGTATTTCTAGGAGACAAAGTCAGTGGGGTAATGTCTTGGTTTGAAAGACAGGTGTCTGCTAGGGAAGGCAGGAGCCTCCCTTGGAATGGAAAACGCAAACCCCCTTCCCCCTGAATTCTTATAATTTTGAAGTTAAGGGGCTCTCAGGCAAAGATATGGGAATAGGAATAACAGTTCTTTACTAGTATGCATAATAAAGCAAACAAAACAACAGCTACGGCACTAACACCGAACGGAACCAGGAACCCCGTCCCAGACTTTTGGCCGCGGCGCTTTTCCCTTTGCTGTAGTTCCGGTTACAGCCAGCAGGGGCGCTGCTGGCTCCCGGCGGGCAGGGCAGGTGCGGCGATTCCGCCGCGGCTGCAGGGGGCGCTGTGGCACGGGGAGTGCCTGGTAATGGCGGCTCGGCCTAGACAGGAAGGGATGGAAGAGAGGCTTTGCTTCACAAACCTCTGGGGCAGCCGATCCCGGTGCCCCGGCAGGACTCTGAGGAATACCAAGCTGGAATGGCAGGAATAAGCAAAGATTCTGGGCTGGTGGATGAGGTGTATCAGAAGCTCCATGGCAGTAGCTGGAACTGCAGGATGTCCCAGGCAGGAGGTGCGGGGCCCCACGGCGTGGGGAAACCCGGAGCAGTGCCGAAGAAGCTGCAGGGGCAGGGCAGTGGTGGCCCAGCTCCCAGCAGTGCAGCAGGAGGCAGGCTCAGGATCCCGGGCACCTGAGCAGACGGTGATAGGTCCCTCTTTTAGTGAGGTGGCTAATGAGCCAGGTTAATGAGGTCCCAGTTCAGTGGCTGCTCTCAGGAGCAGAGGCTCACCCCATGGCTTAAGAAGCAGCTCTGGGCTGGGCTCCGGTGGCAGCAGCGAATTCCCTCCCCCAGGCAGCAGCTCTGGCCATCCTCCTCCAAAATTGAGAAAGAACGCTAGCAACTGCCCCAGCCTTGTCCTTTATCTGCCCAATTCTCACAGTATCTCCCCCCTTGGAGAGAAACTCCCAGGTAACAGAAGTGTGACCAGATACCCTCCTCTCCTGAGCTTGATCACTTCTTTTTGTTTCTTAAATACCCAGTCGTGTTTCCTAGAAACTTATGGGAAGAAATTCTTTAAGTAAAAAGGAAGGAAAGGAAAGAAACCTAACCCCCAACAGGTAAATATATGACCATGCAAACAAATTGAATACTTTCCATGGAAGTTGAAGACCAAATTAAAAATTTCCCTTCATTGTGTCAAAGGTATAAAGATTCAGGACTATTCCAAAGACTGTGAATTTCTGGGCACTCATTTCAGCATGGTTCTTGAATGCATCCAGAGACCTCTGGAGAGGGAAACAGTCCTTGGGTCAAGCTTCACCTGCCCTTGTAGACTTGCAGGGTCTAGCAAATATAACATGTAAGGAGGATCTGGGTAAGAAGACAGGACACAACACAGTCAGGAAACTACATGACAAAATCATAATTTGTAATTTCTGATTGCTTTTTGTTAGAGCAGCTTTCTGAGGCCTCAACTATCAACACATCTCCGTCATATCCAGCACTGAACATATTTGTAATTGGACACTGTTCTTGTTCTGCAGTCTATAGCAATAAAGGCAAGTAATATATTAGCTGTTATACAGATGGAGGACTGGGAGATTAAATATCTTGTCCAGGGTCAAAAAGGAAATGTGTGACAGGTCTGGGACTTGTGAACCTGGAAATGTCGAGTTGAAGGCCTCAGCTGTGGGCTGTATATTTACCCCTGAGTGTTAGCTGACTGCACATTTAACAAAACACTCCAAAGGACACCAATATGTTATCGCTCCTATTGGAAAATGACTGGCCAACCATGTTTCTTCTGACAAGTGGCCAATCTTGCCTGGGCAAACTATTCAGTTTTGATAAATTGTACAAAGTAATTTGAAAAATAGATTATTTAGTCTTCTGAGTATGCTTACATAGATGCTTCACAGAACAAACTATGTCTCCTTCTTGTAAATATTAATAAATAATGTTTTTTACATTTCACTTAGGAGCACCCAAACAGGCAAGAAATAACCATGACTGCAAAGCTGAGCTACTAACTCAGTTCAATGCCATCAAAAGAGTTTTTGTCAACACTGAGTTGAGGCAGTTAAAAAAGATGGACTAAGTATAAGAAGGGATTTTGCCTTATTTGAACTACAGAGCTCCTCCTTTAGCTTAATAAAAGAAGAAATGCTTTGGGAATCAATGACCCAGGTTGTGGCTCCATTAGTAGTTTGGCCCAATTTTAATTAGCTGATGACGTGCACACTATCGTTTGCTAATAAAGGGTGTAATGATTTTAGATGGATGTTGCTATAAAGCCCCCAAATTTTACATGTGCATTGTCCAACTTTAAGCCTTCTGGTCTCTTCTGGGTCATCTCCACTTCTAGTGGGAATCCTGAAACGCTGTTCAGGTTTGAATGCAGCAGAGATGCTGAGCGAGGAGCTTTTCTGACTGGTGCTGCGCTGCAGTGGCTTTTGACAGCAGGATACCCAAACTCTCCCTGTAATTAACTGTGTACTGAGGGTCCATTAGAAAGGTGTGTGATGACCCTAGGCCACAGATTTCTGGCTTTACCATGGCCCTGGAAATATCAGGTTAGTCATGAAATAATTTCAGTTTACACCATGTGACTAAAATCGAGACAAACCTTTTAATACCCTGAGTAGCAGGGCAGGAGGTCAAAGAAGATAGAATAGATGATGCTTTTTCAGAGTGTGATTAATTCTTTTCCATGTAGAAAAAAAAAAAAAAGAAAAAAAAAAAAGAGGAGTAAATATTAATCAGAGCACTTGAAATTAATAAATTCTTTTTAGTAGTTTCATAGTCACTTTCTTCTGTAGAGTTATTGTCTCTTCTTCTGCACAACAAATGAGGGAGTCTATAATTTGATATTGAGTGGGATTTGCACCTTATTGAAGTTATTTTGCTGTTTAATAGAGGTACAATACAGAAGTTCTTGTAGGAAAAGGAAATCCAAAACACCCCAGAAAGACAAATTGAGGCAAATCTAACATGCATGAGTTAAAAACTAAGGGTCCTCCACTAAATCTGTTTTTTGAAAATAAAGAGAGTGTGTATATGTGTATGTGTGAATTAAGAAGGTCCTATTTCTTTTCTTAGCAACATCACAAAAATATGGAACAACTCAGGTTGGAGGGAAACTCATAAGATTGTCTAGTCCAAACTTTCATGGGAAAGAGAATCGAGGACATCATCTAGTACCCTGTCCAATTGCATCTTGAAAACTTCCAGTCATAGGAATTCTATTACATCCCTGGGTAAAAATGCTTTATCAAAAATGCAATCAAATGCATTTTAAAATCCCTGTTTACCCTGTTTACACATCTGAACATAAAGGGAATAAAAGTGAAATGCCTAGTGAGATATTCTGGATCTGATTGAGCATAATGATCCCCGCACTAAGGAACAGAGAAGATTTAGTATATTATCAGTGCCAGAGGACCTTACCTTCCTCAAGGTATCTTCTTGTTTCCTCTCTCCACTCTTAAGTTTCAATTTGTACTTACTTTAGAGGATTTCCTGTCTCTCAGAAAAGCCTACTTGTGGCCTACTTGTTCCCCTATAATCACGTTGCACACGGAACTTAACTAGGTGGTTTACCAAGTCCTGTGGGCTTGCTCGTCATAGAAGAAAACCAAATTCAGAGTTAATGCTCTTGGGACTGGCGGCTCTAAACAGCCCATTGTCAGACTGATCTGCTCCTAAAATCCATAAATGGGTGTAGGAAGCCCCTTGGAGTGTTTAATGATAATGTGGTTTTCCTCTTTCATTAACTTTTGTGTACAAATAGCTATCATGCTCACTGGATACTAAGCACTTTACTGCCCATCTACATCCACGTCAATGCTACTTAAGGCTAATCACATACTAACTACATCTCCCAGTGACAAAGCTGCATCCCCACTCTGTCTGTATTGATCTCCCATCAGTCATTTGTAAGTGACCGTGGTAGACATGGGCCTTGGGCATTTTTCCAATACAAAAGCCACTTAACATTAAAATTGCAGAATCTCTTTTGGCCATTTTACAAGTCTTTATCAAAAGCGTATAAAAACCTACCTTTAATCATAACTACTCTATGAATTTTTTTCACCTTTGACCATTGACTCCTTTAAGATAATGAGAGCATTTGTGCACCAGACTGTCCTTCTTGAAGTTTTATTCATTGCCTGAGAGGGCCACTAGAAGCAGTGGCAAAAAATGCTGGAAAGGAAATACTTTTGCAGCAGTGTTTGTTTCATTTTAACAATAGCAACTCTAAAAAGGGTCATAATCAGTCATCTATATGCCCTTTGGGTCATGTGCCCATCACTTTACCTCATTCAGGTGAGCAGGCAGTAGGGCTGCCTTTCTGTTCCCAGTCCTTTGCCATGTACCCTTGTGCTTCTTGGCATGGAGACCATGTTTGTTTTGAATGTCTATGTGAAAAGCCAAACTAGTACAAATTCTTTTGCTCTATCACTGCCACATATGAACACTGAATATATAATTTCAGACACTTTGTGGTTGTTGGATCTTGTTCAGGAGGATGGATGAGAATTTTAATTGCATAATTCTGCCATCCTTTCTTTTCTGCACTGTTTCAAGTTCTTTCTAATTTGAAGATACATCTATGGCTTCAGAACAAGCTTAACAACTGTCTTTTTTGAAGTTCAGTACTTGCCCAACTAAATCAGCTTGTAACATAGTTTGACTGTGCTCAAGTAGCAACTATTTTGACAATTGCTCTGGTTGTGTGCAAGGCTGTTCACACTGGCCCATGGAAATTATTAAAAAATATTTGTGGTGGAAATCTGCATTGTTCGCATACAAGCCTGTAAGGTCTCCTCCTTGCTAGAGCTACAACTTGCTTTATTTGTTGGACTCTGAAACTTTAAACATTTCACAGACAAGTCTGACTTTATTCCCATAAGAGGATTCTTCAGTGCATTTGAAGGGCCATATGTTGAGTTGACACTATCAACTATAGGCAATATGCCAACGAAGTACTCAGGCAGGCAGCTTTTCCTGAGCTCCCATACTATCTTTTTTTGACTATCTATTTTGATTTGTGTCTCATAAAATGCATCAATTACATATATAAGGAGAATTTCTCCACAGGATGTTAATGGAGTAGTGTACAGTAAAAGGTCAAAAGCACTGTGACTGATCCTCTCAGAATAACATCCAGGAAAAGCTTTCCTAAAAAAGATAAAGTATTTATAGTAACGATAGCAAAATACTAATGTCACTTTGGAGTCTATTTGTCTAAATAAATGGCTCTCAGCATTTTTCACTCAGTGTGTTACTTCTTAGGACTAAGACCAACCTGTCTGCTCCAAATTTCACAGATTTTCTACATGTGGCATGTCTGGCTATATGAAAACAGGTCTGATAGGATGCCGGGATAGTATAAAGGAAGCAAGATTAAAATGAACTCACCTAATGCAATGTGTTAGCTTCTTGCTGCATTGTTTTGTGTCTGGCAGTATCACTGCTATACAATGGCAATGTTGTGTTAGTAAATTCAATCAGGCCAGTGACTACAGACAGAAAAAGAGAGGTGTTCTCAGCACCCATGCCAATCACTAAATTTGGTGGAAATTTGTGTGTGACTTCAATCAGTGTTTCTGTTCCTTTAGTAACCTCAGAGAAACCTGTGTTGAAAAATGATTATGGTTGTAATCACATTGTAGATAGTTCATCTGGTGATGAAAGTAACTCTGTGATGGGGCATTAACAGCCTTGGATCACACTCCCTGAGGTGCTGGACTGAAGCAATTGGCCAGAATCTTGTGCCTGACTTAGCTATTTTGGACAGTAACTTTGAAATTTCACGATGGACAGCTAGAAAATATTTTTTTAAGCCATTGCAGTTGCAATGCATATATAGTACTAATCCAACTTACAAACAATTATATTTCTTCCAGACTTTAATTAAGCACATAATCCATTTACCACATTATATATATATATATATATATATATATATATATATATATATATATATATAATTATTGACGGTATTTCTTAAGCTGTTTTTTAATAAACCAAGGAAGGAAGTAACCTAAGTGACTCTTACCTGGGTTATAAGGTAATTAATGGGTTTTATAACAAGCCCAGCCATCGTCTTTGTGATCTGGGGAACTTTGGGGAACTTTTTAGAGTCTGTGAGAACTCTAAAAAAATTCTGGATAAAGGACAGGATAAAAGACAAGACCCCACCTTATGGAAACTAGCTGTAAACAGAATTTGTCAGGTTGGATGGATTTTGAGGCTCCTCTCAGAACTTATATTTGTCCCAGAGAGAGGAAAATCAGGCTCCTGGGGTATTGGAATCAGAACTCAAAAACTTTTAAAAAGAAGCACAAAAAGACTGCAGCTTTTGTATGAGAAACAGTGCAGAAAAAGCAACTTACACTAAAGCCGTCATGGGGAATTTCCAGGAGAGATACATTCCAAGAGATGATAAATGGAGAGATATAAGCAACATTCATAGAGGGGAATCAGAATGCAAAATGTTGCAAGAAGAAAAATAAAACTTTTGATACCAAAAGAAATGGGAGAAATTGAGACAGGGATACAGAAGAGAAAAGAGGAATTCCCTCGTTAAATTGAGATACACATTTTTTTAACTTTCTTCATTTGCTGCACATTCAGAGGGACAGATCCTCTCAGCTGATGCCACACCAGAATAAATTCTTCTGCTCCTCTTCCTTTAAGATGCTGAGGGAGATCTATCAGCATCTGCTGCAGTAGAGAAAGCTTTTCTCAACAAAGAAAATGACTGTCAGGGAGGTTGATTATGGGAATGGTACCTACCTGGGTGTGGCTAAGAGTCTGGACTGATGAGTCTTCATCCACCTGGGAAACTCTAACCATACCAGTTAAGATATCCCAACCTTCACTGAAATGAACAGATCTACATCCCAGTGTGTACCCTACCTCAATGTTTGACTCCTTTGGAGAACAAAAGAGTGGCATTTATTGCAAGTGAACTTCAAAAGTTATTGCTCAATCAATGTATTCCATTGGAATCTTACTAGGCAACTTACAACAATTATGAAATAATTATATGTTGTTTTAATTTTCCCATTTTAGATCCCTCCTTTCAAACATAAATAATTTCTTGCCTTCTTTCTTCCATGGGCTTATTTTAAATAGATAAACTTTGGATTGCAGTTGTTGCATCCATAGAATCTTAATGCCTAACCTCAAAAATCTAAATGCTAAATAAAGTCTTTCCCTTCAGAGCTCTAACTATATCCATTTCTCTGTTTTATTTCTGTTAGGCTTTTTTCATTCTTCCACAAAAGAATAAGTAAATCCTCATTATCCAGAATCAGTTGAGGCTTGTCTATATAAAGAATATATTGTGGTTTTTTGTGAGCCTGTGTGTGTGCAGAACTGCACTGCATTAGCATTCCTGAATACAGGCTTTTTAATGTACTAATCTTAGGAAGGTAAAATCAACATTCAAATGGTAATTATTTAGGAAGTAAATTGATCAATTTGTCCTAAGCTCCATGAAGATGAACTGAGGTCAATCCACTTTGCCTATTAAGATTTTGAAGATATCTGGTTGGATTACTTTCACAGTAAGTGCCTGTTTTCTGCTGAGGTTTAGGGAAACAAAAAAAAAAACCAAACAAGAAAAAAAAATATAGACAAACATAGCTTTAATGTTAGACCTTAGGAAAAACAAACTTTTCATGTAAGCACAATTTTCCTGGTCCCAGCAAGATGTCCATGTAAATAACCTCTGTGTTATTAGCTTTTAGTACTATAGTTCTCCCTGTGGTGAAAGTGAAATGGTTGGCAACTAAACAGAGTTGAGCTGTCGTGGTTCTATGGCCCTATATATATATTCTGAGTTATTTTTAAGGCTTGGGAATGTGTAGATGAGCAACTACAATCTACATGGAAGAGAGACTGAAAGAACTTTGAGGCAAGCTATTCAAACAGCATTGAAATTTCAAAACTGAGCATGGTGAAATGTTTAAACTCATTACTAAACAAGGTTTAGCATTACTAAACAAGGTTATTGCCAAAATAGTAGTCTATGAGTCTTAGAATTATCACATAAAATGTTAGGGTAGAAACACGTATTTTGTGGTGTCAAATCACTAGACTACATGAATTAAAATTCCATAAAATCAAAACTTTTCTTTCATTTCAAGAAAAGTACATTTTGCAGAACAACAGACAGGTAGGCATAATGTGTCTCACTAGTAATTCTTTCTAGCTCTTCAGCTTGAAATATCCTCAGTTCAAAAATGGTCCTGTGCAAGTCAAAGAGTTGGACTCAATGATCCTTGTGGGTTCCCTCTCAACTCAGCATATTCTGTGATTCTATGTTTTTTTCCCACTGTCT
Organism: Vidua chalybeata; assembly: GCF_026979565.1. Classification (NCBI taxonomy): domain Eukaryota; kingdom Metazoa; phylum Chordata; class Aves; order Passeriformes; family Viduidae; genus Vidua; species Vidua chalybeata. The sequence continues at coordinate 94,475,899 of NC_071530.1, forward strand.
CACCCGTTTTCTAGAGGTATTTTCCAGATGGTAAAGATTCGTTAGGTCTTAAACATTTATTTTGAGAGTATAATAAAGTATGGTAACTTAATATGGATTTTCCTAATGATTCTCTGACGTAAAGCACTTCATATATAAGAAAATGAGTAAGAGCAGTAACTCATTTCATACAGTGTTTTTCAGCTCATCATTGTCCTCATGGTTTGAACAGGTGGCTTGATGTGGGAGCTGGACCAGCTGGGATGGACAGTGACTTGGCCTTGACTGAATACACAGGAGGCATCAATCTGAGACCAGGGGAAACAGGATGCTAAGGAGGGTAACATCTAGCTAAGCTATGGAGAAGTGAATGGAATCATGGGAAAGGTTATGTTAACATGTTCATGCCAAATAAGGTGATGTTCTGAGTTCTTGTCAGTGATTAGTTAGCTATGTTCTCCATATAAGGTAATGGTTGTAGTTCTTGTTGTTCATTGGTTCCCTGCCCTCAGCCAGCACTGTCTATATTGTCACGTTTTCCCCATTTCGAGGTCTTCAAAGTAACCCTATATTGCATGCTGCTTATCCTTTTATTTGTATATTATTAAAGTTTTACTTTCTGGGTTTACTTCATCATTCCTGCTTCTTCATCGCCAACATTAGCTGATGTTCCTGCAGGCAGGCTGTGTCACAAGTCCTTGTTGCCCTGTTGTCAAGGATCCATTGCCGCTCCTGGGGCTGGACTGGGCAGCAACAACTTGAAGATTCATTTCTTGGGATTCCTGTTGCATCCTGGGTTTGGGTTCAGATTAGGGGTTCTGATCTTTATTAGTTTGCCGGTTCTGTGTACCCTTGTGCATCCCCCATGTTTCCCCCCCCCACGGTGGTCAGCTCCAGGCTGCCTGCCATTGGAGCTTCCCCCTGTCACTCTTGGAACCACTCCCTGCCTACTCCCGAGGATTCCGTGCCTGTCACCCCATTCCCGCGATCCCACTTGCCCTGAAGCCCCCTGTCCGCCCCCGCCATATTCCCGTTGGTCACTATGGCACACATCATTGCCACGGCATCTGTATTCATTGGGCGGGAGGACTCCCCGTCATCCCTGTCCCACCCCTATATAATCCCGCTCCCACCCCGGTCCCAGGGCCACTTTCGTCCACGCGAGGTTGGGAGCGGGCTGCAGCTTCTCCATCGCGGCTCTCGCGGCCAATAAAGCATCCAGCCACCACACGGACGGATTTGGACATTTTCCCTGCCTCTTAGTTTCCTCCCTTGCACCGACAGCAAAGCACGGCCAGCCCACCCCGGAGCGTGGAAGCAGAAGCGCCCAGAAGTAGCGACAAGCGCCGGCCCCAACGAGAAGCCGAGGCGCCCAAGCCAGGCACTCGGGAGCTGACCGGGGCCAAGAAAAATAACGCACTGCCACTGATTCCCAAATTATCTGCCTTGGACTTGATTTCAATATCAAGTTTGTGGAAGCTAAAGAAGACTGGTGGACACTGCAGAATTTTTCAAGACAGGGTAAGTTTCACCATTTAGGAAACCATTTAGTTGTCTATATGCTCACTAAAATACAGAATCACAGAATAAGGTAAGCTGGAAGGGACCAAAAAGGATCATCAAGTACATCTCCAGGCTCTGCACAGGACAGCCCCAAGAGTCACAACTTGTGCCTGAGAGCATTGTCCAAATTATCCTTGAACTCTGGCAGGCTGGTGCTGTGACCACTTCACTGGGGAGCCTGTTCCAGTGCCCAAACACACTCTGCATGAATAATCTTTGTATAGTATCAAACCCAAGCCTCCCCTGTCACAACTTCAGGCCATTGGGTCCTGTCACTAGTCCTTTCACAGGGAAGAGATCAGTGCCTACCCCTCAAGTTCCTCTCATGAGGAAGTTGTAACTGCAATGAGGTCTCCTTTCAGTCTCCTCCATATTTGTTCTCCAGGCTGAACAGACCAAGTGACCTCAGCTTCTCCTCATATGACTTCCCCTTAAGACCCTCACCATCTTCATTGCCCTCCTTTGGACACTCTCTAATAGTTTAATATTTTATATTGTGGCACCCAAAACTGCCCCCAGCACTTGAGCTGAGGCTGCCCCAATGCAGAGCAGAGCAGGACAATCCCCTCCCTTGCCTGGCTGGTGATGCTGTGCCTGATGCACCCCAGGACAGGCTTGGCCCTCCTGGCTGCCAGGGCACTGCTGACTCAGGTTCAACTTGCCATTGACCAGAGCCTCCAGGCCCCTTTCCATGGTACTACTTTCCAGCATCTCATTGCCCAGTACACCCATTGTTGCTGTGTCCTGGGTGCAGAATCTTTCACTTGCTCTTTTTGAACTTCACATTGTTGGTGATTACCCAGTCCTCCACTTTGTTGAGGTGTCTTGCAGGGCCTCCCTGTCTTTGAGGGAGTCAACAGCTCCTCACAGTTTTGTATTGTCTGTAAACTTGCTTAGCATCCCTTCTAGACCGGAACCTGCATCGTAGTGCAGAAGCATATGGACTGAGAACCCTGCAGGATAATTAGTCAAAGCACAATTAGTCAAGGATCTGTTAAAGATGAGGGCTGGAAACAGTCACTGCACATAGCAGGAGGCAGGTTCCTCCTCCTCAGAATTTGGTAAGTGGGACTGATACCTTCTACAGCAGGTCTGAGGCTCTGGAACTAGAAGGCCAGACACAGTCTCAAGCTACATCAGGGAAGGTATAGGTTAGATATTAGGAAAACAATTTTCACTGAAAGAATAATAAAGTACTGGAATTGTCTTCCCAGGGAGGTGGTAGAATCACCATCTCTGGATGTGTTTAAAAAAAGACTGGACATGGCACTTGGTGCTATAGTCTAGTTGAGGTGTTAAGGCATAGGTTGGACTTGATGATCTTAGAGGTCTCTTCCAACCTCATTATTCTGTGATTCTGTGTACAGATGAGGTGGGAGATCCTTCTGAGACAGTGGGGCCTCCTAAAACAATACCACCTGTACCCTGCATCAAGACCTGCTCTGTTAACAGGAGAAGAAGGGTAATTATAATAGGAGAGTCCCTTCTAAAGGGAGCAGAGGTCCTGATATGCAGGCTGGTCCCAACTCACAGAGAAGTCTGCTGTCTCCCAGGGGCTCAGAGAAGGGACATTACTGGAAAACTTTCCAGTCTAGTAAGGCCCTCTGAATACTATCCACTATTGGTTGTTTAAACTGGCAGGGAAGAAATAACAAAGAGAAGACTGAGGACTATCAAAGGAGGCTTTGGGGCCCTGGAACAACTGGGAGAGGGATCAGGACTCCAGGTAGTGATTTTCTTGATTCTTCCAGTTACAAGGAATAATACTGATAGTAATAGGCAGATCTATCAGGTTGATGTGTGGCCCCAAAGTTGGTCTCAGTGGAAACATTGGTTTCCTCTGATTTCTGGTCTCATTTATGGCAAGAATGAAAACCAGTGATGTTAAAGGATCTCATTTTATGGCAGTGACATTCTCTTGTCCCATCAAATGCGTTGTCTTGTGCAGCTGCACCTGGAAAAGTTGTGTAAGCTGAAAAGTGAGCTATACACAAACAGGTGGCTTCAGTCACTGTCTGGGTCTTCAAAAACTATTGGTTTCTCGAGGTCGGGATTGAAGGCACTTGAGACAGTATTTCATGTTTGGGCTCAGGTCTTTATTATTTCTTATCTATGTTACAGTCTCACTACTGTTAGTTTGGCAGCTTTTTCATTAGCACGGCACAAAAGGGCTAACTAACTCTTGTTACAAGGTCTTTTTAAAACTAAACTACCCAATTAAGAAAGGACACCTAGATTATATTCCCTTTTAACCCAATAACTGATCTCCCAAAGTCCACAATGCGGACTTTTCTGTCCAATCACAAAACATCACCCAAACCAATGAAGAAGAATGAAGAAGAAGGTAAAGAAGAACAAACTGCCTCTGCCCTAAAACCTCCATTTTGATTAAAATTTATTTGTATATTCTAAAATCCCAAGCTTGGAGTTTTCCACCTTGTGATATTACAGACTTCTAACCAACTACACACTTGTAGTCCCAGTGCTATTAATCAATTTTAAAGCCTGTTCTACAACATCAGGTCAAATGTAGTGTTCTCTTGTGGGTCAGTGCCTTTAAGCACAGAAAGTTTAAAACTCTCAGCATCCAGGATTCCAATAAAAACCCAACATTTTTAATGATTTCCATGGTAAGACTTCTTGTCTGTATGCAATCTGCAGGATAATACATTCCACACAGGATCAGAGTCCTGGTATCAGGTAGGCAGTTTCCAGCAACTTTGGGAAAGAAACACAGGTGCATAAATATGGTAAGAGCTGGGGTCCAAGTGTAATCTCTAGGCACCAGGGGGGCTTGGACTGTGAAATACTCCTGATCTTCAGTGAATATACAGTCCTTGTATTTCATGGAAATTGAGAAATCTTTTGAGATGTGCAGTTCATAATCATACGGCCAGATGTATTTATAACTTCCTTTCAGAATCAATAAGGAGAGATAATTATTTTATTTTGGAAATGCACAATTTTCATTGAGGATTTTTTTTTTTTTTTCCTGTGAGGTATTAAGAGTACACTTGTTTCCCAGGTATATATAAAGAATACTAGGAAAAGATATGGTGATTCTTCCACGGTAAAAAAAAAGAGATTCTCAGTTTTAGTGTGAATTTTACTGCTTTTTTTTTTTGAGTCTATCTTTGCAGTATAATCCTAGCATTTGTCTGTCTTTCAGTTCTTTCCTTTCAATGAGCTCAAGTCTCATCAAGTTTTAAAACAATGGTCCAGCTAAAGAAAGATGACAGAAAGGAAAATTTTGTGCTACTATAGGGATCCATCATAATGGTAACATTTCCATGGAAATTTATAGTAGTAACTTTTGGCCTTCTTAAGATATTTTATAAGACATTAGGATATGTGGTGTATAGAGACAGTAGGAACAGATATTCTTGTGACCCCTCTGGACTACACATTTGCTGGGGGGGCTAATTTAAAATATTGATACAATCTTCCCTATATCTAAGTCCCAAACCTACTTTTCAGTATTTTTATGAATCAAAACACTCCATATTCCTTGTACAGTTTCACTGCCTTCCAGGTTGAATTTTGCTTAATAATAGTGAGCTCCAGCCTGGTGGCAATGGAAAAATTCCAAATAACCTTTGACTTTACAATAAGAGACTTTGGTGAGTAGAGCAGTACATCAAATATTTCTGTGTGAATGTACCATTGAGTAATCACTGGAGTAGTATTTGGAGATTGTCTTTAGACAGTTCAGTTGTAGATTTGAATGTCAGCATTATCATATTTGAATCCCTATCCTGCATAGTGATGGCCTCAAGGAAAGCAACAGGACTAATGGAAAAATCAGTTTTGTACCTTTTATTTGCAAAACAGGTGTTTTCATACAGAGGCCAATCAAAGATTCTCAAGGAAATAAATTTTTTTTTGGTGCTCCACGGATGAGGAATTATGGTATAGAGAGGAGGAAAACTGGAGCAAAACCAGGAACCCAGGAACAGAATGTATGTGCATGTGTGCAGGAAGCTATGAACTCAGACAAGATGTGATTTGAAAAAGGTTACTGAATCTCTGAATCCATCTTTCTTCCAGACGAGTATATTCCCTAGCAGAATTTCATGTGGAGGGATGTTGAGGTGCGTCAATTTATTAAGTTGAATGTTCTGTTACATGTTCTAGTATAATGGTATGTTCCAATGTCCCCCAGGTTAGTACAGTTGGCTGTTTCCCGATGTTATGCCCTCCTACCCAGATGTCCCTCAAAGAATCCCCTCCCTTCTTTCCAGATTCTTCCCTGCCTGTCAAGGCAATCAGGCCCCTTTGCCCTGTCTGTCAGCCTAAAACCCTACTCTTTGTTCCAGGAAGTTCCCTGTCCCTCACTCTCAGGTCCAATCCCTATCCGGACCCTCTCTCCTCCCCTTGTTCTGATTCATTGTAGCCCTAAAAGCCACACCTTGAAGATTGATCATTGGTTGCCTTTTTGTGTCCACTCTGTTTTGCAAGATTTTAAAAACCCGTGCACAGATGTGCTTGGGGTTTTTTTCTGCTTGTGTTCCTCTCCAGCACTCTTCTCCTGTGGACCCTTCCCTCGTCTTTCCCAATCAACCTGCTGGACTTTACACCACTCCTGTCTCCTCCACCACTTCCTGTTGTGCCTCCAGGGGTCTCAAGTGCTGGGCATTTGGTTCAGAGGTTCTGGCTTGGGCAAAACCCTAGCTCAGCTGGTTCCCCATTCTTGCCATTGCCCCCGGAACATCGTGGAGCTAGCCTGGGCTCCGGAGGACAGTGGCAGAGGGAGAGACAGGAGAGAGAAGAGAAAGGCAAAAAACCCGATGCCATTCCTAGTTACCATTCATAAAAATCCACTTACTTAACATTAAAATTTAAGAAATAAGGCTTAAGGGAATATTTGAAGTTCAAATGAGCTGAGTTCCCTTTCCTGTGTCCTGCCTAACTGGCTGTTGCATGGCAAGGGTGTATTTGGACATGAGAGGACTTCCAATGAGGCAATTCCAACTGTTGCAAACAGCAAAGATCGTCCAGGTTGTGAAGATAGACCTAAACTACCTCATGCTTATTTGTCTTAGAATCATAGAATCATAGAATGGTTTGCATTGGAAGGGACCTTGAAGTTCCTCTAGTTCCAAACCCCTGCACTGGGCAGGGATACCTGCAGTAGACCAGGTTGTTCATAGCCCAATCCAGCCTGGCTTTGAACACTTTCAGGAATGGAGCATCTACAGCCTCTCTGGGCAAGATGTGCTAGTGCCTTACAACCATTATAGTAAAGAATTTTTTTCCTAATATCTAATCTAAACCTACTCTCTTTCAGTTTAAAGCCATTACCCCTTGTCCTATCACTACATGCCCTTGTGAAATCTTCCTTTCCAGCTTGTCCTATGGGTATGAGAGAAGATTACTTTAATGGGAAATGTGATTATCAACTACAAAGAGGATTAGGCACAGTTCCTGTTACAACAGAGAGAAAATTTCACAAAGTAATTTGCAAATTGTAAAAAACAGTATTTGGAACAATTCTTTGGTTGGAGGACTATCTGTTATGAGAAGATGACGTGTACAATGGTATTGACCAGAAAACTGCTCAGGAATAGACAGTATCATCTTTTCAGTTCATAAGCTCTTATTTTTTGTAAAAGACTATTTATAGAAGTTACAGGAGTTCCTTCGGATTCTGCCTTTCTCTATTTCTTGTCTAACTTATACTAATAAATTTGGGAAAAGATATTTTGTATTATTTGGGAGTGATAAGGGAAATCAAGTGATACATGGGCAAATATGGAAAACAGTGAATGTGGGAAAGGGAGGATGGAGTTCAGTCTCTTTTTGAAACATCTCTGTATTCAACCTGGGATACTTTATGAAATAATTTAAAATCTTTCTTACATTTGTAGTCTTTTTAGGCTACGAATACATCTGATAAAAAATTTACTTCTATAATCATACTCAGTTTTCCTGAATTTTCAAAGGTATTTATAAAGGACCATTTCTTTTGTATGTGCAGGCGAACTATCAATAACAGGCTGCAAGGTTTTGTCTTGTTGCTGAACCTCTGGCAACTTATTGTACACCTTGGAAAGCTCCCTATTCAGTTTTTGGGAACACTGAAAGGTAGTACAATGTATGGTTTCCAAATTTTCCCAGACGAGCACAGGAGAAATAAAAGGCCTATTTGTCCACATCATTAAACCCCTTTGCAGTCTGGTACAATTGGCAGACTCTTCTCCAGAGAGAGTCAGAACAAAAACTGCATGGGTTTTTTTAGGTCAGGTTGGAAGCAGGCTGGCAGAGCTGTGTCAGACAACTTCTATGTGTTCCTGAACTCAGGGGTTCAATCCTGAGATGTTCTCAGCAATCTGAGTCCCACAAAAAACAAACCTATGCCTATCTTATTTTCAGGAATATTATATTCCCTTGCAAATCTGTATATTTAAAAGCTGTGAAAGGTTCGCTATGAGTTTTGCACTTTTATTACTCTCTTTACTATCTTCTATTCTTATTGACATTGTATGACTTTGTTAATAACTTAGTCTTGGTCTTGCCTCTTTGACTTTTTTTGAAAGTGAGGGAAAGATATTTTATATTGCCAGAGCACTAGAACTCAGCAGAATTATGTGAATAATTTTTTTTAATGGAAAGCATATAATACAAGGCAAGTCCTTCCTTTAGCAATATTGATATTCCTCTTGTGCAGCCCCAAGCCCATTTGTATAATGCCAATTTTGTATTACCTTGCTTGCTGTTTTTATTATCCACAGAATACAAGTTAATCTCTTGTGTTGAGGAAAGACTCGGCAAACATAGCCAAGACTGGGACAATGCGGTACAGAAAGTCTCTCTATTTCAAAGAACTTTGAATAAATACATATTTTTAATTATTCTTTGAGCATCACCTTCCCTGTTTTACCCCTTGTTGGTTTAGGCAGAAGTAGGTCAAAGTAGGTCTAGATTTCATGGTTCCTGATGCTAAGGGTCCTATTTGATTACTTAAATCACAAACACCAGTTATATTGTTAGAATAGATTTAGCTTCAGCATTATTTGTAAAATAATGTCCTGCAAGAATGGAAAGGACTTTTAAAACAGAATTTAAAGTGAAGAGCATGATTTCTTCCATGAACTTTTATGTAAGATTCAGTAAGTTTTGTTAGATTTCAGTAAGTTTTATTCTTATGTGGAAACTTTTGAAGGGCAACCATGAAAATGTCCGTGTATTGAAACCACTGTTCAAAGCAGAAGCCACGCTGGCAGCTCTGTGCCATGTTGGCTGCCACTGGGCAAGAGGGTGCCAAGAAAAGTCTGTGCTGTGTAGCAGACCCCGGGCACAGGGGCTTGCCTGGGTCTTGTGAGGCACACCTGGCGCTGTGCTGCCCGGCAGCACATGAGAGCATGGCACTGTTAGAGCTACCCAAGACCTCCTATCAGGTACCAGCCCAGCCTCCATTCCTTCCCAGAGTAGAAGGCCAGCTCTTCTCCCCTTGTGCAGACAGACATGTCTTGATTTGCTTCCCTGATGAGGGCTTTGGCTTCAAAGTGACACAGGGGTGTTGAAAAACAACCTCAGTGGGGAGCACCAGGTGTATGGCCACCTTGCTATGTTTTCAAAAGATCCCTTGTACTGTATTTTCTATGTTGAATGGTTTTGACCTTCCTAGACAACTGGTTCTGCCCAAGTTCAGGTAGGAGGGTGAACAGCTCTCACGTCAGTTTCTGTCCTTAGTGGCAGCAAAGTATGTAAGAAAAGCTGAAAAAAACGGCTGAACCCCCAGACACAACATAATGAAGTACATATGCAACAAGACACTAGGTATGCATACAATGAATCAGTTCCTTACATGTCTTCCTTGACCGGGGGAACTGTGGGCTTACTGCATTCTTTTTCAAGCATGAAGACTGCCTGCGAGATAATTCTGAGTACCTGAATTCATTAATGCTGTTGCACAGAATAGAAATATATGGAACAAATCAAATATACCTGCTCCTTTCCAAACCAACCCTATACAGCTATTTGAAATGCTTATATACATATTTTTGTGTGCTCGTTTGTTTATGTGCCTGCTTATGTGTCTTTAGCAGTCCTGTAGAATGATAGAATTCTTCTTTAAAAAACTCACTTGTAGGCTTGTACTTATCATGTTCCTGTATTACTGTGCCTTTTTTTTTACAAAACCTCATAGCTTATAAATTACCATAAGATTAAACCAGATATTGCTAATGTATTTTAAACAGTTGTTAAATTACCAAAGTTGGTTGATCCCCTCCTTGAAATTTGCTGATCCTAACTTTAAATGGCTCCTAGGTTATTATTTATATCTTTTAAATCTTTTATAGCAGTACATGGGTGCTTTTATGAAACCTGGCGTAACATATTCTAAGAACAAAAGCATATTTATGTAAGTAGCACTGGGAGCTGAGTTGGCAGGTGTTTGCCACAAAGTCTCAACCCCTAAGCATTAGTACTAGGCATCAAGTGCATCCTCAAAAGGTTGTGAGAGCTCTGTTTCTACAGAGAAACTGTTCAGGTTCAAAATGTATTTAGCTGGAAAGAATGACTGGACTTGTGCTATCATCAAGTTTGTGGGCTACAGAAAAAAATGAGGATTTAGGAATTACATTTGCAACAAATAAACATATACTATAAACAGAAAATCAAGACAGTTGTGGTGGCCAAGGCTTCTCAGAGAAACTGCAACTGTATATAGCTCATGAGAGAGACAGGCAGAATTGTTCTTAGGAAGAAAGCAGTCTCAGATGTATAAAGGAACAGGCAACACCATAGTCTCTCCTCTTGCACAAACCAGACCAGAAAACTGTCCAGCTGGAGGAGATCCAGGGCTGTCCTGCATGAAGACGGGTAGCAGAGGGAGAAAATCCTGTAAAAAGAAAAGGACTTGTCCAGAGCAAGGGTCAGCCATCTTGAGTAAGGGTAGTGAAATCTCACACAGAACTCCAAAGTTTTCCTTGGCTTCTGCTTAAGCCAATGCTTTGCATGAATCTCCTGGAGAAGGTCACCAAGGAATGAGAGTAACTGAGAGTAGGGTAAGATGTGGCTGGAGATTTCCTTTCAGCTTGTATGCACAAAACATGTTGGGGCTTTCAGCTTCTATATGGGAGCACAATCCATGGTTAACATGCTTATCAAAGATTACCAGCAAGTCCTTTCAATAACAATACTTTCATTGAAACATGTCATTTCACTGAAAACACACTTTGGAGACAGAAAGTATAGCCAATTCAAGAAGATTTTGTTAGGAAAAGTTTCTGGCTCCAGAACTTCTCTTTAGAGAAGCCAACGCCCCCATGAGCCCCATGATCATAGTTCATAGGCTACACCAGTGAAGTGAGAAACATTCATTAAGCCCCTGCTCTCACTGAATGAAATCAGGGTATAAGCACCTTCTCTGACTCAGAGGACAGGCTCACGCTTCAATGCTCATCTCTGGAGGGAAATGGTTGCTGAGAAGTTGCTGTGAGACTTCCTTGGAGAAGGCAGGCGGCATTGCATTAACCCTGCAGTATGGCAAGAGAGACTATGGGCTGGAGTCAGCACAGCCACTTCTTGGCTGAATGTTGCAACTGGGGAGTGTGGTGGTGGTAAGAGATCTTTTTTTATTTTGTTGTTGTGTTGTGATTGGGTTTTTTTTGGTGGTTTGTGTGGGGTTTGTTTTTTGCTTCATATGATTTCTTGTATTTTTAAAGAAAGACTTCAGAGTTTTTGTAAAAGAGGAAAATTTTCCTGTTCTGTTCTTATGGTTACTTACTAGCAAGTGGTAATGTGGTATGTTAAGGGGCTGAACAAAGCGTTCACACATATATGAGACGTGTTAGTACTTTTCTGAAAATGGGACTTATCTTCTGGTGTGTTGGTAGAGGCTTCTCAAAAGGGCTTTATTAGGCTTTAATTGCATGGAAGTGGCATGGTTCTCCACAAGCCATTAATCTCATACTTTTCCTGCAAATCTCTTCACTGATGGCATACAAAATTCCCAAGAATCCTGCTCTGTTCTATGACTAACATTCTCTCAGTGAAAAGTTCTATTTTAGGCTTATTTGAATTTTTTTTTTCTGTGAGGAAGTATAACTGTTAGTTAATATTCACTGCAATTATATCAAGAAAAATAGTTATTAAAAACCTTCTTTGTAGTTCCAGGTTTCAGTCACCTACTTTTTCTTTCATATTTCTGCCATCATTCACATATTAAATATCAGCCATACTAAGAAAAGATATGAAAGACTTGCTTTTTATGGCTATGATTTTTACTGCAGTAAAAATCCCTGCATGTGTAATTTTACTAAGTTTCATAAGAGTATTCAGGCAGATAACTTCATACGGAGTCTTGCATGCAGTTGTGGTGCCCCACGTTTAAAAAAAGGGAAGATAGATTTCAGAGGATGGCTGCTAGGGTGGTTGGGAGCATGAAAAGCATGTGGATTGAGAGGAATCTAGAAGAGCTTGATTTGCTTGGCCTTCACATAGAGATCAAGAAACAAAATTGTTTTCTGGGTGAAGGAGGACAAACACCAATAAGGAAGATAAGCTGTTTGAGTTAAGTATGATATCAGTGTGCAAAGGGATGAAGAGGAATGGGAAGAAGTTGAGCCTGGAAACTGAAGAAGATTTGTCAAAGACTGTTCTACTCTGAATGCTGGGAACAGTGCTGTACATTTAGAGCAAGCCTGTTTGAGAGAGGGGCTTGTTCTTGCCCCAAGAGGCTCCCTTGGGAGTGCTCTGCTGAGCCCAGTGACAGACACGTGTTGTGGGTTAACACTGGGGCGCAACTCAGTCCCACACAGCTGCTTGTTCACATGACATCCTGGTGGGATGGAGGTTGGGAACAGAAGAGTACAAGTGTGAAGATTTGTGAGTTGAGTTCACAGTTTAAGTAAAAAAAAAAAAAAAAAGAAAACCAAAGGATGCAAATCCACCCACAATTGTTCTCTGCCAGCTGACTGATGCCCAGGTAGTTCCTGAGCAATTGCAGCCCTGGAAAACTTCTTCTCCAGCTTTTATTGCAGAGCACAAGGCTATATGGCATTGGGTGTCCCTTTGGTCAGCTGGGGAGCTGTCTCTCAATTTCTTGTGAACTCCTAGCAGTCTGTTCTCTGGTGAGGTGGCATGAGAAGCAGAAAAGACCTTGACAGTGTAAGCACTGCTCAGCTATAGCTCACACTAGTGTTACTGTGTTACCAACTCTTTTTTTCATCATAGAAGCAAAAGAAACACCATGCCAGCTAGAAGAAAATTACCTTTATCCCAGAGAAAACCAGTACATTGTGGATGGATGGATGGATGGATGGATGGATGGATGGATGGATGGATGGATTCCAAAGGCAGGCCTCTCTAATATTATCTAGGTTCTAGGAAGATAATGGCTTGAACTCGCCGTGTGACACCTGCAGTTACCAGCACCTACTAATGGTATGTTATAGAGTTTCAGGTGGTTCCTACCATGGCAACTGGTATCCAGTTCAGTACCTTCACACTTTCAACTGCAGTATGCAAAGGCAATGGAGTTACATTTATTTTAAACTAAACCTTCCCATTGAGATTGATGGAAAATTGTGATTAAAACAGATGACACAATAAGGCCGCATTTGGCCTATAGAACAGCCTAAACAGAGACTAGACTAGGCTTACTTTGGGTTAAATTTGTTCCAATCTCTCTTCCAGTGGTGCTGCTACAACACAAGAAAGATCTTCTGATTGGATGGCAAAATGCTCCTTGTTAAAAATTCAAAAATTGTTTGCTTCACAGCTACACTTCAGAAACTGGTGTATCTCCTGCTTGAACTCACAAGCCTGTGGGATTGCCTTCAGTCTGAGCTTTGCTTTCCCTCCTTTACCCAAAATCCACCAGATTTTATATGTCTGTCACTTCATCCTCTTCTTGAGCATCCTTTCTACAGGCAGTTCTTTCTAGTGTTGGCTGAGGTGCATTGGTTTTCTCAACCCTAAGGTCTTGACTTGATGTGTGACAGCCTCAGAGAGACTCAAGTGGCAAGTTTCCCCCAAATCTTACAGCAGTTTTATTATGCCAGAGGAGAAAGGAAAGCACAGAGTGTGCTTTTGCCAGGTTGGGACTAGCTGCTGGTGAAGCCAGTGTAGTGATGCCAACAAGGCCTTTCACTTACAGGAGTGCTTCACTTTCCATTTACACCTGTAAATGTTCTGCTCTTCAAATCCCAGACGTCTCCTACCTTACACCCCCAGAAATTTAGCAAAGCGCATTTATTGTTTCAGGAATATTTTAGATATTTAGCAGATAATTTGATTCTCTGAGAAAGGCATTGACTGCTGCAGCACAGAGGCCAAACCCTCATTGCAGGCAGACAGGCTCCACTTATTTTGCTGGCTCTTCAGATTTACTACTAACACTCTGGCAGACAGTAGTAGTGGATATGATGATGTAGTATTGGAAATAATCCTGGGTTTTAGTAATACCTATACACTGCCAGACAATTATGTCCAAGGAGCCCAGATTTTCTAGAAGTGCTGTTCCACCCCCCCTTCTGTTAGAAACCCTAATTTCCTTCTTGCCCCTCTTCCCTCGCTGTCAGCTCTATCACGTCTCTTGTGGCCAGATCAAGGATGTTTAAATATAGATTCAAAAATTTCTGAGGGAGGAGCAATTCTGGCAAAGTTTTGTGGCCTGAGTGATCTCACTAAACTACTGCTGACTGTTCAGGATCTCTTCCAATACTAGCTGGTCCTTCTTTAAATTTGCCAATTATTTAGAAATTCAGAAATAAAGCTGTAAACAGATGCAATGAAGCTTCTGAGTTTTTTCTGTGCTGGAAAAAAAACCTCTTGCCCCATTTCTTATTCTACTTTTTGCAACTCAATAAGTCTGGTCTCACTTAGTGAACCAAAAAAAATGCTTTTCTAGACTAGCAGGCTTGGTCCTAAACCAGTCACAGCACATGGCATATCTTCAGGGTATGTGGGAGATCTGGTTTCAAGTAAAGGCAAAAAACAGAGTGCTCTTTAAATCTGTATTAGAAGTGGATTAGAGGAATCTATCCCTTCTTTCCTTTTTCTAAAATTGCCTTAAGGCTTTTTTTTTTTTTTTTCCCATTGGAATACTCATAGCACTAAAGATGTGAGGAGGTATTTCTAATGACTTGAGCTTCTACCATGATCTAGAGTGGTTTTATCCCTCTGTAATTACTTAGATGAAATGAAACAGTCCTGAGCTGTAGCATGGCTGTGATGGCCTGGTAGAATTATTAGTGTAGTTGCTGAAATTTGGGGGGAAACCAGAACCTGGTGTGATTTCCTGAAGTGCTCACACATGGTCAGCTCCTCTTCTGTATGAATTACTAGCACTGATCCTGTGTTACCACTTCAGTCACTTTTATATCCTCAAAATGAGTTTAAGCACTTCTTAGGCCTTGTTCCTGGCCTCATATTCAAGAGTGGATTTCACTCTTTGGCAGTTTCAAGTAACTTAAGCAAGTTTTAGCAAATCAATAAAATATAACTTCTGTTTTCTTCAGAAGAATGGACTGCAGCAGATCTTGCAGATGGACACCATTGTGTAAGAGCAGGCCTTGGCTACACCTACAATGGCTAAAATCATATTAATTTTGGTAGTATTTAATAAGAGACAAAAATCAACACCCAGATTGACATAAATAACAGAAAAGCATAAAAAACAAAAAAAAAAAAAAAAAAAAAAAAAAAGAAGACCTAAGAGCTGAGGCAAAATGCATTAGACTACTGAAATAGGAAAGTTCAATACTGTGTTGTCATTCCCACAGGACACTTTCACCCATGAAAGCAGAAAATATGTATATGTAGTTGTGTAACTTTCTAAGATGCATATAGCTCTGTAATATGGAGAAATACAGAAATAGTTTTGAGACCGATTGTCTTTGAAGTGTATGAAAATAATGTTAAGAATTACTTAAAACCCTTTATGGGGTCAGTTATCTTTGGGAATAACTAAAAGTCCATTAGTGACTACATGCTATACATTGTATTAAATCAGCTCTCTTCTTCTCTAAAATTTGCCTTATCAGGTTCTTTTCCTAGGGTGAAATTCATCCCTAGACAAAGTATACGTATGCAATGTTGAGTCTACCATTTAATATAACATCCATAACTCAGTACAAAAAGCTGTGCATATGGCCTTGATAACTATCTACAGTGCGCTGAATTTTCCTTTTGCATACTGATCCAAGGTGAATGACTGTGTCTCATCAACATTTTATTCCTCAGTGCTTTATTAATAACAAATGAGGGACTCATGAATCCATTCAATTAATTAATTTCTTCTTGGTCTCCTTTTCTTGCTTAACAGGTTGATCTGTCTCCAAAATGTACATTTTCTGCATTCCCATTGGACTAATGACATTTAGATAATTTTTTTTACTTTGGAATATAGCCATCCAACTTAAAAGTAAAAAGAGACATTGTACATTTAAAGACAGTGTTAATGCCATTCCCTGCCAGTAAGTCCTGCTGCTGTGAAAATGAACAAGGTTGGGATCTGCCTTCCTTTGAGGTTATTAGACCAGACATGTCACTGACACGCATGGAGACACTTCCCTTCAGCTATCTTGACTTGTATGGAACTTTATTTAGGTTTTGATTCAAATAACCATTTTTTTCCCAACCAATTTAGGGGTTATAATATCTGCTATTGACCTTCTATTACAACCTGTGAACCATTCTGTTTAATGTGAAATTACATCATGTAAGAAATTCCTTTTTGTCCATTATCTTGGTCACTGACTTGACAGGGCTGTCAGAGAGTCATGGGAGTATAAATCAAAGATGGGACTAAGAAGTGGGGAACTCGAGAGTAATAGGCACAAGACTAACACGGTGATTCCTTCTGTTCCTAAGGCCACAGCAAGAGTGCAATGAAGAATGGACATTAGGTGTTTCTTCCTGGCACTGTGTCAAGTGCAGAATATTTTATGCAAATGAAATATCCTGTTCCGAGAAATAATAGATCTGTAGTGATTTCATTCCCATGTTCGAGCAAGGTTTACGTTGAAAAGATGGGTTGAACATAACTATGACTACTTGTTGAGCACAAAAGGATTATCAAGAAGAAATTAATTGTGTGGCATTAGCTAATAGGATGCAACACACACACAAAAGGGAGGTCACAGATAAAAAATTTCATTGATCATAATTGATTATTGTGATTTGCTTAACTGGACTTGGAAATTATGGGAGAGAGTGAATGTCAGAGTGGGGAAGGTGGAAGTCAAGGATGAAGGATATACCATATCTTGTATATGTTATGCCTTATCCTGGGTAATGTCTTAGGCCAGCAACAAGATTCCTCCCTTATAACAGAAAGCACAGGAAGTCATTGCAAAGGTGGATGAAGGTAAAATCAGTGCCAGGAAATAGGATTCTGAATGAAAGATGAGGAGTAGAGCATCACAGTGAATCCCTTGGAAACTTAAGGGTCTTTATGCAGTGAGATGCAGTTCAGTGAGTCCTTGAATATCTCCATGAGAAACTGGATACACTTATTCTGTTTCAGGTGTTTTGAAGTATATTGTTTCAGATATTTCTTTTGAGTGAATTCCTATGCTTTTTCCCCCCGTTGATTTGGAGTTCAGTTGCCAGTTATTTACCATATTGCATGTGCAGATGGGATGCAAGTACTGCTTTGACATGGTTTCATGAATGACCTTTTCAATGCTGTCCTTAGGCTGAAGTATGAATTTAGGAAGTTCAAAAGAATAATGAAGGGAAGATTTTGCAAAAATCCACCTGAGTATCCTCATCTATTCCTAAGCTTTGCTACAGACCAGAACACATGGGACTTTCTCCTAAAATTAGAGGAAACCATCAAGCCACAGTTGCTTGAAAAGAAGCAGCCTTCTATGGCCTTTCCTCTGACTTTTCTGCAGCTTTGCTTAGCATGCTTCTTGATGCATCCATGTCCCATGTGGGGTGCTGTGCTTGAAGCATGATCTGTACTGTGTTTTCATTGACACAGCTAAGCAACTCAGGAGAGTCATGGGGTCACCACTTTATCAGGTGGTACAAGCAGTTACAACAAAATTTCTACTGCTGACCCTCATAGCAGCACAGTGTGTTTTCAGTAGAATAAATAGCACTGCAGAGAGACTTAGGGAAACTGGACAACAGACCTTCTGCCAGTCAGTGATTCCTCTCAGAATCATATATAAATTAACATATAACTAATAACAGACTACTATTTTGTTGCCAAACCCTGCTTTGAATATAGTGGAAGACCTACACTTCTTGTGGGAACAGCTCTGTTCTTTTGTTTGAAAGGAAATTGGGTTTGGCAAGGTTGTTTACTTGTATTTTTCCTTACCTTCTGAACCCTGCTGTGAACTGTTCTTACACTCTTTTCCTTTGCAAGGGAAAGAAGTTAGTTGAATTTGTAAAAGATGGCTTCTGTTTCCCTTCTCTCCCCCATTGCTCCTGTGGTTGATTCCAGTTTCTCTCCCAGCATTGCCCTGCCTGCTCACAGGTACATCCACTTCATGGCAGAGAGTGATTCAGCTGCCTGACTGAACTGAATTCCTTCACTCTTCCTTGTTAGTTTAGCATGCAGTCTTAGAAATCCAGTGCATAAATCACATTTTGGATACAAATCAAAACATGTGATTAATACCTAGACATTTATGGCCGTATAATGTTGCACCACAGTTAACAAGTAACATTTGGCTATGGGGTCTGTGCACCTGCTAAGCAGTAATGTGCTGCTAATGTTTTAATGAAGGATCTCAGGGAAAAAAAATACTTCTCTAAGCCAGAGGTAAAGCTTGTGCTTCTGGAATGCACATATGTGGATAGGAGCGTTAACTGACTGGGAATACAGCCATTTGTTTTCCCAAATTACAAATAATAATTAATAAATAAAATGTTTTCTCACGGCTGTAAGCAGGGAGTTGGGAGAATCACTTGGCAAACTAACTGATATTTAAGCTGTGATTTGTTGAGAATATTTGCACAGTACTCTAGAACAGTGGTCCCCAGAGGAGCAACTTGCATTTTGTGGACAGGTTTGCTCTCTCTGTTGGCCTTGGTTTTAAGTTTTTAATTTACTGTATCAAGAGGCAATATCAGAAAGTCTTGTGGGCAACATGTTGCACATATGAAACAAAGATTGGGAACTGTGACTTTCTAGTGATGTACCAATTTTATTGGTATTATGACAGCTTTCGCAGCCTGAAAATGGGAAAAAAAACATAGGCTATTTCACTGGGAAACAAAAAAAACCATCTGCCATCTTGGTTTGGTGCAGTCTGGGTAAAAATATGTTCTTTAGCATTATGATGATAAATTCCAGGGATGCTACCTAGCAGGGGTGGTTTATCACTGCGTCAGAAATAGTGGTTCTCAACAAGAAGTAGAGATGGGCCAACATCTTCCTTCATTTTTGCAGAAAAACTTCAAAAGTCATCTCTGCAAGAACTACCTCAAGAATGCCTCCAGGGAAAACGTCTCTCAAATGTTTGTAATGGTGTCTCTGCTTCTTGGATGCATTTGTCTAACCTGTGATATGGTTGGTAAGAGTGGTGAGTGGGGGGTGGTTGAGCAGAAGATCCCTAGAACCTTGTGTGGTGATTATGTCATATGGTACAATTTTTGTGGATGCAGGTGTTCTCTACCTGTCAATGAATGTAGATGTTTGATATCAGGATAGTGTTTTACTCCTCACAATGACACAGAGATTAGTGAAATAGATGTAAAAATTGGCTTACATATTTATGTTGTTATCTTTGCTGCATTTTTCTCAGTGTCATACAGTCCTGATCTGGCAGTGACAAATAAGAGTTTTGGAAGTTTTTCCCAACCTCGTCCCAGCTAAAATGAAAACAAACAAATAAATAAAATTTTGTAACATTTTAATGTGAAAATTGCTGAGATTTGTCAAAATAAATGTTTTCCCCCTTCACAAACTCTTTCTTGCTTTGATTAATCATCATTTTACAAAGGAAAATCTTTTTTAGTAACTGATTCTTCAATTATTTTTTTCACTTATGATCTTCCTTGTAAGGATCCTCTCCCTTTACTTTTCTGTTCCCATGGTTGAGATTAGTTTGTTGTGTATTCTCTGAAAGCTGTCCAGATTTGTTCTAAGTTAATCAGATGGTGTGTTGTGAGACTGCCTTTAGGCACTCAACTGTTGCTAGTCTGGAACGGGTTTAGATTTCCTAACTCAGTGTCTTGAAAACCAAAAATTTCCCTTAGTTTTTTATTCAAGCAGTAGAAAAGGAATCCAAAGGACTTTTTTTATGAAAAGCCTTTTCAGATGAAAATAAAACCACTTTGACTGAGAAAATTGGCTGTCTTTGCAAGTGAATGTGAGTGAAAGAACTTGGGAGTGCACCTGCACTGCACAGTTAATTGCAAGGTCTGACTCAAATGTTGTTCCCAATTGTCTCCCAGTCACCTACAAAATATCTAGAGTGGAAGTCTTGCAGAGCTTCTAACTGGGCAAGCTGCCTCAATGTTGGCTATAAGCTGGGGCTCACATGTTGTCTTCATGTGGTGTTTTAGTCCACCCATGTTGCAGGAAAGAATGAAGTTAAACTATGAAATTATTGAAATCTTCAAAAATCTTCTCACAGTTCTTCCATGTATCAAGGAGGATGCAAAGATCCTCCTGCAATTTATTGGGGAAAGTCCTTAAAGCTTCAGTTTTGCAGCACAGAGAGCAGTGGAGATGCCAGACATCTCAGAGAACTGGAAGGCATGAGGGGAACTGCCAGATTGGTCTGGCCTCTTAAAAATACCCTTAAATTTCACCCAGTCTCTAATGCGGGGAAAAACAGAGCAGGAACGAGATGCCCTGTGCTCTGGTGAGCCATAGTTGTGATTTCTGCTCTGTGGGACATTTGGAGTCCTGTAATTGACATCCATGATAGCTATATTGCTCAAAAACGTGCCTCAGGGCTATCCCAGCAGTTTTCCCTCTTTAGCTGCGCTCTGAATTCCCTGACTGTAGGCAAGGACTGGAGACTTTTCACACAGACCTAAACAACTAAATGGAATAGGAGACATTGGAGAATTTGGTATCCTGTTTTAGCAGAGGGCTATAGAAGAAGCATTTCATGCATCTGTGAGGAGAGGTGGAATAAAAATCACCCCAATTTTTTATTGCGGGGATCATACTCATTCAATGGCTCAACCATGGGCTTTCTAAAAGGTATCAAACAGCAGTCCAAAGGCAGAAATAATACATGTGAGAGGAAAAGAGACACAAGGCACTGTTGTACAAAGATTCATGGATAATAACTTGGTGATCTGGAGAGCACTAATTTAATTTTACTATGGGTAATGAGTTTTGTAAAATTTCTGCTTTAGGCAGACACTCCACATCCTCCTAACTTAAGAGAAAAAAGAAAAAGGAAAAGAAAAATCTCAACCCTCCCACTTAATCCAAACAAAACAGTTCCCCAACCTGGGCAGTTCCATACCTGTTTCATCCCTGAACTCTAAATTCTACTAAATCAATAAGCAAATTAAATACATGGGCACTGGAAATACAATACACTTTCTGCACTAATATTTCAAGACATTGTGTTCAGGTAGTATATGTGATTTCTGGCAACTCATGGTGTCCATTCAGAATTTCCATTTCTTAATGCTGATGCCCTACATGCAGCCCATAATGAAGAAATATTTCCAATTCATCAATTCCATTACAGTATTTCAGCAAACTGAAACTGTTGATATTAGTATAGTCTTTATATTAGATATTTAGTAGGTCCCGCTCTTAGTTTTTGGACAAGTTTGTTTTGTTTTTTACATAATCGGGTAAAAGAAGTTATCATTACACATAATAAATAATTTTGTTCAATTTTATGTGGATGTAGCAGGCAGTAAATGTGGCTTTATCTACTGTCCTCCTGAAAAATACAAGAACACCCATCTCATAGTAAAACTGGAGCTGGCAAATCTGGGGTAGAAGAGGAAGCACACTACACAGAAAAGATGAGGCTCATTCTCTTCTGATTTGACAGGACTGAGATTGTGGATGAGGATGGCTGAGAAGAAACACTGGCTAATAAAATGTGAGATTTTGAGAAAATGTGTGAGTGCACTTTCCCTCTCATATTTCCATTAGAGTATAATTTCCTGAAGAAGATAGAAACACTGGTAATGTTGGTGACATCACTGACATCTCAGTAACTCCAGGCTCTCTTTGAGTTGGGTGAGTCTTCCTTTATTTTCAGTGAAATATAACTACTGCTTAAATACAAATACTGTGAACTATTTGACTCATAGCATCTGATTATTTGTCTGATTATTTATTTTTCTTCATGGGCAGAAAAAGGTTAAACACCTTTTCTCTTACATGATAACAAGCACTAAATTCTAACTGAGTATTCAAAAATAACAGCTAAATTCCAACAGTAAAATGATAATTATCTTATGGAATATCTTTGCATTTTCCTGGATAGAGCAAGTATTTCTTGTTTGAAAAATACTAATTTTCACTTTCAAATGTCTCTGTTGTGGGTCTAGCTCAGTAGAACTGCCTTACCCAGTGAGGAGCCCATAGTTAGCATTGGTAATATTGATAAATAGAACCATCCAAGCCATGACTCAACTGAGCAGTAATTTCAGATCTACACTCGTGTGTTGCTCCTCAGTGCAGCAGCCCACACAGGGCATCTTGGAAGGAAACTGAACAGGCCCATGGTGGATGCCAGTGAGATGGATGAGCATGGTGCAGAGAGGATGACAGTAGGAATCTCTTTTCCCTCAGTTTTTACACACATTCTTCCCAATTGATATTTTTCAAAATATTTTTTAGCTAGGGCTAATGCTTAACTCAGGGCCATAATCTCAAGGTAGATGGGTGTAATGTGGATTGTATTTGTAATGTATTAATAAGAGTTAGTAGAAGTGGTTTATAAACATTTCTGAGAGAGAAAATTTTACAGCTAGATTTTATTACTAATTCACTGGTATTTAGTTACTTTTAAAGAATGGCTGGATTTCATTTGTGAACAAGTAAAAAGACTGAAAAGGAGAAAAATTTATTTGTGTCAAAATTGTCATCTCCAACATAATTGTAAGCAGATGTATAAAGTTTCACAGACTACCAGACAGGGAAATCAGTGATTTTCAAACAAATAGGAATTTATTAATTTTACAGTGCTTTAAGAAAGGCAAAAGAAGGTATCACTGAGCTTTTCATGAAACTCTGAGCTATGTCTTCAGCCTACAGTAATTTAATTCTTGTATTCAAAATGAACATAGTCTGATTTTACAGTCAGTGGAACCTAATCTACTTTTTAAACTGTGTGACTACCATTGGTAAGTACAGCTTTTAGCTGCAAAACCCTCAAAGACTGTCTGTGTAGTAGGTGCCAGCCATCTAATACTGTATCTATGAAGCTGGAAGTGAGCACGCCAAATAGCTTTTAGTCCATCTGTGTAAGGAGTAACAGGGAAATAGTAATGGGAGAACTGAAACCAATACAAGGAGGTGACAGAGTATTTTTCAGTGGAATGGTGCTTATGTGGGAGAGAACTATAGCAGAGAGGATGCAGAGGAAAAAATGTGAGCAAAAATGGAACAATATGGTCAATTAAAAAGCTGCATATAAGGTGATTATAAAAGATTTTTAAAAAGGCAAATTATGATAAAGAAACAATGGGTAGAATTTGACTGTGACAGAGCTTGTGTTTCAGGAGGTTGCAGAGCACAAGAGTGATGTTTTCCATGATTTTGAGTCTGGGAGAGATTCAAAGAAGATGCTCTCAGCATCCTGTCACATTTCTGCTGTACAAGTTGTCATAAGTATACTTTGGGTACCTCTAAACAGTCCAACTCAAGTATCCAAAGAAAGCTACCTGTGGCAGAAGGAATTTCCACACTGTTGCTTCTTCATGATGTATTACTATACAATGACAAATGTTACTTTTTGTAATTGCTACAAAATGTATATTATTATTGCTGCTATATTGTTGACAAATATCTGATGAAAAACAGGAGAAGCTAACAGCACAGGAACAGATATTTTTTAATCAGAAATAGTCATGAATGAAGATGTCCTCTGAAAGCAATCATAATCACCATGAAAGAGGCCAAAGATCTATGCAATGCTGTCATAATTTTACAAGACTGTAAAAATTACTCCACTTACAAGTTAGGCTTTTGATTAAACATCAGATGGATTGGTGTGTTCAACTCTTGGTTTTGCAATACCTAGCCAATACAAACTTTCGTTTGTTTTTGAATTACTGTCTACAAATTGTAAGAATTCTATTTATCAATTTATATTAATTCTTACTCCAGAAAATACACACTTCTTTAAATTCATTGAATAAGTTCCTTGTTGAGCAGAGCTGAAGAAGGCAAAGTAGCTTCTACAAAACAAGGAGGACTCAGCAAAAGGGATTAAAATAAGGTGAAAGCAGTAAAGGAAATTCAGGAAGAGGATATTTTTAGGGAGATCCTTTAGAGTAAAGATAAGTTCCTTCTGCTCAAGGAACAGAAATGAAACACCTGAAGTGAGCAGGGCCAGTGAGAATGGAAGACATTAAGCACTGTGGGAAGAAAATTCACATCATTAGAATGAGGCATTTACTCTCTCCTTATCTGAACAACAGAAGCAAGACAATCTGCTGTTTGTGTTGTAAAAGTGTTTGCTGTGGGAAGTATGGTATATGCACACAGAAAGAACATCTGTTCGAGGAAGGCTCTTGCAAATATAAAGCTGCAATAATGGGGTAGAAACATCTGCACAGCTTATAGCAGGGCCACCAATAGTGCTCTTAGGTGGGGGAGGGTGTGATACATGCCACATGAAGGAAAAGGTCACAGGAAACCTCTCTAAGAATGAGGCAGCTTTTTGTATATATCCATGCAAATGTAAGTTGCCTGTAGACAAACTGCAGTGCTCAGTGTAGCAGAATACTGCTGTGGAAAAGCTATAAATCCTGAAAACCACATCATTGTCTTTTCACTTAATCATTAAAAGGACAGCTTGCCCCTGTTCTTCTGTAGTCATAGGATGACTCAAGGATTTTAAATAAAGCCCAAACATAAATGTTTTCCTCTGCCCACCTACAAAGCCTGCAAGACTTTATGGCGTAGCTCTGTTAGCAGAACACCAAGAAATTAAGAGAATAAGTGGAGAAAAATGAAGTGCTGAGTGGCAGCTTGCTGGCAATGGTTTTGGTACAGTCCAATTGCAGAAAAATATGACCCGGCATAGTTCCCTGCTATGGCTACGCAGCAGCTGGTACCTGAAAGACTCATTCCTGATTATTTGGGGTATCACTTCACTACAGATATTGCAGGGCAAATGTGATTTGGTGCCCTTTGCTTCAGTTCCTTTTTATTGCAAATACAGTTCACATGCCTGAATAGAGAAACTTTGCTTGTGTATGGAATTCATAATGAGAAAAAGGGAGGAAATCTACAGCTCATGCACAGTGCACAGCCTTCAAAGGATGGTGTTTGGCAGCATCATGGCTGTATCTTACCAAGGCACTCTTACATACTTCACACAAAGCAGACTATTCCTCTGCTCCTTTACAACTCTCCTCCTTCAGACTTTGTGACTTAAAAGCTGGTCCAGAAAGTTTTACAGGAATTTTACAATTTTTATTCCCTCAGTATTGGACTCTAACAATTTGGAACTCAGATATACAAAAATGCATAGCTTTATCTCCAGACAATGACCCCTTTACCAGTGTCCAGGGCTTGAAGTGAAAGTTTTGAAAATTTTGAATATAGATAAATGAGTAGATATAAATACAGGAAATATCTGTGAACATGGTATCTGGAATGGCTACTTCCACTCTTGGCATTTCTCTACCTTAAGTGGAGTTCTTTTCCATGTGCAGTGTAAGGGGTGAGAGAGTGCATCTGATGATTAGGCTGTGTTAAGCAGCCACTTTTATAGCAAAAGCCTGTTGCTGGCAATGGAAATGTATTTGTCAAGTTCAGCAGGTGATGGTTGAATACTTTGGCTTTTGTTAAGCTTAAAAGATGATTTTTAGAACATGCAAACTGCTGTACGTAATGCTGGATATCTTAATGTTTGCAGGCAGACAAAATTTTCATTCATTTTATCTGTTTAATGTTTTGCAAAAACAGTTAACAAGTGCTATTCTCAGAAATGTGAGCAGAATTTAGGTACAAAAGATGAGTGTATTTTGCTTTACTGGAATTAGCAGGAGTAACAGATAAATGCTATTTGTAAAACAAGACAAAGATGTGTAACACAACCTAGATGAGGAATCCAAGTGCCAAGACTAGGCTCCACTTTCCCATGGCTCCCAGGGTAAGTCATGGAAAGAGTGATGCCTCCAGTACAGAAGCTGAATGTAGGAGCTCTGTGAGAGCCCATGTCTCTTCTGTGGCCATATATGGATGGCACCAAGCCTGACAACTTCACTATTTGACTGGCTTGAATCCTCTCCCTTTCCTGAACTGGTAAAATCCTACTTCAGAAAAGTGCTGTGGCACTTATATCTTTTGGCATATTCCTCTTTAAGCATCTGAGTAACTCCAGGCAGGTTGAAAGACAATACATATACCTAAAGGCAGTGGCATACTTCAGTGTTTGGAAAAAATACACAGGGAAAGTTCTCCTGCCTTCTAACTTAAACATTATGACTGTTTTTTTGCTTCAGTTTGATTTGGGCTTTTTTTGTAGTAAACATCAAGCAGTTAAAATAAAGGTGTTACTTCCATTTCAGCATATTCTTCATTATTGCTTTAAAAAAAACTTGTCCTTTTCCTTGTGAAACATATGCTTAGCTCCACTGGTTCTGGAGAATGTGTAAATGATACTCACCTTGGGAGAAAAGAACTTGACCTTGAAATCAGATAGCCTTTCCAGAACAAGCATGTGCTTTCTGGCTCTGGAACACTGCATTGCCTCATGCTTCACAGAAGAATTGTTATAAAGGTGATGGTTAACAAATCTAAAACACTTTGTGAAAAATGCCTTTTGGTGGGGAGGGGAATTATCTAATTTTTAACATCAGGATGACCACACATGTGGTCAAAATCCAGATGGAAAAGAGAGTGAAAGACTTTGTCGTGAAAAATATATCTTTAACAGGGGCTGTGTATGAGAGGAAGAGGTTTGGTCCCTGTTGTCCATGTGACTGTATGTTAGAAGGATGCCAAGCTTCCACATCATTTTGGAGCAAAAATCACCCTACTTTTTCTCCTGAGGAGTGAGAAATGTTTTGGATTTTCTGCACTGCAGAAAAGAGAAAAATCTGAAAATCTCCCAACATGTCACTAGACAGGAAAACAATTTCTGTCCTAATTCTAATGACTTACCATTTTTCACAGAAAATAATGCCAGTAACATGTTAGGGTTTTCAAATAAGATGGAAAAGAGTAGTTTCATCACTGATGTTATGGTGTAGGTAGAAGAGGACTTTAAAGCTGAAAAATATCCGCCCTCAGGTCAGAAGGGGATTTTTCCCTGATCTTCCTTTTCATTCATTTTTACTTGGCATTTATCTCCAGCCATAGAAAAGGTTATTACTGGGCTTCTAGATACTGGTCATTTAAAAATGGCAATATTAAGCAGTGTCAGGTGAGATAGGGAGGAGCAATGACTGTGGTATATTTCTAGATGATTTTGGCTGCAGTGCTGTCATGCTGTTTTGTGCAGGCAGAAATGGAGGAATGGAATGCTGAAAGGAACAATACAGACACACTGGACATAGCCAGACCAATTAACACCAATCATCAGAGGTGCCATTAGCTTCTGGTAAAGAAACGTTGACCCCACAGATCTATTATTGCCTCCAGTGTCCTGCAGAGGGGGTGAGGGTGAACATGTAGCTACTAGGGATCTCATGGAAAATATAAAGAGCTGCCAGTGGCCAAATAATGTGCTCCTAGAAAAAGGCATGGTCCATTATCCCTGCTGAAAACAGAGTGACAAATTACTGTAAAAGTACTGTACTGCAGCTGAAAGAAGCCAATAATTTCATGAATTTTACAGGTACATCCAACCATAACAGTATGTTCTAGTACTACCCTCTGCATGCTACAGTGCTTTACACTATAGTTCTTTTTACAGTGCTCACAATATAACCCTGTCCTTTCCTAGAAACATCCCTCAAGTCAGGATACTGAGAAAGTACATCTGCTTTACCCTGGTAGACAAGTAACACTAGGTTTAAGAGACTGTGCTATAACTTGCATGCTTATTACCACGATCCAATTCTGATTTCATCTCTGTCAATCTTATTTTGGTGTGCATCTGGCAAATAAGAAAGATGTTACTACTGATTTGTACTAGAATTGAGCCTCAAATATCTTCTGTGATGATTAATCTCTTCAGACTGTTTCCTGCATCTCATCTGTGGTCTGACCAACTCATGCTGCTTCTTGAGTACTGGTATGATGTTCAGTACACTGGGTATGAACATATGCTTTACCCAAAATATAATAATAACCTTGAAAATGCAATAATATCTGGAGTTGAATGCCAAATGCATTTGGTAGTGCACAGATGTACTGGAAAAGGGAAGTGAAAAGAAGGGAGATACCTGGAAAACTTTATGAAACAATATAGGCAGGAGGTGCAGTACTTGATATACTTCAGTTTTGGATGTGGGAAACATTGCATGCACAATGATGGTCAAATGAGAGAAAAAACAGCAGGCAAAAGCCAGTTCAATCAAAAACCTTGAGGCTGCTTTTACTTAAATAGAGTGTTTGCTGCTTCATAACAGGTCACTACTAGAAAGTCCTTTGTTAGTAAGAAGAAATTTAGCAATAAGAGCCAGTTTGCAATCAGTGGCTCCTTTTTGGAAAAAAACATATTTGCTGAAGAATGAAGATCTTTTCTATAGGGAACCTTGTTAGGAAGGGATAATTTTTGCTCTTAACTTACCTGAGGTAATTCTTTTGAAAGAAACTATCTTTGTTAGTGCTTTTTCTGTGAATTGTAAATAGAAAACCTTAAAAACTGTGCAGTTGGTTTATAAATATTTTGAAAAGTGAAAGATTAAATGATTGATTGGTGTCAACAGTATCCACATAGCAGGGTAAATACAGTCTGTGATTCTTGTATAGCATCTTCTGAACTTGGGATCTTAGTATTTCACAAATACTGATTCTGATTTCTGTCTGCCCCAAAGGCTTTATTCATGGTATGAAAGGAGAAACATACATTAAAAAAAAATATACACATGCAAATCAGATTTGTCCCATTGACCTGTGTTAAATAGGTAAGAGTTATCACTTCCTTTTTTGCAAAGCAAACTCTTGAACGAAGACAATGCAGAAGATATTGGTAGCACAGTAGAGAGCACAAACTGTTTTCTTCCAGTCTAAGCAATTTTTTACCCAGCCACAATTAACTGCCTGTTGCCAGTGGTGGTTCTGAGGCCATAGAAATGGGTCCATGTTAGAACTGAGTTTGATCATTGTAATACAGTGGTTATTAAATGATGTCTCTCTGCTCCAGTCTGTCCTACAGCTGGGATAATTCTTAACTCTGTGTTTTGTTTACTGGTTGCATTTTTGATGACAGCAGTTTTTATAATTCTTTGATTTATCATCATCGGAGGAGAAAGCAGGCTAGAACGTCAACTGCTGGTATCAACACAGAGAGACAGGACAGGACTGTAATTATTGGAATTGTCATTCAGATGTGTGTGACTTGATCCAATAAACGTAGGTTTCTGGCACCTTTGTGAGTGATGCTTTTACAACAGACTGCTGCTTGAGCTTATCTTGCAAGGATTCCTGGCACCAGGAAGAGCTACTGCTTTCAGGTTCTCCCCCTTCTCTCTCTTCCCTAAAGGAAAAGTCTGCATAGCTCTCTCATATGATCAGGTGGATTTAATACTACAAAATAGAAGAAGAAGGGACTACCTCTAAGAACGCTTTTCTTCTGCCACATCTTTAACTGCTACTAAGACAGCTAGGACATAAGAAACTTAAGAAACCTAAGTAAAAAAGCCCAAAGTAGGCATCCATGTTGCTCCTTTACCTTTATTGTGCTGGAAAATTTTCCAGTATCAGACAAAGTGTACACAAATAGCAGAAAAATGCAGACAGGCTAAAATGCAAACTTTCAGAAGTTGGCTAAAGAACAATACTCTTTCTGTCCTGAGAGATGGAGTAATCCAGTAAAATCTTACCACTGGTTCAAAGCATGAAACAGAGTCAAAGATGTAAAAAGACTCTCAGTGGATTAAACCAAATCCACAATGGCAGCCAAGCATACCAGCTATAAATGTTCTCACTGAGCCTGCGGACACGGATGCTCTCCGAGTCTCGAGTGATAAAGCACTTATACATTTGGCTTTGGGCCAAAAGATTTGGAGATCTGAGGCAAAACTGATCACTTTAGGAGAGAGTCTGCTATGGGTAATTAAAGGCAGATTATTGGATTAAGATTTGATGTAAATTTGAAGTCCTTCCTTTTCTTTCCAGATTTATTTTATTTTCCTTGTCTTCTTTGTCTCTGGGTAACTATAATTGAATGCGTCTTTAAACTGTAAATTGTAATTTTGCTGTCAGCAGTGGAGCTTTAATTTCAGATGTTTATTAGAAAATTTCTCTGTGAACCTCTGAGTTTTGTTAGCTAGAGGGACTTGAATCAATTGTGTAGCCTCCCCCACAAAGTTGTGGACACTTTATCATGTCTTGGTGCTTTGAATGCTTTATTTGTTAGTGTGAGAAGAAGAGATAATCTCTGTCCCAGCCCATATTCCCCTCTTCTTCACCGTAGTCATGTTCTTCTGCACATATTTGTTTTTAGACAAAAGGGATAGAATCCCATCAAGCTTCCCTGTCTGGGAATGTGGCTCTGGTCCACATTTATGGCCATGGAGAATCCACTGTGATATTCTCTTCAGAACTGCAGCTAGAAGGGAAGGTTTCCTCTTATGTAGATGAACAAACACATCTCTAGTCAGCAGTGCTGCTCTCATGAGTTGCTATTGAAAAATATGACGAGTAAATGAATGCAAAAAAATGGAGGAGAAACAGTCGCAGGGAGAAGTCAGTTTAATTTATGACCCCCCATTGCTTCTTCAAAGGAAATATATACCCTCTTGCAAAAAAAAAAAAAAAAAAAAAAAAAAAAAAAAAAAAAAAAAAAGGATGGAGGATAAAAGCAGCAGCTGAGGATTCTTGGAGTGCAGGAGAATCCTCAGCTGCCATGGAAATAATGAGGATGGCACCAGCTGTTCCCAGTCAGTCCCACACACTTTGGGGGCACTGTTGAAGACAGATGGTGCACACTGCTCAGGTGATGCTGTTGGTGAGGTATAAATGGTGTGTGCTCAAACCACTAAGAAAAGGTTTAAAATGTGTTTAAAGATCATAATGGAAATGTGGAACAGCTTCTTTTCACTCAGTTATGTTTTATAAAACATGCTCTGGCATCATGAATATGTGTCTGTGGTGAGTAACTGAATGATCTCACAGTTGCATCTGTGCCTTTTCCTCCTGTTCTCTATCCAGTGCTCTGTGATTTCACTGCTCCATGTCCAGGGTGCTAGTAGGCTCTTTGGTAACTGGGTTTTGTGTCTGTAATGTCAGGTGACTCATGTATATCTGACATCAATAATCTGAAAATAAACAGCTATTGAGACAGTAAACGAATGGAGAGGCTGGATGGGACCGTGTCACCATTAAACCATTTTTGGAGGATTAAACCTTTCTTTCTGAACCTGTTCGAGAAAACAAGGCATGATGTGTTTTATCCTTGTTAAAGATGGATAGTTTAGGAAGTTTTTATTTTTCTAATCCTCTCTCACAGTGCACCACAGGCTTTTATTGTGTAATGTTGCTCTACCTTGTGGAGTCTTGTTGCTTAAATAGCTGTAGTTACCCAAGCAACAACAAAGCTGTGTGTCTGCAGAGTGTACCTCTGCCCCTTTACCCATTGTGTTACCTGCAAGAGACAGCAGAACCAAGCAGACCTTTCATATCTGCCTGAAGAGTGGGGCCTTACTTAAATGCTGTGCTGCAACATCTTAGTTATATGATGGCATTATGTCGCTGTCAGTCATTCCATGCAGAGCTGTAATATTGCTCACTCTCACTCTCTTAGTCCTTCTTGCTTCACTCTAATTGAACCCCTTATAATTAAGATAAATCCTGAGCAATCAAACCTGGAATGTGGATGAACAGTCCCTTGTGCAATCCCAAAAGTTCAGCTTTAGGAGGTTACTTCACTGCGCTGTAAATCATTATCCCAGTTTAACTACAGCATGTGGGACTGAGAGTTCTTGGAAAAGCTTGCTACAGCAACTTCATTTATGAAGATAACTCAGTAGGAAAAGTCCTCTATTTACAACTGTGTGATTTTATAGGGCAAACTGGATTCTTTAATGTTAGCACCTTAGCAATCAGTGAGAGACAGTCCACTGCATAGACCCTACAGCTTATTACCAGAAAATGAGGTGTGACTCCTGAAGATGGATTTCCAGTATCTGTTAGTCACAACAGCATTTCAAGATAGAGGGGGACACACAGCTTTATTTACTTAGTTTGAGGTACAGCCCTCTACTGATGAGTAACAAGGCTATGATGCAGAGGTGCTATGAGTCAGAAAAATACTCAGTGTATGATGGGGAGAAAAATGAAAAAAAGGAGCTTCAGAAAGACTAATAAAAAAAAAGAGAATATGCTAATTCTCATAATAAAGACCAGAAACACTCATGTGGTTTGAATGGTCATGAAACCAGAGGTGTTTGGACCAGGATAATGATCGCAGTTTCAGACATTTCCCAAAGCCGGCCCAGAGCAGAGGCCAGCTGAAAGAATGTAGTTTCCTACAGGATTCAACAGGATTCTGTATTCATTGGTTCTTTCCAATCAAGATTAATTTATGAAGCTTTTCTATTGTTGTGCTTGTACATAGTGTTTTGTGACCTTAGATCATAGACTCCTCTGACTTTGGATCATTCTTCAGACTTACTTCCAATTTATATTTTTGGTAATATTTTGTGCTTAGCTTGATCCTGATTTGGTGTTGCAACACGGGTGATAATTTCTCAGATATTCCCCAGTTTAGGCATAATTTCACTGGGCTGTGTTTTGAATGAGTCTAGACCATTTCTAAGTTTATGTGAAAACCCTATCAGATCATTTGTTGCATATTCAGGAAGTTGTAATGAATATCAGCTTACCCTAATTGTGACAGCTGCCTGAGGGGAGACTTATGAGGGGCTCAGAGATTGGGGTATCTCAATGTTAATGGCTGTGTCTAAGTCTGCTCTTCAGAAACAATTTATGAAGTCATCTACTGACTCTGACTATGCAAGTAGAATTGCAATGTGAAAGAATGGGTGGGGTTTTTCCTTTTCAAATCATCTGGGGTTTGAATTTGTTTATTAGGATGCCTTGCAATTATGGTTTCTTGAAGCAGTACAGCATCACAAATACCATGTCAAATGTTCATAGACATTTTGTAGGCCATGGCAGTTTGAGGGGAAGGACTAAATATGTTTTTACCTCCATGTTTGCTATCTTGACCTTTCACTCATGGATCCAGCCTTAAATTTCATTATAAAGCAGCTAAGTCATACACAGGTGTGCTTGACACAGTGATTTAAAGACCAGATAGAAAAGCAAATTTCAAATCTGAAGGAAGCATGAAGATGGCTTGTTCCAACAGTCAAAACTGATTAGGGAAAGAGAGAAGCTTTGCTCAGGTTAGACTTACCTGGAACATCCTACTTCACTGCAAAGGAATTTGCACAGATTTTTTATGCTGTCTGTGGGGATCTCCAAAAGGAATTTGACACTGGATCAAGGAATTTGACATCCTTAGGACCATTTCCTTCTTTCCCTTCACAGGCCACTCTTTTGGATGTGATCTTTGTCTTAGGCTATTTTTTATCTTCATAAAATGAAAAACCCACAAAAACAACAAAACAACTACTGATTTTCTTGCATTAAAAATCTTACCATGAAATAATTAGGTAGAATCAAAAATCATGGCCAAGAAATAGCCTTTAGTGCACAAAATCTCTTATTACATGCTCTGATGCTATTTAAGTTGCCTGAGCTGTGGCCTTTCACATGTATGAAGTATTTTGTGAAGGTTGTGATTAACCCCTGTGCAGAAGGCTAGTACAAGCTAAAGACAGTCAAATACTTCTCAATCTCTCAAAATGGCTCTTACATTGGATTCCACTCTGGGGAAGGAAAGAAATGGATTGTTTTAAATATATCGCCATGTCTGGGATCTCTTTCTTCTGTATGCCAATGTTTAAATAAAACCTGATTTATCTTATTAGGTAGGAATTTATATCTTGCCACATGTATTTCTGAAAATGATTTTTCCTCCTGGTTTGGGACCCAATTCTCTGAAGTGCTGAGCCTCTGCAAAGGGGTGCTGAGCACCTTGCATCCTGCTGAAGTTCAAGGTGGGGTGAACTCACTCAGTACTTCCATGATTAGGCACTTTGTGACTGTGTTAAAGGTTTTCTATCAGAAAGAATTGCTCTTTTCATGGCATTTATTACATGTCTCCTTGAGTGTCCTTTGCAGACTTTTTCTGCCATCTTTCTGTAATACAAGGAAATTTGATCCTAGAGTTATGGTGACAAACCCTTTTAAGCCACGCCACTGCAGCTTTTCTTATCACCAAAAACCATCAGTAGAATTACAGCTCTCTATTATTTTGGTGCTTTTTTTTATATATTCTATGATACATGGGCTTGAAAGCTCAAGTGCATATTACTGCTTGGAAACATAGAAGATGGCTTTCACATTAAAATCTCTTTGAAGAAAGGAGTAAGAAGGGGAGGGAACACCTAATTAAGTAATTACCTGGTTGTCTCAGTTTATTGAGGTATAAGTAATAACTAATTAACAACAATGCAGTTCTGGGTGACTGGTAAATAACTGCCTAGAAAGCTCTTTGCAATGGTAGTAGCAAAACTACTGAGAATTTCCTGCCGCCTGCTCTGCAGTCCTGTTCTCTTCTTCCCTCTTCTTCTACCCAGGCACTTCTTCCTTCTCCACTTATGTTTCTACTCTGGGCTTGTCTTTCTGGAAATCTGTTGTTGTTGGCTGGTGGATTTGCATGGGGCCAGCTCCACATTTTTAAGGTGAACTGCCACATCTCAGGTTGATAACAGCTGAGGATTTGAACCTTTCTGTGTCCATTAATCCCTTATACCAAACCAATTTGGGCAAGAATATAAGCTGAATTATAGATGCATACCCTTCCTTTTTTTAATAACACTTGTTCGTTAGGATTTTTATTATTAGTCTCCCTTTAGCTCACCGATGTAACTCTTTTGTGTGTTCAGAACACACAGCTGTGAGCCTGTTCACTTCTGTGCATTAGCATCTCCATTTGGAAAAGTAACAGTGGTCTCTCTGAGTGAAAAGTGCTCCTAGACCTGTTTGAAATAGAAATAGCTGATGAGCTAAACTAGGACTGGTTAAGAGGGGTTTTTAAAAGAGTTTTTTGCCTTATCTGCACCAGTTACAAAGTTTTATTCAAAACAGATAAAGAATATTGGCTGATGCACATTTGATGGAAAACCCTCTGTAGATTCTTCCTTCATAAGCATCATCACCAAGACTTTATTTTTAAAGTCCAGGATGATATTTGGGCAGAGCCCTTAGTCAGGCTGCAGAGTCTTGCCTGATGTCACTGCTTGTCCTTTATTGTTACTGAGAATGGGTGTGAAGGAAAAAGCCTCCCCTTTGAATTCTGAGTTCAACAGACCAGCTGAGTCTGTTGTGTTGTGACCATTACAGGACTGGATGGGCCGGTAATTCAGACAGTTTTCCTGGGCTTTTGTAAAGCAAGAAGGAAAACCCATGTCCCTAATCTCCCACAGCTAGCCATACAAACTGGATGATTTTTCTCACAGTTTTAGGTTGGAGGTGTACCAGCCAGGTCCTGACCCATATGGCAGAGCTGTCTACTGGCTGCTTCTTGCTGCCAGCAGCCCCTAGGGACAGATCTGGGCACTACAAAGAGTCAGTTTAACTTTGGAAACGTGCCTCTTTCTGGCATGTCTCAATGCCTCTGTGTGAACTTTGGGTTTCTCAGTCCATGAACTGCCTCAGCTTGCTCCAGGCCATCCACTGTATTCCCTTGATGCTGATAGGTATACTTGTTTTGGGGGCGGGGGGAGGAGGAGGGACTGAGTGGCATCAGGATAGAAAATCAGACCAGGGCTTCATATTAATGATAATCAATTTGATTTTAAACTTTAAATTTAAATGATGTGGGTATCCACTCGTTTCCTATGAGTGGTGTAAGCTACTGTTCTATTGATGCTTCTTTGGGCATTAGATCTTCTGTCCTTCACTCCACTGCTCCAAAGTTTCCTGTCTGTAAAATTGCTATGGTCCCTTCATACACAAATTAAAGTACATGCTTCTATTTGCAAGCAAACCTGACCTGATCTCTTTTCATAGAGGTTGGGTGCACAGCGTGTTTGACAACATAAGGTAAGAAAGGCAGCTTGGATGAAAAAAAAATTGACATATAAAAAAATATATATATATATTTCAAAATATGCTATTGGCATTTTGTATCTTGTGTAATCAGATAAATCAATATGCAGAGCAGAAATCCCAGAGTCTTTAGGTCAGTTTGGACCAAGCTTTGTTGTCCTTGGGCTCTGTATTTGATGTACAGTTGTGTAGTGTTGCATAACCTTCCCTTTGTAAACATTAACAATAATCTAAGGTTCAGGCTGAGTGACAGCTATGCATTGTGAATAGGTCTGTTTAGGTGGCAGGGTGATGTAAATAAGGATGACTAAGCCATGCCACATAAACAGAATTCACCATATGATATTGTTCCCTTTACATTTTTCTAAATCTTTTGAAGCTAGGGAGGGGGAAATGACAGGATGCACAAAAGAAGCACAGCTCACAGCTCAGCAGTCAGTTGGAGTTTGAGATTTGAATTGCAATATCTCTGCCAGATGGACACAGATACCTATGAGGATGCCAGGACAAGACTGCTTCTTAGAGAGGTCAAGTGACTCAGTGTACTTCACCACATCTGTAAATTGAAAATTAAAAACCTGGAGGCATAATTGTCATAATTTCCAAAATTTAAAGAGACAAAATTAATTTTTTCCTCTTGCGTTTTTTTCCCCCTCCTACTTTGTCTGGAATATAGATTAGAACCACATTCAGAAGGCTCATTTTTCCTTGTCAATCAGTAAGGGCAGCCAGTCAGACCTCATCAGTGTAATAATGGATGTTCAGAGTGAATTAGTTAGCTTGATCATATCAGAGATGACACAAAAGAAGGGAGGGGAATACTTTATGGTCTGTGGTATATTCAGTTCTCTGGTAAGTTGTCTACATCTGGAAAAGAGACAAAACAATCCCCCCTAATTATGTCCAAACAACTTCAGCAGGAATTGAGGTAGAAGATCACCCTCTAAATGATGCTGGTCTGGCCAAAACATCATGCTAAAAGCTCTCCAAGAGCTTAAACATCCAAAGTACTCCTTGTTTACCATTTCCCTCCTCAGCTTATATGTCTTTAAACTCTGACATGTCAGAAGTCTGAGATTTTGAGATTCCAAAAGCTTGACTACAATATAATTTTTAATTACTTGCTTTATTCATTATTTTTTGTTACTACAGCAGAGTCTGCTGGTAATCCAGGCTCTGGAGAAAGTAGACAAGTGAAGAAAATGCAGTGAGAGAGCCAGAGAGCATTTTGGCTTGGTCTGGATGAATTTGAATTATGGGGAAGTAAGCCTGGCTTTGCACTCAACAGACTTCTATGAAAGAGAGTAATTGATATAAAATGGTGAACTTTACTCCTGGATGTGTCAGAATAGAGAATGGAGATAGGATTGGCTGGTCTCTGAGTGAGCATGTTGCCCCTGCTGCAGGCAAACTGTAAGGATATTTGCCAGGCCACAAAAGGGAATGCTCTTAAGAGCATTAGGACAGACCAAGGGGCTAAGATAGGGAGATGAAACGAGAGCTTGGAAAAATCCATCAGAGGATTCATGTGAGGCAGAAATGATGGCCGGGTGTGATGGAGCAGGGAGGGAGGTTTCACTTCTCTTACTTAACTAAGGGAGGTTCACGTAGCCTTATGGAACAAATGAGATGGGCAACCAGACCTTATTGACTGCTGGCATCACCTCCACACAAAGGGAGTTTCTGGGGAACAGCAAAGGGGTTATTTGCTCTCAAGAAGAGGTTGGTCCATTAGTGATACACTTCTTGTTCATTTAGATATTTCTGCAATGCCCAGATGTGACAGGGTTCTGTTGCATTGTATTGCTCAGAGTTTCCCTGCAACTTTCTGTATGTAAATATTGGTTAGAAAGCACAGAACAAAAGACAAAGGAGATGAGTTATAAGCTTTTTGTACTTGCACTTTTGTAACCTTTGAGGTCTTATGAAAACAGAAATATCCCCCCACTCTCCCCCCAAAATTGTGTTTGCTATGAGGATCAAAATACATATTTAAAAGCTGCTGAGACAAGAACAAATGAATATAAATCTAGGCATAAATAAATGTAGGCCAGATATTTTCAGATTACTAGTCATCAGAGAAATGAGATTCTGACCAGACATTAATCAGAAATTCAGCTGGTCTTAAGATGAAGATCAATATATTTACAAAGAACTCTTAAGACATTGGTCAAGAATAGCAAGTACCTGGATGGCATCACTGAGAACGTTTTCTGGTCCTTTATATGTATTGTATCTATGTTTAATGTTGCTTCTGTACTGACAGGGCCTTGTGGGAAAGTCTCAGCACACTGAGAAATTTCAGTGTGACCACTTAAGCACCTTTTTCTGGTAACCAAATTTGATTGTCAACAAAATTAATTTTTTTTTCTGTACTCCCAATACACAAATAAGCACATATGTACACTCATGCATACATGGGCATACATATATCTCTATATATTTATATAAACAAATGAAAAACACAGGTAGCTATGAATGAATCAACAAGAGATTAAATGGTAATATTTACACAACAAAATCATATTTTTCTAGGTCCTTACACTTTGACACCTAACTTGGAGCTTTTACAATAGATATGATTCTTAAAGTACAATGATTTTTAAAAATCAGGTCTATG
The DNA here is from genome assembly GCF_026979565.1 of Vidua chalybeata. Taxonomy (NCBI): domain Eukaryota; kingdom Metazoa; phylum Chordata; class Aves; order Passeriformes; family Viduidae; genus Vidua; species Vidua chalybeata. The sequence continues at coordinate 94,514,433 of NC_071530.1, forward strand.
GAAAGGGCTTATGAGGGGCATCCAAAAAGTGAATGTTCAATTAGCATTTGAAAAGTTATATTATTGTACAGTTTAAGTGGGAAGAAACCTTAATTCACTTTGGGTCATATAGTTTTATTACTTAGAAATCTCTTTTCATAACATAAACTCAGTAAGAACTGCTATTTTTAACTACTGTGATGACAACATGTATATGTCTAAAGAGAGAAAATATATCTCAAAAGGTGCTTGCAAAAATTCCTGAGAGTCATGATTTGTGACTTTTTTCTTGCAAAAATTCCAACTGGTGATTTTTCTTTGCTTAAAGACATATTTAGGAAACCATTTCTAATTCATATTGTTCCATTGAAGACTTCCATAGAGTTACTAATATAATACCAGATGACTTGGGGGGGATTAAATAATCTGTGCAAATATTGACTCACAAATATCCAACACATTCAGTAAACTGAATTAATAAGTAATTAATTGGCTAAAATGAATACAGAGGCTCAAAGCATTTCTCTGATAATAAAGTTTTCCAAGACCATGGCCCCTTCAATAAAAATTTACCTAAAGGAAAAAAAAAATCACAAAAATCACCTGATTCCTAATGCAATGCAACATATCTTCTCTTCCCTCTTCACCCCATCCACTGTTGTCCCTCTATTAGCATTTTTATTTTGAGCACTGTATTAATCAGAGTATTTATTTGGTAAGCATAACTTTTAGTAACTTCTAAAATTTTGGTCTTACCCATTAATGTTTTCTTCACTTTTGGAGTCCCATGCATCAAGGCTGGAATGTTATTGGTGCACAGAAGCAGAGGGATGTTTCAAATTTAGTCTTTTTTCTTCTCCAGTATAGAGAATACGAAATACTGTTTTGCAGAAACTCTGAATAACTGTAGGAATGTCTGCCTCAGAGGAGCCATGTATTATGCACCCATCTTCTGGTTTCAGGTTTTTCTTTTTTTCTTAGGGGTAAAAAAAATCTTGTTGCAGTGAAATCTGCCTTCTGGAGTGAGGGTATATCAATAAAATAACATACAGTTCGGAACTGAGAATATTTACAAAATCCGTTAAAGGTTTTCTGTTCCCCAGCTGTTTCTCAGAAGGCTCACCACCAAGATGATTCATATAAAAAACCTTAAGTAATTTTTATTAATGCATTCCCAAAACATTTTCAAATACATTGAGACTGACTATTTAAAGTTGTGTTAGCTGTCATGGATAGCCTAGGCAATCTGTCATCAGATGGACAGGTCTTCATTGATTTCTTTCTTTTGACAAGAGTCTCTGGTTTTACATGCAAATTTGTCATCTTAAATTTATCCAGTACATAACTGTTCTCATCCCACAGCCATGCTGCTAATCATGTACAGTATCAGTGTACTGCTTAATTCCCACTCGGATGCTATCGGTGAGCCTTGAAGGAGAAGCAGCAACTTTTCACTTTGAAAAGTTGCACTTGTGGTGTCTCTGCAGCCTGATACTAACTCTTTTGAAATATTCTTAGAGACAGCCTCCCCACTGAATCAGCCTAAGCTAGTTCGGAATGCTGCCATGTGTGATAGGAGAGCTTCTTGGGAATGGTATTGCAGATGCACAAATGATCAACCGCAGTACTCTTTGAAAACTTTAGAGAAGGTGGCTCACCTTAAGATAACCAAGTGCAAATTTCCAGGGTAACATGCCAAGGGAATGCCAATAGGGTATCCACTACAGCTGGAATCATCATGGAAAGATGCAGTTTCTGGCAGCACAATTAAAATGTACAGCCATGCTTGCCAGAGCATTTTCTAGCTGAGTGGCAGTATTCAATGAAACAATTGGCAGAACAAAACCATCTTGAAGCAAGCCTTTCTATTGTCATGAGTTTTTTGGCAGAATAAGTTTTCTTTACTATAAGCTTATGACTGACCCTACAAAACAGTAAATAACTGAGAAACCTGGTCTAGTGGAAGGGATCCCTACCCATGGCCAGAGAGTTGGAATGAGATGATTTTTAAGTTTCCTTCAAACCCAAACTATTCTACAATTCTATGTATGTATGCATGATTCAAGCTCCTCAGATGGGTACTAATCAGAACATGGAATATTGCCACTTTTGCTGCCTTCATACAATATGAAGGATGCATTCTACTTCGATGAGTTTAGAAAAGACCATAGAGGTTTTCTGAAGAAAAGCATATTAAATTTTTAAAACCTGTTACAGCAATACACATCTAGTAGTGTTCAGAACACTTCAGAAGGTTTGGTTTACCTCTGAATATTGTGCTACCAGTGTTTGACCTGGAAAACAGGCTCTGAGAAACCCACCTTTCCTTTTGACACCACTGAGCCAAACAATCTGGGGTAAAACCTCAGCTGCTGTCAAAGATATTACTGCTGAAGTCAGTGGAAGCACACTGATTTACATTAGCAGAAGTTCTGGCTCTGTGCCTTCTTTTGTCTTCCATCCCAGTTCCAGGGTTGTAACAGACCACTCCTGAGTCAACTGGAAGGATTAGGCTGATGATTTGGTATTTCAGGGATTAAAATGCAGCCTATGATGGAGCATATGGTCTTCTTCTGCCCTTTAGTATTCCTATATCATGCATCTAATGCAATCTGCTGCCACAGAAATAGGAAGCCTTATAGCCTACTAGAAATAGAATAAATAAGAGATATGTAAATAATAGCACCCTGTATAAATTATGAAAAGAGCACACAATAAGTTTATTACCCCACAAAAATGAATTTATTAAAGTGTGTGAGCATTTCTGAGCTTTTAAAAAACAAATGACCAAAGCTACAAATTATATAGGTCTTTAACAGTACAAATAAAGAAAATTAATAACCAGCCCAGCCAGTATTAAAGATTGTGTGGCTAGAGAATTCATCACTCTATTGACCTGAACTTTGGACTGGTTACATAGCCCAGCTGTAATTAAAACATACACACAGTTTACCTGCCTCAAAACTGATCAGGTTACACTGGGTTAAACTAAATGCCACAAGCTTGGATGAGTCCAGAAGGGCTTTTGCCTCCTGCACTAAAATATGAGATCACTGCCCTTTATGTTTCAAATTGTACACAACAAACAGTCTGTGTAAGAGGATACAGCAGTTTGTATTGCAAATGCACCACAGTTTCTGCCAGCACAGAACTGCCTTTTATTTTTTTTCCATCCTTTTTTTCAAGAGTTCTAAAGCACTGCCTTAATCCTTCATTAAACAAAATTATCTCTAGTCTCATTAAGACTCTGGAGTTCATCTTAACTGGCATCAAGCAGCAAAGAGGCAAAGGGAAAGAACTGGGTATCACCACTGATAACAGGCAACATGCGTGATTCTTTGGTGCTGAAATACCCTTCTGCCATGGCTGGCTGTAAGTGAATTGGCTGGACAGATTTTCCAGATCCCCTGAACGTTCCTAAATTACTATACTCACCCAATTACAGTCCTCAGGGGTCACATTTCATTTTCTGAAAACTGGTAACAGGCCACCACAGCTGATGAAATGATGTGGGTATCCAGGCAACTATTGTGCTGTTTGATTAATATAGCAAACACTTGTGTGGCATGATCTCACATACTTCCAAATGCTCCACATGATCTGCCTCGAACTGGAGATCATAAAAGTTTGCCTCATAGTTACATTCCCAGTCTTGCATGGGTCAGATTTTCCAGATGAAAATATTTATTAGCACTTTTTATTACGCCTCTCTTTTACATGATTTAACCCCCGACTTTATGCATGAAGGTGTCTAGAAACAGGTTGATTTCGGCTTTTTTTTCTCTTTTTTTTCTTCAGTAAAGTTTATTCACTTCACTCTAAGCCAGTTAGCTATAGTAAAATTCCAGGTATTACCATAAATAGATTTGCCAGAGAGTTTTGTCCAGTGGACATTTTGAACAGCTGTAACCTGGATATATGTCTAAGGGTACAAAAAAAATGCAGCCTGTTGTTGCCAGAGAAATAACAAAGAGATCTCCATAATACCCAGTGAGTAGTTTTCTCACTTTATTGGAGTGGTTCTGAGTGCTGCTTCTGCTTCAGGTGCTCTGACAGTATATCTTGAAAAAAAGCAGGCCCAGCAAGTGGCACTGGGACTATATACAAATATCTTAGCTAGTTTAGTTTTTTAATCACACCCCTTTCTGCAGGCAGCAGATACACTCTGCTTTGCAAATGCTGGAAAAACAGAGGAGACAGAAAGAAATAGCCTGTAGCTCACATGTTCCCCAAGAAAACTCTGCAGCTGCAAGTCCACAACCCAGACAGCACCAGCTGCCCTTCCCATTGAGCAGTTTCCATGGGGTACTCAAGGGGTTAATGGAGCCTAGAGTGGAGTGTTTGCTTTCTTCTGTTTGAAATCAAACATCTGATCTTTATCTGAGGTGACAGGTTTAATGTCTTCCTTCTCTGACAAATTTTTACCCGAAGAGGAATGCAAACACATATATTTCTGTGGTTTTATAAGTGCTCATCTCAGCAAGACAATATTGGAAGATTCGTCCCCTAATAAACAGCAAAGCCATGAGCTTGTGCTGCTTGCTTAAAAAAAAGTTATATCCCTTATATAATTTAAAAGATTTTTCTTTAGATCTGTCAGGAGTCAGGTACTTTGACAGAGCTTTAGGCAAGGTGAAGTACCTGTTCAGCAATGCTGACTTCCCTTCTCTGTGTTTTTTTTCTTTCCTTTTTCTTTCTCTTTCTACTGCTTCTTATTTAAGTTATTTTAATATTTGCAAAATAACCTATTTCCAGCCTGATCAAGGAAAAAGCCTTTCTGTTGCACATGGAAGGACATGTTTTGGTCAGCAGGAATTTGCTTTAGATAAGGTTTCTCCCTCTGGCTTGTTATACTCCCTTCCTGAGGAATCAGAGAAAGGACAAAGGAAAAAATTAGTGGATTTGATGTGGACAGATGCCTGCTCTGAAACAGGACTGTGAAATACAGTCTATTTTAAATAGGCCAATGAAGATTCACAAAGCCAAGGTAGGTTGCAGATATTTTTTTCTTTCTCTCTCTCTCTATATATAATCTTTGTATACCTGAGCACAGCAAATACTGTGTAATTAAAAATGGCTTTCCATCACCTCTAACTTACTGGGGAAAAGACTAGGTTCTGGTTTGACTGAAACTTTTGTTATAGATCTGAAGCATAAAACAGTTCACTAACAAAATCTGTAACAGTTCAGTACTTCTGCTTGGATAAAAAAACATCCTTACTTAAGCTGACCCTCAGTAACCCCATGTCTGGATGATATGATAATGCTGAAAGTACCTGTTGGAAACATTGAAAAGCCATTGTGTTTTATAATGAAGTTTTCATTTTGGCTTAGTCATAAAAGTGCTGTAAGAAGTTTTTTTTGTTTGTTTGTGACTGTTTGGAAACCCAAAGTGTTTGGTTAGATCACAAATTAAATTAAGATAAAAGGTCCTAAGTTGGTCTCTAAATTGGGGTGAGAGTGTAGAGAAAAATTGCAACTTCAGGATGCTTTCAGTCAATCAAGTAAAAATTATTTTCAGTAATGTCAGGCAGAGTTTTGATCAACTAATTCTCTGTCTATAGCAAAATTAGGGTCAGGTTTGTTCAGGTTATGTTTTAAAACGCTCCTCACCCATGAAGTTTCAATTGTACTTCATTTTCTCATACCTAGTGTTTCCAGTACCTGCTAATACCAAAGCTTCTCACCAACATAACATCCATGAAATGCAAGCAACACTACTATGGTATTTAGGAAGTCATTGCCTATTTTCCAGACCTTTTGCCTGTAGGTCTGGACCTCCTAAGACAGAACAGAAGATGCAATCTGAACACAGGACTTCTAGATTTTTTTCAGTCTCATATTGTTGCTTTCCTTATGGGTCACAAAATTGGATCCTTTTAAGGACGGACTCAATATTGCATCAAACATTGACTAACCGATGATGCCATGGGGTGCCATGGTGCCGTAAAATAATGACTGTCCATTAAATCCTTGCCTCCACCCTCATGGGAAGCCCATATCCACACAAACTCCCTAAAGTCTCTTGCAGCCACTCTAAACAGGAAATTCAAATATACACTTGATTGTGAGTTTGGGCCTATGCAAAAACTGGTGTGCAAACACTCGTGAGCTGCTGGACAGGTCCTGCAAAATGGGAGCCATCAATATTCTGTTCCCAGCTGTTGCAGTGGTGGAAAGCCCTTGTGTTGGGTGGTAGCTGCTCTGCAGCGTGGCAAATTGCAGTGCTGGCACCAAAGCTGCTGTTGTCGCTTCCAGCTCCAAACTGCTCTCGTCTTTACGATTCATTACTGGGAGTGAGAGTTTTCTGCATGTCAGGTTTTGGTTTCACAGGAAGTGTGATCTCAACTGGATTCCTGCCAAGAACATACTTGTCACAGGGCTTCTATCAGACCTCAGTTTTTGGTCGCATTGCAAGTAGATGGACATAAATGGATGGGAAGGTGCTCTTCTATAGTATTCAAGAGCACCTGAATAAACTCTGTTTTTGTGCTGTGTGTTGAGGCCCTCCTCCTGGATCACAACAGAAGACCTGGGACAGGAGACCCTGACAGGTGACCGGTTTGTTTGTGCTATGATGAGATTTTGGCCCTACAGATCTTCACTCATTTTTCAAGGTTCCTGTTTCGTTTTGCCTGTGCAGTCCCTGGCTGTGCCCTTTCTCCCTCTTACTGCTCCTGCCAGCAGGCTGAAATGCCAGTCAGCTCTTCCCTTTTTTAGTCCACTGGTGCTCACTGATGTAGAGCCAAATAGGAGCATAAGCATAGGTATTATAACAATAAAGCGATGCCATGTTACTCTCCTCATACAATATTTCTCCTTTATTTTATTTTTCTGTAAAAGTGTCACATGAGAAGAAAAAAAGATGAAAAATATCCAGTCTTTCTTGGTGCAGTTGGGAACCTCTCCAGCCACCCTGCATGGCTCCCACCACCTATTATGTGGGGGCAAATATTCACCGACCTGCTGTGCTGCTATTCTGCTGAAAATACCCAGGACCCAAAAGAAGATGGACCTATGGGTACCCTGGATGGGGAGTGAGGCAAAGCACAACTTGTCCCAGTGGTGAGGCCAGCTGGGGTGCCAGCCGGTGCGTCCAAAGCCACCACCCCGCTCCTCAGCTGCGGGCTTTTCCAACATGATCTATAGAGCGATGCTGACAGTAGATTTTCTGGCAGCAATAAAGGTGGCCCGATTCAGAGAATAATTACTGTATGCAAATGAGTGTGATTTTCCTCTGCCCTTTTATGGATGACTCTGCTCTGCCATTCATCAGGGCCACAAATTTCACTTGGTAGGAGACGGATTTAAAGAGACAGCCGCCTCTAGAGCTTTGTCTTGGACTTACTAAATCCATGCTTAAGTGTCTTCATAAATAGACGTGCATATGTTATAAAGGGGATGGCAGATTCCAGCCTCTTTATCTATGTATTATTGCTTAGAAAACTGTTGAGAAAACATCCGACTCTATGGCCATACAGTATATGAAAGCTTTCACTGCTTTGAATAACAGTCTCTTCTCAGATCAGGGTTATATGTGGTTTACTATGGCCTCTAGTGTGTTTTTTCTCTCTCACTGTGTCCTTTATGATGTTTATACGGTATGTGCCTCAGTGTGCAGTGGAGGGGGGAGAAAGTGCTATATTTTTTTCTGATGACGATTAGTTAATGGCCATCACGTTCACCATAGTAATGGTAGAGGCTGCACTCACAGCAAGAAGCCTTGGCATGTTTGCGCTGTTCAGGTTCAGTCCATTCTGATGGCAGGGAGAAAATGTCCTATAGTTGTGATATTCCTGTCATGGCCTTGATCTGATGATGCTATCAATATATCATGATAAAGGGGGGAAAACCTCGCAGCAAAAATAGAACCAAATCAAGATTTTTGTTTTGGAGCATGGTGTGAGCCTGGTAGGCTAGCAGGAAAAGAAAGCTGTGATGAAGTCAATCTGTTTTTATTCCCTGTGTCCCTGTTTTATGCTGGACACAGGATCATGGTGGTGTGTTCACGGGAAATCTGTAGTACTTAATGTGTCACTGCTAAATATCAGTTTGTGCACTTGCTCCCAGCGTGTGCTGTGCACCTTCCTCCTCAGCACACGGAGAGGGGAAGGAGGGAGCTATAAACAAAACAGGCCTGTCTGTCACTGGGCTGTCTTGTTACTCATGTCGCCGCAATACACCAGTGTCAGTGCATCCACAACACTTTTCTCCCAGTGCCACTCAAAAAACACAGGAGAGAAGCTGTACAGTTTCAGTGTTTGTCGACAGTGTGCACCACTAGAGGCCATCACACTCTTCCCTAAATAAATATCAATTAATGCACTTGTTTTTGGAGAATTCCAGGAGACAGGTCCTGGGCTCTTTAATCTACTCTTGCAGCACTAGTACTTCAGTTCAGGGTTCAAATCCTTTGACTAACAGATCTGTGCAAAATATACTTCAAGAGAGAAGTTGTTTTAAGGAAGCCTTTTGTCCATATGCAGAATGCATCAGACATTTCCTTTCAATATGACAAGTGGGTATCAAATGAAAGTGAAAAAATGCAGGCCCATTTTCCTGGGCCTATCAAGAAATGTGAACAACAATTGCAGGTAAATGGGGCAATGGGGAAAATTTACTTTCCTCTGAAGTTTGTGCTTCGTTCACTTCCACTTTTGGCACATTTCCTGTCTCGCAGAGGCAGGCTAGGACTGGTTTACTACATCCAAGTTACTCCATCCTTGTGACAAATTGTAACCATTTGCAGCATATTGGGCAGCTAAGGAGTTATTTGGCCTGACTAAACATTTTCTGACATTTGGAGGCACAGGTGATTTTCTGACAAACAAAACTTGAATAGTCCTGGGCATTCAAATTTTTCAGTGGAAATCCAGGAAAATTCATGATTGTGGTTTAAAGCTAATAAAAAGCCAGTAAAAATCCTGAAAGGATTTTATTCCAAAACTCAAAGCAGAAAATGGGAAGTGTAAAATCATACTAACTAAAATTAGGGTTTCTTCAGGGATACTACCAGTGCTTCCACATGGGCCTGTGATTAAGCTGAACTCCACAATGAAGAACCTGATGCCCACGCTCATACAAGAAGAGCAGGGCAGAGGCAAATGTTTGGAGAGTAAAGTTAATTATTGGCAGCAAAAAAAATCAGCTTTCCTATATTATTAAGAGGTATTTATCCTATGTCTGTTGAGCTGCTGTTTTAATATAGGTTGACCTCTGACAAAGATTATTATAATTTGACATTCTTGTATTGCATTCATAGCCAGAGTGACTCATTGACTTACAGCTTCAGAATCTATCTGCTTTGGTCCCATTATTATTTATTTGTTAAGATGAGGCTTAAAGCTTCAACTCCAGTGGGTTTTCATGTAGCTTTGGTGTGTAGTAGGAGATTAAACCAGTTATGAAACTGTTTCCCTGATTCCCTGTTTCTCTGCCATCACTGGCAATGAACAGACACCCTACATTGCTGCTGAGGAGCATTTTGCATGGAGGTCAGCCTGCTTTATGTGCTGTCAGGCACTGGAGTCCTTTTGGACATTTTTTCTTCAGTTCTGGACAGGGCACTGAGATTTAGGGTAGCCATCCCATGGAGGGCAAATTTGATGTAATGAAACTGCATGCTGTCCAAGGCAGCAGGGGCCCTGATGGCAGGAGCTGGTGGGATGCCCTGTGGGATCTGGCTGAATTCCTACCAGCCACAAAGTGCTGCTGCTGTTGGGCAGCTTGTTTAAAAAGTGTTTGACCATTGCTCACTTTGTCCTGATGCTGGACAAACTAACTCTGGAAGGACACCAGAGGAATTTCCAATAGTCTGAGAGAAAACTGGATCAAGCCAATGTGGGGTTAGGGAATGAAGCAAGCAACTCCAAAGAGAAGGTTTAAATAAAAATGTTTCTTTTCCTTTAAACCCACAAGACATTTAAGACTGAGGCTTTTTTAGACTGATCAAGCCAGTGCTGCTGGTGGCTTGTGTGAGTGGGAGTAAGGCATGAATTTCAAAACTGCTTTTCTCTGCTGCAAAATCTCCAGATCACAGATAGAGGAAAAGGAAGAATTGGGGAAGGAAAGGTTATTTAAGGGGGAATATTCACAAAAGCTTCAGTTGAAACTGTGGCTTCATGTGGCTGTATCCCTTCCCACCTGGAACTTTCTTTTCTTCCTCTCCAGCCTCTCCTTCTTCTGATCCACCATGAATACAGTTGAGAGACAGTTTCTGCACCCTGGGTATTGCACCCTGGGTATTGTACCCCATGTGGTTTGAATATGTAAACAGGGCAAGGTCTGGACTTATTGTTACACATTTATAGCAGTCCACACTGTAAGCTAGGCCCTGGTGAGGCAATCAAGAAGAAAGTTTTCTGCTCCAAGGATTTTGCCATCTAAAAGTGGTGGCAAAAGTTGACAGAGGGTAGAGGGGGAGCTATGGAAAATTTACATGCAGTCAGCTGTACTTGACAGGAACAATTTAAAGTATAGATGGGACAAGGTCCTGCAGGTGATCTCTGGGAGGTCTTACTGGACATCCAGAATCACATAGGTGAAATCACAGAGGCAGCTATGGAACAACTTGACAAGGAGATAAATGGGCTGTTGGCATGAGCGAACCACAACTGAGCAAACCATATAGCATTTTTTCCTTATTCTTGAATAAAGTAACTATTTAAATTAGACATCTAAATTCAGCAAATTTCCATATTTAATCTGGCCATTTTTTTTGTGTTCAGAAGTTTCTATAAAATTTGAACCAAAAAGTTTTTCCAGCTAAATTTTCACCAGCTGAAGTCCACTTGTAATGCGTTCTTCTTCTGCTGAACATTCTCCTTCTCTTTTCACAAATCCCTTGTTCTCCCTCATGTTCATGGACAAATGCCTTGCCAGGAGAGGAGCAGCTACACTACCTCAAGACAGAGACTTTTGTGTCCATTGCCCATAATGCATTAAAATGGACAAAAGATTCCTGAAACACACACTGAGACACACCACAGGAGGATAGTTAAAAGAAAATAGAGCATCTTTTCAGTCAAAACATCCTGCAGTATCTCCACATAATGCTTCATGGCATATGACAGGAAGAAGATGACATCTCTCATCACTAGTCAATAATAAAAACCATGTCAAGAATGAATTGCCTTTGAAAAAAATACTGTCCATGATTTCCATGGCCCGACATCCTGGAATACTTCCAAAAAGGGGGAAGAAGGAGGGGAAAAAGAAAAGGGGAAAAAAATTGTATTGATTTCCTCATTGGGAATGTTATATAACCTTCATATTTTATTAAAAAACTTTACTCTCACTTTGTGAAATGTCCTTTAACACATTATGTCATTTTGTAATACAATAGTTTTCCAACTCCTTCCAGCCCCATCTCCCCTATGTGTTCTCTCAACTGTAGTTAATTTCTTTCCGTTAAAAAAATATTTCTGATAAAATGTTTGCAAGTGTTAAACAAAGGGGTGCACTTTAGTGTACCATAAGTTAATGCAGGCATCAGGTAACACTCAGAACATGCTGACATATTTCAAGCAAAACATGGGAAATTCAGTTCAAAAACCTTATTTTTTGTCTTGAAATAGAGACTCATAGTCTTTGTTTTAAGAACACAAAACTTTTTTTCCTTTTTTTTTTTCCTCTAGTAATAGTGGATTCCAGCTGCAGGACTCCTCAACTTTTCCTTTCCCCCTTCCTCCTTCTCCACTTCTCCTCCCTCCCACCCCCCAGTCTCTCCCCCTCCTTCCCATCCGGCATCTACTCATGCACACATACTCTCTAACTTTTTGTTTTTAGTAGCTGCTGCCCCATAAGAAATGCTATCCAACAGACCTGGTGCCTGTCACCGCTTCCCATCACATGCCTGGTAATTAAACCCTGACTGATTTATTGACTGACAGCCAACAAATCCCAACCCAGTTTTTATGATATACATGCCTCCCCAGGCTAAATTCACTCAAACAACAGCCCAGCTGAAAAGGAGGAGGAAAGGAAAAAAAAAGGAGTGATACAGAAAAAGCACTGCACACACGCGCATGCACACACACTCACATACAACAAAAATCTCGTATTGGTAAATGAAGGGGAGACATTTTGCAAAGAAAAAAACTCAGTACAACATCTCTTTCAAACCCAGACTTGGAAAGGGAATGGAGGGGGGGAGGAGGAAAGAAGTAGTAAACATCATTACTTCAGCTTTAAGATTCATTTGAAACGTCTCACGTACAAAAGAGCTCTGAAGGGGAAAACAAGACGTGCTTGCAGCTAATATTACAGTCAAGTTCCAATTTTACCTAAGGGAAAGCAGCTTTATTAAAAGTCATGACTGAAATTGCGTGACAGGTGCCAATATTCTCCACCCTGACAGATGTGTCAGTTTGCGAATGCCATTTTCTTGTCAGCGGTCCCTAGATGGAGTTGCTCCCATCACCATTTGTCTCTCTTCCAGCTAGATCACACATGCCCGTCGCTTGCCTCCAAGCTGCGCTGCGTTGTTTGATATGTGGAATCTTCACAATGAGACTTATTAAAAGACAGTCCATTATTTTTATTTAGAGCATTTCCAAAACAAGCAGAGCGCGCAGAGATAATTTAAAAATTGTGCAGCAGGTCATCTCCAGGCCAGAGCAGCTCAATTGTAAATGCATAAGAAAGCAGTGTCTCCCCCGAGCCCCTCCTCATCCTTCAGTTCATAATGAGGTTGATTTGAGTGACATTTAACCCTTGAATAATGGCCTTTCGAGTCAGCAGGACTCTATAGTTGTGCTCTGCAGAGGCAGTTCAGCCTGAAGGATTAATTCTGCTCCGATTTTTCCTAAATCTCCCCCCCACCCCTTCTGCTCTCCTATTTTGTTACAGGTGTGCTTCACAGCGTACCGCTAGATGTAAAAGACTCTTGATCGTCTGTATTTATAGACCCTTTCCCTCCTCCTGTTGGTTTCAAACACAAAGAAAAATGGTATCTCTCAATCGTGCTTGGTATGAACATGAAGGTAAAGCTGCAGCAGACTCCTCTCCAGACTCTGATGGAAAATTATTACAGATGAAATGATTCTGTAATGGAAATGGTAATAGGAAAGTTTCATTCTAAAGGATGTTTGTGCTAACATGAGAGGCTATAATATGTGATGGATTTGGATGCAGGAATAAGTGTGATCTCAAACTGAATTTTACTTCATCATTTCTAGAGGTGGCACTGGGGGGCTGGAGGAGGGTTAATGGACAGTGCTTGCAAACATTGCTAGGTGAAAGGACTTGAAATGTGAGATCATTGATGTTTCATTGTCCCAGGCTAAGTGGCATAGCAGGCTGTTGCTTCAGCATTTCTTTCTTAAGTACATGGATGCTAATTCTTCTTAGACTGATATAGCTCATCAGCCCTGGTGTTTGTCTCTCAGGGAAGGTGTGTGGTGAAATCATATCTAACCCTTTGCAGATGATAGGGAGCTGCTTTCACTTCTTGTGAGGAAACAGCATTTGCCTCTTCATCCTGATCTTTGCACAAGATATGGGCTGGACCTTTTTCCTGCCTGATTGCTGGAGAAGAGTTTGTTGCCATCACAGGCAGCTCTGAGTGGGCTGCAGGCAAGACAGGGCTGCAGACTGGCTGCAGTGTCAGGTAACTCATGTTTTCCAACAGCATTGTGGTCCCTGCATGTTCTTTTCCATGAATATCCTTTCTAGCCCCTCTCAGCCCTGTCTCAGGACTCTCAGCTGAGGAAAGTCTGGGATGATCTTCCTTCTTCAGAATATGAGCAGACTTCAGAGTTTTGGGAGAAAACAGATGGGTTAAAAGGCATCATAACAATATTTGACAGGAGCCAGAAGGAAAATGAAAGGTTCACTCTCTAGCAGAGAAAGCAAGGAGAGGAGAAATACTGGAAAAGAAAGAACTCAATAAAATAGAGGTTGGTTGTATCAATGTCCACAGAAGATGTATACCATGTGAGTTGAAGAAGTTTTAGAAGAATTCAAATGAAAAACTCTCATAATGTGAAAGCCTTTCTTAAGGGAGCATTTCCATTACACAGTCAGCTGGCAGGCCCAAGCATAGATTTTTCATTCACTAGTCTGTCACCCTTTCCCACAAGCAATCCTTCAAAAATTTATTTAAGAATTATAAAACAATGACCAAACACTACTAGTGAGTTTTCTCCCCAGTCTGAAAGAAGATGGGCTGCCATGGTAATATTTTCTTCCCATTCTCCCACAAAGATGTCTGCAAACCTGGAGCCACAGTTCTGGGAGTACCCACAGAAGCATTTATACTACAGTCCAAAGAGCCATCAACTCCAGGGCAGGTGGGGAACACACTAAACTGCTCCTGAATTATACAACATATCAGCATTCTCACTTGGGAGGAAGGGGGATAGAGCTGAGGAGGAAAGAGAGAAGAGGACAAGGAAAGGGGTGAATATACTGCTTATTCAGTTGATTTGTCTTATTGTCAGAAACATTAATCTGCTCTTCCAGGTTCCAGGAATCCTTTCTTTCTTTTAAGCTAAAGAAGGAAGTGGGCAACTTCTGTCAAAGACTGGAGAAGAGGAAATGCTTCAGCAGTGTGCTATAACAGCCAGAAGCTCTGGACTCAGCTGACGGAAGGAAGAAAAAAAAAACCTTCAGGTGAAAACCTTGTGCAGGGCAGGGCAGCAGACTCCACCTGACTGTGGGCATTGATGCAGCCTGTGCAGATGACTGTAACTGCTGTGGCAGATCTGCTCTGGAGTCCATCTCTCAGGCAGGATCAAGGCTTGTAGGTCTTAATAAAGTCAAATCAACACATAGCAATAAAATAATAAGTCTGGGCAGCTGACAGATGCTAATGAGCATGCTTATTTAAACCACCAGCAAAATCCAGTTGAAAACTAAGCAGATACATAAAACTCTTGACTCAATCCTTTTCATTTGGAGAGAGATAATTAGGGCCCACAGGACATTTTCAAGGAAGATATTTGGGATGCTGTATTAAGAGCCAATTTCTGAGCACGATTAACCTTACTTACTGCAAGAGAAAGTATTCCTGTTTTTAATCACAGAATGTTTTGGGTTCCACGTTGATGATGAGATGATATAGGCAGACAATGGAAAAAAACAGATAGGCAGAAGGGGACGGCGTGATGAAGAACTGTGCCAAAAACACTACAGCTGATGAGTCCAAGGAGACTTAACTACATTCTCAGCTTTTTCAGAGGAAAGGCCTAGGCAGTAGACAAACATATGCGGATATTTTGGGAGCTTTGGGTAGATAAATATATAATGGTTATTTTAAACATCACCTTCACTGTAAATGAGACCATTTGCTCTTGTGCCTGCTTATGCTGAGTATAAGAAAGCATTTACATTATTGACTCCAAAATCATATTCATGTCATGAAACAGTGGGGCCTTCACTGAGTGCAAGTCCATCAGGGTGACTGCAGCCAGCAGAAAACAAGATTTACACACTGGCAAAAATGGAAACGATCCCTCTTCCCCTATTCCTCCCCACCAAGTATTTGCACTTGCAAACTACTGGCCTTCAGCTGCAACATGGAAATAACTCAGATGGTAATAATTCTAAGGAAAAATTTGCTTTTTTGTAAAAACGCTTCATCACTGGGAAAGATCTGATGTAATTTTTGCATGGCTTTCCTTTCCCCTGTGACATATTGACAGAAATTTGAAAAGAAGATCTCCTTTCCCAGGAAAGCACAGCAGAGATCAGCTGCTAGGGCTTGGTGGCCCTGGTGTATATGATTCATATCCTGGGGTTTTTCGTAAAGAAAAGGCAAGAAGATCCTGGGCACATAGACATATTTTGATCTTTCTTGTCCTGTGTTTCATTGTTTTTACCTCTGTCCTGTTCAAAGTGACTATGTCAGTAAAAATTACTGACATTTCTGCTAGCAAGTGAACAACCTGCTTTGGAGTAACCTTTATTCTTATTTTTTTTTTAACCCCTTTTCTTATTTCTTTGTTCTGCTGTAGTGCCAGGGAAATCTGTAATGCCTTATACACTAATACCACTGGCTTTTCTTTTTCTTTTTGGCAATCACTAAGAAGAATAACACTTCATGTGGGAGACAGCTGTTTAGATATGCTTCAAGTGAAGCTAAGTTGATGCATATACATTATTCCCCACTTTTTTTTTCATGTCTGCATTTTATTTCAGATTCCTGAAAAAAAAAAAACATGATCAAAATGTAATGCATGTAATAAAATGGTATATTTTTTGTATAAAATGTTATAAAATATTAAAAAGGCTCTTAAGATGGCCTCTCATCAGTCAAGGATTTTGTACTCCTTTTGTCAATCTGCATTCACCTATTTAATGTTTCCTATTCACTAACAGGAAAGCACCTCTGACTATGAATCTGAACCTCAAAAAATGTGGATGACTTTCATGGGACATCTTTCTGGACTTGAACAACCACAGGGGTCTCCATAATGGGGAGGAGGTGAAAATGAGTGTTTCTACACAAAACCTGGTTCATTCCTGAATATTTCTCCTTCTTTCCTATATTATCATATGCACAGCAGGGAAAGATAATAATAAAATGACACTTTAAAATGGTAGGAATAAAATCAGGAAAAGTAGGTCAAGAAAAAATACATAAAATTGATAAAATGAAACTGTGCTCAGCTTAAGATCAAGAAAGACAAACCCCATCTTTTTAAATGAGCAGAAAAATAAAGGAGAAAAGGAATATAAATTTCTATAGTGATAAAAGCTACTGATTAAGATATCCAAGCCACCTCAAGTCAGTTTATTTAAACAACCTGAGAAAAACAAAAGTCAGCATCTCTTATCTATCTAGCATAGCAGTGGTTTCTTATCACTAACTTTAAAAACTCTGTTGGCTTACACTAGGTTTGATTCGGACGAATTTGGCCCAATAAATCTTACTAACACTTATTCCTTGAAGTCATGGCCTAACATCTGTCTTGAGTTCCTTTTAAGTTTAACCTTAAGTCAGAATTTCCTGTGTTTTAATAGTTGCTTCTTGATAACTGCAGCACACTTAAAACAAATTTAACTTTTCAGTTACAGATCTTCACAACACATTTTTACTGCATAGAAAAGCTATTTTCAATGATTTAGAAGGGATTTTCAAACTTAAGGTCATATTTTTCCTCTTCCACAACTGTCTGAACATAGCCAGTGATTCAATTTGGCTTTAAAAACAAAGAAATACAAGACTATAAATATGGCAATGTATAAAAAAGTCTTAATCTTTTTTAGGCTTTTCTCTCTAGTGTTGCATCAACAAAATTGTTGATGAGGTGTTGGCCTGTGACTAACTTGGTGTGGCCTTCATGAAATATGAATGACTTTGTGGATCTCAAGCCAAAGAAACCCTTTAAACTGCCACGTAATATCAAGCATTGTATCAATATCACATTCTAGATGCACAAATGCATATCCAAGTCTCAAGCTGATGGACAAACACATGTGTCTGAGCCTCATCAACTGTTTTGGCCACAAGGCAAAGGATGAATCTGGGTAGTTCTCAAGCTATAAGCATGACTGCTGAATACTTAGAAATAGTTGAACCACATTTTGGCTGCACTATTCCACAAGCACTTAGCCTGAGGCATGGAAAATGTCAGCCACTGTGAATAAAGTTTATTAGTGTTTCGAGTAACTGGAAACTCTCCCACAAAGCCAGGAGTTAAGCAATGCTGAATAATAGGTGGCACTATGCAATCCAATGGTCCTGCTTGTTCCTGTTTTGGGGAATGTCTGAAGCAGACATGCTCATTTATGGCTTGTAGACGGTCCCTTTTCCCAGTCCTTGGGGTCAATCCCACTAAAGTGTGTGTACCTGTGTAGCTTGACATACATCATTTCCATCGTAGAGAAGAATTCTGACCATTTGTTCTTCTTTGCTCTGCTAAAGGCATCTGAAAGCCACAATGTACATCTTCTCTCTGTTTTTTCCAGGTTTATCAACAGGTGATGAGGAAATCTGTGAGTCATCACTACACTAGACAGAGAAATGCTGCCAGAAGCAGTGGTCCTCTTAGCTTCTGGCACTGTCAATCAGACTTTATTTTGGCCCTGTGTCTGTACCCTGTATTAATATTATTAACCCCTGGTGTCCTCACAGCTTTTCACACGTCCTGTTCCTCACTAAACTCCCATGGGGGTTCTTCCTGCACTTTTGTTACCTGGATGAGGCTGGAAACTTAAACTGCTGCTGTGGGTGAGAGAAAACTAATGCTGATGATCTTTGTTTACTGATCAAGTAGTTGAGTTTATTCCTTCTGTTGGGAGCCCACAGTTAATTTGGGACCTGTTAATTCCCAATGTTACTAGGAAACATGGAAACATTCCCAGTAACATTAGGAATTGTCTATTCTCAGCAACTTATATTTTGTCTTCAATACAACTTGAAATTCTTATATCGCTCTGGTTTCTTGCAAACTGCCTGATTCTGTTTTCACCGAGGTTATCTGGAGGTTTCTCAATCAGAAACTCTGAGGGAATGGTATTTCCACACCATCTTCTGAAAATCTCGGTGTCAAGGCCAGGGAAGCTCTTCTGGCTGTGCTGAGCTCTGATTGCCTGATTTTGCTGAGCCTGTACAGCCCTGCCAGTCGGAAAATGAGGAGATATGCAAGAGCATAGCCAGTCTCCAGACTTAATTCCACTCTGTCCTTGTGCTTGAAGTATCAGGGACACTGAACAGCAGGGTCAACAAACGCCACCTACAAAGGCTTACGGGCCCAGGTAGCTTGGTGCCCTTATAGCTGAGTTTCTGGGGTCTAAATGTAGAGCCAAGGGCACTGTTATGAGATGTCTCTGTCTTGTTTGGGCCTGTGTTGTCCTACAGCATGTCTGGCTGCTACCCTACACAATTATGGTTTTTGTTCCATGTTTTCTGCTAGCCCACTTACTGAGGATCCAGGGGAGAAGTCCAAGTAGATGCGATAGGGAAAGTGGAGTCAGGATCAGCAAATACAGCATATAAACCTGAGAAGCAGGGAGATTCTGGGAAGCAAATAAAATCCATTTTTAAATATAGATGGTGCAGGCAGACTGGGGAAATGCCCAATAGTAAAGTACTGGGGGAGAAGAGTCATACAATTTGATAACAAAATTTGAGGGCTGAAAAAGGTACAAGGTCCTCCTAGTCTTGTTTGGAGAGGTATGGAATATGTAAATGTGTCACTAAAAGAAAAAAAGATTGTAGACACATTTTGCTGAGATCACCATGCTGTTTTGATTGCAACACAGGAAAACCAGAGTGTCTTTGTGCCCACCAGAATTTTCTGAAGAGGTGCTAGGCAGCAAGTTGCTGTAAACAAGCTTTTCTCTCTCAATCCCAATTTACTTCAGGCTTGCCATTTTCTAAAACCAAGAAGAGCATGAGTTTATAGAGATCCATTTTCTTTATAATCAAAATAATTACTATTATGTTCCCCTCACTACTCCTATCTGAAGTAGTGTTCTTCACTTGTTCTCCCCCAGGAAAGAATATTACTTTTAGGTAATCCAACAAATTGTGCTTTAGTTGACAAAGGCCTTAATACAGCACACTTCCAGGGACTGATGAGGAAGTGCTCCCTTCTATGACCCTAGAATTCTTTCTCATACCTCTAGCTTTAACAAGAAATGCTGAACCATTTTAGCTCTACAATGCTTTGGCAGTATGGTTTCTGTGTCATTCCTCCAACAGATTTATTTAAGGGGTTTGTTGAGATGGACTCCTCAAAATATTAGCTGCTGTTATTCTAAATAGGAAAAGAAATTGAGGGGTATCCTAAGCTTTAATAGCCTGCAGCATGATAAAATTTAGATTTTGACTCAGAGAGGACAATTATATCTGTGATTTCTTATCAAAATTGCCAAATTGCCCAGACTTTTGAACTTTGCCCCGAGGCTTGGCAGAAGTTGTTGTTCAGAATCACAAGCTTCCCTGTCATGTATGCCTGGCCTTCCTGTTACGGAGTTTTCTGTATCTTCTACTATCCAAACCATGGAATCCTCCATGTTATGGTTAAACTGCTCA